>NC_081415.1:28328748-29652977 GCF_030272615.1 Cryptomeria japonica | reverse complement strand
AGAGAGATTTAAGATAACGAAAGGGGGAGGGAGAGGGGGGGAGAGGGAGAGGGAGGGGGAGAGAAAGAGAGAGAAGGGGGAGAGGGTGAGAATAGGATAGGATAATGCATGTGTGTGTGAGAGAGAGAGAGAGGGTGAGAGACATGAGTTAGAGAGAGAACAAGAAGGAGAAAAGGGTGAGAGAATCAAAAAATAGAGAAGTGTGAGGAGGAGAGAGATGAGATAGAACTCAAGGAAGATAATTAGGGCTCAGAATAGACAAAGACAATGATGGAGGAAGTAAGACGAGAGAGAGAGAGAGAGAGAGAGGAAAAGAAGAGGTACATGCATGTATACAAACATATATACATATATCTATATAAATATGTGTATATATAACTATAGATATGCATATATACATACATAAACACATATTATATAGGTATGTCTAAAACATGTGTAGTAAATGCTAAGTTTACAAGCATACATTATTATGTCTTCATAACCCATACGGGTTTTGTAAAACCAAAAAAAATGTTTTTAGTTCTTCATAACTTGTATGGGTTTTGTGAAACAAAAAAAAATATTTCTAGTTCTTCATAACTCGTACGGGTTTTGTGAAACAAAAAAAAATATTTCTAGTTCTTCATAACCCATACGGGTTATGAAGAACTGTGAATAGTATTTTTGGTTCTTCAAAACCCGTGCGGGTTTTGGCTTGGTAAGAGGGTTGGAAAACGACCCTAAGGCTTGCAAGCCCATTTTCCCCCCTTTTTTGTTCCTTTACACGTTTTTTCATCCTCCACCATGATTTCTTGACTTCATCGTCATAAGGTTTACAAATGATGAAGTGGGTATCTCTAAAATTACTACCATAATCTCACACATCTTCTTAGTTTTCTGACCATATAAATTTTTTAATTTTTGGACAACATTAGCATAGTAAACTTTAATTTTCTTTATCAATGCCTTGACAGTCCTCATAGACATATGTCTACCATTTTTTTTAATAACTTTTGATATACTTGACCAAATTCAAAATAAATTATATATTATTGTTCTACACTAGATTCTATACACTTTAAAAAAAAAAACTTTGCATTTTTTATTATTTTGATGCAAGTTATGCCTAGCGCACGAACAAGTACCAAATTCTCAGGATGCAATCACTTCCAAAAATCATAAAAAATAAAATACTCGATGAAAATTATAAAAAAATACACAACTTCTATATCTCACTCTTACCTATCATCCTACCAAAGGGTTTTGCAAAATACTAAATCTAACTATATATTTTGTGCAGCGCACGAAAACAACTATGTTATATTTTTCTGAAAAAATCAGGAACAGTTTTTCGTGCATGAAAGGTTTGACCCTCTTAATATTATCCAATGTTTTAAAAAATTAGTAGTTTAGAAACTAGATTCAGAGTACTACAATTCTTATTCTTTTTTCAACTCCTAGTTTTGAGTGCATGACCTTCAAATAGTTCTTTGAAGTTCAAGTTTGCCTGTTTTCAAAAAAAAAAAAAAAAAAGTGGCCACTTATACCCCCCTTTTTGTTCACCATCTTGGTGCACTTACCCATTATAGCTTTTAAGTTTTTTTGATATATTTATGTTAGTACATTTTATTAATTATACATTTAATCTACAATAGACCCATTCGCGGTATGGTCATAACGTAGATCCACTTAAGTATGTCTTCAAGAAAACTCCTAAGAGTGACAAGGAGAGGAGAGCGAAGACATTAGCTCCTAGATCAGTCGATGAGGTAATCTACATTTCAATTGCAAAGGAATTAAAGTTAAATGCATAGTTATGTTGTTAATTGTGAACTATTTCTACAAAAGAATTCTAACTTGGCTTTTGAATTGTGGTTTTGTAGCCTTCTACAGAGCCGCGTACTGCATCGAAGAGGCTTGATTTTGATGATCCACCACAAGTTTAGGATCATATAGTGTTAGTTTTGGTCATAGAATGACCAATACATGTAGATATATTCTACATTTTTATTGTATATCGATTTGGACATGGCATATGCCTTTATATATATATATATATATATATATATATATATATATATATATATATATATATATATATATATATATATATATATATATATATTCGATCCAATAAATGTGTACTGAGTTTATTATTTTGTATTCATTGTATTTTGTGGTTGTCCTTTTATAAATTTAAATGAACATTTGCATATGTAATCAACAATATGAATATAAACAACAAAAATATATGATATAAAACATTGCAATCATGGAATATGATTTGATAAAATTTCTAAAATGTTGAATTAACCCTACAAACCTCCTTGTATTCAGTTCATTATTGTGTATTCACTGTATTTGGTGGCTGCCCTTTTATAAATGTAAATGAATATTTGCATATGTAATCAACAATATGAATATAAACAACAAAAATCGACAATATGAATATAAACAACAACATGTGTTTGGTGCGAGAGAACCCTCACGCTCGCAATGGTCAGATTTTGTTCGTCATGTGCATAAACCGACATTGTGAGCGCATCCGGGTGGGCAGGTTTATGCTAGGCATGCCCCTATCATGCATCCCAAAGCGTCAAAACGTCGAGAGTCATAACATACCGGTGCGATCTCTCAAGTGCCCTGAGTCCAAAAAATTGTCAAAACTTGGCTGACTATTTCTTCAAATCCAAGACACATATGGTCGATCCATTTGAACTCGTGGGGTTATGTGAGGTTCCTCTACAATGTCTTGTCTCGGTTTTTTACGAGTCAGAGCCATTTTCAATTGGTAGCATTTTTTTGCCTACTGCAAAAACCGTCACTTGCATGCAATGCAAAGTTGTCAGATTGACTAGAATTGATTCGGTTCATCGTGTACACAAACCAACATCATGAGCGCATTCGGGTGGGCAGGTTTACGCTAGGCATGCCCCTTTCATGCATCCCAAAGTGTTAGAATGTCGAGAGTCATACCGTACCAGTGCGATCTCTCAAGTGCCCTGAGTCCAAAAATTGTCAAAACTTGACAGACTATTTCTTCAAATCCAGGACATATATGGTCGATCTGTTTGAACCCATGGGGTTGCGTGAGGCTCCTCTATAATGGCCTGTCTCGATTTTTGACAAGTCGGAGCCATTTTTGATTGGTAACATTTTTTTGCCTGCTGCAAAAACCGTCAGTTACATGCAATGCAAAGTTGTCAGATTGGCTAGAATTGATTCGGTTCGTCGTGTGCACAAACTGACATCGTGAGGGTGTTTGGGTGGGTAGGTTTATGCTAAGAATTCCTCTGTCGTGCATCCCAAAGCGTCGAAATGTCGAGAGTCATATTGTACCGATGCGATCTCTCAAGTGCCTTGAGTCCAAAAAATTGTCAAAACTTGACAGACTGTTTCTTCAAATCCAAGACCCATATGGTCGATCTGTTTGAACCCGTGGGGTCGCGTGAGGCTCCTCTACAATGTCTTGTCTCGGTTTTTGATGAGTCGGAGCCATTTTTGATTCATAGCATTTTTTTCCCTGCTACAAAAACTGTCAGTTGCATGCAATGCAAAGTTGCCAAATTGCCTAGAATTGATTTGGTTCGTCGTATGCACAAACCGACATCGCAAGCACGTCTGGGTGGGCAAGTTTACACTAGGCATGCCCCTATTGTGCTTCCCAAAGCGTCGGAATGTCGAGTCATACCGTACCAGTGCGATCCCTCAAGTGCCCTGAGTCCAAAAAATTGTCAAATTTTGACGGATTGTTTCTTCCAATCCAGGACACATATGGTCGATCCTTTTAAACCCATGGAGTTGTGTGAGGCTCCTCTACAATGGCATGTCTTAGTTTTTGACGACTCGGAGCCATTTTTGATTGGTAGCATTTTTCGGTTGCTGCAAAAATCATCAGTTGCATGCAATGCAAAGTCGCCAGATTGACTAGAATTGATTTGGTTCATCATGTGTGCAAACCGATGTCGCGAGCATGTCTAGGTGGGTAGGTTTACGCTAGGCATGCCGCTGTCGTGCATCCCAAAGTACCAAAACATTGAGAGTCATACCGTATCGGTGCAATCTCTCAAGTGCCCTGAATCCAAAAAATTATCAAATTTTGACAGACTATTTCTTCCAATCCAAGACACATATGGTCGATCCTTTTGAACCCATGGGGTCATGTGAGGCTCCTCTACAATGTCTTCTCTCGGTTTTTGACGACTCGGAGCCATTTTCGATTGGTAGCATTTTTTCGCCTACTGCAAAAACCGTTAGTTGCATGCAATGCAAAGTTGCCAGATTGGCTAGAATTGATTCAGTTCATCGTGTGCACAAACCAACATCACGAGCACGTCTGGGTGGGAAGGTTTACACTAGGCATGCCCATGTCATGCATCCCAAAGCATCAAAATGTCGAGAGTCATATCGTACCGATGCGATCTCTTAAGTGCTCTGAGTCCAAAAAATTGTCAAATTTTGACGGACTGTTTCTTCCAATCCAGGACACATATGGTCAATCTGTTTGAACTTGTGGGGTCATGTGAGGCTCCTCTACAATGTCCTCTCTCATTTTTTGATGACTCGGAGCCATTTTTGATTGGTAGCATTTTTTTCGCCTGCTGCAAAAGTCGTCAGTTGCATGCAATGCAAAGTTGCAGGATTCGCTAGAATTGATTTGATTCGTCGTGTGCACAAACCGACGTCATGAGCACGTCTGGGTGGGCAGTTTTACGATAGGCATGCCCTTGTTGTGCATCCCAAAGCACTGGAACGTCGAGTGTCATACCCTACCAACGCAATGTAGAAGTTGCTTAACAACTTTTTTGACAATTTTTTTTACAACAATGACAATTTTTGCTCAAATTGTATCTAGTCTCAATCTATGACCCCTATGACCCGATAATGAATCAAATAATTCTCCATTATTATACAAGAATCAAGAATGCTCATGATTGACCAGGGACACATCACATATACTCAAAACATAGTCACAAAACATTGACACACAAAATAGTCACAAAAC
Source organism: Cryptomeria japonica (assembly GCF_030272615.1). Lineage (NCBI taxonomy): Eukaryota > Viridiplantae > Streptophyta > Pinopsida > Cupressales > Cupressaceae > Cryptomeria > Cryptomeria japonica. The sequence goes on along the minus strand of NC_081415.1, from coordinate 29,647,990 downwards.
ATTGTCACATGCTATTTAAAAATTTGCCTCTAAAAATGGTCAAATCGGCTCTTGGCTATTTCATTATACAAAAAAATGTCTTACAAATCATCTCATGGGCTTTTATACAAAATTTGGCATTATAATATGTGCGATTCAACTCATCGCCATTTTAATATATAAATCATCTCATGGGCTTTTATACAAAATTTGGCATTACAATATGTGCGATTAAGCTCATCGCCATTTTAATATACAAAATTTGGCATGTACATATGTATAAATCAGCTCATTGCCATTTAAATATACAAAATTATGCCCCTAAACATGTAAAAATCAGCTCATGGGCATTTATATATACAAAAAATGAATATAGAATAATTCGTCGGCGATTTATACAAAATTCTCAAAATCATTCTACTCTGAACCTGATGGGATGGGGTTTGGGATAGACTAGCCCTATCTATGCTCTTGGATCCTTTCCTTGGATCACCTGGTGTTCTCTACACACCCTAGGGTCTCTAGGACTTCCCTTTGCTTTAGGAATCCCCTGACCATGCCCAATCCATCCACCAAAGAGTTGCAATGCTACTCCTAAGGTCTCACCTACTCATGAGACTCAAAACCCCTTACTATGGCTAATAAGGGCTAATCTTGTTCCACACCTTCCAAGGTCTTAGCAAGGTTGTTTCAAGTCTATTTCATGGTCTATCCACCCATTCATGAGCTCCCAAGAGGTTTCAAGATTCTAACCCCTTACCGATTTCACAAATTTGGGTTTTTGCCTTCAAATAGGGCTACAAGGATTAGGGCCAATTAGGCCTCCTAACCGGTCTTCTAGGGCTCCCTCTCACAACCGATGCACAAACAACCCAATCTCCCAAAAAGGAATGCCATTCATTTGGCAAGGACTCAAGGATTTTCTATGTTTTAGGCCTCCAAGTGTCTGTACACTGTCCTTGGTGGATTTTAAGGTTTTCAAGGGTTTTTGTGAGGGTTTTTAGGGTCTGTCTGGGTCACAGTGAGTGTTTTGAGTTTTAGCCACCTTGTTTGGATTGGTGGAGGCTTCTCCTTCACACCAATTATTCTTCACTCACTCCTCTACACTTCCTCCAAAGGATGCACTCTACACTATTCAACCTTGCTCTACAAGACCTCTGCACCAACAACCATTCCTAACCGGGCACTATCCAGTCTCGCTTAGGAATGGGTATTTACTTAGTCTCCCTGCATTTTCAAGGGCCCTTCTTGCTTGGTACTATATTACAAGGTCTTCACATCCATTCCCCATGGTTTCATGGTGGTTCCACAACGGGGAATGGAGTTAAGACTTCATTTACTCAAACCAGTCCAAGACTGGACAGTAAGACTGCAATTTACAACTATTTACAAACACACTCAACCGGTAAACAAAAAGCCAGTCTAATCACTCACAATGAATATATATACACCAAAGAAGACATTTCACATAGGTTTTCTTGCAAATCAATCCATTAGTTTGCTCGGTAACTTCATTCAAACTGACTGGTAACTCAAAAACAGTCACAGTCAAGCTTTTCTTGCTTGGGCCGTACAAACTCTGACATCCCACCCATTAATTTAGGGTTTGAAAATACTTATACTACCCATACCTCATTTGGTGTGCCAAAATTAGGGCTCTCCATGCACAAAAAGGGTCTAAGACCATTTTGGGTGGAAAAGTTGCTTGACAACTTTTAAAAGTTGTCATGCAACTTTTGCATCTTTTGAGCAACTTTGCTATTGTTGCTTTTCATGACTCCTAAGCCTATTTTGGGCTATCCTAAGGACATCAACATGACAATAAGGCCTAACACACATTCCAGGCACACTCAACCTCTCCTACATAAGAAATCACAACAAAAACACTAAGGACCTAAAACTAGGACCTAGTCTAGCACACATGAGCTCGTGGCTCTTATTCATGTACAATGGCTTCTAAAGAAGCATAACACCAACAAGACAAAGAAAGAGAAATATTTTGGAATGGTTCTCCTACACCATACTCCCCCTCTGCACACAACTAAGAAATAGAAGAAGAGATGAGAGCTGAGTCTATTCCAAGTGTCTTGAATCTGCTTTCTTCAACCCAGGTAGCTTCAGACTCAGGCTCTCCTACCCACTTCACCAAGTGTTCCATGTAGACCTAGTGTCTAGTGGACTTCTTTACTCTAGATTGCAAGATCTCCTCTACTATTGGCTTCTTCACCTGTGGTAAGGCATTAACATCTAGGTCCTGCAGTACCTTGGCTTGATTCTCAGTCTGCCCTTCTATCTCACCCTTGCACATGATCAGGTCAGCTACATTAAAGACTGGTGATATAGCCAAATCTGAAGGTAGGTCAATCTTGTAAGCATTCTTACCATATTGCGACAGGATTTTACAAGGTCCTACCCTTCTCATTTGCAGTTTGGTAGGCTTACCACTTTGCATCCTAGCTTTGCTCAAATGGACCATCACATAGTCACCCACCTTGAACTGAACCTCTCTCCTTTTCTCATCCACTTTAGCTTTTAGTTTTTGAGTGGATTCAAGGATGGCCTTCTTAACTTACTCTTTAACTTCCTTGATGGTTTGAGTGAAGTCCTCTGCTTGCCCACTCTTCATCTCCAAAGTACCAAGGTCTCTTAACTCACATACTCCCCTTGGATGTCTGCCATACACAACCTCAAAAGGACTTTTACCAGTGGTCCTATTCACACTTTCATTATATGCATATTCTGCTTGAGGAATGATAAGGTCCCATGTCTGACCATACTCCTTAGTTAGACACCTCAACAAATTGCCTAACACCCTATTGATGACTTCAGTTTGACCATCTATTTGTGGATGGTAAGTTGAGCTAAATGACAAGTTAGTTCCTAGTCTCCTCCATAATGTCTGCCAAAAATGACCCATGAACTTGTTGTCCCTATCTGAAACAATGCTTAAAGGGAGTCCATGAATCCTAACAATCTCTTTGAAGAAAAGATGTACAACATAGCTAGGATCATGTGTAGTCTTACATGGTATGAAATGACTCATCTTGGAAAATCTATCTACTACCACATAGATGTAGTCCATACCTGTTTTAGTCTTGGGAAGTTCTACTACAAAGTCCATGCTTATGTATTCCCAAGGTCTATTAGGGACCGACAATGGTTGATAGAGACCGATATTTCTTGATCCCCCTTTTGCTCTTTAGCATACTCCACATTGCTCTACATGCCTCTTTACATCTCTTGGCAACTTTGGCCAATGGTAGTACCTCTGTACTAAGTCTAGGGTCTTATTAATCCCAAAGTGTCCACTCAAACTACCATTATGCTTCTCTTGGATGAGGTTCTCCCTCATAGATCCTCTAGGTACACACAACTGGTTACCCTTGAACAAGAGACCATTTTGGAGAGTGTAATCTACATACTCACCATGGAAATGGTTCTCAAAATCTTTGCAAATCTTGTAAGTTGATGAGAAGTCTTCATCTCCTTCATAGAGGTCTTTGAAACCTTCTATGCCTATGCTCTGCAACTGTAATTCTTGAACAATCAACAACTTCCTACTCAATGCATCTGCCACCTTGTTAAGTTGCCCCTTCTTATGCTTGATGGTGAAGGTGAAGGATTGGAGATATTCCATCTATTTCAGATGTCTATTGCTAAGCTTCTCTTGAGTATTAATGTAACTCAATGCCTAATTGTCTGTGAACACTACAAATTCTTTTGGGAGTAAGTAATGCCTCCATTTCTTTAGAGACTGCACTAATGCTTACAACTCTAGGTCGTAGGCTAAATACTTCTTCTTTGCTTCATTAAGTTTCTCACTGAAAAATGCCACAGGTCTTCCCTCTTGACTCAACACACCACCTACTACAATTCCACTTTCATCACACTCCAAAGTGAATAGTTTATCAAACGTAGGTAGGAGAAGGATAGGTTTTGTGGCTACTTCTTGCTTCAACAATTGAAATGCTTTGTCAGCTTGCTCGGTCCATTTAAACTTGGTTTTAAGACCTCCTTTAATGGTGTCAAGGATTGGTGCACATATACCACTAAAATTCCTCACAAACTTCCTATAGAATTGAGCTAATCCATGGAAACTTCTAACTTCAGTCCCTGTTTTAGGTGCAGGCCAATTCAAGATTGCCTCCACTTTGCTTGGATCCATCTTCAAGGTTCCCTTAGACACCACAAATCCTAAGTAAACTAGCTCTTGTTTAAAGAAGTCACACTTCTCTAGGTTGATGGATATCTTCTCCTCATGCAACCTCTCTAAGACTAACCTCAAATGCTCAAGGTGCTCCTCTTTGGTTTTGCTATAGATAAGAATGTCATCTAGGTACACCATCACAAATCTGTCTGTGAAATCCTTCAACACTTCATTCATCAACCTCATGAAGGTTATTGGAGCATTGGTGAGTCCAAATGGCATCACAAGCCATTCATCCAATCCTTCTATGGTTTTAAAAGCAGTCTCCCACTCATCACCCTCCTTAATTCTTATCTAGTGATAACCACTTTTAAGGTCTAGCTTAGTAAAATACATAGCCCCTCCTAAACAGTCCATTAGATCCTCTATTCTAGGAATAGGAAACCTATACCTTATGGTAATCCTATTAATTTCTCTTGAGTTAGTGCAAAGTCTCCACTTACCTCCTTTTTTTATGCTAGCACTACCAAGACTGCACATGGGCTGATGCTCTTCTTAATCAGTCCTTGTTCCAATAACTCTTGCACTTGCCTTGCTACCTCCTTATTCTAATAAGGTGTGAGCTTATATGCAACCTTGTTAGGTAAGGATGCACCGAGAACAAAGTCTATTTGATGGCTTATAGACCTTCTTGGTGGGAGTGTTGCAGGTGTTCCATCACTCACTATATCCTTATGCTCTTGCAACATTTGCTTTACCTCCTTGGGTATTTCTGCCTGCAAATTGTCTTCTTCCTCCTTTGGTTTCACAAAAATGGCACACTTCACTATCTCCTCCTCATGTAGAAAGTTCAAAAACTCTTTACCGGTAGCCATTAAGACACTAGGTGTCTTTGAAGTTCCCTCTTTATTCTCTGTCAAAGACTGAATCTTGAAGGTCTTGTTGTCCTTCTTAAAGGATATGGAGTTCTCCTCCCCATCATAGATCACCTTCCTATCAAATTTCCAGGGTCTTCCTAGCAATAAGTGACATGCATCATAGGTAACACATCACAAAGGATCTTATCCTTTTATCCTCCAATAGAAAACTCTACCCAAGTCTGTTCATTGACTAACACACTCTGCTCATGATTCAACCATGTCACCTTGTATGGGTTAGTGTGGGGTATCCTTGTGAGTTTCAACTTCCTAACTGACTCTTCTAATATGATATTGTCAGTTGAGCCTGAATCAACTATCACCTTGCACACTTTACCAAGAATCTTGCATCTCACCCTAAACAATGCTCTCCTATGCTTAGGTTCACTCTTGACTGGCTGTCTTGTCAAGACCCTATTGAACATCAAATTTTCTCCACTCTCTAATTCAATATGGTCCACTTCAAGTGTCTTTCTGCTTGAAGAGTCTTCATGTGCATAAGCAACCCTCTTTCCACTGCTTGATGATGTAGGCTTGTCAGGGCATCTATATGTCGGGTGTCCCAATTGTCCACAATTGTAACATTTCATTGTTGCAAAATAGGAGTTACCTCTGCTGGTACCTCTACCCCTACTTGGTCCACCTTGTGCACCTCTTCCTCTAGAGTGTCCTCCTCTGAGATTGGTTTCACTGCCATGTTCAGTCAACTTGGCTTCTCCTTGGTTCCTCTGCTCATTTGTCTTGCTTTGGTAACCACCTCGGTGATTCACTTGATCTCTACCTTTGCCTCTACCCCTGCTATTGGAGTCTCCTTTCCTTTTGTTCCTCTCTTCTACCATGGTAGCAAGCTGATGACAATTCTGGACAGTAGTAGGAGTCCATAGGCTTATCCCCTCTTGAATGTTCCACTTTAGGCCGCTTAGATACCTAGCCACCTTAATGGATTCATCTTCTTGGACTTTGGACCTAAGACATAGCTTTTGAAACTCCTCTATGTAGGAGGCCACATCAAGATCCTTCTACTTCAATCCTTGTCTCTTCTTATGAAGCTGGACTTCATAATCCACTGGTAAGTAGTTCTCCTTAATCTTACCCACCATAGCTTTCCAATTTGCAATAGGTAGCTTTCCCATACTAACTCTTTCTTCTTGCAGGTACTTCCACCATGTCAAAGTTGCTCCCCTTAATCTTGATTTGGCAACTTTAACCTTCTGAGCCTTTGTCACTCCTTCACACTCAAAGTGGTTTTCCATGCCCTCAATCCATTCCATAACAGTGTCTATGTCCATTCTTCCACTAAAATGTGGCAATCCTTCAAAAGCCTTGGTGTTCAAAGCCTTAATAGCTTTCACAAATGGTTCTTCATTGAACAAGGGATCTAGTTCAGGGATAATATCACCTATGTCTATAGTCTTCTTGCCTTTACCCTTGGTGTCTTCATCCCAAGGTCCTTGTGTCCTCTGATCCACCACTTCCTGCAGTTTATCCCTCATCTCACTCACAGCTTCTTCAAGGAGTCTATTTTTCTCCTTTTGTTCTTCCCCCTCTCTAGCCAACTCTACATTAGTAACCATTTTGCTCTCCCCTACTGATTCACCAGTATATAGAGACATACATAGTCCAATAAGTTTTCAACTTGGCTCTAATACCAATCTGATGGGATGGGGTTTGGGATAGACTAGCCCAGTCTATGCTCTTGGATCCTTTCCTTGGATCACCTGCTATTCTCTACACACCCTAGGGTCTCTAGGACTTCCCTTTGCTTTAGGAATCCCCTGACCATGCCCAATCCACCCACCAATGAGTTGCAATGCTGCTCCTAAGGTCTCACCTACCCATGAGACTCAAAACCCCTTACTATGGCTAATAAGGGCTAATCTTGTTCCACACCTTCCAAGGTCTTAGCAAGGTTGTTTCAGGTCTATTTCATGGTCTATCCACCCATTCATGAGCTCCCAAGAGGTTTCAAGATTCTAACCCCTTACCGATTTCACAAATTTGGGTTTTTGCCTTCAAATAGGGCTACAAGGATTAGGGCCAATTAGGCCTCCTAACTGGTCTTCTAGGGCTCCCTCTCACAATCAATGCATAAACAACCTAATCTCCCAAAAAGGACTGCCATTCATTTGGCAAGGACTCAAGTATTTTCTAGGTTTTATGCCTCCAAGTGTCCGTATACTGTCCTTCATGGATTTTAAGGTTTTCAAGGGTTTTTGTGAGGGTTTTTAGGGTCTGCCTGGGTCACAGTGAGTGTTTTGAGCTTTAGCCACCTTGTTTGGATTGGTGAAGGCTCCTCCTTCACACCAATTATTCTTCACTCACTCCTCTACACTTCCTCCAAAGGATGCACTCTCCACTATTCAACCTTGCTCTCCAAGACCTCTGCATCAACAACCATTCCTAATCGGGCACTGTCCAGTCTCACCTAGGAATGGGTATTTGCTTGGCCTCCCTACATTTTTAAGGGCCCTTCTTGCTTGGGACTATAGTACAAGGTCTTCACATCCATTCCCCATGGTTTCATGGTGGTTCCACAACGGGGAATGGAGTTAAGACTTCATTTACTCAAACCGGTCCAAGACTGCAATTTACAACTATTTACAAACACACTCAACCAGTAAACAAAAAGCTAATCTAATCACTCAAAATGAAGATATATACACCAAAGAAGACATTTCACACAGGTTTTCTTGCAAATCAATCCATTAGTTTGCTCGGTAACTTCATTCAAACTGACTGGTAACTCAAAAACAGTCACAGTCAAGATTTTCTTGCTTGGGCCGTACAAACTCTGACATCCCACCCATTAATTTAGGGTTTGCAAATACTTATACTACCCATACCTCGGTTGGTGTGCCAAAATTAGGGCTCTCCATGCACAACAAGGGTCTAAGACCATTTTGGGTGGAAAAGTTGCTTGACAACTTTTAAAAGTCGTCATGCAACTTTTGCATCTTTTGAGCAACTTTGCTATTGTTGCTTTTCATGACTCCTAAGCCTATTTTGGGCTATCCTAAGGACATCAACATGCCAATAAGGTCTAACACACATTCCAAGCACACTCAACCTCTCCTACACAAGAAATCACAACAAAAACACTAAGGACCTAAAACTAAAACCTAGTCTAGCACACATTAGCTCATGGCTCTTATACATGTACAATGGCTTCTAAAGAAGCATAACACCAACAAGACAAAGAAAGAGAAAGAGTTTGGAAGGGTGCTCCTACACTAGAACCATAGAATCAATCAAGTGAGCCTTCAGGATCGACTCTAACCTGTATTGTGTCAAGTATTGCCTTGTGGTCAGATTCATGAACTTTTCATAAAATCTTGTTATAAGGTCTACCACGATACTTCATCAAATGAATATTTGTTGCAGCAACAAGGTTAGAGAAATGAAGAATACGTCTGTGTGTTTCAAAGTCCTCGGACAACCAAACATTAGAATTCTTGATAGGGTATCTCTGAAGCCATGTTCCTATCACAACAACAGACCCTATTGGGTACTCAATACCCTCTCCGTCAATGATTGTGGTTGTCAATTTTCTTTTAGGCTCAACACAAAGACACAAATAGTAATATGTTCCTTCTATTAAATGTTGATCAATTTACAATTCAATATGCAAGTTATATTTCTATTTATCTGATATGTATTATTACGTTATTTATTGTATATGTCTAACTATCTTCTTGCTTGTGGCAGATGAGAGGAGCATTTTTATTTTCTATGTCCTATCTCAAGAATGCCACTTACTATAAGTATATGACAAAGGAGGCATGATCAAGCAATGCCTTGATCGGTCATGACCAATCAAGACATTACTTGATCGTACCTTTTTGTTAATACTAACAAAAGCATGTTACGGTGAATGCAAATCGGTGATCACAACCGTAGTTATCGGTGTATTTAACCCAATGCTAATGACCGATAGTATATCGGTGGCTGTCAATGCTAACAGCCAATAGTTATCGGTGTGTTAGCCTTGACAACCGATAACTATTGGTGCAGACTAACACACCGATAACTATCGGTGGTTAGTTCATTGCCACCCGATATATTGTGATATACTCTATATGCAACCCGATGTAATATATATGCAATCCGATATAATATATATGCAATTCGGTATATATTAATCGGTGTGATCATTATTGTTATTCATCTAAATACATAATTTATTATATAGATTAATATGTGATTATCCATAGATTGCTCATATGCAAATATAGAATCGCTATCAAGGATGATTTAATTGCTTGATGATTTTATCATAGTTAATGATATGATAAATGATTGAATGAGAGACTTCATTTATCTCTCATTCAATCATTTATCTTACCGAAGCTATTATATGTATTAACACCTTCTTCATTGTTCTCTTCTGCAACAACTGCATACACATGACTTGCATTTTATAAAGTGTTAATTAATACCAAAAATAAAGTATGATGTACAACAAAATGAACTAAAAAGAATACTTCCAAAAAAACTAACTCAAAAAATCACCTGAATCCACTAGGTCGGATACATGGTCAAAATCCACTAATGTCTCCATCTAGCTCAATTGTAGTGCTTTGGGAATTTGATATGAATCAATGGGAACCAACGGTCTACAAGACCATTTGTCAACCCACTCTTGTGATTCACATTCTTCCCACAAACAATACATGCATGAAGAGCAAAAACATACTATGTCTCATATAAATTACTAGTGAACTTGAATTTGAACTCATAAATGAGTGCATGTCACTCGATCCTGCAACTGTACAACAATCTAGATAGTTTTCAATGTTAGATTCAGTGATCAACCAAAAATATCTATGAAACATTGATGTACCTGGATTACCTAGACCCATCGTAGACTTATACCATCGCACAATTGTTTTTGCATCTATCGACTCAGCACCACCTTCGTACTTCAATTCTTTCCTAGCTAGGGCTCTTTTCACTCATGCTCCTACACCATCGTGCTCTCCCTTACCATGTCCAGCCTCAGTGAAATTCCAAAAATGTTGTACACGGCTTGTCATATACATCCTTGTCAACCAATAAAACATCCTTGCATTCTTGAATTTTGTGGTGCAATTATCTGACCATATTAAGTGTTGGTTGTATCGTATGTTCCTTTCCCTTGAACTATCATAGAAAACTTTAAAGCATCCTTGTACAAACTCCGATGAATGAGTACGATCATCACTTATGTAGAAGTAATACTCTCTTATAACCTTTCTATCCCCCTCTGTGCTATCATCTGCATGCATGAATGCTATGTGTACAAAAATAGAAACTTGTGTAGAGTGATAATACATGGATTGCACTTCATTTTGAGGTTGTAGTGTATAATTTTCAATGAAATTAACGATAGAGACAATGGTGCCAAGAGGAAATGTGTCCTTACATAACTTGAATTTCTCATCTAACCATCGAGCTCTATGTGTATGCATTATGTACTCATAAACTATTTTCTCTTGAAACATTTTCATAAATTGAGCTACATATATATCATTTTTCACTAGCTCACATCTCTTCAAATCTTTTCCATCTTTAACTTCATATGTGACTGCCTTGTATTTTCTGAAAGAAACTAGTTTCATACCAATTTCATGTGTGCTCTCCAAATGTACGCATCTTGGTAAATGTTGCAAACCACCACATATAGCACAAGAAACTTCCAAACAAGACATATTATAATAAATGCAACCATCATGTCTATTACATAGCACACTTGAAATAAATTCTCTTACTGACTTAGGAGGTGCTTGTATATTACATTCTTGTAAAACATCATTAGTGTGCAAAGTAGAACAAATATGATGAAAAATATCATAATGCATGGAAAATTCAATATGCATCCTACAACAACACGTGGTGCGTACATGATTAAATTCTTATTTGAGGAAACTTTTGAAGGAATCTTTCATAAAAGTTAGTTTGAGTCATATCCAAATAGTGTTTGGCATGTGGCTCACGATTTGTAGACCCAATTCGCCTTCTAACAACATCTCTTTGGTTGGGAGAAACTCTTGTGTTGTCATGCCAAAAAAATTCAATTAATGTTTTTAGTGCATCAACAACAACCTTGTCTTTGCATGGTAGTCTACCCGAGAATGCCCAAAGAGAATTATTGTTAGATTCCTCTATTTTTTCCCGCCTCTTTAATACTTTACTTAATGTTGTTCTACTAACATTTAATGACTTGCTTGTTTTGCTTATCAAACAATCTTTTTTTTTTATTTTCTTGCTCATTATGGTTGATGTAATGACACGTCAAGTAGCATTAGAATTTTTAGTATGTGATTTTGAACCAATAGCTTGATATGCATCAAATAGATTTCTCACAATAGTTCCTTCACTATTACTTTCAGATGATCTTAGGCCTAGAATTTTCATTATCTCTCTAAAATTCAAATTTTTAATCATTTAAGTTGTTAAAATAAATTTGCCATATTCTTTTAACCATTCTCCTACAAATTCATTCATTCATTTTATTGGGCATTGACTTTAATATATTCTTATCAATGTCAATTAGATACTTTGGTTTGCTACGAATGATTCTAGGAGGTGTTAACATTGGTGCATTATGTACATTCAATTCATCAAGTAGAGAAGGTGTAATATGTTCATCATTTAATTGATTATTCAATGCGCTATCTTTTTCAATTGCATTAGGTTCAAACGGTAAATCAAATGTCTCTTCTTCAATTGCATTAGGTGCATTATATTCGTTTGGTAAATAGAATTGAGATGTTGAGGATGGCATACCTTCTTCTCCCATTGTTCTTATGTCACGCAATTTCTTCATACGTTGCCTTTGTCTTTCCTTTTGAGCCTCTCATTGTTCCATCGTTCATTGCTTGTTCTTTCCCATGGTTGATATCGATTGTCCTAAATAGAAACATATTACATATATATGTAAACAAAAGTTCATAAACAAAAAAATAACCATAAATATGCATCTTATCATTATTTTTTGGAATCAAGCTATTAAACAATCACAATACTGTTGACAAAAACTAATAAGAACAACAATTCATTCATTTGAAATTATGCAAAAACAAAAAAATCACTTACTTCTATGTATAAAATAGTGATAGCAATGCAGACACAGTTCCAGTGGGGCCTTCAACGACCTCCAAAACTTCTTTTGAGGTTGTTGAGGCTCTTGGGCAACTAAAACTATGTCTATAAACTGCGTACGTGCTACATTAATAACCATGTAGGCATTGTTAGTCCATAAAATGTTGACAAGCCCAACGGTATTCTTTTTTCCCATTCTGGACTAATAAGTAGCACGTATGTGCTCCTAAGCCTAAAAAATGTTATCGCATGGTAACGAATAATAGGCTCAATAAAAGTAATATGTACCGCGTATGCACTCCTTTGCCTTAAAAAAGTTATGGCAGGGCAGTGAACTAATAGTTTCAGTACCTCATACGCACTATTGGTAGTAGAAAAGATGTGAGAGAGAGAGAGAGAGACAGAGAGAGAGAGAAGGGGGGGGGAGGGAGAGATGGAGAGAAGAGGGGGGAGGGAAGGAGGGAGAGGGAGAGGGAGAGAGAGAGAGAGAGAGAGAGAGAGAGAGAGAGAGAGAGAGAGAGAGAGAGAGAGAGAGAGAGAGAGAGAGAGAGAGAGAGAGGCGGAGGGAAGGTAGAGAGAGGGAGAGAGGTAGAGGGAGGGAGAGAGTGAGAGAAGAGGGGGGTGGGAGAGAATAGGGGGTATGGAGGAAGAGAGGGAGAGAGAGAGAGAGAGAGAGAGAGAGAGAGAGAGAGAGAGAGAGAGAGAGAGAGAGAGAGAGGGAGAGGGAGAGAGAAAGGACACATGACACCATATGACTGATCTCGATTGTGACTATAGGAATTACAAAAGAAGATAAAGAGGGAGGGAGAGGGATGGGGTATGGATGAAGGGAGAAGGGGAGAGAGAGGGATGGGGTATGGATGAAGGGAGAAGGGGAGAGAGAGGGATGGGGTATGGAGTAAGGGATAAGGGGAGAGAGAGGGAGGGAGAGGGAGATAGGGAGAGAAGAAGGAGGGGGGATGGAGGGAAAGGAAGAGATATCGAATCTGGGACACAATATGACACTATATTATCCCTATAGCACACCATAGGACCTATAATGACACCAAATGGTATCCTAAGGTGTCATAGAACACCATAGGACCCTTTAGAACACCATATGGTGTTGTTATGGGGCATTGGTGTCCCGAGGGGTCTTAAGGGGTCACAAGACACCATATGACCTCTTAGGAAACAATATGACCTCTAATGACACCTAAGGGGTCATATGGTGGGCTAATAAAATGATATATTAAATTTAAAGTTATGAATAGAACATCATAAAATGAGACTCCAAGCGAACAAACAACGAGGCTTTGCTAAAAAGCAAGTGTAAGAGCTTGACCTAACCCTAAGACTACTGCCTAAGTTCTAAAACATATGATGCTATTAAATTTGCAAGGTTATAAGATTAATCTCGATTGTGACTATAGGAATTACACACTTGATTTCTTTCATGGGTATGTATCCTTCCAAGTTGTTTGACAAGCGATGATCATCATATACTACCACTGCCATGCATACAACAAACTTTAATTTCTTTAGGTGACAGGCGTTGTGTAACAACATGGGAACTCTCGCATACCCACCACTATCATTCTACAGGACATCATCTATGTTACTCTCCCTCTTTCTCTTCCTACCTGTTATTTCCTTCTGAAAAACATATTGCAAGTACTCTGACTCATCATGTTGCTTTGTTGACACTGTTTTCCACATCTTCTCTGCTCATTAAAAACACATTCAAGAAGAATATTGTTGTAGGTTTCCTTGTTTGTCACGGTAATACACCCGTGGTTCAATTCCAAACCCTATTCCTCCTATTCAATATACACACACAAATCCATCAGTCAATTTTCTTAGGAGAGCATACATGATAAAAATCAAAGAGGAAGTTGCAGACAAGAAATAAATTCACTTACTTCTATAGAAGTGTAGACACAGTTGCAGTGGGGTATGGAGGGAGGGAGGGAGGGAGAGAAGAAGAGAAAGAGGGATGGGGTATGGAGGAAGGGAGAAGGGGAGAGAGCGAGAGAGAGAGAGAGGGATGGGGTATGGAGGAAGCGATAAGGGGAGAGAGGGAGGGATGGGGTATGGAGGAAGGGAGAAGGGGAGAGAGAGAGAGAGAGAGAGAGAGAGAGAGAGAGAGAGAGAGAGAGAGAGAGAGAGAGAGAGAGAGAGAGAGAGAGAGATCTTGTATGCATTTGAGAGGGGAAGACAATACACTTACATTGTATATATATGTTTAATATATTATATATTATATGTATATACACATATTATATATACAATATCATATTATACACATATTATATATTATATATTATATGTATATACACATATTATATATAGAATATCATATTCTACAATAGCGTGTACGTGTTGTTTATAGTAAAAAGAGCGCGTACATGTTGTTTATAGGAAAACAAGCGCGTACGCGCTACTTACACCATAAATACCCCGTACGCGCTTTTTAAACTTGTAGTACCCCGTATGCCCGTTTGACTGTTTAGGCTTGGAAATAGGCCTGGATGACAAAGCTATAGTTTGGAAGTTTGATTTCCCTCCATTTCTCTCATTTTTGATGTGTTTTATTTTATCAAGTTGGTTTATCAACTTTGTCATCATCAGGTTTACACTTCATCAAGTGGGTATTTCTAAAATTGCCACCATATTTTCACCCATCTTCTGAGCTTTCTAACCATTTTTTTTTTTTTCAATTTGAACAACAATAACATACTATTATTGAATTTCTTTTACCTGTGTCTCCATAGTTCTCACAGACATAGATGCACCATTTTTTGAATAACTTTTGATATACTTATCCAAATTTTAAAAACTTTATATATTATTGTAGTGCACTTGATTATTTACAATTTAAAAAAAAAAAATTGTATTTTTTGATTTGTTTAGTGCAACTTATGCTTCGCACACGAACATGTACCTAATTTTCAGGATGTGCTTGATTGGAAAAATCATTAAAAAAAAATACTCAACAAAAAATTACAAAAAAATACACATCTTCTAGTGCTCACTCTTAACTATCTTTCTGCCAAAGGATTCATCAAAATACTAAATCTAACTATGACTTTTTTAATGCGCACGTCAAACACTATGTTATGTTTTTCAGAAAAAAAAAAAAAAAAAAAAATCGGGGTTAGTTTTTCTTGCACGAAGGATTTGACCCCCTTAATCTTATCCAATTTTAAAAAAGTTTAGTAGTTTAGAAACTAGATTCGGAGTACTACAATATTTGTTCTTTGATTATCTTCATATCTTGAGCGGATGACTTTCAAATTTTGCCTCCAAGTTCAGGTTCACCTGATTTTAGAAAAAAAAGTGTCCACTTATACCCCCCTTTTTGACCACCATCTTTGTGCACTTACCCATAACAGGGATTTGTACCTCTAAAATTTAGAGGAAAGTTGTTAAATCAATTAGCAACTTCTCCAATTTTTTGTTGCATGTTTGTCTCTATTAATAGGGCATAGAGGGTTTTATTTTATTTTTCAAAAGGGACAAATATGTAAACCAACAACTTGTTAGTCTTTCTCTTTGCGTTCATCTTCATTTTTATTTGGATTCATTTATGATTTAGATTCATTACAAATAACTTAGGTTCAAAAGTTGTCAACACTTGCAAAAGGTGTCGAAAGTTGTAAAAAATTATCAAAAGTCATCAAAAGTTGCAAAAGTTCTTAAAAGTTGTCAAAAGTTGCAAAAGTTATCAAAAGTTGTCAAACGTTGTCAAAAGTTGCAAAGTTGTCAAAAGTTGCAAAAGTTGCAAATGTTGTCAATAGTTGTTAAAAATTGTCAAAAGTTGCAAAGGTTGTCAAAAGTTGCAATAAAAAAGTTGCAAGATAGGCTAAATTTTGTTATGTTTGTCATATCCATGAATCATCAGTATGAGCATGTTCGAGTACATAGTTTTATGCTAAGCATGGTCCTAGTTGGCTTCTGAAGTTTCTCAAACATCTTGGGCCATATCATTGCAACAACATCTCTTGAGTGCCCTAAGTTCAAAAAAATTGTTACTTGATTGGAAATTTTATCTACACTTGTCGCCACTATTTCTAAGGCTATGGTAAGGGGTGGATGGTGTTGAAATTTTAAGGCCTTCAGTCTAGTAACTAATTGAGAAATTGTCGCTCTATATTCTAACAGATGACCTAATAATTCCTCTAGCGTGTTTTGAGAAGGGTTCATTGGAGGATTCAGAGGGTTGGCCATTTGAGGGATATCATTGGGGTTTTCTTCAGGGTTATCAGGAGGCAAGTTTTATTCAGGGGCATTGTTTTGAACATTTGATATTGTGAAAATTGGCTATGGAGATAGCTAACCAAGATCTAGAGGCCTATTGAATAACACAATAATAGGAGAGAATAATAGATATAAGAACAAACTATATTCTCATCAATGATGCAATAAGTTGAAATAAAGTACATAGAAGACACCCTTTGTTATATAGCCAAGGTAGGTGAATAAGACTATGACAAGTGGGTAAGTGCACCAAGATGGTGTGCAAAAAGGGGGGTATAAGTAGACACTTTTTTTCTGAAATCAGGTAAACTTGAACTTGGAGGAGAAAGGTTAGAGCCATCCACTCAAGATATGAAGATACTCAAAGAACAAAGATTTTATTACTCTAAATAGAGTTTCCAAACTACTATTTTTTTTCAAAATTGGATAATATTGAGGGGGTCAAATCATTCGCACACACAAAAAAACACCCTGATTTTTTCTTTAAAACATAACATAGTGTCAGACGTGCGCATCAAAAAAGTCATAGTTAGATTTAGTATTTTGACAAATCCTTTAGCAGAAAGATAGGTAAGAGTAAGCACTAGAAGTTGTGTATTTTTTTGTAATTTTTTGTTGAGTATTTTTTTTTAATGACTTTTCCAATCGAGCACATCTTGAAAATCAAGTACCTGCTCGTGCGCAAAGCATAACTTGCACCAAAACAATGGAAAATGCAATTTAAAAAAAAAAAATTGTAAAGAATCAAGTGCACTACAATAATATATAAATTTTTTTAAATTTGGATAAGTAGATCAAAAATTATTTAAAAAATGCTACATGTATATCTCTAAGAACTATGGAGACACTGGTAAAAGAAATTCAATAATAATATGTTATTGTTATTAAATTTTTTTTAAAAATATGTGGTTAGAAATCTCAGAAGATGGGTGAAAATATGGTGGCAATTTTAGATATACCTACTTGATGAAGTGTAAACCTAATGATGACAAAGTTGAGAAACCAAGTTCATAAAACAAAACACGTCAAAAAGGAGGGAATGGAGGGAAATCAAACTTCCAAACCACAGTTTTTTCATCCAAGCCTATTCACAAGCCTAAACAGACAAGAGTGCAAACGAGGTTTCTTTTGAATAAGAACCATGTACAGGGTTTTATTTGAATAAGCAGCATGTACGCGGTTCTAAGGAGAAAATATCGCGTTTGTGGTTCTTCTTGTGATACTATAACATAAAGAAATTATTGTGTATGTTTAAAATGTGTGTATGTGCATACATATATGTATATGTATAATATGTATATATGTAGATATTATATGTATAAATATAGATATTATATGTATATATGTATGTATAATATGTGTATATATATACACATGTATGTATGTATGTAATATGTATGTATATGTATATAATGTGTATGACATATGTATACATATATGTATGTTTATAATATATATATATATATATATATATATATATGTATGTATGTATGTATGTATGTATGTATGTATGTATGTATGTATGTATTATCTTTTGATATTTCATGTGTATTATATGTGTATATACATGTACATGTATATTAATATATATTGTCTTTTGATATCTTATTATACATTGTATTCCTCTCTCTCTCTCTCTCTCTCTCTCTCTCTCTCTCTCTCTCTATATATATATATATATATATATATATATATATATATATATATATATATATATATATATATATATATATATGTATATATATCTGGACCCCACATAATAGCTAATGACATCATGTGAGATCCCTTAGCACACATATGACCCCTTAAGACCATATGATGTCATACGGGGACATATGATGTTCTAACACGTGCGGCCCCATTATGACCCTACATGACCCCCAATGATGCCATATGACCCCTTCGAACCATGTATGATATCTTAAGGAGTCATATGGTGTCTTAAGGGGTTATATGGTGGTGTAACACGTGTAGCTCAATTAGGACCCCATGTGACACTTAACAACATCATGTGACATCTCTTCCTCTCCCCCCATCTCCCTCCCTCCCTCTCTCTCTCTCTCTCTCTCTCTCTCTCTCTCTCTCTCTCTCTCTCTCTCTCTCTCTCTCTCTCTCTCTCTCTCTTCCCTCCCTCCTTGCCCCTCCCTCTCCCTCTCCCTCTCCCTCTCCCTCACCCTCCCTCCCTCCCTCCGCCACCCTCTCTCCTCTCTCTTTCCCTCTCTCTCTCTCTCTCTCTCTCTCTCTCTCTTCCCCCTCTCTATCTCTCTCTCCATCCCTCTCCCTCTCCCTCTCCCTCTCCATCTCTCTCCCTCTCCCCTTTCTCTCCCTCTCCCTCCCTCTCCCTCTCCATCCTCTCTTCGTCCCCTCTCCCTCTATCTCCATCTCCTTCCCTCCCTCCCCCTCCCTTCCTTTTCCTTCATATTTTATTTATTACAAGTAACGTGTACTAGGTTTTGATAAGTTAAAAGCGCACAGGGGGTACTGGAAATATGGACATTGGCCTATTGAGCATTTTTAGGGACTAAAAGTGTGCATGAGGTTATTGAACATACGATGTACATAGTTCTTGAACATACTTTTAGTTTCCCAACAGCCTCAATGGCCTCAAAAGAAATTTTTGAGGTCGTTGAAGGCCCCACTACAACAATTACTGTGCTTATGTGATAGTTTTATATGTAGAAGTAAGTGAAATTTTTGTTTTGAATGATTTCAAATGATTGAATTGTTGTTCTTATTGGTTTGGTCAATGTTATTGTGATTGTTTAATAATTTTGATTTAAGAAAATAATGATAATGCTCAATTTTATGGTTATTTGATTCTTTAAGAACTTTTGTTTACATATATATGTAAAGATTCTATTTAGGAGAACCAATATTAAGGATGGGAGAGAACAATCAAGGAATGGTGGAACAACGAGAGACTGAAAAGAAAAGACAAAGGCAACGTGTGAATAAATTATGTGACATAAAAGCAAGGGGACAAGAAGGTACGTCATCCTCAACATCTCAATTCAATTTACGAAATGGACATAATACAATTGAAGAAGAGATCACAATGAATAATCAAACAAACGATGAAGATGCACCAACAACATTTGATTACCATATGAACCTAATGCAATGAATGTACCTAATGCATGCAATGATGAACATACATTGACTCTATTTGATGTAATGAATGTACCTAATGTACCGATGTTAACACCTCCTAGAATCACTCGTAGGAAACCAAAGTATCTAATTGACATCGATGAGAATATTTTGAAGCCAGTGCTCGATAAAATGAATGAATGAACTTGTAGGAGAATGGTTAAAATAATATGGAAAAACTATTTTGAAAACTTAAATCAAACTGCAAGATGCTAATTAATTGTTGAAATGATTAAAAAATTAAATTTTAGAGAGGCAATGAAAATTATAGGCCTAAGATCATCTGAAAGTAATAGCGAAAGAACTATTGTGAGAAATCTATTTGATGCATACCAAGCTATTGGTTCAAAATAATGCACTAAAGATTATAATGTTACTAGACATGTTATTACATCAACCATAATGAGAAAGAAAATAAAAAAAAGATCATTTGATAAGCAAAACAAGTAAGTCATTAAACATAAGTAGAACAACATTACGTAAAGCATTAGATAGGCAGGAGAAAATAGAGAATCCTAACAATAATTCTCTTTGGGCGTTCTCGAATAGACTACCACGCAAAGACAAGGTTGTTGTTGATGCACTAAGAACATTAATTGAAACTTTTTGGCACGACAACACAAGGGTTTCGCCTAACCAAAGAGATGTTGTTAGAAGGAGAATTGGATATAGAAATCGTGAGCCACATGCCAAACACTATTTGGATATGACTCAAACAAAATTTTATGAAAGATTCCTTCAAAAAAATTCTCAAATAGGAATTATTCAAAGATTTTTTGAAATGGAAAAACCTTTTTATGTTAAGATTAATCATGTACACACCACATGTTGTTGTAGGATGCACATTGAATTTTCTATGCACTATGATATTTATTGTCATATATGTTGTACTTTGCACACTAACGATGTTTTGCAAGAATACAATATACAACCACCTCCTAAGTCACCAAGAGAATTTATTTCAAGTGTGTTATGTAAAAGAGATGATGGTTGCATTTATTATAAGATGATGTGTTTCAAAGGTTCTTGTGCTACATGTGGTGGTTTGCAAAATTTTCCAAGATGTCTACATTTGGATAGCACACATGAAATTGGTAAGAAACTAGTATCTTTTGGAAAGTACAAGACAGTGACATATGGGGTTAAAGATGGAAAAGAATTAGAGAGATGTGAGTTAGTGAAAAATGATATATGTGTAGCTAATTTTATGAGAATGTTTAAAGAGAAACTAGTTTATGAGTACATAATGCATACACATGGAGCTCGGTGGTTAGATGAGAAATTCAACTTATGCAAGGACACGTTTCCTCTTGGTACCATTGTTTCTATAGTTGATTTTGTTGAAACTTATACACTACAACCTCAAAATGAAGTGCAATATATGTATTACCACTCTACACAAGTTTCTATTTTTGTAAACATAGCATTCATGCATGCAGACGATAGCACAAAGGAGGATAGAAAGGTTGTAAGAGAGTATCACTTCTACATAAGTGATGATCGTACACATTCATCAGAGTTTGTGCAAGGATGCTTTAAAGCTTTCTATGATAGTTTAAGGGAAAGGAACAAATGATACAAGCAACACATAATATGGTCAGATAATTGCACCTCTCAATTCAAAAATGCAAGGATGTTCTATTGGTTGAGGAGGATGCATGTGACAAGAGGTGTACACCTTTTTTGGAATTTCACTGAGGTTTGACATGGAAAGGGAGATCACGATGGTGTAGGAGCATGCGTAAAAAGATCCCTAGCTAGAGAAGAATTGAAGTACAAAGGTGGTGCTAAGTTGATAGATGCAACAACAATCGTGCGATGGTGTAACTCTACAATGGGATCAGGTAATGCAGGTACGTCAATGGTTCATAGATATTTTTGGTTGATCACTGAATCTGACATTCAAAACTATCAAGGTTGTTGTATAGTTTTAGGATCCAATGGCATGCACTCATTTCGAAGTTCAAATGCATGAAGTTCATCGGTAATTTATACTAGATAGATTGTATGTTTTTTCTCTTCATGTATGTATTTTTGTGGGAAGAATGTGTATCATAAAAGTGGGTTGACAAATTGTCTTGTAGACCATTACTTCCCATTGATACCTATCAAATTCCCAGAGCACTGCAGTCAAACCAGATGGAAGCACCAGTTGATTTCGATCATGTATCCAACCTAATGGAACCAGGTGATTTTTTGGGTAAATTTTATTGCAGGAATTTTTTTTGGCTCATTTTGTTACATCAAACATTACTTTTATTATTAATTATCATTCTATAATATGCAGGTCATGTGTACGCAATTGTTGCAGAAGAGAACAATGAAACACATGGCACATGGCTTAGGAGATACCCTATCAAGAATTCTTATGTTTTGTTGTTCGAGGACTTTGAAACACACAATCATATTCTTCATTTCTCCAACCTTGTTGTTGCAACAAATATTCATTTGATTAAGTATCGTGGTAGACCTCATAAAAATATTTTATGGAAAGTTCATGAATCTGACCATGAGGCAATACTTGACACAATACGAGTTAGAGTCGATCCAGAAGGTTCACTTGATTGATTCTAAAGTTCAAGGTAGAATGATTTTGAGAATTTTGTATATATCATCGGCAAATAGTTCTATATTCATTTTTTGTATATATAAATGCCCATGAGCTGATTTGTACATATTTAGGGGCATAATTTTGTATATTTAAATGGCCATGAGTTGGTTTGTAGATATTAAGATGCCAAATTTTGTATAATTAAATGGCGATGAGTTGATTCGCACATATTTAAATGTTAAATTTTTATATTTAAATGGCGATGAGCTAATTCGCACATATTTAAATGCCAAATTTTGTATAAAATCCCATGAGATGATTTGTAAAACATTTTTTGAATATATGTGACTATGTTTTGCAACTATTTTTTTGAATATATGTGATTATGTTTTGAATATCTTAAGGGTTTTGAGTTTATGTGATATGATAAGTCGGGTTCGTTTTGGCCCTCATATTAGAATAGTTTGTTAGGAATGGGCTTGTAGAGGGCGCCATGATAGAAACAAGATTAGAAATGATTTACAAGCATTTTGCGATGACCAGGAAGATAACCGAGATAGGTCATTGTAGACGAGCCTCACGTGACCCTATAGGTTCAAACAGATCGATGATATGCATTTTTTTGGACTCAGGGCACTTGAGAGATCACACTAGTAGGGTATGACTATCGGCGTTCTAGCATATTGGGAGGCACAACAGGAGCATGCCTAGCATAAACCTTCCCACCCGGACGCATTCGTGATGTTGGTTTATACTCACGATGAAAGGAATCAAATCTAGCCTATCTTGCAACTTTGCACTACATGCCACTAACAATTTTTGTAGCAGGTGAAAAAATGCTACCATTTGAAATGGCTCTGAGTCATAAAAAACTGAGATATGTCATTGTAGATGAGTCTCACTTGACCCTTTAGGTTCAAATGGATCGATCATATTCATCTTGGATTGCGAGAAAGAGTCAGTCAAAGTTTGATAATTTTTTGGACTTAGGCACTTGAGAGATCGCATCGGTAGGGTATGGCTCTTGACATTTCAGTGCATTGGGAGGCACACCAGGAGCATTCCTAGTGTAAACCTACCCACCCGGGCACACTCATGATGTTTTTTTGTTTCCACGATGAACGAAATCAAATCTAGCCTATCTTGCAACTTTGCATTGCATGCCACTAACGGTTTTTGCAGCATGTGAAAAAATGCTACCATTTGAAAATGGCTCCGAGTCATCAGAAACAAAGATAGGTCATTGTAGAGGAGTCTCACATGACCCTATATGTTTAAACAGATTGATCATATGCATCTTGGATTGCAAGAAATAGTCTGTCAAAGTTTGACATTTTTTTGGACTCAAGGCACTTGAGAGATCGTGTCGGTTAGGTATGGCTCTTGATGTTCTGGTGCGTTGGGAGGCACAACATAAGCATTCCTAGCGTAAAATTGACCACCCGAATGCGCTCATGATGTTGGTTTGTGCCCACGATGAACGGAATCAAATCTAGCCTATCTTGCAACTTTGCAATGCATGCCACTAACGATTTTTGTCGCAAGTGAAAAAATGCTACCATTTGAAAATGGCTCTGAGTCGTCAAAAACTAAGATAGGTCATTATAGATGAGCCTCATGTGACCCTATAGGTTCAAACAAATTGATCATATGTATCATGTATTGTGAGAAAGAGTTCGTCAAAGTTTGACTTTTTTTGGACTCGGGGCAAATTGAGAGATCACGTCGATAGGGTATGGCTCTCGACATTTCGATGCATTGGGAGGCACACTAGGAGAATTCCTAGTGTATACCTACCCACCTGGATGCGCTCGTGATGTTGGTTTGTGCCCACGACGAACGAAATCAAATCTAGCCTATCTTGCAACTTTGCATTACATGTTACTTACAGTTTTTGCAACAGGTGAAAAAACACTACCATTTGAAAATGGCTCTGAGTCGTCAGAAACCAAGATAGGTCATTGTAAAGGAGCCTCGCATGACCCTATAGGTTCAAATGGATCGATCATATGTGTCCTAGATTGCGAGAAATAGTTCATCAAAGTTTGATAATTTTTTGGACTCAGGGCACTTGAGAGATCACGTCAATGGGGTATGGCTCTCGACATTCTGGTGCATTGGGTTGTACAACAGGAGCATTCTTAGCATAAACCTGCCAACCCGAATGTTCTCATGATGTTGGTTTGTGCCCATGATGAACGAAATCAAAATTAGCCTATCTTGCAACTTTGCATTGCATGCCACTGACGATTTTTGTAGTAGGTGAAAAAATGCTACCATTTGAAAATGGCTCTGAGTCATAAAAAACTGAGATAGTTCATTATAGATGAGCCTCGCGTGACCCTATAGGTTCAAACGGGTCAATCATATGTGTCCTGGATTGCGAGAAATAGTCCGTCAAAGTTTTAGAATTTTTTGGACTTAGGGCACTTAAGAGATCGCATCGGTAGGGTATGGCTCTCAATGTTCCGGTACATTGGGAGGCATAACAAGAGCATGCCTAGCATAAACCTACCCACCTACACACACTTATGATATTGGTTTGTGCCCATGATGAAACTTTGACAACAACTGAGCAACTTTTACATCTTTTATCCAAATGACCCCAAACTTTCACAAATGATTTCAAATGATTATTAATGGTCTCAAATCACCTTATTTAGATAAAACAAATGGAAAACAAGACAAAAACCAAAATTTGACGAAAGGAATCAAAAGCATCCAGTGATCATTACTACGGATTAAATTTGACCATTACCATTGAATTTCATTTAGATCGAGACAAGAAGTTTTGTAGGGTTAATTCAATATTGTACAAAGCTTATCAAATCATATTCCACAATTGCAATGCTTTATGTTGGTTGAAATTTTGTACACTTGGGGAGATATACAAAATTGTGGTTTCAACCACAGCATGTGAGTAAAACTCTCCTAATTAAGGGAAGGCCCCCCTATCTAACTACAACTTTGAAAAATAAAATAGGATGGGACAACAATCTTTCTTCTTCCTTCAAGAAAGACAATATACTTTTCTCTTCACAGAAAAGTGATAGCGATTTGATATAAAACAACAGTAACAACTTTCAAAATAAAATGAGAGAAAGGAAATGAAGTTTTCTAAAAGCTCAAAGACTTCTATCACTTCCTTCGGGACAAGACATCAATATCAAGCTCGAAGACTTGATTATATGAAGTCCTATCTACCCTTTTCTATACTAATTATATCAAGAACAAACTATAATAGCTCAAAGACTGGAATATCTTATTCTTTTCTACTTAAAACAATGGGAATTATTATAAGCTCAAAGACTCATAACTATTTCTCACAAAATCTGCTCCTAAATTCTCTTAAGAACAAGTGAAAGCACAAAGACTTACAACTTCTCTCAACAAAATATTTATTTTAATCTATATTAACCTCAAATACTTGCAGCATAAAGACTGCAAATCAAATGTGACTAATCTCTTTAGAAACACTTGCAAGAAAGATAATATAGAACACAAACTCAAGTATGTAGCACAAACACTCAAAGCTTCAGCAATTTCCTTCTATTCCTTTCAATTCTTGAATTTACACATGAAAGCTCAAAGACTTCTTTGCTATAAATTTGGCAGAGTTTTTGCTTGCTTTCCAAAAGATAAAAATTACAATAGACCCCCTCAAGTATTTATAGGAGAGGAGTCATGAGAAAAAGGTGGGAGGATCCCAAATAACTTGAGAAATTATCTCAACCACCAAGACTTATTCAATAACTAACTATGACTTATTCCAACTACAGTCCTAATTGAACACAACTTGTAGTTGTTTTACATGTAATTACAAAAGTGCAAGTAATGAGTTAACTTGCAATTACAAAGTTATTTTTTTACATGTAACTTGTCAAAACAAAATTACAAATGCATAACTAAAACTATTCCATGTGTCTAAAGACACGACTCTAACTGCATCATCCTTTTTATTTGATGATTTTCATGTCGCTTCAGGATGCTATAACTTGAAGTATCTGGATTGGTAAAGACATCTTGAATTGGAACGGGAACTTGCATCCTTGTCTTCTTGCTTGGGGTAGTACTATCTTTTCAGGAGGGAAAGGGTTGCCTTCCTCTTGTCATGTCATGACCATCTTTGTCTTGAAAGCATTCTATGCTCTCAACCATGAGTTGTTGTTGTATCTCTTCTTTGTATCATCCTCCATTCTTGAAATCTGCTTGCAAAATAAGGCCCATGCCTTAATCCATTGATTTGGTAGATCGTGTGTGCAAACCAGACTGACAAGGGAAGAGATAAATTGATGCAAAAATGGGCTCACAAGTGAATTTTGGGTTCTTGAAGTTGCATTACATGTGTGGGCAAAACAAGAGCATTAACTTGCAATTGTGGAGAAAAAACATGCAACTTCATATGTGTAATGGGTAACTACAAGTTTGCACTTGTAATTGGACCTTTAAAACTCATTTTCAAGTGTTTTTTGAGTGCATTTTGGACCAATTTCGGGTTCTGGATGGCTGACTACAGGTAGACTTTAAATGGGATAAATGAATGAAGGTGTAAAATGAGTGGATCAAATGGTGGGAATGGTATGTACGGATGATGGAAATGAATATGAGTGAAAATGAAAAGAATTTAGGAAGATTGTCCTCAAGAAAATGGGAAGAACTTTCAACATGTAATCCAGTTCTAAAAACCCAATTTTGAAAGAATGGGTAATTTTCATCTTTGCAACTTGGAATTTCAACCAAAGATGGTTAAATTCTTTTAACCGTAAGGGAAGATCAATTATTTTCATCCAACTTGCAATCAGGATTTAAAATCCTGAATACAAGTAAAGAGGGAAAATGGGGAAGCACAATGCAATCCACAAATTGCCTTCCAAGGGGAAAATCTCTCTCACAAAACCGATTTTTGGGGCAAAATAATCATATACAAATTTACAACCAGAAAGGAAAAACAAGAAGACAAGAAAACAAGAAAATGAAACAAAGAAAGAAAAGAAATCAGAACTTGCTTCAAACTGAAAATGCCTCTTCAAAAAGATGATCAATCTTTGAAAGAAAGAAGGAGAACTCTTAAAAAGAAATTAACCGCATTCCAAAACCCTAGCTATGTTTTTGAAAAAATGTCATATGTATCAAAATGCCCATTAAAAGCATGAAGAATTGGTCAAGTAAAGCACCCAACCTCCACGCCTAGGCAAGACAAGCCAAAATGATTTAGGAAAGATAAGATTCGTGGCACTTGAATGAGGCAAATCGTGGCATTTTTCAAAAACATTTTTGTTGTTAAAACCCCATAAAACCAGCGATAATGTCTTCCAAATGGCATGAAGAGAGTTGGAAAATGCATGAAAATAGAAAGGAATCCAAAACGCCTTCCTCCTCCTTGAATTTCTCCACAAAAATAATTGGAAATCTTCAACAAAATCCTCCAATATTGCTGGTCGGGTTTTTGGGAAAGAACAACAAGTTTAAAATTGCATGCAATAAGGAAAAACGAGTTTTTTAGAGCAAACAACAAGTTTAAAATGTTACTTTTCTCTCAACAAGGCAAAATCGGGTTTTAGAAATCCAATTGCAAGTTTAAAATGTCACTTTTTCCATCAACAAGGCAAAATCAGGTTTTAAAAATGCAATTACAAGTTTAAAATTCCCCAATTTGCACTTTATGGAGAAAATCGGGTTTTTTGGGCAAGATAGCAAGTTTAAAAGCTCACTTTATTTCATTCCTAGGCAAAATCGGGTTTTGGAGAGATGTGCAAGTTTAAAATTACTTGTAAAGGGAGAATAAAATCCCTACAAAAAGTTTTAATAACTTGCACATATGTAATAGGGGTTTAAAATCCCTATTACAAGCAAAAGACATTAAAGTAGGGGTTTTAGAAAAGAATTACAAGTTTACTTGTAACTTATCCAAAAACATCCCTATTTTAACTTAAAAAGCCAAAAAGCATCAAGGTAAAAAACAAATTACAAGTTCTTTTTTCAATAAAGTGCACTTGTAATTAGCCAAAAATTTCCCTACAAAGACCAAAACAAAGGAAATCATTAAAAATTGCAATTCAAGGAAAATTTCCCACCTGCAGTCAGGGAGAAAAAACCTGAAATTGAAGGAAAGACATAGCAAACGAACCCAAAATGCGATGAAATTTGAATCATGGTTCAAGGATGGACTGAGGATTAAGCCAGTCCAAGGATTAGGCAAAATTATGCCTCGAGAAGCGGGCCATAGAGTAAAATTTTCATTTTTTGACAAAATTTTTATGTAATGGTCCTTCATTTTTTAAAACAAAAATTAGGACAACACTTTATATCATATATTTTTGTTGTTTATATTCATATTGTTGATTACATAGGCAAATATTCTTTTAACTTTATAAAAAGGCAGCCACCAAATACACCGAAGAAATTCTTTATAAATAATTATTTATATATATCGAAATGCACAGTAAGAAACACAATTAACAAATTTTGTATGTATAGAATATGCTTATCAATATCAACGAAATGCACAATAATGAACACAATACACATTTATTGGATCAAATATCAACATTTATATATATCAAAAAAGGCATATATGCCAAGTCAATACAAGTTTTACAAAAATGTGGCATATGCCATGTCCAAATCGATATACAATAAAAATGTAGAATATATCTACATGTATTGGTCATTCAATGACCACAACTAACACTACATGATCCTATACTTGTGGTGGATCATCAAAACCAAGCCACTTTGATGCAGTATGTGGCTCTGTAGATGGTTGCACAATCATAATTGAAAAGCCAAGTTAGAATCCTTTTGTAGAAAGTAGTTCACAATTGTCAACATAACTATGCATTTAACCATAATTTCTTTGCAATTGCAATGCAGATGACCTCATCTACTGATCTAGGATCTATTGTCTTCTTTCTCTTCTCCTTGTCAGTCTTAGGAGTTTTCTTGAACACAAATTTGAAAGGATACAAGTTATAGCCGAACCATGTAGGGGCCTATTGTAGATTGAAATCAATTAATACAATGTACTAACATATATAGATCAAAACCACTAAAAATATAAAATATAGAGAACAAAAGTGTACTAAAGCCTCAGATTCTTCTCTAGTAGTCTGAGGAGTGCTTGTCATTGATGGAGCAGTTGTGGCTATTACCTATGGATAAATGCACAAAGTTGGATCCCAATCCCGCGGAAGTCCGTGGGTTGGGAAAAGAGCTTGCTAGAAATGGGTGCCCGATTTTTAAAAATCGGGCACCCATTTCACTTCGGGTGCCCAAGCCATTAAAAAATGGGTGCACGTTTTTTGGAAACGTGCGCCCGTTTTGGTTCAGGTGCCCAAAGCTAAACGGGCGCCCGTTTCTTGAATGAATTTTTTTTAAAACCATTTTCCATCATTTTCACTATTTCAAAAATGGGTAAACGTTTAGAGGAGCACAGGTACCCATTTTTTTCATCCCATCTGACCCCCCAGACCATTTTTTACCTCCTTCTAGGTACATAGTTTTATTTTTTATTATTTTTCATAAAAAAATGTTAATTTATTGTTATTTTTAAATTTTAGTGTTTGAAAGTTTGAAAAACATTTTTTATTTTATTTAATTTCATGTTTAAAATAGTTTTTAGTTTTTAAATATTGCAAAAAATGTGAAAAGTAAAAACCGTAGGAAAAAAACAAAAAACAAAAATGTAAACGAACAATAAACATTAGACACAAAAAACAAACAATAAACCCTGAACAGAAAAACGAACACTAAACCCTAGATAGAAAAAAATGAATAATAAACCCTAGAAAATAAATGAACAACAAACCCTAAAAAATTAACATACAATAAACCCTAGATGAAAATCAACAATAAACCCCCCTTCTCTCACACACACACACGTACACGTTACCCTCTCTGTCATTACTCTCTCTCTCTCTCTCTCTCTCTCTCTCTCTCTCTCTCTCACACACACACACACACACACACACACACACATTACCCCCTCTCTCTCTCCCTCTCTCTCTCACACACACATTACCCCCCTCTCACACACATACGTTACCCTCTCTCTCTCTTTCATTACCCTCTCTCTATCATTACCTACTCTCTATATCTCATTATCTATTCTCTCTCTAACTCATTGTATCTCAAATTACTTACTCTCCCTCTCTCTCTCTCTCTATTTTAATCATGCGTAAAAGTTTGAATGTTTAAATTTATATTTCTAAATGTATTTAATTATAGGATTCTTTTGTAAAAGATAGATGTTTAATTTATGTTTAAATTGAACTTTAAAACGATAATGAATATGAATGTGCTTTTTGTGTGTGTGTGTGTGAAAAATATGGTTCTTAAATTTGATAATACTCTAACTATCACTATTAATCCTCACTACTTCCTAACTTAGCCCAATCTCTAAAGATATACTATATATTTACAAACATGATAACATGTCATATACTTTGACTTGATAGTGGAAAGAGAAACCACAACCTGTCACCTACTCATCCAACTAATTGCACCACCACATAGACTAAATACATATGTTACTACTTATCAAATTGCCATTAGTTTCATATCCAAAGTCATACTATATTCTAGTCGGTTAGTATTACCGAATCATGCAGTCGGTACACACAGAGAAGTCGGTATGAACAGTCTAGTCGGTTACTAAAGAAAGCAGTCACAGAACACAGTATTCACCAAGTTGTTTGCCGAGTAAAGGTTCATGGCTACCGAGTGGTAAAGTTAACTCACCGAGTTGATATTCACCGAGTGAAATGTTTTACTAGATACATTGAACCTGGACATGCACATGAAAACCTGTTACAAGATTGAGGCACATCTAACCGTTTCTGCATTGGAAATTGCACTATGAGATTATGTATGATTACAAGGCCAATCTAACCTATGAGATATTTTGTTTAGTTATTCATTCGAAGAATCTTTTTGTAAGATCGAAGCAATGAATCAGATCACCGTTGTAAGAGATCTATATATACAGCATGATTCTAGGGTTAGATATATGACATGATATGATGCAATAAGAAATGCAATGAGATAGCAGTGTGTATACATGAAGGAAGACTGTTACAGAGACACAAAGAGGTCACTGAGAAGGTTATCAGTGAACAGTCGAAGAACGGAGTAAACAGAAGGGTTTACCGAGTTTCATTATGGGTTACCGAGGTATGCTACAAGCTAGGTAATCTTATTCAGAGCACATAGAATCTGCTTTAGCATTTCAGATGTAAAGTTGCAGATATTTGTAATGATTATATTGTAATATTTTGAAGTTGTAAGAGAAACCTTTAACAGGGTAAAAGACTCTAACCAAGTCTATAAATTGTAAATCCTTTAACCAGGTGCTACACTTATATAGTGTTGTAAAAATCCTTTAGTAAGGTAGATCTAACTGATCTTAATACTCCTAACAGGGTAAGCTATCAGAAATAGCTAAATGTAGCTCTAACCAAACATTCTTTATTATTGCAGTAGTGAAGTTGTGGGTGCCATCCCCACCGCAGTTTTTCTCTCTAACCAAGAGTTTTTGCGTGACCAAAATATATGTGTTATGGAGTGAATCATGTATGATTGCTATTTGTTGATTATAATTTTATTTTATGTTACTGCACTATTCTGTTTATGCATAACAGTAAGGTTATTACAAAGGAAAAGTTTTGGAGTACTGATTCACCCCTCCCCTCTCAACACATTAGCTTTCTATATTGGGCCTAACAACATAGTCAATGTTAGACTTCCTAATGTCAACATCCCATATCCAATTTGAGTTTACAAGTCCCTATATTTTCAATAACATGTGCAACAATCCTACTACTAAAGTGATAGATTTCCACTAAATGTTAGCTCTTATTGAAGTAACATTAAGTGTTGTTAAAGTGTCATAAAAATTTGTCAAAGATTCAACTTGTCATCAAAGTGACATTATTGGTGAAGTATCCCAATTGTTTTTAAAATGACATTATTATACTAAATTTCAACTACTCCTAAACTCCACCTTCTACCAATGTCGCAATGTGCATCTAAAGATGTTTTTGAACTTAAAAAATATTACACTAAATGTAAAATTATGCCTCAATTAGAAATAGAATGTCATGTGTAAATAATCTCTATATTTAATCATCCCTGTATCCTCACATATATGCATTCCAAATATATAACAATTATATCACTATTGTCATCCTAATAATTTATTGAATCTAAATCATCATTTGATTCATTATTGTAATATTTTTCTTGCATTCATTTTTTTGTGGACTTTCTTGACATAATTATAAAGCTTAACATAGGATTTATTGAGAGACTTACATCTCACTTTAGATTTGGAGCTTTGTCCTTTTTCTTATTTTTTCTCTTTGCTTTATCATTTTATCTTCCTCTAATAACCAATGCCTCCTTTAAAAAAAATAGATTTTGTTTTTTGTTTTAACTCCTCCAAGAGTAGAGAACCTACTATTTATTCAAGCTTCAACTTAGTGTAGTACTACTAGTTGTGATCACTAAATCATCCCATGATTCTAGCAAAGAACACAACAAAGCAATACATGTATTGACAAGTTCTTAGATATAACTTATGGCTTTAATAAATTTAGTTAAAACCAAAAGAGAGTAGTTGAATCGATTCCTATCAAGTTGAAAATAAAAAGTGGTAGCCTAATTGATGATAATGGTTAAATATTGCAAGGGTACTAAATTGTAATTCCATGGAAGTTATCTTCTTTGAAAAGATGAACTACACAACACTACCATTAAACTATGATTGGAAGCCTCTCATGACAAGATGGTCAACTATTATGGGTCCCAAAGTACAACTATCATAGGTATTGTAATCATCCATCTCTCTATAACAAACATACAAATGCACCATGATGGCCCAAAATGCCAACTAAAAAAAAAGTCTTAATCAAGAATGAGCGCTCAGTGGAGTCTAGAGGAGATGATTATTCATTATCTAAATCAGTGGAGTCATTTTATTCATTATCTAATCTATCTCTCTCTCTCATGATTCTTTTTATGATTTTGATGGAACTTATACTAATGTATCTTTAGATGTTAAAAAGTATTGTTTGAGTTGCATGGGCATTATGATGTTTTATTTTGTAGAATATTTCTTATACTTTGATTTAAGTGGATAGTATTTCTTAAATGATGCTTATTATTAAAATAGACCCACCTATTAATAATATTATAGATCTATGTGAGTTTCTTTTTTTATATTTAAGTTGGCGAATTGTATTTAATTATAAGTTTTTTTGGAAGGTGAAATGTAAATTAAATAGTAATTGTAAATTTTCACATTTGTATATATATGCAAATTATTTTCACATAATGGATGAGTTTGAGATAGATGAGCTATTAGGTCTAGCGCCACCTCCACCTCCACCTCGACTTGATCAGTTGAGGTAGACCGTTGGGAGGAATATTGATTTTTTGATTAGAGATATCCATACCATTAGACGTGAGCCTCATCCACCTCCGTAGTTGTTACGCCTTGTAGATAGTATGCAAGGGATTGTACAGTCTGTACAGGCTTTAGATAGCGAGCTGGATAGCTATCGTATTTGGCGGGAGGGATTGCGTGCATTTTACGATGATGGCCTAACATACAAACAAGTCAATGAATTAAAAATAACAAAAATAGATTTAAAACAATATTTTGTGAACCCTAAGACGAGTGAAGAGATAGATCCAAAGAAGCCACGAATCTGAATTCGATGGTGTAGGCACCAAGGCATAGCTAGACACTTTTGGGAGCGGTGGTGGATGATCTTTGACTATCCACCACACTCCAATCATGAGGTCCTGATGTATTTTTTGAAAACATTATGGGCCACTTTGAATTGGGTAAAAAGCCCAATTACTTTGATATTAGATCATTTCAGGGGGTCAGGAGAGGCATGCCCTAGGATAGGTCGGGAGCCAAATTGAGAAACAGGGTTAGAAACTGTGTGCGCGATGATCCCTTGGTTCCTCTTCCTGCACTAGTTGTTCCAGCACCTGCCCATCATCGAGCAATGGATTATGCTCTTGGTTCATTGAGTGCCCTATCAGGCAATTTGGTACAGCAATTGCGCGAGGTGAGGATTGTCCCCCAACTTAGCACATGTTTGCATGAGCTACGGGAATGTATGTACAGGTCCACATAGTGAGGCTGCCCCTGGAGAAGATGGTGATTTTGATGATGTTGATGTTGGCCATGGTGGTTATGATGATGCTGAGGAGGCTACACATGTTGATGTCATCTCTTCATATGTTGATCTCCTATGGGCAGACGATGATCAGCCTACTGAGGTACAAATTTACTTATATAATTTACAGTGCAATATTAAATTCCTTATATATACACATATGAACCATAACATGAGTCATTTTTTTCTGAACAGAGAATGGATCACACCACATCATTGAGGAACTGACATCATGTTACCTCAATACCTAGAGATGTTGGTGCCCCATTTACGGTATGCACTTCCATCTAGATACATTGTATTGATATGCACATTTAAAATAAACAATAATTTTTTTAATGTAATGATGTGTATGATATGTTTTTTCATTTTTGTAGGGTGCTTCGTGTAGCACCGAGGTGGGTAGTTCTTCACGTGACCCATGGATCACTGAGGCTCAACCTCATATACCACTAGTATGTTTTTCATCCATTAATTTGAAGTGTTTATATGCTTACTAATTTATGTACAACTTTGATTCATGTTTGTTATTTTTTGCAATTGTAGGCTTCTGGATTGTTTGATGGTGCATCACATGTAAGCCTTCACCCATCAGTTACTTTGCCTACATCACATGTATGCTTTTCTGCGATAAACTTGTTGTCTATATATGTACTTTATAATTTATGTATATATACAAGTTTGATTCATGCTTTATATATGTTGTCCAGGTCGATACCACTACCAGTATTGGTATGGCTATGGGATTGAGCCAGATGCAACCATCGACATTGTCATTCGTGGTGATGGTTAGAAAAACAATTTCTAATTTGTTTATACTGTGTACCTGGCTTTTATAGGGATTATCAAAATTGATGTACAATGTGTTTTTTGCAGGACTTGACTACAACCACTTTTCTTGTTCATGATAGTGGACCTCCACGTACCAGTGACAACATTGTAGAGCAAGGTGGAGACATTGATACTGCACACACACATGATGGTGCATCTCAGGACCACATGCAGCAGGATGATTCATCTCAGCCACCTTCACGTGGAGTGAAGAGGACTGCAGATGAGATGCAAGTGAGTTCTTAGATTATATATTTTAGATCATGTCATGTTATTGCATTATGGACTTTTTATGATGACACTTGTTATGTTATCCTGGGACTTGTCATTATGTGATTATATATAGGACTTGTTGTTATGTGATTATATATAGGACTTTTTTATTATGTCATTTCGTTGCTATTATGATATTAGGTCGTGTTATGTGATTTGGTACACTCTAGTGATTATATATGTGATGTTGTTTTGTTATTATGTTATTTGGACTTGTTTTAATGTCATTTCCTTATTATTATTTTTTCAAGACTTGTTATTATGTCATCAGGAATTGTTATGTGATTATATATAGGACTTTTTATTATGTCATTTCATTTCTATTATGATATCAGGTCTTGTTATGTGATTTGGCGCCCTCTAGTGATTATATATATGTGATGTTGTTTTGTGATTTGGTGCCCTCTAGTGATTATATATGATCTATTTATGACTTTATATTTTAACATTGTGATTGATCATCTTATAGTGCAACAGTTTATAATTCAATAAAATAATTATCCCAATTTACAATAACATCATATTCTTAAAATAATAATAAAATCAAGAACTTACAATTAATCTATGAAGAGATTACGATAAAATAAATATATCATAAAAAATTAGAATGATTGTAACACAATTACAATGTGCACAAAATAACATTAAGAAGAAGATAACTAATACAATGTTGTTTATGAAACCAAAATTGTATCAAATGCAGACAAATACAATGTTAAAGGGACAAAGAAAAGCAATTATCATGACTAACTATAAAAGAGTTCACACAAGTAACACAAACTTACATGCATATAAATTTGATTCAACCTAATGTAACATCTGCATCCTCTCTCTTCTGCAATGCGTCTATGATTGCCTCATGCTCTTCTACTGAAAGTGTCCACAATACCTTATTAGCAGGTCTACTTTTGTATCTTTCTAATTTGATGTTTGTTGCCACCACCAAATGAGAATAGTGTATAATCTTCTTTTCTGATTGGTAGTCCGCATAAGTTGGTAAGCCATTCCTTCTTGTTAAGTATTTGCATAGCCATGTGCCAACTACCACAATAGACCCAACTGTATACTGAAAACCATCATCATCTACTTGATCACATATCAAATTTTTCTTAGGTTCTACACATCTAGCTAACCAATACTCAACCTGTTCATCATTATCCTTAGGTTCAACAACAACATACACATGTCCTAGAAAACAAATTTAAGTACATTTAGAAATAAAACTTGTTAGAATTTTTAATTCAAATAAAATCATAAATTATATGACAATACATAAAAATATATAATTTAAAGTTATAAACAAGAAATTGAATTAAATTACCAGGTTGTATGAGGTCCAAAACACAATCATAATCCTCTGATGCAAATGCATGATCTGGGTCTTCATTTCTTCTAACATCTTGATATTGTGTCTCACTAGGTGTTAAGGATTTGTGTTGCCTTCTTCGACCCATTCCGTATTCTCGCATTCTTCTCATTCACCTGCAACACAAAATTGACAAAAACATGCAATCTCTCTAGTCCATATAGTCCAAGTGTTAGAATTAGAACTCTTAAATGAATGCCATCTAGCTGACCCATTGATTGTATCACAATCATATCTTGGAAAGTTATTCTCCTCTTTAACTAGCCAGGAGAAACGTCTAATTGTAGAGTTCTGACTTGATCTTGTGGATAAAGTTGCACTACACCAATCCACAATTGCACTTGCATTTTTTAATTTAGCCTTTTCCTCGAATTTGAGTTTCTCTCTGCAAAGGGCTCTCTTAACACATGCACCGACACCATCATGTTCTCCTTTCCTGTGTCTAGCCTAAAAAAACTCCACATGTGTTTGATATTAGTTTTCTTATGAATCCTACTCAACCAATAAAACATTCTAGCATTCTTGAATTGCTCTGTGCAATTATTAGACCATATTAGATGTTGTGTCATCTGAACTTCTCTCTCCCTCAAATTTTGAAAAAAGGTCTTGAAGCAATACTGGACAAACTCAAATGAGTGTAATTTATTATCACTCATATAGAAATGGTATTCTCTCAAAATTTTGCGATCCTCTTTTGTACTATCGGGTGCATGCCTATAAACAATATGGACAAAAATCGATACTTGCACTAAATTGTAGTATTGTGATTGGACCTCATCTTGTGGTGCAAGGGTGTAGTTCTCTGCAAAGTCAACAACCAAAAGTATACTACCAACAGGAAATGTATCCTTACATATTCGAAACTGACCATCGAGCCATCTAGCATTTTGAGTGTGTTTAACATATTTAGGTACGATGTTACTCTTAAATTCATTCATAAATGCACGAACACTAACTTTTTTAGTGATTAGATCGCATCGTCTTCCAGCCTTTCCATCCCTCAATGGATACTCAACAGTTTTAAATCTTTTAACATTAACTAGTTGTTGTCCAAAATCATTTGAAATATTTTCATGCAAACATTCATCCAACAATGCAAGATTGCCACATATATCTCATACAACGGAAACACATACATTGAAAAGAAAATTTTGCTCATTTGGTGGGTTGCAAAACAAACTTGATATAAACTCCTTTATAGTTTTAGGTGGTATATTTATACCACATTCTTGGAACATTCCATTGCTATGCATGGTAACACGTATATATCGAAATGCATCATAATGGTAGCAAAATTGAACATGAGTTTTGCAACAATATGTGACTCTTTCCTTGTTAATTCGAACATACCAAGGT
Source organism: Cryptomeria japonica (assembly GCF_030272615.1). NCBI lineage: Eukaryota > Viridiplantae > Streptophyta > Pinopsida > Cupressales > Cupressaceae > Cryptomeria > Cryptomeria japonica. Next base: position 29,609,910 of record NC_081415.1, on the reverse strand, counting down.
TTACACTTTTCAAAAGACCTTTGACAAATGCTAATAGTCAACACCTCATCATCCAATTTTTTTTTGTACAATTCAGTTTGAGTCATGTCCAATAGGTGTTTTGGATGTGGATCACAAATTTTTGACCCAACTCTTAATTTAAGAACATCTCTAACATTAGGTGATACTCTCATATTATCGTGCCCGAATTTTTCGATCAAATTTTTGACTTCACCAGTAAGTTTCATATCAGACCTTGGTAGTCTACCACTAAAAGTCCACAATTTGTTTGCCGGATCACTTTCAAAATTAACTCTTCTTTTTACAACTCTTGACAAAGTTTTATGATGAATAGTAAGATATCCACTTATGTTACTCATCATTATTTTATTAGAAGTTGTTTGGCTTACTAAAGCTGTTGTTATTGCCCGTCGTGTTGCATTTTAATCTTTAGAATGACTTTTCTTTCCGATTGTATCAAAGGCGCTAGCAACAGTCGATACAACTTGTTTTAAAGACTCGTCCTTCTTCTTGGGTTTGACATAAAAGCCTAACTTCTTCATCACTTTTCGCATTTTAGTCATTTTAATTAGTTGTACCATTAATTGACATTAAAACCCAAATTTCTTATTATAAAAAAATGTCTAAACAATCTATTTGCATGTGTCCTAATCTGTCTCCATGAAACCAAGCCAGGAAGGTTGTCTAGCACATCACTTTTAATTTCAAAAATTTTCATTCATTTGATTATCATTCAAACATGTTTCATTTTCAATTGGTGTTTCCATGTCTACATACACATTATTGGTTTTAGTTGGAGGTGGATTTTCAATTTCATTTGGAGTTTCAAATTTGGTTTCAATTTCAGTTTTAAGTTAAGATCTAGTTTCATTTGGGGTGTCAATTTGGATTTCAATTTCAGTTTCAACTTGAGTTCTAATTTAATTTGGGGTTTGATTTTCAATTGGCGTTTGATTTAATAAGTAACCTGCTTCTACTAAATCACCAATTTATTCATGAGAAAAAACACAGGGTTGTGAAGACATACATGTATCTAATAATGGATTAGAAGATGTACCTAAATTAAATGGTTCTATTGTGTTTCCTTCATCGGCATTTATGGTCTCATTGATGTTCTCCTCTTCTGAAATGATTGTGGAACTTGAAGCTCCTTGTCTCATTCTTGATCTTCTCTCTCATTGACGTATTACCTCCTTCTCCCTATTTGTTGCAATTTCCTCAGTTGTCAGAACCTTCCTTTGTCTCTTCCTGCATTGATTTGATCCCATGGCTGCACCAAATTTTGAATTCGAATTGATCTCCTTACCAAATTGACAATAAGACAAAAAAAGAGAATGATTAATCAAAACATTCTCTTAGCAGATCGTACTTGTCAGGAAATGATTGAAAAATCATTCAATCATTGAGATTTGTGCTTGTGGGCCAGGTTCTGGCCCAACAGATCTTTTCAGAAACGAGCGCCCGTTATTTAATGAAACAGGTGCCCGTTTTATAATCAGCTGCCCATTTTTAAAAACGGGTGCCCGTTTCGCTTTCAATGGTACAAAGCGAAATGGGCGCTCATTTTTTGAATTTAAAAAATGGGCGCCCGCTTGTTAAAATTAGGGACAGGAAACAACCCTTAGCATTGTTTTTTGCTTCGGGATAGGCTTGGTCCCACCACGCCTATGCTTGGACCTCCAAAAAAATGTCTAAGGTAAAATGACATCAGATTTCTACCTTGGCCTAATTTTTTGAGGGCCTTTCTGATTGAATTTTTTGACAAAGTGAAAACCCATTAGAGTTTTCAGCGGTCTGATTTTAGAAATGTAAATTTTATAGTGATGAGATTATTTTTACTATTTTTTTATTATTTATTAATCAAAAGTGGAACCTAAACCTAAAATACCAAGGTTCACTAAAACTTTAATAACTTTTTGTTTTTTAGGATTTTAGAAAAATAAATTATATGACATCAATCTACATACAATTCTTTTGAATATTAAAAAAATAAATTGAAATATATGAAATTTTTGTTAGAGTAATTGGGTCTTTAATTGATTAATTAAACAATATTTGTTTAATTCTTTAAGTTCCCTATTATCTCTTTTTACACTTAAGCTAACATTAGGTGCATAATAAATAATTCTTTTATTAATTATTATGTGCAAGCATAGAGTTTTTCCTTTTAGGGTTTCTCGACCTGTTAGAGGTTAATTTTCTTTTCTTTGTATCATTATCTCATTACACATTTTGGTGAATATTGAGCTCTCATATTTTGAGCATATTTTTTTGTGTTCTTGGTTTTTCAGTTATTTTGCTTCCTTGCTTCTCCTTATAACAGATTATTTAGCTTGCAGAAGATCTTTAGGCTCATCTGGTGTTGTGTTTCTCAACTCTCACATGGTATCAGAGCTCAGATCCGCAGCTATATGTTCTTCTTTTGAGAATTTTTGCATTGGAAGCAGATCTGGGGTTTTAGGAAGTTTTTTTATACTTAGGGATAGACCTTTTTTCTGAGAACTTTGGGCCTAAATGGACCTCACCGTCGTGCTCAGAAGGCCCAAAAACCCCTATAGTCATATAAAACTTGCCTAGTTTTGACTCCTGAGTATCTGGGGGTAGTTTTTTCTCCAAAACCAGGTCATACGGCCCTGGCACACAAATCGAGAAATTTTTTTTAAAAAATATAAATATTTTTGCCTTTTTATGGCATGCAGGCTGAATTTTTTATTTTTAAAAAAATCATAAAAAAAAAATCAAAAATCAAAAGGGCAATTAAAAAAAAACAAGGGTTACAATTTTATTTTTTTGGAAGTTGGGTTATATCGCAGGGTACTGCAGCCCTGACAGTCCAACCGTCATACGACAACCAGACCTGTCAGTCCAGCCCCCTGCTGACACCACCCTCCGGCCCCCACAGGCCACCCGACCCAACTAGCATCGCCGCTGCCCGGCCCAGCCAGAGCCGTCGTCGTCCGACACAGCTAGCGTCGTCGCCCCGCCCGACCTCCTCCTCCTACACCCGCCACTCCGTCTCTCCTCCTCAAAGCATCATCGGAGTGTCGCTAGAGCACCACCGGAGCGCCACTCGTGCACCACCTCCGCCTGGCTTCTCCACCGGACCACCACCCTCTTGCCTTTTTGAGGAGGGGTTTGTTTTTTGGCCATATTTTGAGCATTCAGAGTCATTTTTTGGAAAACGAATAGGCATCAGAAATCTGGTTCCGAGATGGACCTCGTGGTGTTGGATTTTTTTTCCAAATCTTTGTTTGACTAAACTTTTTTCTAGTCAAAGTTGGGCCTCTTTTCTGCACTTCTGGGTCCGTAGAATGGGAAAACAGACTCTGTTTTTCGAAAACGAATAGGTGTTGGAAAGCTCTCAGCATGCTCTATTTAGATATGTGATATTTTTTCTCATAATTTTCATCAGGTACATGAGATATCAGTTTGAATTTTTTTTGCTTATGCACTACTTCCTTCTCATCAGTATGTACTAGGGTTTGGGTTTATCTATTGTGGGGGAGTGTTTTTTCTCGCTTTCTGTCATTTATATCAGAAATCAAGAACACCAAAACAAACAAAACAAACAAACCATTTTGCATCTTCTGTCTATTCTGAAAGATCACATAATAAAAAAAAACCAACAAGCAGGTGCAGGTGCAGAGTTTTGTTCTCATGGTAGATCCTTTAGTTGAGTTGTTGACTTCACACAACTATCACACCTAGAAGCCCTGCATCGCAAGGCTTCTCCAGGCACGGGGCTCGTGGTCTTGTTTGGATGAGGTTCATCATGTATTGCAGCATCCTTATGAGCTTCTTCAACACAGAAACAAGATGGATGAGGCCATGGGTTTGCTCTCCTTGCATGTCTCTGACAGTCTTCTATTTCACCTTGATGAGTTACTCACTCCTCGAGCTGTGTGGTTGAAGTTTGATTCTCTCTTCGGGAGGGTTAATGAGATTCAGACATTACAGATTGAGGCAGAGTTGGTTTCCTTGTCACCTGATTCTTTTCCCACCATTGAGGTTTTTTGAACAAGTTCAAGACTACCAGATATGTTCTTTAGGGATGTGGAAAGATCAAGACAGACACAAAGTGCATTCACTTGATTCTTTCGAAGCTTCGGGGTCATTTTTAGTTTTTTGCCTCTACTTTCTACTCCACTATGGATGGCTTGGGTGCTCGTTTCAACATGCCTATCTTTGATGTCTTTTGTGAGCATTTGTCTCATGAGCAATCTCGTCTTTCTTAGCTGGATAAGCTCTCAAGCTCCAAGAACAAAGCATTGGTTGCTTAGTCCTCTAAGGAGAAGCAAAAGCAGAAACCAAAGCCCAAGAAGAATTCTGCATGCAGTGAGTCTTCCTCCAAGCCACCTCCTAAGTCTGATTCTAAACCTCCATTTCCTTCAAAACAAGGGAAATCTTCACACTCTGGTGAGTCTTCCTTCAAGACTAAGAGCAAATCTGGAGATACTTGCAATTTTTGTGGCAAGGAAGGACATCCAGTTTCCAGGTGTTGGAAATGATTAGAGGCTTTAGAGGAAGCCATGTAGCAGCATCACATCTCCTCACCTCAGGCGTCTTCTCCTTCCACAAGGAAAGGTCATGCTCTCACTGCTCATGCTTTGACCTATGGGTCCACATAGATACTAGATTTTGGTGCTTCTCACCATATGACTCACACTCAGCAATTGGTTACTTCTCTTGCCTCTTGTGGTATTTCATAGATTGCAGTGGGTGACTCAGTTCAGCTTTCAGTCTTGGGTTCAGGTTCTGTCTCTTTGGATGGGGGTACTTTGCAGGATGTTCTGGTTGTCCCTGACATCTCGATGAACCTCCTATCCATTTATCAGATTTTCCACTCTGGCTCTGGTAAGACAGTTGAGTTCTCACCACATGATGTGGTTATTCGGGACCTTCGTGACCCTGATTTGGTTATGGCTACTAGGAGTGTTGATACTGCATCTCGTCTTTACAGATTTGATGAATTTGAACCCCCTTCGAGTACAACTTCATCTCTTATAGCACATGCAGATTCAGTGAGTCATCTTTGGCATGAGTACTTGGGCCATGTCAATTATAGATATCTTCAGTAGATGAGTACACAGGCACTTGTTCTTGGGCTCCCACAGATTTACTGCACTGATGGTGTTTGTCATGGTTGTGTGCTTGGCAAACATCACAGAGATCCCTTTTCGAAGGGAAGAGCCTCTCGTGCTTTGGCACCCTTGGAGTTGATTCACAGTGATCTCATGTCATTTCCCACTCCTTTTTCTGGGGCCAAGTATGTACTCACTTTTATTGATGACTTCTCCAGACGCACGTGGGTGTACTTTCTTAAGTATAAGTCTGATGTCTTTGATTCATTTCAAATCTTCAAGACATTTGTAGAGAAGCAGTCTGGTTGTTCTATTCGGTGGATACTTACAGATAATGGGGGGGAGTATGTGAATCAGGATTTTAGATATTTTTACACTAAGCATGGTTTGTAGCATCAGTTTACTGTTCCCTACACCCCTTAGTAGAATGGTGTCGCTGAGCGCAAGAACAGAACTTTACGGGAGATGGTGAATTGTATGATTAAGTCCAGGTCCATGGATTTGTATTTTTGGGCAGAGCCAGCCAATTGTGCCAACTATATTCAGAATAGGATGCCTCACAAGTTCATTTGATATATGACTCCTAAGGAGGCTTGGTCTCATGACAAGCCTGATGTTTCTTTTTTTCGAGTGTTTGGCAATGAGGCATGGGCTTTTATTCCTAATGCTCAGAGGAAAACCATGGAGCGGAAGAGCCGACCACTCATTTTTGTTGGCTGGCTACTGTGAGGATGTTAAGGTGTATAGGTTGTTTGATCCTGATTCTAGAGAGGTCCTATTTCAATGAGATGTTCAATTTGATGAGCGCCTTCCCACAGTGGATACCCCGACTCCAGTGTCTACTCCTTCCACTGCATCTCTTCCAGTTCTTTTTGAGGATAATTCTGATGAGGGTGTTGATGATCCACCTCCACCTGCTCCACCTCAGATGCCCAAGTGGGCTCGCCTTATTGTTGAGGTGGAAGTTCCTATGGCCGAAGATCCTTCAAATACTCATCGCACCTGTTCTCATACTATGGGTTCTAGTCTTTTGAGTCATGCTATTTCAGATGATCCTCAGAAGTTTTCAGAGGCTATAGGACACCCTAAGTGGGATTGTGCTATGGAGGAGGAGTATTCTTCTTTGATGAGGAATCATACTTGGGATTTGTCCTCTTCCTAAGGGCAGAAAGATGGTTAGGTGTTGTTGGTTGTATCACACTAAGTATGTTGCTAATGGTTCCATTGATAAGTACAAAGCGCATCTTGTTGCGATGGATTTCTCACAGGTTGAGGGTATTGATTACTTCAAGACTTTTGCTCATGTCGCCAAGATGAACTCTATTCGCTTTGTACTATCTCTTGCAGCTTATAGGGGATGGCCTATTTTTCAGATGGATGTGAAGAGTGCCTTCTTGCATGGGGACCTCCAGGAGGAAATTTACATGGAGCATCCTTAGGGATTTGTGCAGGACATTTCTTTGGTTTGCAGACTTCGACGTTCATTGTATGGTCTCAAACAAGCCCCTCAGGCTTGGTATGAGAAGACGGATTTTTTCTTGCTCTCCACTGGGTTCACCTGCAGTCATTTTGATTACATAGTGTACATTTAGCTTCTTGAGGGTGAGATCTTGATTCTTGTGATATATGTTGATGATCTCCTCATCACAGGTAGCTCATCCTCTCTGATTCAGCATACCCAACATGCCTTGATGGACCAGTTTGAGATGACAGATCTTGGTTTTCTGCACTATTTCCTTGGTCTTCAGGTGATTCAGTCTTCTGATGGGATCTACATTTACCATCAGAAGTATGCTCTTGACATGCTTCAGTGCTTTGGCATGCTTGATTGCAAGCCTTCTCCCACTCCTTTTTAGTCAGGGGTTGTTTTGATTACTGCTTGTCTCACTCCTTCAGTAGATTCTACACTTTACAGGCAGTTGGTTGGCAGTTTGTTGTACCTGACTCACACCCATCCTGATATTTCCTTTGTGGTTGGCCTTGTCTCTTGATTCTCCCATCATCCTCATGAGAGTCATTGGCAAGTTGCCAAACATATTTTGAGATACATTTGGGGCTCTATTTCTCATGGCATTCACTACACATCAGAGGAACCTCACATTGTTGGCTACACTGGCTCAGATTGGGCTTCTGATGTCACTAATCGGAAGTCTACTTTTGGCTTTGTTTTATGTCTTGGCTCTAGTCCTATCACATGGTCTTGCAAGAAGCAAACTGCTCATGCATTATCATCTACAGAGGCTGAGTACCGCGTTGTTGTGCTTGCCAATCAGGAGATATTATGACTACGACAGTTGATGACTGAGTTTTCATTTTCCTCCTGATAGTCCCATTGTTCTTTGGTGTGACAATCAGAGTGCTATTCATATTTCCCGCAACTTGGTAGAGCATCGACGGATGAAGTACATTGAGCTTCACATGCATTTCATCTGCCAGTTGATTCAAAATGGTTCTCTCATTCTGGAGTACATTCCCACTGCCGAGCAGGTTGTAGACATCTCCATGAAATCTTTTGCATCGCCGCGCTATCTTTAGTTGCGCTCTATGCTTGGGGTGAAGGAAGTTGTCCTTGGGGGATTTTATGAGGCCTTCCTTCCTTCTTCTTCTTCTTTCAGCATGTTCTTTTATCTCTTTTTGGAGAGGAGTTTTTTCCCACTAGGTTTTCTCCTTTGTCTCCATTTCATAGAGATTTCGTTGTATTTGGGTACCTGATCGAGCCTTGTTGTCGGGACCCATCTTTCTTGATTTCAGTAGTTGTTCTAGGTTTTAGTTTCTCCCTAAGTCTAGCTTAAGGGGGGTGTTAGAGTAATTGGGTCTTCACTTGATTAATTAAACAATATTTGTTTAATTCTTTAAGTTCCCTATTATCTCTTTTTACACTTAAGCTAACATTAGGTGCACAATAATTAATTCTTTTATTAATTATTATGTGTAAGCCTAGGGTTTTCCCTTTTAGGGTTTCTTGACCTATTACAGGTTAATTTTCTTTTCTTTGTATCATTATCTCATTACACATTTTGGTGAATATTGAGCTCTCATTTTTTGAGCATATTTTTCTGTGTTCTTGGTTTTTCAGTTATTTTGCTTCCTTGCTTCTCCTTGTAACAGATTATTTAGCTTTCAAAAGATCTTTAGGCTCCTATGGTGTTGTGTTTCTCAACTCTCACAATTTTCATCAAATTATGGTGGTTGTACACCCGATGTTTTGAAAATATACTTTATTGTCAGTTAAAAATTAATTAAAAAAATATATTCAATAAAAAAAATAAGCAAAAATATTCTCATCAATATTTGGTGTCTTAGGTATCGTTTTCCAGAAGGATTTGTAAAAATTCATTTATTTGCATCAAAAAAGGGTGGTCGTACACATGTGTGGTACAGTCCTGAAATGGACATTTTGAAAAACCGGTTTTTAAACATGCCTACTAAAAAGTGATTTCTACCATGTGGGTATTAAAATAAATTACATATTTGAAAAGTAGACTCTAAGCACTACATTTTCTATTACTGAATTTTTTTGAGATTCAATCTCTAAGTGCATCAAATTTTGACATCAATCGACGGAAAATTTGAAAAAATAGAGAAAACACTTCCCACTTTTTGCCCAAAAGTGGGACTTAACTTCTTGCAGCCACCCCAAAACAAAAAATGATTAAATATTAAATACAATTAATATAATGATAAGTATTGTAGGTTAAATACAATTAATGCAATATATAAAACATAAGTGTATCGGAGCCTGAGATGCTTGTCTAGTACAGGGAGGAGGGCTCACCATTAATGAAGCGGCTATGGATATTTCCTGTATAAAAAATGATAAGATTATATTTTATCACAAGTTCACATGTACACGTGCATATAATCATCAAATCAAGAAAATAAAGTAGAGATACATACCTCTTCCCTCTCTTGATCCTCGGGCATATCAGGTGCATTCAACAAATCTACAAAGGCCAATGACCATTGTATATAAAACAGACAAAAAACACTAATCAATCTACAAATTCCAACTAAGACAATTTCAACCTTTTCAAACAATTGTATAATTAAAAATATGTTCAATTACCTTCTTCCCACGTTTAAGCATCGTTGAGGATTTCTTTCACTGAGGATAAGGCCTAAACACAGAGGGGTACCCTAAAACAAAAAAAATTAACACGAGATATTAGTAGATAATATTAAACATAATTTAACAAATCTAAAATCAAATGACTTGCATATTCCATCAAAAGAATACATAAAATAAGGTGTACAAAATATGATACCGCATAGCTTTGTAGGCCAAAATCAATCACTGAGAGACTGACATCATCAATGTGGGACATTTGGTCCCCTGTCAACACCTACAAAATAAAAAATTGTCAAGAATTAAAGAGAGTTAGTGTATCTTATAATTTTTTTTTAATTCAAAGTACTATTATTATTTTAACATGTTACAAAATTTATACCCCAGGCGTCGAAGTTGCAGCTGCAATAACTGCGGGGGGAATATCAGATGATGTATTAACACCTGTTGCTGCATCCTGAAATGCATATTGTTTGTATCAATTTAAATCGATCTATAAATGAAAATTCATTTACAATTACAAATTTTAAGTGTCTGATAAATAAAATGTTATGAATTCAAATCAACACACCTGTGTCTGCCGCTGACTAGAAAAAAACATGTCCATCAATTCATTTCTCAGCACCATATCCTCAGTCATGTGGGTCTGACATCTGCTCCTATAAATCATGCATAGATGGTATGTGGAACCATCTGCATTGGCCTTGACATCCATCCCTGTGCATATGCCTGAAAAAGTGGGACACACATGCTCAATGGGTTGACCAACGCCAACTGCCTCATCTAATGGATCATCGTCCAAGCAAAGAGGGTGTGCTAACTGTGTCCCATGCTGGATGATCGCATTAGTCAATGGTGTGGCCACCTAAAGAGTATGTAGTTCCATCGACTCTTTCAGGGCTATTGGGACCTTCACATGCACCTTGGGTTTGGGTGCTAGGGGCGATGACTCTATGGGTCTAATACCCTACGGACTCTAGGTCTATCTTGGGAAGAGCTGCCACCTGTACCATGAAACTCTCTCATATAAAAATAATGAGGCTACTCATTGAGGACAAACTCACAATATACTTTCTGCAAAAAAAAAAATGGATCCTCAAAAATATTACAAGGTGTTTCGTCAAAGACCATCCACCACCTATTCATAAAAAGATTCTTCATCTGCACATTGGCACACCAATGTATGGGAAACCTCTTTGCATTAAGAGGTAAGGACTCACCAATTCTAAGATCAACAAAAAGAACACATGTTTTTGCTTTACTTATGTTTTTATTTTTCACTGCATCATATGATAACCAATCAGCATAATAAGTGCGACACCTAGCCCTATAGTTTCCCCATTTTGTAATCTAACTCAAAACTGCACTGGCACCACTAGCCAATGTTTCTAAGATAGTGGCAAGGGATAAATGATGCTCAAGCTCAGATGTTTTCAATCTATTAATCAGTCTAGTTATTTTAGCAGTGTTTTGCCCTAACCGATTAAGCAATTCCTCCTGTGTAGTTGTTGTACAGTCTAAAGGAGGAGCTGGAGGTGTATCTTGAGGGTTTTGTTGTGGGTTTTGAGGTGCGTCTTGTTGTGGTTCTGGATTTTCAAATTTTGATATTGGTAAATTTTATTTTTTTTAAAACTAATCAAAATCACTGAATTAAAATTGAAAACATAAAAAAAATGTCAAAAGTACAAGAAAAACAAAAAAAAAAGTATAACTAACCTCTTTCCATGGCGTACACGGTCTTATTTCTTAAAGGTCCCTGTAAGTAGTTTTGGCCCTTTAGGATCGGTCACAATGAATTTAACCGCGTACGAGGTATTTTAAAATTTTAAAACCGCAAATGCAGTTGCTGTTTTTCAAGTTTTTTTTGGGTGTGTGCCCGCTTTTTTGCACACCATCTTGGTGCACACACCCAAGTGTTGGTGACCCATGACATGATAAGTAGAGTGAAAAGCTGTCAACCCACCTAAAGTGGAAAAGTGATCACATGATAACATCACTAAAGGTGGATCATCCACCAAAGGAGGAAAAGTGCAACTAGAAAAGGTGGATAAGTGGAGATGCTCCAACTATTCCTATGCAATTCCCTAAGTAAGCTTAAGTGTAATTAGGACCCAAGATAGAATATACCAAGGTAAAATGCCTCAATTACACTAACACCCCCCCTTAAGTGCAACTTAGGGGAATGTAGACTCAAGCTAAGAATGCAAGATGGGTCTTGACAACTAGGCCATGTTAGGTACCCATGTACAAATGCAATGCAATATCTCACAAACAAAGAAAGGGAGAAAACACAATGGGAAAAAACTCCCCCTTAAAAGAGAGAAGACAACACACAATGATCTCAATTAAAATGAGAAGGACAAAATCTTATGGGAGGAAAAATCCCCACCTCGATAAGGGAGAAGAAAAGAGACCAGGTAATCCCCCCTCAATGTAGAACATGCAACAATGGTAGTAGCTTGAAACTAGATGAAGAAGTTGCTCTATGATCACCAAATGGCATCCCTCCCCTTAGGAAGAAACAAAACCAAATGTGTATGAATGATGTCTCCCCAATCCTGAAAGGAAGATGCGAGAAGAAAACTCAAGATGTATTAAGTCTTTGAAAGTTGCTCAAGTGTCCCCATGTCAATGCTAAAAGTTTCCCCTTCCAAGTTAGGTGCACTAGGCCACACTACTGAAAAATACAATCGAGGATCTAGTGAAGATGAATGAAGAATATGATCCAAAGACTCAAGAGTCTCCTCTAAAGATAAGGAGACCTCCTCCAAATGTTGTAGATAAGTATCCATAATCACATCAAACTCGAAAGAATGATCATGTAGAGAATGAACAAGAGGGTTAGAGTGCTCCCTTGCAACAATTGATGAAGGATCATCTCCATCAAACATAAGATGAATATAATCAATGATGTATCCCAAATATGTAATGTGGGACTCCACAAACAATGTTGCAATGTTTGTCAAGTAATCATCCCAAGGAACTATATTTGGAAGACAATGTATATCCTGTTGCACTGAATCACAAGAAGCTAAACTTGTAGAAACACAAGCATCATCAGGAGTAATAGTAGATTTAATATCAATAGGACAAGATAAAATGGAAGGCTCAAGAATTGGATCATATGTGATAACACACAAGTTCAAGTAACCAAAGTTCTCCTCAATATCAGAATCCACACTAGAAGTGTGATCATCATCAGAAGGATCAAAGTCATCAATAAGAACAGAGTCTGAAAAGGAGTACAATCAAGATGCAAGATCCACCACCCCAATAGAAATGATAGCTATATTCTTCAAGTCTCTAATGATAACTAAAACAAGTGTGAACTCCAGTCTTCCTTGCTGCACCATTCAAGTGATTCAGTTGATAGAAAGAATATTGTTTGCCAAGTGAGATACACAACACATCATTGAAGGCATCATCCTCCATATCAAGAGATCCCTTTACAATTATATTCATATATATATGATTTCCCATCAAAATTGGTGAAATCTTGCAAGGATCAAATGAAGAGAACATAGACTTCAAAGATGTCATATCATGAGAAGCTCCTGAATCTAGAATCCATCTCTGCAATCATGACTTATCGTACGACAAAGAGCTTGTCCTTTACTTGTTGCAAAAGTGTGACTCTTCCCCTTATCAAATTCTGTTTGTTTAGAAGAATAAGCTAAAGTAGACATTGTAGAAGGCAAACTGATTCTATTCTTCTCGAGAAAATGCTTCAATTCATCAATATCCTTCTTGTAACAATGATGTTCATCACATCATAACTTCTTGCAATATGTAAAATTAAGCTTCTCCTTCTTATATGATTTCCCCTTAGGATAGGATGTAGAATCCTTTTGTTGAGGTGAGGAAGATTGTGCTTTATCCTTAAGTGGCTTTGGTTTTGCTTGCTTCTACCTCTTATTGGAACCTTTCTCATTATTATCCACCAAAACATGTGACTTGGATGACTTGAGAATAGCCATTGGGTTCAACTTTACTTATTTAAGAATCAACATCTCCATTAATGAATTAAAGGATGTTGTAGTATAGGCATTACCCATTATCAATCGATTAGTATGGAGACTAGAAACAAAAGTTGCATCTTATAAGGAATCTTATCGAATAAATTGAAGACCAATTGTGCATTTTTCTTATCAATGACACAATCTTTTAGTTGTTCTCTTGAATCATTTTCCTAAGTTACATATTCTAGCATTGTATCAAAATCCTTAGGATCTAAACTGGTGAGATCATTATCAAGCTTGTAGCCCTTAATCTCATCAACTTGGCCATACAATTGACCAAACTTTTCCCAAGCATAATTAACTACCTTACACTTGTCAATGCAAAAGATAAGATCATCTAATACATACTTCCTCAATGTTCCAAGAGCCATAGTACTTTTAGTATCATTCCATTTCAACATTTAGATCAATTTTTAGATCCAGTGGTGCTTCAATAATTCCATGAATGTAATGAGTTAGTCCTTTTTCCATTAACTTAATCCAAGCTTTAATTTTCCAAGATGCATAGTGTAGTGGTGAAAAATTAGGGTTAGGATTAAATTAAGATAATAAAACCACTAAATGACCTAATTAACCATTACATTAGGGAGGAGTGGAATCTAATATCATCTAGCTTTGAAAGACCAAGATTTTGATAAGATTTCAGGCTCCTTTAATAGGGGTTTCTCCTCCTTAAATTGAATTGAATTGAATTGAATTGTTGAAGATTAGGGCAAGATGGTGAACTATTGAAGCAATCTAATTTAAATAGTAAGTAATAGATGTCATACGAAGCCACCAATCTAGATTTGAGTAGAAGAATATGTTTCAAATATGTTCCCAAAAGTTTAGGTTGTTATTTAAGAACCAAGTGGTATCAATTTACCATGGTCCTCCAAATTTTCTACCATTGAAAGTTGAACCTCTTGGTTTTTGTGAATTTTGTCAATCCTCCTTCTTGTAGCTTTATACTTGTTCCTGTACACATAAAAAAGGGGAAATATGTTGGGAATAGGGGTTTTCCTTAAGTCAAATCTCAATTTTGGAATTAACCATGAATTTGAATTGAAAATGTAAATGAAAAATTACTATAAAATGTTTTCCTTTTGAGGGAAATGATGAAACTAATTGAAATTCTAATGATATACATTAATGAAGTTTTGTTTGTCTCCACAAATGAATTAGGGTTTCATGTAGGTTGTCTTCATAAAACATAGAACATGAATGCCATCTCCAATGCTTGAATCTTCACTTCACTTCTACTCCAATGCTTGATGGAAGAATGGTTGCTTGCTCACTTGAATTCACTAGAGTGTAATTGAGATCTTGAATGAGGTTCGTTAGGTTTAAAAATGAGAGGGGTAGATGATAGAGAGCTTACTAGGAAAGTACTCACAAGGCTAGTTTGCTAAAAAGGATCAATTTATTGACCAAAGACTTGTGGAGTCTGTTGTGTATAACTACTCAATCTGTCTTTTTATTGTAATGCCAATTAATCCATGGTTTGCTTTCCTAACAAACTCCCTTTTTGGTGATGACTCTTGCCCATGCACAGATCTACTCAAAATACTTAATCCTTCCAACTACAATTTCTCATGCTTGGCTCTTGGGGCCTTCAACCTTAGGTTTCGGAGTGTACTAGGGGTCTTCCACATGTAAATGTAGGGGTAGTGAGGTACTACTCACCTTTGGATGCTCATAATCTTGTTTTGAGGTCTATAACCCTTAACTTGCTCAAATTCCTTAACACGGCTCAACTACCCCCAAATGAGGTTGCACATTGTCTAGGAGTCCCAAGTACACTTGTTGGACTGTTTAAATTTCTCTCAACATGTTTCAAAAATCTCCAAGTTTCATTTTTCCATCGGGTTCATGCATTTGACAAAAACCAGTCATTTGTGTGTTATGCAGTCCTAGAGGGTTACTAGCCCGTGGAGGCCTAATTGGCCCTTTTTTCCTCACCTAGCCCAATGATGGGCATTTAAACCAAGAAAATTGTTTTGGATGGTGTTTATGATGTCTAATATTTAATATTTTCAAGGTTTAGGCCACTGTTTGTGCAGGTTTAGGACTGTCCACCTTTTGTGGCATATTTGGAGGGTTTGGAGCAAGTAATGTTAGAAAGTCTCTCTAACTCCACTCTTCAAGCCTCTACAATGGTTTAGGACCTCTGAAACATCTTTAAGAACCTTCCCCTACTTTTTCCCTACAATTAAAATGTCTAACACTTGGCAAGCAAGTGGGAAAACAATAAGCTGCCCTGTCACTGTCCTTTGTCTACCTTTTACCAGTTAGCAACATTTGCTCTTTGGAACCTGCAAGAATGAAGAATTTGTAAAAAGGAAAGTACCTCAATGAGGTCTTAAAAATTATAACACTCCTCCTATTACATTTCCTTCAAGATGCAAGGCTTGGATGATGCTTTTGGACGCATCCCAATGAGCAATTTTTACAAGATACCAATCACAAAACAGTGAACACACTGTTTGTTTACAAAAATAGGAATGTTTGGTACAACAATTTTAATCCAACAAACCAAGGTGATGCTCAACACTTTGGACCATACTTCCATATCACTGCCTCGTTGATTTATTCATTCCAAATTACTTTTGGATGACAATCTTGAGTTTTAACCATGAACTAGCCTAGTTGCTCCAACTTGCCTAGTTCACACTCAAATGCATCTTCAAACCACTTTTCTGGCACAAAAAGAAAGAAATGTACATTAAATACACATGTATCAACTTGGAAGAATCCATTGGAGGGATCCCAGACTTGGATCAACCAAGTTGATACATTTTACAACTCCAAACCCCTGGCAGGGCAGCAGGTTCCCAATTTACAAATATTTTTATACAAACACCTTGCAAATGAAAAACCAATGAAACAATTACATAGGAATATTTATTACATCAACATCTCAACTTCCAAGAAGGTACAGTAAGGATTTATATAGCTATAGTATGGACTGCTCTTCAAAAGGAAAGAAAAACAGTCATAAAAGCCAAAAAACTTGATTTCTATTAAGTTTCACTTGTAAGTACAATCACCAACCCTTTCCAAGGAAAAGGGAGGCCTTATATAGTTTCTCCAATTGGTTTTCACACCCTAGTATGGACATGAAGCTTCAATAACTTCATTTTGCAAGAAAATGACAATTTTGATAACTTTTCAAGCCAAATGACAACTTTTCTTGCTCACAAAGGCATTTTTGACAACCTAGCCTTATCAACTTGCCTAAACAACTTAGAAATGCTTAAAAACACTAAAAAAACGTGTTTCAATGCTCTTGAAGACATTAGGAGACCTTTTTGGCAATTTTTCACATTTTTGCCAAAAATTGTCAACTCAAGGCCTAAAAGGCAAAACTTGATCTCTAGAGCCCAAAATGAGATCAAAACCACTAAACATGATCTAAAACAACCTAAAACAACCAAAAAAACCTAACAAAAAACTTTACAAACATAAAAGCATAAAATACCCAAAAATGGGAGTTTTTACCCAACCAGGTGCTCCAGCACCATACTCCCCCAAAAACAAAGAAGTCATGTGACTCCTTGAGGCAGAAAAGAAGAAGAAATGCCAACTTTCTGAAAGTCAGCTTCAGGTATCCAAGTGGCCTCTGAGGTAGGCTGATCCTTCCACTTAATGAGGTGCTCCATATAGGTGTGATTCCTTGTCTTTTTGAGAACTCTTGAGTCTAGAGCCTGTTCAGCTTGGGGAAAAGAAAGAGAAGGGAGAGGTAGATCATAAAGGGATTTGGAAACATCTGAAACTCTTTGAACCTCCTCAGGTGGCTGCCCTTTGAAAGCAATCAGATCTGCAACATTAAAAATGGGGGACAAAGAAATATTAATAGGCAAATCAATTTTATAAGCATTAGACCCATACTTAGCCAAGATCTTGCAAGGGCCTGTCCTCCTCATCCGAAGCTTGCTTGGAACTCCCTTTTGTAGCCTTGCTTTATTCAAATGAACCGTCACATAGTCACCTATGGCAAACTGAACATCTCTCTTTGTAGCATCCACTCTTGCCTTGACTTTTTGAGAGGTGTCTTGGAGAGCTTGTCTCACTTGCTCATGAACCTCCTTCATGGAGTGAGCCATGTCATTTGCTGTCCCACTCTTATGCTGAAAGTTAGTGATATCCCTCAACTCCATTATACCCCTTGGATGCATACCATAAACAACTTCAAATGGACTTTTACCTGTAGGCCTGTTAACACTGTCATTATAGGCATATTCTGCTTGATGAATGAGCTGATCCCAACTCTGCCCATAGTCCTTTGTCAAGCACCTAAGCATGTTTCCAAGAGACCTGTTCACAACTTCGGTTTGGCCATCAGTTTGTGGATGATAAGCTGAACCAAAAGAGAGATTAGTACCCAATCTCTTCCACAATGTTTTCTAGAAATGACCAAGAAACTTAACATCCCTATCTGAAACAATGCTAGTAGGCAAACCATGAATTATAACAACTTCTTTGAAAAAAAAATAGGCAATATGACTTGCATCATGTGTTGTTTTGCAAGGAATGAAGTGAGCCATCTTGCTGAATCTATCAACTACTACAAAGATGCTATCAAATCCTGCTTGAGTTCTAGGTAACCCTACTACAAAATCCATGCTAATGCAATCCCAAGGCCTATGTGGAATGGGAAGAGGCTGATATAAACTAGCATTAGAGGAGTTACCTTTTGTTTTCTGGCATACCAAACATTGCTCAACATACCTCCTGATGTCTTGCTGCATTTTAGGCCAATAATAGAACCTTTGAACCAGCTCTAAGGTCTTATTGAGACCGAAATGTCCACTT
Organism: Cryptomeria japonica; assembly: GCF_030272615.1. Classification (NCBI taxonomy): domain Eukaryota; kingdom Viridiplantae; phylum Streptophyta; class Pinopsida; order Cupressales; family Cupressaceae; genus Cryptomeria; species Cryptomeria japonica. The sequence continues at coordinate 29,591,950 of NC_081415.1, read as the reverse complement.
AAGCACCCATTGTGCTTCTCTTGAATGAGGTTCTCTCTCATAGAACCCTTTGGAACACAGAACTGTCCACCCCTGAATAACAAACCATCCTGCAAAGTGAAATCAACATATGCACCATGGAAGTTATTCTCAAAATCTTTACAAACTTTACAAGCTTTAGCAAAATCATTATCAGTAGGATACATGTCTTTGAAACTATCAATACCAATGCTCTGAACTTGAATCTCATGAATAGTTAACAACCTTCTACTCAAAGCATCTGCTACTTTATTCAACTGGCCCTTCTTATGCTTAAGAGTAAAAGTGTAAGCTTGTAAGTATTCTACCCATTTAACATGCCTATGATTCAGTTTATCCTGTGAGTTCAAGAAACTAAGTGCTTGATTATCTGTGTATACAACAAACTCTTTAGGAAGAAGATAGTGTCTCCATTTCCTAAGTGCTTGTACCAATGCATAAAGTTCTAAATCATAGGATGAGTACTTTTTCTTTGCATCATTCAATTTCTCACTAAAGAATGCAATTGGTCTATTTTCTTGACTTAAAACAACTCCTACTGCAATATTACTAGCATCACATTCAATAGTAAAAAGCTTATCAAAACTAGGTAAAATGAGCACTGGTTGAGTAGCTACTTTAGTTATCAGTAATTCAAACCCCTTATTGGCTGCACTTGTCCATTGAAACTTTACCTTTACACCCCCTTTGATGGTGTCCAACATTGGAGCACAAATCTCACTGCATCCCCTGATGAATTTCCTATAAAACTGAGCCAAACCATGGGAGCTTCTGACATCACTGGCTGTCTTAGGAGTTGGCCAACTAATTATTGCTGCAACTTTTGAGTGATCCATTTTCAGATTGCCTCCTGATATAACAAAACCAAGATAGACCAATTCTTGCTTCATAAAATCACATTTCTTGAGATTAATGGTTAGTTGTTCATCAGATAACTGTTTTAAAACATTAGCTAAATGTTGTAAATGCTCTTCCTTAGTCTTGTTGAAAATAAGAATATCATCTAAATACACTACAACAAATTTGTCAATGAAATCATGTAACTTCATTCATGAGCCTCATGAATGTGCTGGGAGCATTAGAGAGTCCAAAAGGCATGACTAGCCACTCATAGAGTCCCTCATTTGTTTTGAAAGTTGTCTTCCACTCATCCCCCTCTTTGATTCTTATTTGATGATAACCACTCTTCAAATCAATCTTACTGAAATACTGTGCACCCCCCAAACAATCCATCAAATCCTCTATCCTAGGTATGAAAAATCTGTATCTGATAGTGATCTTGTTTATAGCTCCGGAATCCGTACAAACTCTCCATGTTCCACCCTTCTTGGGTGCCAACACTGTAGGTACTGCACAAGGACTAATGCTTTTCCTAATCAGCCCTTGGTCTAAGACTTCTTGTATTTGTCTTGCTACCTCTTTGTTTTGTTCAGGAGTCATCTTGTAGGCTGCCTTATTGGGCAAAGAGGCTTTAGGAATGAAGTCAATCTGATGGCTAATGGCTCTAGGAGGTGGTAAGGCTGCAGGTGTACCATCACTAATTATTTGTTTGAAGTTATCAAGGATTTTTTGCACCTCATATGGTATCTCAACTTTCTTTTCTACCTTTTCTTCTTTAGGCTTCACTATGAGTGCAAATCCCACTCCTTCACCTTCTTCTAGTGTTTTTATGAACTCTTTCTCATTTACTAACAAGATGTAAGGCACCTTATTGCTGCTCTCTCCTTCTTCAATGAGGGATTGAATCCGATAGCTTACTCCATCTTTCTGAAAAGAATAGGAGTTTCTTTCCCCATCATGCTGTACTTTTCGGTCAAACTGCCACGGTCTACCCAACAGCAGGTGACAAGCATCCATAGGAAGGATGTCACATAGGATCCTATCTAAATATCCCCCAATGTGGAAATCTACCCAGGCTTGCTCATTTACCAACACATGTTGTCCCTTATTCAACCAGGTGACTTTATATGGTTGCTTGTGTTGTATCCTAGGTAGTTTCAATTTGCTTACTGCTTCTTCTGATACGATGTTATCTGTGGATCCTGAATCTATGATCACCTTACACACCTTTCCCATGATTTTACACTTAATATAGAACAATGCTCTTCTCTGTGAGGCCTCTGTACTATGTGGCTTCTTCATTAACACTCTTTTGATCATTAAACTCTCACCATCTTTTGAATCTAGGTGGTTCAATGCTAAAGTTCTGGTACTACATCCATCTTCCTGAACATAATTTACCCTCTTTTCACCTCCATAGGATGAACTAGGCTTCTTTGGGCATCTATAGGCAGGGTGGCCTAACTTTTGGTAGTTGTAGCATTTCATGGTTGAGAAGTAGGACCCTCTCCCTGGTCCATTAGATCTACCCCTACTCGGGTTGCTTGATCCCCTACCCCTATAGTTGGGTTTGCTCTGAGAATCTCCACTTTGCTCAATAAGCTTAGACTCTCCTTGGGACCGTTGATCTATGTTTCTTCCCCCAAAACTGCCTCTATGGCCTCTACCATCTCTTCCCCTACCTCTTCCTCTATTGTTTTGTTCTTGCTTTCTCCTACCTTTCTCTTCCACCTTAAGTGCCAATTGATAGCACTTGTGTATGGTTTGTGGACATAACAAGCTCATCTCTTCCTGGATGTTCCATCTTAACCCATTCAAATACCTTGCCACTTTGATACTCTCATCCTCTACTACTCTGGATCTCATGCACAGTTTTTGAAACTCTTCAGTGTAGCTACTGATATCTAGGTCTTTTGTCTCAAGTTTTGTCTTTTCTTGTGAAGTTGTATCTCATAGTCTTAAGGAAGGTAGGTCTCTTTGATTTTGGCTACCATTGCTTTCTAGGTGGCTAGTGGTTGCTTACCTACTTTCACCCTTTCCTCTTGGATGAATTTCCACCATGTTAAGGCTGCCCCTCTCAGCCTTGATTTTGCCACCTTGACCTTTTGTGCTTCAGTCACTCCATCACACTCAAAATGGTTTTCTAACCCTTCAATCCACTCTATTAGAGCATCTGGATCCATCTTCCCATTGAAAAGAGCCACTCCTTCTAAGGTCTTACCACTCATAGCTCTCAAGGCTTTTAAGAATGGTTCTTGCTTAATGACAGGGTCGGACATGGGGACTTCATCCTCTATTGCCATCATTTTACCCTGATCTCCAACCTTATCGTGGACTTCTTTAGTTTTGACTTCAACTTCAGCTAGTTTCATTGCTAGTTGGTCTAATCTTTCTCTGAGTGCCCTATTTTCCTCTTCTTGGTCCTCAACCTTCTTAGTCAATTATGCATTGGTCACCATGTTTGCCTAATGTGTCTTTCTCCTAAATCTTTTGTTGGCTCTGATACCACTATGATAGGGAGCTTACTAGGAAAGTACTCACAAGGCTAGTTTGCTCAAAAGGATCAATTTATTGACGAAAGAATTGTAGTCATTTGTGTATGACTACTCAATCTATCTTGTTGTTGTAATGCCAAGTACTCCATGGTTTTCTTGCCTAACAAACTCCCTTTTGGTGATGACTCTTGCCCATGCACGGATCTACTCAAAATACTTAATCCTTCCAACTACACTTTCTCATGCTTGGCTCTTGGGGCCTTCAACCTTAGGTTTCAGAGTCTACTAGGGGTCTTCCACATGTAAATGTAGGGGCTGTGAGGTACTAATCACCTTTGGATGCTCATAATCTTGTTTTGAGGTCTATAACCCTTAACTTGCTCAAATTCCTTAACAAGGCTCAACTACCCCCAAATGAGGCTGCACATTGTCTAGGAGTCCCAAGTACACTTGTTGGACTATTTGGTTTGCTCTCAACATGTTTCAAAAATCTCCAAGTTTAATTTTTCCATCGGGTTCATGCATTTGACAAAAACCAGTCATTTGTGTGTTATGCAGCCCTAGAGGGCTACTAGCTCGTGGAGGCCTATTTGGCCCTTTTTTCCTCACCTAGCCCAATGATGGGCATTTCAACCAAGAAAATTGTTTTGTATGGTGTTTATGAGGTCTAATTTTGAAGATTTTCAAGGTTTAGGCCACTGCTTGTGCAGGTTTAGGACTGTCCACCTTTTGTGGCATATTTGGAGGGTTTGGTAGGGTTTGGAGCAAGTAATGTTAGAAAGTCTCTCTAACTCCACTCTTCAAGCCTCTACAATGGTTTAGGACCTCTGCCAAATCTTTAATAACCTTCCCTTGCTTTTTCCCTACAAGTAAAATGTCAAACACTTGGCAAGCAAGTGGGAAAACAGTAAACTGCCCTGTCATTGTCCTTTTTCTGCCTTTTACCAGTCAACAACCTTTGCTCTTTGGAACCTGCAAGAATAAAGAGTTTGGAAAAAGGAAAGTACCTCAATGAGGTCTTAAAACATATAACACTCCTCCTATTACATTTCCTTCAAGATGCAAGACTTGGATGATGCTTTTGGACGCATCCCAATGAGAAATTTTTACAAGATACCAATCACAAAATAGTGAACACACTGTTTGTTTACAAAAATAGGAATGTTTGATACAACAAGTTTAATCCAACAAACCAAGGTGATGCTCAACACTCTGGATGATACTTCCATATCACTGCCTCATTGATTTGTTCATTACAAATTACTTCTAGACGACAATCTTGAGTTTTAACCATGAACTAGCCTAGTTGCTCCAACTTACCTAGTTCACACTCAAATGCATCTTCAAACCACTTTTATGGCACAAAAAGAAATAAATGTACATTATATACACATGGATCAACTTGGAAGAATCCATTGGAAGGATCCCAGACTTGGATCAACCAAGTTGATACATTTTACAACTCCAAACCCCTAGCAGGGCAGCAGGTTCCCAGTTTACAAATATTTTTATACAAACACCTTGCAAATGAAAAACCAATGAAATAATTACATAGGAAGCTTTATTACATCAACGTCTCAACTTCCAAGAAGGTATAGTATGGATTTGTACAGCTACAGTACGAACTGCTCTTCAAAAGGAAAGAAAAACAGTCATAAAAGCCAAAAAACTTGATTTCTATTAAGTTTCACTTGTGAGTACAATCACCAACCCTTTCCAAGGAAAAGGGAGGCCTTATATAGTTCATCCAGTTGGTTTTCACACCCTATTATGGACATGAAGCTTCAATAACTTCATTTTGCAAGAAAATGACAATTTTGATAACTTTTCAAGCCAAATGACAACTTTTCTTGCTCACAAAGGTATTTTTGACAACCTAGCCTTATCAACTTGCCTAAACAACTTAGACATGCTTAAAAACACTAAAAAAACATGTTTCAATGCTCTTGAAGACATTAGGAGACCTTTTTGACAATTTTTCATATTTTTGCCAAAAATTGTCAACTCAAGGCCTAAAAGGCAAAACTTGATTTAGCACTTTACACTTAATGCGTGTACAATGGCCGTTTGCAAAACATGGCAAAGCGGGCTTCTAATTTCATTGTTTACAATTGCCTCAATTAGGCTATAGTTGACTCAAATGACAAATGCAAAGGACCAAACTAAGATCCAAGCATTATAAGTGCCAAAATAAGTCAAAAAAGTGACCATATATTGAAAGTATGTTTTCTATTCATAATAAATAAAAATAAATAGCATCAATATGAAGTAGACAAAAAATTATGCACTTTAAAAAAAAAGGACACCTAAAAAGGAGGTCATGTGAGCTTGAATGGAGCCCTGTAAGTTCCAGAAATGAGGATTGGATAGGTACAATTGCGAAAAAATTATTGTTTTGGAAAATATGTTCGTCAAAATTATTAAATATTTATACCAATACAAAGAGAATGAAAAATTATCCCAAATAAAAAGAATTGCTTGAATAAAGGACTCAAAATGAGCAAGTTATGGATGTTTGAAAATTAACTACAAAAATCAAAACTGCCATTTAGAGAGAGGGTATAATTTTTTTTAAATGGTGTTGTTGTCAAACTTCTTGGCCTAAATTTGACAATTAAATGGTTTTTATGAGAAAACATTACCCCTCTATAAGATGACATTAGTCGTACGCTGATGATATGGCAACGAGTCATCGATTGATGTGGCAGATGACGTGAACCCAAATTGTTGACTAAGCAAATAAGAAACCACTATATGGAAGAATCACACGTTTCCATGTGTGTTGGGCAGACCTTAATTTCATGTGCACGTGGTCTAATCATTAAGCATTATTACAAACAAGATCGATGCTGACTACAAGCCCAAACACCATTGCAAGCACCACATACTTCTACAAATTCCACTGTTTGGAATCAAATCACTTGTTGGAATCAGATCACATGTCACACCAGTCAAAATATCATACACATGAACAAAAGATAACCTTGGCCTTCAAATTTAATGTAGATTGCAATGATAGATAATGGTCCACCACCAATGCATTCAATCGACCAAATAAAGACTACAATAATTATCGATGCCAATGAATTGCAATGGATATAGCTAGGCAAATACCAGGGCCAGTTGGATCAGCAGTTTGTCAATACAACACATAAGCGAATAATTGAGCACTGGATCAAATTAATAGACTGACCAACCAAAGGAATGTCGAGCCAACCTTCATAGAATAATAAAAAGAATAGTTCGCTAACAAAAGCTGAGAAGCATATCTTAATTGTTGGCTTGATAATTAAGGTATTTGTCAATATAGGTGGTGCAACTGATTGCCCAAACACAAATATGCATGGTCCTTGCTAAGGAGTAACTCACAAAATAAAAGAGTGTACCAAATTGCGGGCCTCACACACACACACACACTGTCAAACCCATAGTGAGAGATCCACTGCGATAGAAAAGTTTTTCAACCAAAAACAAATGGAGCGGCATGATCCAATGAATGTGCCAAACAATGTCTCAGCCACAAATGGTGTAAGGTAAAATTGATTTGAATAGAGAATTCATTGAGAGTGAAAAAAACATTAGTAAATAATAGGCCCGAATAAGGAATATTGTTGATCCACAATGAATGGGGCCTTCAAATGAAGATGCCAAACAATGAGCAATAAAGCTCACGATCTGATAAGAACCTCAGGTTGATGCAAGAGCATATCAAGCATAACAATTTGTCACCTCCAATTTAAGTGAAGTAATGGAATAAGAAGCCATTACTGTCAATAATATTTTCAAAACATTGTTGTTGAGATTAGCTCTACGCAAGCCTTCACACAATAAAGCACTGGGGACTTCCAAACAATGTAAAGTTTCACAATCTGATAAAGCCATTCAAGCTAACATGATATAGGCCAACAATGACAAATCAAAACTAAATGTGCTCGGACAATAACTACCAATGATGAAATGGCCTGATCATGCAAGGACGAGATATTATAGTAGCCGACAATACAATCAGATCTGCCTTGAGGAAAATGTTAAAATTTCCCAAAGAAGGATTAGATCATACAAAAGAATGTGCCACCCAATAATACGAGCCTATGAAGAGACCTGCAAAATATGTTGGTCAGCAACCAATGTAGGTTATCCGCCACTAAAAAAGTCACATGCAAACTATGCAAACAACATAATATATTACCAACCGTACAAATATATTTTTACAATAAAAAAATTTCAACAATGTGCTGCTCGATATATTGCAAATTGTTGTACAATGGCCCAAATTTGATAAAAATATTGCAATAAAAATATATTATCAAGGGGGCCCAAATGGCCTTTCAACTAAATTTTTTTTGCTAAAAAAACAATTTTACCTAAAATATAGGCATATTTATAGTCAAGATTTATGGAAACAACCTCTAGATACAGTGGTGGAGTTAGATTTTGCCTAGGACACTCTAGAAATGCGCTACACTACAAATCTTTCAAGATGTCAACCTCCAAATGCACCAAGCTCTCTCCAAAAAAAGACTATCAAAGGTGATGAGCCTATAAATTGAGCATATTATTTAATGTTTTATGATACTTTACCTCGTGTTTATAACGTCCTTCCAAGTCATTGCCAAAAATTACCTTGGTTTTGTGAAGCATTAACTAGGATTAATGGTGTTTGATATGCATATATATGTCTAGCTAGTTAATGCTAAATAAAGGTAAAATATTATAATAAATGGTTATTATTGAATGTAAAGTATTTTGAAATGATTAACATTGTGTTTTTGAGTGGTTTGAGTCGTTCATACAGGTAGAAGAAAGGAGGAGCAGGTTGGCAATTGACAGATGTAGCAGTTGACTGAAAGTGTAGAAAAAGTCAAAAGACCAGTTTTTTCAGTAAAATGAGCATATCTCACTCGTTTCTTAACTAAATTCAAATTTGAAAAATGATATAGAAATATTAAAAGAAGATCTAAAAAGGGTCTAAACTGTTTGAGCTGATTCACAATAGTCAATGGGCAGTAATCACCAGAAGTTGACTGAGACAAAATGGCAGATTTCCAAGCAGCAGTTAATGATTGAGTTCTAATTCAACTTGTACTCTTCTACCTCTTCATGAGTTCATGTATTTGGATTTATTAAAGTCAAGGAACATTGGATAAGCTAATGGAAACAATATTTTATGATTCATAAATAATTATAACATGTTTTCTACACATGTTTAGCCATGACTATACTTTAGAGTTGTAGAGTTTGAAGAGGATTAGAACTCTCTCAACTCTTATTAGTTTAATCTTTATTACCAGTCATGAATAGAATAAGTCATTTCCTTGTTGTCATAGGATAGATGACATTTGTAATAATTTTTTGAGTTTGTAATTACTCCAACTCTCACGCATAAATCTGAGATTTTGTTGAGTTGTGATGTGGTAGTGTTGAAAGCAGTTAGTGTAGAGAGAGTATCTTGTTAATATTGAGTCTTGTTAATAGTGTCTATGTTCAATCAAGAAGTTTGATACATGTCTATATAATATTTTATTTGCAATAAGAAGATTATTTGAGCATTGAAGCTTATCTATTGAAGATGGATTGCTAATGGTATATTGAAGCAACTCAAGCAAGGGTCACTCGAGGAACTGTGACTCCATCATAGTTTAGATTGACAATAGTTTATATTTTTATTCATTATGCTTTACTTTTATTAGTGAGTTGGTTATTATAGGTTTTGTTTTCAACATATTCAATTTCACTAGTTTTAGAACAGTCATCCTGTAGCCACTACTGTTGCAAATAACTAGTCTTCCTATAACCACTGTTGTGTAGTTAGTTTTATTTCCAGCATTGTCACGTTTTCAATTCAGTTTATTATTATGAGTTTATTTTTTTATAAATAATTGATATAATAGCTTAGAAGGCTTCCATAGTGCATATATTGTGTTGTCTCATTTCAAGTTCACGTCCCTGGGTTCATAATTAAATGTAACTTATAGTTCATGAAGGGTTGCTTAGTGTGGATAAAAATCCCTTAGTTGTGACTTAGTATTCCAACCTCGATTTCAATTAAAAAGCTCTACATTTTTGGCGTTGTTGTCAAGGATGAGTCAAGATGTGAGAGTCACTAAGTTGTTTTAGAAGTCAATGAAGCACAATAATAAGAAGTCAATGTCATTGCCAACATGTATGGAAATCAATGAAGACGCATTCTCTAACATCATAGAGGAGTTTTGTTCATGTGTTTATGACAAGGTGTTGGTTTGTGAGAAGGTATTTAAGGATATAACCTTGTTTTGCAAAATGAAGAAGTTACCATACACATGGTTGTTGAACATGATGTCAAATCAAAACTCTTACTCCAAGAAGAGAGCTGCCATAAAGCTAAATTCAGTTCACTAATGTTGAAAAGTAAAGAAGATATTGATGAAGACATGTTTGGGGATGACTTAGAGAATTTTTGCTTAAATTTGGATGCTCAACAAGTATCTTTTACATAGCAAAAATCATGAGCAACAAGAGCGAAGTGCAGAATTTTTCATGTTTCAGTCAAATAAGTCACACAAAATGGAGTTTACAAATCAAAAAGAGAACAAAGAGGCAACCCATCAACACAAAAGTACCAAGGAGGGTTCTAAATATGTGATTTCATGAGGATGTCCCATTAGACATCTAGCTAAGAAGGAAAGAAAATCATCACAACTTATTGCATCCAAGCATGAAGTTGTAGTTGAAGCTAAAGCTAAATTTCTAGTTGCAGCTGAAGAAGAATGGTTTCAACTCTCCTATCCACTTCAAAACAATAGTACATATTATCATAATGAAGTTGTAAGTGAGCATCTTAATGCTTTTCAAGAGTTGATACAACTATTTTTTAAGTTTGTATTGATATTCCTACTCTTTTTGGTTGAACATAAGTGTGTGAAACATTGTAAGTTGCTGAGAAAGGGCAGATATTTCATATAACCAGTGAATGATTTTATTTGATTAAGTCTTATTTGTTGGTTAGTGTAGGTTATGATAGGTTAGAATAGGTTTTTGATTCAACAATGTCTTAGATGTCTTTTTCTTCAATTGTTCATGCATTGCTAGTTAGGTGTTGTCTAGTGGAGTTGTTTCCCCAAATTATTTTTGTTTAAATGACTCTTTCAGAGATGTTAACAACCGATTTGTTGGTCATATTTCAAGATCACTTATTTTTCAAGGTTGTGAGTTAGTCATGTCTTCAATTTGAAATTTTTTTTCTACATATGTTGTCAAAAAGCTTCCATTAGGTAGTTGGGTCTTGATGGAATGAAAATGTCTATCCAAACGGTGTATTCCAATTGATCTACTCATGTTACATTTGCTGATAAATGGACAACATATAAAATTGTATTGAAGATATTGGATAGAGGTGCAGTAACTACTCAAGAAGTTTGGAATGTTTTTTAGTAATTTGCAGCAACTACAGAGTGACTAAATAGTCAAACTACACAAACTTCCAAGAAACCCACAACAACTATTGATGTCAAATACGCAACACTCTCAAAGGGACTTGGGCATTCAACTATTTCAGGACATGTACTTTTTGATCTTCACCACAGTTGTACCTATTCAAATCACTAGACGTACTTACATTTATGATTTCCATTTATTTGTAATATTTGTCATTTTTGGTTAATTAACTATCTATGCATTACAATGTGTTTGTCAATTATCATTTTTTTGGTTACATTCTTAATAACTTATTTATTTTTTCACCCTCGTCCATTCATTGTCATTTGAGGACAAATGACCTTTCAGCTGGGGAGAAACATTCATACCTTGTATTGTTGTCCTGCACCATAAAAAAATGATCTTGCCATAGTTGCATATATTCATACTTTCTTCCTAGATTCATGAATATGTTTTCTTCATTTGGCATGTTGTTATATTGATTTCCCTTTGCCATTATTGCCTCGAAGTGAAAAATGATAGAAGCGTTTAGGGGCAGCCATATCAATACAAGAGTGGCAAAGTGAATGGTAGGTTCATGAGAAATATTGAATGATCTTTTCAAAACTAAAGTTGATATATACTTGGAAAGTGGTTTACGCCATTATGATAGTGATTTATTGTGTTGGAAGGCAATCTTATGATGTTATTATAAATTTGCATGTTAGTAAAATAAGCCTTCAATGAAGCATCATGAATTTAGAGGACAACCTGCTGTTCAAAATACATATGACAGTTTCAACAAAGATGTTATTTATGAGACATGAAGACAACAATGTTGAAGATGAATATGAAAATGTTTTAGTGCAGAAATAAAAAATGGTAAAGAATAATTTATTTATTTTATTAAATAAAGAGATCAAAAGGAGAAGAAAGCATGATACATAGAGGAAGGAAGCTGACAAGAAGACAGTGGTGAGAATGACACATAGTAATGGATGCAATGAAAGTTTATACAAATTGCTTATGGACAACATATGATAGAAAGGGATCAAGGAATGATCAAGACCATAAAAGCGTGGAAGAAATATTTTTAGACCTGTGTAGCGATAAATACAATGAGAAGAAAAGACAAGAGCCAAGGAAGAGGATATGACAATCACATAATTTCATGCATAACCAATGTCTATTCCTTGCTTGAGGACAAGCAAGATTTTAGCGGGGGGGGAATGATGAGCCTATAAATTGAGCATATTATTTCATGTTTTATGATACTTTACCTCGTGTTTATAATGTCCTTCCAAGTCATTTCTAAACATTACCTTGGTTTTGTGAAGCATTAACTAGGATTAATGGTGTTTGATATGCATATGTATGTCTAGCTAGTTAATGCTAAATAAAGGTAAAATACCATAGTAAATGGTTATTATTAAATGTAAAGTATTTTGAAATGATTAACATTTTTTTTTGAGTGGTTTGAGTCGTTCATAAAGCTAGAAGAAAGGAGGAGTAAATTGACAATTGATAGATGTAGCAATTGACTGAAAGTGCAGAAAAAGTCAAAAGACCAGTTTCAGTAAAACGGGCATATCGCACTCGTTTCTTAACTAAATTCAGATTTTCAAAATAATATAGAAAGCTTAAAAGAATATCTAAAAAGGGTTTAAACCATTTGAGATGATTCACAATAGTTAATGAGCAGTAATCACTAGAAGTTGACTGAGACAAAATGGGAAATTTCCAGGCAACAGTTAAGGATTGAGTTCTAATTAAAGTTGTACTCTTCTACCTCTTCATGAGTTCGTGTATTTGGATTTATTGAAGTCAGGGAACATTGGATAATCTTGTGGAAATAATATTTTATGATTAATAAATAATTATAATATGTTTTGTACACATGTTCAACCATGACTGTACTTTATAGTTGTAGAGTTCGAAGAGGATTGAAACTCTCTTAGCTCTTGTTAGTTTAATCTTTATTACCAGTCATGAATAGAATAAGTCATTTCCTTGTTGTCATAGGAGAAATGACATTTGTAATAAGTTGTTGAGTTTGTAATTACTCCAACTCTCAAGCCTCAAGCATAAATATGAGATTTTGTTGAGTTGTGAGTAAGTAGTGTTGAAAGTAGTTAGTGTAGAGTGTAGAGAGAGTATCCAATTAATGCCGAGTCTTGTTAATGGCGTATATGTTCAAACAACAATTCTGATACATCTCCACGTAATATTTGATTTGAAATAAGAAGATTATTTGAGCATTGAATCTTGTCTATTGAAGATGGAATGCTAATGACATATTGAAGCAACTCAAGCAAGGGCCACTCAAGGAATTGCGACTCCATCATAGTTTAGATTTTTATTCACTATGCTTTAATTTTATTAGTGAGTTGGTTATGATAGGTTTTGTTTTCAACATATTCAATTTCACTAGTTTTAGAACAATCAACCTGCAGCCACTACTATTGCAAATAACCAGTCTTTCTGTAGCCACCGCTGTGTAGTTAGTTTTATTTCCAACATTGTCATGTTTTCAATTCAGTTTATTAAATTTTGAGTTTATTTTCTATACACAATTGATATAATAGCTTAGAGGGCTTCCATAGTGCATATAATGTGATGTCTCATTTCAAGTTGACGTCCTTGAGTTCATAATTAAATGTAGCTTCTAGTTCATGAAGGGTTGCTTAGTGTGGATAAAAATCCCTGAGTTGTGAACTAGTATTCCAACCTCGATCTCAATTAGAAAGCTCAACAAAGTCACCCTATAGGATTTGATACCATGTATGAATTGACCATGGAGATACCCACCCAAGATAGATCTAGAGGTCTATTGAATAACATAATTACAAGAGAGGACAACAGAGACAAGAACAAATTGTATTCTCATCCATGATATAATAAGTTGGAACTAAAAACATAGGAGACACCTTGGTTATATATAGCCAAGGTGAGTGAATGAGAAAATGACAAGGATTGTTGTCTCGTGACATGATAAGTAGAGCAAAAAGCTATCAACCCACCTAAAGTGGAAAAGTGATCACATAATAATACTACTAAATATGGATCACTCACTAAAGGTGGAAAAGTACAACCACGGAAGGTGGATGAGATAAATTGATAAAGTGATATGTTCACCTAAAGTGAAGATGCTCCAACTACTCTTACACAATTCGCTAAGTAAGCTTAAGTATAGTGTAATTAGGACCTAGGAAAGAATAAACCAAGGTAAAATTCCTTAATTACATCAACAAATATTATTTAAAAAAATGAAACAAAATTAATAAAAATCAATGAAAAAACAATAAAATTCTAAATAAAAAAACAACTAACTAACTTAACTATGTGATGCCATGGCATGATGAATTGGTTGATAACAACAAAAACATGTACCATTTTCAAAGCCTTTTTTCGGAAGGGTTTCAAACAAATTCCTTGCACCCATGGGTTAAAATGACCCAATCAAGTTTTTTTTTAAATTTATAATGAAAAAAATGTGATTGGGTTACTTTTGTTTTAAAAATTCAATCACGGTTTTATTATAAGTTCAACTCATAAAGAGTTTTAATTTTAAAACTCTGTACGTGTTGAGGCTCAATTTTTTTGAATCGTAATGCGTTCGGGTTATTTGAAAAATCAAACAACTCGACGCGTTACCTTCGTTTTGGGTTTTTTTTTATGAGTGATGACTTTTTTGTTCACCATCTTGGTGCACATACCCATGCAATAGTAGTGATCACTAGCTATGGTGTCGGGACACACATTTCCTTCAAGCAAAAATAAAATCCAATATAGGGCAACACACAAAACATGAACTAAATGTTGGTATTCCATTATTTACCCATGTAGGCAGTTTGTTCAAATTGTTTTATGTTTGTCATTGTCTTGTTTACTTGGTAGTAGTTAGTTTTCAATGTGAAGTACTCTTGTAAGGCTATTCAACATAATTTTTTAGAATTTTTAGGTATTTATACCCCATCTAATGCAAAGTGAGATTATTGGGTTTTATTGCAAAATTTAAATATGGTCCCACTCTGGGGGAAGAACTCTTGCACATGTTTAGCTCATTATTTGTAAGATGTCCTTCAAATGTTAGTAAAATAAATATGTTCAACTTTAAAAACACAATGTATTTCAACTCGCAGTTTTTTTAACAAATCAAATCTATAAAAAAATTTGACAGAAGACACAAATAAACTCTCACATTTGTAATACTAAATGAAAATACTTTTCAATAAAGCTAAAACACAATATGGCAAGAGAAAAATAGATGATAGTGTGCCTTATATCATTCTTCCCACCTTATTCCTAAGCATATTTAAATTCCTAAAAAATTTCCTACTTGAGATATTGGTAGACTCTTGCCTTTGCACTAATAAATGAAAATGCTTTATTAAAAATGTAACATGACAAGGGTAAAGTGGATGACAACCTACCCTATATGTTATTTTCCTTACATGAAACTATACTTATGAATATATGAAATTGTGCCTTGTATTGATAACTTTGATTAAAAAAGAGAGCTACAAACGTGTCCCTATAGTTCACAATATGGACTTTGAGAATTTCGACTTTAATTATTTTGAATCTTATTATATCTAGGAATAAATCTGCCACATGGAAGCTTACAAAATTGTGACTCTATTACAAGGCTTAATTCAAATCTTTAGAAGAAGAATAAGAGGTTATATAGAAGAGAAGATGCATTCATAGAGTTCTCATTTTATTTTGATTCGAAATAAAATGATAGCTCTAGACATCCACAATTTTCCAAGCAAGTGATTATCTTGATGATTCATACACACCCAATTGATTTTTCACTCAAAAGTATTCAAAATAAGAGGTTGTCAAGACCTAGGCTTCCCCACAAGAGCCATTAGGCAAATCCTTAAAACAATTTCGTGGGGTTCACATGAAAACCTTTGTATTTGTACTACTAAATGAAAATGCTTTATGTGAACTAAAAAATGTAACATGCCAAGGGAAAAGTAGATGATAGCTATTTTAACTATGCACATATCATTCTTTCACCTAATTCCCCAACACAACTAAATCCCTAAAATATTTTCATGGAAGCTTGAGAAAACCCATGCCTTTGTAGTATTAAATGAAAATGCTTTTTCGTAAACTTAAATTTAAACACAACAAAAGAAAAGTAGAAATAAATAGTATTTAATTGTCTCCTATATCATCATCCCCACCTCATTCTTAGGCACGATTAAATCCCTAAAATAATTTCATAGAAGCTATAGCTAGAAACCCTTTCCTTTACGATATTAAATGAAATACTTTACTGTAAACTTTAAAATATCACAACAAGGTTAGAATGGATGGCAGCATGCCTTATATCATTCTCGAATGAGGTAGGAAGAATGACCGATGACATGACATGGTTAAACTTTTCTAAACAAAAATTAGATTCCTCTTCTTCATAGTTCGTACAAAACATCTACACACACATCAACATGGAGTAGATAAACCTAACCCATTAGAGCTATGGTTGGTTGCAACTTATTTTTGGGTTCGATTGTCCTCAAATACATTGTGAAGCTAGGGTTGGAGTAATTTGCAACTCATTTTTGGAGTAATTAAAACCAATGGTGGCAATGGTTGACAATTACATATATTTAAAAGTGATAGCAAAATGTAGGTCCCATCATTCCCATAGGTAGTTGTTCATCATGATTTAAAGTGCCAAGAAACAAAATTGATTGTTATTGGTCTCATCATTGTAACTAGTGGTTCATCATGATTGAAAGTTCCAAGAAACAAAATCGATTGTTATTGGTCTCATCATTGTAACTAGTGGTTCATCATGATATGGTATTGTATGTTAGAATCATAACATGATGTCTTAGACATTATATTTCATGTGGAGAATAGTCACATCTCTAGATGATAGGCTATTGATACTAGAGCAGTGAAGTTGCTATAATGATAAAAAACCTTCCCACTTTCAAGGTTTACAATTCTTCCAACTTTATTTTCATTATCATATCATTATACTTTTATAATTTTTTGTTCCCTTTTAATATTGATATTAAATATGTTTAGTTTTTGCATAATTTAGATTCACTTGGACTCTTGTTTCTTTCTTTCTTGTGTGTACTTAGGTAAGTTTAAAATGCTATTTCATTTATTAGTATTGAGAAGATGAGATGTTTATATCTCCTTGAATAAGAAAATAATTGAAATCTAGAAAATCAAAATAACGCCATTGACTGTCTCATAGACTATTTTAGAACCCTGAGACATTAAAAAGTCTTTCTATCTATCTATCTTTATCTACCATAACTTTTGAAAATAAACATTGCAATTTTTTCCAAAATATATATACTCTATTTCATAATTAGAAAAACAAAATCCAAACAAATAAATTGATTGGATTCTTTTCAACTCAAAGCTCCCGCCATTCAACTTCCCGTGTACTTCCGGGGAAAAGTAGCGCGAACAGCCATTTTGAAAAGAACATGTAAAAATTCCGTCTTATACCCGAATCCCGACCCAAATCAAATTCTTATCAGTTCGAATTCTCAATATCTGGAACTATCACGGCCAAAACAAATAACACTCTTGTGGATTTGAGGAAAAATCGGACAACTAAAACAATGGCGAGGGGCAATAAGGACATGGAAATGGCGAAACAAGGTTACAGGGAAGCCAAAAACAGGGGAGACAACGAAGAAGAAGCCCGCTGGGCCAACCAAATTGGCCATCTTCTCAAAGAACGAGGAGAATATGTAGAAGCTCTCAGATGGTTTCAAATCGATTACGAGCTTTCTCTCAAGCATCTGCCTCAGAAGCAGCTTATGCCCACGTGCCAATCCATTGGGGAAATGTACTTGCGCCTCGAAAGATTTGACGATGCACTGATTTACCAGGTAATTTGTGATAACTATTTCATTTTAGTAATAGACATTCCATACAGTAAACATCCACTACTATTAACATTCATTTATCTTATAAAACGCGTCTAACTTTATCATCAAACTTCAAGATGGTCGGCGGTGCTTTGAGAAGTCGCAGACTGCACACAACCTTGAAAGTTTGACTAGGTCTCATGGATAGGCTCCCGCCAATTCTTTAAATATTAAACTATAAACCCTAAATATTAAATCCCGAATTCCAAATTTTATGATCTTAACTCTAAATATTAATATTAAATTCAAAACTCAATGAACTGAACTTCACATTTTTAAATTCTACATTTTAGATCCCAAAAAGCTGCTTAGCGAGGACTTTCATCTTTCTCCTTTTTTATTTTTACTTACCTATGATAGGAATCTCCCAAACTGACATCACGAGACTGCACCAAACATTACATTTTAAGATATTTTACTTGTTAATTATCTGAGGTCATAGAGAGATACCTTCACATCACCCCAGTCTCCTTTAACTTTGAATCTGCCCACCTGGACATACTGTACACAGATAAGCGAATGCCAAATCCTTTAAGACATACACAAAACCACATCAACATACATATCACTTAGCATGGGGTATTGGGACCATGAACTATGAGGTTTGTATCCAATGCATAATAGTGCTTGAAAATGTTACTTTGGGAATTTCCTGTCTTTGTGGGGTCAAAGAATTGAACTTGGTTAGCAGTGGTACTCTCATTGATTACTGCTATATCACAGTCCAGCTTATAATATCCATTTCATTTTCTTCTTCAAGAGTCGGGAGCTCATTGGGATGATTCCCTTGAGAAGCTTCAATACACAGATGATATAAATTCCTGTATTGATTGTGGGTAATACGCTTCTTGATTACCAGGGGGCAGTCTTCCTTCCCATCATGCTACTCCATTTTAGCCGAAAACAAGGGTTTCTAGAAAGACAACTCCTTCCTTCTCCTTGTCCACCATGCTGCATTAATATTTAATACTTACATCACGTAATGTGGAGGACACAATGAGCTGGTTCTTGGACTAGTGCATGATATCCATTTGTCATAGGCATTTATTTTTGGTTGGGAAGCTTCTTGAGAGTTACACAAGATACGGAATTCCTTTTGGCTTGGATGCCTAATCTAAAGGGCATCTTCTCCTAGACTTGTAGCTACTTGGATCTAGCTAGGGTGGCTATGCCACACTCTTAGACTTTATCAAATGAATTTCATGTGAATCTCTTAAAACTGCCCGAACATGCAGCAATATCACCTACAATGGAATAGCCATGACACATGCGAATCAAAGAAAACATAAAGAACTTTAAAAATGTGGAAATAAAATAAATTTATCACACGGTCACACACAATTGCAAAAACAAGGTTAACTCTAGAGAAGCCCTCAAATGGGATAAATCCTAAGGAAGAGTGAGCAATGTTCCTCATGCCACTAATTATTCATAAAAGTGTTTTCCTCATGGGCTTTTACATACACCTGCATATTGTCCTAAAGATGACATAGACCTGTAGCAATACTTAAAACAATGATAATCAAGGACTAAAACTTCTGCAGGAAAGAGAGATGGATTTTAACCATTGGCTCCATTAAAAAAAGATTTGTGATTCCCAACTTGCAGTAGTACGAGTCATTGGTTGCATTAATCCTGCTAACTTAGTTTGCAAACTGCTGAAAGACTTGGTATCACTAGCCAATGGGACGACAAAGACCACTCAATTGGATGTTTGAATGGAGCTGTCTTAACCTCTCTTGGAGTAGCGCACTTTCTCCTTCTTCCGACATCCTCATGCTGTCCAGTTTTAAGTAATTAGTTAGCTTGCATGAGTTAATCTCTCATTGTCGGGCAAAATCTTTGGCTTTAGCTAACACAAATAGCTAGTCTCCAAAACAATGGCTTCTCACGTTATAAATCAAGGATACTTTCTCTTCCTCACATCTTTTATCTTTTGGCTCTATCCCTTCAGATTTGTATTGCTCAGGCATAGGATGGTTGGTGCATAGGTATCATTTCCAGCAAGGATATTAGTTGTGGTCTAAAGGGGAAAGTCAACGCCACCCAAAAGGAAAACAAATGCAGCCAAAACAGCAAAATGGTATCGCCAACAATAGGAAAATGATTGCCTAGAGAAAATGAAACACATGCTTCCCCAAGAAAAAGAACAAGCTCATGGAGAAGAGGAAGGTTTGCCCCAATCATAGGAAAAATGTGATCCCAGGTGAACAAAATAGTCGTTGCTCCAAAATGGAGAAAATAGCTATTGCCATGATAAATGAACAACTGTGCTAAAAATATGATAAACTACCAATGAAGTGGGAAAATAGACCCTGCCCAAGACTGTTATTATGAGGATCCAGTTACTATTGAGAGAGGCGGGGGGGGGGGTGAATTAGTAGTAAAACAATTTTGCAATACTTCAAAAACCTTTACCGATAACTACTCAAACAATCTTCTTAAGCAAATTTAACAGATCATTCACTCAAGTATTCATCAATAGGCCAACAAAATAAAGATATCAAATGCTCAAATCAACAATGCATCCACCATATGAACACAAAGATTTTTCACTTGGAAACCGAACTGGGAAAAACCACAGTGGGAATTAGCACCCACAAAATATTTGCACTCTTTTGGAATGCGCCCGGTTAAAGGCCCGTTGATGTATTTTTTATGCACATGTGAACACAAAATAAAATACCATAAGTATCTTATGCTTTCTAAGTTATTCGAATGCTGAAGATTTGCCTAAGGATCAATCGAAATAATTCCAAGGTTCTGGTATGTAGGGTCTCTACGTGTGTGATAGGGAGACTCTCACAAAGAAGTGCAATTTGGCTCATAAACTAGGAATAGGTATCATTGTGGGCTTCCTTGTTTGTCCTATGCCCCTCTCTCTTTGTTGAATCAACGCCAACCCCCAAACTCCTTTGGAGAACTCTCTACCAATTTGTTTGCTCCAGTTACTCAATCAAGGTTAGGACTCACAGGAGTAAGTCCAACCACCAACATGTCTAATTCTTTATCCTTCACTTGTAGGGGATTGAGAGGGGTCTCAGATGGTTTGTCAACTCCCACCATGTGATTTTGGAGTGTGCTCCCATTTATTTTTCTATCGCTTTCATCAATTCCTATTTTCAAGGCCTAGTAGCCCTATGAGCCCCTTTTAGCCCTCCCTTCATGGTTTTTGCTTTTTTGTACTAAAAACTTCCAAAGGACCCTCTAAAAGCTTTGGTGGTTCGGATACCCATTTGGACACTTTGCAAGATTTAGGGGATGAGGTGGTTTGATAAGTCCGTATAGTTACGGCCCCCAAAATGGCTCTTTTGAAGGGTTTTAGGCTTATAAGCTTTCTCCACTGATCTCCAAACCCTGTCACACCTCCCTATTCATACTGGAGCACTGTATAACATCCAACTTCAATGCCAAACACTTGGCACTATCAGATTAGAACATCCCTGCAAGAAATATTGATAATAGCAGTCATGCTCCTAGTCGGGCTATGGCAGAGTTCGCCTAGGGCATGCTTTCCAAATGCTCAAAAGCAACTTTCAGGTCTTGAAACTTGGTATATACACTATACACAAACTCCATTACTCGAATCCCAAGGGCCATAGAGAAAAAACCATGGGAATTCAAGGTGGAGCCATTTCTAGGGCCTTAACCCCTTTACTCAAATCGAGAGCAATAAAACAAGAAAGAATTTCAAACACCAGTTAGATCGGCACAATGAAATGTCACAAGTACTTTCTAAGCACCACAACAACACAGACTAAGCACCCATGAAGGTAGAGTACGGAATTTAATACATCTAGTACGGACTGTTATAAGCAAATTGACAATTTTTTTGGAAAACAAAAAATTACTTGAAGTTGCTTTTTGAGGAATTCAATCTTTTGATCTTCCAACTCTCCTACAATGTTTTGAGAGGCCTTATATATGCCTACTCAATCCAAACCAACCACCAATCGGTTCTCTAACTACTGATTTGAGCATTTTTCAAAAATTGCTTACATTGTTGTAAAATGTTGTCAAGCAAACATGACAACTTTTCCTCCACAATGCATTTTTACAACTTTTGCATATCTACACACTCTTGACCCCCTAGGATGGTTTCCTAACATCAAATAAACATTTCCAAAAACCTTATGAGGCCTTACAAGGAGTTTTACAATTTTTTTTTATATGATGCCATTTGAGACTTACAAAGGCACATTGGCCAAAACTGAGTAAATAAGCTAAGACTAAAGACAATCACACTAAAACAACCTTAAAACACACTTTTGGACTTTTCAATAGTCCTTTATTCTAAGTTACCGGTTCTTGTGGTTTAGGCCTGGGTCCGGGTCCTGGTTCGTGCCCGGTCCTGGTCTGGCTTGGGTTCGACTTGGGTTCCACCCGGGTCCTTCCCAGGTGGCTGGCAGGACCCACAGGGAACCCAACCACCTGGGAAGGACCCGGGTGGAACCCAGGTCGAACCCAGAAGGACCCGGGTGAACCCAGGCCCGTGGTACTTTAAAAAATAGTTAATTAATAATTAAACCCTAATTCTCCCCTTTAGGATTTGGTCTATGTACACTCCAACCTTCGTTTGTTGTCACATAAGGACCTTGAATATAATGTGGGTGCAACAAGGAATTGGGATCTAGCCCCTGAGTGTGCTGATTTAGATGCTACAGTTGCACAACTTGCCCAAGTCTCTATAGACGAGGCAACTATGGAACTTGAGAGAGACTTGGCTAGTGGGTGTGACATTCCATTCGATAGTGGTTCAATTGATGTTGGATTTGAACCACTTGATGACCTTGGGCTTGGGTTGGATGGTTCAGATGAAGATGAATATGGAATTTAAATCCCATAGATGGCTTGTAATTTGAATTTTTATTGTGTCATGACATATTCACATTTTGAAACTTGAATAAGTTGAAACTTGAAACTTGAAACTTGAATATTATCCTTTTTGCAAATTATGTTTATGATATTAGACTTTAGTTATTAGTTTACTGATAACATTTGCGATATATGGATATTTATTGGCATTGGCAATTATGGATTTATGATTTATGTATGGAAAGTCACATTGTATATTTTATTTTTGCATGGATTGTATATATTGAAGATATATATAATATATGTGTATATATATATATTTATAATTAATATATGTATATATGTATGGACGAACCCGTATCCGTACCCAAGAATTTTTTTTTTGCTGAACCCGCGAATCCGAACCCGAACTGGTAACTTAGCCTTTATTCAATCATTGACCCAATGAGGATCATTCACTCCAAAATTTTGAAAGTTCATCAAGAAATCTAGGTGCTCCTGCACCATACTCCCCCAATGAGAAAGAAGTCAAGTGACTCCTTTAGGCAACAAAGAGAGGTCAATTCCAACCTTTGGAAAGTCTGCTTCAGGCACCCAAGTGGCCTCAGATTTTGGAAGATGCTTCCATTTAACTAAATGCTCCATGTAGGTGGTGTGCCTAGTCTTCTTGAGAATTCTTGAATCTAACACCTTCTCGGCTTGTAGCATGGTTGGAGGTGGCAAAGTTAGGTCTGAAAGGGACTGAGAGACATTTGAAACTCTAGTGGATTCCTTTGGAAGTGTGCTTTTGTATTGCAGCAAGTTTGCAACATTGAAAATAGGAGACAAAGCTATGTCCCCGGGTAGATCAATTTTGTAAGCATTTTGCCAATACTTAGCCAAGACCTTACAAGGTCCAATCCTTCTCATTTGAAGCTTGCTAGGGACACCTTTTTGAAGCCTTGCTTTGTTCAAGTGGACCATTACCAAGTCACCAACAACAAATTGTACATTCTTCCTCTTTTCATCCACTTTGTCTTTGATCCTTTGAGAGTTTTCTTGTAAAGCCTGCCTAACTTGCTCATGAGTCTCCTTCATGGACCGAGCCATGTCAACAACATGTCCACTCCTCTGCTCCATTCTTCCAAGGTCTCTAAGCTCCAACACACCTCTTGGATGAATCCCATAAACTACTTCAAAAGGACTCTTACCAGTTGATCTATTCACATTGTCATTATAAGCAAACTCAGCTTGATGGATAATCTGATCCCAAGCTTGCCCATACTCCTTTGTCAAACATCTGAGAAGGTTCCCAAGTGTCCTATTTACCACCTCTGTTTGGCCATCCGATTGGGGATGGTATGCTGATTCCACACGTGTGCATTCAACAATTTCCTTCATTCAATCTAATCATTTGCCATCTAACATGAAGATCCAACAAGAGACCATGCATATTGCAAAGAAACGACACATTTCACCATAACTTCAATGAAAAGGGAGTTCTTTTACAATTTAGGCAACAATTTCTTGCTTTCTCCTCCTAATCTACTCTAACTTCTATTCTATTGACTATCAACTTATCAACCATTGGCTGTTCTAATCACTATTAACTAACTATTAACCTTTACAAATGAAGAGCTTGAGCCTTTTATAATGCTCTCAATACAATTCAATGGCTCAGATCAATTTGAGATCAATGGCCAAGATTTTACAATGAAAACCCTAATTAGGGTTTGTTACAACAAACTCTCCTTAGCCAATGAGAAAATTACATTTTATGAGTGTGGACCAATAGAAGTCAGGGGTAGGTGCCTTGAAGTTTGTGCCATCACTGGTGAGCTAAGTCACAAGGTTCAAGTTCGAGTTCGAGTTCGAGTTCGGCAGCTATGGAGTTCGGATGAAGTTCGGCAAGGGCAAAAAGTTTGAAAAAAAAATTCGGTATCAAATTCGCCTTATATAATTTTTTAAAAAAAATTTAGTAATATATCCAATAAATTATCAATATACTTAAGATTGCAGAATAGATTCACAATCATTATAGAAAGATGCAACATTCTTAATATAAACCATAGGAAACATGTGATATCATGATTGTCAAGTTTTTTTTAATCAAAAGATACAATCAAATGTCGAGACTTTAGAACTTCAAAAAAGCTACAAGTCATCAAGACTGTGAAGATGTTTTTAGTCAAAAAGGTATAATCAAAATTCAAGACTATAGAGCTTCAAAAAAGCTCCAGGTCATCAAGAGCACATGGCTGAGTTGCTGCTGTAGCATCATCATCATCATCATCAGTATCACTGTCCAATTCATCATCCACAAAGTCATCCTCAGGCTCACCTACAACTCCAGTTACCATGTCTTCTGAAATTCGTTGTTGCAAAGAAGATGTGGAGTCATTTGCTGATCTATTCATGAACAATTTTAAATTGCTCCGAATGTAGACAAGATCTCCCAACTTTCCGGACAGCAACTTGTTCCTCTTTTTGGAATGGATGTGGTCAAAGCAACTCTAGTTCCTCTCACAAGCGGATGAACTCGCTCCCTGACTCTATTCGAATGGCAAAGTGTTGTAGTTTAGGATTTTGTGCTCCATAGCTCATCCACCATCTATAGCCAGGTACCTCATCTCGTGTCATATCATCTCGGGCTGCTTCTACTCCAAACAACCCTTTTGCTCTCTTGTATTTCCAACTTTGGTCTCTAATTAGACCTGCAATTGTTCTATCTTGTTCAAACCTGCTAATGGCTTCATAAAACCCTGACATGATTTCAGGATCAGCTTGTCTATCAATACGAAATAACTTAGGCTCCAAATAGCATGCAAAGGTGTGTGCATCATCTTCCATCTGGAATCAACTATCTCCCAAATCTCCATGTACTCTGCTTCTACATTATTTAGTGCTCGCTAAATAGATTCCTTACAACGGTCCATGCTTTCATAAAGCATGTCAAGGCAAGGAGTGTCACTATCCACCATACGAAGAACATCAACAATTGGTCCACATATATTCAAAACTTTTGCTCCACTTTCCCAAAAGTTGCTGCTCAAAATGATTTGCTCTATGTTCTTCCCCTTAGCACTTTTAGAAAGTGCTGAACTTTCCCACTCATTGGAACAAACAACCAATCTCAAAGCTGCTTTCTCTTCAATCACTCTTTTCAAAGTGATATAAAATGAAGCAAACCTTGTCTCACAAGGCCTCAACAACTCCCTAGATGCATGTTGCTTGTATAGACTCAATGTGAGACGGTGATTTCTAATGAAATTTGCCACTGCTCTCCCTCTATGGATTGCTTCATGTATCCATGGGAATTTTGCCAAGTCATGAAGCAGCAAATCTAGACAATGGGCTACACATGGGCTCCAATATATCTGTGGGTACTTCTCTACAATCAGCTTCCCAGCACCCACACAATTCGCTGCACTATCAGTAACCAATTGAACCACATTTTCCACCCCTACTTCAAGAATGGCTTCATCTAGTATCTGAAAAATATTTTCTGAAGTTTTCTTTTGGTTCATGTTGTCAATCACTTTCAAGAAGACAACACCTTCAGGGCAAGCTACTAAAACATTAATTAATGGCCTTTGACATATATCTGACCACCCATCACTCAATATGGTGCAACCTGTTACTTTCCAAGAAACTTTGACCTCAGCTAATTTTTCTATCACTCTATCTTTTCACCTCTCTAAAAGAGTTGTTCTAAAAGCCTCTGAAGTTGGAGGTGTGTACCCTTTGCCAAACTCTGCAACTTTCCGAATTGCGTTACGGAAATGAGGATTTTTTGCCACATTGAATGGAAGAGCACTTGTATAAAACAAATCAGCCAATACATCATCCACTTGTTGTTTCTCTACCGGTTTCCAAAAGCTTTTCAGTGTTCCACTTCCTTCTGATGCACCTGTGGCCTTGGGTAAACTGGAAGAGGAAGAGATAGATGTGAACCTATTCACATCCTCTTGAATTCTTTGTTTTTTTTGTGTATTCTTGATCATTCCTGCAATCGAAGAGGATTGTTCTCTTTCTAAAGCAGCTCTCATTTCTGCAGTCACTTTTGGACATACAGTAACACCTCCTCCTGCACCCCCACTGATTCCAAGTAAGTGGTCTCTTGCCCTTGTTAAACTTCCTTTGAAAGGTTTCTTACATTACTTACAAAAGAGTTCATTACCATCACGTGTCACATATTTCCATACTATAGAATCTGATTTTTTAGGAGGCATTTTGGTACAATCTGGATATTTAAAAAAGAAAACAATATTTAGTATTGAAATTGTTAACTACATTCTATTTAAAAAACAACAAAACAAAATATATGATTTTTTTACTTTTGACTCTTAAAAAGAAAATGAATATTCTTTCAATAAACATAAACATAACACTAAATATATATATATATCTTTTAAAACATAGAACGAAATTATATTATTATTTACAAAACACAATTTAAAAAAGTAAAAATAAAAAACTTTATTTTACTTTATTTGACAGATAAAAAAGTTGAATGTATACATAAATAAAAATTAATATATTTATGTTTTATGTTTTAAAAGATATATTATAATAATATATCTTTTAAAATATAAAACAAAAATATATAAATTTTTATTTTTATTTTACAAAATAAGAAAACAGTAAAGTATTTGACAATTAAAAAGATATTTAAAAAAAAAATATAATATAAAAATAAAACACTCTATTTTATTTGACAGATAGAAAACTAAATATATAAAATAAATATATTTCGAAATTCAAATCATATTAATTTTTATTTTTATTTTACAAAACGAAATAAAATAGTAAAAGTGAAAAACATCCACATTTAAAAACGATATTAAAATAAATTTGAAAAAAGAAATCATAAAATAGAAAAACAAATAAAAAATACACAAGCAAATTAAAAAAAAAGGGTTTCACGGCCCACCTGTGAGCTTCAATGGCGGCAGAAGAGTCCAATGGCGGCACTGCGAGCACACTCCAATCGTGGCAATATATGGCGAGGCGAGCAAACAACACGGCGGGCAAGCATGACACTTGCAAACACGGCGACGTCAATTTCGGCGGGCACAAAACACTGCAAACACGGCAGAAGAGCAGCGAAGTCGGCTGCTTATTACGCCAAAATAGCCGAGAATTTATTAAAAAAAATACCGAAAACCCTAAAATAAACCCGACGAAAATATATTATAAAAATTGAAAAAGTCAACATTTTGTCATGTGAATTAGTGGCGAACTTTGACGAATTTAATACCGTTTTAATGAGTTCGCCGAATTTGGAACCTCAAACAAAAAAATCGGCGAACCCTGTGACTTAGCTAGTGAGTCAGGTACATTGCATCTAGACATGCTGATGTGGAACCCTCGAATTGGTGAAGTAGTGACTGGGATGCCACCTCAATCTTGCGCTTTGTAGACTTGAGTTGATTCATCATCATGAAGGGATGTTGAGAGATATCTCTTGATACTCAACATTATTCAGTTGCTTAATGTGATGATGATGATGAGAATTATTGATGTAGCTGGATCCTTCTTCTATCCTTGCTTGCTTGCCTTAGGGTGATTGCATGATCTCTTCCTTTAGATCCTTACTCCAATCTTCCTCCAACTTGGTCGTTTTGATTTCTTTCCTTGCTTCTTGCAAGAGAAACAAATGGGTATCAATCTCACATGATATATAACCTTTATACATTCCCACTTTGACTTGATATCTTATTCTACATTTGTGGGTCTATTATGTGTTTGTATAGGGGAGATTCCTCCTTTTGATAAGTGAATTCACTGTCCAGGAAGTATCCTTATTGTCTAAGGGTGAATTTGAGCTGTCTAATGATGAGATCTGTCTTCCTTGATCATCAGGTCTGCACCTTCAAAGTCTGATTTTGCCTTTGTAAGAATGATATTATTGCTTCTTTGGTAAATTTCCCTTGCTAATGATTGAATTCTTATTGCTGTCTTGAACTTGAAATTCGCTGACTGTTGGAGCTGCTTACAAAATTTGCTGATGGAAAAGATGTTTTGTTTTGATGTTAGAATGATTTAACGAACTCCTTTATATATGTGGCCTAGGGGTAGAGACATGTCTTTGGGATGCAAGGCCGACTTGATCTAGTGTAAACAAAATTGTAAATTATTCCTATTGATGCTGGCCGACTTTGTAAAGCTCACTTTCCTTTCAATCAATTCGAATTTTAAATTACTTTGAGTGCCAAAATACTTGCTTTGTGAGATTTCGCTTTGTGTCTCTTGCAAGCTACACACAATTCGCTTGAGGTGGTAATTTCGCTCTATGTCCTTCCCAAGGACAGGACCTATAATGCCATTTTCTCTCTGTCCTTTGGAAGGACAAGTCCTATATCAAAATTTCACCCTCTGTCTTTCGAAAGGACAAGACCTAAATGAAAATTTTGCTCTATGTCCTTGACAGGGACAGGACCTATAATGCTGTTCGCTCTGTCCTTGGCAGGGACATCTTCAAATGATAAATTTCGCTCTATATCCTTGGCAAGGTACGCAGCTTGGTGAGAATTTCGCTCTGGACCCTTAGAGAGGGACATGAGCGAGCTAGGATGTAAGTCAAATTTTCATCAATATTTGATGAAGGCAAGCTTAGTTCTCACGATCTGCATGAAGTTTAGGATGCTTGAACTCTTGAAACCACCATGATGAAGACTTACAACACACCATCATTAGCATATTACTCATCCTCAATGCATTTCGCTCTTGTACCTTTAGAAGGTACCTGAGTGAACTAAGGGTTGATCTTAGTTTTCTCATTCACATACTCAATTTTCATTATCATTAGAAGGCTCATGCTGCAACAAAGGCTTAAATTACCTTCAAGAAGGCTTGTCATGATATTTTGATTAACAAAACACTCTTCTTCAAGAGATTTCGCTCCTGTACCTTTGGAAGGGCCAGGAGCGAAATTCTTCTTTTGATTCAATTCCTTCATTCCTATCACTTTGCCTTAGACTTGATTTTCCAAATTCTCTTCTCATCGTGCTCAAGTCAATCTGCTCCCATCTTTGCTTAAAACAAGATCTTCTTAGTGCTTTAGGTGAGATAGGAGATCCTTCCAAGAGATTTCGCTCTTGTACCTTTGGAATGGTTAGGAGCGAAATTCTTCTTTTGATTCAATTCCTTCACCATTCCTCAATACTTCACCTTGAACTTAGCTTTTGAATCCTTCTTCCATCACGATCAAGTCGATTTGTTCCCTAATAAGATTCGTTCAATTGCTTGAGTGAGAAATTAGGACCTTTCAAGGATTATGATCAAGTCTATTTGTTCCCTAATAAGATTCGTTCAATTGCTTGAGTGAGAAATTAGGACCTTTCAAGGATTTTGCTCCTGTACCTTTGGAAGGGTCAGGAGCGAATTTTGCTTCTTGGCTCAAATTCCTCATGTTTTGCTATTCAAACTTGTTTCAATTCACTTTCAAGGCATGCATACATCATTTCCTCTTCAATCATGCTATAGGAGCAAAATCCAACTTCATCATTCAACTTGGTTTGAATTCACTTCTAAAGGCACACATAGCTCGACTTTCTTTCAATCAAGCCTTAGTTTGGATCCAAGTAAGGAGCAAGAAGGTGTTCTAAGAAAATTCGCTCCTGTACCTTTGGAAGGGTCGGGAGCGAAATTTACACTTTCACTTTAACTTGGAGCAAAGGAAGTACCTCTCAGGATCACCATTTCCAGCTCACTGTTTACCAATCTTCTTTAACTCAGCCAATCTTTCATTATCAAAGAAAAGGTTGTATTTGCATCAAGTTAAAGAAATCTTCAAGAGTCTTGTTCCATTCACCTAAGCTCTTTTCGTTGCTACAAGATTATCAATACATTATTAATCATTTACCTTCAAACAACCTTTTGTGTACAGATCAGTCACCAAGGGATGAAAAGAAGTATGCTTTTAGACCAGATTGGTGCTTTGAAGGATCAGGATGATCTCTTGCAAAGGGAGTAACTCCGGCTTTTGAAGAGCAATGGAAGTAGATTCAGGTATTTTGGAGTGGCAACAGAAGTCATCTTTGGATAGCTTATCTTCCAGCTTGATGTTGCCTTGAAATATGAGTTGCTTATTGTGAATTTGATCTTCTTGACTTTTCCACGTGACTGGTCTTCTATGCTTCCTTGAATGCTCATGTTTCCATCAAACCTGAAAGACCAAGAAAACACTTCGATCAAAATTGTGAACAAACCGGTTAAGTAAATGTGAGATAATTCACGGGATTCACTTCATGAAATTCTTCAATATCTGGAAATAGCATCAATGGGCTCTGCACATAATAATTCAAATCTACAATTGCATTTTTAGACCTATCAATGACATATCAGATCTGGACCTGCACAAAATTAGGGAGGAAAACACCTGGATTTGAATATGAACAGCTTGTTTGTTTTCAAGAATTACTTCCCTTCTTCTCTGATTTGGCTTAAGTTTGATCTTCTTCACTAGATTGCATTAATCTCTGCTTGAATCCATATCAGGACTGCATATACTTGTTTCCAGAATCCGATGTAGATTGAAATCCATGTCTGTCAGATTATTCACTTAAATCTGCACCTCTTGAATTCTCCTTCAAATCTGATTAGCTCAATTCAAATGTGAATTCGTATCTTTGCCTTGTCATTTACTTATGCTCTCCTTATGATCTAATTTTGAATTTAAATCCCCCAAATGGTTTTGTTCATGTGACACATCTTTCCCTTCAAAGGCCAGCTTGTTTATTTCCTAAGTGCCAGGGATGTGTTGGGAATATTAGGAGCCAAATAAAATGATAAGGTGGCTCTTGTCTTATTAAATATGCCTTAAAAACTTTTTCCTCTTTCCAAAATTAAGTTTTGGTGGGCCCAAGCAATGATGTGGAAAAGGTATGTGAAAACTTTGAAAATTTCTATTCCTGATTTTGTAGGGCCCAAGCAATATGTGGCATGGTAATTAAAAACACTTAAAATCCCTAGGCTAAAGCTCGGTGGGTCACAGCAAGGAAGGTCCTTAAAAATCTTGTTTGATTCTCCATTTTTGAGTGTGTGGTGCCCAAAAGGATGATATGATACGGTGGAGAGAAATATGAGGGGGGAGTGGTAGGAAATGTTAAGGGTAGCTGCTACGTGGAGAAAGAGGAGGGAATGGGATGTGTGGGGAAAGGGGGACATAAGGGATATAAATGATGGAAGGAGATACGTGGGGGGGGGGGAAAGAGGTTTAGGATGTGGGAGGTAGAAGGGGTTGGAGTTAGGATATGTTGGGGAATAAAGTGGAGTGGGAGGAATAATGGGGTAATGAAAGGGTAAAGGGGATGTAGGTTATAATGGGAGTTATAAGGGGCACAAAAAAAGGGTAAGGGGGTAGGGTGTTAGGTTAGGATCTAGGATGGGGGTTGGTGATAAGATGGAAAGGGTAGGTTAATAGGTGTGTGGTAGAGGTAAGCTTATGGAAATAAAGGAAGTAAGACTTATGGGATGTGGGTTAGAATAGGTGATTTTAGGGGAATAAAGGGGTAAAGGGGTAGGTGTTGATGTGTCTGAAATCGCATTGCTGCAAACTCCATACGGCCAACGCAGAATAGAATAAACCTGTTGAGTATCCTATCCTCTCTTGAGATAAGGAAATCCCTAATGCTATTTTCTACGTTTGATCAAAGGGGACAACCTCAAGGTTTCGTTTGTCAGGTCTTGACTGCGGGATTGCTCAGTGGTTTGATGTGTTTATGCTGGAAACACAAGGGAGACTTACAGTGAGATAGGCGATTGATAGATGAGTTTCCTGGAATCTTTATGATCTTTCTTATCAAATGATTTCAGTTGAGTTGATACTGTTTTCAATGGGACTGTGGATTCTCTTGATAATAAAAGGGGAAAAGGAGGGAAGGATAGGGAGAGAGAGATACATGAAATATAAATTTTAACTAAGATAGCAGATTCAGTAAACAGACAAACACCTTCAAATAACTAGACTAAGCATCACCAGCTATTTAAGCACAATACTTGCATAAATCTAGTGCGATCTTCAAAGGAAAATAGGATTTTCATGTTATCAACTACAACATTAGAACTTTTACATTCATAGTGAGTACTCAATAACCGAACTAAGCATATGAAAGGTTCAGATTAACGATGCAAAGAGAAAGGCAATCAACCATTCCCTAATGGTGTGAGCTGCAAGGATTCTGTCGGATGTTTGTTTGAAAATGCTATATAAAGGAAATAAACATAACTGAAAAAATTTCTAAATTAATGAAGGAGACCATGCACTCACAAGGAAATTTGGAAACAATCTTAACTTTGAATTAAATCCTGCAAATTTCGCTAGAGCTTTTGCAACAATCCAAGAACTTCTTACAAAATGAGGGAAAACCAGTCCCTTAAATAGGCTTCAAAAATGGATGAATGGCCAAGATCTAATCTAAACAAGTGGCCCAGATTCATCCATAAAACATGGCTGCCCATACCCATAAATGGGGGGTAAATATCAACAACCACCCCAAAG
Organism: Cryptomeria japonica; assembly: GCF_030272615.1. Taxonomy (NCBI): domain Eukaryota; kingdom Viridiplantae; phylum Streptophyta; class Pinopsida; order Cupressales; family Cupressaceae; genus Cryptomeria; species Cryptomeria japonica. The sequence goes on along the minus strand of NC_081415.1, from coordinate 29,558,990 downwards.
GGAGCAATAACTACCCAAAAAAGGTAATTATAAGAAATCCAGAAGTAATCCAAAAAGGTGCATACATAAAGTTTTACATTTTAGTTGACATTTCCCTTAGCTTTAGCTTGGTCCATGCGTGAGAAAATGTCCTCCAAATCAATAGGTGGCTTGGTGGCGGCCTTGCGTTGGGCTCTAGCAATTAACCATTCTTGAGGTACTGTTTGGGTTGATGATATGGTTAAGTTTGCATTCTGTTCTTTGATGTTTTCAGCCGACTTATCACAGATTTGCAGCTGTTTTGCTACCGGAGGGGTGGAGGAGGTGCCAAGTTCTTTGCTTGCAACTGAATTTTCTCCCACTTCACTGAACAACTGTCTGGTATCTTCATGTGATGGTTGTTCTTCAGTCCTTTCGAGCTCGCGAGTCTCCTCTGTCCTTTGCTCTCCTTCGACGGTAGAGTCATCTTTGGTTGTATTGTGGAGCAGCAACTCATGGCGGCTCTGTTGCGTGGGTTCATGCACTTCGATCCCTTGAATGGATGGAATCTCTCCTTCCTCAATTTGGTTGCCTGGCTTGGCTGATTCAATAGCCCTTAGCTTGGCATCTAGCATGTCGGGTGCGGGAGGATCATCAGTTCCAAACGCATCAATGTCACTTTGAGAAGGCGGAGCAGGTATATAATCTAATTCTACTACATCGTCGGATGAACTGGAGTCCTTTGACGATGAAGTGACCTCTGGTCTTCTTATAGGAATCTTTTCCCTTCTTGTTCTCTTGGACGTCCGAGTCCCTCTGCAAGTCTTAGCCTTCTTTCTCTTCTTAGGTTTCTCAATTTCTTCTCTGGGTGCATTGGACGTTCCTTCATCTTCGGAAGATTGAGAATCGAGGCTGCCCATTAGGTGGTAAGTGAACTGGACTCCCTCATGAATTAGCCTCTCAATTTGCTGATGTAACCATTGGTCTGTATATCTTGCTGGGGCTGCCATGACTGCCTCAAAATCAGTGATCGGGTCCTGGGACCAATCAATGCCTGGCAAAAGATGCCTTACTGCCTCAAATTCCCAGACTTGGAGGCAATTCACTGAATCTGTGAGTTGATCTAGGACCCGACGGTATTCAAAGAGCCGCATTTGCTGCACACTCAGCCTAGAATATTCACGTCTCCGCACCTCGTAGTCATCAGAGCAATTTTTCCAATAGTCTTCAACTGATTCCTTTGCTCTGTACCGCCTGCCATAGGCTTTCTTTGCCAGATTATCGTGATCGAAATATTTTCTCGGAAAATGCTCTTGTAGGCCATAAGAGGCCAGCTTTGCGAGGGATTCCTCTGCTAGGGTGGGGGTCTTTAGATGGACATCCTGGTTGCCTATAATCATGGGGAACGTGAATCCAACCTGCTTGCTTTCTCTGAGTAAGATGCCGGCCGGACGTGACTGCCTCATGACCTCCATAAGAACTATTTTGTCGGTTGGGTACCGTGGAAGTCGGAGAGGGGCACCATCAAAGCCCGCTATTTGGATATAGGAGAACCTTGGGAACTGGATGAACCAGGCTCCATATCTCTGTACTAGAATAGTAGCTTGCTCTGAGAGCCTTATGTGCAATCCTCCCTGCATTATCTTGACTAGGCCCATTGTGAAGGCGTCATTGACGCACTCATATTGGCCACCTGCATAAGTTGGGCTGCTCTTTTCTCTCTAAGCTATATCTTGGTAGTGCAGTTGCGGGTAACAATCATAGACCTTTACCTAACTAGGCCCATTCCCAATTTCACCTTTCATTATCAAACCTGGCAGCGGCTAGTTCTTGGCGAACATGTAGACCAAGTAAGAGGTCATAGTGAAGTACTTTTTGCTCTCGAGTTTAATTAGCCGAGTGTGGATGTTGTCGCTTATAATCTTGGCCCAGTCAAACTTGGACTTCCCAGCGAAGACTTGCTCTGTGAAATAAAACATCCACTCTTCAAAGTAGTTGGACTTAGGAAGTTCCATAACCCGACTGAGTAATGTGACCATATCCCCATGCTCATTATGAAAGTCACTTCTTGGGGTCTTTTTCCCAATTCTGGCGCTTGGAAGCCTTCTCTCCTTGTACCACTCTTCGTTGATTAGTGTTTTGCATCTGGCCGGATTCATATCATATGCCCCCTGTGCTTCATCTATAGTTGTGGCCGTGGGATTGTTTGGGAAGGGAATGTCGAATGCGTCGCCAATGGCCTAAGGAGTGAAGGTGGCGAGAGTCATATTCTCGAGGAGCACCAATCTGGACCCTGGCTGATAATGTCGGGCAGCCTCTACCACTAACTCATAGTTTTGTACTGCTGGAGGAAATCTCGCCGCTTGGGCGATGCCACTTTCTACCATCTGTCTAGGTTTGCCATATGCGTTAGGGGAGAAGACCCGATTCTTGAAGTCCTAGATGTCAATATGGCCTAGGTCGGTATCATCGACATTGTCCCAGACGCTCTGAACTTTTGACTCCCTCAATCCCCCTCTTTGATACTCGTACTTCATCCTTTCAACTTTGCGTGGGATATCTGATTTGGATGCTCGCGATGTCTCGGCTGTATCGAGCGTCTTTAATGATTCTACCGCCGATTTAGGCATTTATCTTGCATAGTTGGATGCGGATTACGAGGCGATACAAAAGAAGTAAGGCGGGTTAGATAGAGAATACTCCACCATTCGAGGATTAATTCAAAATTTAGATTGGAAACAGAGTGATATTGCTAGCTGAGAGCTTGATTGAGCAAAACATTTATTCATAAAACTTTTGATCGCGAATTTATACTTAAGCATTTTTTGGATTAATTTTCAAAAGGGACAAAGCTCGAAAAATTCTCCTAAGTTTGAAAATGCAATTCCTGGTTAAATCTTAGGAGCAAATTCAAATTTCGATTGCTTTTTTGCATGACGCCTTGATAATCGGAAAAAAGATGCGAATTTTGAAGATTTAAGCACTTTAATCAATTTTGCACAGACATGCATCCAATTTGTAAATATTTCGAACGATCAAGAAAGACAAAGCGTACTTATCTGATGAGAATGGATGGCAAGAAATTGCCCGACCTGTTGTGCAAAGATGAATGGATAGTTCTTGGGCGATTTAGTTGAAACGTGATTTTGAAGAGGGGCCGCAGCTGGCAAACTTCGGTGAATCGAAGAGTTTGGAGACCATTTAAAACTTTAATCAATTTTTGCATTCACTCTAAATCGCGATTCTCGGCACTCTTAGGCACTTTGCCAAAACACTTCGTACTTTACCTTAAAATGCGATTTTTCGGAGCTATGAGGGTTTTGAAAATTTTCGCGTGGCATGGGGAGGGGTTTGCAGGGTTTTAAACCTCACGTCTCTTTCTCCTAGATTGCGGACTTCGCGTTTTTCACGTTTTGCTGTCTAATAAACTTTCTGTGCTGTGTTGCGAACTTTAGACCATTTGGAGTTTTCGCCAAAATTCGCCCTTGCTTCTTCGCCTCTTTCCTCTAGCTCGCGAACTTCGGAGCTATGGAGGCTTTTGCAAACTTAAACTGCGAATCTTAAACTGCGTTTTTTAAACCCTAAGTGCGAACTTCAGATGCCTTCATCTTTTTCGGACTTTTAACGTTTTTGCCATTTTAAATAAACTTTGGACCATTTATAGTTTTTGCAAAATAATCAAAATTTCATTTCCCCCTTAGGGTTCGAAATTCGGCCCTCTGGGCGATTTCGCCAACTTGAAGTGAAATTCGGACCTTAAGACGCTTTTGGCAACTTTAAACTTTTCGGACCTCTAGGAGTTTTTGCAAATTTTAAGGCATTTTCAGACCCTTTGGCGATTTTGCCAATCTTTGGAGCTTTCAATGATTTTGTCAAATTAACAAATTTTCAAATTTCGGCCCCAGGGTTCGAAATTAGACGACTTAAGTGAAATTCGGACCTTGGGGGGTTTTTAACGCTTTTTGCAAACTAACAAATCTTCAAATTTCGGCCCCAGGGTCCGAAATTAGATGACTTAAGTGAAATTCGGACCTTGGGGGCTTTTTTGCAAATTCGGAGTTTTTAATGCTTTTTGCAAATTCGGAGATTTTAACGCTTTTTGGCGACTTAAAGCATTTTCGGACCTTTGAACGTTTTTGTCAATTTAAAGTGTTTTTTCGGACCTCTAGAGGTTTTTGCAAACTTAAAGGTAATTTTCAAATTCTATCCCCAAGGTTCGAAATTCGGTGTTTTGGGCAATTTTGCCAAGTTTTTAACTTTTCTAAAATTTCAACCCCAAGGTCCAAAATTCGGCCCCCTGGGCGATTTTGCAAACCTTGTGGATTTTCGGACCTTAGGCCCATTTTGGCAATTTTTGTGAATTTCTCTCATCTTGGCCAGAAAGTCTGAATTTCACCCCCTCTTGTGCATTTTGGCGTTTTTTAAACTTTTCCTCAAGAAGTGCGAGCTTGGGCACTTGGGCGAGTTTGTTAACTTTGGCATTTTGAAATGAAATTCGCTCCTTCTCCGGCTGTCAAAAATCGTCATTTGTTCACATCTTGTAAACTCCGTAAAAACAAACCTCATGTAATCCATCTCATCGCTCTTACTCGAAAAATGACAATTTTGGGTCGTCATGCGACCTTTAGACGTGCTGCTCTTTGCTTGGCGGGCTTCACCAACCTCTATCATCTTGCGCCTATTGGAGGTTATTTTATAATTTTGAACAATCTCTTGGAATTCGTGCCCGAGGGCTAGACTAGCCTAATGGAATCATCGGCTCTTTTCTTTCAACATCATTACTTCATGGATTGATCGCGGACTTGCTCGAAAGGACGCGAGACACTCTGCGCGAAACTCAACAGGGCGAAGAGGAAAGGCTCAAAAAAGGGAAGGGGGACCTTGTTGGCGACAGGGAGCGTGTGCAACGCACAACAGTAGGTAGTGTGGATGTCAGGTTAAAGGGAGTGTCAGATAGAAGGTATGAGGGGAAGGGAGATGTTAGGATAGAATAGGGGTAGGGGTAAGGTGGAAAGGAAGTTAGTGGAGGGAGGTGAGGGTGTAAGATGGAAGGGTAGGTTTAAGTTAAGATGTGAAGGAGGTTAATGTTGTAATGTTGCCTTGTGGCAATTAAAATATCATCTCATTGTAATAAGATTAAGCAATTCATGTCTATAGGGCTGGGCCCAAATGTAACGTGTGGATTAAGCAATTCATGTCTATTGGGTTGGGCCCAAAAGGTAACGTGACACAAGTTACAAGTTATGTAGGCCCCAAAGTGGGTGCCAAAGTTCAAAGTGAAATATGTAAAATAAAGGGAATTGGTTAAGGCCGACTTAGAAGACTTGAACATGAATCTTGTATATAAACAAGATTCATTCTACACAATGCATCATCTTCATTTTTAAGCACTGCTAGCCTTATGTGAATCAGCCTTCCAAGAGCAGCAAATTATCTTCCTGATGCAGCGATTCAGTCCTAGGAACCAACGAACTATCTTCTTGTGCCAGCGATTCATTCCTAGGAACAACTAATTGTCTCAGTGGCAGCGAATCACATTCATAGTTAGCTAATTCACTCCTATGCTCTGTGAATGATCTGCATGACAGCAAATAGCAAATCTTGATATTGCAGATAAGTCTATCAAGCTATTCCTTGTGCCCTAGTTGCAATCTTCATTCTGCTGTTCTTATTTATATGTTGCTTCAAGTGTTGAAGCAAGGTTGTATACTGATATTGTCTAATATAAACTTGGATCTTGTTGCTAGGTTTTTCACCTCCAAGAGGGAGGTTTTCCTAGGGTACTTGTGTCTTGTGTTGTGTGTGTTTATTATTATTTCTGCTTATTCTCAGTGTATGTATAATTTAAGTAACTAGATTAACATCTGATTGCCTAAAATCAACAGTTTAGGCATGGGGTATGAAAGGTGGATGGAGGATAGAGGATAGAGGATAGGAAGGTAGGTGAGTTAGAAGGTATGGTAAATGGAAGTGAAGAGTGTTAGGGGAGGTGGAAATGGGAGGAAATGGAAATGGGAGTGATTGGGTTTGGGCACCCACTGACAGGATTGACAGAAGTGGAAGGGATTATGCCTTGGCTGGGCAAAGGGAATGTTAAACCTCACTTCATTTCAAAGAGAAAGACTTGGCCAGCTCCTAAGCAACTACGAACAAAAGGTTAACATCAAAGACTCGACAACAACCAAGCTAAGACAACTAACCTAGAAAGCGAAAAAGTGGGGTCCCCATTTGTAATGGGGCAATGTGTGAATACATCACAACATCTAGCGCCACCTCGAATAAATGTTCTCGACCATTTCGAAGATAAAGACTCAATCCATACCTAGAACATCCGGAAAATTCAACCCGACTTACCTAGTGACTAGAAAGCGTACTCAGAAGTGGAAGAAGAATCCCAGATTGAATCAATGCACCTAGTCTTTGATTACCTACGTGTGTGCAATTGAGTTCATTCCCCTCAACAAGAACATTATGACTTCCAAGTTCCATCGTGATTAGCTACGTAGTTTGTCTAAACTTCATAAGCATCTTGGATAGAGCCTCGCTACCAATCGGATGTCTATAGCCCCGACGAGATTATCGTTGTAATCTCACGAATATTGCTCCATTGCCAGCCGGGCGTCCATAGCCTCAATGGAGTTACTCGCATGTTCCCATTAGCCAATTTTGATATTTCATTCTCATTCATTTTCTTTTTCTTCCGATTTTTTTTTTTTAATTTTCTCATTTTTTGATATTGCTTTCTTTTCTTTTTGTATTCTGTCGATTCCTTTGGCTCACAAGCAATGAAGCTCACTTGGGTTTGACGATTACAATGGCGCTGAAGCTAGACTTTGGATTTTTCACTAATCACGACTTCGCCTAAAAACCATAATGACTCAGAGTTTATTAGTGTGTTAAGATATAGTAACCAAAAGATGTCGGTATCAAGACACAAAAAGTGATTCTCTTCCATGTCAAGTACAAGTCCTAACCAAATGATGGAGCCGGAGAGGAATAACCTCAGACTCAAAGCACTTCATGAATAGATATCTAAGAAATGAACCAAACATAAGATCCAAGATGTTGCCAGTGTGTGAGTAAACAACACAAACACCTCTCTCACAAATGAAGGCTCCCACTTAGGACACCTAAACTAAGCAAACGACCAATTCAAAAGCAAACAAACCTAAAGCAAACTAAGCTAAAGCACACAAGAACAAACCAAACAAAGGCAAAAACCAAAAGCAAACGAAAGAAAGCAAGCAACTAACTACTTGAGCCATTCAGGATCATGAGTCAAATGACTCAAGGCAAATTAAGAACAAGGCACAAAAAAACCTCTAACTAAAACACACGAAAGGAAAACCTACTCTAAAAGCTATATAGAAGACTCCTAGACTTATACAACTCGAAGAAGCGAAATATGTACATGACTTTACATGATTTCTCAATATGTTCAATAGGAGCGTGGCAAAGGTGATAGTTCGCAGTCGAGCAAATTCATCTTGAAATATAGAAAAGCAAGCTCTCACCATTCATCTTTCATATTCAGGCAAGGTTTCATGTAAGATAATCAATTGAGGTAATTCGTCGGGACTGTGATCAATCCAGATACAAGTTGTTTTCCCAAAATCCCCATAATCAAAATTATAGTAACTTTCAAAGCTAGGATTAAGGAAAGAGGCAACTTGGCATATTTCGGGCTCAGATGGAAGTATTTGCTCGAATGGAAGTATTTGCTTGCAATTCAATGCATTGTTAGAAGCAAGATCATCAGCTGCTTCAGGAGGTCGCCATTGGTGATGTACCATTCTACGAGCATTCACAACATGTTGATCTTGATTTGGAATTTCCTCTTGAAACAAGCTTAGCACCCCTTCGAATAGCTCAACATTCTTTTCTTTCATAGTGACATCTTGCATAAACCATGCATCCTCATGAAATTTTGTGAGCATATCTTAAAAAATTAGGGACTTCTTGATAGATTGAGCTTCAAACATTTCCTCTAGTTGATCAAATACAATCTTTGGTACATTTCATCTTCAAGCATTGTTTCGGGAGGCCGAAGTTGATGATGAATCACATCACTCACCATAACTTGTTTGTCTTGAAATTTTTTTGGTGATGATTCTATTTGTACTTCTTCCATGAGATCTTTCAGCGCCCCCTCAAATAATATGAGAGTGAGGATGTCTTTGAGTGTCTCTTCAAGTTGTTCTTCATATTCGGGTTCACTTATGATGATTTGTAGCTCTTCGTTCACTATCCCAATTTGATTGTCCTCTTTACGAATGCTATTTGAAACCTCTTGCAATTCGCTTTCAAGGATCTCCTTTTGTAGCATGAATGAAAATTCTTCAAGGAATGAGTCACCTTCTTGAGAGGTTGTTGAATCATTTTCTTCTTTTGGTACAAGGTGTAGAGAGCTATCATTCACTACTTCATATTGATCATTAAGGGAGCTTGCGTCCTCAACTTGCAACTGACTCTTCTCACAATCTGGTGCTGGAGCATTGTCTTGTTCATATGTTCTTCTGAATTCAGCTGCGAGATATGCACCCCAGGATTTGTTCACGATGCACTCTTCTTTGGATAAGATTGGCATTCCAAACTGATATCTGACTTGGTTGATGGCCATCTCACTCAATGAGCAAGTAAATTCAGAATGAGTACGATATGAATCCTACACCATAATGGTAGCAATATACCTTCTAAACGCATTTCACCATTCAAAATAAGTTGACTCTCGATCATCCACCAAAAGCTCGTAAGAGGATCTTTTCTCTCTGGGACACTGAAGTTGCCTTCTTCTTCTTCTAGTCTAGGAACATCTCAAATGAAGATCTTTTCCTGTGCTGTTGATTCCATCCTTGATAAGTATTTCAAGCAATGCATTTCATCATGTTCGTCTGTCTCATGTATTCGACACTGCCCTAGCCTTGCAAACTCGGACAATTGGCGTGGATAAAGCTGTGTATTTAATCTCCACCAAAGTTGAGGAAAATCAACTTGTTGATCCTCACTATGAGATTGTTGTCGCTCCATTGAGAAATCTTGATTTTTTAAGTTTTTTTTGGTTTTTTTGTTTTTTTACTTTTTTTTGATTTTCTGGAATAAGAGAGATCTTGAATATCTCAGATTCAACTTGAAAGCTCAACTGGTTGCAGCTGTGCAAAGTACTTCCTTTCTTCATAAGTCCAATTGACAATTGAGCGATCACCTCCCTTCTTTGTACTACTTCTGTTGAGCATTGAAGATGGCTTTCCACTAATCTTCCTTGGATTCAAGAGTTCGCATTAGCTATCATGTTCCTCTAATTCTGCTTCAATTCTGTTAAGCGTGAAGGAGAGGGTAAAAGTTCTGAATAACTCTTGTTAAGTTCCATTGATCGCGGCTTGGCAATGATCAACCCTCCTTCTAGTGCCAATTCTGTTGATGTGGTTTTTATGCACATGCGAACACAGAATAAAATACCATAAGTATCTTATCCTCTCTTGAACAAAGTTATTCGAATGCTGAAGATTTGCCTAAGGATCAATCAAAATAACTCCAAGGTTTTGGTATGTAGGGTCTCTACGTGTGGATAAGCTCTGTTGGTGTGATGTGATTATGCTGGAATCACAAGGGGACTTACGTTTGTATGCCTGAATGCTTGATTTGCTGCAACTTGAGTCCTAACTACTCACTGGGAGATAAAGAAATATCAAAAGCATAGGGTTTAGAGAATCTATTCTAAGACCATCTTATCATTGCACATGGATTATGACACGCCATCACTAAGTTATGAACATGATAAGATCCACCGCCAAACCTTAAATCATCACCGGTTAAGGATCTGATACCGGTATTCATTCTTCTTCACAGAGTTCATAACAGTCAATCATAACTCGCTTAATACATTGAATCTGCTGATGCGGTTTGGAACATAGGTACATGTTCTTGTCTCCAACACTCCTGTAAAACCGCAACGTCTAACTCTTCTCCAATCGTCCGTACTGGTCTCTTGATCATCGCTCTGTTCTTGTTTACTGGTTGACAAAAACTTAGTAGTTTTGCTATCTAACAAATTCCACTACTGGTTAGGCTATACTGGCTAGTCTAGATGACCTAGATGACTAAACAAACATGGTTGCCATCAATGACAACACAAATAAAGTCATCAAACATCCTATTACAACTATATCATCATCATCATCAAGCCAACAATCTTCATCAACTTTACAGGTCATCTTCTCATCATCATCTCCATCAGTTATGCCAAGAATCTCCCCCTTTGGCATTGATGGCAACCCCAAAAATTCATCATGGAAAACTAGAACTCTAACTGTTATGACTGCTGTACTTGTTCTTGTCCCTTCATCAGTTCTTCTCTTTCTGCTCTTCACTGTTCTTCTCCCTTTATCACTTTTCTTCTCTCCCTTTGCTTTACTTCTCCCCCTTTGACAACAGTGCCAAAGGTGCAATGTGTCAAATTCATCTTTTGCTGCTATAGATTTCTTCATCTTTGCTGCCATTGTTTTCTTCATCTCTGCTGCCCCGCTTGAGGAGAAGCCCTTTTCTCATCATTCTACAGTGAAAGATCTTCAATTAGTCCACTGGATTGACGCTACAACAACATCTTAGTTGACCTTCTGTAGGGGTATAACCCCTAGCTTGCCTCTGAGATACTCAAACGTTGCTTTAGGCAATGGCTTAGTGAAGATGTCAACCAATTGCTCCTTGCTTGACACGTGATCCATCCTGACTTGCTTTTCCTGCACTCTTTCTCTCAGATAATGATACTTCAGTTCAATATGCTTTGTTCTAGCATGCAATACAAGATCCTTTGAAATGTTTATTGCACTTGTATTATCACAATATATGACCACCGGTTCTGTCATATTCTCCTTGAATCCTTCTAATACATGTCTCATCCATATTCCTTGAGTACAATTCATAAATGCAACCACATACTTTGCTTCTGCTGTAGACTGAGAAATGCAACTTTGTTTCTTACTAGTGCAACATATTAGTCTTCCTCCCAGAAAGAATGCATCACCGGTTGTGTTTTTCCGGTCATCTATATTACCTACCCAATCAGCATCTATGAACACCTTCAAAGAGAAGTTTCCTTTGTATGGATACCGTAATCTATAATCAATAGTTCCTCTAAGATACTTGAAAAATCTCTTCACTGCCACCATATGAGTCTCTTTAGGACTTTTTGGAAATCTAGCCACTATACCAATTGCATGAGCAATATCCGGTTTGCCATGACCAACATAGTGTAGTTTACCAATCATTGATCTATACTCAGTTTCATCCATTGGATCTGAATCATCTTCCTTGGATAATCTGCAACCAGTAAGTATAGGGGTTCCAACCGGTTTAGAGTCTTTCATTCCAAAGGTTTTCAATACCTCCTTCACATATTTGGATTGGCTGATAAAGATTCCTCCTTTCATCTGTTGGACCTGCAAACCAATGAAAAATTTGATTTCACATATCAAAGACATTTCAAATTCCTTTTTCATTTCTTTTGCAAAAGTTAAATTCATGTCATCATCTCCTCCAAATATGATATCATCTACAAACACTTCTGCAATCAATAACTTGTCTCCTTCTGTCTTCAAGTAAATGTTGCTATCCTCACTGATTCTTTGAAATCCAATATTTATCAGTTGTGAATGGAGTCTCTCATACCATGCCCTTGGAGCTTACTTTAATCCATATAAAGCTTTATGAAGTTTGCACACCATGTCCTTGTCTTCGGTCAATGCAAACCCATCCGGTTGTTCAATGTAAACCTCTTCTTCTAGAATTCCATTAAAAAATGCAGACTTTACATCCATTTGGTATACCTTGAATCCTTTGAATGCTGCAAATGCAAGTAGCATTCTTACTCCTTCAAGTCTAGCAACCGGTGCAAAGGTTTCTCCATAGTCTTCACCCTCTTCTTGTGCATATCCTTTGCAAACTAGTCTAGCCTTGTTCCTAACCACTTCACCATCTTCATTCAATTTGTTCCCGAACACTCGCTTAGTACCAATCACATTTTTATCAGCTGGTTTGTGGACAAGTGACCAAGTGTTGTTCTTCTCTATTTGATCAAGCTCCTCCTCCATAGCCTTATCCAATCATCATCCTTGAGAGCTTCTCTCACTGACTTAAGCTCAATTGTGGAAATCAGACAAGCAGTTTCTTTGATCTTTCTTCTTATTTGTACTTCAGCATTCCTGTTTCCAATTAATTTTCTGCAGAGTGATTCAACTTTACATATCTAGGTATAACCGGTTCCGGTATAGAAGTCTCTTCTTGTTCTTCTTTTTCATCCTCCACCGGTTAAGCAATATCCTCCACATTGTTCTGCTCAGCATTATTTTGAACTTCCAGTTCAATGATCACTAGTTTATGTTCATCTACTGCATCAGACTTGGTGGTATCATCAGATTTGTCAGAATACTCATCAACTTTCACATTAACACTTTCCACAATCTTCTCGTTTCTTTTGTTAAAGCACTTGAATGCTTTGCTCTTAGTTGAATAACCAAGGAAAGTTCCTTCATCACTCTTTGGATCAAACTTACCAGTATACTCATCTCTCTTTATGTAACACTGTTGTGCGAATCGCACACCCATCCCCGTCTTGGACAGGGACCCCCTAGTTTGTGCCTTTCTGTCCAAGGGATACAAAGGAGATAAAGAAGGCAAAGTACCAATGTTGACAAACTCGCCCAAGTGCCCAAGCTCGCACTTCTTGAGGAAAAAGTTTAAAATCGCCAAAATGCCCAGGAGGGGTGAATTTCGGACTTTCAGGCCAAAATGAGAGAAAAGTTAAAAGTTGACAAAAGTGCCCAAAAGTCCGAAATTTGCAAAAGTTGGCAAAAGTGCCAAAAGGTCCGAAATTTGCAAAAGTTGGCTAAAGTGCCAAAAGGTCCGAAATTTGCAAAAGTTGGCAAAAGAACCAAAAGGTCCGAAATTTGCAAAGTAAGTGAAAAGTTGGCAAAAATGCCCCAAATGGCCAAATTCGGACCTTTTAGCCAAAATGTTAAAAAGTGAAAGTTGGCAAAAGTGCCCAAAGGGTCGAATTTGGTTCTTTAAGTGAAAATCTGAAAAGTGAAAAGTTGGCAAAAATGCTCCAAATGGCCAAATTTGGACCTTTTAGCCAAAATGTTAAAAAGTGAAAGTTGGCAAAAGTGCCCAAAGGGCCGAATTTGGGCCTTCAAGTGAAAATTTGAAAAGTGAAAAGTTGGCAAAAATGCCCCAAATGGCCAAATTCGGACGTTTTAGCCAAAATGTTAAAAAGTGAAAGTTGGCAAAACACTCCAAAATCCCAAAGTTTGCAAAAGTGCCCAAAATCCCGAAATTCACCATTAAGGGGTGAAAATGTCAAAGTTTTTAAAACTTTTCCAACGCCCCTCTTGCTTGAAATTGCCAGGAACAACTAAATTCACGGAACGAGTAAAGCGTTAAAACTTGGGAAATTTTCAAATGACCCTCCAGGCATTAAATTTTAATATTTGTTAAATTAAATTAATTAATTTTTCAAATTGATTTATTGAAATGAAATTGATTGTTCTCAGGTCGAAGGACGTCATTAGAGAACTAGGAGAAAGACCTGAAATGCAAATCGAAGAAGGATCGCAATCAAGGCCAGGCGCTGAAGACTGGAAAAAAGAAAAAGATGTGGGAACGCGCTGCGGGAGCACGAGAGCAACCAAACATTGGGAACCGTGCCGCTGAACAAAGATGAAGTCCACCACCAAGACCAAAGACCAAAGAACACTTTGAATGCTGCAAGTTTATGCCTTCTCAAGAAAAAGCACAGTTGGATTTAATTCCAGGAATTCAATTTCTAAAAAGCTGAAATTGTTTTATTGTAAAACTGCTTGTAGGTCCCACTCAAATATTTTGAAAGAAAGGGGAAACATGTCAGTTGTGGACAGTTATGTCCAACTACCGGATAGACTCAAATTGAAGCCAAATGGTGGCAGGTAGTTGAAATTGTGGTTGAATGGATGGGTGAGAATTTAATGGGCATGGGTTAAGGCTGCCAACTTTTGGATGGCAAGTTGCAGCCCTTGGATGCAGTCCATCCTAGCCTTCGATTCAAAATTGTAATATCTATAAAAGGCGGAGGCCTTTCTTTTGTAAAGGGGTTGGATGGTTAGATAGTTAGAGTTTGTTAGATAGTTAGACTCTGGTGAGAGAGTAAGATTTTAGAGTTAGAATAGGTTAGATTTTAAGCAGTAGCATAGAGATGTTGCAGAAATTGTTGTAATAGGTAGCTGAAATCAATATATAAACATTGATTTGGTGTTTATTGTCTTGTTTTCATCCTGTTTGCATGGTTTCTCTCAACATTTTAGATAGATCTTTCTGTTTTGGGTGTGCAGGTATTTGATAGATTTAGGCTCATACCATTGAGGATATACTGATTGTGTATCCTTTTGTATGGTTAACCTGAGCCTTCGATTGTGCTTAGTTCAATTGCAGATGTCCGCCTGAGCTGCGCCAGAATTGGGTGCTTATCCGTGCGTCTCCAGTTTGAAAATCTTCCAAGTCCCTTTGAAGATTGCATCGTTCCTGCAAGGTTGTGAGCTATTCTGGCCAAGCAGGAATTGGTTATGTTGAATCTGTCTACCCGCATACCCGTGTTGTTAGTTTCAGATCTCCTAACCCTTTCCTTTTGCTCTTTATTACATAATTCGAGAATCGCAACAGACCAGCTTGTTGCAAATCGTAAGTCCCCTTGTGCTCCCAGCAAATCACATCGACCACTGAGTAATCCCACAGTCAAGACCTGACAATCAAAACCTTGAGGTCGTCCCCTTTGATCAAACAAAAAACAGCATTAGGGATTTCCTTATCTTAGGAGAGGATAGGATACTCAACGAGTTTATTCTATTTTGCGTTGGCTGGATGAAGTCGCAAGTTCAGCGATTTTAGACACGTCAACAAACACTTGCTGCCAAAGACTTTGAAATGACTAACATTAAGAGTATGACCATACCATAATTTATAGGGAGTTTTGTCCCTACCTTTCTTAACCAATGCTCGGTTCATTGTGTATACTGCAGTGCTGACTGCTTCTCTCCAAAACATTTTAGGTACATCCTCTTGTATCAACATTGTTCTTGCTGCTTCAACTATGGTTCGATTCCTCCTTTCTGCAATCCCATTCTGCTGTGGTGTCGTTGGTGTAAATAGTTGTCTCTTGATTCCATTCTCATCACAGTATTTCACAAATTCAGCTGATGTGAATTCTCCACCTCAGTCAGATCTCAGGCACTTTAGGTTCTTACCGGTTTCTTTCTCCAGTAGGGCTTTGAATGCCTTAAACTTGCTGAAAGCATTAGACTTCTCCTTAAAAAATGTAACCCACATCATTCTTGAATAATCATCAGTAAATATCATGAAATATTTATCACCTTGAAAACTCCTAGTCTTCATAGGACCACATAAATCAATGTGCACCAAATCTAAAATATTTTCAGAAGAAAATGATTTGCTTTTGAAAGAGGAAGTAGTCATCTTACCCAACTGACACTCCTTACAAATCACATTGTCTGGTTTGACTAGTTGTGGCATACCTCTAACCATACTTGACTTGCTAACCTTGACCAAATTATCAAAATTTACACGACAAAATCTTCTATGCCATAGCCAACTGTCCTCAACTTTTGCAACCAAACAACAGTTAACATTAGTGTTCAGATGAAATAAGTTACCTTTTGTTTGTTTACCGGTAGCAATCAGTTCTCCTTTGCTTTCTAAAATCCTGTACAGTCCATTCTTAAACTCAAGATGATAACCTTATCATTTAGCTAACCAACACTCAACAAGTTATGCTTCAATCCTTCAACCCCATACATATCATCAACATTACTTTTTCTATTTAAAGAAATTTTACCTTTACCTTTTACCAAGTATGGTGTATTGTTGCCAAATCTCACTACTCCACCATTAAATTCTTCAAGTGAGATGAACTTGTTCTTGTCACCGGTCATGTGGTGTGAGCAACCACTATCAATGACCCACTCATCATTATTGTCAATATGGGACACTAAAACTTTCTTGTCAGAGAGATCTTCCTTAACTACTACAAAAACAATTTCCTCATTATCTTCATCCTTTGATTCCTCATCGATAACACCTTCATCTATTGCAACATAACATTGTTTTTACCTTTGCCCTTAAACTTTATGAACTTTTCTTTCTGATCACTGTTAGGACAATTAGCAGCAACATGTCCTATTTTGTTACAAGAGAAACACTTAAGAGGAAGCTTGCCTTTGTACTTACCAGTGCCTCTAGGAAGTTTCTTTTCCAATAAAGCCTCAATTTCTATCAGGTTATGTTCATCATCCACTCCTTCATTACCATCGCCACGATGACTTGACCTATAATCATGGTTATGATAGACATCCTTTCCTTTTCTTACTGGTGCATTAGATACTGATGCTTTGAAAGCAGATTCTTCTTTAGGTACACTATTGTCAAAGCTATTCAATTCAAAAGCAGTAAGCTTGCTTATCAATGAATCAACTGTAACTTTATCTTTGCTGACTGACCTCAATTCTTGGATAGCAGATACTCTAATAGCATAAGCAGGCAGTAAGGTTCTAAGCATTTTACTTACCACTGTGTTTTTTGTTATGGTTCCACCAGCACTTTTGATTCCTCCAACTACTTCTTTTATCCTTTGTCTGTATTGTGTGATGTTCTCACCTTCCATCATGCTCATGTCATCAAACTTGCCTCTTAGACTTTCTTCTTTAGCTTTTTGCACATGCTCATCTCCACCATAAAACAACTTCAACTTTTCCCAAACTTCTTAAGCGGTTTCTAATCCATGAACATCAATATACTCTAAATCAGAAAGAGTACTTACAGTGGCTTCCAATGCTTGAATATTCTCATGCTGTTCCTTGAGCTGATCTGCAGTGAGAGTACCGGTAGGAGGTGTGTACTGATTTACCACATGTTGCCAAAACTATGACCCCATACCTTTGATGTAAATCTTCATTCTCTCGCTCCAGATTATGTAGTTATCCTTTGTGAACTTAGGACCCTCCTTCATCATCTCAGATCTTTACCTCAAGCAGTTAAGCTTTTGCACAAAGAGGACCTAGTGCTTTGATACCAATTGTTATTATGAGGATCTGGTTACTACTGAGAGGGGGGGGCTGAATCAATAGTAAAACAATTTTGCAATACTTCAAAAACCTTTACCAGTAACTACTCAAACAATCTTCTTAAGCAGATTTAGCAAATCATTCACTCAAGTATTATGCCAACAAAATAAAGATATCAAATGCTCAAATCAACAATGCATACACCATATGAACACATAGATTTTTCACGTGGAAACCCAATTGGGAAAAACCATGATTGGAATTAGCACCCACAAAATATCTGCACTCTTTTGGAATGCTCCCAGTTAAAGGCCTAGCCCAGTTAAGAGCTTTACAATATGCTCGGTTAAGAGCAAACCCTGTTAGGAGTCACCCGGTCAAGGGATTTTACCTTAGCCCTGTTAGGACCTCTACTTTGTTAAGAGTAACCTTGTTAGAGGATTTCAAACTCAAGTTAACAAGCCACGCGATGAAGGGATTTACAATATAAGACTTGTTAGGTTCTACCCGGTTAAGGGATTTCAAACTGCTGTAACTGTTAGGGAACAACAGGGCAAATGATCTTATTACAACACTTCCTCGCTTGCCAGTTGTAATGTTCCCTTGTCAATGTACGGTTAGGTTGTGAATGTACGGGGTGTGTCCATACGGTGAGGGTGAGGGTGGAGGTGAGGTTGCACGTGAAGGTGTTACGTACGGTGAGGGTGTGGAACCGTATGGTGTAGGTGAGGGTGTACGGTGGGGATGTATGGTGAGGACGTATGGTGAGGATATGGTGGAGGTGAGACGTACTGTGGGGATGTACGGTGGGGCTAAAGTGTATGACGAAGATGTATGGTGAGGGTGAGAGGTATTGTGGGGTTGTACGGCGAAGGTGAGATGTACGGTGGTATAATCGTACGGTGGACCTCAGCGTGTGTGCGGTGAAGGGGTTGATCTTCCGTAAGTAATGAACTTTGAATATTAGGAATCCCTTATGCATGTGTATCAGATTAACAGATATGCAATTGGAAAAAGTAAACAATGATGAGATTCAAGATTTGCTAGATCCGGAACAAGTACACATAACAGAATAGGGTGAGGGGTGAATCTCACCGAAATTGCAAATACCAAATAGGGAGGGTCTTTCACCTCTGAAATGGCGGATAATAGAACTCCAACAGAAATTCGCACAATAGAGAAAAATACCAAAATTCGCATACTCACACAAAAGACAGGCTCAACCATAAATATGGGCTCCGGGAAATTTCCCAAAGGGTTAAAAACGGGTTGACACGACCAAACTAAGACTTGACTAACATTAATTTTAGTTAGTACCTTAAATACTCTTAAATAGGATGAAGGGGTATGCCACTACATAGGAAAGCTTATAAATAAAGGTGAAGATGCTTCTCTCAAATCATCATATCATCAAATATTGAATTCATACACTATTACTTGATTATTGGAGGTCACCCTCTCAAAGTCGCCTGCCATTTTACAATTTTTTGTAATTATTTACATGAAATTTAGTAACAAGTGACATCAAAGTTACGATTTGAGCCAACATTTTTATTTCCATGATAGCTTACAGACCAATGCAAACTTGAACCTGATTTTTTTGGGTTTTGAGGTATGCATTAGGTAAGTTCTTAGGAAAAAATTCAGATTTTGATGGTATGTTTTTAAAAGTTATTGGTATTTATGTTTTTTAATTATTTTTTGTTATACAGTGCAAAATTCTGATTTTTTTTATATTACATTTTTGGAAAGCCTATCAAAATTTAGATGGGTTAGTTCTTTGTAAGTTATTGTTAGAAATAAAATAAGTTATTTCAGTGGTCAAAGTTTCGTGATTTTTTTCCGTAATTTGCACTCATAGGCTGTAAATTTTGGAATTATTAATTGCTTTTTTTACATTTTTGGAAAGCTTATAAAAAATAGGTAGGGTTAGCTCTTTGCAATTTAATATTAGACATAAAATAAGTTTTTAATTTAGTGGTCAAAATTTAGTCAAAACATAAATATCAAAACCTGTCATAGTACTTGTTCTAAATTTTTATAGTTACAACTTGCACTAGATACTATCCCTCCCTCAATGAAAATGAATCTATATTTCAAAATAAAAACACATTTGAAGCCATGCCATCTTTAGAACCAGATAACTCTCTTATGAATATGGAAACTAATAACCCTTTTTATTGTCAACCTAATAAAATTGATGGAGTAATTCTAATTGATTGTTAAAAGGTGGTATATTTTATTAATGATAAGTTATTTGACCCATTTGCAACATCTATAAATGAGGGTTTATATAGGTTTCAAAATGTAATATTATTAGCATTGAGGGGCCCACAAAGCCACCAAAGTGGGTACAACCCTAATAAACAAAATCAAGGGATAGGACAATCTTTTCATGGTCCAAAATTAAGCCTACCCAAAATAGATATACAAAAGTTTGATGGTACAAATGTAACTTCATGGATAAGTCTAATGGAATAATATTTTAAACTCCATAATATATCTGATGATGTAATGGTTGACATAGCTTCACTACATCTGGAAATTGAACCTCATCAATGGAACAAATGGATGATGAGTGAAAAACAAGGGACATTAGTTGGAATGAATTTATTAATGACTTATTAGCCCACTATGAGCAACTATGGAAGAGGAGCTATTTTACAAATAACGAAGCTCTCTCCTTAACAAGAGGTAGAGAGAGAAAAAGTTCTATGTTGGCATTGTGATTACAAATTGTCTAGGGGCCAAAAATGTGATAATAGCGAGAAGAGATCAATGATTATTGAGAATGAGGCTGAAGAAGAGGAAGAAGTATGTATAGAAGAACCAAATAAGAAACTAAAGCATAAAAATTTAGAGGAAGAGGATAGTGCTACTATCTCTTTACATGCATTGAATGGAACAAGAACATTACAAATGCTTAAAGTGTTTGGTATTATAAAAACGATAAAGGTGATAGCGTTGATTGATACAGGTAGTACACATAACTTTATTGATAAAATATTAGCTCATGAGCTGAATTGTCTTGTGTGTCGAGTCTTTAACTTCAAGTTATGATAGCTGATGGAAAACAACTCTATTGTGGTGGTACGTTCCATCATATAAAACTTTCAATGTGAAATCATCACCCAGAGTAAAAGTTTTTTGCTATTCCAATAGGCGCAGATGTATTTTTAGGAGTAAAATGGTTTAAATAGTTGGGAATGGTGTCCTTCAATTCTAATGAACAAAATTATAAACTTATAGAATTAAAGTCACCAACAAGTCAAATTATTAGCTCCCACAGGAAGGAAAAATTACTTAAGAAGGGTTCTTCTGGTTTAGTGGCATAACTAAATTTTGTAGAAGCACAAGACGTGAAAACTTAATATCCACTAGAAATTCAAAAGATCATTCAAAATCACCAACAAATTTTCCAATAGCCCAAGGGTCTATCCCCAATTAGAGAGCATGATCATGCCATTGAATTAATACCTGGAAGCATTCCTCCTAACATTAGATCTTATCGTTATCCTTATGAACAAAAGGCAGAAATTGAAAAATTAGTCAAGGAAATGCTGGATTCAGGAACTATTTGTCCTAGTAAAATTTCCTATTTGAGTGGTTATGGTTAAAAAGGAAGATTAGTCGTGGAGAATGTTTCTTGATTATAAGGAACTCAATAAGCTCACTTTAAGGATAAGTTTCCTATTGCTGTTATTGATGAATTATTAGATGAACTAAATGGTGCAATTTTCTTTACTAAGTTAGATTTATGCTTTCACTATCATCGAATTTGTATAAAGGAAGAGGCTATACCTAATATGCCTTTAGAACACATGAGGGATATTATGAATTCTTGGTAATGCCCTTTGGTCTAACTAATGCTTCATCAACTTTTCAAAGCCTCATCAACTTGGTGTTTCGTCCATTTATTTGCAAATTTGTGTTGGTATTCTTTGATGATCAACTCTATGCAAAGCAATCCAAATGTGTGGGCGAAAGAAGTAGAATACTTGGGACATGTGCGTTTGGTCCTAGATCATTCCTTCTATTTGCATGTGATATGAATGGGATGGATCACAAGTAGATCAAAATAATAGAAGGTGGTTTGAATATTTTGTATGATATTTGTTTTCCACTCTATCATTTTTTTAGTTTTGAATTTTTTTTTTCCAGTGTTGGGTGCAATTGCTTTGTAAACATTATAAATTAGTGCTATTTTGCATGATATTTATATTCTGTTCTCTAGCATTTATTATTTTTTCATGCAATTTCTTTGCAAATCTTGCGTTTATTATTTTTGCATGCAATTGCTTTGCAAACATTATAGAGAAGTGTTACTTTGCATTTAGATGGCAAATAGTGATTTTCAAGCCTGCATATTGCTAAAATTGTTGTTCTTTGAGTTTTGAGTTTTGAGTTTTGATGTTAAGCTTTCTTGCATTGAGTACAATTTGATAGTTATTGTATTCTTTGTATTGCAATCTTGCATTTGAGTGCAATTCTTTTGTGCTTAATGCTTGTGTGTTCCCAATTCAATCCTGTTCAACTTGTTTTTTTTTTTTTTCTTTGTGCTTAATTGAGAAATATAAGTGCTATTTAATTGTGTTAGATATTTTTTTTTTGATACCGAGGGTATCCCTGTCATCCAACCCAGCAAACAAGGCAAGCTGAGGCGAGACTAGTCCCTGGGGGTAGGATCCACAGTCCGCAAGTAGCCCCCCCTCAAAAATCTGGGAAGGGAGTTGAACCCAAGACCGATGGGGAGCAAACCCACCGCCCAAGCCAACTCAAAGCCAACTCACCTATCCATTTGGGCTGTGTTAGATTGTTTTTTGTAGTAGATATATGTTTATAATTATATACAAAAATATTTGGTCTAGTGCAGAATTGCTGAAATTCCTTGTGCGCTAGACTAAGAAAAAAAAAAGGATAGGACATATTTTCAATTTGTATTGCATGTCTAGTTTCAAGGGAGCTTCCCCTTGTAATTTGAAGAGTAATATATTGTACACACTGTTCTGTTTTGTGTCACATAGAAAGGTGTTATTAAAACACTAACAATTATTTGGGGTTTCTCTCCCCTTTCATCATGGTAGTCCACTTTATCTGAGATCAAGAGATTCTAGAAAGTCAACTCATTCCTTCTCCTTATCCACCACGCTGCATTTACACTCACATCACTTAATGTGGAGGAGATTGTGAGTTGATTGTTGGATAAGTTCATAATATTGATTTTGTTATAGGCATTTTTCTTCATTTAGGGAACTTCTTGAGAGTTACACAAGATATGGAATTCCTTTAAAGCTTAGACGCTGGGTCTAAGAAATATTTGGTCACAAATCATTCCTTTTATTTGCATGTCATATGGATGGGGTGGATCACAGGCAGACTGAGATCATAGAAGGTGATTTGAATATTTCACTATACCATGATATTCATACTCAAGTCTCTCTCATTTTAGTTTTGAACCTTTATTGAAGTGATGGATGCAAGTATGTAGGAAAAAATTCTTATAATTGCCCTTCTCTTCCCCCTTTTAATTTGAATATTTCACTGTGTACTTGGTAACCAAACATGTAGAGATCTGAGAAATGGAAAATTTCATCTGCCCAAGATTGGACAACAGACATGATTCCCTCCCATATTTTAGTTTTAATATCTCATGAAGGAATGCTGTGCAAAAATGTAGAGTATATTTCCTGTATGGTAGTTATTGATATAACTATTAATAAAACTCTTTGCTCCTCTCTCCCTCCTTTCTAATATCAAATGTTTAACTGAATGATTGGTATGAACTTGTGCAGAAAAAACATCTGGAATTTGCTCAAAAGGTGGATGATCTTGTGGAGCAGCAGCGGGCTAGCACGCAGCTTGGTAGGACTTACTTTGACATTTATGAAAAAAATGAAGATAATTACTTTGCACTCAAAAAGGCAAAGAAATATGTGAAGCTGTCACTGGAATTAGCTCGCACTTTAAAGGAGAACCCCCCAAATAGAAATTCCCCATCCTTTGTCAAGGAGCTTGTGGATGCATATAATAATATGGGTTTGCTTAAAATTTATTTGGAAGATTACATTGAGGCAGAAAGGGTTTTGCAAGACGGTTTAAGGATTTGTGATAATGAAGAGGTTGCGGACAATGATGAAGGGAGGACAAGGCTTCACCATAATCTAGGTCGAATTTACATTGAGATAAAAGAGTGGGAAAAGGCAAAGGAACATATTCATATTGATATCCAAATATGTCAAAATATTCCCCATCCTCAAGGGGAGGCCAATGGTCTCATCAACCTTGGTTTAATTCATTATAAATTGCATAAGTATGATGATGCCCTTTTATGCTATAAAAGAGCTTTGAGGATTGCGAGTAAATTGGAGGATGAAGATGCCCTAGTGAAAAGTGTTAGATTGAATATTGAAAGCACTGAAGAAGCTCTGAAGATAATGAGCGAACTGGTTCAAGAAGAGCAGCAGCTGAAAAAGCTTACTCGTAATGCTAGCCTAGCATTGGGCACTGTATCTCAGAGAAGAAATCAGATTCAACTACACAAATTTCTGAAACGATTAATTGAGATTGCAATAAATATTGAAGCATGGCCCAAGGTATGCCTGTTGTTTGTCTGTTTTTTCACTTCTGGTTTATAGGGTGTACAGTGACACACTTTCCAAATTACAGTTTGATGATGTTAGGTAAAATATTATAATGTAATTGATTGTCCAATTTTAGTCTATTCTCATATTTCTCCTTTTACTATCAGCGTGAATTGATGGTATCTTATTGCTTCTGTGTTAGTATCTTGAATATGCCAAAAAAGCAAAAAATGTGGTGAAAGGGCTAAGAGACATGGAAAAACTAAGTGATGCATTCCTAGATATTGGTGAGGCTTATTATAACCTCCGCAAGTTTGATAAGGCAAAAAAATGGTACATGAAAAGTTGGAAAGCCAGCAAGGCCATTCACAATCTTGAAGTAGGTGTTGCATTTCTCTTTCTTTTGCTTGATTTATATACACTCTTTAGTTTTAATTTTAAAACATCTGCTTATGTGAAAATATCAAGCTACCAATACGTGAAGTTATAGTAAAAGCTAAAATTCTTTATTAAGTCAATGTGTGAAGCATTAATACAAGATCAAAGTGGATGTGCAAACTGTGAATTGTTAATATAAGATCTCCACATTACAAATTTCATTCTTTTAGTGATTTATTATCTTGATTCTATGCTGAATCTAGGTTACTGGCTGCAAGATTATCAGATTATGCATATTGGTGATGAAAACTCCATGATTAGACATTAAAATATTGTTTATTAGTATGTCAACTCATGAATTGTCAATTCAGTTCTAGTGTTTCATAAAATGGTTATAGAGTTCAAGGGGTTGAGCTAATTGGTTAAAGCATTGAGTTCTCATTGTAGAGACCCCCAAGTTCAAATCCCAAAAGGTACATCTAACATGGAATTCTAAGCTGCGACTCTTGGTCTTCCATAGTTGGTTTCTAGTGTGGAGGTGGTTTCTAAATAAGTGGACTTCTAAGTTGTGACTCTTGATCTTCCATAGGTGGTTTCTAGTGTGGTTGCTCGAAAGGAGCTGGTATTATTAGTCTCATTGTTGTGCTAGCAAGAGTTTGTACTTGTTTCTTGTTGATGCTCAAATGAGCAGAATATTTGAAAACGAAATTTTGTATAGATAATGCTGTTTCTGGATTAAATTGTGTTCAGCTTTTTGGGTCAATGTTTTTTATCAGACTTTATGGTCCATCATAAGGACGATATAGAACCAAAACAATTAAAAAATGATTATCAATCTATAAAAAGAAATGGGTATATAGCAAATGTTGTGAATGCCCTTACTATATAAATATTTGGAAATTTTCTAAAATTTTAAAGTTCCCTTTTTTCCAATTGCCATCTCCTAAAAATAGGTCTCTTGTCCCCTGCTGTCCTGGAAATGCATCTCCCCATTAACTGCTGTTCCTGCCCAAAAACTTGGTGGAATATAGGTGTTAGAGGACAAATTGTTATAATATGTGATTACAACAATCTAGAAAGCATCTTATTAAAATCTTATAAAGGCTAATGCCATGGTAACTTCAACATTTAATATCCTTTTGAACTTTCATATCTTCAGACAGCCACGTCCCTTTTCTGATTATAGGAGGCGACCCTCAGTTCTTGCTTATGCATATAGTAATTTTCCTGAGTAAGAGAGATGGAATAGTTCTCGAGTTATTTTGGGCTGAATGTATGCTTTATTTTGCCCAGACAAACAATATTGGCCCGGAAAGTAAAGAATCTTTCTATTGCTAAATTGTAACAGTTATTGAAAAGTAATATATCTATGAGTTGTTAACCTATTTGGTTGAGGAAGGATTCATTCCCACATTTTTAGGATATATAAAAGCTTGAAATGACATGACCTTGTCAAATACTTGCATTGACAGGGACATTATCCCATTAGTTACAAGTTACAACAGAGATGTGCCTGTTAAACTTGTGCTTATTGCTTCCTAAATGAAGTCTGTTGTCTCCTGTAGCTAATTCTTTGGAACTCCAAGCTGTTATTGATGAATTTGACATATGTACATTTATTTTCCAGTTCTTTTTGCCCTTGGTCAGGCAGAAAGAACTAATCCCTACAAGTATAATGGAAATGATGGCTGATGTTGGCATTTCCACTATTTCCAAAGTCTGCACATTTCTAATGTCCCCTATTAGGACTTAACTCAATTTGCCCTAGAATTCCCAGTAGGGTTTGGTTTATGCTCGGGAATGTAATGTCCCCTACTAGAAGTATGCCTGTTTTCCATAATTAAACATATTTCATCATACTTATTATGCCTTAAATCAAATTATTAAAACTAGAGAAGCATTAGTATTCATGTTTGCCACATACGGGTAAACGATTAAAAGCAGAAAGTAAATGCACAGAACATAATGGAAATACGTTAAATAACCAGTCTCTGTATTAATTCAACAGCCCATGTACATCAAGTGCTCATAACAGTACACCCCAATACCACTATCATGATGATACTAAGAAGGAACGGTATGCAATATATAATATTCGAAGGGGTGCGACCAACCGTCGCGTCCAATTGCCCTTCGAGACGACTAACTAACTGACTACCGTAACTCACTATTACTGACGACAACATAAACATAATATGACAACATAACATAATGAGTATTCCCGACAACATCATCCCCCCCAAGAAAAGAAGTTGTCTCCAGACGACTTAATACAAAATAGAGATGACATTAAATAGAACCAAGGTAGAGAACTGCTGATGCCAGTCGAGCCCAGAACTTATACACCTGCTGCGTCCTCGCCTGAAAACCCTTTTCTGCTACCATTCGATGCTCAAGTGCGGATGTCACCATTATTGCTTTCGCAAGGAGTTCTTTTTTTCCTTGACATCAGAGTCCTCCGATGCCTAAACCAAACTTGTTTGCAAAACACGCTTTTCAGTCTCAGCCTCCACCAACTGCTACTCAAATGATACTGTCTCCCTAGCCAATTTGTCCTCGATAGCCACCTGTGCTTCCCTCTCGGCATCCAACACCTGGGTACGCTGAGCTGAGTCTCATGCTACTACTGCCTCCAACCTGGTGGTCAGCTCGTCCCGAGCCCTCTGTGCATCCACCAAGGCAACCTCACATCCAGCCGAGACATACTCCAAGTTCCTCAAAGCGTACCATTCCTGCTTGGAGGTGGCCACAACCCTCTGGCACAAAGGCTAGGAGATGCCTCAAATCCTCCATCACACTCCCCAAAGGCTAATAACTGAACTGAATAACTCCCTGGTGCCGTACGACTTCGCGTTCTTGTAATGCCTTCCCTCAAACTCTGTTTGGTCGCAACCTCCAAATCCGTTTCAAGCTTCTTTCTCACAGTATGGAACAATCCAGCGCCCAACAGGGTCGAGGGGCAGCGCCATCATTTCTGTGATATTTTAAGATGCAAAAACCGTTCTTCTAAATTTTCAGTGTCCTGGCTCCAGACTCCATCGAATGATTTTAATTCTGGTCGTCGTTTTTTTTTACCACCCATCACCACCGTTTATCTCTGCCTAGCCGTGGTATTTTTCCTTTCACCCTCTTTTAAACTGCCGTTGTTGTCGCCATGCTCCTTCAGGCCTACGGACTGTAATGTCCCTAGCTCGTATAGAAGTTATTTGTCGTACGATAGAGTGGTTTGTCGTACGGTGGCTAAGCCGTACCGCGACTGGGATCACCCGAAGCTTGGTGTCGTACTGTGTCTGGGAAGGTCATACGATGGATATTGTTTGGCCATGCGGGTGTACGGTAGGTGAACACCCTCTGAGGCCGGTGACCTCCGTCAACGGTGGTTCACCGTACGGCGTCCCATCGCACGACGGTGCTTTGTATGGTGTCCCACTGCACAGTGGTTCCACCGGACGGTGCCCCATCGCACAGTGTCTTGCCGCACGGTGGTCCCACCGCATAGTGGTTCCACTGCATGGTGGTCCCATCGCACAATGGTTCCACTGCACAGTGCCCCACCGCACGGTGGTTCCACCACTACTGTTTTTCTCAATTTTTTTTTTTTTTTTTCAATTTATTTTTTCTTTTTCAAATTTTTTTTTTTCCTAATCTAATTGTCAAGAGTCTTCGGCTCGGGTCCCATGCCTTTGGGATCGTCCTTCATCCTTCTCGGTTTGCCTCGCCCGAGAGTCTCCCGCTTTGGTCCCGTGCCTCTTGAGTCGCCTGCCCAGCCTCTCGAGTCCCCTTCCATCCTCTCGGGTCCCCCTCCGGACTCTCGAGTGTCCTTCCAGCCTCTCGAGTCCCCTGTGCGCTTCTCGTGGTAGGGTTTCAATTTGGACCCGTTGATGGCAAGTATATTTTCAATGGCCATCCGAAGACCTGGAACCATAAAGTCTACAGGAACCACGATATCCTTCCCGTACATAAGAAGAAGAAGAAGAATAAAGATTTTGAAGGCTGCGGCCTTCCACACAGGGTTCCAATCATTGCCGATACGAATGATCTTGGGATTATCTACGTCATCGAGGTTTGGAGCGTCTCCCTTCCAATATTCTCTGTATTCCGGTAGGTATACCTCCTCTGTTGCTTGCTTTGGTTCCTCTACTTTGAGGCTGTAGCTCTGGAACATTTCGTAATCCTCCATCTGCCAGTGGAAGAGCCCGTTCAATGACCTTGTCTCATCCTCGAAGCACTCTCCTAGTTTGAGAATCCCTTCGCCGTTGGGCTCCTTGCAGCCTCGTCCTTCGTCCCTCAGGTCGCCTTCTCCTTCACCCTCCGATTCCGAAGATGATGCCAGTTCCTCACTAACCAACTGCGTCCCAAGGTCTATGATAAACTTCCTTCCTCCATTCTCCATAGACAGAGTGTTCTTCTTCCAGTTGTGGGTGGCCTTGGTTGCCATCAGCCACCCTCTCCCTAAGATTGCATCATACCCTTTTTTCCTTAGTGGGATTACCACGAAGTCCAGTATGAAGGGTTGCGTCTCGATGGTAACTTGCTGGCCCATTAGTGTCCCAATGGGTTTGATTCCATGCTGATCTGCTCCCAGCAGATTGTATGTAGATGGCCACAGCGTCGGCTTCCCCAGCTTCCGCCAGGTTTCTTCTGGAAGAACATTCACTCCTGATCCACCATTGACGATGGTATCGGTTAGAATGGTGCCAAGGATACCCATCTCCACAATGGCCGGGTTCCTTCTAGTGTTAATTGCCAACAGCCTCGGGTCTATTGCAGACCCCCCAGGAACATTTGTGCGGTGGTTGGTATTGGTGCATGCTTGGGAGAGATTATTCAACAATGCCGTTTGTAACTGAGGCATCGTCTGGAGGAGGTCGTGTACCTTCATAGGCACCTCTAGTTTTAAAATTTGATGTAGTATAGCCTCCTCCGCCTCCGGTCGGCTGGAAGTACTCGTCATACCCTTCGGCTTCGGCCCCTCTCTTATCTCTTTCTCAATTTCTTCCCGTGCTTCCCATACCCTTCGCTTCTTCGTCTCCAGGTCTGGGCACATTGCTTGTCTGGCTTGGGCGCGGGTTATGGCCAACACTTCCTCTTCTTTGGTTTCCTCGATATTGAGCAAGTTGACGCCGGACTTCGGGCAGGTGGCGTCTTCGTGGTCTCCCTGTCCGCACCATTTGCACAAATATTGTGTCCTCTCCCTTCGGGCAGTCTCGGGCGAAGTGCTCCCACTGGCTGCACGCTCTGCATTATACCATCGGTCGGCCTTTGGAGTCGTAATGGATCCGGTTCCTTGTATTGTTATTGTTGTTTCGTCCTCCCCACCTGTTATCTCGGTAGCCTCCCGATGTTGCATTGTTGTTCGCCTGGGAGCTGCCGGTACCACCAGATGTAGTTGGTTGTTCCTGCGTAAGCAATACTTGTTGGTTTCGTGTTTTCATGTTGTAGGGGCATTCCCTAGTGGGATGCCCCATCAACTGGCATATATCACAATAGGCCTTCTTTTGGCAGGAGCCTTTGGTGTGGCCGTCTGTCTTACATTCTGTGCACCAAAGCTCCCCTTCGTTAGTCTTGCTCGGACCTCCCTTCATAACCTTCAGCTCTTTCATCATCCTCAGCATGTCCTTCTGTAGGGCTTGCACCTTTTTGCCAGACTCGCCGTCGCTGTTGCTTCCCTTGGAAGAGTCATCATCCTCGGACGAGCTATCCTTCTTCTTTTTCTTCTTGGATGTCTTGGTCTCGTTCTCGAGATCCATCTCTCTATTATATGCATCTTCGTAAGAGGTTGGTGGAACAATTTTCATCTTCTTTCGGATGGAGTGTTTCAGTCCCTCCATGAACCATCTCTTTTTCAACCCATCCGTTGGTTGACTCTCCATTTTCCCCAACAGTTCCTTGAGCCGTCGACTATAGGCTCAAACAATCTCATTCTTGTTCTGCTTTGTGCCATAGATTTCAGCTACTATTTCATTGTCGTCTCTGAGGAGGCGGAATTCTATCCCAAACTCCTTATTCAGGTCGGGCCATGTGCCGACTTTGGCCTTATCCATATCTGAGTACCAGTCGATGGCCACTCCCCTTAAGGTTGCTGGAAATTGTGTTACCCATTCGTCCTGGTCGGTAACACCGTTCGCTGACCATATGGTTTCGCAAGTGCGGCAATGGCGGATGGGATCTTCCTTCCCGTCGTCGTTGAACTTCGACAACTTCTGCTTACTTGCCATCCCACTGCTGGGTCTCGCTCCTCTGGTGCCTTGTGTGCTTGTACGTGGTGATCCTCCGCCTCCGCCTCCTGCACCTGACCCTCCACTCGTGCGTCCTTCGGAGAAGGTTGTTGACCCCGAACCGAACAAATTGCCTCCCGTATGGTACCCTTGTGCTCTCTCGGCACTGTCAGCCGTACCGTCACCTTTGGTCGTCTCCCTCCGGTTGTCCTCCAAAATGGACAAGTTCTTTAGTAGGTCTCTGGTAGCGTCGATCAGGTTTAGACTTCGCCTTGTTTGTTCCACCAACTCTTCACAACTTCTTACCCTACGGTGGTATTCTGGCGAATTGTAGAGTTCTCCTTCGAC
This sequence comes from Cryptomeria japonica, assembly GCF_030272615.1. Lineage (NCBI taxonomy): Eukaryota > Viridiplantae > Streptophyta > Pinopsida > Cupressales > Cupressaceae > Cryptomeria > Cryptomeria japonica. The sequence goes on along the minus strand of NC_081415.1, from coordinate 29,528,408 downwards.
ACCCTTCGTGACTCCTAGGTTCCCTTCGGGCAACCCTACGATAGTGTAGAGAGTGTAATTCTCTCTGTCTATCTCTGCCTCCGCAACCTCCGTGACACCTCCTGTGTTCCCTTTGAGCAACCCCTCGGCCGGTCGTCCTTCGGCAAGCTACCTTAGCCTACGCCTTCGTTCTATTTGCTGTCTAAGATTCAACGCTCTTTGTGCCTCTTCCCATTCGTCACTTTGTATCTTTTTATTTTTGTCCTTATTTAGTATATTTGGCATAAATCACTTCCGTACATAGCAAACACACACAATGTACCCATCACGCTCTGCATCCCACGACGATTGTTCCGTTTGCGCGTCGTCGGCCTCTAGGTTAATCTCATCGACGGGTAGGCCCATCGTGTCCGTATGCCATCCGCTCCTTCCTTTCCCGAGTATGTCTAGGCAACAATGCCAAATGTTTGCCACATACGGGTAAACGATTAAATGCAGAAAGTAAATGCACATAACATAATGGAAATATATTAAATAACCAGTCTCTGTATTAATTCAATAGTCCATGTACATCAAGTGCTCATAACAGTACACCCGAATACCACTATCATGATGATACTAAGAAGGAACGGTATGCAATATATAATACCTGAAGGGGTGCGACCAACCGTCGCGTCCAACTGCCCTTCGGGACTACTAACTAACTGACTGTCGTAACTTACTATTACCGACGACAACATAAACATCAACCCTAATGAAGGATGGGGAATAATTATGTTAGGGCACTAGAAAACCATTCTCCACAAGTAGGCCAAAGGGTTTCAGGAACACCCGCCCATACCGCATCTTGGGGCTCACCTACCTTGTGAGATATTAATACCACCTTTCCTTAACAAATCCAACCAATCCTCACAAGGGGCAATAGAGAATGATTAAGGATTAGGTCATTAATATACTAATTTCTCACGTACTGTGAATGTATATGTATATATATAAGATTAAGGATAGCTGTCACATAAATCTGAATTCCCTGTTAAAATAACATATATGAATCTTATTGACATTATTTCTGTTATATGTATATATATAAGGATAAATGAAATGGCTTATGTTATAGGCCATATATTTGCCCCTTATTCCTAGTAGAATTCAAATATAACATTACTGTAAATAAGCACTTAGTTCATAAGTAAGATACAGCATACCAATCTGCTGTTACAATAATGATTGCCAGTAATTCAATCTAATCTGCTCCTTCCATGATCCTTGAATGGATGATGTGTTGTATATAAATATCTCCTCAATGGGATGGAAGGTTATGTCTTTACCGTTGGTCATCTTCCTTCAGTGGCGATCCTTAGTATAGTGTGTCTGCCTTTGACTAGATCGTTAAATTTTATTAACCTAATAAACCCATTTCCCTAAATTCGTGTCTCTTCACTAATGACCTGTGGTTGTAAACTATTGAGGTTGCGGTCTTAGCCACCATAGAGATCGCTGCTTCATTAAGGTTGAGATCGCAGCATTGATTAATAAGAAAATTGTTGTCTTTGATAATAATTATATATGCCTTGGTCAATGATCGGAGTGTGTATAACAGTCCATGGAAATTGCTTTGTTCCCTTAAGACTGTCAAAAGAATAATGTTATGAATGCTTAAGTCCTTATCTGTTGACCTTTATCCTTAGAAGAAAATCATGAAGTCTTATAAATGAGACGATTTTCTGATTAATGGTAAGACCATTTCATGCAACTGGGTCACTGTGAGATTGGGGGCATGACAACATTACACTTTCTTTAGGATGCAAACTTATTATGAGATGAATTTCTCAAATGCATTTTTTAGTGTCCAATGGTTTTTTATTAAGCCTTGAAGAATTAATTTCTACTATCATCTTGGGTATGACCATGACTTGAGGGGTTGACATTACCATTTCCAAATTTTTGAGAATGATTGTAGTAGACTTAATGGGGGATCTAACTCATGAAGTCACCACCTTAGCTAAGTTAAATGGATTGGAGCTTACTCCAAAGGCGCTCAATTCATAATTATTCAATTTTATAGGGTGACAAAACCCCAAGGGAAATCCTGCCATTCATGTCCCTGGAATGTGGGGACAGTTAGGAAATGTCTGTGGGGCTGTCCATGATCTGGAAGAATACAGGAAATGTGTTGGGGATGCCTAGAAATGAGAAAGAGACAGCAGGGAATGCCTGGCCATCCTTAGGTGGGTTGTGGGATATCTCCCCTACTGTCTATCCCTGGGATGGTTGGGGCACGTCTTGATGTTCCCTGGCGATGCTACTATGGTCCAGCAGTCCATATAGCATAAACTTAGAAAAAAAGAAAGAAAAAGAAGAAGAAAAACAGAAAAACATGCTTTATCAAATGTTTTATAATGCCTTTTCCCTGAATGCGATAACCAAACTCCCATGTTTTGTTTGATGCTCAAGTGAGAAACTTTCTATTGCCTGGTGGCTAGTAAAGTGATTGCTATCTGGTCATGACAGAGCAGTCATGGTTTTAATTGAGGTTGTTACCTGCAGGGGATCTTTCTCCAACTTGCTTCTGGTGTCTTATTTTCTTCTTTGTGTGGTTGCAGCTTTATTGTATTCTTAAATGTTTCTCACTTCTCAGTCCGCTATTCACTATTGAGTTCCCTGATCTCCAAAATTGGGAAAGCTAAATCTTGTAAACCCTCTTCCAAATGCCCTGAAAGGCAATATATTAACACAAACAAAAAATCTGCACTGAGACTCTGATTTGATGCAGTGTTACCAGTTGAAGATTAGGTGCAATGGCAGGTTTTCATTGTTCTTTTTATTTTGTTATTGTAACTTCTAGCCTTTGGAAATGTTCTTGTAATTTTGTATAGTATATGTGCACATTGACATAAAAGCAATGAAATTTTGTTAATTGGTGTGTTGGCTCTCATTTAAATTCACATTCGGTTCTAATGTTATGTAATATGGTCCCATAATCTACATGATGGATGTTTTGTATCTAAATAACTGAAAATATTATTTATTCAAAATATTCCTTTTCTTTTAATTGCTGTTCCTTGCCACCCTAAGAAGGGCCTCCTATTCTCTGCTGTCTGAAAAATTCATCCCATTTTTTTCTTGCTATTCTTATCCTGGAAAATCCATGGAATATGGTAATTATATAGGAAATTGTCGCCCCAGAAGGCAGGTCCTTTTCATCTACTTGTACTGTTATCTTTCCTTCTGTATTGCTATAAATAATAGGATGGACTTTGGGACGTCTTTTGTTTGTCACTATTTTATCTCTTCACTGTATGGTCTAATGTGATATGCACATCTTTGATGCAACATACATTTTGCTGTGTACATAACATCTTTCTTCATTTCATACTTTATAGTTTATTATTATTTTCTTTAAGTTTTATTATTTTAACAATAGATATTCTCCAAATGAGGTCAGCTTGATGCCTAGTGATTGGTTTAGTGTGTTTGAACTTTGAACTGTTTTGGAACTTGCCATGCTAACTTCTTTTATGCCTATATTTTCATCCATCTAAGCATACAAGACTTCAATGCCCTGCTTACTGGGTGCATCCTGTTTGCTTATTTAACTAATAATTTAACCAGGATGCTGTCATCTTTTCAAAGTGGTAATGCTCTATTTGCATGTCCACGAAGTAGGAAACAAAATTGTGGGCATTGATACCCCTTTACTTCAGAGAGCTTGGATATTGCTCTTGGAAGTTTTCGCTTACCCTATCTTCAATTAACTATTTATATTGAATGTTAAATTATTAAATACATGGTTTCATTTCTTAAACTTGATAGATTTATATTGACAGGGTCAAGCTGTAGCAAAAATCAATATTGGTAATGCACTTGACTCAGCTGGTGAATGGACTGAAGCGCTGGAAGCATACCAAGAGGGTTATGAGTAGGCTTTTTTGCCAAAAGTCTTTATTGCCATATACATGCAAATTATAAACAATTGTCTTTCGAACTTTATGAAAGTACTATTGAAAGGAGGCATTTGTTTTCGAAGTAATAAGATATTTGACTTCTTGTTTGTTCACCTTTTTAACAGTATGGCTGTTCAGGGGAAGGTAATATCCTCACAGTCTACAGCACTGCAGAATATGCATTATAGCTACATGCTGCGATTTGATAATCTCGAAGAGGCAAGGTTTGTTAAAGCCTTATCTTTGAGTGCTTTGTATGATTTTCTGTACTAATGCTTTTATCGAGATTCATGTTTTGGATAGTTTCATGGTGTTGTAGGAAATTGGAACCTGATATTGAACGATTAAAAGAAATCATAGCTAAAAAGGGAGATGACAAAGGTTCTGATGATGAACGGTTGTCTGAAACTGAGAGTGAATCGGATGATTCTGTAAACGTAGCAGATGAAGAAATGACTACACATCATTCACCTATTCGCCTTTTCGAGAGAACAGCAGATAGTGGTCATCTCTTTGGGCATGATGCTGGCAACACATCAGGTCAAGGAGCCAAGCCTCATGCATTAGTTGAGGACGACCTTCCTTTGTCTCAATATTTGAATTCTTGCAAGAAGGGATTTAAGAAGGAAAAAGTTCCTCAGGACATGCAAGGGAAGAAAAGAAGTCAGAATTCAAGCAGTCTTGAAGCAAATAATAAATCTCAGGAGAAAAATGACAATGCTCTTCTTCCACAGGTTGTTGCTAGTGAACTATTAGTTGGATGCAAACGGTCCCATATGGTTATATCTGATGACGAGTCAAGTGATAATCCAAAAAAGAGCCATATCAATCTACATATGGAGAAAGACAAAGATCCAAAAACTTGCATTTTAGAGATTCGAGATAACATGTCTGCATATTCTTCTGAAAGGATACCATCAAAGGTACTTTCATACTTTTAGTTTTTTATGCTTTTGAGAGATTCATGCATTTCTGTGTTAGGTTAGGCTTATAATAGAGATTAACAGGTAAATGTTACATATTAGATTCTTACAGTAGTTTGCAATATACCAAACTGTAATGAAACAGTCAACTCTGTTGAGTGGATTCAATTGCAATGTAGCCTGGGGGAGAGTTGGGGAAAAGTACACGTCTTAATTTTATGATTTATCCATAAATGTAATACGGGAATTTATTTTCAAATAGTAGTATCTCTTGCAAATAAAGGGGTTATTTAAAATGATTCCATCCTTGACAGTTTTGAATATGGACCTGTAAATAGGTTTCTCAGGGAGAGTTATGTATTTATCATAATGCAATGAGCACAGTAAATAACTACAGCAAAATACCAAAGGAACCAATATCAATGCCAACTTAAGTTTTTGTTTTTTACTTTGTATGTGTGAGTTACACTTACTCGTGATAATGCTTGTCAGAATTTAAAATATTATCACAAATGTCTTGAACTTCACATTATAATATATCAGTGAATCTTGTGTTTTAAGTTTTTTCTTAGTATTTTTAGGGGCTTACTACCTGTGCTTCTTGTTTATTGTTATTAGAATTTAAGTATATTTCAAGAAGGCCTCTAACTTAGTTTATTATAGGCCAGAGGAACACACGTCTCTCCTCATGTGCTGGGACAGATTTCAGCTGATGGTAATTCTGGAAACAGTAAGGGAGTAACAGAAATATCAACTTCCGTCCAGAAGGGAGTTGACTTTTCCACTGGGTTGGTGCCAACAAGAAGTTTAGATGTATGATTGCACTCTGTTGCATTTACAGTTTGCTTCATCTTTTATGAAAGTTAGGAAGAGTTATTATGCTGTTAAAAAATGCACTTTGTACTTTTGCTTTGAATTCTTTAAATACCGAGAGACTAATATGTTACCAAAGGTTGAGCAGGACTGAACTAAAATCATTCAATATGCAGAGTTTAATCTCGGTTAGGATTGGTGAAATCATCGTAACAGTGGATGTAGGGGGACCATGTCAATATGATTTAAAGACAATTGGTTGGCTGAAGTTAGAGGTGGTACAACAATATTGTGTACAAGTTTATAGCAAGGATAAATCTTTAGGTAATTCATGCATTAGTGTTTCTGATGCATCTATGCTTTGAATAAGTCTTGTTTTAGGTTACTATGATTGTATTGTCCTTACTAATTCATTTATTTTGAATAAGTTACTTTTAACAGTTCTAGTAACTAGTGCTTTTAGCAGGTTTGAAGCCTGTTGTTCAAGAGCTAATTTACAAGGGAAGTACTCATAAGTCAGATGAGTTGGTAAAAGATCTTATATCCAGCCTTATTCCTGGAGATATAATTGATGCTGTCATTAATGGTATTTCCTTCAAGCTTTTAATCATTGTGCTCTTTGAAATTACTGGGAGCCTTAAGTTTTCATATTGGGGGATAGTTAAATGTATAAATAATATCATCCTTTTTTTATGGAAGCTTCTGTCAAAGTAACATGTTTGTTTAATTGGTAATTGTTGAATAATTGAATTCACAATTAACTTACTCCTTGAATTAGAATTTTAATTTGTAGGATTTGACTTGTATTTTATAGTCATCTCAAGTGACTTAGTAGTCATCACATTGATGAATTTTTACTAATATAAGTTGGTAATAATTAATGGGATGGAGGAGATGATGAATTTGATGCAATCCTTAATCTTTTCACGCTCTAGCTCCTTTAATCATTATCAAGCTTGTGCTTTGACAGTTGTCAGCAATGTGGGACTAACCGAAGGACACTTTAACCATTCTTATAAATTAAAATTTCATTTTTTGTTTGATTTGACCCTTATATGTTCTGTAGCTGTGTACTTGGGCACATGTCACCTGTGTTTTAAGACCTTATCCCCTATAGGTGACATTTCAGTCCTTGGGGATGTGATGAAAATGGAGCTATATAATGTCACTATACCAGTAGCTCATGATATGGAAATACTTTCTTATAGCACTCAAAATTTTGCCAAAATTTAATGAAACTTGTCTATCAACATGTCCAATACCCAGTATTTGGCAGCCTCAAGCCACAGTAACAATTTCTATGTAAGATTTAAAAAAAAGTAATGATAGTCAATCAGCGTGCCACAATTCTTTATTCAAGTAAATCATGGTTTCTTTGAGAACACCAGTTGCTTCATCCAAAGAGAGTTATCGGTAATGTTAAAGAAACTTCTATTTGAATGAACCATTGATTATTAAATCATTAGACGTGAACTCTATAATTGGGAAGTTTTAGTGTATGATCCATAATGCTCGGCACCTATGCCATGCTCACGATGCCGTGTAAATCATTTTTAAGTACCTTTTATATAAACTTGTTAGAGGATAGTGCGGTGGAGAAAACATTTTCCAGTTCCAACGCATTTTTTATATTAAATCTGACCCAAGTCTAACTGAAATCAGATGAGATGATTACTAATGAGGAATATGTCCAATTAAATTTCATATCAGTTGTGTGAACATTAAAACTACAAGAGCAGTGCGAAACCTTGAGGTATTTATATACAATATAAAGCTCTTCTTTAGTACGAACTAATAAATATTTGATTGTACCAAATAATAAGCACATTAGACTTTATATATATAAAGTTGAATGTGCTTACTATTTGGAATAATGAAGCAGGAAGGAACATTTGACTGTTCCAAGCTGTTCAATTTACTATCTATAGATGTTAGTTATCAATATGGGCTAATATATTTGAACATTGACAATAAAGCAATTAAAGTTTATTAATTTGTGTGTCAACTCATGTGCACTCTCAATTGAGCTCTAAACTTACGCATTAAGGTTCTAAAATGTGTATATAATGAGTGCCTTATCAATGTCATGATATGAATATTTGAAATTTCCTATATTTTGAAAATTTTGAAAATAGCCTCCAAAAAATCTGTCCCCTTGTCCCACACTGTTTCCATCTGGGGAACTTGGTTTAACATCACCTTTTAGTCATCTCCAAATGACCTCCACAAGTAATCATTATAGTAATTCTGCACATCCAAACTTTGTAACTTTTACTGAGCATTCTTAATGGATTTTAGATTGCCGCTTTCCAGTTTAATTTATTTTTAATTAATATTTTAAATATTTTGTTTCAATATTATTTAAAGTTGTCCACAAGAGCAAAGAAAATTTTCACTATCTTGTAAACACTATCCCCCTTTCGATGAATCTTGCAGAAATCATTCTAACAATAAATAGGTGAAGGAAAGATCCATGATAGATTGCCATAGATTGCATACCAAGTCATGATGAAATGAACCTAGTATTTAACACCATTTCTCATTCACTCAATTGTTGCAATGGCTAGTTACCCATGCACTTTAGTGCAATGAAATAGTAACCGTAGCAATACTTGAAGATGATTGTTGCATTTGCCGCAGGATTTCAGTGTGATTAAATTTATGCTTGAACTTAGTTGGGCTATTGAGCATTGTACACCATTGCTTTTGATTCTCTACAGGAGCAATCTACTGATCTATTGACTAAATCATTTAGAATGTATTTAATTTAGTCATTAAGTGTCGCATGAGATATTTTTATGTTGTTAGGAGGTTGCACTTGTATGGCCCACGATAGTTTTTTTGGACATTGTTGTTAATGTTTTATGCATATTTTTATATATACAAACATTAATGAAATATGATACATACTTTCATAAATAAATCTTATAGATAACTTGTGAAATATATAAATATTCCTCAAATATGATAACTTGTGAAACCGTGGCTAGAATTCATACATGAATAAAGCAAAAATTTAAAGAGAAATTCAAAATTACTTAGTAAGTGTAAATTAATGTTTGAAGGGCACAGTAACAAATTTAATTCACGTGGCTTGATTGAACTATGTGATGTTTGATTTGGATTTAACTGTGTAGTTTTTTAGATTCAATCTCTTTAACCCAAATTTCACGAGTAGTTTTTTGAATGTGTTGAGTTTTAGCTTGGATATGAACTTCTGCATAGGTTCAGTGAGAATCTGCAGGGAAAAGTTCAAGTGGTTCAAGTTAGTCTATATTGTATTTCACTTTAGTGATCAAAGGGAAAGTATTTAATTTAGCTAAATAAGATTATTAAATTGTAGATAATAACTAATAATTTAGACTTATCTTCCAAGCCATCTCATGTGTGAGATAAGATTTTTATCTGAATTGGTCTAAAGATAGGATCAGATAGAAGAATGTAAGCATTTCTTTCAGATTGTGTTTTAACGGATTGAAAGGCTAAGCTTTTTGAAGTACTGGAAAACTAAATGAAAGATACAAGTTAGTTCCCATGCAACTGCGAGTTATATCAGTTTTGGAGGTTTCTTTGTATGCTTTCTGAAGGAATGCAAATCAGGTTGAGGTGTAATTTTCTGTGTATGCTCTACTTTCGTTTTTGCAGTTTTAATTTTAATGATTTGTGTGATTAATTTAATGCCTAGTTAATCATTGTGATTGAAATTTTAGCAAAATGTTCCACATAGCACTCATTGCATCTAGGTGATACTCATAGGCACAAAGCATCAGGAGTTCTTGGGAGATCACCAATCTAAGTAGTTCTCTGACTCAAAAAATTGTTTGTTAAATCCTGATTATAGATCACATAATTTGATGCATTGCAGAAAACCACCTACTTAATAATTGATTAAATTACATCAGTCATGATATTGCATCTGAACATAAACTAATCATTTTAACTTTTTTATCTATGCCTTTTTTCTATATTCTTTTTGACTCAAAAAATTACATATTCGAACATTTGATAAAAACAGAAAGTATCACATAATTTGATAGACTATGAAAAACTACCTGCCTGATAATTGATTAAACTACAGTAGTCATGATGTTGCATCTTGTTAATGTTTGTAACTTCAGTCGAATGATCATTTAGAATACATATAATATATGTTGATTAATAATAATATATTTTTATGTTATATTATTATATTATTATTAATCATATAAAATTTAATATTCAATATTAATCTATTGTATTATTCTAAATTAATAATTGATTGATGAAACATTATAATATTGATTAAATTATTATAGTTAAAGGAGAGACATGTCCGCTCAAGGACATGCCTCTCCAAAGGAATATATATAGTATAATGTTATTCAATTTGAGAACACATAGAATTCCAAGAATGCAAGTATCAGATTGAATCAGATATATACATTAAAATACATCCAATAAAACCTGGGAAAATCAACATGGTATCAGAGCTCAGGCCTGTGAAGTTTAATTTGGAGGTTGGAGAGGGTTGGAGAATTCAGTTTTTTCTAGAATTTTCAGTCTGAAATATGCCATTGTACGACCCTTGGTTGGCCTCAAAATGAGGACTATAATATATGGATGGAAAGATCTGTGTTTCTAGTTTTCAAATATGTTTATCTCATCAAATTTGATTCAGTTTTGTGCAAGATATGACGACTTTGGTGCAGATCACTTGAAACCCTACCTAGGGTTAGCAGTTTTGGGAAAAATGTCATAACTTTTGTTTTAACCGTTGGATCTGGCTATAACTTGGAGGAAATGTTTGTGATTAGATTTTCTAACATCTCACCGAAGAGATTGGATAAATTTGGTAAATTGCAAAAGTTATTAACGACTGTGTGTGGCAGATCATAATGGAAGTGTTGATCAAAATTATGAAAATGTTCTACATCATTCAAAGGGAATTATGACGAGAGATGATTCATGCGTGATATTTCTTATATGGGCTCACCTTATGAAAGGAAATGTTTTAAACTTAAGATAAGTATTCCACGTTTTATTAAGGCACATGAATTATTGAGTTTTTAATTTATGCTATAATATTGGCTAGTAAAATCTTGTATGCTTCTATCATTGGTATTTCTATTCGAGATAATTTAGTTTATGAGCTATTTGTAATCTCTCTCTGACATACCTTTAGGACGAAAGCACAATAAAATTGAATTAAAGGGAGAAATAAATTGATGCTTATAAACGAATTGATGATTGAGACCAGATGCAGAGGGAGTCTGACATTTCAAAAGAGGACAAGAGGTTGATACAAGAACTTGAGCTTTAGAGGGAGTAGATGGTTCAGTCAACTTGTGACAATTTTGATCATAGTGATTGAGAGGGATTTTCACTATTGAAGGTGAAACACTTATGAGGTAAAACTTGATTCAATTGATTATTATACTAATGAAATCATTTAATGCCTTATGGGCCTTGTGTGAATCATAAGGAAGTGACGACTTCCAAATGATTTCCACTTGTATTTTTGAGGTTATTGGAAGGTGACGATCTTACAATAACTTGATCTTGTGGATAGAATCGTCGACAGAGGCAATCCACATGAGAGCTCGTGGATAGAATCGCCGACTGAGGCAATCCATGTAAGAGCTTGTGGATAGAATCGTCGACTGAGGCAATCCACTTAAGAGCTCATGGATAGAATCGCCGACTGAGGCAATCCACGTGAGAGCTCATGGATAGAATCGCCGATTGAGGCAATCCACTTAAGAGCTTGTGGATAGAATCGCCGAATGAGGCAATCCACGTGAGAGCTCATGGATAGAATCGCCGACTGAGGCAATCCACGTAAGAGCTTGTGGATAGAATCGCCGACTGAAGCAATCCACGTGAGAGCTCGTGGATAGAATCGCCAACTGAGGCAATCCACGTGAGAGCTCGTGGATAGAATCGCCGACTGAGGCAATCCACACAAGAGCTTATGGATAGAATCATTGATAGAGGCAATCCACGCAAGAGCTTGTGAATAGAATCGCCGACGGAGGCAAATTCACACCTTGAGACTATGGTTGATGCAAATACTCTCCTGTGATGAGCATCATATGGTTGATGCAAATACTCCCAATATCATGAGATGATATTTTTGAGTTATGGTGAATATCATGTGCCTTGATATTCTTGTTTATACCATACTTCCTGATATCATAGTGAGATAATATTTTCTCTATTCCATAATTAATCTAGACTTAATGCATTTGCATTGATTTTATCTTCCCTAGCTAAGAGGGAGTGTTAATTATGTTTTCTGTAGCTATGGTGAGGGCCATAAGTGTTGACATGGGAGATCACTATACATTCTGTCTGATCATCCTCCCTAGCTAAGAGGGAGTGTTAATGTTTGTAGCTTCAGTCGAATGATCATTTAGAATACATATAATATATGTTGATTAATAATAATATATTATTATGTTATATTATTATATTATTATTAATCATATAAAATTTAATATTCAATATTAATCTATTATATTATTCTAAATTAATAATTGATTGATGAAACATTATAATATTGATTAAATTATTATAGTTAAAGGAGAGACATGTTCGTTCAAGGACATGCCTCTCCAAAGAAATATATATAGTATAATGTTATTCAATTTGATAACACATAGAATTCCAAGAATGCAAGTATCAGATTGAATCAGATATATACATTAAAATACATCCAATAAAACCTGGGAAAATCAACACATCTGAGATTCCTATTCAAAATATAACATAACTAGTAGTTTTAACCTTTGTATCTTTGTTGTTTTTGTATATTCTTTTGCATTTCCACTTTTCTAGGATCACCCATACTTTCTCGTGTCATTAACCTCAATATATACTACTACTAAGTTAGAAATTTGTGAAATACATTGGAATGTCTCTAGAGGGTGCTTCACCCTTAAATATATTGCCCATGAGATAACTTCTAAGTGCACAATTGCAGGTTGGGTTTGGTTAACTTTGGCAGATCAATATTTAATCTCTTGCAAGGAATGCAGTCAGACTCCTAATCAAATACTCTTGACTAAACTATATAACATGAAGGTATCTTGAATTGACATGCTATATCCAATTTTCTTCTATTTGTTTTGTTGCTTCGTCCCAATGTAGAATATATAATTTCCAGGAATGCCTATTTAACAATGTAATCTAGTTTTCTTTATTTTCTCGATAGCAGGTATCAGAAGATGAAGTTGTGGTGTCTAATTGTGAGCTGGATGATGTGTCCGTGTTGCCTTTGATAAAGGCACTTGGAAAGTCTGGGATATTCTCACTTTTGGATTTGTCTCACAATTCCCTAGGTGATGTCTTCTTTGTCTTTTCTAAATTATGAACATAGCATGTATAATGTCACTTAGAAAGACTAGAAAATGTACTTCGGCTATTATGTTCTTTTAGACAAAGAGGTTCCTACTTGTGCTGTGTTGTATCAAATGCAGATATGTCTCTTAAGTTGTTTAATTCATAGCTTAACCTAGATTGTTGATCAGGAATAGAATCCTTATTATTTATTTTTCGTTTCTAAGAAAATGCAAGCATTTTAGAGGATCTAATTTTCATTATCATGATTTATAAGCGGATGGATTTCTAAGGGTGGTTTATTTGACTTGATGGAATCTTTTGGAACATTTGATTTCAATTTCACCTCAGACACCTTAGCGTTGTGATGTAAGCACACATCACCCCATTGCAAATGGGGATCCCCACTTTTTGCTCGGTTGGTTTGGTGTTTTAGTTAGGTTTGCTTTGTTTGGCATTCTTTTCTTAATTTTGGTCCTTTGCTTATGAGAGGGATGGTTCTTGTCAAGTCAAGGGGTCTTGTTTCAAAATCCGAAATCAAGATTAGGTGTCAAGACTTAGGATTGAAGGGTTGGAAGTGAGAGTTGTCAAAATTAAACATGTTGCAAAATTTTGTTGAGTTTAAAGAATTTGTTGTCAATGTTGTCAAGGTTGTCAAGGTGCAACAAATGTTGCAGAATTGTTGGAGTACAAGATGTTTTAAGGATTGAAATTGACGTGCTTTGATTAATTTGGGGTTGGAATTGCTAGGTTTCCTTGCAATTTCGCCCAATATTGCTACACTCTCTGCATGATCATCATGGTGAAAGTCGGACTTAGGCTTACATTTAGTGTAAAACCTGTTACAACTGAAGGTAAAGGTGTAAAATTGTCCTAAACTGCAACCTTCATTCAATGCGGAAGTTTGAGAGATTCTTATCATCATTTGATCGGCAACACTTAGTGCAAATCCTTTTAGAGGTCTGATCTGGCCTAATTGCAAATTTTGTTTTAACTTAATGTTAAGTTTGCTCAAGAGAATGTGAGATTTTTTTTTTGATCGATAAATAGCTGGCTAGGCCAGCACCATTATATTATAATAATACAGGATTACATAGAGAGGAGGTGACGAGACACAAGTCAACCTCCAAGGCCAAGGGGAGACAAAACTGGCCATAGTTCTTTTACAAGTAGGTATAAACATCTACAGCCCCAGATTATACAAAAACTTACAATCCATCATAGTCCTCAAGCCATAATCAGGCCACTAAACAGTAGACCTACCAAAATTGGTTCAGAGATGAAATATCCTACTAATCATCTTGATACAGACTTGCTAAACCAAATCAACCAGAAGACTAATGGAAATCAGAATGTGAGATTTGATCAAAGACTGACTTGAAAAAAATCCTAGAAATTGTTGAACTTGATGTAAGTCAAAAGGGAAAAGAATGTCCACTTCACAAATTTTGCCTTGCATAGGTATGGAAATGTTGAACTCATACACAGTCCAACCTGAGAGCAAGATGTTAATGTAAATTTATTGGGAGGTTCAACTGACTTACATCTGTGCAAGACAATGTGAAATTAGCGCTTTGAACCTGTCTTTAGACCTTCTAAAACCTGCCTAAGGTGAGGAAAGCCCTAAGTCGGCCTTAAAGGGAGAAAATTCAAAATTTTTAAAAGGTAAAATAAATAAATCCTAAGCTAGCCGACTTGAATTTGCACTCAAGTAATTCAATTTCAAACATATATCGTGCAAGTGGGCTTAAATGAATTCAAGGGGTTAAGAGGCCTATAAGATAGCAATCAAATTCTTCATTCAACATCAATTCAGTCCAATTCAACGCGAGTTGTAACCAGCAGACTTAAGCAAATTGCAGCAGAATTAAGGAGCAGAGATTGAACTGCAGACCTAAAGATGTAAGGTGAATTTGCAGATTAGGTATTGGAGTGATTTTGTGAGGTCTGGTTTTGACCAATTTGGAAGACATTTGTATCAGCTTGAAGGCAGATTTGGAGAAGCAGAAAGCAGATCAGACCTGCAAATTAGGGAAGCAGAGGTTTAAATCAGACCTTGAGGCAGATCCTTTCCATGATGGGGTAGACTTGCAGATCAGATTTAGGAGTGAGGTTGTCAAAGGAGACTTGGTGCAAATTCAGGGCAAGTGTGACGAAAATCAGAAGTCAAATAAAGGAAATCAGATTTGAAATTCATTTCCAGATTTGAGAAAACATTGTTCTCTTTTTAGTATCTTGATCAAAACATGTTTCTTTTTCAGGTTTAAGGGCAGCAGTGGGATGCATGGAGGATGGAACAAAGTAGATCAATCACAAAAAGGATTCAAGTTTCACATTCAGCTAAGACAAGGATTTTGTTTTTTCTACTTTCCAAGGCGAGTCAGTATCATCACAACACCAATGAATCTATATTCAAGACATCAAGGGGGAAGTCTACTAAGGAAGGGTGCAATTGCAAGATCCTCTTGCTATCCAGCCCAAGGCCATCTTACCCTTGCAATCTTACCTGCAGAATTTGCTATTAAACATTCCAACACTAATAAAAACTCAATCATAGCAGAGGTAATTTAAAATAAAGAGCAGAAATATATGACTTTTATGATTCATCAGTGCTTTCTGGTCATCATCAGCGACATTAAGGTTTTTAAAGATCAATTCAATTAAGGAAGATGCTATGTAATAAGGAGTAAATGTGAAAATTATTTTCACAACTCAGTCTCCATTCACTCCTCCACTGACAGTTTGTGAAAGAGAGTAGAGGACATTGAAACAAGGCAGAATCAAATCCGATTTGCAGACCCATCAAGGGCTGATTTGTTGCAAGTTTGAAGACATTTTTTACCTATTTTTGTACCAGATTTAGGGTGAAATTCTGCTATCAGAGTGCGAATTGGAGCAGATCTAGGGTATCAATAAGGAAGGAAAGAATGAATGTTAAAGCTTAGGAATGAGGAAGCGAAAGACTCAGCTGTATGAAGGAGTTAAGGTGTTCAACATCAATGCATGGCAATGCAATTGCAAAGGCCATCAAGTGAAAAGGAATTTCACAAGGACTAAGGATACAACTCAAGGTGTGAAGAAGACTTCATAATGATGGTGAATAGATGAGGAAAGCATTTCAAGAAGTTGAAGACAAATGAAAGAGATGAACATCACAACCTCAACAATTTAACCACATCATGGAAATTCTGCAATTACAACAAGAGCATCAAAGGTCTAAATATGCGAAAAGGTGGAAGTAAACGAAAGCAACTAGAACATGAGGAACATGAGTTTCAAGTCATGCAAGCATGAAATGTTCCACAACAACATCAAGGCCTTTTCAAGACTGCGTCAATACAATGCAAGCAAGATGGCGAAGATCAATTATCCAAGGATTATAATCATTACATTAAGATTCAAGAAGTTCAAGCATTTAGCAATGAAATGAGGGATACTTCACAATGAGGGACTCTACATCAAGACATCCAGCCTCTTAAAGAGGTCAAGAAACATGTAATCCAAGTCAGGCAAATGTGAATGGAGGACTCAATCATGAAGAGGAGGTGTTCCAAGACAAGATCAAGGCCATCACAACTTCAAGGAAGCCTTGGAACAAGGATGAATGGGCTCTACAACACTTCCAAGGAAGGATTTCACCACATGAGTAAAGGTAAGACAATGAAGGAATCAAGACATAGTAACTTGAAGAATACTATATCAACAACATAAAGAAGATTCAATGAGGAAGAGAGATTTCATATCATCGAGAAGCTTTGCAATGACAACATTGTGACAATAAGGAATTCAAGACAAAGGCTCAACATCATGTACAAGGCAAGAGAAATCTAACTTCAAAACGAAGGATCAAACATCATCAAGGAGAGAATGAAGTGAACCCCTTAGCATCATCAGGATGAAGTACAACCTGTTGTACGTATCGCACATCCCGTCCCTGTCCTTTTGACAGGGACCCCCCATTTGAAATAGTTGCTTTGCGTTAAGAGAAAAGGTCTACCCACGTGAGAGGTCAAAGGCATCGTTGAGAAGTTCAGGTTATGACAAAATCTTGAGCCTTATTCTTTAAGTTTGCAAATACTTCTTGTAGGCCGAGAAGGGAGAGGGAGTCATAATCGTGCCATCAAGCTTGAAGAGCCAAAAATGTTTTATAAGGTAAAATCACGCATTTCCTTCAATATGCCTGAAAATGACAAATGAACAAAACTCGCATAAAGGCCATTCAGGCCGAAAACCACTTCAAGCTCATAAGTCGGCTAAGTGGGCCGAAAATGATAAAAGCTCCACAATCTCGCAAAGGGTCTTAGTAAGCCAAAGAGAAATCAGAAAAACAATAGAAATCGCGTCGTTAACCTATTTTTAAGTTTGCGAAATCATTCAAGGGGAGATCAAACTCGCACAATCTTCAAGAAAGCACTTTTAAAATCATACAGAATAGGCTTCATAGCCGAAAATCCAAAACTCGTGAAAAGACCATTTAGGCCGAAAATCAAGTTGCACAAATCACGTAAGAGGGCCGAAACTTAGGGAAAAGAAATTCGCCCATTCAGCCCGAAATGTAGGCTTTAGATTCTCAAAATCGGCTCGTAGGCCGAAACTAACAAAAGAGAAAATCATGCGAATAAAGAATTTTTGTTTGCAAAGTTCGTTTATTCTCCGAAAACTTCAGGAGTTGCATAAACTAAGCTCTTGGGCCAAAAAATAAAGTGAAGATAGTGCAAAAAGATGAGTAGCCCGAAGTTTGAAAGAGGCGTGTAAATAGTGCAAAAGATAATCGCGCAATTCATGTTAAAAAACCCGATTCTTACAAAGGCGAAAATGACTTGGAATTCGCACAAAGAGAGGAAATAACCTGAAATTGATAATGCAAACAAAGTTTCACAAATTCACCAAGTAGCTCGAAAATGGAAGGAAGCCAAATTTGTGCAAAAAGCCCTTGTAGGCCGAAAATGACTTAAGCTTCCAAAAAGGCGGCTTCTTAGCAGAAATTGAAAATAGACCAAAATCGTGGATTTTGGCCGAAAAAGATTAAAAAAACAAATTGGCTCAGCTTGCCGAAAATGATAAAAATGAATAAATCACACAAATCACCTCATTTGGCCAAGCTTGTTAAGTTAAACGTTCAACTTGACAGTCATAAATCGCGCAAACCGCCCATCTGAGCCGAAAATGAATAAAGATTTCAAAATTGGCTAAATGAAGGAAAATTTGAAATCGGCTTAAATGGCAAAGTGATAAGCAATTTCAAAATCGCCTATTTTTTTGACACTTGGTCGAATTTCATCACAAAGGCCGTTTTAAACAAAAACCTCTCAACTTGGCTAAAGGTCCCGAAATCCGAAAGTGAAGGCAAAGACATTTTGTAAACATCTCTCATTCCAGCTCCAAGGGCCAAGAAGTCAGGAAAACATAAGTTAAAGATACATCTCACAGAGAGCTTCTCAAGCCCGAACCTGTTGACGTGTATTTTATACACAATCATACACAGAATAAAATACCAATAGGCATCTTATCCTCTCTTGAGAAAATAGTCTCTAACTGCTGAAGATTCGCGTAAAGGATCAATTAGGTAGACTCCAAGGTTCTTTTAGTAGGGTCTCTACGTGTGGACAAGCTTTTTTAGTGGTATGATGTGATTTGCTGTTTCCTCCAAGGGGTCTTACGCATTCTAAAGCTCGAAAATTTTACTAAACTAAAAGGAATTTTCAAAAAATAGCAAAAAGATAGGGTTTAAAGAGGTCTAATCTAGCCTAACCCTATGAATGACTTAGTATGGACGAGATTTGGCAAGACTCAACCAACTTCAATTTTGCCATAAGATAACAACTCAATTGAAATTAGTGCGATCTTCTAAGGTAATATAATGGTATTCAATACATCAAAGATCAAGGACACTACTGCGAAGGTACATATCCAAGACACAATGATAATTGAAGATTAAGGACTCAAAGTGTTCTCCAGTCGACCACACAAGGCGTTCCTACAATCAGCAAGAAGCTAGTGGTTTGGATTACGAATCCTACCAAATATCAAATCTCACACTTAGTCTTTCAAATTAACAAACTACTTCGATTGAGCACGATTCAAGTGTATCAAACAACCATGAAGATAACTCAAGAAATTTGCAACAAAACACCATAACTTCAATATTTTATTGATTTCCAAGTCATCATGTACAACAATTGCTTGAATTTCTCTCTTCAAGACTCAATCTTGCTACAAAATAAAATTGCTTCTAACTCAAATCAACTATTAACTATTGCTCTATTCCTCTATTATCTATTCTCTATTACACTATTATTCAATGAAATGAAAAATGGGGGTATAAATAGCATCCCCAGTTACAATGAAAGGTCCAGATTGAAAGTAAATCAACGGACAAGATCATGACACCTAAACCCTAATTAGGGTTTGTTACAAATGACCTCCTTTTTACTGAACAATATTAAATACATAGCCAAATATTAAATTCGGCACAAAAACCTAGGAGGTATCAACCAATGAGAAATAAGATGTCATGTCATCTGTAACAACCTTTCATCTAGAATCTTATTCCCTTTCCAATTCTCTTTCTTAGCATATGCAATGAATTTTGTCACGATTCCTTCGATTTCTGTGATTGGAATCTCGGGAAGATTCTTGATACTCTCTTCTAAGTGGATGACCTGATCGAATGCATCTAGAAGAGCTGCGTCCCAAGTAGGTTCAAGTTCCTTCGTTCTATCAATCAGGAGCATGGTGGCAAACATCTGATCATACTGCTCATCTGTAACATCTGCGTCCTTGCGAAAGATGATCTTGATTCTATCCTCAAATTCCTGCATATCCACATCTGTCTCGACCTCGATCTTTCTGCCAAGAATGGTACGAAGTACCTCAAATACTCTGTCCTGGATCGGATTGATCACCTCCTCAACTTGACCACATCTAACACTGATGTCCTCGAAGAGAACACTCTTTATATGGAGTAAGGTTGACCACTGAAATAAACTGTGAGAATCACCTTCCAAGATCCTCTCCTGCGCTAAAATTCTTCTGGATGTATGTCTAATTACTTTCAAGACAGGGATGACAACGTCCTTGGTATGGGCAAATGCAGCTACTGTTGCCATCAATCTGTGGATTATCTCAAGAACTTGGATAGCCTGATGAATAATCTTCGTCATCCTTGTAACAAACTCTATGGCTACTGTATGAGATCTATCCATCCAACTACATGTACGTTGGACCAGGTTCCTGAATCTTTCTGCTTCATTGATCGATTGAAGGGGCAATGCCTGCACTGGTGATCTAACTGGATCTTGACGTCCCAAAGGTTCGTTGATGTGACTGAAATATGCCCTCCATGCACCGACCTCTCTCTCAAGCTTTCTATTCTTTTCCACTTCTTCTCTAAGCTTGTCCTTCAATGCCTCAAATGTGTCGGTAGCATCATCTAAAGTCTGCTCTGCTGTGGATGGTCCTAACTCAATAGTCTGTATATCATAATCCTCTGCTAGAATCTCACCCTCATATTTGTCTGCTGCCGGCGTAGCTATCTGCAATTTCCTAGATCCAGTCTCATCTCGAATCATCTTGGACATCTTTGTAGCCTTCTTCTTCTCTGTTATCACATGTGAACGTCCAACAAGGCTCTCTAAATCAATTGCATTGTCCTCGTCCTCTACTACGATCACCTTAGTCAATCTTTCCTTCAACCAATCTGGGATATTTGATCTTGTCTCTTGAACTTGAATTTCTTTATGCACTATTTCTTCTTGTCTGGGAGGAGATGTTATTTCATTATCTTCTTCTAAATCATAGTCTTGGAGAGATCCATCTGATGAAACATGCTGTGCCTGTCCTTCCTCCTGCCTGTCATTCTGTACCATCGACTCCATGGACTCTTCTACTCGAATTGTTCTATCCTCTGGTCTGGAAGAAGTACCTGGTGTTTGATCTTTGTTGGCACCTTGCTTTTTCTTGGAAGGCTCTTTCTTTTCTGACCTTTCTTTTCTCTTCGAACCTCTCGGATGGAGATTGCCCTCACTGGCACATCGAAGGTTACCTTCACCTGAATTCCTAGGATTAGGATTGCCTTCACTCACACTTGCTCCACCTTCGGCTGGTTTCTCTTCCAAAGTAAAAGACATAGCTATGCCTTGTTCTCTCAACTTCTGATGCTGAACGTCTACCCATCTGCGAGTACAAGACAAGACTGGTGCCATCAAATCATCTAAATCCACGACCTCGGGCTCATTCCAATCCAACCTTATTGTTTTGCTTTCTCTATCATAGGAAGATTGGATGTGCTTGCCATTGTCCTGAGCTTGGTCGGCTACTCTGTAAATCCTGCATTTCCTGATGAAATCCAAAGGCAATCTAGAATGTATCTTTCGTTTCACTTCAAGATCATCTAGGAGGTTCATCATAAAATCTTCAATCTGGTGCTCATGTCTAAATCTTCTGCCGACTGTCTCCTCTAAATGTCCATGTGGATCAAAACTATTTCTCCAAGCAAAAGATGAAAAAGAATACAAGGCTAACTCCTTCTCTGCGTCATCCATGGCTAAGACATTAGGACATACCTCAACTGAATTACCCAAAGTAATAGGTACCTGAACTCCATTCTGATGTCTGTGTCTGAATGCCTTCACATATGCTGCCAACTGCCTTGTTACCTCAAGTAACACAATTCTGTCTGTCGGATACCTTGGCAACATGTATGGAGGTAAAGGACATCCATGCACTCTAATGTAAGTGAATTTGGGAAACTGAATGAACCAAGCACCGTACCTTTTGATGAATTCCTGGGCATCCTGAGATAATCTATTGTGAATCCCTCCTTGCAACGTCCTTGTGATGTTCATCGTGAAAGTATCATTAACTAACTTGTAGTTTTTCCCTGGCGGATGATGCAAGTAGGCATAGGAATCACAAGCTCTGACCTCGCCGGGTCCTCTTCCAATCATTCCTCTGTGAGGTAGTCCTGCGTACTCAACACTCCTGATCAAAGCATAGATGACGTATGAACTCATGTGGAAGGACTTAGTAGCCCTGAGTCTCCTCAAATGTACGTCTAAGCAATGGCTAATCATCCTAGCCCAATGTATCGTACCCTTTCCTTGAACAATCACCTGGATGAAGTAAAACATCCACTTCTCAAAATAGAAGGCATGAGGTGCTCCTGTAACTCGGTTGAGCATAGTAATCAAATCTCTGTACTCCTCCTGGAAATCAATCCGGTGCGGTGTGTTCGGTACCTTGCTTAGACGGGGACGACTCTTGAGTAGCCAGTTCTTGTTAATTATGCTTAGGCAAGCATTTGGATCATCATCGTACATTGATCTGGCTCCTTCAATGCTCTTATATATCATGTCCCTGTGCTCTGGAAGATGGAAAGCTTCACTTATAGCTTCCTCTGAAAGGTACGCCAAAGTGTTTCCCTCATTGGACACAATTGTCCTGGACTGTGGATTGTAGTGACGGGCACACTCGATCATCAACTCGTGGCACTGAATAGCTGGAGGAAAACCGGCCGCCTTAATGATGCAACTCTCTATTATTCTCCGGGCGACAGGTGATGGCTTGCCAATGTAAGGGACCTCTCGAAACTTCTTCGTGCTAAAGTTCCCCAAGTTTGTATCTCCAATGTTGCTCCACTTCGACACGATCTTGGTCTCCACTTCTTCGGTCTTCTGATCTTCTTTCATGAGAGCTGAGCGACTGGTGGATGCTCCCGCCTTCGGGGTCGCCATACCTCAATAGAGAGCTAACTCTAGAATGCAAAAAGACAAAAGATCGCCTAGGCAAAATTGGGGTATAAATGATCTTCAAAGTTATCTCCTCAAAAGATCAACTTCGCCACCTTTGTCCTCAATGTGATCTTCAAGTTCACCTTTGGTGTGGTCTTCAAATTCGCTCAAATTCGCTCAAATGAAGGTCTTTAAATATCGCACCACCTTTGATGTAATAGTGCCACCTTGGATTTGAATGGAATTCGCACCCCACACTTCGCACTTCCTTCCTTCTCCTTAATTCGCATGTAGAGGGATAAAAATAATGATGTGAAAACAATAGTTTTCACCCTCCATATATAGCGCTTGCACCTCTCCATGCCCCTAGGCCGACTTGGAGATAAAACAATTTTTTTTTAAAATGATTTTTTAATTAAATAGCAAGGCCGACCTCCATATATGAGCGCTCAAATTCGATTTTTTTATTAATTAATTGATGATTAATTAAATGCCTTTCGTTTTAATTTATAAATTTCGATTTTTTAATAAAGGCAAAATAATTAATAAATGATCAACGCCATATTAAATGCTAATTTAAATAGGATTTTCAATTTTATCGAACTTAGCATTTAAGGAAAATTTGAAATGTTTATTTGGCGCCAAAATTATGAAAACGAAAGGGACGTACCTCATCGCCCTGGTCCCTTGGAGAGGGACAGGAGCGATCCATGATTTTGTCATGTTTTCAACGTTCATCTCCTTTCTTTCCACGTTCAATATCGATCATTTTGATGGGTCCTTCGAATTTGATTGCCTTGCATGTGCGCATAAGTGCCTTTGGGTGTTCATCGCCCTGGTCCTTGTCCAAAGGACAGGAGCGATCTCCATGTTTTCACGTTCAATATGCATCTTTGACCTTCGATCTTTCATTGTGAAGCGAATAACATCTTTGCTTGTTTCTTCTACGCTCGTTCCATTTGTTTTCATGAAGTGTTTGGACATTTTAGAGGGATCATCGCCCTTGTCCCTTGGAGAGGGACAGGAGCGATCCATGTCTTTCTCCTTAATCTTAACAACTTTGAACTTCAATCTTCGTTGTGATGTCTTCCAAACGCCGTCCTTCACCTTGCCCATCCTCGCCTTGCCTCAACTTTGAAGGAATATGAGTGTTTTTGATGGGATCGCTTTGGTCCTTGTCCAAAGGACAGGAGCGATGTGAGCCTTTTAGCATGTTTGACAATGTTTGGACGTTCAAAACACTTGCATGTGATCTTCAAACGATGTCTCGAACCTTGTATGACCTTATGAAGTCTTGACTTAGCACGCATTTGAAACAAAATGGAGAGTCCAAGGCAAATCGCCCTGGTCCCTTGGAGAGGGACAGGAGCGATATGGTCCCTATGTTCATTTTGGTGATTATTTTACGTTTGAAATCTTCATGTATCACCTTCCTATCATACCATGGACCCTCTAAGACCTTGCAAAACCTTGACCTTACGTAAATCTTGCATGAAATGGCCAATATACCTAATATCGCCTTGGTCCCTTCCTGAGGGACAGGAGCGAAGTTCATCATTATGTGCTTGTTCTTGTTTTTACCAACTTGCAATTATCTTCATTACGTGAAATGATGTCCTTTCGAACCTCTTGGTTGCTCAAAACTTGTTTGTCTTTTGAAGTTTATGCCATTATAGAGATATCGCTCTGGTCCCTTCCTGAGGGACAGGAGCGATTTGGGTCTTAGGATGCAAATTTCTTCATTGTGATGACCTTTAAGTGCTTGTGCTCGATGAAGATGCCTTAAGATGTTCTTGCCACCCTTCGTCTTGACTTAGATCGATTTCAAACTTAAGTAAAAGGTAATATAACCATTGTATCGCCCTGGTCCCTTGGAGAGGGACAGGAGCGATCCATCTCTTGTGGCCTTCATTTCATTTTGTCAGGTTCCAAATTTATATTCAACGGATTCGTCATGCTCTACTCCATTCATCCATGCCTTGATATCGTTTGCAACTTGGCAAGAAAATTAATTATAACAAAAATCGCTCTGGTCCCTTCCTGAGGGACAGGAGCGAACTGGACATTTTGGGACCCTTGTGGACGTTTAAAAATATTCAATTTGTATTCAATGAGTTCATCTCACGCTCTTCCTTGCCTTTGGACGTAAACTTGTCTTGATTTTTGCCTGGATTTTGCCCAATGAAGGACATCGCTCTGGTCCCTGGGAGAGGGACAGGAGCTATAAGGTACTTCGCCCTGGTCCCTTGGAGAGGGACAGGAGCGAACTTTGCATTCTGGACCATTCTCCTTTGTGTTAGCACTTCAAATTATATTCATTTGGTAAAGCATCTTCCTTTGGACCTCTTCAAATCATCCAGTCAACGAAATCTCGCAAGGACAAGGCAAAATTTGATTTGTAGCTCCGGTCCTTCACTGAGGGACAGGAGCGATTTTCCTCTTGGAGGCGTTTCGGTGCTCATGAAAATCTTCAATTTACATTCAATGGAAAGATCTCGCCGTTCTCCATCACTTCCAATTTGAAATTCGTCTTGACTCTGCAGGAATAGTGAGATATTTGAAAATGAGCTCCCGTCCTTCACTGAGGGACAGGAGCGATTTTGCTCCTACAGGCCAAAATAACATGATTTTTCACATTTTAACACTTCACAAGGCAAAAACAAATCATTTCCAATGCCCAGGATCAAAAATCAAAAAAGTCAAAATTTAGTCAAAATATTCAATCGGACAAAAATTCACATTTCACTCTCAACACTTAGACAAATTTAAGCTCTGAATCAACATTCCAATTGAATATTAGACCATTCTGGCGAATTCATTGCATTCAAAATTTGCATCCTAGAAAAGGAAGCTCAAAAGCTCTCAAAAACGACTGGATTTTGGCCTGAAAAGACAAAAATAAAAACCCTAAGGCTTGACCCTAAATCCAGACGACCAACAGACTAACAAAATCCTAAAGACGAAAGCGAAAACGAACAAAAGACAAGCAAAAAGAAGGGGTCCCCATTTTCAATGGGGCGATGTGTGAAATGGTCACAACAGAACCCCACAGGACGAAGCCCAATGTCATGTTAAAAATTTAATGTTTGTTAATTTAATTTGATTAATTAATCGAATTGATTGATTAGAGTCCAAATTGATTGTTCGCAAGAAAATGACGTCAAGGAAGAGCTAAAGCGTCAGCCTGAAACACAAACCGAAGAGGGATCGTGATCAAAGCCCTGATCACGAGTGAAGCTAGAAAGAAGGGGAAATACATGACCGCGAGATCAGAGCCGAGCATTGGGAAGCGTGCCGCTGAACAACAAGCTAAAGTCCACCATCAGGACCAAAGACCAAAGAACACTCCGAATGCTGCAAGTCTATGCATTCTCGAGGAATGCACAACTGGATTTAATTCCAGAAATTCAGTTTTAAAAACGGAAATTGTTTTAAATGTAAAACTGCTTGTAGGTCCCGCTCAAGATATTTTATAACAGAGGGGACATAGGTCAATCATGTTCAACTACTAGATGGATCCAAATTGAAGCCAAACAATGATAGGTAGTTGAGATAGTGGTTGGGTGGATAACTAAGAATTAAGTGGGCATGGGTTAAAGCTGCCAGCTTTTGGGAGGCAGGTGGCAGCCCTTGGATGCAATCAATCCTGGCCACCGGTTCGACATGTAAAATCTATAAAAGGTAGAGGCCTTTCTTTTGTAAAGGGTTAGAGTTTTGTAGTGCGATTTTACAGTTAGAATAGGTTAGATTTTAGGAATAACATAGAGATGTTGCAAAAATTGTTGTAATGGCAGTTGAAGCAAATATATGAACATTGAATATGGTGTTTATTGTTTTTGTTTTCATTCTGTTTGCATGGTTTCTTTCAGCTAGTTAATTTTAGAGTGTAGGGATTTTAACGATGAAGTGTAGAGGGGTATTTGATGCATTTTTGGTTCATACCATTGGGGGTCTGTTGATTGTAGGTCATCGTGCATGGTTAGTCTGAACCCAAATTGTGCTTAGTTCAATTGTAGGTGTTCGTCTTAGGCTGTGCCAGAATTGGGTACCTAAAACGAGTGTCTCCGGTTTGAAAATCCTTCATCCCTTGGAGCTTGCACCGTTCTTGTCTAGTTGTGAGGGTGTCTCTGGCGAAACAAGAACTGATTTATCGAAATCTATCTACCCGTTGCATCAACTGTTATCATCCTTGTCCTTAGGCTTCCTGAACTCTTCCCTTTTGGTTTTATTTCGTAGTTCGAAAATCACAGCAAACCATCTTGTTGCAAAATCGTAAGACCCCTTGTGCTCCTAGCAAATCACATCAATCATTGAGTTATCCTGCAGTCAAGACTTGACAATCGAAACCTTGAGGTCGTCCCCATTGATCAATTAAAACAGCATCAGGGCTTCCTTCTACAAGACAGGATAGGATACTCATCGAGATCATTCTATTTTGCGTTGGCCGGATGAAGTTGCAGTGATGTAACTTTAGCCACGTCAACACAACCCAAGGTCAAAATTACTAAAGTATGGAGATGAGAATCTGCAAAAGTGATCAAGGAGGCATATAGTTTCAAAAGAGTTAATCAAAGTTAGAAAGTTTGATCGCTTAGATGATACAATTTGGGAATATGTCCCACTACCTTCATCATGTTGAGCAAGTTGGAAATGTTGAGCATCAAGAGATATTTCTCAAGGTGGCATCCTCTTCATCTTCAACCAATCAAGTTGTGCCACGTTAGCATGTCGAAGTGCATCAAACTTGATTCATCCAATGAAGGAGCATCTGACACATGGCACTTCATCAAATATTGTTATATGTACCTGTTGTGACCCATTTTCACACATCGCCCCATTGCAAATGGGGACCCTCTCTTTTCCTGCTTTCTAGGGTTTTGTTAGTGTCCTATGACCTTTTGCTGCAGTTTCACCAAGCCTTGTCCAGTTCAAAGCATTTTAGGCCCTGACGATTGAAAGTTAGTTTTTGCAAGTTATGTGATTCCGAAGTGTGAACGCCACCAGAGTGCTTAGAGAGGCCAAAGGATGAAGATTGCAATTGATTTGGACGAATTTGGACAACTTTCTATTTTTAGAAAGTTTGCTTTTTGCTTTTTCCTATTTTTTAGGAAGTTTCGTTTTTGGCATTTTTAGCCCAATCCCCAGTATGGCTATTTTTAGAAAGTTTTCCCTATTTTTTAGGGATGTCTGCTTTTTTGCTTTTTCGGGATGCTAACATAGGGTTTACACTTGCACCACTGACCTACTTCGATCGGAACTCGAAAATTCCAAGTTTTGACCTAAAAAGGCTAAATCCCTAGATTTTAGGCTTTTTGCTTTTTCAGAATGGGAACCTATGGTTTGCACTTGCACCACTGACTAGCTTCGATCGAAACTCGAAAATTCCAAGTTTTGACCTAAAAAGCTAAATCCCTAGATTTTAGGCTTTTTGCTTTTTCGGGATGCGAACCTAGGGTTTACACTTGCACCATTGACCAGCTTCGACCGGAACTCGAAAATTCCAAGTTTTGACCTAAAAAGCTAAATCCCTAGATTTTAAGTTTTTTGCTTTTTTGGGATGGGAACCTAAGGTTTGCACTGATACCACTGACCAGCTTCGATCGGAACTCAAAAATTCCAAGTTTTGACCTAAAAAGCCAAATCCCTAGATTTTAGGGGGCGTGATGACTCAGATAATCCACCTAGGTATGGATTTCAAATTTCAAGTTAATCCAATTAAATTTGATTAAGTTGTGAAATTTTTGAATTTTTTCTAAGAAATTTGGCTAAGTCTGGAATATCATCCTGTTGACGTGTCTGAAATTGCATTGCTGCAAACTCCATACGGCCAACGCAGAATAGAATAGCCAATTGATTATCCTATCCTCTCTTGAGATAAGGAAGTCCCTAATGCTATTTTTTATATTTGATCAAAGGGGACAACCTCAAGGTTTCTTTTGTCAGGTCTTGACTGCGGGATCTCTCAGTGGCTTGATGTGTTTTTGCTGGAAACACAAGGGGGACTTACGTTTAACTGGCAATTTATGGATAAGTTTGCTAGAACTTTTACGATCTCTCTATCGGATGATATCGGTTAATTTGATACTGTTTTGATAGGACTGCAGATTTTCTGAATAAAAAGGGGAAAAAGGAGGGAAGGATAAAGAGAGAGAGAGAGACATAAACTGTAAATTCTAACTAAGATAGCAAATTCAGTCAAGCAGACAGACACCTCCAGGAAACTAGATTAAACATCACCAGCTATTTAGACACAATGTTTGCATAAATCTAGTGCAATCTTCAAAGGAGAAACTAGATTTTCATATTATCAAGTACGATATTAGAACTTCTACATTCATAGTATGTATTTGATAACCGAACTAAGCATGAAAGGGTCCAGATTAACCATGCAGAAAGAAAAGCAATCAGTCGTTCTCTAATGGTATGGACTGTAAAGATTCTATCAGATGCTTGATTGAAAAATGCTATGTAAAATAAATAGACATAACTGAAAGCTTTCTAAATTAAGTGAAGAAGGAGACCATGCACTCACAAGGAAACTTGAAAACAGTCTTAATTCATTGCATTAATTCCTGTAAATTTCTCCAGAGCTTTCGCAACAATCCAAGAACTTCTTACAAAAAGAGGGAAAACCAGTCCCTTAAATAGGCTTCAAAAAGGATGAATGGCTTAGATTTAATCTAAACAAGTGGCCCAGATTCATCCATAAAGCAAGACTGCCCATACCCATAAATGGGAGGCAAATATCAACAACCACCCCAAAATGGGCAATAACTACCCAAAAAGGGATAATTACAACAATTTGAAATAATCCAAAAAGGTGTATCAAATAAAGCTTTACATTGGTTGACCAAAAGTCAACTGTCACCTTTTTGTGCAAAAGTGCACTTTTAAGATTTGGAGGGAAAAAAGCACTTTTGAGAAATTACTTTCTCTATTTCGGTCTCACACTCCTTTTCTAGAAATTGATCTTCGCCATGCAGGTATTCCCGCCATAAATCACGACCTGTTGCTTGCTCATCGCGAACGTATTCCTGGAACTTGATACACAACTGGAAGAGCAGATTGAATGGAAGCATGGGAGGATGGCGAATTTTATATTGCATGCCCTTGAGATATTGGTCCACGTGCTCTAAACCGTCCTTCCAGCTGGAGCGATTACGCTCAAAGCATAATATGTCTGAATGGAACTGACCAGCAAAACTCAAGTCCTTAGCAGAATAGGAAATCTTATCCGTCCCCAATCTTTCTTCCCAGTCCGGTTGGATTGCATTATCAGACAGGTCGTTCATCCATCCTGAAACCATTGATCAGAGTATGGTCTTACCTAGTTCTTGCATGTTTCCCAGAATTGCTTCACATGCGTCACTTTCTTTGTCAATAATTTCTTTGGTGTCGTTCTTCATGGTGATGGTCCAGTACCACTCCTTGAGAACATTGATGCTATGAGGATCTAGGATGGCAGACAACGTGGGAATTTGTGCGTGTGTCCAGAAAAGAGCTCTCATGAGGGGAAGGGTAGTGGCTGCCACCTCGTGCATATGAAGGGATTCCTTCTTTACCTCCAATAACTTGACTAGAGTGAGCTCTCGATGAAGGGCCATTTCTTTCACCTCCTTAAGGATCTGCTCTCCCTTTTTCTTGATGTCTTGTATCCATTCCCTGACGGCTTTTGCGGTGTCCCGAACTCCTTCAAATTCAGTTGTGGTCCTTTGCGCCAACACTGTTGGGGGAATATGGGATTCGGAGGGATTGTGCAATGGCCTTAGGAGCTGATCGATGTATCCTTCGGCTTGCTCAGCACGGGCCCGATACATGTCCTTTTCCGCTGTGATCTCTTCGAGCTGCTTGAGTATATTCTGCACTCAATCCTTAAATTCTTCCTTTTTCTGCTCTTTGGTAGCTTGTCCGATGGGGATAGTTGTGATGCTATAATTTGCCAAT
The DNA here is from genome assembly GCF_030272615.1 of Cryptomeria japonica. Taxonomy (NCBI): domain Eukaryota; kingdom Viridiplantae; phylum Streptophyta; class Pinopsida; order Cupressales; family Cupressaceae; genus Cryptomeria; species Cryptomeria japonica. The sequence goes on along the minus strand of NC_081415.1, from coordinate 29,497,757 downwards.
GTTATCTGATCTGCTGGCTTGTCTACGAGCGGGGTGGCAATATGAAGAGTGCGGTTCCTTTGTTCGTCCTTGGTCACTCTAGAATATGCCCTTGGTTTCTTCTTCCCTTTGACTTTTGCTTGATCCATACGCGAGAAGATATCCTCTAGATCAATGGGTGGTTTGGTGGCGGCCCTGCGCTGAGCTTTGGCAATCAGCCACTCTTGAGGCACTGTTTGGGTTGATGATAGGGTCAAGTCAGCATTCTGTTCTCCTACGTTCTCAACCGACTGACCACAGATTCGCAGTTGCCCTGCCACCGGAGGAGTGAAAGAGGTGTGAAGCTCTTTGCTTGCAGCTAAATTCTCCCCTATTTCGCTGAACAACTGCCTGACATCTTCGTGTGAAGGTCGCTCTTCAGTTCTCTCGAGCTCATGAGTCTCGTCTATCCTTTGTTCTCCCTTGACGGTGGAGTCATCTTTGGTTGTATGGTGGAGCAGCAACTCGTGATGGCTCTGTTGAGTAGGTTCATGCACTTTGACCCCTTGGGTGGATGGAATTTCTCCTTCTTCTATTTGGTTACCCAGTTCGGTCAACTTGAGGGCTCTTAGCTCAGTGTCTAGCACATCAGGCGCAGGAGGATCATTGGCTTCAAATGCATCGATGTCGCTCTGGGAAGGCGGAGCAAGTATACAATCCAATTCTACAGCATCATCTGACGAACTGGGATCTTTTGAAGATGAAGTGACCTCCGGCCTCTTTATAGGAATCTTTTCCCTCCTTGTTCTTTTGGACGTTCGAGTCCCTCTGCAAGCCTTAGCCTTCTTTCTTTTCTCTGGTTTCTCAGTTCCTTCTCGGGGTGCACTAGATGTTCCTTCATCTTCTGAAGACTGAGAATTGAGGCTGCCCATCAAATGGTAAGTGAACTTGACTCCCTCATGGACTAGCCTCTCGATCTGCTGATGTAACCACTGATCTGTGTACCTTGCTGGGGCTGCCATAATTGCCTCGAAATCTGTGATTGGGTCCTGGGACCAATTAACGCCTGGCAAGAGATGCCTTACCGCTTCAAATTCTCGGACCTGGAGGCAATTCCTTGAGTTTGTGAGCTGATCTGGGACCTGACAGTATTCAAAGAGTCGCATCTGTTGCACACTCAACCTAGAATATTCCCGTCGCTTGACTTCGTAGTCATCAGAGCAATTCTTCCAATAGTCTTCAATTGACTCCTTTGCTCTGTACCTTCGACCATAGGCTCTTTTTGCCAGATTATCATGATCGAAGTACCTTCTTGGAAAATGGTCCTGTAGGCCATAGGAGGCCAGCTTTGCAAGGGACTCCTCTGCTAGGGTAGGGGTCTTCAAATGGACATCATGGCTGCCTATGATCATAGGAAATGTGAATCCAGCCTGCTTGCTTTCTCGGAGTAAGATGTCGGTCGGGCGTGACTGCCTTGCAACCTCCATAAGAATTGCTTTGTCGGTTGGATACCGTGGAAGTCGGAGGGGAGCACCATCGAAGCCAACTATTCGGATGTAGGAAAACCTTGGGAACTGAATGAACCAGGCTCCATACCTCTGCACTAAAGTAGTAGCTTGCTCCGAGAGCCTTATGTGTAACCCTCCCTGCATTAGCCTGACCAGGCGCATTGTGAAGGCATCATTGATGTATTCATACTGACCAACCGAATAAGCCGGGTTGTTCTTTTCCCTCTGAGCTATATCTTGGTAGTGCAGCTGGGGGTAACAATCATAGACTTTCACCTGACCGGGCCCATTCCCGATTTCACCTTTCATTATCAATCCTGGCAGTGGCTGGTTCTTGGCGAACATATAGACCAAATAAGAGGTCATGGTGAAGTACTTCTTCGTTTCGAGCTCAATCAGCTGAGTGTGGATGTTATCGCTTATGATCTGGGCCCAGTCAAACTTAGACTTCCCGGCGAAGACCTGCTCTGTAAAATAGAACATCCACTCTTCAAAGTAGCTGGACTTGGGAAGTCCCATGACTCGGTTGAGTAAGGTGACCATATCCCCATGTTCATTATGAAAATCACTCCTGGGGGTCTTTTTCACAATTCTGGCGCTTGAAGGCCTTTTCTCCTTGAACCATTCTTCGTTGATCAGTGCCTTGCATCGGGCCGGATTCATATCATATGCCCCTTGTGCTTCGTCTATGGTTGTAGCTGTGGGATTGTTTGGAAAGGGGATGTCAAATGCATCACCAACGGCCTCAGGAGAGAAGTCGGCGATAGTCATATTCTCCAGGATCACTAGTTTGGAATTCGGTTCATAATGCCGGGCAGCCTCCACTACTAATTCATAGTTCTGTATTGCTGGAGGAAAACCCACCGCTTGGGCGATGCTACTTTCCACCATCTGCCTAGGCCTGCCATATGCGTTGGGTGAGAAGACCTGATTCTTGAAGTCCTGAATATCGATATGGCCAAGGTCAGTATCACCAATGTTGTCCCAGACGCTCTGAACTTTCGACTCCCTCAATCCTCCCCTCTGATATTGATACTTCATCTTTTCAACCTTACGCAGGATATCTGATTTGGATGCTCGTGAGGTTTCGGCTGTAGCGGGCGTTTTTGATGATTCCATCGCCGATTTAGGCATTTATCCTGCACAACCGGATGCGGATTACGAGGTGATACAAGAAAAGTAATGCGGGTTAGATAGCAAAACGCTCCAGCCTGCCGGGATTAATTTAAAGTTTAGTTTGGACATGGAGCAATATTTCTAGCTAACAGCTTGATCAATTTGAAACCAGAATATTTATGAAGATTTCTGACTGCACATTTATACTTATCATTTCTGGATTTTGGATTAATTTTCAATAGAGGCAAAGCATGGAAATTTTCCTAAGTTTGAAAAGAGATGCAATTTCTGGTGAAGCCTTAGGAGTGAATTTTGAATTTTCGAGTGCTTTGAATAACGTTTATGAGCAAAAGAGATGCAGATTTTCAAGAATTCAAGCATTGTGATCAAATTTCACGCATTTGTCTATTCGATTTAAGCATTTTTCAAATGATCATACACAACAAAGCATACTTACCTGATGGGAGTGGATGGCAAGAGATTACCCAACCTTGTCGCGTGAAATGAACGGACGATCCTGCAAAGTTTGAATTCCAACGGTTATCTCTTTGTTTTAAATTTTCGCGGTTACCGGACAAAAGAGAATTTATCATTTTTAAATGGTTTTACCCTGGGTAATTGGTAATCTGAATTTAAATGATTAGGAGGGAGTTAATGCAGCGTTTTACCTTCTTATTTTCGGACCTCGGAGGGTTTTCAAATTTTGAACTGTGTTTTCCTCCTTGCAAGTTTCGCAAATTTCGCGTTTTATATTTCGCGATTTGCAAGCCTCTGGCGAATTTCGGAGCTTGGAGCCTGAGGAAAACTTCGGACCTGACACTTCCTTGTTCACAAACTTCGGAGGATTGACACCTTTGTGGTTTGGAAAATTCGTGATCCTACCTTGCTGGAGGTTTGGGCGCTATGGAGTGTATTTCGTGAATTTAGACAAACTTCGGACCTGAACGTTATTCGCAAGTTTGCGCTAGATGCATTCGCCACCTAAGGAAGGGTTTTGGCGATCCAAAAAAACCCTCGGAGGATTGAGTGTGTTTGCCAACCTTTTAAACTATGCCACCCTTCGTGATTTTCGCGACTTCAAGAGTTTAACGCGTTGCTCGGAACTTCGGACCTGAAGGGGTTTTTGATCTTCGGAGCATTCACCCTCCTTCGGAGATAAAAAGCTTCGGACCTGAGCGTCGGAGGATTGAATGAATTTGCAATTTTCCTTAGCAAGTTGTAACACTTGTATCTTTCTAATTTTCGCTTTCCAAGTCCGAAAAGGACTTCAAGGTTTTAAACAATTTTCGGAGCTGGGAGCATCTTTCGCGATTTCCTTTTGTCTCTCATTTTGGAGCTAGGGTCCGAAAACAAGCTCTAAGTGCTTTTCGGAGTTTTAATGCCTTTGGAAACATTTCGCGTTTTTCATTTTGGTCCAAAGGGTCCGAAAATATAATCGCTTGGTGATTTTCGGAGCTGGGGGCACTTTTGCGATTTTCGGACCAAGTGCGTCCCTTTTCAAATATTTCGCCCACTCTCCATATGCCTTCTAGGGTCCGAAAATGTAACTGCTTAGTGATTTTCGGAGCTGGGGGCACTTTTGGTGAATTTCGGACCAAGTGCGTCCCTTTTCAAATATTTCGTGTTTTTTCCTTTTGCTCCCCAAGGTCTGAAAATATAAGTCTACGGCGGATTTCGGAGTTGGGAGTACTTTTGGAGATGTTGCGATTTCACCGCTTTTCATTTTCGTGCTAAGGTCCGAAGATAGGAACTTAAGTGATTTTCGGGGCTTTTAACGTCTTTGGAACACTTCGCATTTTATCTCCATTTTTAAAATTCGCTCCAAGGTCCGAAAATGGGCGTATTAAGGGTTTTGGACTTTGAGCTACCCCTTGCGACATCTTGCATCTACACTTTTCGCCCTGGGGTCCAAAAATGGACGCCCAAGTGCTTTTCGGAGTTGGAAGCACATCTGGCAAACTTCGGATCTGAATGCTTATATGCGCGTGCTCTTTACGTTTGCCATTTTTTCAAATTTCGGAGCTGGAACCATCTTTTGCAACACTTAAAGGCTTTTACATTATTTTCGGACCAAATGGGAAGCATCAGACTTTGAAATTTTCGCCCTGGGGTCCGAAATTCAACCCCTTGGGCGATTTTGGCAAGATTAACTTAGTGAAATTCTGACCCCTTCGGGCCTCTGGGTCCGAAATTTGCCCCTTAGGCAATTTTGAAAACTTGCGCGAAACGTCGGACCTGAGACTAGCCTTTTGCCAGATTCCACAAATTTGGATTTAGGAGGCTTCAGAATTCTAAGGCATTTTGGCCAGGCAATTCGATCGTTCATCAACAGGCGAAAATCATCTCTTATTCAAATCTTATAAACATCGCGGCGACAAACCTTATGCAGTCTGCTTCACAGCTGTTGTGCGAAAAACGACGACTTTGGTCTTCGTGCGACCTTTAGGCGCACTGTTCTTGCTTGGCAGGCTTCGCCAATTCCTACTACCTTATGCCTACCCAAGGTGATTCTCAAAACTTCGAACAAAACTCTTGGCGTTCACGCTCGAGAGCTGGACTAGCTGAGAAGATTCATCGGCTCATTACTCTAACACCAATCACTTTACGGATCAGTCGCGGACTCGCTCGAAGAGACGCGAGAAACTCTGCGCGAAACTCAGCAGGGCAACGACGGAAAGCTCAAAACAGGAAGGGGGACCCTGTCGGCGACAGGGAGCGTGTGTAACCACAACACATCCTGATCCTGAAATTTGCCTAAGTCTGGAAAATTGGAGAATCCTCAAAAACTAGATTTTGCATTATTAGTCCTAGAGGTCCGAAACCACTCTCAAACATCCTGACAATATATATGAAATATAACTTAAAGTATAAGTGGAATACGCCTTATACGTAAATGTTATATTTCATATATAGTCCGCCCTCTTGAGAGCCTCCAAAAGTCCGCCTTGAAGAGCAAAGGTCTAGAAGTCCGCCCATGAGGAGCAACCTCCAAAGTCCGCCAAGGTCGGGAGGCTAAGGAGGAGGAGTGATAAAAGTCCGCCCAAGGTGGGAGTGGCCACCAAAGTCCGCCCAGGATGGAGGTCATGTAGGAGCCCTCTCCCAAGTCCGCCAAGGTGGAGAGCCTTCCAACATCCGCCAAGGTGGAGAGCCTTCCAAAGTCCGCCTAAGAGGTGGAGAGGTCTCCAAAGTCTGCCATGCAAAGGTGAAGAGGTCTCCAAAGTCGAGTCAAGGTGGAGAAGCCACCAAAGTCCGCCAAGGTAAGAGAGCTATGTGGGAACACTCTCCAAAGTTCGCCCAAGGTTGGGAGGCCATGTGGGAGCACTCTCCAAAGTCCGCCAAGGTTGGGATGCCATGAAGACCAACACTCTAAAGTCCGCCCAAGCATGCCAAGTGATGGAGAAGCCAAGTCTAAAGTCCGCCAAAGGGTAGAGAGCCATGAGGAGAGATGCTTGAAGTCCGCCCAAGGTCATAAGTGTTGGGAGCAACCTTCAAAGTCCGCCTAGGCCATAAAGGGGAGATGTCTTAGAAGTCCGCCTAGGGGGTGTGTTCCAAAGTCCGCCCTATGCCTTAGCTAAAAATTCGCCTTGATTGAGCTTTGCTCAAAGTCTGCCCTCCAGGTTGAAGGGACCCTTCAAAACTCCGCCCAAGGAAGTAGATGCTAAGTATGATGTTGAAGAGCCTTCTCAAACTCCGCCATGCCTTGGAGAGGTCAGGAAAGTCCGCCTACACATAAAAGTCAAATAAAATCAATGAAAATACAAAGTGATGTCATGAAAATCAAGATTTCGAACTTAAATCCAAAATAGAAAGTTTTCAGAAGGAGAATATTGGAAGATTGATAAGGATTTCGAACTTAAATCCAAAATGGAAAGTTTTTTTTAAGAGAATATTGGAAGATTAATAAATATTTCGAACTTATAGCCAAATTGGAAACTTTTGGAAGATATTTTCTTCGAATTTGGAAACATGACAACACTTTCCAAAAGAATGAAGTCAAAATTGGAAACATGATTTGGAAGATTTTAAGGGTTTTTGATTGAGGATTTAACTTTATTTACAAATACTTCGTTGTAAACTTCATTTCTACACCAAGAAGTTCGAAAATATTAAGGAGAGCATAGTAAAATACTTTCAGTTTGGAGTTCATTTGGAGAAAGTTTTGGATATTGCTGGAAGTTGGATAAACTTTTTTTGACAAAAGTTTCACAGATTTTTGGAGAAAGACAACTAGTATAAGGACGAATTATTGAATCTCTCCTGAATTTTTGAGTATTTTTGAAGGTGAAATTAAATTCATGATGCAGATTTATATATTTTCTGGGTTTTTCCAGAGTTTGAGAAATGATTTTTAGTGAATTTGTTCGAATTTCTAAGGGAGAAAAATCATTTTTTTTGGCTAAGTATAAGAAATTTTCGGAGTTATAACACTTGGTGTTGATTTACGATCAGTACCACCCTGGAAGACTGAAGGGTTTTGAGGATGAAAATGAAGTGAAATTTTCCAAACCCTTAGCCGTTCGCAGCCTCGATTTTCTTTAATCCAAGATAGATTTCTAACTTATTTTCCTTTGGTTTTACAGGTCGCAAGAGGAAATAGAAGCGGGATCATCATAGAGATTGCTGTTGGAGTTCACAGGCAACGTTCATCCAGGCGTGAAGATAGCCAAAATTTGGCTAAGTATGGGAAATGTTGAAGGCATGTCAGGGTATCGAGAAGAAGGACATGATCACAGCGAATGCCTGAACAACTTGATCCCATCATTTCATATTTGCAAGGGGTTATCTAGAGCTTTTACCCTCCTCCCATGCAAGATAACTTGGGAACTGAAGGCAGGATCATCACAGAAAACACAAATGGAGTTTCGAGCCAAATTCAGAATTGAAGACGAGACCACGAGCAAGGTTCGTCCGAGTATAGAGAGGGCCAAAATTTGGCTAGGTATGAGAAAAACTTCACGAGGGGATTTCTTCTCCAAATTCGAGGCACTTGAAAGAATCTCAAGGCATCAAGAAAGAAAAGTTCTCAGACTTGGTGAAAATATGGAAAAGTTAGATAAACTTCCAACTTCTTGAAGGATTTCATCTCCTGAAGGAATTAAAAAAGACAAGCTCCCAAGCAGAATCAAATGGCGACAAGAAGAAATCAAATCTCCATACTTAGACGATTTCTTGACACAAATTGGAGAATTCAAGAAAGACATCCAACACGTTGAGGTGGCGCCTCGTCATTTTCCAACCAATCAGATCACTCCAAGTCAGCGTGTCCAGGTTCGATGAACCTGACTTATCCAGAAGCTTCTAGAAGGGCACACTTGACAATGCAACAACCTTCTATTTTCATTGATGGTTCATATTTAGCAAGAAGGACAAGTGTCCCAAATGTAATTGGTCGAGGGTAGTTAGTTTTGGGAAACCCTAATTAGGGTTTATAGCTTTCAATCTGGGCCCTTGATCACTGTTTGATCTCGGTCGTTCATTTATTCTTGAAAACTATATAAGGTTGCCTCCTCTCATTTGGAGAGTGTGAGGTGTTTGATGTATTGTTGCTTAAGGTCATTTCCAGATAATATATTGCATGTGCGCTGCTTTGTAATCTCTATTATTTGAATGATTTGCATGGTTTCAATTGCCTCAACACTTAGTTAAAATTAATCTAGATTTGCTTTCATTGTTGTTAATTTGAATGAAGGATTTGATAAGTGTCAATTGATGGTGTATCTCCGCTCGTACTTTTGGTAGATGGATGATTTCCATTCTACCGTGCAAAGTTAGTTTGAGCCCATCCCCTGTGCATCCCAACATTTCAATCATAAGCACAACCCTTTGAAGATTGCACCGGCCTTGTGTAGTTGTCCCTAGTGTGGTGAAGTAAGGTTTGGTTTCTCGAGAGCACCCAGTTGATACCGTCTCCAAAATTCGTAGGATTAGATTAGCCTCCTCAAACCCTATCTCCTTTTCCCTTTCTTTTGAAAGTCTAAATCTCGGAAAATTCCCCCCCAAAAAAGAAGAGCTTAAAATTGCTAAATCCATCTAAGTCCAACAGTTCAAGATACTTGTCAAACGTAAGTCCCCCTTGAAATTTCAGCATACACTACCCAAGAAGCTTCCACTAAAGTCGCTTGTTCGCACATATAGACCTTCGGGTATCCTATTCTAATGTTTGGTAGATATACCTTCGGGTATCCTATTCTAATGTTTGGTAGATGATAAAACATACACCAACAGTACCTAAACTCAATTCTTATTGGTGCACATTCAAAGAGGACAAGTGTCCAAAATATTGTAATTTTCTCATTGGTCAAGAAGAGTTTGTTGTAACAAACCCTAATTAGGGTTTTATCTTGTAATCTTGTCCATTGATTTGAGAATTAATCCTAGCCTTTGAAATGTAATGAGCTACCTATAAAAGGCTGAAACCTCTCATTTCTAAAGGTTAATAGACATAAGACAACAAGTAGCTAGAGTAGAGTAGGAGGAAAATAGTTTGTTGCCAAAGCTTGTTGTAATGAACATACTTTTTCATTGAAGATATAGTGGATTTTGGTGTGCTATTTCAACATGTTGCATGGTCTCTACTTCTCATAGCTTAATTAGAGTTCATTGATCATAGTGGATGCTTATGAAGACATTGTGATGAATTCCTTGGTTCATACTTTTTGTGGTTTGCTGATTGTAAGTCACAGTGTAAAGTTAGCCCAAACCTTGTTATTGTGCTAAGTTCAATTGTGGATACTTATTCAAGTTGCGCTAGCATTGGGTATCTGGGTGATGTGTTTGCAAAGTGAAAATCTTCCATTTCCTTAGAAGATTGCATCAAATTTGTGTAGTTGTTCCTAATGGTGAAACAAAACTTGATTTGAGGGAGTTTGTCTAGGTAACATTCATCATCATCAGTGATATTAGGATTAGCATATTCTTTCAAAACCCTTTTCCTTTTGTCTTTTATTTCCAAGTGAGTTAGTATAGTTTGCATGTTCCAGGTGTTGATAAATGTAAGTCCCTTTGTGATTCCAGCATAATCACATCATAAACACCGAGTCTATCCCAAGCATGTAACTTGCATAGTTTGCATTTTAAACCTTGGAGACATATCATTTGATCACGTTGCATAGCATATGAGGTTTCTTTGTTCAAGAGAGGCTAGGATACTTTGTACTCTATTCTGTGTATGAGGTGCATAAAAACACGTCAAAATTTAGGACATGAATTTTTCTTTTGTCAATGTGTCTTATAGTTTGGTTCTTTGCAATCAATTTTTGTGACATTTTGTTGTGCCAAAGATTGAATCTTTCTTACATGCATTCATGTTCCTTATATTGATATTTATTTTAAAGATTTAAGATTACAAAGTTAGGCTAGGGTAAAGCTCTGTAACCTTGTATATTCTTTATTGGTGATGGCTGCTCTATTATGAGTATGACATGCATGCAGGCATGCGTATGTATATATACTCGAAGCATGCATCATTTATTGATTCATATAATGCAAAATGCTGACTAAGAAGTTTGGTTCATGAGAGATCCTCTCACCATGAAAGCAAGGAAAGTAAGGTTTGCAAGTGATCATACATTTCAACAAGTAAATTGTTCTAAACAATACATTAACTGTTTCAAACACATTTCTATTTGTAGTGTTTTGGCATATTGTCAGTATGGGTTTGGTGGTTCGCCAAACTTTTTCCCCTGGATTTGGTATGGTCAAGTTGAACCATGCAATATATATAAACATAAAAATCATACAAAAATATTCATAATAACAATATAAGTATATTAAAATTAAATAAATATAACTGCAAATGTAGTAGCCATACTTTAATATAAAAATATAATGCAAATTAGGTATAAATAATTATGGTATAGTCTAGATCGGGGGATCTAATGAAAGATTGCCCAATATAGCAGCCCAACACACACAACAACCCTTCCACACAGTGGAAGCAATAATCTGAAGCTACAATAAGTTTTCTTAATTGTCTGTAGTGGCATGACAACTTGCATAACAAAAATATATTATGCTATTAGGAACTACAACAGTTCCTTCAGCTTGTCAAGCTTCTCGCCATGATGCTTTCAACAACCTTCCTCATCACAATCGCCTTTGATCTTCATCTGTCTAAAATCTTTTCTTAATTTTTCTAATCATAGTTTTCCGTTCCCTCTTCTTTATAAACAGGGGTCCATATCCCCTCTTCTTTTGCTTGAAATCCCAGAGGCCTATCCACACCAAAAAACTAAAATCTTAATACAACTCTTGCTTCCTCAATGAAGAGAACCTGCCAGATCTTTTGGCCAAAAACAAAAGAAAAACCATCACAAGAAACAATTGCAGTCTGGGGTTGTAATCACTACCTTAAGGAAGATCAAAGAGCTACGGAAAATTGCATAGAAGAAGCTACACAGCCAAAGAAGAAATTGCCTGAGCGCCAAATGATAGAAAGACTGACCCAAGGAAAAGAACCATGTAGCCTCTGAACAAATTAGAGCCTCTAGATGTAAGAAACAGCCAAGGAAAAATATAATCAAATGCCACATGGTAGATTAAGGGCCCAAGAAGAAGTGCCATGCTGTCAAGGAATGATCAAATGAAGAGCTTGGCAAAGAGGAAATTGTTCCACATGAACATTAGGTTAATTGCCATGAAATGTGAACGGTTGAACAAGGCAAAGAATGAATTGCCGACGAAAGTATGAGCCCCAAATATGTCGCCAAGTGTAAAACCGGTAATAAATCAGAAAGAAAAGCTTTGCATGATGTCTACATTGCTTCAACAATAATATACACAAGAAATGACTTGATCAATGCTGCTGCCATGGTTAGAAAATTAAAAAGAACATGTAGTTTTAGAAGCGAACAGTTGGCAGTTTTGAAAGCTTATGATTTGTCCTTTATATTTGAGTATATTGCATAAAACATTAATAATCAGTTATCCAGCTAACCAACATTTGACTTATCATTAATATCAAGAGTAGCCCTTTATCCATTGAGTCTCCTGTTGCAGCCTATCATCACCAAGGCAAAAATGCTTTGGAATACATAAATGTTCTATAACAGAAATTATACAGTTCCTGTTATTTTCTGCAGCATCTAGAAACACACAAAGCTATCATATAGCGCAGCAATAGATGGTATGAAATATATAACTAACTTGTAACCAATATATAACTAACCTATAACCAATATATAACTAACCTATAACCTTCTTGTAGTGCCCTCCGAGAAGAAAGCTAAATGAAGCTACATAGTAGCAAACACACCAAAATTGAAGACTATGATGTTCATCTTCCATAGCCTTTTCCTGTTCTGGTATTCCTTTTGCCTCTGAATAAGTCTGGGGCTCAAAAACACACTGAATGTTTTCCATAAGAGAAAAGTTAGCTGTGTTCTTCTCGATCTTGGCTCTAGAAGATCTACCCTTAAAAGCTCATCATCACGAACATCACTGATAAGCTTTTTCCACCACTTAGGTTAGAGAGTAGAACCATCTACTTCTAAATTAGGTGTAGCAACATGACTTGGGCTGCTTGGAATAAACTCATCTCGATGTTGATCTAGGTTATCTTGAGGGAACTCTGGTGGTACAATATCATGCCTTGGTGATTCCACAACTTCAGGTAAAGCTAATGGAAGCCTAACACCTATATCTGTTTTCTACAAAGGTTGATCTTTAGGTCGTTGGATGGGAGAAGTGAGCGGAAAGGGCCTACTATCCTCATCAAAACCACATCTCTACTGAATGTAAGACATATGGTGTCCACATCAATCAGCCGATAGGCCTTATGATTGTTACTGTAGCTTGTTAGCATCAACTTTTGACTCTTGGAATCTAGCTTTGTTCTCTTTATATTATAAATCCAAGTATATGCAGTCGAACCAAAAACCCTGAGGTGGTTGATTTTTTGGTTTCCTCCTAGACTAAGCTTCTTTGGGAGTCATCTTCGTAATGTGAGAGACCAATTCCAAAGGTATAATGCATTGTAGTCTGCTTCAACCCAAAATTTCATTGGTACATTCTTGTTTTCAATCATACACCGAGCCATCTTTGTTATGGTTCGGTTTCTCCGTTCAACAATACCATTTTTCTGAGGGGTATAAGGTGTGGTGGATTGACACTTGATTCTGTGTTTAGCATAAAAGTTTGTGAATTCAGTGGAACAAAAGTCACCCCCATTATCTGACCTAGAGTTATGATTTGATGACCTTGACTCTTTTTCAACTAATGCCTTAGGCTTTTGAAATTCATTAAAGAATTTTATTTTGTTTTGAGAAAAAGCACCCATGTTTTTTTTAATTGAAATCATCTATGAACAAAAGAAAATACTTGGCACCAGTGACCGATGCCGTATTCATTGGTCCACAAACATCTGAATGAACCAGTTGCAAGACCTTGGATCCTCTCCAAGCTTGTCCATTGGAGAATGGAGTTCGATGCTGCTTCCTTGCTTGGCAAGCTCCGCACACACCATGTGTCTGTTGTTAAATCTCAAGTAAGCCTTCTACCAGATTCTCTTGAGCACACAACCATGTGTCTGTTGTTGGCAATATTATTTGTCATTAATATCAATTGTTTCAGCACTGTAGTCACAGAAGGTACATAGGCCAGTTTGTGGACGATTTGTGTTGATCTGCAGGTCTGATATAATACCCTACATTTCCAAACTTGAACAATATGTTGGTGAAATGAATATGTAGTCTGCAGTTCTATATCAGATACGTGGCAAGGCAGTATATATTTTTGTTTTAGAATGGTACAAACAATTGTATTATTCAATCATTCGAAATCTTACCAGGTTTACTTGATATCATTCCAACCTGCATAGTGTGCGACAACAGTGTGAAAATGTTTCAGAATGACTTCTAAAGATGGTTCTTCAATCTATTCCGTGCCACAACTCCATTTGATGGAAGTATTATCAGATTTGTAATGTTTGTTGAAACAATGTCTAAAGAAATTCTTTGACGTCGCAAGCATATCATTACCTTATGAAATAGTAAAGGACGTCAAACTTATAACTTAAAGTTGGTTATAGTTAAAGGTAGTAGTTAGACTCAGTTATAACGGGACTGTATGGGCACCAATAATAAAGTGAAAATGTTTTTTTAAATGAATGGGCCTTCTTTTTTTGACTTCAATGCCACATTGGGAGAATAAAGTGATTTTGAATTAAATTAAAAGAGCAAAAGTAAGATGGATGTAGCCTTTTGTAGAGATATAAAAGTTAATCTGAGGAGCTAAGTTCGTATGCTGGAGTTGATATTTTGGTATTCTTCTTTGCTGGAGGAACTTGTTCTTCTTGAAGGTTTGTGAGGACGAAATCCATTACAGGCCACATCTTGCATGTTGGTGAGAGACCAAATCTAGAGTATTTGGGTGATTTCATTCAAGAATCAGATTGGAGCTTTAATGGTGTTTGATTTATACTTATTCAGTTTTTGAGCTGCACATTGCCAAAGACTATTTGCTGAGGGGAATTTAGAGGAAGCATTTTGTTGCATTTCTGTGAGGCCATCTGGGCGAGTTGTACTATTTTGTTAGCCACATTACTCAAGGGTTGGATGTTGAGGTGGTTGCTAGGGTTTAGGCAAGGTTTTGTAGTCCTTGAGGAGGCATTTGGGATTGCTTCCATCATTTCTATCCATCACAAAACCTTTGGAGGGTTTCTTGGAGAATTTTGTAAGAACACCCCCTATTCTAGACCAAATTTTTTTAATCCTTCCACTCCCTGTAATTTTGTCAAACAGTTGGCTTGTAACCTGGTCACTGAGTTATCTGATAAATTATTAGTTTGCAGATGTGAATGGTTGTTTCACTCGTCCTTGTTTGAAAGTTGGGGGTTTGCAAATTGATACCAAATCAACCAAAATGAAGAACACCAATATATTGCATTCACTAAGTCTATGACAGTAATAACAATTAGATTTAAGATGAACAACGTTCAGATTTACAATATATTCTATTGCTAATAACAATTCCATTACATTGCGTTTCTTGAATACTCAGTCAACATTACTTTTTCATTGCCTAATTTCGTCCAAACAGTGATAACAATGGAAAGGCCTACCAATAATGGTGCCTAGAACTCAGTTTCAGACCTGATACAGCCACCTCATGACATGTACAACACACTTAGAACTGCTAAAGACCTGTACGACATCTTCCCTTTACATTTGCTGGTAATACGACACTATGGCAGCCCATTGTAATGCCCAAATTTCAGTCACAGCACCAATATTGACTGGTATGGCAGCCTCCAACACTTATCTCAGCAGTGTGGTACCCAAGGGATTAGCTTAGCAGTACTGAAGCCTTGGCCGACAATGCAATATTGAAAAATAGAAATGACTATAAATGCAAACTTCTGATTTTACCTTGAAAACTTGATTCAAATCCTCTTGACTATGTCTTTCAACAGCGAAGAGAATGTCATTCATGAAGGTTTTCGTCCTCACAAACCTTCGAAGAAGAACTCCAATATTTCATCAACTTCATATATTTTCCAAGCATGCTGAAAGAGGACTCTTCAATCTCTTTTATAACGCTTTCTAAGAGGTCATTCACTCTTGTCAATCTGGGATAAATAAAATCACCCTTTTTGCCCTTTCCTATAATTTCAGGATTTTTGCCTTTTCTCCCCTATTTTCTCGCGATTGCTTTTTTTTAATATTTCCCATGCCATGTAACGTGGTTTTCCTTAAACATAAGTCCCCAAAGACTTTTTTATGTCTCCAATGTATTATAGAATAAAGGGGGAGTTTTTTATTTAAATATTTCCCACAATTATAAACTACGCATTAATAAATTATTTAAACTTTATAAAATACTTTATTAACGCACAATGAATCATATCAATGATAAATAAATCTTCTTGTCGATTTTAAACAATTACCATCGACATTTCACTGCCACTGGATGTCCAACCATGTCCAGAAAGACTTACTATAAATAGTAAGTGTGCCCAAAACTGCCTTAAATCACTTAGAATGACCTGCAATTGAAGATGTCTAGGTGAAATTTCTCCAAGATCAGTTATGTGTCCTGGTTACCTATGAGATCATGAGAAAATAGGCTAATGACAAATCATGAGCTAATTAGCTAGAAAGGGGACATTACAGTTCGCCCTTCCCAAAATTGCTTGTCCTCAAGCAATTTCAACTTTGGATGCTGTAATATCTGCTCAGGAACTTATTGTCCCTATCGCTAACTATGTTCTTTGGCATCCCGTGAAGCTTAAACACCTCCCGAAAGAACAAGTTTGCCACCTGTGCTGCTGTGCTGGTAGATGTAATATCGAAGAAATGAGCATATTTCATTAACCTATCCACCACTGCATAAATACAATCCCGACCCTAGACCTTGGGTGGGCTTGTGATAAAATCCATTGAAATGATCTCCCATTTCCTGTCAGGAATGGGTAAAGGTTGTAGCTACCCAGCTAGAGGGGAATGCTCATTCTTATTTTGCTGGCAAACTGGACATTCTCTAACATATCTCTGAACATCATCCTTGAGTTCTCTCCAAGTAAACCTCACGAATTTGCCTGTATGTTTTGAAGAACCCAAGATGTCTAGCCATAGGTGCATCGTGGAATATCCTCAAGATAGTAACTTTGATGTGTGACGAAGGTACCAAGTAAATCCTATCCTTGTATAGGAGAAGGTTATTAAGCACTGCATATCTATCATCATGAACGAATCCCTTTATCAAATCTGCTACCCACTGATCCTTAGCATATTCAACTATTATTTTCTCCTTCTAGTCTGTTGAAATCTCAACCAGAGAGCATACATGCGGTCTCCTAGAAAGTGCATCGACCATTACATTCTTCTTCCCTTTGACATACTCGATGTCAAAATCATACGCTTGTAGTTTGGTGATCCACTTCAGTTGCCTGTCGTTAAGATCTCTCTGGTTCATAAAGTATTTTATACTGTTATGATTTTTTTTAATGACAAATCTACCCCAAACCAGATAAGACTTGAATTTGGCCAGTGTATGCATTATGGTTGACATCTCCCTATCATATATAGAATAGCTCTTCTCTACTCCCCTTAGCTTCTTGCTTTAAGACTGCACCCACCCCATCTCGAGATGCATCACACTAAAGCTCAAATGGTTTGGAGAAGTCTGTAAGTGCTAATACTGGACAAGGTGTCATCAATTTGTTTGAAGAGCTCGAAACACTTTTGAGCCACTCAACTATAGCTTTGATTTTATCGGGGTTCACCCTCACTCCATCTGTGCTAATGATGTGCCCAAGGTACAACAACTCTGTCATGCCAAATTCACATTTAAATTCTTTGGCATAAAGGGACTCACTCTCAAGAATGCTCAATACCTCCTCCAAGTGGTGCAAATGCTCCTCCCACGTCCTACTGTATATCAAGATGTCATCAAAAAATATAAGCACAAACTTCCTCAGTTGTCTCCAAAAGCCTTGGTTCATGCAACTTTGGAAAGTAGCTGGTGCATTGGTTAGTCCAAATGGCGTAACTGGGAACTCAAAATGCCTAAAGTGACATCTGAATGCTGGTTTTTTGAAACTTTGTGAAACTCATCAATTAGCTCATCTATCCTAGGAATGGGATATCTTTTCTTTATGGTCTTTTTATGAAGTGCTTTGTAGTCAATGCACATGTGCATTGTCCCATCCTTTTTCACTAAAACCACTACTGAAGCAAATGGACTTTTGCTTGGCCTAATAAGTCCCATCTCCAACAACTCCTTTATCGCTTTCTCAATCTCATCCTTGTGCACCTTAGGATGACAATAGGGGGGGGGGGGTAATCACAGGTTTCGCCCCCTCCTATTCGATCACATGTTCTATTCCTCTCTTTGGAGGTACACCTGGTGGAATGCTTCCAAACACCTTTGTTTAGATATGACCTCCCGAATGTTTGGATGGTACTCCTTAAGCTATTGCTTTGTCACTGTAGGCATGATCATACATTCTGTTGCCCAGTCCACCTGGTCATGTCTAAACAAACTTTCCATCCTCTTAAGTGAGACTACTTTGAGTCCCCCATCTTATAATCCTCTGAGAACCACTTTCCGACCCTGATGCTCAAATCTCATTTTCAATTTTCCAGATTGAAGGAGAACTCCACTAGAGATCTCATCCATTTCATACCTAGGATGACATCATTATCTCCCATATCAACAACATAGAATTTACCTACCATTTCATTGTCTCCCATCCGCATATGAAGATCAGGAACCATCTGAGTATTGAGAACCTTGTGTCCATTTGCTACCATCACTCTAAATCCCTCATGCTCCTCTGTTTGAGGTCCCCGCTTCTTCACGAAGCTTTTATCAATGAAATTGTGGGTGGCTCTTGTGTCTATCAGCAAAACCACTCAATGCCCCTGTGTCACACTTCTTACCTTGAAGGTTATTGACGGTTCAGTACTGGTAAGTCGTGCAATGGTCTTATCTTCTCCAACCTCCTCTGCTGTACTATCCCTTGTAGAGTCTAATCAGAATCAAGCTCAACGAATATTATCAAACACTTGGCATACAATATTTGGAGCTGCTGTTAAAAGTTTTCTGACTGTCTTCTCTGAGTTCGTAGGCTGCACAAACACTTATCATGCTTCCCAATATACTTCTATAGCCATTAGGAATTTTAGCAAACAGTTGGCATACAAGCCTTATGCTGATAATAAATCTACTTCAATGCCTAAAACTGATTACAAGGATGATGCAGACTACCTCCATTTACAATGCTAGTGATGCTGATTAAGACAACAGACAATACTAACATGTAATCATGAAGCTATTACAACATAATCATCAAATATGAAAACCTGGAAATGATGGCAGCCCACATAGGTGGATCGATTCCTCTTAATGACCTTGCTCTTGTCTTCAATGATGAGGCGCCTAGACTTCCAACCTCCCAGCAACACTTCTCTAATTTATTCAGAATTTTTGGTGGTTTCTAATGCTGAAATTGAACTAACCCCAGGGCACATATCTCACATGACGTACGACTGGGATATGCAACAGCTGTACGGCCTGTTAAGGAATGTCAACACCTTGCAAAGGCCTGTACAAATCTTGCTCTTCAATCTGATTATTAAACTTCTTCAATCTGCGGATAAAAACTCTCTGTATTACCCTCCAATTTGCCCAATTAGAACCTCTGTATGAAGCTTTCCTGTATGCTAAATTCAATTGATATTTCACCATGAAATGGCTGCTACATCGAAGAATTCTCGCTCTCCAATGGCTGATTGTAGATAGAAACCCTTGGCTTCTCCTCACAATTCATGAAATGAAGAAAATGGCTCAATAGAATGAATTCGATTTTGGTTTGAAGACTTATATACTCCTCATAAGTTCGATTTCCAAGGAAAAGCATTTAAATAACATTTAGAATGTTATTTGGTTTCATACTTAGGAAATCTTTTAACATTAAATTAATATTGGACCCCCATATTTAATTGAATAAATGGCCCCCCCTTTTATGATTAGACTCTCAAGTTATAATGTTAAGTTATAACATTATAATGACCCCTTTAATTATTTAATTATAATATGAGCCATTAAAACATTAATATCTTCGTAAATACTCATTATTTTGCTATCTGAAATGGGAGTCAACACTGCTAATCACCATGTGACCGGGTGCTTTTCTAGAAATAGAAAGGGTCATTCTTGATCAACCTCTGACTTACTATAAATAGTAAGTATTGCAAATGAAGTCCAAAGATGCCAAATGAAAACCAAATCGAAGCATACTGAACCCTGGAGAAGATACCAACTATAGAAGACCCTCTGTCCACACTCATTAGCCTATGAGGGTCAAAATGATAGGCTAAACACTCAAGAACATGAATGAACTAAAAAGGGGACATTACATCTGCCGCAATATCTTCGTCGTCGCTACTTTCAGAATTTGACTGTTGTTCTAACTCTTTTGAAGGTGATTCTTTAGCAGAGAAATACTCTAATTGTTTTGCCTTCGCTTTAACAGTACACTTATGCGACGGGTCCCATGGCTCTTTGCAATGAAAACAAAGTTTCTTTCTTTTGAGCTCATTCAATTGATCATTGTCAAGTCTCCCTATATTTGTCCATGGTGGGTGTGAATCACTCCGTTTCTTGTCCTTTCCTTTTTTCTGTGGAAAACTTTTAGACTGAAATTGGCTTTTTGAGCTACAAGCCTCCATGTCCTTGGCCTTCTTAATGGCCTCTTGTAGTGTAGGTGGATTGAGGGCCTTAATCCACCCTCTCGATGGATCAGCCAACCCATCCATGAAAAGCACCATGAGCCTCCTCTGTGATATATTTGTAACTAATATTGAGTCTCTGAAACTCTGAGATATACTTCTCCAGTGGTCCCCATTGTTTCAACTGTTCCAACTCTTTGAAATGTAGTTCTCTATCCTTCCTATCAAATCTCTCTATGAATCGTTCTATAAACTCAACATAGGAAGTGATTTGACCATGTCCCATAGTCACCATGCCCTGGTGCCACCATTCATGTGCAACTGCATCAAGGTGTATAGCAACATATTTAATGGCTTCTTCTTTAGGCATAGGATTAAGTTGAAGGTAAGTCTCCACCTTTTGAACCCAAGCTCATGCTGTAGTCTTCCCAGAAGCATCAACATATATGGTAGAGACAACTTCCCTACTTTCTTTTGTAACCCAAAGATTTGGTTTTTGTCTCTTGCACATGGCACGTGTCTCATCCTCACATTAATGTAATCTCGTAGAGATATATCTGCTTGAAAATCGGGTCCTCCACTCTCCCAATCTCTTTTGAATTGATCTTGTAAGTCGGTGATCTGAGGTTCATTCATAGGCTATGCTGGTGCCTGTTGGTATGTGTTTTATCATTTACTGAACATATGAATAAAATATCCAAGGATACTCTATCCTCTCCTGAACAAAATCACTACTTTTGCCAAGATTGCGAGCAAGACAACAAGGTGACTTGAAGGTCTATATGTGCGAACGAGCGACTTTGTGTTGGATAGCTACCTTGGTTATTGTTGTGCGTTGCACACACTCACTGTCGCTGACAGGGTCCCTCTCGTTTCTTTTCCAATCGTTGTCTTGCCTGGTATAGGATTTTGATTTTTATCTGCCATTTTGAGATCCAACACGTAGTAGTGAAGCAATGAGCTATGTAACCATCAGGAGATGGGGCGTGTGTTAGTTTTAAGTCGCAAGGCCTGGTGTCATGTTGTTGTGCGAATCGCACACCCATTCCCGTCTTGGACAGGGACCCCCAGTTTGTGCCTTTCTGTCCTGATCCTGAAATTTGGCTAAGTCTGGAATTCCCTGATCCTGAAATTTGGCTAACTCTGAAAACTGAGGAAACCTCCAAAAACTAGAATTTGCAATATAACTCCTGGAGGGCCTAAACCACTCTCAAACATCCTGAAAGTATATATGGAATATAACTTAAAGTATAAGAAAGGAGAAACACATATGGAAATGTCACTTTATATTCCATATGCTCAATTTCGGACCCAGAAGCCAAAAGTTGGAAAAGTTAAAAGTTGCCAAACGACCCTCAAGGTCCGAAATTCACTTTAAACATCATTTTCGGACCCTAGGGCCGAAAATTCTAAATATAACAAAATCGCAAAAAGTGTTTCCAGGTCCGAAAATCACTTAAGCACCAATTTCGGACCCTAGGGCCGAAATTCGAAGTTTCTTCTAAATTTCCAAACGCGTTTTTAGGCCCGAAAAGTGAAAACGCGATTTTACAAAAGCGCCTCCAGGTCCGCAATCACTTAAGTCTCATTTTCGGACCCTTGGAAGAAAATAAAAAAAAACGCGAAGTTTTAAAATGGACGCTTCAGGTCCGAAAGTCCGAAAGTTCGAAAAACCACTTAAAACCCCATTTTCAGACCCCTGCGTTTAAAGTGAATCGTGAAATGTTTAAAACACGCCCCAGGTCCGAAGTTTAAAACGCAAAAACGCCTCCACCCCCCGAAATCACTTAAAACCTTATTTTCGGACCTCAGGTCCGAGGTTTTTGAACAGGGCGAAAAGTTTTAAAAAACGGACGCTTCAGGTCCGAAAACCCGAAATACCCATTTTCGGACCCCTGGGTTTAAAAACGCGAAATAAAAAAGGACGCACTAGGTTCGAAAACTGACGATAGCGCTTCAAGCCCCGAAAATCGTTTAAAGTGTCCATTTTCGGACCATGGGGCGAAATCGAAAAAAAGGTATAAAGGTGCGAAATCCTACAAAGCTCCTCTAGATCCGAAGTTTGCCTTGGACACCCATTTTCGGACCCCAGCCCCGAAATTTTAAAACTCAGAAATTTGTAAAACGCCTGTAAGCTCCGAAATTTGCAAAAGGATGGCAAGGTCCGAAATTCGCCTTAAGTCTTCAAAATCGGACCCATGAGCCAAAAGTGAAAGGTTTTGAAAACTTGCAAAAAACGTTCAATGCTCCGAGTTTGCAAAATCTTACAAAGGATCCGAAGTTGTCTTTAATTTGCAGAAGTGTTCAAGGTCCGAAAATTACCCTTCAGTTTGCATAAACTCCCCATGTTCCGAAAATATCTCCAGTTCAAAATGTCTAAATTCTCCAAAATTCACCAGAAAAGCATGAGTGTTATGATTTTAAAATTTGCAGAAGTTCTCCAAATCTCCGAATCGCGCCATAAGAAGATTTCAAAACGTCCAGGACTCGAAAGGTAAAAACGCGTAGAAGTAAATCGCCCGAACACCATCAAGACCAAGGATCAGATTTCACAATCGAAGAGAAGGAGAAGCATTTTCAAGATACATCTCGCAAAGAGCTTCTCAAGCCAGACGTTGTAATTGAATTAATGTTTGTTAAAATTAAATTATTTAATTTTTTCAAATTAATTTAATTAAGTGAAATTGGTTGATCGCAGGACGTCATCGAAGAACCAGGAGAAAGACTTGAAACGCAAATCGAGGAAGGGTCGCAATTCAAGGCCAGGCGCTAAAGATTGAAAAAGAAAGATGCAGGAGCGCAAGAGCAACCGAGCATTAGGAACCGTGCCATTGAACATAGATGAAGTCCATCGGCGAAATTGAAGGCAAAAAAGCAAAAGAACACTCAGTCTATGCATTCTCGAGAAAAGGAGACACAGATGGATTTAATTCAAGGAATTCAATTCCTAAAAAGCTGAAACTACTTTATTGTAAACTGCCTATGGGTCCCGTGCAAGATATTTTTGTGGATAACTATTCCCAACCACCAAGAAGACCAGATAGACCTGAATTAAAGCCAAAAGTGGTTGCTAGTTGAGATATTTGTTGGTTGGATAACTGAGAATTAATTAGGCATGGGTCAAGGCTGCCAGCTTCTGGAAGACAGATCAGGGCCCTTGGATGCAGTCCATCCTGGCCTCTGATTCAAAATTGTAATATCTATAAAAGGCAGAGGCCTTTCTTCTGTAAAGGGTTAGATAGTTAGATAGTTAGATTGTTAGAGATTGTTAGAAATTGCTAGATAGTTAGATTTTAGAGTTAGAATAGGTTAGATCTTAGTAGTAGCATAGAGATGCTACAGAAATTGTTGTAATAGGCAGATGAGATCAATATATAAACATTGATTTGGTGTTTATTGTCTTGTTTTCATCCTGTTCGCATGGTTTCTTTCAGCATTTTAGATAGATCTTTATGTTTTAGGTGTGTAGGTATTTGATAGATTCGGGCTCATACCACTGAGGATCTGCTGATTGTGTATCCTTTTGTGTGGTTAACTTGAGCCTTCGATTGTGCTTAGTTCAATTGCAGGTGTCCGTCCGAGCTGCGCCAGAATTGGGTGCTTAGCCGTGCGTCTCCAATCTGAAAATCTTCCAAGTTCCTTTGAAGATTGCACCGTTCCTGCAAGGTTGTGAGCTATTCTGGCCAAGCAGGAATTGGTTATGTTGAATCCGTCTACCCGCATACCCGTGTTGTTAGTTTTAGATCTCCTAACCCTTTCCTTTTGCTCTTTATTGCATAATTCGAGAATCACAACAGACTAGCTTGTTGCCAGTTAAACGTAAGTCCCCCTTGTGTTTCCAGCATAAACACATCAAGCCACTGAGAGATCCCGCAGTCAAGACCTGACAAAAGAAACCTTGAGGTAGTCTCCTTTGATCAAACTTAGAAAACAGCATTAGAGACTTCCTTATCTCAAGAGAGAGTAGGATAATCAGTCGGCTATTCTATTCTGCATTGGCCGTATGGAGTTTGCAGCAATGCGATTTCAGACACGTCAACACATGTCCCCTCCATGATCGTTATATATATATCCTAAATAAGCCAATGATTCTTAATTTATATAATAATTACCAACGAATGAATATTTGAAATAGAATTTAATAATAAATGATAATACTATCCCCACTTGAAATAGAATTTAATAATAAATGATAATAATAAAATTAAAATATAAAATGATATAATTAAATATGATTAATTAAAAATTAATTAAGTTAATGAAAAGTCAAAAGACATGAAAGGAAAAGTTGTGACTCCCTCAACAATGATATATAAAAGGGAGAAGAAAACCTCATTTGAGAGGGGGGGATAATTTGGAAATGAGAAGTGTAGATCTGATTTAAATAATAAGTGCAGATCTGATTATGAAAGGTTTGGTCCCTTTCAAATGGTAGAAATAATGAAGAGTTGCACTCTTTCAAAGGGAGCTAATGGTGAAAGGGTATGTCTCTTGCCAAAGGGCATACATGATGAAGAGGTGTGACCTTTCCCTCAAATTGAGAGATATAAAGAGAAGGAATCAAAAGCATCTAGTGACATCACCATTGATAAGATCAGATCAGAATTGTTATGAAGTTACAGGAAGTAATATTTGTGTTCTTTGTGGTATGTCTCCCAATCTGCAGGCGACATCTACAGTGCGAACTCCAACTGGAGGCTACAATCTGCGTACAGGTAACAGGTGTTAAGAAGTCTTAAGGTATATATTTGTGTGGACGTGTGTGCCACACACACACATATATTAATGCATTTTTATGAATACATATCTCTAATGATTACTTATATGAATGTAGCAATAAAGATAGGTATCTATGTAGAATATGTATGTATATTTAGGATCATTGGAAAGATTAAAGAATATGTAAATGAAGACGTAAATTATGGAATGGAAAATAGTAATGAATTATAAAATGTAATATTAATGTGATTATATGATGGAGGCTATAGGGAAGAAATTCCCTTAGCCTAATGGAGGGATTATGATAATCCATGGTAGGCAGTATATACTGAATATCTATATGCATATATATGGCTTGGTTGACTAAGTTCATCCAAAAAGAGACGAATCTGGCCGGTCCCCTCTAATGGACTTGGATGATGAGATGCATCATCCAAGGAATGGACTTGGATGATGAGATGGATCATCCAAGGCAAGGAATTGACATGTGGTCTTCCTTGAATGGCTTGGGTGTAAGGACAGGAATTGAATTAACCTTCGATTTCCTGGATGGCTTGGGTGTAAGAAGTTATATCCAAGACAGGAATCGAATTAACCTTCGATTTCTTGGATGGCTTGGGTGTAAGAAGTTACATCCAAGACAGGAATCAAATTAACTTTTGATTTCCTGGATGGCTTGGGTGTAAGAAGTTACATCCAAGACAAGAATCGAATTAACCTTCGATTTCCTGGATGCCTTGGGTGTTAGAAATTACATCCAAGACAGGAATCGAATTCACTTTCGATTTTCTGGATGACTTGGAACCAAGATGGGTTCCAAGAAGGCAAGCTTCACAGCCGCCTAAGGACATATCTCCGTATGGCATTCGTATCCTTTTTATTAAATAAGAATTGTGATTAGTGTTAATTAAGCCTTTTAAAGTTAAATTGCAAGTTAGATTAGTTATATATATATATATATATTTATTTATTTGTTGTATTCTAACAATCTGTTTTGTAGGACAGTGATCTCTAACTAGTAGGGACATTACACCAGGAAATCAATTTGCAGAGAGTCTCGCAATCTGAAGTGTTCAAGATTTCTTCTAAGGGAGACTTGTTTTAGCGTAAGCCTGAAAATTGGCTCAATAGGGATGATTGGCAGTTGTCCATGGGTTTGCAAAATGACCTTTTAGGCCGAATTTGGCATTGAACTCAGACATTTCAAAATCACCTCCTAGCCCGAAATTGCCAATATGCAAGGTGGCGTGAATGCTTGGGAACTTTGCGAAAACTCCTTTTGGCCCCGAAATTAAAATGAAATAAGGCGTTGAACTTCGAGCACTTTTCAAAATGCCTTTTACCACGAAAATCGCCTAATAGGTAAAGAATGTTAAAGTTTAAAAGGCTTGCAAAAGTGCTTTCCAGGCCGAAAATGGAGAAGATGAAGTAAAGTGTTTAATTCAAAACTTTTCAAAAAGTCTTCCCATCTCGAAAATGGGCAAAGCAAGTAAAAATCACAAAGTTTGCAAAAGGTCTTTTTCCCTTGAAAATGGACAAAGGAAATCACAAAAGTCAAAATGAGGTAAAACGTTATAACAAATTTCAAAAGTGACTTTCAACCCGAAAATGACAAGTGAAAAAAAAGTGTAACTTTTCAAAAGGCCCCTCTTGGCCTAAAAAACGCTAAGGAAGTAAACATCGCGAAATAAGAAAGGGGCGTTAAACTTGTGTTTGCATTTCATACCTTTACCCCAAAAATCGCTAGGAAGAGGAAATCACGCAGTTCATAAGGAAGGCGTTTAACTCTTTCAAAGTTTACATTTTGTGGTTCCAGCCCGAAAAACACAAAGAAGTGGAAATCGCGCAGTTCATAAGGAGAGGCGCTTTTTTAAACTTTTCATAAGGCCTTTCTTAGCCGAAAGTAAGAATCGCGTGATAGGGTTTTATCTCAAACTTTGGCAAAACCTCCTCTTGGGCCGAAATTGCGAGACAAGGTGAAAGGCGTCACTCTTTAAACTTCAAAACATTTCCAAATAGACCTCTCAGCCCAAAATTGCTAGAAGAGGTGGAAAGCGATTAGTAACATTCTTGCAAAAGCCTTCCTTAGCCCGAAAGTCGCGTGATAGGGTGTTTTCATATTCTTGCAAAAAGCCTTTTAAGGCCGAAACAAGCAAAAAGGGAGAGAAAGTAAGGTGTTAAGTCTCTAAGTTTGCAGAGTCTTCCTTTGGCGCGAAGTTCGTGGAAAGTAGGGCATTTTCGTTAAAACCTTCAATTCTTGCAAAAGCCTTTCACAACCCTTCGTAGTAAAAAAAAAAAACGCGAAATGCTAGGAGGAAGGCGTTTTTCAAAGTTTACAAGAGAGCCTTGCAGGCCGAAGTCGCACAAAAACTTTTCTAACCCAAAGTTTGGAGAAATTGCAAGGTAACCACCTTATTCGCCAAGTAAGTTCATTTTGTCTCCTTTAAAGTCATTAAATGAATGCAAAATAGGTCACTATGCTTAAACAGTGGATCAGAGAATTAGTCAGATGGTGAATTTTTTCTATATTGTAATTTTGATTTTAAAGTATCAAGCATAACGCAAAGGCAGAGCCAGCTAGGAAAATTAACCTTGAAATGTAAAATTCAGACTTAGGGAAATTTTGAACATTTCGAAAAAAACTAAACTTAGACAAAACTCTTCTCCAAGTACGAAAATTGGTAATCGTTAAAACACCCGAATCCTCAGCTGCAAAATTGAACATTTGTCCGTACCATCGTAATTAGTCGAAAGTGGCACTTTTTGGAGCTTGCTCCAAATAGCAGATTTTAACAGTCCAGCTTAATTTCCTATTTCATAGCATTTCGCTTCCAGATAAACAAGCTCTTTTATTGAAATGTCGTACTTTCTTCAAATTCGTTTTTCCCATTAATGATTATGTGCTAGCATTATCTTGCATTTTGACTAACCCGTTTGCTTCCTTCATCTCGTCTCATAATCTGTGTCCCGTTGTGCAGGATAAATGCTTAGAACGGCGGTAGAATCCTCAAAGACACCTGGTGCAATCAGAACATCTCGGGTCTCCAAATTTGACATTCCCCATAGAGGTGAGAAAATGAAGTACCAATACCAAAAAGGAGTTAGGGAGTCGAAAGTCCAGACCATATGGGAAAATGTAGGTGATATTGATTTGGGCCACATAGACATTCAGGATTTCAGAAACAAGGTATATTCTCTTAACACCTATGGCAAGCCCAGGCGGATGATGGAGAGTGGTATTGCTCAGGCAGCAGGTTTCCCTCCATCTGTGCAAAATTATGAACTAGTAGTTGAGGTTGCCAGACATTATCAGCCAGAGACCAGATTAGTGGTCCTAGAAAATATGGTGCTAGCTGATTTCACACCTGAGGCCATTGGGGAGGCATTTGACATCCCATTTTCTGATAATCCTGTTGCTACAACTATAGATGAGGCGTAGATTGCTTATGACATGAACCCTGCTAAATGCAGGATATTGATAAACGAAGAATGGTATAAAGAGAGAAGGCCTCTAAGCATTAGGATCAATAAAAAGACCCCCAAAAGTGACTTTCATAACGAGTATGGTGATATGGTTACCTTACTCAACCGGGTTATGAGACTCCTCAGTCTAATCTTTTTGAAGAGTGGATGTTCTACTTTACAGAACAAGTCTTTGTTGGGAAGTCCAAGTTCGACTGGGCTCAGATCATCAGTGATAATATCCATACACAGCTGGTCGAACTTGAAGAAAAGAAGTAGTTCACCATGACTTCCTACCTGATTTACATGTTTTCTCGACACTAGCCACTGACAGGGTTAATCAAGAAAGGTGAAATCGAGAACGGGTCAAATCAGGTAAAGGTGTATGAATGCTATCCTCAACTGCATTACTATGACATAGCTCAAAGAGAAAAGAACAACGTTGCTTACGCAATTGGTCAATATGAGCATGTCAATGACGCCTTTACAATGCGCTTAGTCAGGTTGATGCAGGGGGGATTGCACATAAGGCTTTCAGGATAGGCTACCATTTTGATACAAAAGTATGGCACATGGTTTATCCAATTCCCTAGGTTCACTTACCTCAGGATAGCAGGCTTTGAGGGAGCACCATTCCGACTTCCACGCTATCCGACAAACAAAATAGTCCTTATGGAAGTCGCGAGGCAGGCACACCCAGCGGGCAGCTTACTCAGAGATAAGAAACAGTCCGGATTCACCTTCCCCATGATCTTGGGTGCCCTCGATGTGCATTTCAAAAATTCGGTACAAGTTGATGAGTCATTTGCTGAATGAGCATCTTATGGCCTACAAGAACATTTCTCGAGGAAGTGTTTCGATCATGACAATTTGGCAAAGAGGGCCTATGGCAGGTGCTACAGAGCGAAGGCATCAATTGAGAACTACTAGAGCAACTGTTTCGATGACTATGAGGTCCGAGATGTGAGTATTCTAGGCTAAGTGTGCAGCAAATGCGGCTTTATGAGTACTGTCGGGTCCCAGATCAGATAACAGATTATGGCGATTGCTTGCAAGTCCAAGAGTTTGAGGCAGTAAAATACCTCTTGTGAGGCATTGATTGGACCCAGGATCCAATTACTGATTTTGATGCAGTTATGGAAGCTCCAGGGAGGTATACAGATCATTGGTTATCCCAGCAAATTGAGAAACTAACCCATGAAGGGATTCAACTTACATACAATATGATGGGTAGTCTTGATTCCCAGTCTTCAGAGGATGAGGGAATCTCAAGCGCACCAAAGGAAGAGGTTGAGAAACCTGGAAAGAAGAGGAAGAAAGCCAGAGCCCATAGAGGGACTCAGACATAAAAAAGAACCAAAAGAGAAAAGATCCCTATCAGGAGGCCGGAAGTTAGTTCGTCATCCAAAGACCCCAGTTCGGAGGATGATGTAGTTGAACTTGACTATATACCCGCTTCGCCTTCACAAAGTGATGTTGAAGCAATCGAGGCTAACAATCCTCCGACACAAGGGGAGCCAGATGCAGAGGTAGGGGTCATTGGCTCCTATAAACCTGAGAACCAAGTTGAGGAGGGAGAAATTCCACCTAATCAAGGGTTTGGTAAGCATGAGCTCACACAGGGGAGTCAACATGAGTTGCAATTACGTAGCGGCAGCAAAGATGATACCACCGTGGAGGGAGAACGAAAGGAGGATGAGACTCATGAGCCCAACAAAACTCAAGAGCAACCATCGCCAAGGGATTCCCGACAGTTGTTCAATGAGGTAGGGGAGAACTCAGCTATGAGTAAGGGATTGGATACTGCATCCGTTCCTTCTATGATTGATCAATTACAGGTAGGTAGCAAGCCAACTGAAACCTCCAAGGAGCAGAGTGGAAATTTGGCAATAACATGCGGACAAACCATCCCTCAAGACTGGTTAATTGCTCGTGCACAACAGAAAGCAGTTGTCAAGCCACCTATCAACTTGGAAGATATCTTCTCTCGCATAGGAGAGATAAAGTCCAAAGGAAAGAAAAAGCCCAAGACCTAGTCTAGGATCACCAAGGATGAGCAGAGGAATCACACCATTCATATCGCTACCCTACCTACGGATAAGCCAACGGATTAGATATCATTGGCCGATTATAGTATTATGACCATCCCGGTAGGATGAGCCACCAAAGAGCAAGAAAGGGAAGAGTTCAAGGATTCTGTGTAGAATATGCTCAGACAACTCGACAAAATGACTGCTGAGAGAGACATGTACTGAGTTCGTGCTGAGCAAGCTGAGGGGTACATTGATCACCTGCTGAAACCATTGCAACATGCTCCTGAATCCCATGTTCCCCCATTGGCATTGGCACAAAGGACCACGGCTGAATTTGACGGAGTGTGTGATACCGCCAAAGCCGTCAGAGAATGGATTCAAGGCATTAAGGAAAGGGGCGAGCAAATCTTCAAAGATTTGCGCAAAATGGCTCTCCATAGGGAATCCACTCTTATCAAAATGTGTAAGCTGAGGAAAGAATGTTATAACGCTCATGAGGCAATTGCCAAGGCATTGCCCCTCATAAGGGCTCTATTTTGGACCTGCTCTCAAATCCCCACAATTGATATTATCCTAGATCCTTATAATGTCAATACCTTCAAGGAATGGTATTGGATTCTCAGCATGAAGAACGTCATGAAGGATAATATCAATAAAATGCAAGATAAGTGCGATGATGCTTTGTCAAATGTGAATTTTCTTGGTGAAAAGATCCTCAGATCAATGGTTCTCGATTGGAAAAGTAGTATGATAGATAATGAGGTGCAACCACAGTGGGAGGACAGGCTTAAAACCAGGGTCACCTACTCCATGGAGGACCTAGATTTTGCTAGTGGGCTGCAGGTGGACATATCATGCTTTGAAAATCATAAATCATACTGGAGGGAAGAGCTGGAGAATATAGATAGCCTCCTATAGGGTATTCATTATAAAATATTTAATTCTCCTATGCCCCCGACAACCGAACTGTTCAAGTTGTGCCTAAGATTCCAGGACTATGTTCGGGTAGAGCGTGCAGCCGATCGGGATATCTGGGGAGAGTACTTGCATGACGAGGTCAAATTTATCACAAAGGAGTCCACAATAGGAAAGGAGAAAGTTCTGTCCTGAAATACAAGTTTCTTTTTTAAATCTTAAAATACACTTTTCAGACATAAAGTTCATTCCTAACTACCAAAACAGTTGTAAATCTTGAGCTCCGTGCATGTGCACTTTTTGGAACAGCTTTTTGGGTAGTTATTGATTAACTTTTTGGATAGTTATTGCTTCCCCTTTTTGTTGTTGATATTTTGCCTCCCATTTATGGGTATGGGCAGTTTTGATAGAGGATGAATCTGACCCACTTGTTTAAAGTTTAAATCTTGGCCTTTTATCCATTTTTTAGGAACTCTATATAAAGGAGTTAGTTTCTCCTCGGTAAAGGTAAAAAAAACAAAGATTGTTGCAAAAAATTTGGCGAAATATATATAGGATTTAATGGATGTTAAAGCCGTGTTTTTTTTACTGTGAGTGCATGGTCCTCTTCTCCATTTATTTCATATTTCTGCAACTGTATTTACTTTCAGACAGTTATTTATTCATGTATTTGATGAAAAATCTTGGTTCATACCATTAGGAAATAGTTGATTATTGTTTCCTCTGCATGGCTAGTCTAAGCCCCCTTTTGTGCTAAGTTTGGTTATTAGATTTGGATAAATAGGTGTAAGAGTCTATCATTCGTATCTAATAGCTTGAAAATTCAAAATCCTTAGATGATTGCACTGGTTTTTACCTCGTTGTGCTAATTAGCTGGCAAAGTAATTTCTAGTTATTTTAAGACTTTCGTCTATGTGTTGAAATAGGTTGTCTTGGTTAAAATTTGTTAACTATTCTTAGTCATTCTTTATCCTTATCCCTCCTTTTTCCTTTTTTTTTTATTAAAGAAACCCGCCAGTCAAGCTGAAATAATATCAATCAGAAGCAAATCAGATGATATAGGACTGTAAAACTTTAGGGAACCTGTACAAAACCAATTCCCTCTAACCGTAAGTCCCCTTTGTGTTTCCAACAAAACACATCAACCACTAAGCTATCCTGCAGTCAAGACCTGACAACCGAAACATTGAGGTAATCCCCATTGATCAAATTAATACAGCATTAGGGATTTCCTTATCTCAAGAGAGGATAGGATTCTTAGCATTTCTGTTTTGCGTTGGCCAGATGAAGTCGTAGTTCCGCGACTTTAGACACGTCAACAATTATATATGTTGAAATACAAGGGGGACTTACGCTTGGCTTGTTCAATTCATAATGGAGATTTATTGTTTGGGTTTGGATTATGGACTTCAAGAGAACTGAAAAGGAGATAAGTGTTATAAATTCTAATCTATTCTTAATAATTCAAGAGACGGTATTGACTAGGTGACTTCAATAAACAACACTTTGCTTTGCCACACTTAGGACAACTACACAAAGTGAGTGCGATCTTCAAGGGATGTGCTTATGATTTTCATACTTATGAATAATACCAATAATTGAACAATATTACTCAAAGTAGAAGTTAAACCTCCACAAAATAAGCTCAGAATAACTTTACATAATGAACAAAAATCATCTGTTCATCAAAAGTATGAGCGGAAATTCACCATAAATCAATACCTATCAGATCTTGCATTCTTCTAATATACATGAAATAAAATCTAAACTATGATGAGGGATAAGAACCATGCCAACTCCAAAATAAGAGAGGTAATCGCCATCAATTCAACAATGCATTACTTATTACTTGGGCAGTTGTAAGCAACAATTTACTTATCTCAACATGTTTTGCAACATGCTCCCATAACTTACAAATGAGGGGTGAGCTCAATTTATAGGCTCCCCAATTACAATTCAATCACCAAGATGGATTTCAAATCAACGGTCCAGATTACAAAATAAAACCCTAATTAGGGTTTGTTACAATTAACTACCCTTGGACCAATGAGAAAATTACATTTGAGGACACTTGTCCTCCTTGCTCAATATAAACCAATAATAAAATAGAAGGTTGTTGCATTGTGAAGTGTGCCTTCTAGAAGCTTTTGGATAAGTCAGGTTCGTTGAACCCGAACATGTTGACTTGGAACAATTGAATCTCTTCCTTGAAATCTCCAATTTGTGCTGAAAAATTTGTTTGGAATAGTCTTCTCACCACCATCTGATCTTGATTGGGAGCTTGTCTTTGACTCTTCAAGAGATGAAATCCTTCAAGAAATCCATAATTTCTTTTAATTTTTTTGCCAAGTTTGTGCCTTGATTTTGGAGAAGAACTTCCCTGTGCCTTCACGACAATGGAGAAAATTGGAACTTTTCTATGAAGTGTTTCCCATACTTAGCCAAATTTTGGCTAGTCAATTTTATTTTGTGATACCTTCGTGTGGATCCTTCAACACCTAGCCAAAATTTTTGCCATTTCTATGCTTAAATGAACTTTGTCTGTTGTTCTGCCCTCAATTTTGAATTTGGCTTGTGCTAAATAGAACAAAGTCCACCTTTGGACAAGAATTTTATTCATATCCTCTTTATTTTCCTCTTTTTTCTTTTTCTTTCTTCTCGTTTCCTCTCCAACACTTAGTCAAAATTTGATTCTTTTGGTTGCGGAAAATTCCACACTTTGCCATTTTTCATGTGTAGAACTTTTATTTTCCAACCTGTTTGTTTGTTTGACCCTTGATTTCATGTGCTGCTTTGTCAAATTTATTTTTCCCTTTAGCAATTTTCTCTCTTCAGCATGGCAAGTCGATTGTCTTCATGTCTTATCCTTGAGCCATTGGCAAGTTTTTAGGTCTTTCTTAGGCATCTTCACATATTTCATTTATGCCTAGTCAACTTGTGTTTTATGCAATTTACCTTAGCAAATTTTATTTTCTTTTGTCATGTCAAAACTCTCCACGTTTCCTTGCCTATGCGGACTTTGTCTTTGTTTGGACAATCTTCTTTTCAAATTTATCTTTGCCAACCTCCTCCCATCATGGGCGGACCCGAAGGTTTCTTTAACATTGCTTTTCTTCTTCTATTATGTCTAGGCGGACTTGGATGAAGTCTTGCCATCATGTTATATGCTTTATCTTGGACAATCTAAACCATGCTTTTTTATCCTTCCAAGGTGAACTTGAGAGTTGACAAGCCAAGGCGGACTTGGCTTCCTTTATGCCATGTCTTTATGCTTTTCTTGGTGGACTTCAATGCTTATTTGCCATCTCTTTCATGTCTTCTAACTTGGGCGGACTTGAAGTATGCTGGGATGTCCAAACCTTGGCTAGGCAAACTTGGAAGGTGTTTGGACATCCTTCTAATATGCTTTTCCATTCTTCTATGTTTTCATCCTTTCCATGTTTTTCTCAAGCTGGGCAGACGTTATCTTGATTTGACAAGTCTTCTGATTATGCTTTTTTCCTCTCCACTTTATCTTGCTTTAATCTTTTATCTTCTAGGGGGCGAACTTGAAGAAGGTTTAGCCATATCCTTATCTTGGTTGGGCGAACTTGCTAACTCTTATGCCACCTTTCTTGCTTGGCTAGGAAGACTTGATGGCTAGCTTGCCAAGTACTAGGGCGGACTTGGAGGTTACTTTGACATTCTTGCTTTGGGCGGAGTCTAGCTTGTGCTTGCCTTGGGTGGAGTTTGAGCATGCTTTGACATTCTTCCAACATGTTGGGCGGAGTTTGGGTTTAATGTGCCATTCCACACCTTCAAGCTAGGGCAGACTTTGCCATAAGTCAACCATCTTTCCTCTTCACTTGGCGGACTTTAGGAAGACTATGTGCCATGTTTGCTTTAGCTTTTCTCCTTAATCAAAGGTAGGATTTTGATTAACCTTTGCCATGGGTTGTTTAACTAAAGGTAGGAGTTTAATGTGTGTCTGCCAACTTTATTTGTGAATGGGCGGAATTCAAGAGCCTTTTACCAAGGCAAAATTGGCTCTTCCTTGGACAAGACGAAGTTTGCTAATGTGCTGCCATCTCCTCTTTGGCATGGCGGACTTGGAGGTAGACAAGATATGTCGGACTTTATGGTTTCCTTGCTATGGCAAACTTGGTACATGTTTAGACATTGCTTCCTTGGACAGCCATGCGCCATCTCCTTTGTCGAATGTCCTTGATTCCAATTTTCCTTCCAAACACGTTCATTTGAGCTGCTATGTTCATATGTGATCTGCCATGTTGATACTGGATTCATCTGGAACAAAACCCTAATTAGGGTTTTCACCTTGCTTTTTTCATTTAAAGATAATTTTTCAATTTTGAGGACATGGGCACCAATCATATGGCTTGAGGAATGGTCTTTTGGAACAAAACCCTAATTAGGGTTTTTACATTGCTTTTTACACTTAGAAGCAAAATTTCTCAATTCTGACAACATGGGTAGTAATGATATGGCCCGAGGAACAAAACCCTAATTCTACTTTTAAAAAAAGCAAAAAAAGCAAAAAGCAAAAAGAAGCAAGAAGCAAGCCAAAAAAGTTGCTTCTCGGATTGGGCCCAAAGTGCCAAAAACAAAAATTTCTAAATTTAGAAAAAAACAAATAGGCAAAAATTCCTAAAAATAGAAAGTTGTCAGAAATGACCCAAAGCAATTGCGATCCTCGTCCTTCAGACCTTCTAAGCACTTTGACAACGTTAAAACATTGTTATGATTATGAACTCTCTACTTGGCTCGGGATGACTTCTCAAAAAAAACTCTAAATCATTTGCAAAAAGATTGGTGATTAGCAGTTGCGACGTTAAAGCAAAACCCTAAAAAGCAAAAAATAGGGGGTCCCCATTTGCAATGGGGCGTTGTGTGAAATAGGTCACAATAGTGCCTTGGGTGGGAAGGTAGGTAGAAGAGGTCTAGAGCTCACCATTCTAGTGGGTTGAGCTACATGTTAAAAGTTGTCGTCCACATTTCCTCCTCTGTTACCCTCATTTCCATTTTGTCCACCATTATTACCTCCATTGTTCCCCCCATTGTCTCCACCTCTAGCATTAGCATTAATATTAACATCCAATTGCCTAGCCATCATTTGAACAACAAGTCTATCCGTTGGTTTTGTTCGTGTGCTCTCTAACTGCATGAATCGTTCTATCATATTGAAAAATCTTTCCTCACTTGGGTCTCTTCTCTCACCCATATTGTCAACGCTCTGTTCTCCTTTAGCTCTATGTTCTTCCGGAGCCGCTTGTTCCTCTGGACCTATATTTAATACTGCTCTGTTCCTTTTAGTGTTGTAATGGTGAGTGAAAGGTTGTTGATCAAAGCCAGACATGTCACTGTTTGTATATTTTTTGAACCCTTCAGGGTGGCAGTATTTTCTGCTCTGATATCACTGTAAGAAGACCCCCTGTTCTAGACCAAATTATTTTTCCCCTTTCTACTCACTATAATTTTGTCAAATAGGTTGCTTGCAACTTGGTTACTGAGTTATCTGATAAATTCTTAGTTTGCAGATGTGAATGGTTGTTTCACTCTTCCTTTGTTTGAAAGCTTGGGGTTTGCAAATTGATACCAAATCAACCAAAATGAAGAACAGCACTATATTAGATTCACATTATAGCAATGTTCAGATTTAAGATGAACAATGTTCAGAATTACATTATATTGTATTGTTGATAACAATACCATTACATTGCGTTTCTTGAATACTCAAGCAACATTACATTTGCATTGCCTAATTCTATCCAAACAATGATAACAATGGAAAGGCCTACCAATAATGCTGCCCAAAACTCAGTTTCAAACCTGATACAACCTCCTTATGACATGTACAACACACTTAGAACTGCTACAGACCTGTTCGACATCTTCCCTTTACATTTGTTGGTAATACGACACTATGGCAGCCCATTGTAATGCCCAGATTTCAGTCACAGCACCAATATTTACTGGTATGGCAGCCTCCAACACTTATCTCAGCAGTACGGCACCCAAGGGATTAGCTTAGCAGTACGACAGCCTTGGGGTTTGAATCAAACAGTAGTATGAGTATGCAATGTATGATGAACAACAATTACTTCCACAATAGTTCGATGGCAACTATGTACTTCCAGCCTAATGCCCAATTGAACCCTTGCCCGACAATGCAATATTGAAAAATAGAAATGACTGTAAATGCAAATTTCTGATTTTACCTTGAAAACTTGATTCAAATCCTCTTGATTGTGTCTTTCAATCATAGTTGAAAAACTTGGACTCGCCACGGACTCGGCAAACCAAAAATTTGGACTCGGACTCGGACTCGTGAAAGACTCGTGAAAGACTCGGCAAGGACTCGGCAAAAAAAAAAACCGTAGTTTTACAAAAAAACATAAAGAAATCAATGCATTTAGAGAACATAAGAGCCATAATTGAAACATTACACATGTCACATACTCATAGTTTCAAACTTTCAACTCTAAAATGTATAATACCAAGATTTCTTCAATGCTAATTATGCTTTTATATGGAGCTTAATCAGACTCGGAGGTTAAATTTTCCCTACTTCCATCGGCGCAATTTCCCCCTCTATTTTTCGACGGGGGTTTGGGGGCAACGCCCCCAAGTTGGGGTCAAGGGGCATCGCCGAAGGATCCTGAAATTTGACTAAGTTTGGAAAATTGAAGAATCCTCGAAAAACTAGATTTTGCATTATAACTCCTGGAGGTCCGAAACCACTCTCAAACATCCTGACAGTATATATGGAATATAACTTAAAGTCTGGAATGTCATCCTGATTTTCAAATGCCCTGAAATTTGGCTAAGTTTGGAATGTCTTCCTGATCCTGAAATCTGACTAAGTCTGGAAAATTGAAGAATCCTCCAAAAACTAGATTTTGCATTATAACTCCTGGAGGTCCGTAACCACTCTCAAACATCCTGACAATATATATGGAATATAACTTAAAGTGTCACTTATACTTAAATGTTATATTCCATATATGAATCTTGACAGAGAGACCAAATTTTTTCACATGTTAAACTCAATTTTAAAGCTTGCATGACATTTTTTCTGGGTCGCACGAGTCCATCTGAAAGACTCGCGAGTCCATGCAAAAGACTCGCGAATCTTTCAGATGGACTCGCCAGGACTCACCTCGCGAGTCCTTGGCGAGTCAACTCGTGGCTCCCATGGACTCGTGAGTCCGTGGCGAGTCCACGAGTTTTAAAACTATGGGTTAGGGGTCCTTATCTTGTTGCTTCGAGGCATCCTAGTCCTAAGAAATGTGGGATTTTTCTCAGGGGACATGTCCTTAGGGAACATTGCTAAGACTTGATAGTGTTTCCTCTAAAACAAAAAGCTCTGTGATACCTTTCAAATGCTTAAAACAAGATGAAAAATGGAATTTGGTTGATCAAATTATGGTCTTTGGAAGATTGTTTTGAAACCAACCATTTCTACCCCAAAAGCAAAAAATTGAAAATTAGATTTGTAAGAACACCATCAAGAAGTCATGGATACATGTTGACAGATCCCCTGGCCTTTTTTGGGCATCCCCTGTCTGATGCAAGGAGAATGTCATTCATGAGGGTTTTCATCCTCACAAACCTTCGAAGAAAAACTTCTCCAATATTTTGTCAATTTCATATATTTTCCAAACATGCTGAAAGAGGACTCTTCAATCTCTTTTATAACCCTTTCTAAGAGCTCATTCACTCCTCTTGTCAATGTGGGATAAACAAAATCACTCTTTTTGTCCTTTCTTATAATTTTGGGATTTTTGCTTTTTTGCCCCTATTTTCTTGCAATTTCTTTTTCTTTAATATTTCCCATGCCATGTATCATGATTTTCCTTCAACATACGTCGCCAAACACTTTTTTATGCCTCCAATGTATTATAGAATAAAGGGGAACTTTTTTATTTAAATATTTCCCACAACTATAGACTATGTATTAATAAAGTTAAATAATTAAATTTAACTTTATAAAATACTTTATTAATGCACAATAAATCATATCAATGATAAATAAATCTTCTTGTCGATTTGAAACAATTACCATCAACATGTCACTGCCATTGAATGTCCAACCATGTCCAAAAATACTTACTATAAATAGTACGTGTGCCCAAAAGTGCCTCAAATCACCTCAAAATGACTTGCAACTGAAAATGCCTTGGTAAAATTTCTCCAAGATCTGTTCTGTGTCCTGGTTAGCCTACGGGACCATGAGAAAATAGGCTAACAACAAATTATGGGCTAACTCGCTAGAAAGGGGACATTAAAAATTTCTACATAGCAAGTTTGTAGTTTTCAGCGTCAGATCAGACTTCTTCATTACTGCATTTTATGGGTATGCTTGAAATACATTTGTAATTTCATTTCATGAACTGGGTTATTCATATTTTTTGAGATATATCGTATCTACAATTTTGAAATTAAATTTGAGTTATTTTGGCCTTGTGGATTTCTTGAATATTGTCAATTTTTGAGCTATTTAATTGCTGTGAGTATTTCTATTATCATACAAATATTCTGAACTTATCTCTTTGAAGAGCACACAAGAAATACTGAGATGGGGCGGGGGGGGGGGGTGTGAATCAGTATTTCAGATTTTTAACTTGCAAAAGCATAAAACCCTTTCGAGTAAAAACCCATGGCACAAAAGCTTTCATTATCAAAATGGGCACTAACCCAATGAGCATCCACTCCTATCAGCTGAGGCACCAACCTCTGATACACGAAAGTGAACACCAACTCCAGAAATTCAAAACAACCACCTCAAAAGTATTCCTTCAAATCTATTAATGTTTTAGTCTAACCCTCAAAGAATTACAACTTAAGCTTGACTGGCTGTGGTGAATAGGAAGACTCGTGCATCTAATTATGTTTTGCAAAGTCATTAACTTCAAACTGCACTTCTTCTCTTTACACTTTATTTAACATAGCATACCAAACTTCACACTAAAAACTCCATGTCACAATTGCAGGATCAAACACCCTCTTTTCATAACTTAAAAATAATAATAAAGATGTTCCACGTCTTTTGTATGTCCAACCAATAATGACCTCAAAAAATGAACTCAGTACTCAGCTCTGAGAAAAATATCGAATCTCACACTCCTCAAAGTCATCCAAGGCACTCGTTGCTTTAAGCAATATAAATCATTTGCATCATAAGTACCCTGGCAACATCACTGTATCTGTTGCTTTTGCCAAATATGTTACTTTTGCCATTTACAGAGATATATACCTTTATAACTTCCATCCAATCAGTAAAAAAAATTCTCACATTTTTTCAGCAAAGAAAACGTTTTATTCAACAATAAGTAAAGTCATTTACGAAACACAATCAATTCTATGCTTTCATTGCCTCGCTTTAAACAAAAACGGAACCCCTGAAAAAATGCAACCAACACGTGATAAAAAACGAAACGGATTCTTTTACATCCACGTTAGACCAACGTAATGCACCACAACTCTCCTTTGACACACAACAATGAATCGAAAGCAGTTGCCAAAAGCACAAGTCGGAATAGTAATCAATAGACACGACAGGTGAGAATAAAAACGCACAACCACAAGAGTGATAATTTCCGTTTTTTAACAACTGTGTTATGCAATTTGATTCACGGCACCCACAACAAACAAATAAGCTGAATTCTCTTAAAAATGTCTCCTTGACAATTATTTCTACACCTCTGGCTCGAACCATGATAACACATCAAAACACAGCTCACAATTTTGTAACAAACAGCCATGAAAATGTTTTTAACATATATCATAGACTCGTATAATAATCGTTTTGTAAATCACCAACTCACTACAAACCGACTAGTGTCTTTTGTTTGTTCACTCAGAAAAAAACAACATCGAACATGTTTTAACTTACAACACTTGTCAATCTTGAGAAAAGAATCCCAAAAGAAAACGTGTCTGAAAAGACTGCAAAACAGTTTCTGTTCCTTTGAGACACGTCCATGAAGTGTCCTTCCAACATAGCATCTGAACATATAATATACGCCACACACTTGAGCTAAAGTCAAACAAAGATGTGTCAAACTGTTTTGACCAAACAAACCAGCAAGCAGGTGACATGGCAAGTAAGTAAACAAGCTAGCAGCTTAAGCATACACATAGGCTGCTCAACCAAACCGGCAAACAACTCAACCAGGCAGGCGAGTAGCA
Organism: Cryptomeria japonica; assembly: GCF_030272615.1. NCBI lineage: Eukaryota > Viridiplantae > Streptophyta > Pinopsida > Cupressales > Cupressaceae > Cryptomeria > Cryptomeria japonica. Next base: position 29,456,687 of record NC_081415.1, on the reverse strand, counting down.
TCTGAACATATAATGTACGCCACACACTTGAGCTAAAGTCAAACAAAGATGTGTCAAACTATTTTGACCAAACAAATCAGCAAGCAGGTGACATGGCAAGTAAGTAAACAAGCTAGCAGCTTAAGCATACACATAGGCTGCTCAACCAAACAGGCAAACAACTCAACCAGGCAGGCAAGTAGGTCAATCAAGCAGACAAGCAGCTCAAGTAGCTGAAGCAGCTCAATCCATGTCTTTGAAATTTAAACTACTTTAAGCAGCACCCTTTGATGTCAATGACAACATACTCAACGCTCTTTTCTATAGACAACTACAGATCAGAAAACAAAACACACAAAAAAAAACAAGGAAAAATATGGCTGTATATTACATTGGTGTCTCTTACTGAGTTGGTGCTTATTTGTGGGAATTGGTGCCTACAATTCATTTAACAGGGGATTGGTGTGTCCAATGGGTTGGTGCCTATAACCTTTTGCCGTGGTTTTCTTTCAAAAGGGTTTCCATGTAAATCTTGTGTTCTTAGTCGTTGATATTGTGCAATTGATATTATTGTGGTTGTTAAGTTTTGCAAAGAAGAAAAGATTGTTTTATACTGATTCACCTCCCTCTTAGTATAAGCATGTGTTCATCAATTTCTTGATGGCCCTAGGTTTTTGTATAGTTTTGGATCATATATGTAAAGGGCATGACCTCCAAGGCCAATCTTACATAAAAAGAGGCACATGTTGGATCTTAGTAGTTGCTCTTTGCAATATGCTAGATTTGAAAAGTTTTACTACTTCCAAGGGAATCTTCATGTCTCATCACAAATTTTGAAAGAAAATTACGTCCCACCAATCACCACATCTTTTGAGCTTAAATTAGACACGAACTCTTCCAAAGCATACCATTTTGATTCAATCATTAGACTTTCTTCAGACAGCATAGGCCCGTCAAGACTATCCTAGACAAAACTATAAGTCACCTCCCACGATTTTCAAAAATTAAATACGTCTCCAGAAACTTTTAAGTCCCATGACCCCAGAATGATTCTACAAAAATTTCAATAAAAAACTTGTATCCAGCGCACATCTTCCGTTACAAATTCCAAAACTTGAGTTTTTTTCTTTTCTGAGGACTAACACCATTTGAAATTTTTCAAAAAAAAAAAACGACGGCAGACCCTATCTTCAATAATGACCATCGGTTTCTAATTTAGGAGGAGTTGCTGTATTCCATTATCTCTGTGCTTTTATTAAGCACGAATTCTGCTGAGACAAAACCGTTTTCGTCAATAAAAAATCTCTGCTACGTTACACATCACAAAACAGCTCCTTAAAAAAAATTCATAGCTATCCTTAATCACGACTTAATAACTTGACTCTGCAGCATACACTGTTTTTTTAAAAATAACTCTGCAGAATTTCTGACTGCAGTAATTAAGGAAGCCATTCCACGTGGAGGCGAATAAGATAATCTCACCGAAAAGAAATGCCAACCAAAAACTAATAATTGATTCCATAGGAATTGAAAATTAAATACATTCTGAATGTTTAAAAAAAAAATGCTGCCACGCACCAGTGCCCAAGCATTGAATATCAAAGATCTTACCTTAAAGAAAATTCGCATAAGAGGCTGAGAATCGGGTCCCACAAAAATACATTGATGTGGCATAAGAAATCTGATGTAGCAGCTGACATATGCCAAGCAGGCACATAGACATATGCCAAGCAAACACACAAGCAGGTCAAGCTCCAACAATGACATCAATGACAAAATGTCCAACATGTTAGGGGTTGTCTAAGACACTGCCCAAGCAACCCATGTATGCTCTTGGTAAATGTGCAGTGTAGTGCTGGCTGGGCTGTTCTTGGGGTGAAACCCCAGGTAACTTAAACCTGTACCCATTAGGACCAGGTAAGGTATCCTCCAAGGATGAATCCAACAATAAATGTGTTTGAATCCATTGTGTTCTTGAAAATCATAAATGTTCTTCCTTGTGAACTGCATGTTTGTATCTACTTTCTAATAGCAGTATGAGTTATGTGTTTTTGCAATCATAGACAGTTGTTATGGCTTGAAATCGTAAATGATTATATGCGAGTTACAGTAGTTTTTTTTTATCACATAACATACAAATACATGTTCTAGTCTACCCCATATTTTTTTTGACATTCATAACATGCTATATAATCTTTGTATTTTCAGGAAACCAAACTTTGCACAGTGTACAAGAAATGATTGCTGCATCAAACAATAGAAATTTGGGATTGACACTAGATCTTCATGACAATCAACTAGGGGCTAGTGCTTTGCTGCAGGTTTGTAATCTTCGTTATAATTTTGAGTCTTTATCTGAACAATAATGACCACTGTCCTTACATTTAGATTTAGGAATTGTGATGGAAATTGTAAGCCTAAAAGTCTTATTCCTGTTGCAACCCCTCAGTCGATCACCAGAAGACATGAAATTTATATTCATGTAATCAGTATTGTTGGTTGAGGTCGGAATCTAACATTTCATATTGATTACCCGAGTCCTACCAAAATGAGAAATCGAAAACCTAAAAAAAGGAAGCCTAATCACAGTTAAGTTTTCATTGAACATACATGGAAAAGTAAAGTTTAGAAATAATATAAAATCATCGAAGCAGCATTAATTATCAAAACATCCTTTCAAGGCTAGAAAATTGCAGGAATAATATGTTCACAAATTTAGATCATACTGATAGTATAATACAATTTATGTATCCATGTACATTTACAATTATTTCAAATAATAACATATATAAAAAGATGTAGGAGCATAGTTCAACCCTGCTGACTGAAAATGAATGTATGTGAGCTACCTCAGGTATGCATAGCCAAATAATTTGTATAACTTTATAGCTATATTTCCAAAACACGATTTTAGTGTAATATGAACAAGTGTAATCCAAGCATAATGTATTGTCCTTGCTACAAAATTGCAATGTATATCAACATACTAGATAGAAGAGTGGAAGCATCATTGGAGTGTTTTTCCTCCAAACACAGAACCTTATGGTCTCCCTTGACATCTCTCAAATGGGAATGTCCCTACCTTTAAATGATGGCAGAAGATGAGAGAAGCCATTCTACAAGAGACCGAGAGATCTGTGTGCAAAGTAAAGTCTAATCACCAACATATGTGCAGCCAAAGCATGCAAAATCAAATAACATAAGAATTATCCTATCTATAGGCAGACATTGACAAGTATTATGAACCAAATGCTATGAATAATAGGAACAAATGTTTATGTAAATCATGCTTTGGCTAAATCCTTAATGAGATGGTGGTCACAATATGCCTGCAACTTTACCCAACGATAAGTGGGTTTAATATAAAACATTGGTACATCCCAAATTCTTCTAATTCCTTAATGTTGATCTAGCACAATCATGTCATAATCCAGTAATTTTCCCTAACTAAAATCAATTTTAAACAGTTCAACAAAATCATGTTATCCAAGTTGAAATACGACCAAACTAGTTTTAGATGGTCTCTCTCCTTTTAATCACAAGTCAAATACTAGTAGGACCCTGTTGATGTGTTTTTTATGCACATAACTTAACAAAATAAATTACCAAGATAATTTACCCTCTCTTGAACAAAATCACCTCAGATGTTAAGAATGAGATCAACTAAAATGATTCCAAGATTTCTACATGTCAGGTCTTGACGAGTGGGTAACTCAATGGTCGATGTGAATTGTTGTGTTCACTTGGGGACTTAAGCAAATGTTTGGATTATCATGAATAATGGGGAATAGGTGTGTTGACAACTTAAGATTTATCAATATGGCTCTGGATTTACTTCTTACTAAAAAAAGGGGGCAAAAGGAATAGGGTTCAGGAAGTCTATTCTAAGCCTAGGAATGTAGGAAATGATGAATGGATCTAGTGGAATCAAACCAAGCAAGGTCTCACAATCAGGTATTGACACAAGCTTAGTGCAATCGTCTGAGGTATACTTAAAGATTTTCAGGTTATCACCATCAAACGTTGACACCATCCAAGTTGATGCTTGTCAAGGGATGCGTAATAGTTGAAGTTAAGTTTACTTAAAATTCCAGTTGACCACACAAGGTGCACTTACCAGCGGCAAGAGGCTAGTGGTATGGACTAAGGATTCCACACTAATGGATTCAACAAATCTTTCACTCAATCTAACATACATGAAAATAAATTCTAAACTAAAATTCTAATCTAATTTGGAGGAATTGAGAACCATGAATGCAAATACAACACTTGAAGAGCAAAATCACCAACAATTGAACAATGATTATGATTCAAATAGCTGCAACATATATCAACAATTCTACAAAAACTCTTTCTTACAAATGAGAGACAAGGAGGCATATATAGAGTCTCTTACAACATGGATGGCCAAGATTGACCCAAGATCAACGACCGAGATTACAAGATAAAACCCTAGTTAGGGTTTGTACAACCACCATTTTACATTGGCCAATAAGAAACGAGGGTAGGTAAGATAAATAATATTTGATGTAGCGCCATGTGTCACCTATTCCCTCCTTGAATGAATGTTGGCTTGGTACCCTTTGATTGAACGAGTGGTGACTAGGATGCCACCTCGGCTTGCCTTATACACTTAACCAATTTGCCTTGTACATTCTTCATCTTCACAATGTTTGGAATCCCTTATGATACTTTACATTCCATCCTTATGTTAAGGAATTCCATGAATTGTTCCCTCCTTATGTTTGGAAAATTTCCCAATCTTGGAATCTTGAAATATTTCCTTCATTGATGCACTTTGATATTGAAATTCCTTGATGTAGTTCCGGATTTCTTGATGTGAAATCCCTTGTGTTCATTTCTCGAGCTTGCTTTCCTTCATTTGTTCTTCATCAAAGTGAAGTCTTCTTCATGATTGATCTAGTCCTCACCTTCGCCTTTTGGAATCTCTATCCGGAAATCCCCATCCAATCTTTGAAGTATTGATCTTCCTTCACCTCAAGCCCTGATCATCGTACTTCCTTTCCTCATAATAGTCCTGCGAAACAAACAAGCATTGAATCAAACACCCATGTGATAAACTTGATTTCAACCTTGGTGGGAAATCTAACCGCATATGGACTGATCATTCCTCAAAACCATCCGCATTATCCTTGTCCATTCTTCACTTGGTGGAAATTTGATGCCTATCTGGACAACTTCCTTCCTTTGTAATTCTGTCCTGCAGTGGAAATCCAAACCTCATCCAAACTCATTGTCCTTGAAAATCTTGTGTTGATTGGATCACCATTCCATGGAGTGGAAATCCGGACACCATCAGGACTTTGTTCCTGACATTTGTCCCAACATGTGATAGGTAGTCTTAAAAAATTGTAACACCAACTTTGGAAAATATGAAGGTCAGGATTGAAATTTGAAAAATTCTCCTCAAGAAAACCAATTTTCAGACTTAGGATAAGTTTGATCATAATTGCTAAGTCTGGAGACCTCCATGTAAACTTAGAAAATCAAGTATTTGGAGCACAAAATGAATGTCCAGGTCTGGAAATATCACTTGGAGGTCTGAAAACACTGAGAAAGTGACTGATTTTTTATATCAATGTTGTAATAAAAGTCTGATTTTCTGAGAACAAAGTTTGAATACGCCCTCCAATGTCTCAAAATTCTCAAAAAATGGTGTATTCAAGTCTGATTTTCTGATTCTTAAGTCTGAATACACCCTTTGAAAGTCTGAAAATGGCTCGAGAAAGTCTGAAGACACTCTGAAAATGATGAATATCAATGGCTAGAAGTGGTCACAGCTATGTCACATGCTTGCATTTGAATTATTTTGACCTTCAAAACTCAGAAATGGTCACATCTGGGCGCAACTATGTGGCTGGAAATGAAGTTTCAGTTTGAAGACAACCTGGTATACTAAAAAAAAATCAAAATTAGTGCCAATAAGTATACCACAATTCTGAAAATGGTTGGAAAAGGGTGCGGAAAAGTCTGATTTTTAGTTCTTAAAGTTTGAAGACACCCTTCCAAGGTCCAACAATGGCTGCCCAATGTCTGAAGACAACCTGCAACTTCAATAAATCAGTCATTTAAACTTGTAGTCATAGGAAACACTTGTATTTGATGGATTTCACCTTCCGAAAGTGAAGTTTGTCAAATCTGGGCACAAACAAAGGGTTGCTAAAAAATATCTAAGTCTGAAGACAAATCTGAAAATGGAGTTTCAGACTTAGATCAGCAATGGAAGCTCCACCAAATGCCCAAAAAACTCATAAAAAATGACGCCCAAGTAAAATTTTTCAAATTGGCAAGTGGTTGGAAATGAAAATCAGTCTGAAGACAACCTGCAACTATGGAGTTTCAGACTGTAACAACAATGGCAGCCCTTGAAAATGCACTGAAAACTCCTCCAAACAGCCCTTAACCAAAATCGCCTTAGTGTGGATGAGCTGAGCAATGAAGAATAATTCTGAAAATGTGTTCCCAACCAACAATGGAGGTCAAATCACTCCTAGCAATTGCGCCCAGCAAGGTCTGAAAATAATGGCAGCCCCTTAACACTAAAAAATATCACCAAAATTCATCAAGATATGGAGGAATCAGCCTCCCAAATAAAATTGCCCAACTTCAGCCATGGCGCCACCTCCCAAATCTGAAAATTACTCTAAAAAACATGCTCAAATGGCTGCCAAGAAATATTGCCCAGCTGGGAATAGGCAGAAAATGAACAACAAAACTAACTTTCAGCTCCGAATGTGTCAAGTAGACACTTCACCAAAATTGCCCAGCTGGAGAAAATCACCCAAATCAGCAACTTAGCAATCACACTCAACAAATATAATGATATTTTAATGCTGGTCACCTCTCTTTAAACATGTTTTCACCTTGAGTTTTCATCACACAAGCAATGTGGGATAAAACATTTGCACTTTAACACTTGTGTTGGAAAAATCAACTTGCTTGGGAAATAATATTTTTTAATTTTTTAAAACATTGCAAGTCATTAAATAATTGTTTTTAATTTTTAAATAATCGTCAATGCTTGTAAAAACAACTAAATTTGGGGTCAATTTATTTAAAATATTCCAAAATTTAGATCAAAATTAACCCTTGGGGGAAAATCGCCCCATGTTGGGATAAAAATCCCAATAAAAACTCATTAAAAATCATTAAAATGCTCTTGGAGGAAATTCACCCCATGTTGGGATAAAAATCCCAACAAAATTTCATCAAACTTGCACATAAAATAGGCCAGGGGAAAATCAACTTGGGCATGGATAAAGAATCCACACAAAAATTCACTTCATTTGCAAAAAATACTCCCTGGTGGAATCTCGACCTCAGTCTGGATGAAAATCCGGACTCAAAATTCATCATATTGCTCTCAGTGGAAAATCGACTTGGGTATGGAATCATCCTCAATGTTGTGCGCACTATAGTCCGTACTCCTGGTGGAAAATCGATGACAGTCTGAAAAAATTCTGACACTTAGCCAAATTTTAGCACTTCCAGGGGAAAATCGACCCAGGCATGGATAAACAGTGGTGGAAAATCATAACCAGTATGGATTTCAGGGGAAACCCATGTGTGATGTGGATTTTGAGTGGGGGAAAAGGGTGGGTAGTCTGGTATATGAGGGGAAAAGCACCTCTAGCATGGAATTTGACCTTCCAACCCTTGGAATATGGATTTCCCTTAGGAATTTGGCATTTTAACCACTCAAAATCAGTAGAAAACTCTAAAACTTGATAAAACACATCTGGACTTAGGCAAATTCATTAAAAATTTGAGCGAAAAACAAGGAAACCTATCGGGATAAAGTGCAAAATCAACTCGAATAACTTCCTAGGAGCAAGAAAACAACTCCTAACGGTCTTAAAACACCTTGGCACTTTAAAATCACCGATATGCGTGTTTAAAACACGTTAACGCTCAAGAAGGTCAACACTTAGCAAGAATAAATCAAAACCCTAAAGCGACCCCTAGACTTAGGCAAAACTCAGGATCACTCTATCATTTTGACATTTTAAACACATGATCCTATTCAAAATTCAAAAAATCAGTATTGGAGATTTTAATAAATTTTAAGAACAAAGCCAAATGATACACAAAAGACTAATATAGACAAGTGCTTTTTTCTCGTGGAAAACCCCTTCGAGTAAAAAACCATGGCATAAAATTTCCTTAATAACTCAAAATGGGCACGAACCCAGTTTACAAGGTAAACAAATTTCAGGAGAGCACCAACCCTCCACTCAGCACCAACTGATAATACTCAGAAGAGAGTTCCAACTCCCTTCCGAACGGTTATAAAGGCAAACAAAAATAACTCTGTTTTCTTGCTGGACCAAGTGTGATGAATACAACGTTTAAGCAGTAATCAATAATTCAGAGAATATCTCCAGCAACAACGTTCTCTGTCCCAGTCATTTGAAGCACCAAAATAATAATAATAAAACTCCAGCACTCTGCAACATGTCAATTTCAGAAGACATATCCTTCAGAACCACTTCACACATAACCGTGTATTTGTCTTCAAAGATTAAGTCCCCCAATATAAAATAAAATCTGTAACTGCTGAACATCCATTAAACACAATTTTCAGAACAAAAGCCTAAGCAAAGACTGGATTTCAAGTCAAGTTTCCTGCAAACACACAGATGCATCTAGACTTCCAAAAGGGATATAATTTTTGTTACATACCAAATACTTCCAAAGAGACTTGACCAATATCATGAATTAATACTTAAGAAAATTCCACGATCACTGCTATTTTAACTTCACAGGCTCTAAATGTATCTTTTGTGCTATGCCACACAACTAGTACATAACCTCCGTAATAGGAGGATTCTAGCATATTGGAAGTGACTTCTTCAACTTAAAAAAAATCTTCAGCACCAAAACTGACCACTTCAAAACTCACACACATGCTTCAAAAAAATATTTTTGTTAAGTTCATAATTCAAATTTCCTTCCCTGTATATTTCGCACAGCACAGATGATAACGGCTCATTAAAAATTCATAGCCAAAAATACGCTGACTAAAAATAAACTCCACTAACACGATTTAAGAAAAAAAAATGCTTGTCCACCTCCACGTGGGTATTTCCCAGTGAACCACGGGGACGCGTGCATTAATAAGAAAGTTTGCACGAGCTACCTCAATTTCTTCTTCTACGGCAGTGTGGGGATCCGTAGGCCGAAGTGCGATTGATTTTAGCAATGTTTTTTAGTAGACAACTGGACATGCCTTCTACCAGGTATCATGATGGCAATCAATTAAGGAGTACTTCGCACTGGATGAATATACAACTCAAAGATCTTCCTCCATACACTAAGTGATTGTTATTTAAATCATAATGGTGTATCGTGAATGGAGCTTATGTGGCAAAAGACTATCACATGAAGATAGTTTCGGCACGTTTGTGAAGGGATCTTTTAATTCCAACTTGAAAGCTTACATGAGCTTAGGATAAGCCTACAATTAAACTAGAATAATAATTCCTCACATGTATTCTATTGAACTGGCAGCTTCAAGGAAAGATAGCTGATTAGTTATGAATACAGGGTGGAGTTCGTTGCATAGTACAAAAATGACAAACGAAGGTCATTCCAATCTTTGGCTTTCAGTCTGGTCACAGGAGCCTATGGAATTACATAGGACTCTACACATGGGAAAGCTCTTGAAATACGAAGCCAAAGACAAGATGTGCATTTCCATAATTTGGCTTTTCTGGTCTTTCAAGTCAGCTGTCGAATTCTTCAAATCAAGTCAAGTTGTTTATAAGCTGAAGGTGTTAGCCGAGCTTGAATTTTGCATCATTTCAGGGTTGATTTGTGGTGAGTTTTGTTTGTTATTGGTGAGATCTACTGTGCTTCCCTTCACTACGGTTGTAGATGGTTTTGCATATCCATTTGCAGGGGAGACCCAACAAACCAATGCGGTTTGCATTCGTTCACCCTATTAGCATGGTAGACACATTTGCACTATCAAGTGGAACAATCGCATGGGGGGTAAGGACTGTTATTGGGAAAGACCGGAGTGCTTCAAATCCGTTGGCTTTGCCAAATATTGTGGCATCCAGATTTGCAACTATGATTATGGATTTAACTCAGTCCAGGGATTTCACAAAGTTGTTAATTGGAGCTTATGTTCACTCCTTTGCCTCTTGGGAAGAATTGATTTCCTAGTTGGATAAGTATGATATGTTCAGTGGGGACATATGGTGGGGAGGCTTTATGAACAAGGATTATTTCCTATTTGATACCACCCCCATAGTAGTTTGCATCTCCTTCATTTTGGGCATAAGTTGTTCTTCCCCTCAACCTTTTCTTTTCTGGGTGCAACGACAATTGGAGAACCATTGATGTCAATAGTAGTGGCTAAGTTTTCAGCTTTGTGGGTCTTGAGGGAGTATGCAATGTTCAACCCCTATGGACGTCCGACCTCCTTCCCACTTCCAAGCGAAGCAACTTACTCTTAGGAATCAAGAACAATATAGCATCCAAAATTTGCCAAGTTTATTGGGATTTCCAGTCGACAAGTTAGGGATAGTGATTTACCTTCTGCAAGTTCATGTTCTCGGTGGTGATTATCAACTGGGCATTATGTATAGTTTTTTTGAAACAAAATTGTATGGGGGAAAGGTTATATTGTCTTACTTCCTCTGTTCATGCTGATTTTTGTACTCTCTATTCAGCATGTTTTCTTGGGTCATCCAAAGAATGTGGGTGTCCATTTTGGATTGTATCTATCTAGAGTTAGTAGGTTGTTCATTAGTATCTTAAAGTGTAATACCTATGTAATCCATATTTTATTACTAATATATTATAGGCTATGGCCTTTCGCTCAAAAAAAATGAAAAATTAAGAAACTTACTTGCGATAAAAGTTTGTTGCAAGAGTTTGAAGGTGTGGTGATGTATGGCCATTGAGGTACCACCAAGCATGAGCATCCTTCTTATATTTGTCACGAAGAGTGGAATACAAAATGAGCAAACTCACTTGTCATTAAATCCTCCATTTCGGAATCGGGGAAGAGTTTAATAAGTGTTGTCCTAAACCCTTCACTGACTTTTGAATCTCTATATGGTGGTACCCTTGATGGCTTAGCAAGCATTTCATCACTATAAAATTTGGGAGTCATTGCAAATGCAAGAAGATGTAGTGGGGTGGTTATTTTTTTCCACCACTCAACACAAATTGACTACACCTCTTTGAAGAAAGTTTCTTCGGGATCTTGCTCTTTTGCATTGATGATGACTTTCATTTGCTCAATCATCGAGTCAATGCCATCGTATACCTCTCCCAAGCATGGGTGATCCATGTCAATCTAACGGATCATACTCATGATGGGCTCAGTGAAACTCGAAAGATATTCCACTCGTTCCCACCAAGTGTCATCTAGGATCATGTGCTTTACATTTGTTGCCCTTCCACTATTGGATTGCCTCCATAGAGACCAACTTTGACTAATTACCATGCTAGCAAGTGGCTCTCGCACCTTCACAAGTCGCCTCAAGACAATTGTGTTGGATGCAAATCGAGTCTCAACAACCTATTCAAAAATTAAAAATGAAAATTAAAATACAAAGAAGACATGATCAAATTAAAAAAATAATTTAGTGATTACTAAAGTGAAATGTAAATTTTTAAAATCGAAGTGTTTCAATTACCTTTAGCAACTCCAACTGTGAAAATGATCTGAAAATGGCCTGTGACATGCTATGGTTTGTGATGAACATTTGGATCTCTTCAGCCTCAACATAGATTTGTTTGATCATTTGTAGCATGAGTTTGAGAGTGGACAGCACAAGGTGTCCGATATATATGTTCAAACCGTGTCTCAATCAACATACCTGCAACTCTACAATTCTTTGCATTGTCCGTTATTACTTGGACAACATTTTGAGGTCCCACATCCTGAATGCATTGTATAAGGATGTTAGCAATAAATTGTGCATCCTTCACTTGTCCCTCACAATCCACAACTTCAAAACACATTGCCCCTTTAGGGCACATTGCAATTACATTAAGTAATGGCTGATTTTTGGTATCCTTCCATCCATCAGAAATGATGGACACCCCTGTTTGTTTCCACGAATTTCTAATGGGAGCCAATGCATTGTCTATGCTTTTTACCTCCTTTGCTAGTAAGGTGCTACGCACCTTCTCATAACCTGGCCCTGTGCACCCTTGTGGAGCCTCATTTACCTTTCTCAACATATCCTACCAATATGGTGATCGTACCACATTAAATGACAAACTATTTGCATATAGACATCTTCCAATGGATTGATTTGCAATCTCTCTAGCATCATTCTTAAATGCTCTCTCTAATGGTCCCTTGCTTCTCTTCACAATAACAGGTTCTTCTTCATCAATTGTGCCCAAGATTGGGTGGCTCTCTACCATGATATTAGGAAAATTACTATGAGATGGAGAAGTAGGGGGCCTCTTTGATCTACTTCCTCTTCCTCTCAATAAAGGATGGCTTGAGGCATTACCAACTCTTGCATCTGCTTCTTCTTACTCTCTAATATATCCTGCTATATGTTGAGGTGGCAACCCATTTCTTTCCTTTCCTGGAGATGGTTTGATTCCTTGTTGGGGAATGGCACAAAAATGGGCTTTGACATGGCTGTAGGAGCTAGTTTTTTTCAAATCACAAAATTTGCATATCCAATTAAATGTTCCACCACCTTTTACTTGGTCTATTATTTCGACATATTTCCATAAAGGTGAATTTGGGCCGGCTTTGAAAGTCCGTTGAGTAGAGTTAGCAATCGTTGCCATTATGCTATTTACAACAAGTTAAAAAATAATTATTAAAATTTAATATCAAACAATAAATTATAAATGTTAAATATTTAAATGTAATTTTAAAGTGAAAATGAAATTATTAATGATTATGAAAGTAAACGTATTTACTTACATAATTATCAATAATTTCATTTTCACTTTAAAATTACATTTAAATATTTATCTTTTATTATTATATAAATATAAATCATTGATTAATTAATAAAATTATATTTCACAATTAAATTCCAACTTGCTAAACAAACTGATAAACCTAAACCATAAATCATAAATGATAAACTAATTTTTTATTTGTTTTTTATCGATATAAACTAAAATTATTATAATAATAAACAAATAAAATTATTTATTAATTTAATAAACAAAAAATAAAAAAATAAATATAAATTCTAAAACTTAAGAATAGTACTATAGTTTGTAACAAAATTTTTAAATTTGTGATGAAAAACAAAAAACTTGTGTTCCGTGTCTCTTTCCGTCGTGTTTGCCTTGCTGCCCACGTCTGTTCCTTGCATCGAGCTCTTACCGTGCTGCCCGTGTCTGTTCCTTGCATGTTGTATCTCTTCCCGTCGTGCCTGCCTTGCTGCCCGTGTCTGTTCCTTGCGTCGTGCGTCGCCTTCCATGCAATTCGCGTCTGTTCTTCTCGGAAGCACAGAAAAATCTGAAGAGAAACCTGTATATTTTGATTTAGGGTTAACCCGTTTTCATTCTAAAAGGTGGAAAAAAAACCTTGAAATCCGCATTCGGCGTTGACTCGTCAAAAAACGCCATGGAATTGGGGAAAAAACGTCACGTCATTCCAAATACGTCAAGATTCATGGTTGAAATTGTGGATATGTTTCAGAGGGCAAATGTAGGAACCCTGTTCGATTCCACAGGGATTCCAGTTCGAATCTGAATCTGATTTGAATAATACCCAGATTCAGGTGAAAACCTAGCCGTACCAGTAGCCTAGCCTTTTGCCTAATTGCAAATACTTATAACTTGGTTGAAGTTTTTCTTGTTTGTGATTAAGCAATTCTGTAGACTCTATTTATTTCATATTTTAGTGCTAAACTATACTCTTTCTGCTCTTGTGTGTCTTCTTATCTACCAATAATCATTTTTGTTTCATGGTGTTATTTCTGATGTAACTATAGTCAGTCCAATATTTGTTTATTTTTAGGATTAAATCAATTGTGTTGTGCGATACAGATTATGGCAGCATGTGTAATGTTCCCTTGATTTCTTGTGTTGTTGTAAAAGTATAGAACCCATACCAAAATGAGAGCTTTTTGCTTTACACAAAATGTGGAGTGCTTCATAAATTATTTGTACAACCAATTATACTAGACACATTTTCTTGGGGTCAAGCTGAGCAAGGGCAGAGCTTTTGTTTTCTATGGAGTGATTGCATACAGTTTTACAAAAGTAAGTTTGAAACATTGTGTATGGCATCATTTTGTGCATTACAACAGATTTGCCAATGCCCTGTTTCTTTATCTCGACTTGAAGTGTTGAACTTAGCTGGAAATCGCTTGACAGATGCCTCTGCTCGCCATCTTGCCACCATTATTGAAGATTGCAAAGGTAAAGAAAAGCTTTTCATTTTCTTTGTTTATATTATCAACTCAGGCCATTGTTTCTTGTTTGTAAGCACATAATATTTGAGATTCTTTATTTTTATTTTGCTAATAGGAAAGCACAAAAAACTGGTTATTCATATTTCAGTAGCAAGCTTTATAGAAAATATAGAATAATTTGTTGGTTCCCTCCTTATTATCTAGCTTTGGCAATTTTGAATTTGGAGGGTTGCTCTCTCACCAGCAGAACCGTTCATAGGATTTCCAGTGCATTGCCTTTGGAGTCAGGACTTGTCAAACTATCAATTGGTAAATATTGCTTTTGAAATCATTTCCACAATTTAATTCAGGCTGAACTTTTAAAAACTATTTCTCTAATTTTGCATGTAACTTTTTAATTCAAGGGATAAGGTTTCAGTTTCATTTTTTATTTTAGTGCATTTCTTGATGCTGAAGTAAACTTCCAGTGCATGATTGCTTTTCAAGTACATTTCTAGTATATTGGGTTTTGGGCTTAAAATAGTTTTCTTCTTGAACTAATTATTTTTGTTGAATCTTACACAACTCATTGAATATATTAGACAGTTTTATATTGATTGTAGCTTGTATCTGTGTATTCCAAATGATATTTTTAGAACAGTCATTTAGCTGCTAGTAATAATAATGGTGAACATGGCCTCAATGAATTTAAAATGCTTTGGAATCCTGCAGGTAAAAATCACATTTATGGAAATTGCATATCAGATCTGCTGAAGAAGCTGTCTAAGCTAGAAAGGTATCTTTATGTGTATTATAATTGAATCTTTACAGGTGATAAAGCATAAACTGTAGGTTCAAATTAGATCTTTATATGATAAATTCATTCGGACAGATGTTCCATTTTTACCATTTACATGTGCAAATGCATGTGTTTAGTTTTTCAGATCTTGACTTGACAAATGTGGAGTTGAATAAAACTTCAATAGATAGCCTTTGCCACCTTCTTCAAACATCATCTAGTATTGCTTCACTGGTGATTCAAGGCACAAACATTGGAAAGGTGAGATAAGCAATTTTTTATTTGACAAAGTAAAATAACTGGTAAAGAATTAGGTTTCTAATATTGCTGAATTTAATGCTGTCTTGCAGGATGGAGCTTTAAAATTAAGTGAAACCTTGGCAGAACGAGCAATGGCAGTTACAGTGCTTGATATGTCTTTTTGTGGGATTGGTCTTCATGGTGGAGAAAAACTTTTCAATGACCTCAGTTTACATGAAGGCCTTCTTCAGTTGAATTTGAGTGGGAATCCACTTGAGGAAAGGGTTAGTCTATTTCACCTTCCCATGCAATTCAGGCAATATTTCCTTCTCTAATTATTGGTTGCTCAAGAACTTTTACTGAACATATTTTTTGTGTATATGGATTTTAAATATCTTACCGAACCTTTCACGATATGCAAATATGCATATTGGAAAAGATGCTCAAACTTGTTAAAGGAAGTTTTTGGGTCCAAATTAAAAAACACACTGCATTATTTTCCCTCAAAAGCGCCAATAACTAGTAATTTTTCTTCTTTTTGTGTCTTTGTCATTTAGGTTATCAGGACATATAAACAGAAATTATATTTTCAGGATAAGATTTTAAATATTTACTAGTGCATCTTCATGATAGACTAAGGATATCCAGTAATATGATAAAGAAACACTATGGATGCCTCTTTGAACCATTGAACAACACTTGAGGACACTATTGATAAAGGCCAAAAGTCGAAGAAAAAATATTTTATGGTTGCTATTATGCAATTTTTTCAGTTGCACTACTGAAACTTTTAACCTATGTTACCCCGAGTTTCCAGGACGGGGACGGTAGAGAACGGGGGTATGGGTTTCCGGGACGGTGATTTTTTTTTTCCAATTTGTGGACGGCTATATAAAAATAGGAAAAATTAAAATATATAGGGAAATTTAAAATATTCATATGAAAGCATGGATAAAGCATGCACATATACATTATAGAGCCTTAACATATAAGAACTAGCAGAGTTATGCCAAATTTGTGTAAAATTGAGAGTCAAAGTCAAATTGGTTATAGAATTTATTGTCAAAATTCAATGTCAATATGCAGAATTTATGGGGACGTCCCCTAGGAGTCCCTTGTCCCCGGGACGGGGATACCTGAAAAAAATACTGGGGACGCGTCCCCGGGTATTGTAGCTTTTAACCGCATGTGTACAATTTATACGACAACATTGAACCCCAACTTAATTAGCCATTAATGGTATCTATAGTGGACAAAGATTTTTTTTTTTTTTTTAAAGCTATGCCTGGTAAACTTTTTAACGTGACTGGTGACGTTGGCACAACACACCCTCCGGCTCCACGTGAACGCTTTTGACCTGGAGCTATGAACCAGTGAGGTCACAAACGGGGGACCTCATCCCCACACTTGTTCAAATCCGTGAGCACAACGACCCAGCGAAGGCACAAGGCCTTGCGAGCACAGTGGCCCAGCAGGGATTTGAACCTTGGTGGCCGCTTCACCAACGACGTGTTTTAACCGCAACACTACATGTCCGAAGATGTGGATAAAGATGTTAATGTCTGTTGGGGTATGGATTGGATGTGACTATGCTGATGTGGATATCACATGAAATTTATCAAGTATCTCTGCCATGTCTTTGGCAAATATGCTGGATACAAATATTATAGGTATAACACAAAATGTTTGGTATTGTAGTTTTACCCTTTTTTTTTTTTGCTTCTGAAGATTTTCACTGTTTTCCAGATTTCTGATTTTTTCACAATTATTTGCCCTCTTTGCATTTTTTTCATATTATTTTTTCTACCTTCGTAGAAAAAATGTGAATGATTTTTAGAACATATGCCAAAGGAAAACAAATATGCCTTGTGGGTGAGTAACGAGACTAGAGCAATTACCAAGGGTAGACGATGCTTTAGGGTATGACATTTGTGAAGGTTGAATTACAAGATGGCACACACCCTGTAGATAAATGTCATGTCCCCTCTCTGAAGATTATATATATAAAGCCTAATTGAAATAATTATTTTTTAATTAGTATAATAATTATTTGAAATTTATTAAATATTATTATTTAATTAATATTTATATATAAAGATATAATATATAATTTATATTTATTAAATATTAATATTAATTTCATATTTATCAAATAATATTATAAATTTTGCAATGTTATATTATTGACAAAATAACAAAGTAATTAGAAAACAAATATAATAATAAATTAAATTCAGAAAAACTATTCAATAAAAATAATATAAAATAGAATAGCAATCATCCTAATCAATAAATAAAGTTAATTATTAAACTAAATATAAGTAAACTGCTGGTGTCAGAGTTGTCCCCTCACAAAAGACAGTGATATTCAGTAATATAATCAAAACTAGTCATCACTTAGCACCAATTGAAGGGAGACATCAAAAGAATACTGATTAAGGACTTTATCAAACCCATTGTCTAGTTAATCAAATACTTGATTATATTAATCAAGTAATTACTGTGTTACAAATGATCATGAAAGAGTTCGATGTCATATATAATAATCACACTGATAGCAATCGATGATTATCTGGTAGCAGTCTTTGGAGATAATTAAAGAAGTTATTAGATAACGTTTTATCAACATCAATCACTATAATTAATACAGAAACTCATGAAGATCTCTTAGGTATCGATCATACACAGTGATGGACGAAGATTAGTAGGTTACGATTCAAAGATATGATATGGCAGATGGTTAGAGATAGCTAATCGATAATGTCAATGATTCTACCAATCTTACGTGGCTAAGGAGGTGCGGTTTGAGAACATAAATAGATTCAGATTAGCATCGAACATCACTAGTTATAAGACTACGATTATAAGAAACACCGTTAAGGATAAGTTGATAACAGGGATCAATTAGACAACAGCCATAATGGAAGACTAAACGAGTAGTCATGAAGAGGTACGATATTAAGAAATATTAATTAATCCTTGACAAAGGATACTTCTACTCCTGATAAGATACAACCTTTCGATACCCAAGGATATTTAATGGTGGAATTGGTATCTCTTTCAGGGATATAATATATTGGATAGTTTTATATACTGTTTCCTATCACAGTTTGAAGAACCGAGAGGAGGAATATAATCATCACAAGAAGATCATACGAAGAAGAAGATTATCTTATGCAGTTGGTATGAAAAGTAGTAAGATGCAAATTTGAATGAGTGCATCGGGTATGATTTCAAAGGCAGCCATTATGAGATCGTTCTTTGCACTGTAGCCTTATCAGTATAACATTAGAATGCTGCAAGATTATAATTCTCCGTCTGAAATAGCAACCATATCTCTTTAAGCGATATTACCATATTAGACATTGCATGTACTAAAGTATAATGTCTGTGTAATGTCCCTACTTTGAAATAGAATTTAATAATAAAATTAAAACATTAAATTAAAATATAAAATAATATAATTAAATATGATTAATTAAAAATTAATTAAGTTAATGAAAAGTCAATAGACATGAAAGGAAAAGTCGTGACTCCCTCAACAATGAGATATAAAAGGGAGAAGAAAACCTCATTTGAGAGGGGGGGATAATTTGGGAATGAGAAGTGCAGATCTGATTTAAATAATAAGTGCAGATTTGATTATGAAAGGCTGTGTCCCTTTCAAAGGGTAGAAATAATGAAGAGATGCACTCTTTCAAAGGGTGCTAATGGTGAAAGGGTATGTCTCTTGCCAAAGGGCATACATGATGAAGAAGTGTGACCTTTTCCTCAAATTGAGAGATATAAAGGGAAGGAATCAAAAGCATCTAGTGACATCACCATTGATCAGATCAGATCAGAATTGTTATCAAGTTATAGGCAGTAACATTTGTGTTCTTGGTGGTATGCATGGAGATGTGCTTAATATGTATGCTTAGTACATGAAGCTTGATAAAGTTGATATCCAGAATCTAGTAACAATATTGTTATAAACTGCAATATGTATGACAGTCATACTTAATTTCATATATATTTATGATACATGAGAAGTTAGTGTACTTATAGTCTAAATCATGTTATTACTGTCAGTATTTAAGAAGATGGGGATGAGATGTTCCAAAGAGGGGCAGTGTAAATCCAAGCAATAGTATAAGTCCCAAGATAGGGTGGGGATCAGCGACCCATAAGCCTTGAGGGTATAGACCCAAGATAGGTAAGGGCTTGGATCTATAAACTTTGAGGGAACCTATTATAGTTGGTCTCTAAGCGCTTTGGTAACATACGTAAACCCTTCTCCCTTAAAACTGAAGTAGTAACAGGATCTGATATCTATATTAATAATGATATTAATCATCTAATGAGGAAAATAGATAAGCACTTGTTAATAACTAATTGAAGAATATCAATCAATTCTAATATGTTGAAATAGATCAGGTAGGGGACATTACAATAAATAATACCAATAAACATATGTAGAAGAAGCAATATTGAGTCTTAGATACAATATAAAGAAAAAACAACATTCTCACAATATAATAAGAGAATTCACCTTGGGAAACCCTTTTTTTGAAAAAACCTAGTAAAAACATTTGTTGTATAATTCAATCATTCACAATAAAATAATATATTTTGCACTTGTTGCCATGAAGTTAAATAGTTCATTTTACAAATTATACATTCTAATATAAAGGATATTGGTTCGCAAAAGCTATGAAGACTTATTAAGAGAAGGATGCTTAACTGATCACATGAGTCCCATTTCACCTTGAATAGTTAAATTAAGATCAAAATTTGGAAAACCTTTGTCTTCAACAATTGAAATGATGTGATAATGTTAGGATGCTTGAACACGAAGGAACTTTCTCAACATTTGTTTTTACCTTTTTCCAAGAGAATAATTATTGTGTTTCCACTCAACACCATTCTCCCATAAAGATTCATGACCCCTCTAGGCTGCCCCTTCTTGCCTATCATCAAACAACATGAAGTTTTTTCGATCCTTGATGATGCGGCACTTGTTTGCACTTAGGTCATAATCCATTTTGCGGATAGACATGTAATGGATGCCAACATAATTCCATTTTCTCTCAAAGGATCAACATCCACAACAATTTCATTAACAAACTTGGAATTAACAACAAACTCTAATAGGTTGTCTACTAACAAGCAAATTAGCACCTTCATCATCCAACCCAAAGCGTAAAGAATGAGATGTTGATAAGTTTCTATACCAATCAATTCTTGAGACATGAGGTTAGCTTGTTTAAAAGAATAAATTGAGTGTGCCAATTTCACACCCTTACCTTGAATCTTGATGGTAACCATTGCTTCTTGCTTGAACAAACTTTTTTAGTAGTGCAATTAATTCTAGAATCCGCCTCCAAGATACATTCATAATCTTTTATTTCCGTAGCTATCCTTTTACCTTTCTTATCTTACTCATGAGGGTTCTCAAGGTATGATTTTTGACAAGATGAGTTTGTATGACCATCTTTAACAAAATGGTAATAATGTAGTGCACACTTCTTGGTACTTGTTGAATTCACCTTCTTTGTGTTGGCTTTAGCTCTACTTATCCTTGGAGAGGAAGGGAAACTATGTACCTCAAGATAGTGAGAATGGGCACATGCTTAATGGACATCCACTTGCTTTGATTTCAACATGGGCCTTAAAGGTACATAGAAAGGCATCCAATGTTACTTCATCAATCCATCTTTATCTTGCACATCTTTCTCCATTTGGACAACCCTTCAACAAAATTCAGTAGTGTATTTTTACATACAGTCCATCTTCTTGTTTCAAACATTGCCATTCCATACATTTTTCCTTTCTATGAAAAACAGGATAAAATTGTTTCCTAATCAACTTTTTAAATTGATCCCATGAACTAATTACAATGCTGGTCAGGATTAAATTTAGTAGGGTTTGGCATCTATATTTTGTGTTTTACAATTACTTCACCTTCCACGCATTAGTTTAATTGTCTATTTCCTAAGTTTATCTGATTGGGGATGTTACATTACTTGTTTCATGGAAAGAGCAAAATTTATTTGTGTTTTCTCTTTCGTGTTGGCCTTGAAATTGTTGAGCTTTAACTTTGTTGGAACTATATTTTTACGTTGCTGATATCAATAGCTTTTTTTATAACAAAGCCTCAATGAGACTTGAAACCGTGGGTTTGATGGTTTCTTTTCTAATTACTCTTGTGGTGATCATGTCGTCTTTGAGCTTGATTGCTCAAGTTTGGGCTTCTTCTCTTTGTTCTGCCAAGTTTTCTGGACCAGGGGACATGTTTCAGAGGTGGGAATTTTTTAGGCCAATTTTGGGGATGCCTATATATATATATTTTAAAAATATAGGGAAATTTCAGATTTTCATATGATAACGATAAAGTTGCAAATGTAATCATATTGACACATACATTATAAAATCAAAAGTAAACACAACAATAGAGTTCACATGAGAGTTGAACAAATTAATAGTAATACTTAATTGCTTGCATAATTCATTTTAATGTGCATATAATATAAATTGAAAAATAGTAATACTGCATGCACTAAAATGCTCAAATGCTGCAACTTTACACTACAAATGTCAAAATGACAAAGTCACAAATTTCATAAATTGTAAAACATAGTAATTGAAAGTATGATGGCTGCCTCTAATCGGCATTTGCCAACATTGCATCAAAATTAGAGTTTGAGTCATTGCCACCATGAGGGGCTAACTCATCTAATGGAGCTCCAACCAATTCCTCCTATATAGCCTCATCAATTTGGGCGGCATCCTCTGGGTCAACATCTTGTAAGAAGATGGAGGCTGTCGATACTCTAAGTTTTGATGATCTTTGGTCGCAAAGCACTATGCATGATTTCCAGTTTCTCTACACGTCTAAAGGTCAATCTATTCCTCTTGATAGAGTGAATAAAGTTGTATGTAGATCAATTCCTTTATGTAGTAAAGGAACTAGCAACTTGTGAAAGGAGGCAAAAAATAAATTACTAATTAGGACATTCGGTTTTTTAATTTTATGATTAAATAAATGTTCGACAGTAATTAATAAACTATGTTAGTATATTACTTGTAAAAGGAAGTGAGCAACAAGTGTCCTCAACTTTGGTGCATCTTTCCTATGTCATGTCCATCATCCAATGGGATCCCTTTGAGCTAATGTAGCTCTATCTATCTCACCTTTGGTTTGTCGAATGTTGGACGAGAGTTAGTAAAGGCAAGCCATTGTGTGCAAAGTCAACTTGACTTCTTAATTGAATACATTTTTCTAGGGGCCTTCATAAACCCTTCTTTCACCTCTTCATCATCACAAGGAGGCAACCTACTAGGTCTTGGTGCATACCATTTGGGATTGAGAGCAAAGGCTGCCATATGAAGCAAGGTGTTCATAGTGTTCCATTGTCGCATCACAGTGGGCTTAATTTCTTGCTCATATAATCCCAAATTGTTGAATTTTGCAACACAAGCCTACAGGATCAAACGACAAACAAGAACGCCTTCCACAAGAGAGAGTTGCACAAACGAATCCTATATTACTCAAAAGCAAAGCATACACAATGAATTACAACTGTACAATGAGGTGCTTATAAAGAAAGCATAGAGTTAAATTTAGGAGAATAAAAGTGCAAACATGAGGAGCTAAATAAAGCTCAACTCTAGCTAAACTAGATGCATATCTAAAATAAACACTCCTAAGTGAACTTAAGCAAAAAAGCATAACTAGTTGTAAAAAAGTAACTAATAGCTAAATATGCTCTAACACATCCCCCTTAAGTGAAACTTAGGGTGAGTAAAAAATTCTAAATGCATGAATGCAAAAATGGGTCCCGACAACAAAAGGCTTGATTAGATACCCATGTACAAACCAATGAAGTCTCTCTAAGCGGAGAAAAGGAGAAAAACCACATGGGAAAAAACCAGAGTTACCCGAGGACGCATCCCTGACCTGAAAACCCCTGTCCCCATCCCGGGGACGTTTCGGGGACTTGGGGACGGCCATGGGACGTTTCCCCCCGTCCCCAAATTGCCCTGTATTTTGAGGGGACGTCCCCGAAACGGGGGGACGCCTGCCCTAGCTCTGGGGGATGTCCGTACGTCTCGGGGACGACTGGGATGTCCCCAATCTGTCCCGGGGACGGCCAAACGTCCCCCATATCTAAGGCCATTAAAAAATATTAAAAAAATAAAAAAAATTGTATTTTCAATTTTTTAATTTTTTTTTCTAATATAGGCCCCTTATTAATTCAAATTGTTATTAAAAATTAAAAAATTAAAAGATAACATTAATTTAATTCATAATTTTGACAATGAAACTATATGGCAGCAGTGTAGCCTTTGGGCATTTTGACACAGAGATTAGAAAATCGCCAAACTCGGCGAGTTAATAGAAAAATAACACCCAACGCCTTTATTAAAGAATAAGTTTTTTTGGCCTCACGGGGTGCTGCCCCTCGACCCCGCCCTGTATTGCGACAAAGAGCGCGCAAGGGGCGATGCCCCTTGACCCCACCTTGGGGGCATTGCCCCCAAACCCCCGTTGAAAAATATGGGGGGAAACTGTGTCGATAGAAGTAGGGAAAATTTAACCTCTTTGTTTTGACATTTTGTATGTTATTTCTTTAATATCTATTATGATATGCATATTGACAATGTGAATTAATTGAAATTCTGATTTATGAATGCATAATTGCATATTTTCTATTGAGTATTAACAATGTTGTATGTTCAAAATTTACATTCTAAAATGTCTTCAACTGTTCATAGTATCATACACATGCTATATCCATGTTTTATTGTTTTCATATGAATATAATGTATGTATGCATGCTTTATCCATGTTTTCATATGAACATTTAGAATTTTGAAAATTTCCTATATATTTTAAATTTTTCCTATATTTTATATAGCTGTCCCCTTTGCCGTCCCCAAATTTGGCAAAAAAATTTGTCGTCCCGGAAACGCGTCCCGTCGTCCCTTGTCGTCCCCGTCCCGGAAACTTGGGGTAACATTGGAAAAAACCCCTCTCCAAAAGCGAGAAATGTAATGCATGAAAAGAGCATGAACTGCTAAAAAAAGGGTGAAGGACTAAGAAGCATCCAAGAAAATGTCTCGGAAGAATAGGAATGTGAAGCACATCCTTGAAGCACAAAGAAGTTGTAGACAACTGTCGAATGATAATTTCTATAGTGCTAAATGAAGAACCTCCTTTGAAACAAAGATGATGATCATGATCAAGACGACAACAATCTGCATGAGTGCCCCCAACAACACTACTCAAACAATCAGATGGCAAACAAAGGAAAAAACATTTGTTAGTCGATGATACATATGGCACATGAATCTGCTCAAGCGATCCCAATGATATTACTCAACCATGCAAGAGAAAATTGCTAGTTGAAAATATAGATGCCAATAGTTTGAAGAACTGCGGTCAACAACAAAAGATGGAAAGTCACCTCCAAGATGAATCCAAGGAAGCATTAGCAACAATAGTAGAAACCTCCCCATAATGCCTACAAGGGAGAGGCATGAGAGATCCATTGAAATTGTGTGTCACAATGAAGTGCATGAAGGAGAAACTTAATGTGCTCAAGAAAGTACCTGCAACTGAAAAAGGGTGTGCAACTGATGCACACATGCATGAGACAAGAATCATAAGGATTCGATGTTGTCATGGAGGGACACTCATCAGACAAAGGTGTGATGGAAAAAAAAAGGCACCACACAACCCCCCATGGCACTTTATAATATAGTGCATGTACAAAATAAGGCACAATAGAATGTACAAAATCCCCAAAAACCATACACCAAGAGTGACACTTTTTCTCAGTGTGTTTACAACCAATGAAGTGCATGAAAAAGATGCTCAAAATGCCATTTAGGGAAAAGTGCTGCAAATACATGTAGGACAACCCAAGAGAAGCCATCCACTCCAGACAAAAAGTTTCCAAGAGCCAAAAAGACCAAGTGATTAGCCATGAAGTGAAAACACAAAATATTGAATAAAATTTACTTAGAGAAAAATTTGGAAAATCTAACAATTGATTTGAATAGTTGACTTTGAGAGCTTTTTGACAATGTGTAGAAGTCAAAAAATAGAGTTCATATGTACAAGATATGACTGTAGAAGTGTGAAACTGAAGGCTGACTTTGGAGGCTTGGTACGCAAAAGTGGTGTAGAATTTAATCCACTTGCAGAATTGGATAGCCCTTTGAACTAGCTTTCCAACAATATCTTGTTTTCCCAATTTCGACTCCATATGACTAAGTTATGAGAAAAACGGTGAAGATTGCTTTTTAGGGTTTAGAAGGCTTCAAAGGACCTCAAAAATGAAGAATTTATGAAAAATAGAAACTTTTCGAAAATAGTTTTTTTTGAAAATAGTAGGTTTCTAAAAACTTTCTATTTCCAAAAATAGAAGCTTTCTAGAAATAGTAACTTTCCAAAAACAAAAAATTGTCGAAAACAAAAGCTTTTTGAAAATGGAAATTTTCTGAAATTTTATTGCAAAGAATTTCTCAATCTTCGATTTCGACAAATTGACAAGCGATTTTATGGTTTTTGGACCTTTTGAGTGCTAGGGTTGTAATATACCTTGTATTATGTTAGTATTCAATATATATGGATATATCCATTCTATTGATTCCTTTAGTTATTTTTGTACATTATTACTATTAAAAGATAAATATCTTTAATGGTTACTAATTATTGTATTATTTACAATTAATATAAATGTTGTATTATATACAATTTATTATTATTAATAATATGGTATTATGAATATGTACATTATATATTATTATTAATAGAATTATTTAATATGTGCATTACCTATATCAAACTAGTTTATTACAAAAGCAACGATCATACTACCAATGCATTGGGTTGTGTTAAGAATAACAAATTTAAATAAAAAAGACATGACTCTAAGGGGGAGTCATATCCTTCAGGAAGGGTCATAGCCAATCAAAGATATTAAATAACTTTGCCCAGCAACACACACACGGAAAACGTAAGAGAGGAGAATATGGGAGAAAGAAGAGGTCAGCATTCACATTGACTGTGAACTCTATGGGTATGAATATAAGGGCTGCTAATAATATCATTTGATGTTGTTTAATAATGTTAATACAATCAATACTATGAATACAATTTTATAAAATTAATAATAATAAAACAAATTAATATTGTTATTAATACAAAGTTGTCTTCGGACATGTAGTGTTGCGGTTAAAACACTTTGTTGGTGAAGCGGCCAACAAGACTCAAATCTCTGTTGGGCCATTGTGCTCGCAAGGCCTTGTGCCTTCGTTGGACCGTTGTGCTTGTGGATTTGAACAAGTGAAGTGTGGGGATGAGGTGCTTTAGTTGTGGCCTCACCGGTTCATATGTCCGGGTCAAAAGCGTTCACGTGGAGTCGGAAGACATGTTGTGCTAGCGTCACCGGTCACGTTAAAATGTTTACCGGGCATAGTTTAAAAAAAATAAAATTGTTATTAATACACAACCAATACAACCATTCATTAACAATTAATTTTAAATTCATATAAGACATAAGAATGTAAAAGAAATCTGAATTTATCATTATAACAAGAAAACATAAAGTTTGGGGTGACCCATGTAGTACAACAGTTAAAACACTTGCTTGGTGAAACTGCCACCAAGGTTCAAATCCTCGCTAGGCTTTTTGGCTCTCAGGATTGGTACTTTTGCTAGTCTGGTGTGTTTGCAGATTTGAACAGCAATAGTTTTTCAGCACCTTAAAAAGAGCCTATTACCGATCAAAAAAGTAAAAGAAAACATAAAGGATAATTAACTTAAATTTAATACTAGTCAAGTTGATGACATTAAAACTGTACCAATATTGATAACATTCATTGCATAAATGATAATACAACATAATGTTGTTAAGAAATATAATTAACAATTAATGTTGTAGTGGACATAAATATTTATTACAACATTTCTAAACATGGTAAGGGGAAGTGTGAGTATTGTGAGAGGGGTACAGTGTATGGACACTCTTCTAGATACACCACCTCAAAGTGGGACAGTCCATAGAGGCCAAAGGACTACAAAGGGTACAGTCTTTGGGTCTAGGAAGAGATGGTTTCTAGGGCACTCTCTGCAATCTTTCCCCTCTTCTCCACCATGGCTCACAATTACAAGAAGTAAAATCATTAAGGTATTAGAATGAGGGGCAAAGGCACCTTATTGCTGAAGTGAATCAATCATAAGAGGTGAGAGGTTGATATGATGGAGGGGAATGGTGTAAAGCCCTCACTAGGTACGCTACCTCATGATGATGGTTAAGGACCACATGAGGCCACAAAGGATAAGTTCTTGTTGTTGGGCCTAGGGTAGAGGATACTTGGGGCACCTCATCACGTCTTCCAACTCAACCCTCGTTATGATTGAGTTCCCATAAATTTGTTGATATCGATTGTGCAGATGTATATATACATATCCTAAC
The DNA here is from genome assembly GCF_030272615.1 of Cryptomeria japonica. Lineage (NCBI taxonomy): Eukaryota > Viridiplantae > Streptophyta > Pinopsida > Cupressales > Cupressaceae > Cryptomeria > Cryptomeria japonica. The sequence goes on along the minus strand of NC_081415.1, from coordinate 29,428,839 downwards.
CCTAGAATTGGATGCATTTCATGAGTTATATCCACATTGCTGTCTAATCTCATAGCGAATGTTTGCCATATACGGGTAAACGATTAAATGCAGAAAGTAAATGCACATAACATTATGGAAATATATTAAATAACCAGTCTTTGTATTAATTCAACAGTCCATGTACATCAAGTGCTATCACATTACATCTGACACGACTATTATGATGCCACTACGAAAGAAAGGTACGCAATATATAATACCCGAAGGGGTGCGACCAACCGTCGCGTCCAATTGCCCTTCGGGACGACTAACTAACTGACTGCCGTAACTCATTATTACCGACGACAACATAAACATAATATTACAACATAACATAATGATTATTCCCGGCAATAGCGAGTTTAAAAAAGAAAGGCTTATCTCATCCTATTCTTAAATGAAGATTATATCCCTAACTATGTTTGCCCTTGCTCCATTCTGGATTTGTGATTTTATGGCAAGAACTAGGGCATGTACAAAAATGTGACATTACATGGTGACTTCTGTCTTGTGCCAAAGTGCCTAGATTTTTTTGCTACCTTTGAAATTTGCCTTGATTTTCATGCCCTTGGCCAATTCGACCCAATTTGTCAATTACTCCAATTTTGATGAAACAACAAACAATCTTAGGGTTTTCCGACGTTTTGGATGTGATGGCAACCTTTGTTTTGCTCCAAAGCTGATTAAAAGTTGGTCCACTACCCGATCCACAAAAAACAAATTTGGGACCCTGCAACGCTTTTGAGTAAAGAAACCCTCAAAACTTGAGAAGGGGCTTTTTGAATCCATGCTCTGATACCATGTTGAAGTTATAAAGCTCTGCTACCATGTTGAATTTTCTAGCATAATCTTGTAGGATCAAATGACAGACAAGAACACCTTCCACAAGAGAGAGTTGCACAAATGAATGCTATGTTACTCAAAAGCAAAGAATATGGAATGAATTACATTTGTACAATGATGTGCTTATAAATTAAGCACAAAGCTAAATTTAGGAGAACTAAAGTGCAAGCATAAGAAGATAAATAAAACTCAACTCTAAAATGAGGAGCTAATAAAAGCTAAAATAGGTGCACAACTAAAATAAGCACTCCTAAGTGAACTTAAGCAAAAAAGCATAAGTAGTTGTAAAAAAAAAAGTAATAGTTAAATATGCTCTAACACAAAGTAGGATCCCTATTAGAAATTGCTTGCTTCATTTTTCCAAGAATCCTATCAAATGTCTCATAAATCTCTCTGAGATTTGTAGAGTTCGTATCAACATCTAATGTCATCCACAACTGGTGAAATTAAGGAGCAAATAAATCTTCAAACAAAAATTTGAAAAAAGATAAGACAAATAAAATCAGCAATCAAATTATAAATTTAAAATTTACTAATAAAAAGAAAATCAGCAAGTTAAACAATTTTTTTACTTCACATTGGACCACCAATTATCATTAAGAATTTTTTGTTCGATGCTTTCCCCTTCTGTAGTGTTTGCATTGGATCATCCACTCCACTCTGAATTAACCATCATCAACTATAAAGCCTCCTACACCTTAAGCATCCTCTCCAACAAAATAAAATAGCTGGCATAGCTTGTCTCTATGGGCATTAGGATTTCCTGTTGAAACTTAGTAGCTTCGGTAAGATAAATGATTGAATGAGAGACTTCATTTATCTCTCATTCAATCATCTACCTTATTGATATAACTACAATTTAAGTATAGATCTCATGATTAAATAAATGAACATGTTATAACCATCTCATATGCATAATCGATAATATTGATCATGTTGTGATCAGACTGGAATCATAACTACCATAGCTATCATATCATATGATAACTATAATAGTTATCATTCTAAATCACATATTAATACCGAATCATTTAATCATGTTTAACTTATCCCAATCACTTATCGGGTAACTATACATTGCCCCGATTATTAATAACTATCGGCATATGTTAATAGCATGACCGATAGTGATCGGTACAACACACGTTAAAGAGGAAAGACGTGACCAATGATTAACAACACAACACATAAGTAATGTGCTTATATTAATCGAAGGGGTGTCTATGCACCGATCAAGACATGTCTTGATCGGTGAATCATAGGCTATAAGTACGTGCAAATGAAGTGTTGGAGAAACTCTGAAATTATTAATGTCATCTTCAGCAACTTGTGACATAAGAAACAAAAAATATCAGTAAAGAAAATAATAATATACATAACTTCAGACTCAACATAAATTTGAATATCATTTACATGGTATCAGAGCCACGCTGATCGAACCTGAGGCATTCAAATTCGAGAAGTTCAAACTGAAAATATAGACATCATATTTCCCATGGCTAATGCTATCAGATTTGAGGACAGACTTGAAGGAGGCGACAATTTCTCAGCATGGAAGTTCAGAATTAAAATGATTCTAAAAGAAAACAAGGTTGAATCATTTATTAAAGTTGAATCTATAGAACCAGAGGATTAACCTGACAAATCAACATGGATCGAGGGAAATGAAAAAGCTATGAAGATCATAGTAGATGGAGTAAGAAATCACATCATGCCAATAATAACAAAACATGAAACTGCCTATCATATGTTCAAATCACTCGAAAGTGCATTTGAGATAAATAATGCAAGTAGAACCCTGGCTCTAAAAAGAGAAATAAATCATATAAGTATGAACAAAGGGGAGTCAATTAATGCATACTTTATGCAGATATCAGCCCTAAGGGATGAACTGGCAACGCTTGGATATGAGATCCAAAGCAAAGAGCTAACACTCATTGCTCTAGATGGGTTGCCTAGTACATGGGAGACATTCGTCCAAGGCATCAGTGCGAGAGATAAATTTCCAAAATTTGATAGGCTAAGAGCAGATTGTCTTCAAGAAGAGTCAAGGCTAAATAAGAAGGGGATCAAACAAGAGAACATTGATGAAGGTTTCCATGTTTTAAATACCAACTCCAACAAGAAAAACAAGAAGAAATACTTCAAGAAGAGAAAGAACCGACATGACAAAAAGTCATCCAAAAGAGACAACTCTCACATTCAATGCTTTAGGTGTGATCAATATGGACACTATGTAGCAAGATGTCCAGATAGAATCAAACAACAAGCTACATTTGCAAAAGTTAAAAGGGAAGAATATGACTCCGAGAAGCATGTATTCTACTCTGCTCTCTCCAGTCAAGTATCCAATAAATCCAACACCTGGATCATTGACAGTGGGTCTTCAAGACACATCACTGGGTATAGAGAATTGCTGGATTCCATGGTAGAAGAAATCGATGAAGAAGTAACCATTGGTGATGACTCTGCACATCCAATGAAAGGCGTCGGTACCTGCACCATTAAGCTGAAGACAAGCATGTCACTCCAACTCACTGGAGTTCTATTCATTCTTGGCATCAAGAGGAACTTAATCTCCATATCTGCACTTGAAGATGATGGGTACAAAATAACCTTCATGAATGGTAAAGTTCTAGTATGGCCACAAAACTCTTCCATCAAGAAGGCTATAACCCTAGGACATAGAAAAGGCTATTTGTACGAGGTATGTATTGAATCTAACCTAGCCCTACTTCATGAGATTGTAGATTCTAATGAAATTTGGCATAGAAGATTAGGTCATTTAAACTTTCGTGCTTTATGTTCAATGGAAAAATTAGTAATTGGTTTGCCTAAGTTAAAACAATACCATTCTGGTACATGTAAGGGGTGTGCCCTAGGCAAAAATACTAAGAGTTCCTTTCAGAATAGTTCTAGAAAAATAAGCAATGTTTTAGAGCTAGTTCACTCTGACCTATGTGGGCCAATGTTTGTACTATCATTAGGGGGGTTCCTTTACTATGTAATATTCATTGATGACTTCTCCAGGAAGACCTGGATCTATTTTCTTAAACGTAAAGAATCAGAAGAGAATCTCAAGAGATTTAAGGAATTCAAATCCCTCTCTGAAAACTCTTCTGGAAGTCTTAAGAACTGATAATGGGAGGGAATATACCTCAGACATCTTTAGGGAATTTTGTAAAGAAGCTGGGATTAAGAGGGAGTTCACTGTTCCTTACAACCCCCAACAAAATGGGGTTGTTGAAAGGAAAAATAGAACCATTGTAGAAGCAGCCAAAGCCATGCTCCTTGATCAGAACTTAGAAACTCACCTTCGGGTAAAAACCTCCAACACTGCTGTTTACATTCAAAATAGATGTCCTCATTCCCACATTGAAGACAAAACCCCTGAAGAAGTCTTCACCGGGATAAAGCCAAATATCACCCACTTTAGAATATTTGGCTGCCCTGTTTATTTTCATATACCTAAAGAGAAAAGGACAAAACTAGAACCCTCTGGGAGAAAATGAATCTTTGTTGGATATAGTGAAACCTCTAAAGCTTACAAAATTTTTGGACCTGGACATAACAATATTGAACTTAGTAGAGATGTTATATTTAAAGAAGACATAGCCTTCAAAAGGGCTAAATAGTCTATTGAGTCTGAAACCCATGCTCCATCTTCAGACCTAGAAAAGGATCCCGTTCCTAAGGTTCAGAGGGAGTATTCAGAAGAGAATGAGAATGAAGTTCAGATTCCACACTAGGAAAACCTTAAGAAAAGACCACTATGGGTTCACAAAACAATGGAAGATGCAAGGAATTTCATAGCTCCTTTAGGGACCTTTAGAGAAAGTAAGAGGCCCCAAAGATTCTCTAGCTATGTAGCTTTAACGAATGATCTCTCCAAATCAAAACCTTCTAATGTATCATAAACACTTAAACACCAAGTATGGAAAGATGCCATGTCAGAGGAATATCAATCCATCTTAAACAATGATGTTTGGGAAATTGTTCCTAGACCAAAAGGAAAATCTGTTCTTTCATCGAAGTGGCTATTCAAAATCAAACATGCTGCAGATGGTAGCATAGAGAAACATAAAGCTAGATTTGTAGCCAGAGGGTTCTCACAAAAGGAGGGAATAGACTATGATGAGAATTTCGCCCCAATTGCTAGATACACCTCAGTCAGAGCAGTACTAGCTATTGCAGTAGCCAAAGGATGGAAAGTCCATCAGATGGATGTAAAGACTGCCTTCTTGAATGGGAAAATTGAGGAGGAAGTCTACTTAGAACAGCCAGAAGGGTTTGAGATCCACAATGCAGAATCACATGTGTGCAGTTTAAAGAAAGCCTTATATGGACTGAAACAAGCCCCCAGGGCCTAGTATGAAAGAATTGACAGCTACCTCATGGGATTGGGATTCTCAAAAAATGACGCAGATCCAAATCTATACTTCAAACGAATCAAAGGTGATATGTTGATATTAATCTTGTATGTTGATGATCTTTTGATTACAGGAGAAGGTCACCTTATTGATCAATGTAAGAAAGATCTTGAGAAGGAGTTTGATATGAAAGATTTAGGCCTTCTACATTACTTCCTTGGATTGGAAGTTTGGCAAAATTCTGACAACATTGTGCTTAATCAAGGAAAGTACACCTTAGACATATTGAAGAGATTTGGCATGATAAACTGTAGACCAATGACTTCTCCCATGGAAACTAATCTTCACAAACTGAAGGAGGCAGCAGCAGATTCCTCATTGGTAGATCCTACACTCTACAGACAGATGATTGGATCTATAATGTATCTAGTCAATACTAGACCTGATATCTGTTATCCAGTAAATGCCTTAAGTCAATTCATGTGTGAACCTAAGGAGATTCATCTTATGGCAGTAAAACATATAATGAGATACCTTCAAGGCACTCTCAACTATGGACTCAAGTATGAGAATATTGATTTAAATATACACGGGCTCACTGATTTAGATTGGGCTGGAAGTGTGACTGACAGGAAAAGCATCTCAGGATGCTGCTTCAGTTTGGGTTCAACTATGATATCTTGGATTAGCAAAAAACAGTCTTCATTAGCTCAGAGCTCTACAGAGGATGAATATATTGCACCTTCCATGGTTGCACGAGTATGGCTACGGAAGTTACTTGTGGGATTATTCAGAGGACCAATGAAGCCTACTATAATTCATTGTTACAATCAGAGTTGTATAAAACTCTCTGTAAACCCTGTGTTTCATGATAGATCCAAACACATTGAGATCCCCTATCACTATGTGAGAGATATGGTGGATAGAAATGTGATTCAGTTACAATATATCAGTACAGGAGACCAGACAATAGACATACTGACCAAACCTCTAGCCAGAGTAAAAGTTGAACACTTCAGAAAAGGTCTTGGTATGATTGAGTTATAATCAGTTTTGTAATCTGTACTAATATATGAGATGTTTAATTTGTGTAAACTTCTTTTGTCGTGATATGACTTTATGGGCTCCACCCCCTATGTACAAATCTAAAAGGTGACGATCTTTTAGACTATGAACACTTGTATTAAACATTACGAGGTGACGATCTTGTAATGTTGATATCATGTTGACTTGATATCACTTTGACTCATGGATGTGCCATGATGTGTTATGGTAGACATTATGGGACGTAATGTCAGTGCACATGCCATAACCTTGATATAAGGGAATTCAACATTCCTAAGTATTTTATATCCAAGGTATCACGTGTTATGTGATATCTATATCACAAGATGATGTGATATATTCCTATGTCACTCATTATGTGATATTTCATGTTACGAGCATATGTAATATGATCCTTTGTATTATGTAGTCGTATAATATATTTTATTATGAGAAATATGATGCTTATTTCATGGGTCTATAATTATCTTCCCTAGCTAAGAGGGAGTGTTGAAACTTAGTAGCTTCGGTAAGATAAATGATTGAATGAGAGACTTCATTTATCTTTCATTCAATCATCTACCTTATCGATATAACTACAATTTAAGTATAGACCTCATGATTAAATAAATGAACATGTTATAACCATCTCATATGCATAATTGATAATATTGATCATGTTGTGATCAGACTGGAATCATAACTACCATAGCTATCATATCATATGATAACTATAATAATTATCATTCTAAATCACATATTAATACCGAATCATTTAATCATGTTTAACTTATCCCAATCACTTATTGGGTAACAATACATTGCCCCAATTATTAATAACTATCGGCATATGTTAATAGCATGACCGATAGTGATCGGTACAACACATGTTAAAGAGGAAAGACCTGACCAATGATTAACAGCACAACACATAAGTAATGTGCTTATATTAACCGAAGGGGTGTCTATGCACCGATCAAGACATGTCTTGATTGGGCATGTCTAAAAGACATGACCAATCAAGGCATGCCTTGATCGGTGAATCATAGGCTATAAGTACCTGCAAACGAAGTGCTGGAGAAACATCGAAATTATTAATGTCATCTTCAGCAACCTGTGACATAAGAAACAGAAAATATCAGTAAAGAAAATAATAATATACATAACTTCAGACTTGAACATAAATTTGAATATCATTTACATTTCCTTATTTGAAAAGGTACTCAAGAGAGCAAGTGAAGTGTGATATTTTCACCCAATCTACAATCACCTACTGCACCCAATCTATCTTTCCTATGTCTTTCAATGCATTGTTCAACACATGAACACAACAATTGGTCCAAAAGATGTGCTTGTAAGCACCCTCCACCATCAAACTAGCTAATTTGCTTACATGTACCGAATTAGTGACCACTCGCACAGCATTGGATGCCCCAACCTCCTCTATGACATCTCTCAAAATATGACATCGGAATTCTGCATCCTTGCACTTCCTAGAACAATCAATGGCTCTAAGGAAATATGAGCCAATTGAACATGTGACTATCATTTTGATAAGTGGTCGATGCCTAATATCGATCCAACCATCCATGACAATAGAGTAGACCATCCTAATCCAAAGTTGTCTCATGTCCTCCATCACCACACTCACCTTGGCAAATTCTTTGTCAAGAAGTGTAGTGTGTAGTTTTTGTTCTTAGGGGGAGGTGAATGAGGAACCATAGAAGCTACATCTCTGATCATTTGTTTGAAGGAGAATGTGCTACATGGAATGGGATGGCATGGGCATAATTTTTTTGGTTATGGAGGACTTTGCCACATCTCATGCATGCACATTGAACAAATTTGCAATTAATTTTTGGCTGCTTTCTAGAAGTAGTCTTCCTCTTCCCTCTTGTGGAAACATGATTATCACTACTAGTACTACGAGTAGGACTACCAACATAGAGGGCATATGCATAGATGATTGTGCGGATTTTGTTTGAATTGTGATTGGCAGCCCTGTAGACTTTGATTCTGCCTCCATGTGCAATCTATAATACTCTACCCTCTAATTGTTTTTTAACCTTGACCCATTGGCCTGTAAAACCCAATAAATGAGAATACACTCTTGTGTAGATCCCATTAAATTTTTCTTTACAAATGTGACATAACCTCAATCTACTACCCCCTGATTTTTTCTTTTTTTCTTTGTCTAAGGCTGCCACCAATTTACAGGTGCAGTTGCTGTGGTACCAATTTGGCAAGGGAACAATGCAGTACAGTTGAAGCCGCAATTTTGCTAGTGTGAAACTACTGTAGTAGTGATAAGATGAAGGAAATTGTCGGTAATTGGTAAAAATTGATGTACTAGTCCATAGGAAGTGTAAAATATTCAAGGACATGGTGCATAACTGATAACTAACACACCAAAACTTGATTAGGTTGGATATGTGTGTCATATTAATAGGAAACAAATGAAAGTCTCCACATGATATGTTTGATGTTGCATTCATGGAAGGATTTAATTGTGTGGAAAGCACTATGCCTGTTAATGCTAGAGTTCAAAATGAGAAATTTTTTACGCAGATGATTGTTAATCAATGTTTCAAGATAGATTTCTTCCAAGTTGTTGCTTTTCAAATTGTCTGCAGCTAACAGTTATCTATCGTCCAAAGGGTTTTGCAGCGTACAAATGTCTAACCAATAACAAGCAGCCTATTTCATCTTTAGACTTGTTGGTCTGAGTTTTACTCCGTGCATATGTGTTTCTAGTAAGAAACTCTATGTGGTTATCATAATTGTAGAAGGATATGTAATAGTTACATCTCTTTGTCTTTGAATGGCATCTACTTAATTCAAATCTCAACATACTCACTTTAAGTTTGGTGATTCTACTAAAAGGACGTTTGAATTCCATACATGAAATATTGGGTGCTATCTAGTTACAAAGCTATGATACAAATTATTAAGGGTATATTTTTATTTTATAATGATCGTAACTGGGTTTTTCAATCTATGAGAAACATATTTGCATGTTGCAGAGTGCGGGAGATGCATATCCAAAAGAAAACTTTTCGTATTAAACTTTTTTACTTGTACGTGGTAAAGCTTCTAATTAAGCACTTGTTTGGTTTCATTTAAGGTAAATGTCAGTCTGCGATTTTATGAAATATTGAACAGACATTATTGAAGAGCATGATGAAACTACTAAAAAGACATTAAAATTACAAATCTGACATTTGTTATGACAACATTCTAGTCAATGACCAGTCAGTGTGAGCATGTTACCGATGTATTTATGCTAAAGTTTTATTTGTGGCAACAATTGGAGTCCGCATTTAGGAGTGTTTACTTTGTATTCCTGTATGTCACTATATTTTTATTATACGGACATGCAAGATTTTGTATACATTACTGCATTTTAACCCAATTCAAACTTGGCTTGCATTGGATCAGGGGGTCAATGCTTTAGGACATCTTCTTGGAAATGCACAATGCCATTTGAAGTGGCTGATGGTAAACAAATGCAGCCTTGGTCAACCTGGGGTTCTCAAAATCATCAAGGCTTTGTCGGGTAAGTCTTTGATACTTTATTTAATGCTAGGTTTTATTTTTGTAAATCAGTTAACTTGGGAATACACTTCAAAAATGTGAGTATCACTTTGCAGAGAACCGGTCCCTACAAGAACTCGGTCTTGCTGAAAATACAATTGTTGGGGATGATACCATCTTTAATATCGTTGGTGGAGCTGATAGAACCAGCACAGCATGCTGTGGTGAAGAAGTTGTTACTAACAAGAACAATCATGGGGAATATTCAGAAATTAGAACGAGGGACAAATCAATACAAATTGAAATCCCAATTGTCATGGAATGTGTAGAATTTCTCGATCGTGCGAATGACGAGCGCCACAGTCCAGTTGGCCGGATGTACCATTCAATCCCTACTGAGTTCAATTATAATGGTGCCAAAGCTTGCACTGGCGATAAAATTGTAAGCATTGAGCAACACTCACAACAAACTTATAAGAAGCATGACAGAAATCATAATAAGTATGATGTGGCGGACAGTGAGGATGAGGGAAGACCGGAAGGTGTCAATTGCTCCTCCCTTGAGGAGGATTGTGCAAGCTCATCACGTTCATTGGGGCTTGTCCGGGGCAGGTCTCATCAATTTCAGGATTTCCAGTCAATCATAAGTCCTCCACCAAAAGGTGAGACCAAAGCAAACGGAATTCCACTAACAGAGTATGCATCTGAGCTCTCCTCAGCTATTTGTTTGGCAAGATACCTTCAGCTATTGGACCTGAGTGATAATTTGCTTACTTCGGAAATAGTAGAGCAACTTTATGTTGCGTGGTCATCAAATACAAGAGCGGGTACTCCAGTGAAGCACTCTGACAATCAAATTGTTCACTTTACTGTGGAAGGCAGGCAATGCTGTGGCCTTAGAAAATGCTGTCAGAGATCATGTTGAGGTTTTTTGTCAACTCTGATTAAGTTAATGTATAGTACTACTAGTTGTATTTGATGTCAGTTTTGTATAGATCTCTTTAATTCATGTCCTACTTAATGTCAATGGCAATGGAAAAGGTTTTATCTGTCAATTCACTCTCGTGCCTGGATTTGAAACTGTTAGGAATTAGTGTTCACGCGAGTGTTATATTATTTGTTAGGTTTGTTATAGTTTTGTTAAAATATTGTCTGTAGGATAATATATTGATTGTACGAAATGTTAGTTTGAACAATTCATATATTTAGAAGATTTATTGGCGATATATAATGTATCATTGAATGAATGGAGCATGAAATTAAAGACAAGCAATATTATTTTGTGAATTTTTTATGTTTCGCTTCTGACTTTGCCCATATTTCTTATAGAAAGCTCTTCAACTTTTAATCTCTTTAAGAGTGTTTTTATCATTCCAGCTTGAGCCACACAAGCAAGGAATCTGTCTCCATTATATTTTGGCGTAAGCTATCAAGGAAGTTTGTTATTTTCTGTGGCCATTCTGATCTTATCCAGTCTAATATTTTTTATTACGAACACCGGTTTATGATTGTGAAAATTGTACATTTTTAGTTCTTGACGGAGAACTATAGTAATCGTGTATGATATTGTGAATTAATATGTGCACTTTCCTATCAATAAGAACTATTGGCTTTTGCGTAAGAAGCTCTGCTGCAATTTTCAAAGTGTTAAGATGACAATTTTTCAGCAAATATATTTAGAAAATGATTTCTTTATGCTCATTGATTGGCAGATTTAGCGTTTCATCACACCATCACATTGGCTGAAAGATTTAAGGTCTTCTCAAACCCATCACATTGTTGAGTTTTTTAAAAAAATTTTTTAAGATGAAGCTTATGCTTTCTTTCTGCCATGCCTAATAAGTATGAAACTGACAGTCCCATGAGTGTACTGGGTGGGAAGTGCTGCAGGCTTGTTTGTAGGTGCTCGCGAACGTGCCACCTCTTCTGCATCTGCTTACTCAACTGTAGGCACTTTGTTGTGGCAAATCAAACTCTGACAGAAAGTAACAACTATTTCAAAGAGTAATTTACGTCGAAGGCGTCTCTTTACATGAGATGGACAGCCTATTATTTAAAATCAAGGCCGAAAATTCTGGAAAAGCTTTCAAGACGATCCAAACAATATGAAGCGTTTGATTTTTGGTGCACTAAATCTTAAACTTTTTCTGCCGGTGCGAGCATGTCAGTCTCCATCCCTGCTCTGACAAATGCCAGGCAGTCAAATCTCGATAGGTGAAAGAGATTAATGGCAACGCAAATTCACATATTTCTTTACTGTTTTGCGCTCCCAGTTTTACACATGACGTGATGGTTATCTCCAACAACACCTCATGGTTGATCACGAAGTTCAACTCCTCTTCAAATCCAGAAATGGCTCTGAAATTTATCCAATCGTCTTTGTAAATTTCAGCAGAAAGTGCCAAAAACTTTATAAATTCCATCGACATCTGCGCAAGAGCAATATATCAATGGCGGTGAGCAACAACAGTAAGGTTTTAGCACACAAGCTCAGTATTGTTGACTGCTTGTCATTGCAGATGGTTGCTTTTGTAATGTATTGTAAGCATTCGGTGCTCTGATTGCTATGGTGATAAGAAGTCCTGCAATGCGAAGGATTGTTCGATTGTTTTCTGATCTGTGTTCTGTTTTATCAACGTCTATTTGTAAAAGGCCGCATTGTCTGTAATTGTTTCAGCGAACATTTTTTTATAATTTCAATGGGTGGATGTCATTTTAACATAAATTTTAAATGTTTTTTCCTTAATTGCCATCGCATATTGTTTGTTGCAACGCCCGCTCCATCATCAGAGAATCAATCGCTAAAAATACAAGCTTTTGTATCTGAGAATATCGAAAAAGCCTAAAACTCTTTTCATTTGACAGTAGATAAAACTCTTTCCAAGGGAAATTAGATTTATTTAAAGGAAATAGGGTAGTTTGAAATTAGCTTTACGACAAGAGCCTATTTATGAAATTATATATGATGATAGAGATTGGCGCAAGAATGGGCTTTTTCCTCGTTGAGATTTTTATTACACAAAACATTATTTGTTAAATGCTAATCTATTCACCACATGTAATACACAAATGAATGCAAAAATATATCATAATTTTTCTATTTTATTTTCTACATCTCCTCGGAGTACCCATTGCACACCAAGGTGCAATTGCTAGTTGGTACTGTTTTTAAAAGAGCAATTAGTGCTGTTGCAAGAGGCTTTTTTAGTTGGGAAGAGTGAATGGCAAGCCATGGAAGAATATGTAGTGGAAAGTAAAGATGTGTTGAATTTTGAATCACCTCAGGATGTGGGAAAAACAAATGACCAAACAAGCACCCATCGAGTGGAAACAAGAGAAGGTAAGGAAGGAGGTTCTTCTAAAATCCCCAAGTCTTAGACACAAGTTATTAGCAATTCTACTAACAAAGTAGAAAAGCAAACACTCAGGTTGACAATATGCAAGACAGAAACCAAAGAAAGGTAAGTTAGAGCAACAAACATAATCATTAAAGGTGTGAAGGATTATGGAAGAAATGAATGCACTCTTGATTTGGTTAGTGACTTTTTAAAAAACAAGTTGAGTTGGCAAAGATGAATTTGCCAAGAATGGAAGGTGGGTAAGCTTAGTGACGAAAGAGCAAGACCCATTAGAATCATCATGTCAAACATACGAGACAAACAAATCCTTCTAGGTAAGAAACAACTCTCAAGGGGCTCTCGCTTTTCTCTAGATGAAGATGTAACTAATAGGTAGTAAGAGGAAAGGAGGGAGAAATTGTCAATAGTTAGAGCAGCTAGGGATGAGGGAAAAAGAGCATGGTTGTACAAAGGCAAAGTGGTTATTGCCTCTTTTGGGCCTCATTTTAAAATAGAACAACAAGCTTGTAGCAAAGAAGTGGTAGCAAATTATTTCGTAGAAAACTTGCCACCAAAGTCAGTATGGGTTAATGAGGAGGTAGATTCAATTTTTAGTCTTTCATGCCAACACAAATAACAATCAAAACCTACCCAGATTTCTCTAAGTCTAGTTTGTTGGAATTGTAGAGGTTGTCGTTGGAGACGTGGATTTGGGTTAGGGCCTATTGTGGAGAACAAAGACGTTATTTGTCTCATAGAAACTCATGAGCATGAAGGGTGCAAGACACCTTTGTTTGAAGGGTATCTGAAGATGGTAGCGTGGAACAAGGCAACAAGGAATGACAAAGGTCACAGGGATATTATGATCTTAGTGAAGGAAAAAGGTTGTTTGATTCAGCTAGAAAGAGAAGAATTGAATAAACAATTCATTTGATTTAAAATCATAGAAAATGGTAATCTCATTCAAATCACAACATGTTATTGTGCTCCACAAGTTTCAAAAACTTACAAGAACAGGGGTCGTAACCACAAAGATCCTTTTGTAGCTTTAAAAAGGGATATTACAATGTGTTCTCAACTTGGTGAAGTACTTTTAGTTGGTGATTTTAATGCCAGGACAAGTGAACAAGCCAACATTATGTGTTGTAAGGAAGATTGCAATCTTATTTGGCTTACAAAAGAAAGTATTCATCAATGGGCCAAGGTCGCAGAAGACAACAAAGGTTGAAATGTTTTTGGGAAGCAATTGATTACTTTATGTGGGTCATTCAATTTAGTCATTTGCAATGGTTTGGCTAGAGGGATGAGGTTTGCGAATTTTACTTGTAATACCTATAATGGTGCAAGTGTTGTGGATTATGCCATATGCTCACATGGCTTGTGCGAGAAAATGAAAGTCTTGAATGGTGAACAACTTTGGGATTTAAATTTTGATCATAAACTGATTTATTTAAGCTTCTCTTGGATTGAAACGAAACAACTTGGGAGGAAATCCACCTATATTCCACAATCTCCTTTAAAGGGCATAATTTTGTTAACCCCCCAAAAATGCAATACCTTCCAAATAACACTTGAAAGGCTTTTTATTGAGGAGAGAATACCTATTCGTGGGCTATGTAGTCCCGAGCTTATAAATTTAATTCATAGGGCAGTTCTTGAATGTAAAAGAGCCAAAAATAGAAAAGTTGAAACAAATTGTTTTCCAGTCAATGCTTGGTTTGATGATGGATGCAAAAAGGCAAGGAGAACTTTGAAAGAGACTGTGATGTAGGAAATTAGGCAAAGGAAATTATAACACAAATTAGCCAACCACAAAGCTAAAATGCTATGAAATGTAATCCTAACACATTCAATAAAAGTATAGAAACAAAACATTTAAAATAAATGCATACCAACGCAAATGTCCCTTCCATTCCCTTCCATTGTTCTTCTTTCTCCTTCAAATTATGTGGACATCACCTACAAACGCAAGTGCAAATGAAAGCAAGTTGATGACAAAATGATAGAAAATTAGACAACATAAGGATACTTGAAATATGGTTGAAAATGATGAATAAAGGAGTCTAATTTATAGAAAAATTGGGGATTGACTAGATGGCCAAGATTGAAAAGATTTTTTGTTAGATGGACATACCTAATTGAGTAAACAACAGAGTTGCCATTCGGGGAAGGATGAAGATATAAGAAAGCAAATGGGAAGATATTATGAGAATAAATAATAAAATCTTCAATCTTCTTCTCATAAATACCAAATTAGTAGGTTGGAAATATCTCCTCACAAAAAGAAGATTTTTAGAGATGCATACCTCATTTTGGAATTTAAAATAAAGATTAATGAGATATTGCCAAAAAAATTGATTTTTGAAAATCAAGAAAAGATAGTAGTTTCCAAATTCGAAAAGTGGGAGGATTTTAAGAGAAGATTTAATAATTAAAAATTATTAAATATCTCTATATAAGAGGATAAAATGGAAGAATAAAAAAAAAGAAAAAAAGGAAATAAAGATGAATTAATAAATAAAAATTATCTTTATTTTGGAGGAAGATAAATATGATAAATTAATAAAAATGATTTATTAATTTATTGCTCATATTTATGAATTAGTTATTTAAATAAAATGAATTTATTTAATTAATGGACAAAGGGAGAAATAAAAAGAATAATTTAATTTATCTATTTAGGACTTAGAAGAATTGTTAGTAAAAGGGGGCTTAATTAATTAATTAAACCTAAGAGGCACTATGCACATGATATGTTAAAAATAAGAGACACAAGTGTTGACCATTTTTTAGTGTCTACAGAGACAAATAATAAACATATTAATCTCAAAGTTTACAAGCAAATTTTAAGAAAGGAAAAAGTTGATTTCATGGTCATAAGGAGGGAAGAGTTAATCTTCATTGGAAAAAAGAACCCCAAGCTATTTTGGAAAGAACTTCATTCGAGAAAGAAGCACAATGAAAATATTATTATAGCATCTCAATGGTTCGATTATGCAAATTAGCTTTATGAGTAGGATTCTCAAGTTGCATCCCCCCTTTGGTCAACACCACCACTAAGCTTTTCATCATGCAAGAGATCAAGATGGGTATTAAGAAGTTGGGTGCGGGTAAAGCAAAAGATTTAGTTGAACTTCAAGTTGAGTATCTAAAGTGGGGTACGAAAATTCTTGCACCTCACATCAGATTTTTTTTCAATAACATCATTCAACAAGGGTTCCCTACTGATTGGACAACTAGCTTAGCAATACCTCTTTTCAAGAGTGGGGATGTCAATAACCCCTCTAATTATAGAACCGTTATTATAAATCTTTTGTTTGCAAAGTTATTTGGTAGTATGATAGAAAACAAAATCAACAAGGGGGCGGAAGAAAGTGATAAAAGTGCTTAAGGGAAACATGTTTAAGACCTAAGCATTCCATAGTTGATCATGGTATTACTCTAAGGCAAATCATTGAAAAAGTTTGGGAGCAAAAAAAGAAAGGTTTTTGTTGTTTTGTGGTTTTCAAAAAGATTTTTGACACAATCACTACAGATAAACTTTGGCAAAGATTGGAGGAAATAGGGATTCCTATACATCTTAGAGTAGTTGTTCATAGGCTGTATGAGGAGGTTGAAGTCAAAATCAGAACTTTGACTGGCATCTCTGATAGTTTTAGGAGTGATATCGGGGTCAAGCAAGGTTGCCCTTTGTCCCCTACACTCTTCGGTTTATACATTGACAAATTTGAAGAATGGTTAAACCTTCAAGAAGGTGATGGTGTTCATTTGGGCGAGTTTTTTATAAGGCTTCTTTTGTATGCGAATGACCTTATTTTGATTGCTAGGTCCGCTCTTGGCTTACAAGAGCACTTACACTCTCTTGAGTAGTTTTGTAGAATAGTGGGGATGCAAGTCAACATTCGCATAATGAAAGTGATGGTTTTCTATAGCAAAAGAAAGCTTAACCAACATAAGTTATTTTTTGAAGGCAATATTCTTGAAGAAGTGGCAAATTATAAGTAGCTTGGTATTGACTTCAACAAAAATCTAAGTTGGGAATGTTGTAGAAAGAAGAGAATGTTGGGAGGTTGGAAAGCATTTTATGCTTTTCAAAATAGGTGCAAAGAGGTTGAGTTATGGGATTGGAAGATTACCCAAACTCTCTTTGGGCTTTTAGTGCTTCCATTTGTACTTTTTGGTTGTGAAGTGTGGGCCAACAACACATCTGATTTACAATGGGAACAAATTGAGCAAATTAAAAAATGCTTGATTTCAAACAAATTCAAACTCAAAAGTTCCATCTCCTATGATATCATATTGAGTGAAGTGGGGGATGCACCCATTGAAGCAATTGCTTAGGCGAGACTCACAAGGTATTTGAAAAGAATTGGGCAAATGGAAGAGGGTTGATGGCCTAAGGTTGTCTTCAATGACACAATATGCATAACAAAGAAGACTTTGATGAGACAAAATAGAAAATTGTTTAGAAAATGGGATATATACTTGAATACATTCCCATGGATAGTAAGGAGATTAAGACTTATGTTATGGATAAGTTCCATATGCGTACTTGGGATAAAGAGCTAAGGAGAAAGAAAAAATATTATATTTAAGAGTTTAAACCCTCTTGTAACCATCATAAAAAAGTGTACATAGGGGCCAATATATCGTGGAAATCCAAAATCCTCATTGCTCAATTAAGAACTAATTCTCATCAACTCTGTTGCGAAACCGGACGTTGGAAAACACCAATAGAAGCTTGGAAGGAAAGAGTGAGCATTTTTTGCACTTCAAGTATGGTTGAAATTGAAAAACACTTCATTCTTGAATGTGATGCTTTGAAGGCCAACAAAGACAGTTATGAAAACACCCTGGCTATCATTTTTTGGGATAATTTATTCAATGAGGGGTTTGTAAAGAAGTTAGGGGCACTCATCATCACGCTTCACAAGAAAAAAGTTGAAATGCAGAAGCCGGTTTGTGAAGGAGTCTGTCCCATATGCTATATTTAGCCTCATGGACGTTAAAATAATTTCTTCTTCTTCATGCGAAATGTGTCCTTGCGATGTCATCATGCTCACACAATATGTAACTACTTTCTTTCTAGGTAGATTGCTTATTTGTTGTTAGCTTTTAGCTGCTTTACGATTTCTTCTTATTAGTATTTCACTATTTCATTATAATGACAAATTGAAAGATTGCACCAGCTATTTAATACAAGTGTTATTGATAGTTTAATTTATAAATTAATTTTAATTTTCGCTTGATCATGGTTATCCATAATCATACAAATTCACATGTTTGAGTCACTATAATATCATTATGAATCAAAATGGATTGTGTATTGTATAGAATATATTTAATTTGTTATTTAAATTATCATTAACACATAATAAATGGCATGTTCTTACTAGTTGTTAATACAAAAGAAGAATTAAAATCCAAAAACTTTAGGCGAGAATGATCTAGAAATAAGTTTTAGAACATTTTGAGAGGTTTGACCAAATATAGGGTAGTTTAGCTTCTATTAAGTTAATTATTTGTGTAAGTGATAGTTTAATTAACAAATTAATTTATAGATTAGATTTTTTAAATTATTTAAAAGTAGTTGTTTATAGCAAAGAATGCAACTAATTTCCAATTAATCTCTTGTATGAAATTAGGTGCACTGGTAGTTAACTAGAATATAGATTCAATTTTTTTTCCTTATTTATTTTTTCTACTTGATGCATGGAAAAGAGGACAAGCCAAAGACAAGGTTCAAATGTCAATATGTTAGTTTTTAACCAAAAACCAAAAAAAATGAACTAAAATAAACCATTCCAATACATACCAAAGGAGATTAAAAGCATAAATGAAGCATGAACAAGATAAAAGAAAGAAGAAGAGCCTCCCTAAGATGCTTCCATGATGCCTTTGTTTCTCCTCCCTTGTTTCTCCCCTCTCTAAGATCCAAATGAGTGTAGCTCTTAGTTCTTAAAACTATTCATGGATGCCAAATGGAGATTCAACATGGTTGAAAATGAAACACAAATGCTATGCAAATGTAAAGAGTAATGCTATGAGAAAGCTCAAGTATCTATGCTAATTCTAGTATAGTAACAATGCTCTAATGTGTCCTCCTTTGCTTGAGGAGAAGGGTTCTATTTATAGGCAAAATAGAAGATTGAATGGTTAAGATTGATCTGGTTTGTGGAGGGCCAAGATTGCATGATTCATGATCCAAATTTTACCCATGGTTAAGCCTTGACTAAAGGGTCAAGACCCATGTGGGTTAGTGTGTTGAAGAAGAGAAGCATTTATGACTCTGTAAGAGTCTTAAATGGTTGAGATGATGGGCTGGAGGTTAATTTTGGTTTAGGATTGTGCAAATGATTAGAAGAGGGATTAGGCTAATGTAGAAGGGCTTAGAAGAATCTAGAAGGAGGTTAGAAGAATCTAGAAGGAGATTATTGAGCAAGTGGATTGGCAAGTGGGTGAGGATAAATAGGCTTTTTAATTAAATATTTTATTTAATTAAAATGGAGAGTGCAACTTGCATTTGTAGGAGAATGCAAGTGGATGATATTTTTAAATAAATAATGATTTATTTAAATAAGGGTTTGATGAGGGTTTTTTTAATGAATATTTACTTTATTTAAATATAAGAAAGGGGAATTAAATAAATTTATTAATTTAGTTAATAGATGGGACTATAGTTAATATTGAAATAAATTTATTAAATTTATTTAACTAGGATAGAAGAAGAGGCTAATGGTGAATTAATTAAATATAAATTTAATTAATAGAGGAATATTAGTGTATTAAATAAATATTAAATATTCATTTAATGCGGAACACATGTATGTGTCTACACTACTATTAGTTAACTTTTAAGAGAGTTCTAATTCACATGAAACAATCATATAATAAGGTAGTAGGCCTATATGAATTGTTTTATAAACTTATAAAGCCATGGTTGTTTCTTGAGAAGTGGGAAAGGTGAGAAACTAGGGAAAAAATATGCATAAAGTAAATGAGACCATATCTCTTACACCATAGCCTTGTTTGAATTTGTGTCATAACAATTATGCAAGTTATCCATTGTGAGCATTAGATGGTTGGGGGCTTTTATGATTTTGGGGAAGAGGCATTAGAGGAGGATTTGGCCCCAATACCTCAATATCTTTCGAAACTCATGACAAGTTATCTTCCATTGGTCCTTTAGTTTCACCTTTAATCTCTTTGACATTGAGGCTTGAATCTAGGAGTCATATATCTTTGGATGCTTCAATAAAGTTGACAACTCTTATTTTATCACCTTTTGGGGCAATACAGTATATCCCTCCCCTCTCCCCTTGATTTGAGTCTTTAGAGGATTATATTTCATAGAAGATTGTTCGTATAAGGAAACATGGTCATCCTAAACATCTTGTGCCTCCCATACCCATGCTTCGGGTGCTTGGAGCATTAGGAAGGGTCTCGAGGTGGCAAGTTGGCCATATTTGTTTGTTTTGTTGACAACGTGGGTTCAAATGTGTGTTGTTGGCTACATTTATTTTGTGACAAGTAGGTTGTTTTTTTTGTAGTAGACTGACTTTATTATTGTAAAGGGTTTTAGGGCCCCTTCAAAACTTGTTCTCACTAATCAAAAATATTTTTTTAAGTTATTTTGAGGAAGTTGGAACTAATGTCTATATTATTAGGCATTACAAAATAATATTCAAGTTTTACTTCTTCCTTCAAATCTCTTTATAGCCTAGTGATGTGGGAACATTCTTAAAAAAATAACTTCATCTTCCATGCTTGAGATCTTTTAATGGTTCCACTAACAAAACAACAAGTTCAAGACCACTTTGTAAAAGTTTGAGAAAATGATAACATTGCAAATCATCTCATGATGTGAATATGTTTGACACTCTCATGCTTGTGATACCTTTTTAACAATTCACAACTTGTAGAGATCATAACTAGAAAGACATGTTAATAAATAAAATTGAATTTATATGCAATTTTTATAGCATGGATGCAATTAATTTGCTATCTAAATTATCATTAATGCTTGGAATAAATGGGTGCATATGCACATTTAAATACACATGTTGTATATGTTAACTTGTAATTTATTTCATCAATATTGAATTAAATGTGGAAGGTACCAGTTGCTATGAGTCCCATCAACAATTGACGGTTCATCAAGACATGTTGTGTTTTGTTCTATAACAACCACTAATTTTCATGTTTTGACTTTCCCTTTTTTGTCACAATGAACCACTAATCATGGTGATGAGACCCCCATTTCCCTTGCTCTTTTACATGAACATAGTCACTTTGATAACATATGGAGCTATGACTTTCAAATGTGTCCCTTTCATTACTGTTATTTGTTTCAATGCAAGAGTTCAAAAAGAAATTGCAAGGAGCTCAAGATTTCAAAGTTGCAAACTACCAAAAATATGAGTTGTATGTGGAAGTTGGTGTATTTGAAACCTATAATTTTCTTCATCAACATCAATTCTAAAATATTCGGTTGGCTAATGTACGAATCATAATATTTGAGATAAAAAAAAAATGAATCAACTAAAAAGGTCTAAAGTTTGAAAGACATCTTAAAAATTGGTTAGAAGCATTAGTGAAAGTTCAATTTGAAAATCAATACAAATATTGAATTTTTGGATAATTTAGAAAAAAACACTTATATATAGTAGGGAATGTAAGTTATTTGATATTTAAACTATCACTAATACATGCAAGTAATTTTTATTGTGAGTGCATTAGGCATGCACTATTTTATAGAAAAAATAGATGATACTAGTGAACTTGCTATACTTGAGTTAAAATACTTGATCATAAGTTTACTAGTTTTTGTTATTGGCTACGGACACATGCAAGAGAATGTGCCAATAAGATCCATTCATTTGAAGACACATTCAAATGTTTATTTTTTTCATTTATATAAATAATATAATATATAACCTTAAGTGATGTTTTTCAATAAGACATAGTAGAGATTGCGATGATAACTTTGCCTTTATCCATAAGCGGAGTAAACAACAAGGTTATAACCTACTTAGTAATGAGATGCCCACTTGCAACTATTATTTTATTGTGATGTGTTAATGTTGATGTTTTGCTTACCTATTTGGAAATATTAATTGTGTGATGAACAAACTAGTTTTTGGCATCATATGTTTGATTGACTATAGGAAGATAAATGGCTTGAGGATGAGGACAAGAAGGTTGCGAATGAAATAGATATTGACAAGGATGATGAGTTACTTTCGTCATATTTTCACAATCCATTAGCTTGTCCCTTAATTGCTTTTGGGTTTGATCGTGTTTCTAGTTTTTTGTATAAACAACGATGCAAAAACTAGAAGCAATTAAGGGACAAGGATAATGAGGTTAATGAGGTTGAGGCTGATAATGAGGTGGTTGAGGATGATGGGTAGGTAGATTTGAATGATAACTATATTAAATTAATATTGAAAATTTGTCATTATTTAAATATTCTTTATAGATTTTTTTTTTCAATTAAAAATGTATTATTTTTTGAAATTGATTTTATAGGTCCAACCTTATCAAAGAACTGAATCATTGAATTAGATTACTATTTTTTTTTTAGTATGGTCCATCTCAGATGGTTGTAGGAGTGAAATGTGGGAGTTGAGAATATTAAATCTGCATAGAATGTTGAAGCATAAAATTCTTTTTATTATACTACAAAATCCTACCAAAAGTACATGGGAAACGTTGTAGGAGTGAAATGTGGGAGTTGAGAATATTAAATCTGCATAGAATGTTGAAGCATAAAATTCCTTTTATTATACTACAAAATCCTAGCAAAAGTACATGGAAAATTGTCTACATCTTTCCCTTACAATAATAAAAAAATATATGGACAAGAGGGAGATTCATGTTGACTATCTCTTGAGGATGTGCTACAATGTGCTTATAAGGTGTGTAATTGAATGGATGTGCAAACCTTATGCATTTTGTGTGTAATTGAATGGATGTGCAAACCTTATGCATTTTTTTTGTGTAACTGAATGGATATGCAAAGCTTATGTATTTTTTTTAACAACTCCTTAAGAAAGCAAAGACAAAGATCAATGTCATGACAATCATAGGAAGAGGTAGGAAAGAAGAGACAAAATAATAGGTATCTAAAAAAGAAAAGAAAAAGGATGCAATTGTATTTTTCAATTGTAATTTTAAATGTATTGTTTTATTATAATAATTAAGTGGTTGCATGTATACAAATTCCATCTAAATCAAAATATATGTCATAATTGGGCAAGGATGCACATGGAAGTGGTGGGACTCACTAGAGTAGGAGGATCTGGGAGATGAAGCACTATGTTTTCTTGATACATTTCAAATAACACTAAATATATGAATTCCAATTAAAAATTTTGTGTTACTATTATTCAATAATATGTATGTAATGTCTCTTTTTTGGGTTCTCTTGCATTGTTGTTAAAATTGACCTTTTGGGTTTGTATCAACTTGATTAGAGTAGTAATTTAATGGTATCATTGAACTTAGATGGTTTAGAGGACTCATTTAACACTTTCAAATGTCATTTTTGACTTCTAGCATGTTCTCCAAGATTGTTGGAGGGTATGTTTATTTAAAGTAAGTTACCTGGTTGGGTTTGATTATCATATTTCATCATTGGTATGACCCATTCATAGTCAATTTGTTATTTGATAAACTACTAGTAGTCAAAGTCCTCATACATTTTTTTCTCAGAGCTTTTATCACTTTATATATTAGGCAACTGTTTGCCACATACGAGTAAACGATTAAATGCAAAAAGTAAATGCACAAAACATAATGGAAATATATTAAATAACCATTCTTTGTATTAATTCAACAGTCCATGTACATCAAGTGCTTATAACATTAAATCAGACATGACTATCATGCTCCCACTATGAAGGAACGATATGCAACATATAATACCCGAAGGGGTGCGACCAACCGTCACGTCCAATTGCCCTTCAGGATGACTAACTAACTGACCGTCGTAATTCATTATTACCGACAACAACATAAACATAATATGACAACATAACATAGTGACTATTCCCGGCAACATCATCCCCCCCAAGAAAAGAAGTCAACTCCTGACGACTTAATACAAAATGGACGACTTAATAGAAAATGGAGATGAACGGCAAGAACTGCTGATGCCAGTCGAGCCCGAAACATATACACTTGTCGCGTCCTCGCCTGAAAATCCTTTTCTACTACCATCCGATGCTCAAGTGAGGATTTCACCATTATCGCTTCCTTTGACATCACAGTCCTCCTGTGCCTAAACCAAACTTGTCTGCAAAACACACTTTTCAGTCTCAGCCTCCACCAACTGCTACTCAAATGATACTGTCTCCCTAGCCAATTTTTCCTCGATAGCCACCCATGCTGCCCTCACGACATCCAACTCCTTGGTACACTGAGCTAAGTCTCACGCTACTACTGCCTCCAACCTGGTGGTCAGCTCCTCCCGAGCCCTCTATGCATCCACCAAGGCAACCTCACATCCAGTCGAGACATACTCCAAGTTCCTCAAGCGTACCATTCCTACCTGGAGGTGGCCACAACCCTCTGGCACAAAGGCTAGAGACGCCTCAAATCCTCCATCACACTTCCCAAAGGCTAATAATTGAACTGAATAACTCCCTGGTGCTGTATGACTTCGCGTTCTTGCAATGCCTTCCCTCAAACTCTGTTTGTTCCCAACCTCCAAATCCGTCTCCCTCTACGGCTTATGGTTTCCCCACCAATGCTTAGATGCAGACTTCTTTCTCACAGTATGGGACAACCCAACACAACCGTTCCTTCTCTAATGCCCTTTGCCCAACTCCAACAAGTGTATTGTAGCTCAAAAATAAACTAGGGGTCTGGGGCAGCGCCCCAACGGAGTCAAGGGGCAACGCCCCTCGCGGGGTACGGAGGCAATGCCCTAGGTGCACTCCCCTACCGCCAACACCAATTTACTACCTTCAGAACCACATGAAAGTCCATGGCGCACATCATTTCTGTGATATTTTATGATGTCAAAACCCTTCTTCTCCACTCTAATATTTTCAGTGTCCTGGCTCCAGATGTCATCGAATTATTTTTCAATCTGGTCGTCATCATCGTTTTTTTTTTGTTTTTTGTTTTCCACTATAATGTCCCCGATGGCACCCCAATCATACAACCTCCCCGTATAGTCAACAACAGCACTAACACCTCCAATCGTACGACCACCTGCCCGTGCTGTCAACACCCTTCCACCGTATGGATACACCTCCAGCGTACAAACAACATGGTCAACCGTCTACTATACACACTGTACGGGCCTCCTTCTGCACGTCAAATGCTTAACTACCTCCTGGATGGCTGTGTATGGCTGCGTCTGCCTACCCTGTGCTTGCGTGGGTGCTATGTTGTTGGGCGGAGTGTGTTTGTGTGTCTGTGCGTTTGGGCGGGGGTTGTTGCGTGTGCGCGTGTTTATGTCTTCGACTGTGCTTTACGCCTTGCGACGGCGGTGGTTTCCACTGCACGGTGGTCCCACCACTGGTGGTGCCACTACACGGTGGTTCCACCACCGATGTTGCCACTGCATGATGGTGCCACTGCACGGTGTTGCCACTGCATGGTGGTCCCACCATACGGTGGTCCTACCATCGGTGTTGCCACTGTCAATGTTGCCATCGCACGGTGGTCCCACCATCGGTGTTGCCATCGCACGACGGTGCTACCGTATGGTGGTTCCACCATGGCTTTCTTTTCTTTTTTTTCTAGTCGTACGGTCAACTGTCGTACGATGTTTTTTTTTTCCCTTATTTAGTTGTCTAGAGAGTCGTTGGCTTGGGTCCCCTCTCTCTGGGATCACCCTTCATCCTTCTCAGTTTTCCTCGCCTAAGAGTCTCCCGCGTTAGTCCCGTGCCTCTCAAGTCGCCTGCCCGGCCTCTCGAGTCCCCTTCCGGTCTCTCGGGTCCCCCTCTGGACTCTCGGGTGTCCTTTCGGCCTCTTGAGTCCTCCTCCGACCTCTCGGGAGTCCTTCCGACCTCTCGGGTCCCCTACACACTTCGCGTGGTAGGGTTTCAATTTGGATCCGTTGGTGGCGAGTCTATTTTCAATGGCCATTCGAAGACCTAGAACCACAAATTCTACAGGGACCACGATCTCCTTCCCGTACATAAGAAGAAGAAGAAAAATAAAGATTTTGAAGGCTGCGACCTTCCATACAGGGTTCCAATCATTGCCGACACGAATGATCTTCAGATTATCTACGTCACGAAGGTTTGGGGTGTCTCCCTTCCAATATTCTCTGTATTCCGACAGGTACACCTCCTCTGTTACTTGCTCTGGTTCCTCTACTTCGAGCCTGTAGCTTTGGAACATATCGTAATCCTCCATCTGCCAGTGGAAGAGCCCGTTCAATGACCCTGTCTCATCCTCAGAGCACTCTCCTAGTTTGAGAATCCCTTCGTCGTTGGGCTCCCTACAACCCCATCCTTCATTCCTTAGGTCGCCTTCTCCTTCACCCTCTGATTCCGAAGATGATGCCAGGTCCTCGCCGACAACCTGGGTCCTCAGATCAATGGTGTACTTCCGACCCCTTTTCTCCATAGAAAGGGTGTTCTTTTTCCAGTCGTGGTTCACCTTTGCTATAACCAGCCACCCTCTACCTAAGATGGTGTCAAACCCCTTCTTCTTGAGTGGGATTACCACAAAATCTAGTATGAAGGGTTGTGTGCCAATGGTGACCGGTTGGGCCATCAGGGTGCCGAATGGCTTGATGTCATGCTGGTCTGCACCTACCAAGTTGAATGTGGGTGGCCATAGTGTTGGCTTCCCCAGCTTCTTCCACATATCCTCTGACAGTACATTCACCCCCGAACCTCCATCCATGATGGTGTCCTTGAGGATAGCCCCGAGAATTCCCATCTCTACTACAACAAGATGTTGACCACTATTTAAGGCCAACAACATTGGGTCAACCGAGGGGCTGACTGAAGCTTCCGCCCGTGTGGCACGTAAAGGTGCCTGTGCAATGGTTTGTATGGAACTAAAAATGGTGGTTCTTAACTGTGGCATTGTTTCTAGAAGGTCCTTTACCCTTATAGGTACTTCCATCTGCAGTACTTGCCCAATGATGTTTATTTTCAGCTTCAGTACGGGATGATGTACTTGCCACCTCGTTGTCCCGTCGTTCAACTGTCATCTCACGTTCAATATTGGCCTTTGCCTCCCGTAATCTCTCCTTCTTCGTACGAGGGTCGGGATAAGTGGCCTTTTTCGTCTGAGCGCGGGTGATTTCCAGTACTTCTTTCTCACCAGTCTTCTCAGCCTTCTCAATGTTGAGGAGATTAACCCCTGCCTTTGGGCAATTTGCGTCCTCATGGTTGCCTGGCCCACACCATCGACAGAGGTGCTGAGGGGTGGCTTCCTTTGTGCAATCACGGGCGAAGTGCCCCCACTGATTACAGGCCCTACATTGGATCATTGGCTGACCCTTGGCGTCATACTGGATATGGCTTCCGTTATTGTTATTGTTGTTATTCCTTCTGCCGCCACGTCTGTTGTCCCGGTAACCTCCAGATGATGTCGTTGTGTTGGTTTGTTGGGCCATACCCGCTGGTGCGGATGTTGTGACCTACTCCGTGAACAACACTTGGCTCATTCACATACTTTGGGTTTTCATGTTGTATGGGCATTCCTCGATGGAGTGTCCCATCACTTGGCAAATCTCACAAAAGGCCTTTTTCGGGCAAGTGCCTTTTGTGTGGCCTTCTTCCTTACAATCAGTGCACCACACGTCTTCATTTTTGCTCGTGCTTCCTTTCATGTTCTTAAATTCCTTCAACATACGGTGCATATCCTTTTGAAGAGCTTGCACCTTCTTTCTTGATGATTTGTCACTACTGCTTTCTCCCGAGGACTCCTCTTCTCCAGAAGACTTGTTCTTTTTCTTCCGCGATGTTTTGTCTTCACTTTCCAAATCCATCGCGCGGTTGTATGCGTCATCGTATGAAGTGGGCGGTACAATTTTCATCTTTCTCTGTAGGGATGACCGCAACCCCTCCACGAACCATCTCTTCTTTAGTCCGTCAGCCGGCTGGTTCTCCATCTTCCTCAGTAATTCCTTTAATCGTCGGTTGTATGTTCGCATTGTTTTGTGCTTTCCCTGCTTTGTGCTTAGTATCTCCGCCACGATATCATTATCATCTTGAAGGAGTCGAAACTCCTTCTCAAAAGCTTTCTGTAGGTCGTCCCATGTTCCCACCTTTGTTTTGTCCACATCAGAGTACCAATTAATGGCTACTCCTCTCAAGGTGGCAGGGAACTGCACCACCCAATCCGCTTTGTCAACTACCCCATTGGCTAACCATATTGTCTCACATGTACGACAATGTCGTACGGGGTCATCGTTGCCATCTCCATTGAATTTAGGCAACTTCTATTTGCTCGCCATCGAGGGGGGTCATCTTCCTGGAGGTGCTTGTGGCTGCGTTTGTGTGCCGCTCCCTCCGACGTCAATGGTGTGTCCTGCGTGGGTGACTGGAGGTACGGTGCTTTGCCTGCTATGTGTGGCACCTGCAACCATATGGTTGTCGTCCCCTCCGTTTTCGCCTGCACCCACTCTTGGCTCCCTCTCGTGATCCTCACTTCATGGCGTAAGGGATAAGTTTCTAAACTGATCCCGAGTCTCTTCAACTAGATTCCGCCGTAACCTTGTTTCCTCTAGGAACTCTTCGTGGTTCCGCACCCTACGGTGTTCTGGCGACGCGTAGAGATTTCCCTCGGCTTCTGCACCCTCCGTGACACCTCCTTGGTTCCCTTCGGGCCACCCTTCGGCAGGTCGTCCCTCGGCAAGTTGCCTCGGCCTCCGTCTACGTTCTACTTGCTGTTCCAGAGTCAAGGCCCTTTGCGCGACCTTCCACTCGTTCGTTTTTGCTTTTTTATTTCTCTTTATTCAATAGGTTAGGCATTAATTGCCGCATATTTCCATAATTCACAATACATAAACCAAAACACGTCTTTATTAATTCATTTCATCAAATACAACTCGTGTCAATGACACTTTTATTTGAATATAGAAAGTTCAAGTTTCAATTCCCTCCTGGCCTAGCGCCATCCTGTTCCGCTTCCCGTTGGCTACTTTCTTCGTACTGTTGAAGGATTTGTTGGCATCGCTCTTCTTGGGCAATCTCCTCGAGGTGAGCTTGTTGTGCTAGCGATGCCTATGCAAGCAACCGGGGGAGGTGGTTCATCAACCGATTTACTGCTGAGCTAACCTCCAATGCTGTCCACATGGCACTTGGTGGGATTTCTACCTCCGTTGCCTCTCGTCGGACGTAGGTTTGGATGGCTACCTGGAGCATAATTGAAAATTCTCTCGTTGCAGTGTCTTCTCCTGGGTAGAGTTCTATTTGCGCATCATCGGCCTCTGGGTTTACCTCACCAATGGGTAGGCCCATCATGTCCGTGCGCCATCCGCGTCTTCCATTCCCGAGTACGTCTAGGCAATGGCGCCAAATGTTTCCCACATACGGGTAAACGATTAAATGCAGAAAGTAAATGCACATAACATAATGGAAATATATTAAATAACCATTCTCTGTATCAATTCAATAGTCCATGTACATCAAGTGCTTATAACATTAAATCAGACACAACTATCATGCTCCCACTACGAAGGAACGATATGCAACATATAAAACCCGAAGGGGTGTGACCAACCGTCGCATCCAATTGCCCTTCAGGACGACTAACTAACTGACCACCGTAACTCATTATTACCGACGACAACATAAACATAATATGACAACAGAACATAGTGATTATTCCCAGCAACAACAACACCACTTACCCTTCTCTTTACTTCTATAATTTTTAATAGTTCTTTACCAAGCAAGTTGTAGTTAGTATCCATTTTTTTAATATACAACATATGTTACTTATTGCATGTTTTGTTTTTGTTTTGGAGTTTCCTAAAGGAGTGTTTCTTGCAAGAAGAATTTAAGAGTGATCTAAATAATTTACATAAATTTGTATCTTTGGATTGTCTAAAATCTATTTAGATTATATGTTGAATACTTATTTAATTTTTGTGTGTGTCCAATAGTGTTGCATGTACATCAAAGTGAGGATAAAACAGTATGAAAAATGCAACCCTTGTCCTTTTCCTTATGTTTTAGGCCTTCTTCGATTAGAGTGTTTGTAATACAACATCTAGTTTACAAGTGGCATGTTTTTGTCTACATTTGTCTCATGGCATTACCATATTTTTATAAGAAGTTGAGTCCCAATCAAGGGGAGGTTTTAGACTTTGAAAAAATGATGATAGAAATGGTTACTTGTCCCATAAAAAATGGGTACCAATTTAGGTTCAAAATCCTGAACCAAAATTTTTACTCACATTTCGATTTTAAAAATGGGTACCCATTTTGCATAAAAATGGGTACTTGTTGGTACTCATTTCTAACTACATTATATACCTGCTCTTTTTTTAAACTTGCATGCATTTCATAGTAGGTATATGTTTCATAAAATTTGAAATTTGAAATCCATATTTTATCCTTTGTTTTAGGCTTGGAAACTCAAACCTTAGCCTTTGACCTGTAAGTACCATACCATGAAAACAATAAGAGAAAAATTAAATTTGAAACCCAATATCTTTGCCTTTGTTTTAGGCTTTAAATCCAACCCTTAGCCTTGGACCTATAAGTACAATACCATGTAAACAACAAGAGAAGACCTAAATTTGACAATATGACTAACAATAATTTTTTTTAGATTTTTTTATATATATATTAAATATAGAGAAACTGAATGAGATACATGATATCCTTAAGAGTTCAAATTTCTATAAGTAGTTATACTCATGCCTCAGGCTCAACCTCCAAACCTATATGAAGTTACATACTATGTCTATTTACAACATATAATAGAGTAGCAGCCTATATGCAGATTTATATATACAACATATTGCAACATATCATAATCAACCTGACATACTTGCATAGAGATAAGTAAAAGAAGTGATCAAAACTGAGAGACCTCCAGGAAAAAGCATCCTTAGGTGTCTAGCCATGAGGTCCAACCCATGCGACCTTCCATCCAAGTAGTAGCTCTGATATCATGGATCACAATAGGTTCACCCACTTGGGCCAGGTATTGTTGTTCTATTCTTCTACCTTCATTTATCTCCTTCATGAAGGATTCAAGTGTACTCACAAAGGGGGATCACTCGTTGTTGAACCTGGTCCACATGTAGGCATGAGACAACTCTGAAAGGTAGACTTGCACCGATCCTTCTTCAATGAACCTTTCAAATTTCTTCACAACAAGCCTCATTAACAGAGTGGGTTGCATCCCAACATTGTAAAATATGAGTCTCCTAAGAGACTCAGTAAGCACTCTATCCCTATTCTGAAATTTAGCCTCATTTCAAATTTTCAAATGATCCATAAGATTTCACATGATAATATAGACCACAAACAATTAGCATCTCTTTTCATGCCTTTAATGAATCCATTAAGATAATCATAGTGAGAGAAACCATTGTTAAAATTGATCCCAAACATATTCCAAACCTCTTTAGCAAAGAGGCAGTTAAAAAAGATATGCATATTATTTTTAGGAATTTTGCATAAATTACATAAAATAGCATCATTTTGATGATCTTTAATAGGCAACCTATGAAGAATAAACAACCATTTGAATTATTTGTATTTTGGAGAGATATTGGAATGCCAATGAATGGTAAACAATTTTTGCCAATCAGAATTAGTATAGTGTAAATTCCACATAGTATTCAAATGAGAAATAAGATCATCATTAGATAATAAATATTTGTAAATCATATTAGCTTTAATCTTACTCATGGGTGACCCATCCACCCATATGTATGAGGTGAACTTGTCCATCCTCAACACACATGACCTGGATAGGTCAAGTTTGACACAAGCATCTATAAGCATGACATAAGTCTTCCAATTAGAGAAGGGAATTTGAAATCTCTGTCTAAGCTTGCACCAGGAAATGAGGGCACCATTGCTAATAACCTCATTAAATGTACACATGCCTCCTTGATCCCATTTCCTTGCAGAACATCCTTGAATGAGGGCAATAGGCTTATCCTTATGCTGCAGATTCCACTGTATGGATTTCTCACCACAAATAGAATTTTCCTTGCCAATGATCCCATTATTAGCAATTAGGTGTCTAACAAATTCCCAGGCTTTCTGAATAGTTTTAAACATAGAGGACCCATCTGGGGAAATAGGAAACTTGTCAGCAATTACGTAACCAAAGGGGAGCATCTTCCATGATTTCGCTTGCTTAGGAACTGCAAGCTTGATATTATTCCTAACAAGGATCTTCCATGACTCTTGTCCCTCTAAAGCTTGGAAGATCCACTTAGTTTCTAGGGAAATTCCTTGGAGCTTCAGATCCTTTAGCCCTAGACCACCCATACCCTTTTCCAGGTAGCACCATTTCCATCTAACCAAGTGCCACTTTTTGTTGCCTCTACCATCTGACCACAAAAAATTCCTGATAACCGTTTGAATCTCATTTATCTGATAGTTACTAAACATCCAAATTAAAGCATAATACAAGCTCTAGGAAGATAGGATTTTTTGGCAAACTTGTGGTCTACCTACCAGGAAGAGTTAAAGGTTATTCCATTTATTTATCTTCTTAGCCAACATGCCTTTAATCCATAACCACATCTCTCTCAAGCAGGGGTTAACAACAAACATGATTATGTAACCCATTTGGATGGTCCACCTCACTAAAACTCAAACTTGGATAGCCAAGGGGGGGGATCATCCCATACCAACAGTATGGATTTGGGGGCATAAATTTTGGCCCCAAATGCATCACAAAAGGTCTTCAACTTAATCACTAGAGAAGCAAAATTCACCTCCTCTAACTCTAGAAAGAAACCTGCATCATCCGCAAATTGGATTATTCACCGAATCCATATTGTTGGGCAGGGTTATACCCCTCACCCTTGGAGAGAAGGATGATTCTTTGAGAAGGTAAAAAGTAGCATCAACAACAATCACAAATAAGGTCAGGGCCAGGGGAAGCCTTGCCTAATGGATCTACTAAGGGATATAGCCTAGGTACAAGATCCATTTACCTCAACTTGAGTTGAGGCATCCTTTAACAAAATAGACACCATATGACAAAATTCTTTAGAAAAACCAAAAGACTCCAGTATCATGAGTAGAAAACCTCACTCCACTCGATTATAAGCTTTTTGAAAACCAATAAGAAACATGTCAACTTTCTGCTTGGTAACTTTAGCCCAATTCATAGCTTCCCAACTAGTAATCAATTTTTCCTAGAATATATCTGCCTTTGATGAAACCTATCTGAGTATTGCTGACTAGATCTGGAAGAATATCTTCTAATGTAAGCACCAATTGTTTATCTAGAATATTTTAAGAGACATTTAGGAGTGTAATGGTCCTCCAGTTCTTGATGATGGATTTATCCCCATCTTTTGGAATCAATTTAATGACACCTCTATTAATTTCAACACCTAAAGAACCAAAATTAATGGCTTATAGGTAGACCTGAAGAAAATCTTCAACAATCCAATCAATGTTCTCTTTGTATAATTCAAAAAGAAGCCCATCCGGCCCCAGGGCTTTATCATTGTGCAGACTATTAATGACTTTCAACAGTGATGGCCTTACTGAGAATGATGGATTCATCCTCAAAGAGTTTCTTAGGGATGAGGGTCATGCATTAATCAAGAGCAAACCTCTTAAGAGAGGAATCACTATCTGATGTAAAGAGATTATGGTAATAAAGGAGAAAGGAACTCTTGATATCATCAATGCTTGTCAACTCTACTCCTTCATCCCAAATTCTATCAAGTGTCTCCTTATATTCTTTCTGCCTCAACATATTAAAGAAGAAAATTGAGCCCTTATCACCAAATTGTATCCAGTTAAGTCTAACCCTAACTTTGATTCCTTGTAATTTCTTATGTTGAAGGTTTCTAAGCTTGTCTTTGGTTTGGGAAACAGCTAAGGACAAGTCCACATTGCTGTGATTTCCTTGGGCAAGAGCTTCTTGAGAAAGTAACTTATCTGGGAGATCCCTTTCTATTTTCCTGCCATCCTTGGAAAATTTTGTGCCCAAAGTTTGACATAAAATCCTCCAACTTCCAACATTCTTGTTCCAATTATTAATGGTCGAGGATTTATGTTGGTCCCATCTATTGATCTATTTGATGATATACAAGGAATTCTTAATGTCTTGGTCATGCAACATTTGATGTTGAGCATAAAGTTATCTGACTTCCTGACTTAAGGAACTAAATTAGGATTCACATAAATATGAGCAAGGATAGGGTGATGATCCGAAAGGGTATATGGGATCACTCTGACAGTGTATCCAATACTATCTTGAATGAAGGAGCAGGTAGACTTATTGGCATAAGAGAGATCTAATCTAGAATATATTCTTTTCTTTCCTTCCTGAGCATTACACCATGTGAACCGAATGTCACTACAATATTTTTTCCTACCAGCCAGTGGATCAAATAGGTGTAATCTAGTCTTCATTCTATCCCAATAAAGTTTCTCTCCACTTTTCTATTCCATATTGAGACCTCCACTTTTATTCTCTGAATTTTCAATCATGTTAAAATCCCCACTGAGAATCCAATGGAGTTCAGGGAAGCTAGTCATCCATTTCCAAAGTTCAATACTATCTCTACAATCATTAGGGTCATATATAGAGCATATGAAAACTTTAGATCCCTCCTATGATCCCTCCATCTCTATGGGTAACCCATGCAGCTCTATTACATAGGGAGAAACCATTGTCTGTAATCTTAGATGCCCATTTCCTATGAACCAACACAACAACACCCCCTATGCTCTTATCATGATTAGTGAAAAATTGCAATGCATCCTTCCAGATGAACTTGAGATTAACTTCCAACAAAAACTTGGAGGCTTTCACCTCTTGTAAGAGAAGAATATCCATATTCCTATGTTGATTAAGGAACCTTCTAACTATATGCTTCATGTCAGGGGATTCTAACCCCCTTATGTTCCAAGAAGTAAATTTCAAATCCATAACACACATTAGGTAGAGGAGTCCTTCACAAATTTAAAGCTAATAGAGAACTTGGGGAGCTCCTCCCTATTGTTTTTCTTCTTGGGGAGGGGAGAATATTTCTTTTTACTTTTAGGCCGCCCCCTTTTTCTTCTCACCTTGGTGAAAGGGTCCTCTCCATCAATGCTTAAGATTTCACCATCTTCATTGTCCATAGACTTAGGAGGATGTTGCAAGTTTGGATGATCCTCTTTGGTGAATAAATCGTCGACTAAAGATTCATGATCCACACTTGAGTCCTCAAACAGAGGATTTGATCTTGTAAGATCATATTTATTAATGCCTCAAATCTAGGAATTACTAGAGGCCTGATTGTTAATAGTGGGATCTACTTTAATGACCTTGATACTATCAACATCAAGATTACAATCTATGGGATGAACATCGGTAGAAAAAGTTATATTATCAAATCTATTGGAAGAGCTCGACACTTGCTTACCATCACAAGGGTTCTCCTTATTAGTAGGTGCACAAAGAACATCAACTCGATCATCATTCCAAATAGAATTTATCCCTCTATCAGAAGTGTCATCATTATAGTCCTCATCCATATTATCATTAAATATGGTTCTATGTTCAATATTCTTGACCATAGTTTTGACAAGGGAATGTTTACTATTAGAATCTATAGCCACAGGAAATTGGTCATTCTTATCATCATCCATTTGAGGGTTAGAAGGATTCCTTATTTTATCAAGGGCAATTTATTGAGCATTTTTCCTCTCGACCTTGCCAGCCTTAGGAGGAGGGAGGGATGAAGTAGGGTTAGCCTTGTCATCCCTCAACTGGGAAATGGAGATGGCAATAGCCGAATGTGGGGGAGGGTCTGCACTAAAGCCCCCAAAAGTTACAGTCTCATCAAAAGAAGGAGGAGGGATTGAAGGCTTGTTAATAGCCTTAGAAACAACATTCTTAAGAGCATTAAGTTTCTCAATAATAGGGGTAGGAGTACCCATAGGTTCAAAGAAATCGACATTATTGGAATCACTGCCAATATTGCCATTAGGGGAAGGATTCAACTTGCGATTGATAAGGATAGGGCAGTTCCTTCGAACATGTCCTTCCTGTCTATCTAGAAATCATGCATTTATACTGCGTAAAACTTTGATAAGGCAAGTAATTGGATCATCATCCACATTGATTTTAACAAACCTAGGAATATCCTTATTAGGGTCGAGGGTTATGAGAACCCTAGCGTCCAAGTGGGGAACCCGAGAGTGAGTATTATCCACTCTAATAACCCTCCCAACAGATTTGAGCAATTGAGGAATAAATACCCAATATAAGGGGGGGATTTTTGATAATGAACCATCTAGGGCAAGAAAGGGCTAGAATCTCATCATTGACAACATCGGGGGACCATTTGATCGCTCTGAAAGTGCATTTATCAACATGCCAAAACTGTTTACTAATGGCCAAGTCTTATGATTTAGCATCATTAAAGAAAATAAGAACCAAACCCTTTTGAATCATGCGAGAAAATGAGAAATGAAGCCCCAATTTTTTTACCCAAACATTTTTTAACCATTCATCCATGAATTTGCGGACCGGACAATTAGAAATGTTTGTGGTTGCAAGAAAAATTGCAATATCTTTTAATCTGGCTTTCTCATTATTAATGACATTGTTCATTACAGAGTTAGGAGAAACAATAAGGATAAACATAGAAAGGGTAGGATGCTTACCTCCTCCTCTTTTGATGCCATCAATACCTGTGTAAAATTTTGGTACCCTAGTTTCAAATTTTGTAGCGTCTTAAATTAGTGATGAGTAAGAATCAAGAAGAGTGCCTTTAAAAGCCTTGACATTTTCATCTGGCTCGTTTGACATAAATGAGCCTTTGTCCGAAAGATCATATAAACAACAAACACACGCATGAGAAGAGCAACAAAAATAAAGACAATAAATGAGGGGAAAACAACGAGAAACTAGAGTCACTTACATGCATGGAGGAGGTTGTATGCACTCCTCCACGTCAAAAGGCCAAGAACCCCACCACATGCCTCCAAACCCTAAAACCCGTGCTTAGTTCTTTAGATTGTTTTTATGAAATTAAAACCCATTATAGATGACGATGTCTAGTTTTCAAACATATAATTTTTAATAATTGGATTAGTTTTTTTATTTTAATTAATTTATAATGAAACTATCCCATAAACTTGAAATATCAAGTTTCCATATTTTTTAATAGCTTTTTTATATTTTACCTTTCTTGTAAAAAAATCAGATGACATTATATATATATTAGGTCAAGTTATGGTGGCTATACATGAGGGGTTTTCAAAACAATAGTTAGGGCCACTAAAAAATTAATTAAAAATATTTGGCAAAAAATTAGAAAAATAATTCTCAATTAATCTTCAATATACTACACATAATTTCCCAAAAGGATTCAGAATGATACTTTTATTTAGGTCAAAATATGGTGGTTGTACACATGTATGCTATGGTCTGAAAATGTGGCTTTAGAAAGTGGTTTTTATACGCCCATGAAAAATTGATTTGTATCATTTGGGTATATTAGAATAAATTACATTTTTAAAAACTAGACTCAGAGTACTACATTTTTTATTACTAAACGTTTTTAAGATTCAATGGTCAAGTGCTTCATTTTTTTAGACCAACTATGTAAAAAATTTATAATCAAGAGAAACACTTCCACTTTCAACACTTTTAGGGGACTTAATTTCTTGCACCACCATGCTACTTGTTTAATTTTGATGTGTGTCCACATAGTAGTTTGCATGTGCATCAAAGTAGGGTAATATGTAATGTGAAAAATGCAACCCATGCCCTTTTCCTTTGTTTTAGGCTTACTTCAATTAGAGGGTCTGTATTGCAACATCTCATTTACAAGTGCCATATTTTTCCTTACATTTGTCTCATAAAAATACAATATCTTTGCAAGAAGTTGAGTTCCAATTAAGGGGAAGTTTCAAACTTAGAAAAAATGTCGACAAAAATTGGTACCTGTTTTTCTTTTTGTCAAAAATGGGTACCCATTTTGGTTTGGGATCCCAAACCAAAATTTATACTCCTCTTTTGATTTTGAAAATGGGTACTCATTTCATGCAAAAATATGTACTCATTTTGTGCAAAAATAGGTACCCATTTCTAATACATTATATTTTAAAACAGGTACCCATTGGCACTTGTTTCTAATTACATCATATTCCTGCTCATTTTTTAAATGGGTATGAATTTTAGAGCAGATACACGTTTCAGAAATTTTGAAATTTAAAAACTATATCTTTGCCTTGTTTTAGGCTTGGATACCCAACCCTTAGCCTTGGTCTTCCAAGTATGATGGCATGAAACAACAAGAGAAAACTTGACTTTGACAAAATGGCCAATAAATTTTTGTTTAGATTTTTTTAATGAATTTAAACCCATTATAGACGATGATGTCTAGTTTTCAAATATGTATTTTTTGTATAAGTGGATTTGTTTTTCTATTTTTTAATTAATTTCTAATGGAAGTGGCCCAAAAACTTGAAATATCTAGTTCTCATATTTTTTAAGAACTTTTATTTTTTTACATTTCTTGTAAAAAATTGTATGACATCAATATACACAATTATTACACAATAATTGTAAAAAAATTATGTAACATCTTTACACACAATAATTGTAAAAAAATTATATGACATCAATATATACATAATTTTTTACACAATGAAAAAAATACAAAAACAATTAGTTTAGGTCAAATTATGGTGGCTGTGTACAAGAGATTTTCAAAACAACAATTAGGGCAAATAAAATATTAGAAAAAATACTAATCAATCTTCATTATGCTACACATTATTTCCCAAAAGGATTCAAAAAGTTTACAACAATGCCATTAAAGAAGCCCTAGCCACTGCTCAACCTCCCCCCCTCACCCCCCAGGATTCTCTTGATACTCCTGCTCACCCCTCAAATCCGAGGACTCTTAATGCACAACAACAAGTGATGGAAAAATTGAGAAAAGTAGTGGACGCAAGAAAAGTACTTGAACTAAACCTCCTCAAGCAGAAATTGGAAATTGAAGCCTCTCGGTGTCATCTACCTGACCTTGAGGACATTGATAGGGGTACTCCAGACTTGGCAGCCACCATTAGTAGGGTCTTGACCCAAGACCCTGAGCAACTCACCTGCAAAGAACCAAATGATTTCAATATTAAGGAACCCCATACCCTGAAAGGGGATAGGCAAGGAACTTCTCTAGAGAAAATACCATCAACCCCTCTAGAAGAATTTGGTAACTTAAAGGACTCTAAGGGAGACCCTACTAGTGGTGTCCCCCTCACTGATAGCACCCCTATCAGTGCCCCGAAGATAGAATTTGATACCACTCAGGTAATGCATCCCAGTGATGATCCATTCACCTTGGTGGAAACCAATTTTGAGCAAGGACTTACAGTACCTCAAGATGGATTTACCATGGTTAAACATAGGAAAGCGAGAAGGAAGAGGTCTCCTAAGAACAATAAAGATAGTGCTAACAGGAAGGAATCTCTAGGCCCTGAACAAATCTCCGATGCAAGGAAAAAGAGAGGAAGACCCTCCTCTTCTATTGCATTTGATGCTAGCAATATAACAAACAAAGAGGACTGGCCCAAGTGTTTTGAGGGTTTCAAAGCCCTAACCGACCCCTCCCAACCAAGTGACTCATGTTGAAAACCATTTCTTGGAATATCAGAGGCCTGGAGGCCCCTGATCGAAAATACATCATAAAGAGATTTCTCAGTGCTCATAAGAACATGGACTGCCTCCTCTTGCATGAATTAAAAGCAGTGGGCTTCACACTGCAAATTGGACTCAAATGTATTTGGAAGGAAGCGACTCCCTTCTACACTAACCATACCAAAGGAAAAGGTGGCTTAGCCATACTCCTTAGTCCTAAATGGGCCAATAAAGTAGTTAACTGGGGTCAATCCCCCTGTGCCAGAGCTATTTGGGTTTCAATTCAAATGGAGAACCTGAAGTTTGGAATCTGGTCTATTTATGCCCCGAATGACTACATAGAAAGAGGTGAACTATGGAACTGGCTAACAATGCTAGAGGATATCCCCTGGATTATTGGGGGAGACTTCAACATGATAGAATCTCCCAGTGATAAAAAGGGGGGCAATAAATTTGAATGGAAGGGAATGGAAAGGTTACAATGGGATAGAATGATCAAT
Source organism: Cryptomeria japonica (assembly GCF_030272615.1). Taxonomy (NCBI): domain Eukaryota; kingdom Viridiplantae; phylum Streptophyta; class Pinopsida; order Cupressales; family Cupressaceae; genus Cryptomeria; species Cryptomeria japonica. The sequence continues at coordinate 29,388,408 of NC_081415.1, read as the reverse complement.
AAACTACACCTGTTTGACCCTATTGCTGGGAGGAAAGACAATCTAAACACTATTTGGTACACCTGGTGCAATTATCAACAACTGAATAAAAGGATATACTGCAGATTAGACAAGATCTACCTCAATAAATCCCACTTTATGATACACAAGGACCCTAATGGTGACTACTATTCTATATCCCCTTATACCCTCTCAGATCATCACCCAATAATAATGGGAATAGACCTCTCCCCAGTGACCCCTCTCCCCTCTTCAAGAACCTCTTCATTCATCCTAAACACTAGACTCCTAGATGATGAGGACCTGTGCTCTGCCATGGCCTTCATCAGACTGTTTAATAAGAGGGATAAGAGCCAGCTCTCTAACATAGATGCTTGGAATGCAAACATCAAAACTTGGACCACCCTTTGTAAAACAGTGGGTAAAAAGAGGGCCAACGATGCCAAGAGGGATGAAATAATCCTGCAGGAGGAACTATGTAAAGCAAAAATGAATCTCTAGAAGTTTCTAAATGATGGTAACCTCTCTTTCTCTCTGATGACAATAAAAGATCACCTTCAGGGCTATTCAAAACTAGAAAATTAAAGGTCTTAAAACCAGATCCAAACTTAACGGGCTGGACTCAGGGGACAAGGGGTCCAAATTCTTTTTCCACATGCTCAAAGTTAAGGATGCTAAGGAGAGCATTTCTGATATTTGGGACAACAACACACATCACAGACTCCCAGGGGATCCTACAATGCTTCTCCCTCTTTTATCAAAACCTTTTTTCCTCAGAAGAGCTTGACGTCGATCACAGACATGCTAGAGAGCTTGTAAAGAAATTAACCCCTCCCAAGCTTGATGAGAAGGATTATGAAGTGCTGGAATCCCCCATCTCAAGGGAGGAAATAGCTATGGCCATCTCCTCTATGGGTAATGACAGGTCCCCTAGACCTGATGGATTCCTAGTGGAATTCTATAAGAAAAATTCTAAGTGGATTGTTAATGACCTCCATGCCCTATATCTGGAGGCCATTTCTAAAGGGACCCTTGGCAAAGAGATCAATCAAGGACTTATCAAATTCATCCCCAAGGAAGGAGACAAGACCTTGGTCAAGAACTGGAGGCCCATCACACTACTAAATGTATCTTATAAAATCTTGGCTAAAGTAGTAGCAAACAGGTTAATTAGTATACTGCCGAAGATTGTTAGTCCTACTCAAACAAGATTTGTTAAAGGTAGGTTCATCTTGGAGAATTTGGTGACCTGCTGGGAGTCCCTAGATTGGGCCAAGTTCTCAGGGCAGAATGGAGCTATGTTACTAATAGATTTTGAGAAGGCATATGATAGGATGGAATGGGGATTCATTTTACAGATGCTAGCTAGTCTGGGCTTTCCAAATTCCTTTTGCAGGATTGTCCAGACCCTATTTAGTGATGCTAATGCAGTAGTGGAAGTGAATGGATTAAAATCTGACAACATCTCGCTTTCCAAATCAATTAGATAGGGATGTCCTCTTGCCTCGACCCTATTTGTCCTAGCTGCAGATGCTATGCACTACATATTAAAGGACTGCAGCTTATCCCCTAAGGTAAAAGAGATTGCACTCCCTAATAAAGAAGAAATTAGGAATATTCAGTTTGCAGATGATACAACTATCCTATTCTCCCTAGAAGAGGAGAACTTAATACATCTTCTTCACAACATCAAGATATTCTGCAAAGCATCAGGTAGTAGAATTACCCTCCACAAATCCACCCTGCTGGGATGGACTGATGATCCTCCTATTTGGTTGTCTAAGTTTGATCTTAGGTGGGAAGGCCCAAGTGCCATCATTAGATATCTGGGAATCCCCTTCTCAGTCTCTCCAAATTTGAAAGAAATGTGGGAATGGTTCAGAAAGAAGGTAGATAAGAAACTCTCTAAATGGAATCGGAACTTCCTTTCCTTAGCAGGTAGGTTCCAAGTTTGCCATAAGCTACTCTCTTCATATAACATATACTACTCCTCAGCCTGGTTATTCACCAACTACCAGTTCAATTACATTCAAAAGCAAATCAGGAATTTCCTCTGGTCAGATGGAAAAGGAAAAAAGAAACAACATGCTGTTAAATGGGATTGGTGTACTAGATCTAAGTTGCAAGGAGGCATGGGCCTCAAAGACCTTAAACTTCAAGGAATTGCTCTAGCTGCCAAATGGATTTCTAAATCCATTGAAGGCAATGAACCCTGGAAAGTCCTTGTCAGGAACAATATACAATGCTCAACTCCAAAATCAGCAAAAAAAGGAAGAACCTACCCATGTGTGATCTGATAGCGAGGAATTTTGAGGTCTCCCCCTCAGGATCAGAAGTCTTCAAGTCTATATGGAAAGCTTGGAATCTTGTTAGACAATACATTAGCAATAATGACATAATTGATAAGAAAGGCTCTCTCAATGTAAAAAGGTCTATATGGTGGAATACTCTGCACAACGCGAAAGAGTTAGCGCATCTTTAAGGATGCTCTGCCTTGAAATGGCATAACCAGGGACTGGTCACATTTGAGCACATTTTGGAAAATGGCACTCTATCCTCCTGGGAATCTCTCAACTCTAGATTCAACCTCTCCCTCTCCCAAGCCATAACCTATTCCATCCTCAACTCTGCACTTGCCCCCATCCTCCCTGCCTCCCCCCCCTCTTCCTCTCCTCCCTTAGCCTCCCTCTGCTGGATAGATGAATCCCCCCTACTGCTAACCAAAGCCAAAATGATATACTCTGCCCTTACTGACTCTAGGGACATCCTTGATCACCTTAACTGCGCCTGAAACTTGTCATGGGACCCTAAACAATGGCATTTTACCCTATCGAGATTCTGGTCCTACCCGACCGAGCCTAAAAAGAAATTTTTTGCCCGGAGACTCATTCTTCATAAACTGCCACTGAAAGACATCAACGTAAACCCCCTTCTGTGTAAACTTTCTTGTATCCCAAAATCTGTTTATCACATTTTTTTTGGCTGTCATTTTGCTAGAGAAGTATGGAATCTGTTTGGTATCTCACTTAATAGCAATTATTTTACTGTTGAAGAGATGGTATTTGGTTATATTAAAGGCGGTAAGAAACATGCTAATCTATTTTGGTCTGCTCTCTCTTTGGAAATTATGTGGATCATCTGGAAATTTAGGAATGATGATGTGTTTAATGGTAAGAGTAGGAACCTCACTGAGTCTCTTAGGAGACTCATCCGATACCTTGTTGCTATGCAGGTCACAACCATTCTAAGACTGGAGGAGGACAAATTTGACAGGTGGTTAAAGAATGGACCCACTCTAGTTTTCATAAGGGAGCTCTTGCATGGATTCACCTGGGATCGCATGGGAAGCAATAAGACTCACTTTGAGCAAGGGCTGATGAGGTTCATGCAAGAGATGGAGGCACAACAACAGAGAGAAGACTTCATTGAGCTGGAGCTGGAAGGAATGCCCTCCCACCCCCACAGAGATCAGTTTGCTGATGGAAATGTGCTAGTTTGGAGCAATGGAGAACTAGGTTGGACTGCTTGGCTCCCCCCTATGGGCAACAACAATGACCCTGGTTCCTCCTTTGTGTTCAATTAGCTGCACCCCCAGAGATGCTTTATCATGACTATCATTTTGTATGTAATTTTGTAATTTCAGCTCCTATGTAAATCACTGTGTATCGTGGATTGAGTTGTTATCTGATATAGCTCCTGATCTTAGGTGTTAACTCTTTAGTCAGCTCAAAGGTTCTCAGCCCAAACTCTTGATTTTTGTATCTCATGTTTATATGATGCTTAATACAAAAAGGATTCAAAAAATTACTTTTATTAAGGTAAAACTATGGTGTTTGTACACATGCATGGTATGGTCCTGAAAAAGTGACTTTTAGAAAGTGATTTTTATACATGCCTATGAAAAATCAATTTGTATCATCTAAGTATAGTAAATTACATATTTGAAAACTAGACTTGGACTACTACATTTTATATTGCTAAAGTTTTTAAAAATTCAAGGATTAAATGCTTCAACTTTTAAGATTGTTTGTGACAAAATTTAAAAATTAGGAAAAACTCTTCCACTTTTTGCACTTATTAGGGACTCAACTTCTTACACCCAACGTACTACTTGTTTATTTTTTATGCGTGTCAACATAGTACTTTGCATGCACATCAAAGTGGGGATAAAATGTAATGTGAAAAATGTAACCCATGCCCTTTTCCTTTACATCTTAGGCCTACTAATTTACAAGTGACATATTTTTGCCTACATTTGTCTCATGACATTACCTTTTCTTAATTAGGTTATCAACCATCCCCAAAAATTGATCTTGAGCCCTATATCCCCAATTCGTTACTCTATTTTGAAACTATGAGTATAGACTTGACCTAGGTCATTTCAAAAGCTTTAGTTCTAAATCTTAAACTTATAAATTTAAAAAATTCAAATTTATACTCCACTAACCTTTTCATTAGTCATTGTAAGACAACTTAAAACATATACTTTATATTGATTTGTGTGCTATATGTTGTATATAAAGATATTCATTCATACATTTTGAAATCAATCTAGGAACCACCTAAGAGTAATTGAAGGACATTATTATAGAGCATATATGGACATCATAATAGCATTATTAATGCATATATTCAAAATGCATCATCCTAGTTCCATTGTACACTTGCTTTATGTCCTCTATCCTTGTTCCAAAGTAGTTATATTAGTTCAACTAAGGGTTCAAATAAGAACACAAACTTCATGATTTAGTAGATTCTTCAAATATGTAAACATCACAAGTCCTTACATTGATCTAAATATTATAAGATTGAGGTGATCAAATTCCAATAGTTCATTTGTGCCAATTCACTCTCGTGACTATTTAGGTCTACACTTGTGACGTTTAATTCTACACTCATGTAGGTGAACCAAAGTAGAGTTCACACAATTTGTAGATTTAAAGACATTCATCTATTCAATTCCTAACAATTTGATAATGCGACGAAACAATTGCTAAAGTCTTTAATATCATTTTACCATCTTCAAAGTCCAACTAAATATCATATTTAAATTTATTTAATTCATGACTTAATCAGAACATAAAAAAATTCATTTGTTAATTCTAACTCATTTATCTAAATTAATTGTTTATATAATTATTGTAATTATTTATTTAATTCTCCTAAATAATCATGCAAGAATGTGACTTATTTTTTATAATACAATTCCTTGGAAAAATATTTTGTTTTGTAAGAGTTGATAACAAACTCTATAAGAGTTTTAAGATTATCTATAACCAAAACAACTTTCCACACAAGAAAGAAAAGATGATATTACCAAATTAAAAAAAAATAAAAAAAATTGTATAATAAAAAAATCAAAATAAAATATAGAACAACATAATCTTATGACTTGACATACTCAAGATAAATACGTTAAATAAACTAAATTTAATATGAAGCAACCTTTAAAAATTTGGATAAATAGATTAAAAAAGACCTTATTTAGAGATAATTTGTAATCAGACTTTTAACGTCACAAGAAGTAGAATCCACTTCATCAAACTGTAATAACAGAGATCAAACCGTGGATGTTTATTCTTAGTTCTTGATTAATAGTTAATTAAATTTTTCAATGCTTTTGCGACATAAACCCGAAACCCTCCAATCATGAAGGCATTTTACGGCAAAGGTGCTTGTCATAAGCTTGAGCTTCTTGAAATTGGTGGATTTTGATTGCAAACTTGTGCAAGTGCTTTATGACATGCAATAAAACCTGCATTTGAGTTCAAAACTTTTAGAATTTTTTTGCAAATTTTTGTTGCAGGAAGAATTTGATTTCAGGAAAATGGCGAGCAACGTGAGGAGAAGGGTGATACACATGGCTAATTTGCCCCTGAAGCTTGTGATGCCCTCTTCACTGGAAAACATCAAGGAGATTGCATTCAAGACCATTCCTTCTGCCTCCAAGGTGATTTCCCAAATCCTATTTTATTTCAGTCTAGTTCTGTTTGCAATTAAAAAAATCTTGAAATGCCCTGTGGTTTGTGTTGATAGATTGAGATCAAGAGGTTGTTAGAGTCGTTATATGGGTTTGAGGTCGAGAAAGTACAAACCCTGAACATGCAAGGCAAGCATAAGCGCAGGGGAGGGTTTGTGTATTACAAACCTGATTACAAAAAAGCTTACGTTACCCTTAAGAATCCTATTTCTCTGCCACCTAATCTCTACCCCATCAATATTTTCCAAGAAGAGAAGGAGGCTAAAAAACAGAAAGAGGAAGGAACTGTGGACATGGACACAAAGCGAACCCACTGGCTTGATGATGATAAGTTTAGGCCTGAGCCAGAAAATGGCAAGCCTCAGAGGAGGCAGAAGCCCTGGCACAGTAAACTTGCGTGGAGGTAGATGCCACTGAATTTTCTGTAAGTTGGCTTTTCATTCATCTCACTTGAGTTTCTAACACAGGAACGAAAAAACTCTCTTTGTTTTGAAATTTACTTACTACGGGCATTACCCATTTGGCATTCTTCTCCTGTTAGTGAAATGTATTCATTTCATGAATACCCATTTGGCTGTAATGAAGACAAGCTTTTATTATAATCTGTAATTTGTGAATCAGATATGAACATTCTGATCTTATTGCATCCTAATTATACACATTAGTATCATTACTAAGGAATTGAGCTCTTCGAGTCTCACTTCCTCCCCGTTTCAATTTAAATTTGTTATTGCTCTCTGAACCTTAACATGACACAGGGCCTGCCGTTAGCTCGTGATAGTTTATGTGTGCGAAATATTGAATTTCATTTAGCATTGTTTTTTAGCATTATATTTGAATTGCTACCAAAATAATGATAGATAACTAATTGATAGCCATGATGTTTCCACAGTCCACAGTGGTTCTTGAATTAGTTCTCGATTAGACTGTGTCAATATTTTTACAATTAACCTTTTGGATCACACTCTGTGATCCATCATCAGGAAGAGTGTTCCAAAACATTGGTTGTAAAAACATTGACACAGTTTAATCCAGAAAAAAATCAAGCAGACACCTAATTCACAAAGATCCTAGAATGATTCATTGGGAAATATATGAATGATTAAAAAAATGTGATTTCTATCTTGCAAGTAGATTTGGTAAAGAATTGGAATATTACCAAGTCACAATTAGTCTTTGATTTTTCAACACTACTTTTGTTTCTACTCCGTGAACATATACTGCTATTGTGACAACATGTTTTTTTGTATATTCACTTAATATAGATGAAAAGTTGCTACTATAAATATGTATTGATTAAACCACTGATTGAAAAAATGCTGTTTTAAGTTGAAACATTGCTTTTCTATGAGTTATATGGTTGTGTGGGAACCCCCCTGATCCACTACCTCCCTCTCTCTGTTTTCTTTATAGAGATCTCTGTCTCTCTGATTGCTTTATATAGAGGAATAGCTCATCAAGAAGTATGTACAAAATAATGCCCAAGAAGGATTGCTTCATAGAGAGGAATAGCTCTTCAAGCAGAATAATACATTTCTTTTCTACATATAAAATAATGTTCGAGAGGGAGTCTGTTTCTTCCTTTGTCAAGCATATTGTCATCTGATTTTGTGAAAAAGTAGGAATTGGAAGGGTAAAAACTATTGCTATTGATCACAGACAAGAGTAATTGATAAGGCTTTTAGCTTTGGTTGCTGTGGTGCTAAATCCTTCTATAATTGATAAGAATAAACCACAAAGCAGCCCATAGGAAATGTCACCACTGTTAACAACGTCAAGCATAAAAGTATTAAGTTTAAATAGTGCTAGCAGAGGTGTACATAGATTAATGCTACTATAGATATTGTTTGTTTCGAATTCAAAATTGTTGGCATGATTGACTTAGAATGAATAATCTTTGATGTCATAATTATGAAAGTTCTAAATTTAACACTCAAGTGTGATTGAACTCAAGCCTCATAGTTGTGAAATTTGAGTGTGTAGTCTCATGATTGGCAGAAAAAAAAAACTCCAGTCAAGCACTATATCATATACAAGAGCACCACAACATGGAAAGTGCCTTTCAGGGTAACCAAACACCAGAATACTCAATAATAGAGGAAAACTTAAAAAGAAAATATGATATGCCACTCATGGAATGCCTATAGGTGGAGATATAGGGCTGTTACTTATACAGCTCTTCCTAAGATAAGAGTGGGAATAGTCAATTCTTTATGGCTCACATCCAAATGCAAGTTAACATAGAAATATAACACATGATTGGTAACATAATGGGCTTAATAAGAAGGGATTTAAATTTATTTACAGATGCCCTCAAAAACACAGCCTAGAGAACTGGAAGAAAAGTGACATATACTTGGTAAGCCTTCTTAAGAGTGAAGAATTTACTCACCACGTCCCCCTCACGACAACTTCCCAAAGTTGAGCAATTCTCTTAACTTCACAAACTGTTCATCAACTAGTGGTTCTATGAAAAGTTCTGTTATCTGATTATCATTCCACTCAAAATGGAACTCCGACATCTGCTTGAGTCAATTTCAATATTCCTACAATGGTGAACGAGGTTATAAGCAATTTGAATGGCACTCCAGCTCTAGCTGAAGAGTGTGCAACTGGTACTTCTCATGGAAGTCCAAGCTCACTCTTAACAAATCTCAGAGCCTTGCTGCCCTTTTCTCACATTCACTGTTCCTCAGTCCTCCATAGCAGTGGATAATGCAATTTGTTTTGCATCTTGCATGACCAAGGAGTCAGCCCTGTAAAGCTGATATGTAAAACCAAGAGTAGATTTTTGGGTGAAGTACATTAGCAGCAATTGCGGTGAAGTACACTAGCCTGTCAACATGAGTTCAAACTGATATGTGGTGGATGAAGGTTTAAATTTGCATTTAATCATAATATCACAAGAAGTCTAAGTCAGTCATTTTAAATGTCTAATTTGAATCACCTTGCATCTAATGAATCAGAGTGATGCTATCTATGATCAAGTTGTCCACATAAAGCATGACAATTATAAAATGACAACATACCTGACTAATATATCATAGTCAAACTTTATCAAATGAAACTGCAAGATATAAGAACCTATGCCAACCAAGGGAGACTTTTTATACCATAATCAGGTCTACATCAACTGAAAATGACTTCGTAAGCCTACAATCAAATTTAGAATCATCATTTTGCTAAATCTGGCAGAATTTCATATATATTTTATCTCCTGAAGATTACTATTGAGAAAGGCACATGTCACATCCACTTGGTGCACTTCCAATCCATTCCGACTGCAATGAAATCTAAATTAGATTAGTGTAGATGGACTTCATCTTGGTAGTTGGGGCATACGTTTTCCAATAGAAAATGCTCTCCTTTCGCAAGTATTCCTTGGCTATCAAACTTGCTTTATACCTCGCAATGGAACTATTGTAAGTGAACTTTGTTTCAAAGATCCACTTGCATTTCACAATGTTCCTTCCCTTAAGATTAGGTGCCGATTTCCAAGTTTGATTATTCATCTACAAGTTGTATTCATCTGCCAAGGTAGTTGCTCACTCTCTCTGTCCTTGGCATCTGTACAAGTTTGGGGTTCAGGTGTATTATTTAACCTATAATGAGAATGAAGTTGGCCATTTCTACTACAAGTTCTCCATTTGAAAATCTCATCCCCTTACTGAACTTAGCCTCCTGGAGGGTTTTAAAGCCCACTAAGGAGAATCAGTTACCATAACCAGTTGCATTCAAACAGTGTAAATAACATAAGATAGCATTTTCCTCGTCTTGTGAGCATGGAAAATTGCGATTGGTTTATAAATGATCATAATGGCTTTAGACTTATTGATGCTATAATTCAGTTTTATTATTAACAGAACACATGTTTTAGTGGATTATTAGTAACAAAAACAATACCAATGTTCAGTAAAACTAGAATTTAGCAAACCATTCAGTTGTGTCACTCAGGCATGGGTCATGAAATTATTAGATTTCTTTTATATTTGTTTTGCTAAAGAGAAACAGCAAACAGTTATTCAAAAAGGGAATTTTTCTGATTTTATTTTCTTTATCTGTATTTTTTTGTTTGGATATGCAGAAATAGAGTTAAAATTATGCGCAAATGCAGAAACAAGAAGAAAGGATTGCAGCGTAGCAACCAAATGAGATTAAAAAAAAATGTTCTCTATATTTTGTGACAAATGTAGTCATTCTTTCTACATTTCTTGGAATAATCAATCATGAACATTAATTCAGGAGACCCACACAAGATAAGTTATTTGATATTGAATGCCACAATTTCTAAAGCTCTTAGCTAACCACTATTAATCAGTAACATAAATCATAAATACTAGCAATTGTTCCTTGAATTGAATATCAATAAGCCGATAGGATAGAATATCTTAGTTAATTTGAGAGTTTTCTTCAAGTCCATTTTTTCTTTTTAAATTGCAGAAGTCAAATATATGAGTCTCATAATAACAATCAGTGACAAAAAACTATCACCATCCTGATACTCCAAACTAGGCTGATTTAAGCCTAGCCTTGTGAATCAATAACAGACCAACTGCTGATTGCCTAGAGGCAATAACATATTAAGAGTTCAGCGGCCTAAGCACGTTAGGTATTCACAGTATTCGGTGTCGTGGACCAAAAATCTCAAGCCTTTAGTTTCTTTTGTACAAATGGTGGATAAGATTAGAATTTAGGATTAATGATAACCCACAATACATAAAAGCAATAACATAGTAAGAATTCAATGATCAGAGCATGGTTACGAGCACAGGGCCTCAAGTTCCTAGCATAATGGACCGAAAAAGAACCTTTCCTTTCCTTTCTCTAGTATAGATGATAGTTTAAATGAGGCGTGATATTAATGTCCCAAGTTTTTACCCTTCACATTGTTATATTCATATCAAGTTACAACCACTTTTTCATCTGGAATAAACCAACCAAAGTCCCACGGCAAGCCTGAAAGTTAATTAGATTGCACTAATGTAATGTTCCCTTTTGGGAGGACACTAAATCTTGCCCACTATACTAGTAGAATTATCGCAGGTTATGTATTTTCAGGCTGCTGTGGTAATTTAGACAGATTCAATTTGATGTTGTTTCCCTCTTTGAAAGCAGAACACTGCTCTCTTGGCTGAGTGCTATTGCTGAATGGTTTGATCTGTATTTGATTGCTGTCGATTCTTTGCCTTCTAAGGAGAATTGATGCTAATTGTATTGATTTCCTCCATTGATTGATAAGTCCCCTTCAATGCTGGGAATTAATTCTCCTTTATTGGTGGAAGGGTAACTGCCTTTCATAAGAATTGAGTCACCACTTTTCATTGCTGCCCTTGAGAATAATATATTATATCCCAAATTGATCTCCCCTTTTTCATCTCCTCAAATGAAAACTTCACCCCTTTATATCCTCCAATGTGAGGGAGAGTCACACCTCCTTATAATGGTCACAACCTTTCAAAATTACCACCCTTCGAAAGGGTCACAACCCTTCATCATTGCTGCCCCTTTGAAAGTCACTTCCTTATCTTCGTCCCATTAATGCTTCCTTAATTCCTTTGCTCCCTTCTTTCTTCCTTTATCCCTTTCCTCCACAAATGAAGTTCTCTTCTGTCCCTTTTATATCTCATGTTTGAGGGAGTCGCAACTTTTCATTTCATACCTTTTGACCATTCATTAAATTTAACTAAATTTTAACTATATTAAATTTTATTTTTATTCTTTTATATTTTAATTTATTATTATTATTTATTAATAAATCCTATTTCAACAAGGGGGCATTACAATTAAACACATTGCACATGAAGCACTGGCAGATCCTTCTATGCCTGCTCCAAATTCAATCCATCTGAAAATGATTACCTTCCATTTGTATGCTGTCTGTCTTTATATTCCGCTCTTAAGCACTCTGGTAAAAATTCTAGTGGCTTATTCCAGAGTATTTAGTCCCCGTGAAATGCCAATACATTTACCATCAGTAATGTTCTCACAGGAATATGGTAGTATCCACCATGCAAGGCTGAATATATTTGTGTTTCACAAGCATAGGCCCAGGTTGTTGTAGGCACGAATTCTCTATTTCTATACATGCACATATTTTAATTGGGGTGTCTGATTCCTCTACTGGTCTATCTTGTCCAACTTTGGAGTCAAGTTCCTATTGTTCCTTCTTCCTTACATGAGAATGTGGCAATAATAATGACAGTGCCCATATCGGGGTAACTGAAAATGTGCCTGACGTTGTGCTAGAGAACCTGAAAGTCTTGAAACATTAATAACATAAGAAGATATTCAGAAAAGCTTTGACAAACATAAAAAGAGCCAATTTTAACACTTGCAAATAGCCAAACCACTTACAATAACAGTGATTAATCAAATGTTTTTGCAAAAGGCATACTCTTTATAATGCAATGATTAATTATATTCTTTTTTTTTTCCCCAAGGCTGCAATGATAAGTCATCTGCAATTAAATGCAAACTTTCCAGTCTCCCACTGTACTGTCAAATGGGTTCTTATATCCGCACAACATATATAGATTAAAAAGGTTGAAGGCCCTTACGAACTGTATTCTCTTCCTAATCTACACTAATGGGTCTTTGACTTTTGGAGGCCTATTGTTGAAGTGATTTGGTGCTTGACAATGGAATGTGCTAGTGCGGTGAATAATTTCTCTTGGTCAAGCCTTAATCTACTTCCTTGAACCTCTAAATGTTAGGTCCATGTGGTTTCACGTTCTAAATCTTCGTCTCCAATTTTGGGAAGATTCTTGCCATGAGGCCATAGGCAACTCAATTGTACCATTCTTACATGGGACACTCTACTTTCACTTGCATTCTGGTGGATATTGATATCTCCAAGCCTTTTCATAGGATGTTGTTTTGATGGTGGGGGATAGGCCTTTGACTTAATTGTTTGACAATGAGGGTCTCACCGTCATATGTAGACAATGTTTCATCATTGGCCACTTAGATATTGATTGTCCATTCTCAAGACACAAGGGCACAATGACACAGTGGAAGAATGCTTGCAAAGATCACTTGACTACTCATGATTTTGAATCCCAAGTTGATGGCTTCCCTAGGACAATGAATCTTCTTACATTATTGATTCTCATGTGCATGGTGCATCTTTGGTGTGTCCTACCCCTACTAGTCCATTGGCTCCCATTAGAGTCCCAAACTCCTCCTTTGATCTCATAACTTGCTATTCCTTTGACTTTAGTTCGGTTGTAGCCTATGAATGTGGTTGCAACTTCTTGTTTGACAACTATGCTTAGCCATTCAATTATTGCTTTTGTGCACAAAGTAGGGCCCTCTATGGAGGATTTTGTCCTTGCTTCTCATTATTTTGAGGAATTGGATGATAAGATTTCATGGATTGTTGTATGAAAGCAAAAGAAAGGTCTTGCTAAATCTATTGCTCAATCTTGTTCTAGGTTGAAGGTGTGGAATTGAACAAAGTCGAGTTGGGCATTGTTTAAGAGGGACCTTGGAGGTCCATGTTTCTTTTTTTGTTAATGTTGTGTGTGGTAGCTTGGCTCACTTTGACCCACCTTGTTGGATTGTATGGTTTGCCTTAGATCTCATGGAATTTTTTATGTTTGTTCGTTGGCTATTGTTTAATACAAAGGTTCAATCCATTTGATCTCACTTTTATGAATATAAAAAATATTACATCTGTTAAGTTCTATAGGGGGTAAGCGTGAATGGAGTAGGTGGTGGTCTATCTTACATAGTCATGGCCAGTGTGGGGACTCTTGTTGATTATGTCCTCCTTTGTCAACATGGTGTTTCTTGATAGGACATGGAATTGGTGTTGGATGGTCAGTTGTAGATGTGGGGAGAGCATTCCTTCTTGAAAACAAAGTTTCCCTTTTTTTAGCCTATGACCAAACCTCAATATTATGCAAGTTTGGTTGAGGCTGCTAAAAAATCCATCTCTATTCTAGAAAAGCTCTTACTTTGAGGATATCTACAACACTATTGTTCATTTTTTTGAAGGTGCATTCAACCACACCTAACATCAACCACTCTACCTTTGCCCTATTTTGGTGGACGTTGACATTTCTAAGGCTCTTCATGGGGATATTGTAATGTCTTGTTTAATTATTTTTAAATATAATAAACCTTAGCTTGAGATTATAATATTTTTCACAATTAAACATCTATTTCAAAGATAGCAAGCAAATTTGTTGATGAACAAATGTTATTAATATAAAATCCGTATTAATGTCTACTAGAAAGTCAATCAAATAAGCACAATTGTGATTTATGTGTGAAATCACTCTTTAGGAATTACGACTTTCTATTCTTCAATTCCAACACTAGAGGGGAGCTGTCCTTAGGTTAATTGGACCATAGTTCCATTCTCCACAAGGGGTAGAAATCAATAATAAATGTTTTTTTAATGATGCCTCCTTGATTGGTCTCTTAAATATAGATTATTTCTCCAAGTCATAACTCCTCAAATGCCTCTTGAGTAATATATAAAATAAACCTATCTTAAGCTCATTTTTATGTTTTGAAGTGTCTTTATTTCCTTTAATTTCTGTGATTTCTTTCACCCTTAAATATATGTTTTGTTCTCCGATGAAAGGTTTTGACAACCTTTTTGTTTTTTACTTTTCTTATTCAAACCTTGTCAACTTATCAACACCTTTGATCTTGTTTCATGGGAATTAGTGGCATCTATAGTGTAAGTTTTCCATTTTCTTATAACAATTACTAGTAATTGCCATTCCTTTTCAAACCATATTAATAAAATATTCAATTCAATGAAGCACACTTTGTAATGTCTCTAAATTTAAAGTGATAATTAATTAAATTGTTAAAGAAATAAAAAATATGTTGTAATGATGATTTAAGTTGGTCAAGTTGGTCAAGTCCACCTAATGTTCTAGATGCTTCTTGGAGTTCTTTATAAGGAGGCTAGATAAAGGAAGGAAAGCATGCTTGGATTTGATAAATGGTCTATACTTGAGACAAAAACCTTGAAGGGTTTGAGCAGGGCTGGATGAAACCCTAGTTCTTCCTAAGGGTGGATTCGTGACAAAGTCTACATCCATACCAAATTTGTGAAGTCTCTCTTGGAGACAAATTTGCAGTAATAAACTATTCCAAACTTGAGATATTTTATATCTACATCTGATTTGGAAAATA
This sequence comes from Cryptomeria japonica, assembly GCF_030272615.1. Classification (NCBI taxonomy): domain Eukaryota; kingdom Viridiplantae; phylum Streptophyta; class Pinopsida; order Cupressales; family Cupressaceae; genus Cryptomeria; species Cryptomeria japonica. The sequence continues at coordinate 29,373,272 of NC_081415.1, read as the reverse complement.
AAGACTATTTTGTTTCGAAGATTATATGTATTTGATATATTGAAGGCATGAGTTTATTTGAGTATAATATTTGGGCTATCTGTGGTTTAATAAAAAGAGCTTTTTTTTTTCACCTAAAAAATGATAACATGGTATTGAAATATGAGATTACATCAGGTAGAAGTTGAAAAAGCTTTGAAGAAAGGAAAACTACATAAGACAAAGAAGATAACACAGTGGCAAAGGGACAATCAAACAAAAAACAAACAACCACTAAAACAAACACCACAAAAACAAAAGAAATAGGGACAAACCCCATCAAAAAGGCGAGATTATAGTTTACATCTGTCATAACTATAACATTAAGCGGTCTATAGTTATTTGTATTGGGCAAAGTAAGGAAATATTATAGTTGTGGGTTTAATATTTAATTGCTTGACTATTTCTATGAAATGAAACATTGCGCATTGGGGTTGAATATCATTAACGATTTTCTATAGTCGGCTTGATTAGTGTTGTTGGAGACATAACTGTTGTTGAGCCGTGCCGCTACAGAGATTTGTATCTGCCGTGAGCTGTATTCATATTGGCGAATTTGATCATCGAAGTCCTGTTGTTGACGTGCATCAAAATATCAACCAGAGATGTCGTGAGGAAGAGTCGGTGTGAGGAAACCATTTTATTGAAGATTCGATAATTCTGTAAAAGGAGCAGCTATGCAAGTTGTGAGTTTTTGAAGCGACTTTGTGTGATGTTTTCATATAATTAAATAATAAATTTAATTACTTTATTGTAAGGTTCCAAATTTAATAACAAATCTTTTGGGTCCTTTTATTTAATTAGATTAGGCAAGTTTTGGTTGGTCGTGTCGGCTTGTTTGTAATCCTTCGGGAAGTTTTCCGGAGCTCATATATATGGCCGAGTTAGTCTTTGTCATAGGTATGTGAATTTTGGTATTTTCTCTTGTTTGTACGAATTCCAGTTGGAGTTCAGCTGTTTGTCATTTCAGAGGTGAGAGATCCTCCCTACTTGGCATCCACAGTTTCGGTGGGAGTTCTCCTCACCCTATTCTGCTTCTGTTCCGAGTCTGTGTAATCTACTGTGCGATCATTATCAATATATTTTCCTGTGCTTGTGTGAATATTCATCATCTACACTTAAGTCTCTTGTGCCTGGAATGATAATAATTCATTACACTACGCTATACAACTTCGAACGGTGGAACTTGGCAAGCATTCACCCTCCGTACGACCCACTACCGTACACCCATCCAACTCCAAACATACACTTCCATCAACACCCATCGTACGGCCCACTACCGTCCACCTCCTAGCACCCACCGTATGGCCCATTACAATACGGTAATGGCTACGCAGCGGACAAAATGGCCCACTGCCATGCCTTCTCCATCGAATGCCGCATGCCATGCCATCCCATCACGCCCGTCCATGGCCGTCCAATCAAACGCAAACGGTCCCATCAACCCGTTACATCCGCCAGTTATAAATAATAAATTATATATTTAATTTTTTTATAATAATTTATATGTTTAAATTTTTAATTTATTTTAATAGAAAGTATATTACAATATATAATTAATTGTAAGATATATATTATATGTAAATTTTAATAATATTATTTTACAAATATAAGTAAATAATAGTTTATTTTTTCTAAATATATTTACTTTTTAAATTAAAATAATTAATAGATTTTAATATAAAAAATAAATAAGTAAATTTAAAATATAAAATAATTAAATGATTTTAACATAAGAAATAATTATATGGTGTTTAATATATATTGCCATCGAAATCAATAGTAAGTATCAAATTAGTTATTTGTTACGTTATTTGTTAGGTTAAAATCACTCACTTAGTTATTTGTTAGGTTAAAATCATAAATAAGTAAATTTAAAATAAAAAATAATTAAATGATTTTAACATAAGAAATAATATGGTGTTTGATAAGTATCAAATTAGTTATTTGTTACGTTATTTTGTTAGGTTGAAATCACTTAGTTAAAATCACTCACTTTTATTTGTTATGTTAAAATCAGTAGATTTAAAATAAAAAATAATTCAATGATTTTAACATAAAAAATAATTATATGGTGTTTGATATATATTGCCATCGAAATCAATAGTAAGCATCAAATTAGTTATTTGTTAGGTTAAAATCACTCAGTGAAAATCACTCACTTAGTTATTTGTAGGTTAATGTTAGGTTAAAATGACTTAGTTATTTGTTATGTTAAAATCATTTAATTATGGTGTTTGATATATATTGCCATCGAAATCAATAGTAAGTATCAAATTAGTTATTTGTTACGTTATTTGTTAGGTTAAAATCACTTAATTAAAATCACTTAATTAAAATCACTTAATTAAAATCACTCACTTAGTCATTTGTTAGGTTAAAATCACTTAGTTATTTGTTAGGTTAAAATCATATAGTTATTTCTTATGTTAAAATCATTTAATTATTTTTTAATTAAATGATTTTAACATAAGAAATAACTATACGATTTTAACCTAACCTAATCAATAAGTAATTTTAAAATAAAAAATAAAAATAATTAAATGATTTTAACATAAGAAATAACTATACGATTTTAACCTAACCTAATCAATAAGTAATTTTAAAATAAAAAATAATTAAATGATTTTAACATAAGAAATAACTATACGATTTTAACCTAACCTAATCAATAAGTAATTTTAAAATAAAAAATAATTAAATGATTTTAACATAAGAAATAACTATACGATTTTAACCTAACCTAATCAATAAGTAATTTTAAAATAAAAAATAATTAAATGATTTTAACATAAGAAATAACTATACTTATATTAGTAAAATCACTTATTATTTGTTAGGTTAAAATCATATAATTATTTTTTATGTTAAAATCATTTAATTATTTTTTATTTTAAAATTAGGTATTTATTTCTTATATTAAAACTATATTTTCTAAATATATTTACTTTTTAAATTAAAATAACTATATAAAATCACTATTTAAAATTTACATATAATATATATCTTACAATTAATTATATATTGTAATATACTTTCTATTAAAATAAATTAAAAATTTAAACATATAAATTATTATAAAAAAATTAAATATATAATTTATTATTTATAACTGACGGATGTAATAGGTTGATGGGACCGTTTGTGTTTGATTGGACGGCCATGGACGGGCATGATGGGATGGCATGGCATGCGGCATCCGATGGAGAAGGAGAAGGCATGGCAGCGGGCCATTTTGTCCGCTGTGTAGCCATTGCCTTACAATACACCTCCTTCTGGCACATACCATACGGATCACTACCGTACAACCTCCACTCCACCATACAAACATCTGCACCGTACGACGCCCTCCACATACCATCGTACAATCAGTCCTCTCACCACCTTACGACCTATCCACCGTATGAACCTTTCCCTTGCCAGTTCATATGCCCTTGCCAGTTGGGCACTGGCTATCCAGGGGAAAATTTGCACCGCCTGGATAGCCGTGCTCCCTCGGTCCTCCCCCCATCGCGTTGGTCTCTGCCCGCACGGTGCCCGTGAAACCCGCGAAAACACCTCGCCTCGAACCGCCTCCGGATTCCGGATTCCGGTTTCCTGCACATTTACCCCCTGTCGTTCCGTTTTGTGGATAATTTTTTTTTGATCATTTTAATATATGATCCTTTTAGAATTATGTTTAAAAAAATTATATTTTTAATATAACAATCCTAATATATCATAATTATTAATACTATTTTATTGAAGTGAGATTTATAGTCCATATTATATAAATATAATTAAAATAATAATAATTAAGAATTATAGAAAATATTTTTTTACTTGTAATATAATATTTTAAATGATATTATATATTAATAATGATATTTATAATTTAACTCTTTTAATAATTATGTCGAAGGCATCTTATTTGAAAGAGATGACCTCGGTTTTTCATCGAACGGCGGATAATGTTGTAGAAGAGAAGCAAGACCATCGAAACGACCTTTTGGGTTCAATTTTATCAGTATTATTTAACATGTCATTGATTTGTATTTGTCCGATACTTTAGTATAACACCATACTTTGTTTCTTTTTGGTAAAATGCACTCTCGCACATTCATTTTTTTTAAAATTTATTCCCACGTGTTTGTACATGGCCTTAGACAAATATTGGCATAAATTGCAAGTAAAAAAAAATCCCATAACATAGATATGTTAGAGAGACATTAATGTGCATCACAATGAGGTGTCAAAAATATATGAAACCTACAAAACATGAAAGCAACTTCCCCTATAAAGGTCAAATGCGTATGTAAAGATAGATATTGTTTGAATGTCAAATTCCCCTATACCCTTGAAAACTTCATTTATGATCAACTTTCAAATGGATCAATAAATTCCCTAGGAAGGCTCAAATAAGTGTGGTAGGAAACAATGAAATTCTAACCTTTGTGAAACGAATCTACACCTTCTACATGTTAAATTTGTCCTCTAATTTGAAATCTTTTCAAGACCTTATGAGATTTAGTAAGCAACATCATTAATATAGCTGAAATATGGAAGAGCCAAATATTTTTCGTTAGAGAATAAGAATAAGAAGAAGTTTTAACAAATTGGTTATTTTTAATTTATATATATAAATTTTTTATTCATAATTTATATGCCTAATTTTTAAAATATCTTTATTGTCCATTTTTCAAACATAGATAAATAAAATTCATACCTAGATAATCTTCAAATATAAATACCACCCCTTACAGAATACAATAGATTGAATGATGAGACAATGTTGAATGGGAAGTGGGAGACAACATAAATACACCAAGATGATGAATAGATATAATATAGAAATGAAAATATAAAGCATCATAGAGCTACCACCATGATTGGAAATCAAATCCATTGGAAATGCACATATCATTCATATTAGTTATAGTCACAATATGAGAGAACTCACACTACCAAATTTGTTGTCAAATATAAGCATAGGAGATATATCATTGCAACTTTGTATTATATATATAATAATAAATGTGACCATTGTGGAAGTGAGTAAGTCACTACACATAAATTTCACAAAAGCTTACAAAAGGATGAGCCAATTTTTCACATATACAATAGTAGTCTAACTCAAAAGTACAATATACAAATAATGTCTTTATCTTAATTCCAGAATCCACTCCCTCCAAGCTCTAATTTTAAAATAGAGTTAAAGTACTTAACGATTAATACATTGGAGAATAATACACTATAGTGATTAACCAAAAAAGTGTTGATCATGATCCTCCATATGAATATCATCAACACCTGAAAATACATATGAGGACATTATAAGATTAATTTTCAAATTGAAGACTCAAATTTGATTGAAGTTCATTTCATAATTTACTTACCGTTTCCGCTTTGCATTGTGTCCATTATTGTCATCATTTGATTAAGATCAATAGAAAATGGTTGCATGTTTTTTTGAGAGTTTTGTTGGCCATCTAAAGTTGCAATAACATTCACATTAATATATCACGTATAAAATTAATTTATATATTAAAGACTGAAAATTAATGAAGTTCACTTCACAATTTCATTACCATCTCTAGCTTGCATGGCATCAACTATTGTTGTTGTTGTCTTCTCAGGATCAACAGAAATCGGTACCATATATTCTTGATTTTTTTGATGATCTTCTAATGCTGCAATAACAAGCACATTCAACACATCAGCTTAGATAAAATTAATTACAAACTAAAGACACAAAATTGATTGTTTTTATTTAATAATTTTGTGACCATATCTAGTTTGTATTGCATCCATTGTCATTGATGTCTGGTTAAGATCAATAGAAAAGGGCAGCATATGTTGTTGATCTTTTTCTTTATCACCTGAAATTGCATTGAAGTACACATGTAACACATCAACTTAGATAAAATGCTCAAGTATAAAATCACATTACGTAATTAATCTAAACAATATTAAAATTGATAATTACCTGCAACAGTTTGTTGAAATGTTTGAGCTGAAATAATACTAAGCATTGATGGTTGATCTCTAGAAATTGTATCTTTTTGTTTAATTAAGTACAAAAAAATGGTTAGAGATAGGAATTGAGTATTTTTCAATAAAAATTAATAAAAATGTTTAATATTGACTAACTTACTATCTACAGCTTGTATTTCATCTGTTAGCATTTGGTTTAGATCAATGGAGAAAGGCAATCGACGTCGTCGAGTACTTTCTTGATCATTCAAACCTATAATAAACATATGTTTAACATATGAAATAAAAATAAGAAGTATTGATATGTGAATTACTCAAATACCTATGAATAAATGTACTCACCTTGCTGCATGATAATATCTCTTTCTTCTTGTATTGCTATGCCTGAGCGATTGGTGACCTTTTTTTTCTTTTGCTTTCTACATCTTGTAGAGGGGAATAGAAAAGTTTCATGCTCCTCAACTCTTTCATTTAAGTTTTCAGATATGGCATTACGTCTTTGATGAATAGAATGACGTTTGTGCATTTTGGTTGGACTAAACCATGGTGATATTCGTCTAATAGACATGTTCTCTGAGCCAGGGATTGATCTAAATTTGGAAGATGAAGCAAGAGATGCATTGATATCTTTTCTAAACCTCTCAACACACTGACTAAAAATGTTTTTTTCATCTTCACTGGTTGGTAAATTTTGGAGCAATGAATTTAAATAATCAATGGAACTTTGAAATCCATCATTAGAAGTATTAGATGATATCCAACCATTTGTAATAGAAATAATAGTGATTAAGTCAAAAAATATTTAAAAACAACGCATATTTCATTATAAAATGATGCTTTTAAGAATTACCAGTTCTTTGAGCTTCACCAACGACAACCCCATGCACATCTTGATCTTCTGAGGGTATGCAACCATCTACAATTGAAATAAGAATTAATCAATGATATGAATCAAAAAATCATTTTATACTTAATTATAAACATCATATCAACATTACCAATGATGTCAATTTCATGACTAGAATTCCCTCTAACTTCATCAATATCATCAATCAGTGGAGTAACATCATCTACAATTCAATAAGATTAATTTAGTTAGTATTGAAAAAAAATTATAATAATTAAAAATATAAATATTAAACTTAAATATGAAATGACACTTACCAACAACCTGGTCTTGCTCATTTGGTTTGTTTCTCTTTAGAATATCTAAGACCTTCAACACATGTTTGCATGTGTTTCCTCTTTTTGCCCAATCACAATCACACACATGCAAATTTGGTTCAAATTTCCTAACAAAATACCATTTTGTTGGAATTGTTTGGCTTCTTATCCTATATGTGTTAGGGAGGAGATCATATAGAAAACAATCTGCATCTGCTATATTTTTTGATCTCTCTAGAGCAGTTATGTAATATCTTTCCTTTTTGAAGTTTGTGAGGAATCCAGATAACTGCAAATATCTTTTATTTTTGTAGAATGGTTCTACTCTATGAAGAAGTGTATGAATAAGCCAATCCATTCTCCTTGTGCATTTCTTTGAACGATCACTTAAATAGTGACTCTTAATGTGGGAGTGGTATGACTCTATAGAAGCATTGGTTTCTTGATTTGCATGAGAGAAGTTTCGAAAATGTTTTGCCCACATTGCTATACAAACAAACATAATGAAGTCTTAGCATATACAAAAAACAACTTAAATTATGAAAATGTATACAAACAATAATTGATAACTTGATTATCTTACCAATACGACTCTCATCATGACACCAAGTATTTTGAAAGTAATCAATAAATTTCTTCTCTTCTTTGAATTCCTCCATAAAATTTTTGATCGATTGAGTAGTGATGCCTTGATCATCACTTATTTCATACATTATCTCACCCAATCTATGAAATATATGTGCTGCAACATCCTTATTACTAGCATACCTGGATTACATAATAGAAGATCAAATTATGAAGTTGACGCGTGTAATTTACCATATGTTTTAATTAAAGATTGACTTACCTATACACATTCTTCAACCATGCCCTACGTACATGCCAAATGCATAACAATACTTGACAATCAAAGGATAACCTACAAGTTACATCATCAAAGCTTATAAGTGGGATTTTAACAAAATTAATTGTTAAATTGAAACTAGTTAATGTTGAAAATTAGGGAATATAAATTTTGATAAACTAAATATTAAGAAATTACAATCTCATAAACATAAACTAAGACTAATAAAACCTGATTGCTTCAATCTCTGCACTAGCATCATCTGTCATGAATGCATTGACATGCCAATCTTCTTTATCTTGTTTCCCTCTCTTGTAAACCTCCATCAACCATTCATTTATATCTTCAACTTTATTTCTTGAAGATATGGCCCATACAACAAGCACACCAACCTCTTGTTCATCAAATACGAGCAAGGAATATAATTGATACTACACATGAATAAACCATTGATAAGTAATTTTTTAGATAAAATAGACCACTAACTAAATTAAGATCCACAAATACAATTAATATGGTTCTACTTACCCCATATTTGTTTGTTGAAAATGTGGAATCCATTGCAATAATTGAGTTATGTGAATGTTTCACCATCATCTCCCGCATCCATGGTGTTTGAATGCCTATGATAAATGGAACATTTTCCTCATTGTTTGGTGTTTTATAGTAGAAGAAGTTATCTTTCTCCTCTTCATGCCACAAACATACACTTTTTGCATCATCTTCATTTTTTTGTGATCGAAGAGAGCGTACTCTTTTCCATGCATTCAATACATCCTTCCTCAACAAGCATGTGTCCCTCTTATTCATCAACTTTGTCAAACCACGATCCAAATAGTGTTGTTCACATATTGTGTCAATTGACACACCCATCAACAATAAGGATTCAATATATGATTTGCATTCATTTGATAATCTTGGTGCAACACTACTTCTTGGATCACCAGAAGGGTCATCCTTTCCATGACAAAATTCACCATTAGCATCTTGATGGCTAAACTCATTATATGTGATGATTGCAACATTTGGTCTACCATACATAACCTTAACATAAAAGTGGGCTTGACAACCCCTTTTTTGAGTAAACCTTCGTATCCTTTGCATTTTTTCAAGATTGTTTTCAGGTTTATTTCTTCTATCCTCAGGCCCATAAGCACAATGATAACTGTTTATACATGTACAAAATATATATTAATTGATATAATTAATGACAAATATAAAAGGTGATGTGCTTAATTAATTTATTAAATCTAAACAAACCTTAAATACATCTTGGTGGCGTGGTCATTAGGTTCTATCAAATTGTACACTTTATGCTTTTTAATTACAAATTGTGTCTCAGTGTCATCCAATAAACCTTCTCCTTGGACAAAGTGAGAGAGTCTCTCAAAAGGGATAGCAGCACATAAGTCTATATGTCGGTTATTATCATCTCCAATTGGTGTCCATTCAAGGTCTTCACTTGAGAAATTATTTCCCTCGTTGGAGATGTCTTGCACATCTAGCTTGATAAGTGATTCCCATTTATTCTTTCTACCCATTCTGGATAATATTAATATGGTTAGTGGCCCTCTAGGTTGTTCAAATATCTAGTAACAACTACATTGACACCTAAGCTTTAACAAGATAATTTGAATCTAAGAAAACAAAAACATGACCTTTTTATTCTATAATAATGATTCTCTTATATTTTAATTTTTTTGAGTACTTACACTATAAAGGAGACAAAATATAATAAGAAAACATACAAAATAAGACATCAAAATTTTAAAAAAACTAAACTATTATATCCAGTACAAAATTTTGAACATTTAAAAGAGAAGTTAGTATGCAAAATTTAATCTAGTTTAACAATTGTTGACAAATATTATACAACAAGAAACACACTCTAGACAAATTTACCTGAATTTTTGTGTGCAATATGAGGAAAAATCTTGGTCCACTACGTGTCCTTTGAACTAGTTTTCAAATGCCTACAAATAATTTAAAAAGTGATTAGTTAGTGGTTTGAAATTTGTTCACATTTTCATGCAAACAAATTCTTAAGCATTCATATATATGAAATCCAAATTTGATTAAATCTTAATTATATCCAAAAATAGAAAAGTGTTATGGAAGTGTGAATATAAGTATGACATTTAGGAAGAGTGAAACCTTTTTTGGGTGTGTGTGTGATGAAGACCTCAATTTTGTAGAAAAATGTATAAATTTTTTGTCAGTCAAGGTTGAATTAATTAATGAGAATAGAATGAATCTCTTGAAAATTCATAAAGAGTTGCATGCAAATTATACAAATTTTGAAAAATTTATCATGCAATCGATAGACCTTGACCTCTTCTTTACCAATAAACATGGGTTAAAAACTCTAAATGTTATACAAATAACTTGGAAGAAAAAGATGGAATTAGATTTAAGTATTTCCCTAGGTGTGAATGAAAGTATACTAGATATGCATATGTACATCAAAGTAGACTTGAAATCATTGAAAGAGGATCTTTAGAAATTGGATAAATGTGTCTAACCCACAATGTTTCTTTGAAATTGCTAAGAAGTTGAAGAAGGTTCACCCCACAATTTTCACTAATCATGAGACCTTATTGAAAGACTTTTGGGCCAATTTGCATGAAAATTTTGAAGTCAGGAAGAGGTGATATTGTAGATTAATTTCTTATCAATTAAAAGATTTTAGAATAAGAGATGACATTCCAAAATATTTCTCAAATAATGGAGATATTTTATATATTGTATATAAGGTAAAAAATATAGTTACTAAATAATTAGACCTTATTAATTCATTTGAAAAGGAAGGAGTGTCATTTAATGATTTTTTTAGAGCATACTAGGTATAAGCAACAATACCTAAATAAAACTTAAAATAAAGAGTTATCAAACAAGCGTAAAGAGAAAGACACAAAGATCCATTGAAGTATCTTTATCTTCTATTCCACAAGATTAGAAGATATATATGTATATATGTATATATATACATATACATACATATACATATATATATGCATATTTATACATACATACATACATACATACATACATATATATATATATATATTGTGTGTGTGTGATGAAGACCTCTATTGTGTAGAAAATATTAGCCATGGAAACTAGTGAATGGGATTTGCAAATAAAACAAGATACATTATTAGTAGAGATTGATTTTAGCAAAGCATACAATGGAATGTGCTATAGATTTATTCTTAAGATTCTTTACTAGTTGGGTTTGGACCTAATATTTTTTCACATGCTAAGATACTTTTTAATGATTCAAATGCATGAATTGTCATTAATAATTCCTTATTAGAGTAATTCTCATTTTAATGTTCTATTAGAGGGTGTCAATTAGCACCTTTCTTATATGTTCTTATCACTAATGCACTTATTTTTCTATATGAAAAATACAATCACATGAGCTTGATTAAGGGAATATTCATTCCTAATAATGATGGTGTGCTTAATTTCCACTTTGGAAATGATTGGATGTTATTCCTACAAAACATCAAAGAAGAGATTTACATTATTCAATCATAGGTTCAAAACTTGCGCATCATAGGACTATTTTTTTATGATTAAGTCTAATCCAATGCCATGATGGATCCTTAAAGATTGGATACATAATGATTCAAATGCATGAATTGTCATTAGTTATTCTCATTGTAATGTTCTATTAGAGGGTGTCAATTAGCACCTTTCTTATATGTTCTTATCACTAATGCACCTTTCTTAGATTTTTATTTTTGTTAAATCATTCCTACCAGTTGATCTTGCTATGAAACTTTGTACCTTGTTGCATTGTAATTTTATCAAAGACTTGATTTGGTTGTCTAAATATCATTTTTATAGAGTCCCTTTATACAAGATTTGTTTAAAACTTCTTCCTATTTTTTCACTCAATGTTTAATGTGTATTTTGCTTGATAAACAATCATATACGGACTGCCCAAAATCCAGAAAAAAAGATTCAACAAAAAATATTGTCCTGCTCTAGTGCACAACACCATAATAGTCTGTCACCTTGCCAAACTTTTTGTCACCATTCTGATCATTGAATGACAATTGATTTAACAAGGAGCTAAATACTAAGTTGGATTTTAGAACCTGACATTTTATTATTGGTCATCATTCCATACTCAACATTCGTTCTTCATATAACAGCCAATTAAAAATAACTATGTTTAACGTTCAGATGTCCAAATGAGATGTTTTGGCACTATGAACTCTGACATTATCTGAGAATAGCGATATTTAAATTCTATTGCTGCCAAATTCAATCGCTCTAGGAATCGTTGTGTTTAGAATGAACTAGAGAAAAACAACACAATTAGGGTTAAACAAAACTATCATCTATCTGCAGTCCTATTTAGTATATAGATAATTAAAATTAAAGAATTACTTACAAGAAAATTATATAAAGGCAAACTATTAGCCCAGAAATAGATTTAAGATATTAAATACTACAGAAGTTACAATGAAGCAAAATTGGAAGAAAACTTTTTGGCATCTTGCCTACAGTCTTATTCAGATATCCTTTTATTCTAATAATCTTGTATCCAGTCTTATTCAGATCTTCTATTCAGAAAATCCATGTTTTAAATGGTACTAAATATAGCTATCGCCCACTTGCTGTATCATTTAAAATCTAGATTATCAAACTCTAGAGTAGAAGAATATCTGAATAAGACTGAACACAAGGTGTCAATAGTTTTCTTACACTTTTTAGGCTAATATTTCTTACAATTTCTAGGCTAATATTTCTTTATAAACACTTTTATTAAAAAGAGTTTGAGTTAATTACTCTAAATGAAAATTCAATGGGAAATGTTGAGGCACTTCAACTGAAATAGTGAGGCGTTTTATTTAGGAAGAATTCAGGCACTTAGAAAGGTTGGTTTCTACATAGACAATCACAAAATCACAAGGTTGGTTTCTACATAGACAATCACAAAATCATAACTAAAAAAATTACATTGTCACTCTTGGTTTGATTGATGTTAAAAATCAGAACCAGGCTTAACCATTGATCTGCATGCCACCCATTTATCTACTTATTATGTACATTGGAAACATCAAGAAATAATTATCATTCCAACATTCTTCAGCCTGTCTAATATAATATTATATATTTATAAACCAACACCAACCTGTCCAATCTAATATTAAATGTTTGTAAACCATGATAATGATTGTCAAAATCGGTAAACAACTACCCCTGCAAGACAATTTAATAACAACCCACTAAAACTTATTCGCTTCCAATTTGCTACCACTTCAACTATTTCAAAAACTCAACTTTCTTTGACATTGTAGCTTTGGAGTATAATCATATCCTTGGTTTTAGTGGTTATATTTAATTCCATTAAGAGAGTGGGGTGAGATGTTTTAACTAAATTTAAATTAACGATATTAGCTCCGGTATTCCTCTACAGTTGCAATAGTGTTAAGAGGTATAGAACATGGAAACAAAATATAATCAGTTCCTCAATTTTGAGTAATGATTAAGTTTCGTATATCTCTACAGTTGCAGGCTTGCAGCTGTAGAGAACAGTTAAATTTTAGTGAGCACATCTTTCCTGTTCTCTTAATGGAATCAACTATGCTAACCACTAAAACTGAGGCCTGTAAGAATTTGATTTTACACAAAAGACTCATAAAAAGTTGAAACAACAGGACATCTCTAAAATTAAACATCCTCCTGCCTGTGACAAAAAGGGAGCTTTGGAACGGGGTATGGACATCCGTCACAAAGAGGAATTTTTTCGCATATTGAAGTTGGAACTGACCTCCTAGACAGGTATGCAAAATGTGGAAGCATGCGCAACGCACCTGAACTGTTTGATAGGGTGCCCCAGAGAAATGTGGTCTCATGAAATGCCATGATTGCAGGATACACACAATAGATATTTTCAACTTTCAACCAAATGCAATTAGCCGGTCTAAAGCCAGACTCTCCAACCTTAATGGAAAGGGGCTTTTTGTCAGATATTACCATTGGATATGCTCTAGTAGACGGATATGGAAAGTGTGGAAGCATAAACAAGCCATGTAAACTGTTTGACAAAATGCCTCAAAGAAATGTGCTCTCAGGGAACGCAATGTTTGTGGGATATGCACAAAATGGATTTTTCAAGGATTCTCTTGAAATATTTGAATTAATGAAGCACTTTTAGAACATATTCTGAAACTATAAACTTTGTTTGGGTTATACGTGTATGGCTTTAGTGAATGTGAGTTGTACAAATTTCAATCACATGGGTAATCTTTACTGCATTATTTCTACAACTGATCATTATGTGTGTGCTTGGCCGACTTACTCATGCTAGCTGTTTTGAGGACACCCTTGACTTTATCATCAAGATATGAGTTAAACCTGGGGTGGATGTGTGGATATGTTTACTTGCAGTCTGTGAATCACATATGATATAGGCTTAGGATTATTTCAACAATTTTATTTTTTTATTTGAATCTTAAAAAAGATGTGATCAATCTTCTCTCAAAAATCTATGCATAAGTGGGCAGCAAATGGTAAGGAGATTGATGAAAGATAATGAATTTGAAAACTCCCAAGATGTAGTTAGATTGAAGGCTTTTAAATGGTATGTGTTTCTTGTGTGGGAGATAGATGACATTCACAATTACAATAAATCTATGTAATGTTGGAGAAATTGGCTTGTGAGATGAAGACAACAAGTTTTTTTTGAGATGGAAGACACTCGGTGATGTTAAAAAAGAGGGAAAAATGTTATTTCTCTGCCATCATAGAGATAAGTTGTATGCCCTTTAGAAAAACTGTTACATTTGTTAAGAACCTCTGAGTATGTGTTAATTATCACATTGCAATAAAAACTTATTTTCAAGACTTTTGCAATTCCTATTTCTATTTATTAGTTTAGTTGATTTAATGAAGAGGGAATTCAGTCGCATACAATTTTTTCCATGGATTAGTTTGAGGCCTTGTTCATTAATGAAGATTAATTTCTTGTTGAAGTTATTTTAAAATGCTTTAATTATTATAAACCTCAATATAATGGTTCATATGTTGGTTTCTTTATCCTAGAATGTTTATGAATATTCTCTAATAAAGTTTCCACTTCTTTATGCCTTGCAACACCATCTATAATTTTAGATAAAATCAAGGAACATTTTGTTGATGTTTTTCTTTTTGAACATTTACCTTGCATATCATTCTTACTAAAAGGACTCGTGTGCTTCTAATTTCTTTTAGTTTGAATTTTTTGCCTAGAGAACCCCTCATTGACATTTGATGAAAAAAATATGTTTTTGTCCCTATAGTTGTATTGATGTCTTTGTCTTATCTCTTTCATGGTGATGTTGGCGCAAATATTAGTAAGTGCAATTTTATCTAAGTTGAGTTCTTTCTTTTCTAGTAGAACTATGTTTTGGCCACTATCTATAACTGATCTAATAAATCATTCAATAGACCCCTTTATCAAAAAATATTTTTGTTATAGTGATTTGTCTTTAATTATACTTGTTACATGCCTAAATATCTTAGCCTATAGAAATTTCTAAGTGTTAGGTTGATTGTGTCTATTTGTATCCTTTATTGGGCTTATAGGTTTTCTCTTGCCAATATTATTTCCCTCCATTCTTTTCAAACCCAATATTTACATTTTTGTTTGAGACATTTTGACTATTTTAGTCTTTTAGACTTCTCATTACTATGTACTTTATCATGGATTTAATATGCTTCCACTCACTACTTTGTCTATGCTCCTATGATTTTAGGTCTCCATGTAATCACATACCATTTACACTATAAGACTAATCCTTGAACCTCAATTATTCTCCATTTACAAGTTTCCATGCTTTTTCTCCTTTAGCATTGAGTATTCACCATCCTTAATTTCTAATTTGGGTATTCAATTTTCCTATTGGCTTTTAATATTTTTCCTACTCATTTTCCTCAACCCACTTCCCATATCAATTCCTCTCATGGAAGCCATACTTGTAGGATTACTAATACGATCATACACAAAAGGTATAAGGTTTGTGGCAAAACCAATCTCTAAACCTTTAAAGTCTTCCACTTTATTTCCCTTTCTAGTGTTTCTTCTAGCATTGGACACACCACATTAACAATCCCTAACCCATTTTCATTCACCTAATGTATGAATAAAAATAAAATAAAATATGGAAGGTGACAAAAATTTAAAGAAATAAAAAAAAGAATAAGGATGTAGAATTCCTTATAAATGAGTAAGAAATGTGGTCTCAAACAATTCATGCGCCTTATTTATATGATTCCACATTTTGCATAGATGTCTATTAGAGTATTTGTGACCACAACATTTGACAAATCGATCCATCTTTTATGCTTTGATGGATGTCTATACCATGTACAAAAGCTCCAATTTTCATACAAGCTAAGAAGATGTTATAAGAGGTTGCAAATTTGTCTTTACACTTGCTAATTGCATTTTCTTGGAAGTTCCTAGGGAATATTAAAAATTAAATTTTGTGAATGATCTACAATTAGTGCATTTGATGAGTACACTTTTCTTTGACACGTTCTATTAAATAGTTTACATGATGTTGCATATCATGTAATCATGCCACTCCATGAGACCATATTTTTTCAAGGTATTTTATCAAATAGTTTATGTTCCTTGTTCATGGTTCCACAATTTTTATATATTTGTACTAGAACATTTCAAACAATAATATTTGAGGAAAATTACCCTTCCATTAGGCTTTGATGGATGTCCATACATATGCTAAAATCCCTCTAACTTTTCTCCTTTGATTGATTGCATACCTTGTTCCAAAGCTCCCATTTAGGCACAAGTAGGGAGGATGTTGACAAATGTTGTGTATTGTGTCTTGACTCTTTACACCTACCAATTGCATTTTATTGAAAATTTTTGAAGCCTTTTCAATAAATCCCTTTTGTGTATATCCTGCAATCATGGTATTCTATAATCTATCATATTTCTTTATGGCATCTTATAACATAGTTCATGTGCCTATATATGTATCCAAATTAAATACATACATTTATACTAAGGTATTTCCATAAGTAATATCTAAATAATCGCCATTCCATTATGCTTTGATGGATATCCATACCCTATTACAAAGCTCTCATTTTTTCATAGAATTAGCGTGCACTAAATAAAAAATGATCAAGTTGGAAGCCTATTTTGTTCTAGGTAATGAACGAATGAAACTATGTAGGAACAATTTCACTATGAATGAAGAGCAAAAATGACAAATAATAAGTGAGACAAGTTAACTAGGCCCCACATTAGCAACTTTAGAGGTCAACATTTAGAATGTGTTGGTAAAGATTGGCCATAAAAAAAAATTGTTGGAGGATAGTATGAAATAGTACCCTTATAACTACAACTCATGACACAAGTGATCAAATTCCAAGCAAAATTGTTGATCTTCTATCTAAAATGAAACAAGAGATTCCTTTATAGATAATTTAGGTTAATTAAGCAAGTGCAGAAATAAGCCATAATATATAATACTTAGGAACCAAGAAAACTTTCTCAGATAATATAAGTATCATCGAATTCTGAAAATTAGAACATTCTTTTATTCACTAAAGTAAACACACCAAACAAAGAAAAACAAAAAACCCCAATTGTTTTGGAGTTGCTAGCATCTTACTAAAACCTACTACATAAAACCTTTAAAAGGAAGACTATAAAAACAGGTTTGAAATTTATTTCAAAACTTTCAAAAAGTTTTAAAGATTTTAAACAAAATTATAAAATTTGAAGTTATTTGAGATTAAAGAGTTGAAACAATAACTTTGAATCTAATGTCCATCATCATGATTCACAATACAACGGAAAAACGTTTGGCATGACAAGAAT
Organism: Cryptomeria japonica; assembly: GCF_030272615.1. NCBI lineage: Eukaryota > Viridiplantae > Streptophyta > Pinopsida > Cupressales > Cupressaceae > Cryptomeria > Cryptomeria japonica. The sequence continues at coordinate 29,355,417 of NC_081415.1, read as the reverse complement.
TTTTTTGGGAAAAACGTGGCTAACCTATACACGCACAGCGGCTGCATGAGAGGGAAGAAGATTATGCGTCACGGTATATTGAAAAAACATACACAGTGAAGGCAAAACGTAGAGAAAGAAGATGAGAAAAATCATTTCGGCGAGTGTTATATTGCAAGCGGGCGGGAGTTTTGCAGTTGTTGGATGCATTTAGTTTCAATGGAAGCGAAATTGGGCGCGGAAAGGAGTGCGTAGTTGGAGCATTTATGATGATCTTTATCACTTCCAGTTCGGTGGCGTCAAAACGCGGCGTCAAAGGGAACGATGTGCAGGAAACCGGAATCCGGAATCCGGAGGCGGTTCGAGGCGAGGTGTTTTCGTTTTCGCGGGTTTCACGGGCACCGTGCGGGCAGAGACCAACGCGGCGGGGGGAGGACCGAGGGAGCACGGCTATCCAGGCGGTGCAAATTTTATCATTATTAATATATAATATCATTTAAAATATTATATTACAAGTAAAAAAATATTTTCTATAATTCTTAATTATTATTATTTTAATTATATTTATATAATATGGACTATAAATCTCACTTCAATAAAATAGTATTAATAATTATGATATATTAGGATTGTTATATTAAAAATATAATTTTTTTAAACATAATTCTAAAAGGATCATATATTAAAATGATAAAAAAAAAATTATCCACAAAACGGAACGGCAGGGGGTAAATGTGCAGGAAACCGGAATCCGGAATCCGGAGGCGGTTCGAGGCGAGGTGTGTTTCACGGGCACCGTGCGGGCAGAGACCAACGCGGCGGGGGAGGACCGAGGGAGCACAGCTATCCAGGCGGTGCAAATTTTCCCCTGGATAGACAGTGCCTGCCAGTTGCATCGTACGGTCAGGGAACATTACACTTTGGAGGTGAAGGCATAAATGTCTCCCGGAACACCAAATGACAACTCCATTTTGAGGTCGAGGCATTCATACCAGGCGACATATAATTTGGAGATTATATGTCTGAATTACGACAATCTTGGCAAATGTTGTTGGTGGCATCTTGAAGTTTTTGTGTGCTGTGCACGAGTCTTTTGAACCAAACTGAGGTTTCCAAAGAGAGATTCAAGTGTGTAGATTCTTCATTGTAGGTGTGTCGATTAAGCTTTAGGAATCCAAATAAGAACATTGCCAGATGACGCTATAGATATGGAAAACAGTTATTTTCTAGCTTGGAATATCGTTGTAAACTTCCAACAGTGAATTAATGCAACTACATGTGGCAATTGCAAGGTCAGAGACAACTATTATTTTGATTTTAGTTTTCAGATTGTACCTGACTACTTATTTCCCAACATAGTTTGTTATTACTCTTCTTACAAAATATCGAATGAATGGATCTTAGGCTTTATGGAAATTGTTTGTAAAAATTGTTTTGGGAATACATTGCAAATCACTGGTAGAAATCAGTAAGGGACATTTCACTCTTCTATTCCACAAATAAGATTATCAAACAATTTGGATTGTTTAGTTTTGGTTTAATTTGGAAGAGGGAATGTTATGGTTTTCCCTTCCCAAGATTGCTTGTCTTCAAGCAATCACAAATTAGAATGCTCTTTGAGTGACAAGGTTATCAAGTCAACCTTGGAGATTTGTTCTCAATCCTCAATCATCCTTGCGTTGCAATTGGCCTTTGTTGTGCTACTATGATATAATTAGGAATTGGAAACTTTACACTAGGTTATGATTCTTCAGTTGTCTTAGTTATGTTCGACTATACTACATCAATGTCCCAAAATATTTTTTGTTATCAAGCTTACTTCAACTTGTTTGCTATGTTAGTCCTTCAATGCCATAATAAGGTTGATGTCATTTGTATGCAATATGATATTAAGCAAACCTTGTCCAATTTCCTTAAAATATCCTTGAGCTACTTGTTCTGCCTTGACCAAAATGTTCATGGGTACCCCACTAGTTGGAGAGCGATAACTATGTTTTGCTAATCCAAGTATGTAATTTGTGTACACTCTCTTTGCCCATCCAGGAGAAGAAAACCTGTTGCAACCTTTGTTGTTGGTGTTCATTGGCTAACAAGTTGTTTCATACTCGTGGAGAAGATGAGTGTTTCCCAAAAGTGTTATTTTTGTGAATATTCCTCACTCTTTGATTAGTAAGAACATTCCAATTAGGCCTTTTCATTGAAAGTATCTTTGAAAAAACACTTTGATTGCTAGTCATACACAACCCTATGTGGATAGAAAAATCCTTATAGCTTCCACCATATGCAAAATGTTAGGAATGCAATTATCTCTTTCTAGCATTGATATATTTGTGGACTCTTTGTTCACTTTATTTGCAGAAGCATGATAAGTAGATGATTGCATACAAAAAGAATTATGCTACTACTCAAAATTAGTACTAAGAACAAAATGGAGTTGTGCTTTTGTTGTACCAAGTATCTTGGAGTCACCAACTATTCTTGGTGTCTTTATGCATGTCATTTCAACCTCATGACATTGGTTGATTGTGATCATATCAATATGAAGTATAGCTATCATTTGATTTTTACTAGCCCAAACCACCCTATAAGTGAACATTGCATAAACTATTGTTGAACTAGGCCAATGATAGTTCTCCATATTTTAGTCATTTTTGGATAACTTAATATGGAAGCGATCATTGATGCTTCCAAAGAGAAAGTACTTGTTTTAGCTAATATAATCTCATGTATAGCAAAATTTTGATTTTGAAATTGCTTGTTATTAAATGCTTTCAGATTGTTTTGATTTGTACCTCCATTGGTGGTCTTACATATTGTTACCCCAAACTTCACCCATGTAGAGAACTACTTGTGTGACAAGCAAGTCGAGAAGGATTCAATTGGTCTTTCAATCCCATGATTTGGCATTCTTATTATATAATTTTTAGTGACTACAAAGTCTTCCAACCCACTCGTAAGGTACATGCATTCTTCCTTTATTTCTAGTGATTTTTCGTAGAAATGATAGATTGTTTACTTTCTCTACAATGAAAAGATCATGACTTTAGTTTTTTTGGTGTTCACTTGAATCTTGACCTCTTGGCAAAAGAGTTGTGGAACTCTTAGGTGTTCTATCAAACTATGAGCTATTCTTGCAATTATGAATAAAATCATCTACATATAGGAAGAACTTTACTGTGTATCTAGCGAGTTGAATAGCCCAACCAACCTTGTTTATCACTCTTCTAATTTATCAATATATAGCCCATACAAAGTGTGGGAGAGTAGGCAACCCTATTTAATGCTGATGTCACTACCAAAGCATTGTGATATATCTTCATTTATTCTAATTTTAGCCCTACCCTACTTATAAAATCCATGAGTTATCATTTTATACTCACATAAATTCATGAGTTCTTTTATCTTATTCCAAATTTTGTCTACCAGATCCATGCCAAATTATTTTTTAAAATTAACAGAACAATTGAAAGGTTTTTCACCTTGGGAGGCAACCCTATATATTTTAATTACACATCTACGAGGTGATGCAACAACTAATATTAGATTTCCTCAATCTAAAGTTACTTTCCCTTTTCATTTCATTTTCTACCCAACAACTAATTCTATGCTTTATGATTCTTTCAAAAAGTTTTTCAGTAAGAGGATTGATCATGGTAGTGTGGTAGTCTTGATTATTGGTATCTTCATGATATAGAGAGGGATAATGACACTAGTTGTCCCCTCTATTGTCAAACATTCTTGAATGACACCATCAAAATACTTTTGGTGTGTGGTGTTTGGACCTCTACTTCTACTATCCATTTTAAATACTATGCTTGCACCCCATCTATGTCTTGCACTTTACCCCTAACTATAGTCTTTCTTGTTTTGCATTTATTTGTGATAGTGTTGTAAACACGCCATTTTAATTTTTAAACTATCTTATTTTTGTGTAAGTTGACCGAAAAAGTTGAAATCAATTAGCCATTAGCCTATCCCAATCCCAAATGACCTTGAGCAACTCTCTTTATAGTTACTATTATACCTAGAACTCTACCAGAAGCATGATATACCCCTTAGGAAGACTATACACACATCTTAGTTTTCCCAATTCAAGTTTGTTTTCTTACTTTTCCACGTTAACCCTTTCAAACATATGGCTAATACTTATTAGCTTCCATGCCAAATACTTCAAATTGAGCACCTAGGATTTTTATTGATAAACAAGACCTATGTCATTTATTCCAAATTGGATCATTGGATTTTATTCACACCACATCATATAAAGGCTTAGAGTATACATTTACACACATTAACTTATCATCTAGGTGGTATACATGTTTACTTGGCCTAGCTTTTAATCTTGTTCTTCAATAATGAGTCTTGACCATTATCAAAGAAGTTGAAATGATTTCTCTTTACTTGTAGTTAGCCTCTAAAGGTAGTCACCGCTAAATTTTAGGCATAGATGCAACTACAAGCAAAAGGATTTTGTGAGTCAACAAAATAGAGGATAAATTATGTTGCCAAGACTAGATTACATCCAACCCATCTAGCCATATAGTATATTCTTTGGACAAGTTTGTGACAATCAAAGATGGTGTTGATTCAATAGTGAATCTTTGGTTTTGATTGTCAACTACATTCTACAATTGATCATCCTTTGTTGATTCCCAATTATTGGAAAAATTGAGCTAAGCCACTCTAGCCATCTCATTTTTAATTTCATTTACACTCTCAAACTGTTTTTTAAGGTTTGGTTATAGATGTGGTAAACAACCAATAATGTTATCTTATTTCCATACATTTTTGTAAAGCCAACTTTTTAATCCTACCAAACAATTACTCTAAGGTTTAACCTTCTTCAATTTTGTGATAATGTAATATAATTTGCAATGTCTTCTCTAACTAGTGTGATCATGAAAGAGATCCATGGTCTCTCCAACATACATATATATTAGTTGATTGTATATGATTGGTTATATCAATTTATTTGCAAATAACAATAAATTATCTTAGTTTCTCACATTTTTGCAAAGCCAACTTTTTTGTCCTACTTAACAATTGCTCTAGAGATTAACCTTCTTTAGCTTTATGATAATTTGTAATACAATTTACAATGTCTTTGGCTTTATATTATATATAAACATTTTACAACAAATGTCCACCAACATAAAAGGCATCCCACAATGAAACTGTAGCCAAATAGCCAAATAGCCAAATAATTAACAAAACCAAGATTAGTAGGTTTTGGAAGGACCAAATGTCTTCAAGATAATTTCAACCAAGTTGCAAACACAAAGATGTGTTTTAAGGGACCATAAACCCCAAATAATGAGGTTGTAGTTTAGTTGCCAAATAAAGCATACCTAGAAGACCACTCATTATTAAGCCTCAACCTAGTATTCCCAACACTCATGACTTGGGTGTGGGAAACACAAGCATGTTTAGGAAGACCTCTTCTCCTTCTTTCAACAATTCTCTATGAGACATGATCCTCCAAAGACTCAAAATAGGGGGAGAAGGGAGGGTTAGACTCCATTGAAGACATGAGTTTAGACCTCACATCCATAGAAAGAGTAATTGAATGTTGCATTGAAACCTCCAACAGAGCAATATTAGTAGGCTCAACATTCAAAGATGGAATGACAAATATTGAGACATGAGAAGATGACCCTTGGGAGTACTTTCTAGTCTTAACGTGCCTAGGGAGTACAAATTTTGGAGCAACGACCACTAGGGACTCATCATCCTCAATATAAAAATCATTGACAATCAAATGAACATGGTGGATATTCCTTGACCAAGTCATCCCACCCTTTTTGCGGTGAGAACAAGGGAACTTCAAATTAAGGTGTCTAATTGCAAATCATTTCTTGCAATAAAAGGGAAGATCTTCATGGTCAAGTGACCAAGTCCATGGTTTGTTCCCAAGAAGTCGGACAATATCCCCAACCAAACCCTTAGAGGTGTTAGTGTCCACAGAAATGTGAGTATTGGTAGAATGGCTAGAGTTTGATGATGTTGCATCCCCCCTGCAAAAGTGACTAAGAGCATTGCCAATAGATTCAAAGCATGAAACTTCTTGAAATTGGAGGAGGAGACTGGGTAATTTGACCTAAATGGGCATGATAATTGAGGAGTATGTAAAAGAGTTAGAGGGAAACCATCATTTGAGTGAGAGAGTGTTGGCCCCACATCCAAATCCCACCCTCCAACATTCTCTTCTTGACATCTTCACTTTGAAAGGACATAATGAAAAATCCCCTAGCATAGGGTTATAGTTCAATGTTGCTCTCAATGAGGTTTCTAGGATTCCAAAAGGGATTTGATCAATTCTAGAAGGGAAGGTCCAAAATGATTGAATTTGCAAACAAGGGCAAGATGTCTAAAATATTCTTCATTATCCCACGTCTCCTTACCACATAGGACAATAGAGGAGGACAAAGAACATGAAATTAGTTGAGAATTTAATCATTTATATATAATCTTAATCTATTTTGTTATTGATAGAGTATGTGTTTGCAAAGGGGTATTTTGTTGTTGAATATAAAATGAAGTGCCAATATGTCATGTATTTTGTTGTTGATGGTAGAAACACTTTTGACACTAATCAATCAATAGAGAAATCTTGTAACCCATATTCTGATAGTTTGAGAAAAAAAAAATATTTACACAAAAGGAACAACATAACGACAAAAAAATCATCCTAAAAATACCTTTTTAGGGAAAACTTCAATGTCCAAATCTTGAACCAATGTATTTACAATACCAATTTGGTTATAATATATCAACAAGCTCAAGCCCTCACAAGAGTAACCAACACAATTTTGGAGAAATTTCGGTAGCATAACCCTTTATAAAATTATAACATACTACATCTACATCTTAGGTAGTAATATATATAGGATACAAATTAGGAAGCCATAAACTATAGGCCAAAGTCATGATACAAATAGTTCCCTAATGAAGGGCTCAAATTTCAACACCCAACTCCCATGATAAGTTAACATGTTATTTTAGAATATTCTCTAACATTACCATGATGTGTCATTTCCTTCTCACCAACTTGGATACTCCATTTTGATTCCATTATCCCATTCAAAGATGCCTCATGACATATTATACTTACATATCATAAGCCAATCAATAGTTTTAGTCAACAATGCAAATACCTCTTAAATATAATTTATCATAAAAATCTCTTACACATTTAAATGTCATAAGATACTCTTATAACCTTTTACACATGTTATTAGATGATAGTACATTACATATAATTTAATTTTTTTTTTCAATTTGTGTCATGATTAAAATAATAATTAAAATTGTTAATCAATGAAAATAAGAAAACAAAATACTAATTAATTAAATTGCTACTGATTTATTTTTTAAATATTATTTATTAAAAAATTATATAAATAATTATTTTATTGAAATACTAGCAATTCTAATTACAATAATACATTTGCCAAGACAAAATGGAAGACCATGATACCCGCATTGAAATCTGTAATTTATTTTAAAATACTCCTTTTGTCATTCATCTTTTGTTCAATGTACAAGTTAATAAGACTACATTGAAATTATTTTTTAAAATTAAAATTGTTAATCAATGAAAATAAGAAAAACCATGCCCTTGCTGGGCTGTTGTGCTCGCAGGTCTGGACCTCCATAAAAAAAAAGAAAAAAAATAACTAATTACTTTCTGGTCAATAATTGGCAATATTTTAAAGACGTGTGACTTCCAGGTTTACTTTTACACTCATTGCAAAATCTCACCATTCATTCCTGGCACTAATTTGGGGCTTGAAGGGGAGGGAAGTAGGGAACGAAGGAAACGAAGAGAAAGGGATGGAAACAAGCAGGGAAGGAAGCACAACCACCAATACTCATCTTACCTACCCAACCTTACCTACCTTAACACCACCTACACTTACACCTACACTTGCACCTACACAACTCTTCCTATTTAAGCAACTCACTCATAAGCAACTAAATTGATACTGATTAATTTTTTAAATATTATTTATTAAAACATTATATAAATATTTATTTTATTGAAATACTAGCATATAACTAATTAAACAATTCTAATTACAATAATACATTTGCCAAGACAAAATGGAAGACCATGATACCCGCAATGAAATCTGTAATTCATTTTAAATTACTCCTTTTGTCATTCATCTTTTGTTCAATGTACAAGCTAATAAGACTACATTGAAATTATTTGTTAATAGATGATCATCATTTCCACACACGAAACATTATATGGAGATTAACAAGTAATACATGTGCAAATGCAATATATTTTTATTAAATTTGATGTTTAACAAGTAATACATATTCAAACATGGCACCTAATAGTACCTTCACTATTACAAGAATTTACAAAAGGGCAAAAAATAATAGCAATACAATATTGAATTTATAATTCCTTGCTAAATCATACTTCATAGTGTTTATGGGGCATGTTTGAGAGTAAATTCGATAGTTGAAGTAATTTTTATCTTTAAGATTTTTCATTTATATTTATTTTTGAAATATTAAGAAATTTGTTTTTATTATGTGTATAAATTAAATATTTAACAAAATGAGATTAATTATAGTAATATAAGAGTTGCAAGGTCTACTATGATTTTTCGTCTTTGTTGGAATCTTCGTCACGATAGCGATCTTTAACTCTTTTTTTAGCATTTATTGTGAGAAGTTTCCACACCTACAAGAAATCTCTCTTTTAAATGACCACATTCTTTAATATCTTCATAGTTGAAGAATCAACAACATCTATTAATGGTGCCTACACTCAAGTGTGCCTAAAATTTGTTCTCAAGGTTTTTAATGTAAATGATGTTCAATTTACATTCAATATGCAAGTTATATTCTATTATCTAATTTTATTATTGCCTTAATGTATATATCCGACTATCTTCTTATTTGTGGCAGGTGAGAGGAGCATTTAATATTTTCTATGTCCTATCTCACGAATGCCACTCAATATAAGTATGTAACAAATGGGGCATGGTCAAGAAATGCCTTGATCAGTCATTACCGATCAAGACATTACTTGATCGTGCCTCTTTGTTTATACTAAACATATGCATGTTCAACGTTAATGTCAATCGATGTGGGAGTAGTAATACAACCGATGTCTATCGGTGTTGGCTTAATGCTAACAGCCGATAGTTATCGGTGTGTTAGCCTTAACAACCGATAACTATCGGTGTAGACTAACACACCAATAACTATCAGTGATCTTCGTTATATTGCCACCCGATATATCGTATGCAACCCGATATATTATATGCAACCCGATATATATTAATCGGTGTTTTCATTAATCATTTATTTATCATTATTTATGTTAATCGATATATATCTAAATGCAAGATTTATTAGATCGATGAACATAACCAAAATACATAGTATGATTATCAATAGGTTGTTTATATGCAAATGTAGAATGACTATCAAAGAGGAATTAATTGCTTGAAGGTTTTATCATAGTTTTTGATATGATAAATGATTGAATGAGAGACTTCATTTTATCTCTCATTCAATCATTTATCTTACCAAAGCTATCATGTGTTAACACTCGCTCTTAGCTAGGTAAGATGAATGTAGACAATATATTCAAGCATCACAATTCAATTGATAGTAATCATTTTAGACATTCATGGGAAATCATACCACCTAATCATATGGTATGAAGTATCACCTAAACACATGATACTAAAGTACATCACATCAATCTTGTGATTTACATGATATCACCTAAGCATGTGATATCAATATTGCCTACACACGCAATACTTAAGGATAATCATATTAGAAGGATTAATTTCTCACCTTATCCAAGTTGTGATATGCGCACTAACACTTTATACAAATGTTTTATCACAACACAATCATGGCACATCCATGACACACCAGAGATCCAACATGATAATTGGTTTGGACATTACAAGATCATCACCTTATAATGTCCCCATACAAGTGTTCACTATCTTGAGAGATCGTCTCCTCTTAGATGTGAACCTAGGGGATAGAATCCAAAAATTGTCCTAACATGACAAAGAGGTTTACGCATTAAACATCTTATAGGTATGCAAAGATAGATTACAAAGCAAATTACCTTTCTATCATACCTAAGTCTTTTCTGAAGTGATCAACCTTTACTCTGGAAAGAGGTTTGGTTAGAATGTCTGTAGTTTGATCTCCTGTACAAACATATTCTAGTTGGATTGCATTCCTTTCTACCATATCTCGCACATAGTGGTATGGAATCTCAATATGCTTGGATATGTCATGAAATACTGGGTTTACCGAAAGTTTTATGCAGCTTTGGTTGTCACAGTGTATAATAGTGGGTTTCATAGGTTCTCCAAACAACCCCACAAGCAACTTCCTAAGCCATGCTGCCTCTTGGGCAGCCATAGAAGCTGCAATGTATTCTGCTTCGGTGGAACTTTGAGCTACAGAAGACTGCTTCCTGCTGATCCAAGATATCATAGCTAAACCTAGACTGAAGCAACACCCTGAAGTGCTTTTCCTGTCTGTCACACTTCCAACCCAATCTGAATCTGTAAATCCATGTAGGTCTATATCAACCTTCTCGTATTTGAGACCAAGGTTTAGAGTACCTTGTAGGTACCTCATAATGTGTTTCACTGCAACCAGGTGTATCTCCTTCGGTTCACACATAAACTGACTTAGAGCATTAACTACATAACAAATATCTGGTCTTGTATTTACCAGGTACATCAGGGACCCAATCATCTGTCTGTATTGAGTAGGATTAGTGGGTTGTGACTCTGCTACTGCTTCTTTAAGTTTATGTAAGTTGGTTTCCATAAGAGAGGTCATGGGTCTATAATTTAGCATTCTGAATCTCTTCAAAATATCCAAGGTGTACTTTCCTTGGTTTAGTATAATGTTGTCAGAACTCTGCCATACTTCCAATCCTAGGAAGTAATGAAGGAGTCCTAAGTCCTTCATATCAAATTCTTTGGATAGATCATTCTTGCATTGATCTATAAGATGATCATTTCCTGTGATTAATAAGTCATCAACATATAAAATCAACATTAGCATATCACCTTTATTTCTTTTGTAGTAGAGATTAGGACCTGCATCATTTTTAGAGAAGCCTAGTCCTGAGAGATAGGTGTCATTTCTTTCATACCAGGCCCTGGGAGCCTGTTTAAGCCCATAGAGAGCTTTCTTGAGTCTGCACACATGAGACTCTGCATCATAAATTTCAAACCCTTCAGGTTGCTCTAGGTAGACTTCTTCTGAGATCTCACCATTTAGAAATGTTGTCTTAACACCCATTTGGTGTACCTTCCATCCTTTTGCTGCTGCAATGGCTAATACAACTCTTACTGATGTATACCTGGCAACAGGTGCAAAGGTTTCTTCATAATCTATTCCCTCCCTTTGTGAGAAGCCTCTGACTACAAATCTGGCCTTGTGTTTCTCAATACTGCCGTTTGCAGCATGTTTGATTTTGAATAACCATTTAGATGAAACTACAAATTTCTTGGTTGGCCTAGGAACAATCTCCCAAACATCATTTTTCATAATGGATTGATACTCTTCAGACATGGCATCCTTCCATACTTGATGTTCAAGTGCATCTAATACATTGTTTGGTTCAACGTTAGAGAGGTCATTCATAAGTGCAACATAGCTAGTGAATTTATTAGGCCTTTTGCTTTCTCTGAAGGTTCCTAAGGCAGCAGCAACTTCTGAGCTTCTTCTACAGTTTTGGTGGCCAATAGTGGTCTTTTCTTGAGGTTTTCTCTAGGTGGACTTAGAGTTTCACTCATAGTTTCCTCAGGATTCTCCCTCTAAAGCTCAGGAGTAGGATCTCTATCTAAGCTAGGGTTGGGAATATAGACTTTAGGATCTAGAGAGCTTTGGGCTCTTTTGAAGGCTAGGTTTTCTTCAAATATCACATCCCTACTTAGTTCAATATTCTTTTGACCAGGTATGTATATCCTGTAGGCTTTGGAGGTTTCATTGTATCCTACAAAGATTCCCCTTTTTTCAGAGGGCTCGAATTTTAATCTTTTCTCCTTAGGTACATGAATATAGACAAGGCATCCAAAAATCCTAAGGTGGCTTATATCTGGTTTTGATTTAGTAAAGACTTCCTCATGAGTCTTGTCTTCAAGATGAGAGTGAGGACATCTATTTTGAATATATACTGCAGTGCTAGTTGCTTCTGCCCAAAGATTGATATTTAGATTCTGATCAAGAATCATAGCTTTGGCAACTTCAACGATTGTCCTATTTTTCCTTTCTGCTATCCCATTTTGCTGAGGGTTGTAAGGTATTGTTAACTCCCTCTTAATCCCTGAATTTTTACAACTCTTTAAACAATTTTGATGTGTATTCCCCCCCATTATCAGTTCTTAGGGTTTTAATTTTGTTTCCTGAGTAGTTCTCTATTAGTGATTTGAATTCTTTAAACCTATTAAGGATCTCTTCTGATTCTTTACATTTTAGAAAGTAGATCCAGGTTCTCCTAGAGTAGTCATCAACAAATATTACATAATATAGAAATTCCCCCAATGAATTTACAGACATAGGTCCACATACATCAGAATGAAATAACTCTAAAATTTTACTTGTTTTCCTAGTACTACTCTGAAAAGCACCTTTAGTATTTTTACCTAGGGCACATCCTGTGCATGCCCTTGAATGATATTGCTTTAGCTTAGGTAGACCTGTGACAAGGTCTCCCATTGATGATAAAGCTCTAAAATTTAGGTGGCCTAGTCTTCTATGCCATATTTCATTGACATCTGTAGTTTCATGAATTAGGGCTAAGTTGGGCTTTGTGCATAGCTCATATAAGTAGCCTTGTCTTTGACCAATTTGTCACATCTGTAACATTGAATTTGAGAGAGGTCCTTCTTGAAAGAGTTCTTGCTGTGACGACCTTTTCTCTTCCTGAATTGCTTCTCCTTGCCCTTTCTGTCTGAGTTTGTAGTTAGAACTTGAAGATCTTCATCTATATTCTTTTGTTTGATTCCTTTCTTATTTTGCCTTGATTCCTCTTGGAGACAGTCATCCTTTAGCCTATCGAATTTTGGAAAGTTATCCCTTGCACTGATGCCTTGGACGAACGTTTCCCAGATACTAGGCAACCCATCTAAAGCAATGAGGGTTAATTCTTTTCTTTGGATTTCATATCGAAGAGTTGTTAGTTCATCCCTTAAGGTAGATATCCGCATGAAGTAGGCATTGACTGATTCTCCTTTTATCATGGTTATATGATTTATCTCTCTTTTTAGAGCCAAGGTTCTACTGGCATTGGATATCTCAAAAGCGTCTTCAAGTGCTTTGAACATGTTGAAGGCTTGTTTCGTGTTTCTTTATAATGGGCATAATATTGTTCCTTACCCCATCAACTATTATTTTGATAGCCTTATCATTTGCTTCTCTCCAAATTGCTTGATCAGGTTTAGTCTCAGGTTATTTAGTTTCATTCTTTACAAATGATTCAACTTTGTTATCTTTTAGAATCGTTTGAATTTTGAATTTCCATGCGGAGAAGTCGTCACCTCCTACAAGTTTCTCTTCAAATCTGATAGCCCTGGCCATTGATAGGATTGTGATGTTGAATATATACTTGATTTGAATTTTACGTAAAATTGAATAGCCTTAGGTTTGATTTAACTATAGCTCTGATACCATGTAAATGATGTTCAATTTACATTCAATATGCAAGTTATATTCTATTATCTAATTTTATTATTGCCTTAATGTATATTTCTGACTATCTTCTTATTTGTGGCAGGTGAGAGGAGCATTTAATATTTTCTATGTTCTATCTCATGAATGCCACTCAATATAAGTATGTAACAAATGGGGCACTCAAGCAATGCCTTGATCGGTCATGACCGATCAAGACATTACTCGATCGTGCCTCTTTGTTTATACTAAACAAATGCATGTTCAACGTTAATGCCGATCGGTGTGGGAGTAGTAATACAACCGATGTCTATTGGTGTTGGCTTAATGCTAACAACTGATAGTTATCAGTGTGTTAGCCTTAACAACCAATAACTATCGGTGTAGACTAACACACCAATAACTATCGGTGATCTTCATTATATTGCCACCCAATATATCGTATGCAACCCGATAATAGATGCAACCCGATATATTATATGCAACCTGATATATATTAATCGGTGTTTTCATTAATCATTTATTTATAATTATTTATGTTAATCGATATATATCTAAATACAAGATTTATTAGATCGATGAACATAACCAAAATACATAGTATGATTATCAATAGGTTGTTTATATGCAAATGTAGAATGGCTATCAAAGAGGAATTAATTGCTTGAAGATTTTACCATAGTTTTTGATATGATAAATGATTGAATGAGAGACTTTATTTTATCTCTCATTCAATCATTTATCTTACCAAAGCTATCATGCGTTAACATTTAACATCATACATATCCTAAAACACCATTGGATATTCTTCTTTTGTTTCTAAATTTGATAATGCTTGTTGATGGTTTAGATTTTTTACCTTGATAGGGTATTTTTTTGTGAAGGGTCTCCTCTAAAATCATGCTCAAGAAATGGATCAATAGGGATTAGGTCTTGCATGGGCTTAGTTTTTAGAGAGTAGTCAATTGAGTAACTTTTATATTATATTTTAAAGTAGTATTGAGGCAATAACTTGTCTTCTATAAAAATTTGGAAAATACTTTTTTTTTAAATTTTAAATTTATTTTTTAATAGTTTTAATCTAAGTCAATTGGATGGATACATGCAATTATACATATTATAAGTTAGATCAATTCATACCAATTAGAAATAATGAAGTAATAAATGATAATGACGAAACAATAAAAGTATAGATTTCTTAAATACATCTAGCTAAAAGACACAAAAGAATAGATCAATCTTCAAACAATTATTTTATACAATAAATGAAAAATATATTTAAAAATAGAATGATTTAAAAAAGCTATACAAAATTATAATTATAAAGAATACATACAATAATCGATCTTTTTTAAATATAAATATTTGTTGTATAATGTAATTTTTTATTTAATTTAATATAAATGACGCGAATGAACTCCCTATAAAATATTAATTAATTTTATTATCTATATTTTGAAAAGTAAAAACATTATTAAAATTTATATATCAATATAGAAAAATCACTTTATTCACAACATTATAAACAAAAATGAAAAGAAAAAACTATTTAAAATAGAAGTTCTTTTATAAATAAATAAAAATTCAAAACAACCCCTGAAACTTTTTACAACATATTAAGTTTAAAAATTTAAATCAAATCAAATTTATTTTGAAAACAAAAATAATAATCACTTTTAATTGGTGCAAAACAATTGATTAGTTGAGCTTCATTTGAATGGAATAATACTGCTTGTAACAATACTAATAATAAAGTAATGTATGATAAAGATTAAGTAATACATGATAATGATGAAGCAATTTTAAATGCATTTAGGTTAAAGATACAAAAGAATATCCATCTTCAAACAACTATTTTATACAACAAATTAAAAAATGTTTTTTTATTAATCCCAAATTAATTGGCTTAACCGACACACTCTAAGCAGTTGACTAATTAGGTGGCCGATTCAGTGTGGAAGACATGGCTATTTTGGCACGTAGCTATTATGCACGCTAACGACATCTGAAAACTCATGTTATTGATTTTTTTCGAAAATTTAACCACAACCCACTGTGGAGCCCATTTAACCCACCCTTCCCTATGCGTTCTTTAACTCGAGTCTGATCTCTGTGTTCCGTACATGAAACTGCTTATATTGGGGATTTTACTTTTAATCCCACATTCCCTGTTTACATGGTTGGGGTGATTGCAACACTTTATATTAACAACCCACATAGAAAATATTATTGATTGCATAGAGTTTTCCAATGCTGCTAAAAAAAGTAAATGGATTAATTAATTAATTTCTTTTATCATATTCCTACGTATTAATTATGCCGAGAGGCATAACACTATAATGGCACCCAATAAAGCATTTGTAAGAAAAACAAAAAGCCATTAAAAATCAAGAAAACAATCAAAGAAACTACATGTCTATTTTTAATTCAATAAGAAATTAAAAAAAAAAAAAACTACATAATTGTTGTTTTCCCACCATAGTGACACCCAAAAAAGCTAAAAAAATCATGATGTTTCTATAATTTAATTTATATTAAAAAAAATTCCATATTTCTAAATATTAATATAATAACAAAATTATTAAAATCTATAAAAGATTTATTTCTTTCTATTATATATAATCTTTTATGAGTAAATTAGACAAGTTAAATAAAAAAATTAATTAAAGAGAATAAAGATGTTTTTATATTTTAAATACATTAAATAACTGTATATCATGTTTTTTATATATAATTCATTAAATATTATATCATAATTCAATAACATAAATATTAAAAAATTAAATCTATTATAAAATTTATAATATTAATATTGACTAAATGAATTAAGAAATATAGTAATATAATATTAAAATAATAGTAATAAATTTAAGATATAGTAGCAACGTGAGCTACAATATGAAGGAGAATATATTCTAATCTTAAGTTTTTTTTTGATCGGTAATTGGCCGAAGCCTGAATAGCTTTTGACTGGAGCTATGAACCAGTGGGGACACAGTAGGGGGCCCCATCCCCATTACACATCTTTGAATTATTATTATTATTATGTTTGATTAGATTGACCCCAAGACCTTCCCCATCCTATGGAAGGCCAAGAGTCACAGCTTAGAATTCCACTTCAGATGTCCCTATTGGGAATTGAACTTGGGTCTCCACAGTGAGAACCTAGTGTTTTAACCAGTTAAGCTCAACCCCTTGGACTATATTTTAATATTAAGTTAATATACACATGTTTTTTATTTAAAAAACAATGTTAACTAGGGCGTCGACCCTTAACAAAAAGCAACATCAAGAGAGATGATGTTGGAAGAGAATCACAACCCAAAGGCGGAAAGGAACAAACACAAGAACCTAACCAACCAAGGAACAAACCCCACTCAAGGGGGGGGGGGATGAGCCACCCAAACCCCCACGAGGGGGGCTATGGGGTAGGGGAGAAGATTTCGCCTTATTCCTATGAGCAACCACAGACCAGGCAATGCTAAGATCCGTCGAAAGGGCCCCCGCAGGGTCAACAACACTGGTGACAACATAAGGCCGGAAGAGGGTCGTAGGGGGCTGTAGAACATCAACAACAATAGGTTGTGACATAACAACAGTACTAGGAGCATATCCAACAACAGGGGAGGGCTATAGGATAGGAGAAGCGGAAGTGGGGCCCTCCAGAGACGAGGCCACAAAAACATCAGTAGGAGCAACAAGAGCCGTGGGGGACACAACATCATCCTCATGGGAGGAGCCAACAAACGCAAAATCTGTAGCATTTAATTTTAAGTGGTTAGCAATAGCATTCTTCCACCAAGTAGAAACCCCTTGTGTTGTGGAGAAAAGCAACCCGAAGCAAGATGGCCAGTAAAGAAGCATCTTCTATAGCAAAAGGGGAGGCCTTCAAAATCCAACAGTTGTGACCAAGGCCTATCCCCCACCATAATAACCACATCACCCGGGAGAGGAGTAGAGATGTCAATATCAACAAGAATTAGGGAAAAGGTAGTGTGTTCCATTGAGAATGTAGCATCATCGAACCTTAGGAAACGACCAATAGAGTTATTGATCACCTCATAGCAAGAGAGCTCCCAAAAATGAAGAGGGAGATTGATGAGCCGAACCCAAACTGGATGCACATCAAGTGGTTCATTGAGAGGGTTGAAAGAGGTTGTCCAAAGCTTGATGGAGAGGGAGTGCACTCCCCAAGCCCAAAGATTGCTCAAAATCAAATCCCTATCAGCGGAAGAAGTGAAGGAAGCAACAAAAAATCCTTTAGCACAGGGAAAAAGATTGATATTGAGAGCAACCAAAGGCCACCAAGAGTCACTTACCTAGTAGTGAAGGTCCAGTAGGGAAGGCCAGAGCCCAGAGAATATGCACACCAAAGTATAACGCTGGTAAAACCCAATGTTGTCCACAACATCCTGTCCGCAAGCCACCACAGGGGAGGATTTCACACAAGGGAGAGGACGGACCCCCTTAGAGGGTTGGGCGAAAGATCTGGCCACATGAGTAAAGCTACGCTTACCAGCAGGTTTGGGCGAAGGACCAACAACATCAGCGACCAAACAATAGTAGCATGGATCATAGGAGTCGAGGACCCCACACAAGGAAGGAAAGGGGGGGGGGGGGGGGGGGGGGGAAGCAGAGCCCCAAAAATCCGTAGCAGAATTAGGGGCGTTCAAAAAGAGGAAGGCGAGAGAGCCGTTGGAGGGAGACGAGAGAGCCATCATTATTATTTTTAGATATGTTAGTGGTAATTGGGATATTGTTATTAATATTATTAGCATTACTATAGTATTATGAGATTAACTTATTAATATAAACATCCTAATTAATATAAACATGTTAATTATGGTATTTTATTATTATTATTATTAATATTTATAAAAAAATTATTAGTATTACTATGGTATCATATTATTAAGTTACCATTATACTATTATATAAAAAATATCATTATTATATGTCTTAAAATAATTATTATATAATTTGTATTATTTTTCTTAATTGTTATTAATATTATTAACATTACTATAGTATTATAGGATTAACATTAATATAAACATCCTAATTAGTATAAACATATTAATTATGGTATTTTATTATTATTAATATTAATATTTATAAAAACATTATTAGTATTACTATGGTATCATATTATTGAGTTACCATTATACTATTATATAAAAAATATCATTATTATATGTCTTTAAATAATTATTATATAATTTGTATTATTTTTTTTAATATTAGTATTATAGTATTATTGAGTTTATACCATGATCACTATTTATGATAGTATCAATTGATTTCATTTCGTTAATAATTTAATAAGTTTTAGGGTTCAATTAGTTTGATGGTTAGGGTTAGAGTTCAATTTGATTTAATGTTACCTGGCTTATTTAATTTTGTTTAATTTTTTATATACATCAAGATAGATCTGATAATCATAGTGACTCTAAAAATTCATCAAACATGGTAAAATGTTTTTGAATTTTTTTATTGAAGTTGTGTTAAGGTTTATAGTATAATATGCATAATTTATTATTATATTGTTATTATCAAATTATTATACTTTTGAAATTTAGTGTTCAAGTAGTGTTAAGATTTATAATATTAAAAAGATTAATTTATTATTATATTATTCAATATTAAGATTTTTAATATACATATACATAAGACAAATGATAATGATAGTGACTAAAAATTCATTGAACATGGCAGTAGATTTTTTAAATTTATTGTTGAAATATTAGGATTAGGTTCAATTTAGTATAGCATTAGGTATCACTTTCATATAGGGTTAAGGTTTAATTTGTCTTAGGGTTTAATTAGTTTTACAATTAGAATTTGAGTCGGTTTACTATTAGTGTTCAATTTGGTTTAAGTTTAGTGTTTATAAGGTAAGGGTTTAATTTGTTTTAATATTCAATTAGGATTAGGGTTAGGTATCAATTTCAATCAAGTCTAGGATTATTAATTTGGTTAAATGTTTAATAGAAGTTTTGATGTTGTGTTCTCTACAATGTTTATAGTTAGTGTTCAATTTTCTTTAGTGTTAGGGTTCAATTCTATCCAAGGTTTTAGGGTTACTTTTCAATTAAACCGTTTAATTTCAATCTCAATCAAGTCTAGGATTATTAATTTAGTTTATTTGGTAGGGTTAGGGTTTAATTTGGTGGTAGGTTTGGTTTGAATTATCTATATGGTTAGGGTTCACTTCAGTTTAAGGTTTGAATAGGTTTATAGTCAACATTAAATTTGGTATGGGGTTAGTGTTTCAATATGGCTTAATTTTTTTTAAGGTTAGAGTTACAATAAAATTAGGTTTAGATTTAAGGTTTGATTTGGTTTAGGATTTGGGTTCAATTTGTTTAAAATTAGAGTTTCTTTTGGTTTAGTGTTGAGGTTAGGGTTCAACTTTGTAAATAGGTTTGGGTTCAATTTGGTATAGGGTTTGGGCTTAATTTTCTATAATATTAGGGTTCAAATTGGTTTGTAGTCAACATTTTATTTGGTTTAGTGTTAGGTTTCAATATGATTTAATATTAGGGTTTATTTTGGTTGTGTTAGCTTTAAAGTTCAATTTGATTTAAATATACAAAATTTGTTTATAACACAATTTAAATTTATTACTATTATTTTAATATTATATTACTATATTTCTTAATTCATTTGGTCAATATTAATATAATAAATTTTATAATAGATTTAATTATTTAATAGTTATGTTATTAAAGTTGAATGAAAAATTAAATTCCTCGATATATATATATCTTAAAATTAAAGATATATATGCTAGTTAATTAATAATTTTCTTATTTAAATTTTTCATTTTATAAACTATTAATTAATAATTTTCTTATTTAAAGTTTTCATTTTACAAACTATTATTATTATTTGGTTAATATTTAGAATTTTATTGTTTTCAATTGATTATTACTTGTATTTGATATCTATGAATATTATTGTTTTTATTTATATTTATAAAAATATAATAAGTAATGTTAAATTATATAATTATTTTTTTTACTATACATTTAATTTTTTTTAACATATTTTAATTATTTTTTATAAAAATATAAATTTATTTAAATTATTTTATTTTATTAAAGAAAAATATTTATTATCATTTATTTTTAAAAAATTATGAAAGGTTGAGATTTATGAGAGATTGATATAAAAATTAAATAAATAAAGTGTGATGTTAAATTTAAAATTCAATGATACAAATATGTTATAGAAGATATATATTATTTAAAATGTTGGAGGTTTAGGGTTTGAATATATAAATGCCTTTAAATATGCAAATTAAATGTCTTCTACTTTGGTTTTTATATGTGCAAGTCTAAATATATCATTGCAAGAATCAACTAGAAAAAAAAATCTTGAAATTCCATCTTTTATCTTCTAACATTTACACCTCAATATGCATTGACATTATTTAGAAATAAGCCATTACAAAATTTACTAAATTGTGAGGCTTGTGTTATCCTCATTTAGGTCCATATCCATGCCTACTAAATTGAACTAGTGTAAATAATCCATCTACAAGAAGCAACTAGCAAAAATAGATGCTTAGAATTTAGTTGTCTTGATTTTCAAATATATTGACCTTAATATAGATTAATAATGTTTATTAGGGAATGTGCTAACTTGTGAGGGTTTTGTTCTCCTCAATTAGACCCTTCATCATACCAATTCCATGACTTAAGAATAATGATTAAAGATGTGATGATATATAATATGATAAAATGATATTACATTCCTCTCAATGAAAGTGATATTTTGATAAATCTCCAAATGATATTTCATATTTTTAAATGGTTGAGTGAATGTCCTTAAATAAAATATAGCATGCAAATCAACATAAACGTGCACTAGGTAAGCTCACAATGATGTCAAGATTTAAAATGAATTTAAATTTTTAAAGTGTAGGGTGCAAAATTACAATTATGGATGACCTAGGTCATGTTTGCAATAGTAAATTTTATCCAA
This sequence comes from Cryptomeria japonica, assembly GCF_030272615.1. Lineage (NCBI taxonomy): Eukaryota > Viridiplantae > Streptophyta > Pinopsida > Cupressales > Cupressaceae > Cryptomeria > Cryptomeria japonica. Next base: position 29,333,763 of record NC_081415.1, on the reverse strand, counting down.
GACACAGTAATGTCATAAGATAAATTCACAAAATAATATGTCATGTGTAGACTTCTTATTACACAAACAAAAATCTCTTCAAAATGTGCCAAAAAAATATGGAAAATGGCAATGGATATATCATTAAATTTTTCTCCACTTTGATGTGCATACAAACTTCTATGATGGTGCATGTCAAAGTAAACAAGATATCAACACAAAAATTATTTAAATATATTTCTAAATAGTAAAAAGATATAGATTTACTTAAAATAGATAGTTCACCATTATATTCTCTTTCCAATAATAACTCGACCAAGAAACATGCAAAATTGAAAAAAGTATGTAATGACAATGTATCAAACATTTAAAATATGGGGACTTAATTTCTAGCAAATAAAAATTGAAATAGGAGAGAGATTTGGCACCACCCCTGAGACGAGTTAGAAAAATCTTGTATGGATTGTTTCAGAAATTTATCTTTTATGGTATTCTCTCTTGAAATATTTTACAAGCTAGTTAACAATGTTTTGAAGATAAATTTGATTTAACAAAAACATATTTCATATTTTTCACACTTTAATAAGTACAAGTCTCAATTATCACACACATGCATATATGCTGCTTAATTTCTTATAATATTTTACTATTTAATCATCTTATCTAAAAATAATAAATTCTAACAAAATATTAAATTTTGCATAGGTTTGATAGAACTTTATTAGTATTGGTTCCTTTGTAAAATATCTTTTTATAAAATTATTTTGCTCTTAAAAAAACACATAGATATAGATTTAAGATATTTATACCAAAGGATTTATATATAGAAAAAGGAAAAATGTAAATAACTACATATTGAAAAATTGACTTAATAGTCATTTTTTAGTATACCTATTTTTTTAAATCTATCTAAAATATCTCAACATATATCATTCTCAAAGAACCTATTGACTTATATCACAAATCTAGTAAAAAATGGGCACCTATAATTATTCACTACTTAGAGTTAATAGCGTGACATGCGCAAAAAGATACCATATTTAAACTTCACATGAGAGGCTATTAAAGAAAAAGTATACATCCAATTTCATTCACAATTAGCATGAATAAAAATGATAAATGACTTGGACTACTAAAAAAAATAGGATTCATGCACTTCTTTGACATTCATCAACTAGAGATGAATGCAAATGCCAAAATAAAAAAAATCTCCAAGCTCCAAAAGACTCTTCAAGAGTGATTATTTGGAAAATATTAGTGGCATGGATAAATTATTGAGCAAGATAATGAGATTATCTATTCCTTCAACTTTCATTCCTTGGATGTTTTAGTTCATCCATACCATGCTAGAAGATTAAGACATGATTCACTAATACCAAGTTTTAAGTGATAACTTACATGACTAGTTGACAATAATGGAAGAGACCAAAATGTTATATATCTTCTTATTAGATATAATCTTTCGTTATGAATACAATATATATTGGGTTAACATAGAAAGGTAGAATAGGAATGAGATCAAGACATATGAATGTCTATAAATGTTTCCCTCAACTAAAATTTAAAAACTCAATAGTGAATTGCAAGAAAACAGATGGCATATTTATCATGTACATAGTAGGAATTTTGGAAGGAGACCTAAACAAAATACTATTAATGAATTATTCACAATTTATTAACTAATACAACAACTAGTTTATTCAATTTCTAAACTTTACATGCATAATGATGCAATGATATTTTGGAGCACCCTATAAATTTCTAGAATATCACATAAAGAAGACCATATTATTAATATCAACATGATGGTGTAAAACACATAAAAATTTAGAGGAGAAGCATAGAATGAGTTTACGATTCCCAATAATTATTAATGTATGCATGCCCTCCCTTCCCTAGTGTAAAGAACTTAAATGTTGAAGTTTTGAAGATAATTTTTCCCTTTCACACTTAAAAAAAAACATCTGATCCAAATGGGATGATACAGATCAGACACATGGACCGGATTTTTGGGCTGACTGTAGTGATATTCATGATGTAAGATAAAATACTTATTATAAGTTAACTACCTTTCAAGTATGTAATTTTGCAATAACTGAAGCCCCTGATCATTATCAAAAGACAAGATTGTTTTACATGAATCATATGAAGATAATATAATATTTAAAAGTCCCATTCCACTACTAGGTGGAAGAGGAGTTGGCATCCTAAAGGAGTTTGTAGGATAATTTATAAACTTTAATATGACATGTTTAAGGAATAAGATTGAGAAATTGAAAGATAAATGAATGAACTTAACCTATATTTATGAGAAACCAAAGAAAATTAAGAAAAAATATAATAGAGAAGGTTCTTTATCTTATATATAAGAGATGGAGGCACAAGAGTCAATTAAAGAGATTAAAAACAACATAAAGATTCTTCATATTTATTTTGTAGTTGAAGTTATAGATTCTTAGGCATAATTCAAGACATGGAAGGGAACCATAATGAATTATCTATAGATTACTCAAATGTTAAGAGATAAATGATCAAAATCTTCTTCACAACTATTATTGCAAATTCAAATGCTCAATTGTTAATTAGGAGAAACTTTTTTTATCAAAATACTTTTGAATAGACTAAAATGTAGATAGAAATCATCAATATTAAAAATGACATGATTACCAAATATCTAGAAATGCTCAACTAATTGAGAAGTCAAATGGTGTATGTGAAATATGAATATCATATAATCTTGGAGGTATTAATTCGACAATATTTAAATTAAAAGGTCTAAAGGATTCAATATTTAATCAACTAAAATATTGTCAATAATCTTGATAGATTTACTAGAACCAACTTTAAATGAACAAGGCCTGCTAGAAGCAAGAAGATAACTCTTACAATTCAATAATCAACACAACAAACAAAATCTAAAAGAAAATCTTACTTTGATTGAAGACCTCCTAACCTTGTGGATTTCGTTAATAAATCACTAATCCTTTCACAATTGACCCAAACATAATAGAGTCAAAAGACTTAATATCAAGCTTACTAAATAAAATTATTTAATAATAGAAACTAGACCAATGTTAACTTTTCTTGTGTAAAGACTTTAAAAACCCACTTAATGTAAAAACAAACACCAGAAAGAATAATATTTTTTAACTCCCAAAAGATTGGATAAAGTTTTCTAATTCCTTTACCATCTAACAAAAAAATTATAATAATTTTATTTTATCAACTAACCTTAAAAAACACAACAAACACAAGTGCTAAAATAAATCTATCTATTTAATTTATTTAATTTTAAATCAACCTCTCATAAATCTCAATTGTTTATATTTTGTAAAAATAAATCACAATAAATATTTTTCTTTATTAAAATAAATCACTAAATACAATAATATTATTAAATAAATATTTTTATAAACATAACTCAAAATGTTAAAAATATTTAATATAAATAATATGATATTAAAATAAATAATTAAATACAACCATATTATTAAATATATATTTATAAACATAAGTAAAAACGTTCGAAAAATACTAAATATAAATAATATGCTATTAAAATAAATAATGAAATATAATAATATCATTAAACATATATTTTATAAAAATAAATAAAGTAAATCAAATGTATAATTTAACACTATTCATTAGTAAATACCTATCAACTACAGGTAATAATCAATTGAGAAATTCTAAATATTAACAAATATACAATTTTTAAATGTAAATCTTTTAATTGAAAAAATAGAAAATTAATACATACAAGTATTATAAATGAAATGTGACATTTCTTTAATCTGTTGCTTTGAGCAGCGTTCCAAACCTCCATGCTCTCAGCAAGAGTGGCTATGGGAGAGGCGCTGCAATCACCCTAGTCATAAATAAATAATAATAATATCTTTTATAGTCCACAATGCTACCCATCTATTTATGGGTCTATAGATGGGTTAGAGTAGTATGGGATTAGGGACTACAGTATGAGGCACCACAATCACTTAGGCATAATCTTTTTTATATCAAAATATATATAATTGTGTCATCAATTTTATTCATCCTATCAAAATTTAGAAGAAACAAAAATGCATTAGCCATTTCAATTCATTCACATACAACTTTTCAAAGAATATGTCTAAATAGCTTTTTGTTTTATAACATTCATCTTATCATTAAATATTTTTAAAAAAATTTGATATTTTCATTTTCATTATAGGTTTCCATGTTTTTATTTTCAATAATCATTTTATTAAATTAAAAAATATTATCTATTATTTGAACATTAACAAATCCAATTTTAACTTCAAAAGTCTTTACCTTGATAACTATCCCACCAACTTTTTATAACTATTTTTCTTTATCTACCTATTTACTTCAATCTTCTTCACTTTGCATCATACAAAAGATTCTATAATTAAAAAATAGTTTAGTTAAATGTGAAATAGAACTGAATTTAATATCAATAATTAATATTAATATAATTCCGTTTTAAATATTAATTGCGGAATTTCTTTTTTATGTTAAAGTAATATATATCTATTTTAACTCAAATTTGATTTCCAAAAAAAAATTGAAATTTTGCAAAGCATAAGATGAGTGGCATCCAAAGACTTTATTCAAGTTTAACCTTCGAACCAATACAATAATTCAATTTTAGAAAATAAAAACTTATTATTTTAGATGAAATTCCAGTGGTTCTTAAAAATTGATTTATTTTTTTATTATAAATGTATTTTTTATTGATTATTTTTTAAATAAACCATGTCTATACATCATATATATTTTGAAACACTCGTAACCTTCATTTATTAGATGTAAAAATTTAGAAACACTTTACTCTTTACATATGTTTGAAAATCTTTGAATTTCATTTTTTCAGCAAATAAAAAATTGTTCATTTATATTTTTAGACATTACACCAAGAATATTAATTAGTTATTTGATTTTCTTTTTAAAAAATTCAACACAATTTTATAAGTCTTTTACACTAATACGATGTTTTATAAGAAATTATTATATTTTTTTAATATTTTTTTTCTTTTTTAGTATAAATATCAATGAAATCTAGTTTTTTAATTGAATTTGAAATAATATTTTTTCAAAAGATGTGATTTTCTATAATAATTAATCTAACTATTCAAAGATCTCATACATCTCATACAATATTAAATTATTTGATTTTTTAAAAAACATTTCATACAATTTAATATGGGTCCTTTACACTAATACAATGTTTTATAAGAAAATATTAAATTTTTATTTGAGTAAAAAACTATATTTATTGAAATTTGAAATATTATTTTTTTGAAAAAAAATGATTTTCTCTAATGATTAATAAAAACCATTCAAAGATAAATTAGTATTTAATAAATTACAAAGATTTTGTGAAAAATCAATCAACCTATTATGCATAATTACCTTATAGCAATCTTTTAGCAATTTTAGACTCTCTTGAAATATTGGTTGACTTACGCAATACAAAAATTAATTATTATAAAAAATAATCTTTAAATTTAAAAGTATTTATTTTATAAAATTAATTTAGGTAATGTAAAAGATCATACATGTGATTTTATATTGATGATATATAATTCTATTAAAAAGTAGAATTGAACCAATAACATATATATTTTTTTATAAATTAAAGATAATCATGAATTCAATTCAAATAGCCTCAATTTTTATATTACTATTGTTTACAAATTAACTATTCATAAATGAGACCAATTTACAAGCTCTCATGACACAAGTATGAGACTAATATTAGCTTCTTTCAAGCAAGCATATTGGAAAATACATATGGAAGACCAAGAGTCACAACTTAGAAATCCACTTATTCAGAAACCACATCCACATGCACGTACAAAATTACCATCAACCTTAGTAATTGCCTTGTGGGTTATCTCTGCAATAAATTCTAAAGACCCATTTATAATTTCTGATGCAATAGTTTGAGCATTTGATTCATAGACAACATTGCCCAAGTATCCTTGAGGCAAGGGAGGATTCAACCTTTTTCTTCTATCCACTGGAATACTAGCTTTTGTTTTTACATCCCCTTCAAGCCCTCAATCTTTTTTAATGCATTTCCACATATGGGGAACGGGGATTTCAAAAGTAGTAAAGGGTTTCTTTGATTTGTCAAACCCATTTACCTTTGACTTGACCTTTTGTAAGAATACTGCATCAAAATGAAACTTTTTTGTGATTTGACTTGAAATTATTGGAAATTGCTCATGGATCATACTATTATACTCAAAATAATCAAAACACGGTTGGGGAGGATCTCTTGCTTTCAATAGAGACCGGTCATTTACCGGAGGTATAATATACTCTCCTCTAACAACTTTTCCCAATGAATTCATGAAAGATCTAGTTGCTTGCACATCTGCAAAACAATAATGATGACTAACTAGGCCTATCACCAACCCTCCACAAGAAAATCGAGTAAACTACATCAACAAACATATTTTCCAAAATCATGTTAGTCTAATACATGTGTAAAACATGTCTTATAATACCTACATACGTAAATTCATTTTCTTGTACTGGATATAAAAGATATGATACTTGAATGAGTAAGATAGTAGTTGTTTGAAGATAGATAGATGCATTTTAAGATGTCTATACTTGTTTTGCTTCATCAATATCACTTATTACTTCATCATTTTTAATTGTTCTAATCTAAGTCAAGTACAATATGTGCATACATAAATTAATTTCCTTCCATAGATATAGTGGAGTCTGATACTTGAACGAATAAAATAGATAGTCAACATCAGTAGATTTCCACAATCCATTCGACTAATAGTGTATGCTTCTAGATTCGATTGTGAGAGAATTTTTACATCAACGTTTCAGATCATGGAGTGTGATCTGAAACGTCAATGCAAAAATTCTCACATAATGGAATCTAGAAGCATACTGTGATCCAAAACGTTGATGCAAAAATTCTCACACAATCGAATCTAGAAGCATACACTATTAAGATAGATAGTTGTTTGAAGATAGATAAATACATTGTAAGATATCTATACTTGTATTTCTTCATCATTATCATGTATTATTTTATCATTTCTAATTGTTTTAATCTTTAAGTCTTATAATACCTGCCTACACAAATTCATTTCTTTGCGTGAATATAATGGATTATGTTACATGCATGAATAAGATAGATATTTGTTTGAAAATTGATATTCTTTTTGTCTTTTAGATAGATGTGTTTTAAGATATTTGTACTTGTATTACTTCATCATTATCATGCATTAATTAATCATTCCTAATTGTTCTAATCTAATTCTTATAATACCTGCATATGTAAATTCATTTCCTTACATGGATATGGTGGGTTACGATACCTGCAAGAGTAAGAGCTCAACAACCATGGTGGGTGTGGGTGTTATCAACTCAAGGAGGAATTGAGAGGGATGAAAGGGCATTGCATCTACTAATATCCCATCTTCTGTGTCTTCTATCACAAGCACACCCTCATCATTCAGATTGATGCTAAGGCAGCCATTGGGTGTTTCTTTGGTGTATAAATTAAAAGGGAGAGGACTTAGGCATAATCCTTTTTATATCTATATATATATATATATATATATATAATCGTGTCATCAATTTTATTCATCCTATCAAAATTTAGAAGAAACAAAAGTGCATTAGCCTTTTCAATTCATTCACATACAACTTTTCAAAGAATATGTCTAAATAGCTTTTTGTTTTATAACATTCATCTTATCATTAAATTTTTTTTAAAAAAATTGATATTTTCATTTTCATTATAGGTTTCCATGTTTTTATTTTCAATAATCATTTTATTAAATTAAAAAATATTATCTATTATTTGAACATTAACAAATCCAATTTTAACTTCAAAAGTCTTTACCTTGATAACTATCCCACCAACTTTTTATTACTATTTTTCTTTCTCTACCTATTAACTTCAATCTTCTTCACTTTGCATCATACAAAAGATTCTATAATTAAAAAATAGTTTAGTTAAATGTGAAATAGAATTGAATTTGATATCAATAATTGATATTAATATAATTCTGTTTTAAATATTAATTGTGGAATTTCTTTTTTATGTTAAAGTAATATATATCTATTTTAACTCAAATTTGATTTCCAAAAAAAAATTTGATATTTTGCAAAGCATAAGATGAGTGGCATCCAAAGACTTTATTCAAGTTTAACCTTCGAACCAATACAATAATTCAATTTTAGAAAATAAAAACTTATTATTTTAGATGAAATTCCAATGGTTCTTAAAAATTGATTTATTTTTTATTATAAATGTATTGTTTAATTATTGATTATTTTTTAAATAAACCATGTCTATACATCATATATATTTTGAAACACTCGTAACCTTCATTTCTTAGATGTAAAAATTTAGAAACACTTTACTCTTTACCTTCATCATTTGACAAATCTGATTGGAAAGCCTTTTATCCAAGAGAACTTGAAGAAAGCAGGAAAGAGAATGAAGAACTTAAAGACCTTGAAGAACTATTTGCAAGGAAAATGCCTAAAGGTTCGGTTGGAAGTAAGTATGAAGGTAAAGCACCCTTTAAATGTTTTAACTGCAATAAGATTGGTCATATGGCTTCAAGATGCCTTGATAGACATGCTAGACTAAGAGAAGAAGCTAGAAGGACATACAAGCCTAACCCTGAATATCAGAGATACAGATTTAAGAAGAATAAAGACAAATCTTGTTACATTGTTGATGAAGGTGTGACTGATGATTCTGATGAGGATCCAACATACAATGGATGGGTTTTTGTTGCTATAACAAAAGATCAACAGACACCTACTACTCAACTGGTAGAATAGGCCTTGGCAGCAAAAGTTGAAGTAAAGGATGAATGGATCATTGATTCAGGATGCTCACATCATATGACATGAGACAAAGGTAAATTATTGAACTTTCAAGAATACAATGGTGGCTTAGTGAGATTTGGAGATGACAAAGCTTGTTCAATCAAAGATAAGGGTACAATATCTCTTGATGGTAAGCATAACATTGACAATGTTTACTATGTTGAAGGATTAAAGCATAATCTTTTGAGTGTTGGCCAATTAGTTGAGAAAGGATTTCAGTTACAATTCATAAATGGAAAATGCAAAATCATGAATAGAACTGGTTTGGAAATTGCAACCGGTAATCAGACTAGAGGTAATATCTTTCATTTGAATAACAGTGAAAAGACATGCTTGATTGCACATATAGATGAAAGTTGGTTATGGCATAAGAGACTTTGTCATGTAAACTTTGATTGCATGGTGAAGATCAGTACTACTAAGGCAGTTAGAGATTTACCTAAAATTGTCAAACCTCAGAATACAGTATGTAAGGAATGTCAATTTGGAAAACAAGTTAGAGCTAGTTTCAAAAGTATTCCAGAAAAATCCAATAATGCTCTTGATTTGATTCACATTGATTTATGTGGTCCAACTAGAACTAAAAGCTTACAAGGTGATAGATATTTCATGCTAATCATTGATGACTATTCTAGAATGTGTTGGGTTACTTTTCTTAGAGAAAAATCAGAAGCACTGGGAAAGTTCAAATTGTTCAAAGCATTGGTAGAAAATAAAACGGATAAGAAAATCAAATGTCTAAGATCAGATCAAGGAGGAGAATTTACATCTAAGGAGTTTAATACATTATGTGAAGTAAATGGAATCAGAAGACAGCTATCAGCACCTCCAACACCACAACAGAATGGAGTTGTTGAAAGGAAAAACAAAACTATCTTGGATGTAACAAGAAGTATGTTATCAGAAGAAAACCTACCACATGTATATTGGAGAGAAGTAGTCAGTACAGCGGTCTATACATTCAACAAAGTTCACATCAAAGGTGAAACCGGTAAGACCCCTCATGAACTATGGTCTGGTAATACTCCTACTCTTAAGTATTTCAGAATTTTTGTAAGTAAATGTTATATCAGAAGAGATGAGTATATTGGCAAATTTGATCCTAGAAGTGATGAAGGAATATTTCTTGGTTATTCATCTAAGAGAAAGGCATATAGATGTTTTAACAAAAGATTGCAAAAAATTGTTGAAAGTACAAATGTAAAGATTGATGAACAATTCAGAGGAACTTCAAGGTATATAGACTCTGAACCGACATCCACTAGTACAGAATGAAGATCCAGTTACCCTGGTATCATCTAAGGATTCCACAGTAACTGAGGAACCGCAACAAACAAAGACACCCCGGTATGTAAGACTGAATCATTCTGAAGATCAAATAATTGGAAACAAGTTTAAAGGAGTTATGACAAGAGGAAGATTGGCAAATGAAGAGGTATGTCTTATTTCTCAAATTGTACCATCATCTGTTAATGAGGTATGTGAAGATAAATTTTGGATTAAAGCTATGGAAGAAGAATTAGAACAAATTGAGAAAAATAACACTTGGACATTACTTCCCCGGCCTAAAGATAAAAATGTAATTGGAACCAAATGGGTATTCAGAAACAAACTTAATGAAGATGGTAAGGTTGTCAGAAATAAAGCAAGACTAGTGTGTAAGGGATATTCTCAGAAACAAGGAGTTGATTACAATGAAACTTTTGCACCGGTAGTTAGAATTGAGGCAGTCAGATTATTTTTGGCTTTTGCGGCACAAAAGAACTACAAAGTTTATCAAATGGATATTAAATGTGCATTTTTGAATGGAGATCTTGAAGAGGAAGTCTATATTGAACAACCTGATGGATTTTATTTGACAGATGACAATGATATGGTTTGCAGGTTAAGAAAAGCTCTGTATGGATTGAAGCAAGCTCCAAGAGCTTGGTATGCAAGATTGGAAAAGTATCTTTTAAAGATTGGTTTTACTAAAGGGAATGCAGACAACAATTTATATTACAAAATAACTAATGATGACATCTTGATTATAGAAGTATTTGTTGATGATATAATCTTTGGAGGAAAATATGGATTATGTAAAGAATTTTCTATTAAAATGCAACAAGAATTTGAAATGTCTATGATTGGAGAAATAAAATTCTTTTTAGGATTGTAGATTTCACAGACTGATAAAGGTATATTCTTGAGTCAATCCAAGTACTTAAAAGAGTTACTTAAGAAATTTGGGATGGAAAACTCTAAACCGGTAAGCACACCTATGACAACAAATGATAAATTATCACTAAGGGATGAATCTATACCTATTAATCCAACTAGATACAAATCTATGATAGGAGGTTTACTGTATTCGACACAAACCAGACCTAATATTATGAATGCAGTATGTATTGTTTCAAGATTTCAAAGTAATCCTAGAGAAAATCATGAATCAGCAGTAAAAAGGATTTTCTGGTACTTACAAAGCACTACAAATCTTGGATTATGATATCCTAGAGATGAAAACTTTGAATTACGTGCATACACAGATGCAAATTGGGCAGGAGATGTGGATGTTAGAAAAAGCACCACTGGCGGAGCATTCTTTCTTGGAAACAAATTAGTTTCTTGGTTGAGTAAGAAACAAAGTTGTACATCTTTATCAACAGCAGAATCAAAATATGTTGTAGCAACAACTAACTGTACACAGGTACTATGGCTTAAGCAAATGTTGAAAGACACAAAGGTAAAATGCAAGGAACCTATTACTAGCTATTGTGATAACACTGCAGCAATTGATATATCTAAAAATCCGGTATTACATTCTAAAACCAAACATGTTTCTATCAAACTGAATTTTCTATGGGAAAATGTTGAAGCAAAGGAAATAAAACTGGTTTATGTGAATACTAAAGATCAGATTGCAGATATCTTTACTAAACCTCTACCTAAGGAGACTTTTGAATATCTCAGAGATCGGCTTGGGGTCATACCCCCACCGGTAGAGACTTAGGAAGTTGATGATTGTCATCAACTGACAAAATTAACAGAGAAATCTTTTATTCCGGCTTTGATGGGAAGCTACTTCTCAGGGGAAGTAGTTGGTATATTGAATTGATTGGTATTTTGTATATGAACTTGGTTTTGTTTTAACTTTGGCATTTGATGTCAAAGGGGGAGAGATTGGTATGGAAAAACTTTTAAAAACACAAGGAAAACATATGTTGCTCCTAGGGGGAGAGATTGTTGTTTGGGAGAGATTATTACTCTCTGTATCTATATTTTGATTTCTGGTTATGATCTCTTTTTGGAGATTGTTGGTTTTTTGTATTTGGCATTTTTGTTTTGGCACTTTGATGGTTTTTCCATCTTGTGTTTCCATCAATGCCAAAGGGGGAGATTGTTAGTATTTTGGTATGGTTTTGTCATTGATGTCAACACTTACTAAACACTTATCAACTCTGGCACTTTGAAGAATCAACAACATTCACCGGCAAGCAAGTGACTCATGCATAGTCACCGGTATCCGGTACACCGACAAGATATAATGATCACCGGCACTTGGAATGATATGGAAAACACTTGGTTATGTCGAAGACATCATGTGGATAGTTTGTTTTGGAGTTTTGTTTATTGGCATATTCATATTTGCATATTTGTTGTTACCGGCAAATAGGTCCAGGGTTACACCGACAGGTTTATCTTTTCTAGATCAGCATAGCACACTATGGAGATGATTAATTATTGTTGTAAATGCATTAAGCCGACATGTTCAATCGGTATTGCATCGGATATTGTATTGTTTGTAAAATGTTTTTATTGTAATATCTTGTAGAGCCGACTACTAAAATTGGTCTTAGGTTATGGTATAAATGTAAGATCTTATTTGTAAGATCAAGTGTGGAATGCGAAAAAGGATTGTGTGAAGGTATATGTGAGAATAAGCAGAGCTATATACACAGACATCATTTAAAGATTGAAGGAAATTTTTTGTGAAGACAATCAGAACTACACCAGTACTGAATCCAGCATACGAAGATGCTATTTTGTGCAGTACATTCTTATTGGATTTAACCATCCAACTGTAGTCAGTGTGACTCCCATTTTGTGATTGAGCAGTGAACTCTAGGCGGTTGGCCTTTCTGCATGTGCAGACCCCATTAATGTACACTTACTATCTTTAGTAGTATCATCTGATTGTGGGTAAGGTTTCCCACCATGGTTTTTCCCCTTACAGGGCTTCCACGTACAAATATTGGTGTTATGTGTTGTGGATGACTTTGTCTTTATGTTTCATGCACTAATCCTTACTGGTATAGCAATTAACTGTTAAAACTGTCTATCGACATATTAAACTGGTTTACCGGTATTAAGCATTAAGTTGGTTAAGTTGTTTTTGGTTTGAATTTATTTGACAACTGATTCACCCCCCCTCTTAGTTGTCTCCGGGACCTAACAAGATGCATTTTAAGATATCTATACTTGTTTTTCTTCATCGTTATCACTTATTACTTCATCATTTCTAATTGTTCTAATCTAAGTCAAGTACAATATATGCATACATAAATTAATTTCCTTCCATAGATAGAGTGGAGTCTGATACTTGAACGAATAAAATAGATAGTCAACATTAGTAGATTTCCACAATCCATTTGACTAATAGTATGCTTCTAGATTTGATTGTGTGAGAATTTTTGCATCAACGTTTCAGATCATGGAGTGTGATCTGAAATGTTGATGCAAAAATTCTCACATAATGGAATCTAGAAGCATACTTTGATCCAAAATGTTGATGCAAAAATTCTCACACAATCGAATCTAGAAGCATACACTATTAAGGTAGATAGTTGTTTGAAGATAGATAAATACATTGTAAGATATCTATACTTGTATTTCTTCATCATTATCATGTATTATTTTATCATTTCTAATTGTTTTAATCTAAGTCTTATAATACCTGCCTACACAAATTCATTTCCTTGCGTGAATATAATGGATTATGTTGCATGAATAAGACAAATAGTTGTTTGAAAATTGATATTCTTTTTGTCTTTTAGATAGATGTGTTTTAAGATATCTGTACTTGTATTACTTCATCATTATCATGTATTAATTAATCATTCCTAATTGTTCTAATCTAATTCTTATAATACCTGCATATGTAAATTCATTTCCTTACATGGATATGGTGGGTTATGATACCTGCAAGAGTAAGAGCTCAACAACCATGGTGGGTGTGGGTGTTATCAACTCAAGGAGGAATTGAGAGGGATGAAAGGGCATTGAATCTACTAATATCCCATCTTCTTTTCCTTCTATCACAAGCACACCCTCATCATTTAGATTGATGCTAAGGCAACCATTGGGTGTTTCTTTGGTGTATCTCCCTGTCCATTCTCTGAACTCTACCAGAACTTTGTCGAGTCCTTCCTTCAAAACCTCTGAGCTTGGTGTGGGAGCTTCAAAAACATACACCACTTTGTTGAACATTGGGTGTGCAATCAAATAGAAATTGCTTAGTTCAACAAACTTGCGTTGATCTTTACCCATACAAGGTTTGATCAGTACACCTTCACCTCTCAACACCTTCATTCTTCTTTCTCTCTTTCTCTTTATTGCAAATGCAATGTCTTAATCTCAACCTTTCACAGACACTGCTATTCTGAACCATTTGTTCTCAGTATATAAAGAAAGTTAGCCAATTGCCTATTTTGTAGAACTTGAAAAATAAATTCTTGGTGATTTAATTTTTTCTCAGATGAGGTGCTTGATAAGATGGATACCATTATCATTATCTGCAGAGACTTGTACTTCACTTACTAGTTCACAGCTGACCCTTGAAGCATTTCAAACCTAGCTTAACCGGCACACTCTAAGCAATTGACTGCTTAGGTGGCCAAGTCAGTGTAGGGCCCTCTTGACCCTCCCTTCCCTATTTCTTTAACTCGAGTCAAGTCCCTATTTTTGTGCATGCTACCATTACAGTGTGTCTTTTTCTTTCCATTTTCGTAGTAGTTCATTTGGATCGTTTAATCTAAATGGTGGAGAATTTGTGTTCTTGAAAGAGAGGTCAAGTGTTCAATTCTCAAGGGGATAAGGTATGTACGCCTCATTTGTAGTGCAGTTAGGTACCTCACGCAAGGAGTACAAGGTAGTCCCATATTGCTCTAACCAATCTTTAGACCCATAAATAGATGGCTACCATTATCGTTATCTACATAAACTTGGTTATTAGGTGTCAATCTAGGTCTTGAGTGTGAGTTGGAACCCCATGTCATCCCCTAGCATGGGCGGTGGTTCTTATTTGGTCCACATGGTCGGGTGGTTTGATGCCTTCTTCCATTGAGATGTTCTTCATTGGATGGTAGTGTGTGTGGCTATGGATTCTATGATTCTTCATTATGCGGATGGTTGTGTAGCTAATCTCTATGTATTGAAATAATATAATGTAACATGATGTCATTGTCAATGTAAAAGAGACTAAGTACTTGTTCCACATATTCTTATGTAACGAGACATGATGATGTAGTAGTTGTGATTATGATCTTGTAATGGAATAAGAGATTGTTTGCCCTCTCGGGTGAATACTTAAAGCATAAAGTTCGTAATGCAGAACAATGCCATAGATATCAGACAAGTATTAGATATGTTATTCCATTCATATTTCGCGTCCTTCACAAGTTATATTCGGAAGTATATAAAGATACCGAGGGGGTGCGAGCACCAACCATCGCACCGCAACTGTCACCCCTCGATTGCCAAGTAACAAACCCAATTACGACTTAATTAACTATTCTTATTCTAGTATACAATAATGCGGCTAACATCATCCCCCCAAAAAAGAAAAGTCATCTCCAGGCAACTTACAACAAAATGGAGAATACATGGAGCTTGCAAAAATCCAGAAGAAGAAAAAAAACTAAGGAAGTGCAGAAGGCGTCCCTGATGAAGAAGGTGCCGGTGGTGGTGTAGCAGTGGATGCCAAGCACCCACGGAGCTCATACACCTACTCCGTCCTCCTCTTGAGATCCCGTTCCATGACCATCTACCGCTCCATAGCAATCTTTACCATATAGGCTGCCTTGAGCACCTCCTTATCCTTCTTGTCCACACTTTCCAGGGCACTGACCAACCGAGTCTCCAACAGCTCCCCCGAGGCCCTCTCCTCTTCCAACTGTATCAGCAAGGCAGACTTCTCTGCTACTAAAGTGTCCACTGCTGCCTGGTTCTGTGCCATGGTAGCCTCTAGCTCACGAAACTTGGTAGCCAGCTCCTCCCGAGCTATTACTGCTGCCACCCTCAAAGTCTCAACTGTAGTTGCCGTCTGTTGTGACCTCCGAAGCTCCAGATAACCTTCATGGAAGGCCTGCTCTACCTCTCTCGCCAATGACTGCATCCGGGTCTCGCCAACTCCCTCAATGAGGCGCCAAGCCTCCAGCATCACCAGGCTCTCCGTGTCTGGCCACCTGACACACTCAAAACACCTCTCAAACTCAGCTCGGCATCCGGTGCAGGCAAAGGTCAACAACCCTTCCATCCGCTCAACCATGGTCACATTGGCCTGGAGCATGGCAGATGACACAAGCCGTTGTGCTCCCAGAGTCATCTCGGTAATAAACTGCTCCAACTTTGTACCTTGCTGACTTTCCACAGGCACCCCCTTTGTTTTGTACGGACTGGTTACTACCACCACAGGGGGTGAGGCAACCCTCTGGACTGCCCTGCTGCTCGGGGAACTCCCTTCCTCGAGATCAATGACATCCAAGGAATACATGGTCCGCCCTGGGGATAGAGTGGCCTCTCTCGGTGCCACGGGTGCCATCTGGTAATGGCTTAACCAGTTAGTGAGGTCATCATGAAGAGTGCCTGCTGCCATCATTGCCTCCTGCATATATCCGAGCAAACCTGACACATCCTGCCCTGTCACATCCGGCACCTCGTGCACCATGGAAGCCTCTGGCACATCGTGGGCCATGGAAGTCTCTACACTCGCCAAGGGCTCCACCTGTGGTGGTGTCATGGCTATCGTCACCCAAGGCTGCCCGAAGCTAGGAACTGGTACCGTGGTGACTACACTCACTATCCCGAAGGACAGCGGCATCGCCAACTGACAAGTCTCTGGTAAGCGGGCTGGTGTAAAGTGGACCTGCACTTGTGATGCTAAAGTAGACCCTACTATACCTGCAGACTCCACTACCTCCTCTTCAGGCAAATGGTCGCCCCTTCTCCCTGTCAGTCAGAAGCTTCCTCCGCTTACCTGGGAGGTGTTTGTGGGCTCCTCCCTACCACTTTCTGCATCATCAGCCTCAGACTCTTCTGTGTTGGACTCTGTATCGGACATGGTGGCCTTCTTTCTTTTTGTGCCCAAGCGTGCCTCTATGCCATGTGCCAAGACGTCCAAGTGTGACCAATAGAATATGGGCGGCTGGTTTGGTGCAATACACCCCTGCGGCTCCAATGGCTATGAGCCCGGGGTGATCTGCGTGCGGAATGCGTCGAGGAATAATCCAATGGCATGATGTGGCATGTAGAACTTTTTGTATTGCAGCGTCATGAACTCGTCCAACCTATCCGCCAATAGTGACGCCCAGTCATATACCACTCCATTGTGCAACCCGTTCATCAACACTATCTGTGCAATGGCTATGTCTGACGTGCAGGTGGCACTTGTGAGGCGACTCTTCACCATTGACAACAGGCATCGCCATACTCCCTTGGCAAAAAATTATTTCTTCACCCCCCGACTCTTGCCTGCACTCTTGAGGCTATCTTTCTCGCCTTGGGTAAGGTTATCGCGCAACATCAACTGCAGCAGTGTGGCACGATTTTCTAGGGATATTTTCTGTGAAGTGTCTATTTTCTTTCCTTTTATCCTCGATATGCCAAATACCCTAGTGAACTCGCCTGCCGTGAATGACACTGTTATCCTTTGATGTTGATAATCAAATACTGACTGGTGGCGATGTCTGTCATAGCTGCCAATCATGGCACGCAAAACCACCTCAAAGTCCTTTATCAAAAAAATTGGCATCTGGACGACCCAGTGTACCTGTGCCTGGTGAAGACTTTTCTTTATTAAATCATCCCGAGGTGTCTTTGCCCACCAATTCCGACAGTTGATTCCATTCAAACCCTCGAACATAATATTATCTGCCATTATTTCATCTTTGTCCTTTGTCGCTAAGGGTTTGGGATGATGCTTCTTTCTTTTTTGACTGGTGCTCATACCGAGACTACCTACAATGTGCACCCCAGATGGCAAAATCTGTTTGCCTGTGTCTGCACTGGTTTCTTTTTGCCCTGCAACTTGTCTTCTAATGGCTGCAACCATTTCCACCAATCTGCCTTGTTCCTGTTTATGTCCATTGGTCTCGGATTATTTCTTCAATTTTTCTTTTATAACTTTTAAAAAAATAAATAAAAACCCATCCGGCACTTTCCAAATAACCTTCCCCAGCAGACTTGTGCGGCTTTGTGCGGTTGCTACGGACTTGTGTGGCTGTGCATGTGCGGGCTGCGGCATGTGTGGCTTGTGCGGGCTGCGGGCGTGTGTGGCTGCGGGAGTGTGCAGGTTGTGGGCATGTGCGGCTGCGGAAGTGTGCGGGTTGCGGGAGTGTGCGGCTGCGTTTTATGTGTGTGGCTGCATTTTATGTGTGCGGTTGGCGGTGTGCGGTGACCACCGCATGGTGGTTCCACCGTACGGTGGGTCCACTTTTGTTTTTTTTATATATATAATTTTCGTACGGTATGGTCAGCGTACGGTTTTTCTTTTAAAATTCCGTACGGTACGGTCAGCGTACTTTTTAATTTTTTTTTATCAGATTTAGTCTATTAAGCATCCTGACTGGATGGTCTGGGCTCCCTCTGTTCGTGGTAAATTTTTAATTTTGACCCATTGACAGCATCTGGTATCTCTTCCTCATCCAACGTCCACAACTTAATTGCCCCATTGGTATTGACCACTGCTAATGGCCCCACCGCACGGTGTTTCCACCGTATAGTGGGCCCACTTTCATTTTTTAAAAAAAATTCCGTACGGTACAGTCAATGTACAATTTTTTTTTTTTAATTAGATTTAGTCTATTAAGCATCCTGATTGGATGGTCCGGGCTCCCTCCGTTCATGGTAAATTTTTAATTTTGACCCGTTGATGACATCTGGTATCTCTTCCTCGTCTAGCGTCCACAACTTAATTGCCCCGTTGGTATTGACCTCGCGTACCTTGAAGGGCCCTAGCCAACGTACTTTGAATTTCCTAGGTTAGATTTTGTTCCTTCCATTGAATTTCAATACCAACTGCCCAGGAGTAAACTTCATTCTCCGGAGATGCTTGTCGTGCCAAACCTTCCATCTTGCTGGGCTGTCTCTGTCGCCCACTGAGCCATCATCCTTCGTTCGTCCAATTTGTTCAAAGCGTATAGTCTCTCCCTCAGGCTTTCCATGTCACCAAGTCGATTATCGATGGCGATCCGGAGACTCGACACCATGAATTCAACTGGCACCACGACTTCTTGTCCATACATTAGCTGGAAGGGAGTCTGTCCAGTAGTTACCTTGTAAGTTGTTTGGTATGCCCAAAGTACTGACGGTAGGCGCTCCTCCCAGTCATCATTCTCCACTCTGCAAGACTTATAAATCACCAACATGATTATTTTATTGGTCGCCTCGGCCTACCCGTTCGCCCGTGGATAGTAAGGGCTTGATAAGGAGTGGAAGATTTTGAACTCCGTTGTTAGTAATCAGATTATGTGATTTACAAAATGGCCTCCTCTATCACTCATCAGTTGGATTGGAATCCCATACCATGCAACGATGTGTTCATAGATGAATTTTGCTGTATTGACCGCCGAATTGTCCGGTAAGGCCTGTGCCTCCACCCACTTGGTCAAGTATTATGTTGCCACTACAATGTATCTGCATCGTTGGGCTTTACTTGGTTTTAATGGTCTGACAAAATCCAATCCCCATCTCTCAAATAGTTCCTGGGCATTCGATGGGTTGAGGGGCATAAAATCCCTCTTTAATGGTCGTCTGGCCCGTTAGCATGTATCACAGCTTGTCACCCACTCTCTGGCATTATTATGTAGTGTCGGCCACCACAGTCCTGCCAATAGAACTTTCTTGGCCATGGTGTTGGGCCCGATGTGTCCACCTGTGGGCCCTTCATGTGCTTCCCTTAGGACGCCCGAAATTTCCTCTTCTAGGACGCATCGCCGTAGGATTTGGTTGGGCCCCATTTTATACAAGAGGCCATTAATGAGTTGGAATGTCCTGCTCCTCAGTACCAATTTCCTTCTTTCTCCTGGTGGCATCTCCCTCGGGAACCATGATGTCGAGAAGTATTCCCCCACGCTTGCGTACCAGGCGGGGAGAACTGCAATGCGAAATAAGTGAGCATTTGGAAAATCTTCATTCACTCCTTCGGCTGGTTCTCCTGACTGGATTCTCGATAGCTGGTCAGCTATCACATGGCTCTTCCCATGTCTTACTATAATGTTGAATGTAAATTCTTGCAGCAATAGCAGCCATCGGCTGATTCGTCCTTGGATAATTGGCTTGTTTACCCGGTACAGTAAAGCCTGGTGGTCCACATAAAATGTGAACGGGGTGGCCAGCAAGTAATGTCAAAATTTCTAGATGGAGTACACCATCCCGAGGGCTTCCCTTTCTGTGGTGCTATAATTTTTCTCTGCCTTTGACAGGAGTCTGCTTGCAAAGTAGACCGGGTGATCTAGCCCGTGGTCGCCAACCTGCGCCAGTGTGGCCCCTATGGCAAAGTTGGATGCGTCAACGTGTATGTGGAACTCTTTGTCCCAGTCAGGATATGTTAGGATTGGCGCACCCACCAACCGTGACTTCAGTTCTTGGAAGGCCTCCTCCTGAGTTGTCCCCCATGTATACCATTCACCTTTTCTTGTCAGCTTGTCCAGAGGGCAGGATACTCGAGCAAATTTTTTGATAAATCGCCTGTAATACCCTATGTGTCCTAGGAAGGATTTGACTCCCATGACATCTGTCGGTGCCTCCATTTCCACTATCACCCAAATCTTGTCAGGGTCAGTCTTTAGTCCAGCCTTACACACTATGTGTCCTAATAGCTTCCCTTGAGGCACCATGAATCTGCATTTTTTGGGGTTGAGTGCTAGGCGAGCTCGCCTGCATTTCTCCATGCATTCGCCAAGTGTGGCCAAATGTGTATCTTGGTTACTGTAGATGGACCAGTCATCAAAGAATGCCCTGAAGTTCCCTACTGACATCTTTTCAAATATGTGAAGGATTATCTGTTGAAAGGTCGCTGGTGCGTTGCATAATCCGAACGACATTCGATTATATGCGTACATGCCATCCTCCACTATGAAGGCGGTTTTTAATTTGTCTTCTTCGGCGATGGATATCTGGTTATACCTAGAAAATCCATCCATGAATGAATAAATTTCATGACCGACCACTTCTTCCAAGATGCTATTCGTAAATGGTATTGGAAATGGGTCTTTTATGGTGACCGCGTTAAGGCATCTGAAATCCACGTAGATTCGGATCTGGTTTGCCTCCTTTTTAAGGGATATCACTATGGGCGACACCCACTCGCTGGTCTGCAATTTAAAAATAATCCCCGCTTCAAGCATATGTTCAATTTCATCATTCACTCTCACCGCATAGTTTTTATTCATTCTGTACGGCCTCTTTCGTACAGGTATGGCCCCAAGTATGAGTGAAATTTGGTGTATGCATAGTTTTGGTGGCACCCCTTTGAGGTCCTTATACGTCCAAGCGAATACATCCTTGTATTCCATGAATATTTTAAACGCGGTGGCTTTCAGGACTGGATTCCAGTCGTCGCCAACCAGGATGTTCCTTGGCTCTGCTTCCATGCCGAGGTTTGTAGGTTTTACGGACTCTTCGTACCGGATTGGTTTTGTCATGTTAAACCTATGTGTTGGTACTTCGTAGATCGGGGCATCCCCTTCAGTGTATTCCCCATACGCTGGCGGAAATTCATTCTCGTCCCGATCCTCGTCAACCTGCAACATGTTACACCCATACAGCAGCTCGTAGTCCTCCATTTGCCAATGGAAGTGCCCATTAAGGGAATTGATCTCATCCTCAGAACATCCTTGGATTCTGAGGACGCCTTCCTTGTTCGGTTCCCTTCCGTACTTTCCTCCGTCAACTCCACCTTTGCCGTCTGATTTCGACTCTGACGCGAGTTCTTCACTCACAAGTTGTGTTTTCAGGTCGATAATAAATTTTCTCCCGGCTTTCTCCATTGACAATGTGTTACGCTTCCAGTTGTGATTCACTTTGGCTGCCACCAACCACCCTCTGCCCAGAATGGCGTCATATCCTTTCTTGGCAAGCGAAATCACCACGAAGTCGAGGACAAATGGTTGTGTCCCGATGGTCACTTGTTGCACCATGAGTGTTCCAAGGGGTTTGATACCATGTCGATCTGCTCCCAGTAAGTTGAAGGTTGATGACCATAGTGTCGGCTTGCCAAGCTGCTTCCAGGTTTCTTCCGGAAGCACATTCACTCCAGACCCGCTGTCGACGATAGTGTCAATCAGAATCGTGCCCAGTATTCCCATTTCTACCACCGCCGGGTGTCAGCTACTGTATAGTGTCAGGACCAATGGGTCTGTAGGTGTTCTGCTGAAACCATCTGTATTCTGGGTCGCCTGACTGTGCGGGGTTACTTGGACCGTACATAGGAGTGTCGTATGTAATTGTGGCATCATTTCCAGGAGGTCCTTCATCTTCACCGACACTTCAATCTGCAGCATTTGCTTCAGGATATTTTCCTCTGCCTCAGAGCGGGAAGTACTTACCGCTTCCTGGGTGCTCCCTTGTGCCAACATTTCCTTCGCCACTTCAGCCTTGGCCTCCAGCGCCTGCTGCTTCTCCGTACGAGGGTCTGGGTATGTGGCCTTCTTTGCCTGTGACCGTGTGATTTCCAATACCCATTCCTCCATCATGTCGATGTTGAGCAGGTTCACTCCTAACTTTGGGCAAGTTCCATCATTGTGGTCTCCAGGCCCACACCATTTGCATAGTTTTTGTGGAGTTTCTTCTGAGGTGCATTCCCTGGAAAAGTGGCCCCATTGATTGCAGGCTCGGCACTGGATCATTGGTCGTCCCTTTGCATCATATTGGATTTGGCTCCTATTATTATTATTGGTCCTCCCCCCTCGCTGGTTGTTCCAGTATCCGCCAGATGATGCATTATTGTTGGCGGTTTACGAAGTTTCGACGACTGACTGCTCTTGCGTGAAGAGAACTTGTTGGTTCCTGGTTTTCATATTGTAGGGACATTCCTTTGTCAAATGTCCCACAATCTGACAAATGTCACAGAAAGCCTTCTTGGGATAGGACCCCTTGGTGTGTCCGTCACTCCTACAGTCGGTACACCACACGTCATTTTCTTCAGTCTTACTTGTACTTCCTTTCATGGCTTTGAATTCTTTCAGCATTCGTTCCATGTCCTTTTGGAGAGCGTGCACCTTTTTACTCGATTCGCCACCATTGCTGCTTTCCCCGTCAGAGTCTTCATCATTGTCAGATGAATATTTATTACTTTTCTTCTTCCTTGATGTTTTGTATTCACTCTCTAGGTCCATCACCCTATTATAAGCGTCATCATATGACGTCGGGGGTACAATTTTCATCTTTTTTCGTAGGGAGGATTTCAATCCTTCAACGAACCATCATTTTTTCAAGCCCTCTGCCGGTTGGCTTTCCATTTTACCCAACAATTCCTTCAGTCTTCTGTTGTATACCCGTACTATCTCCTTAGTACCTTGTTTGGTACTGTATATCTCCGTTACAATTTCGTTGTCATCACGGAGCAACCAAAACTCCTCCGTGAATTCCTTCTATAGGTTGGCCCACGTGGCCACTTTTTGCTTATCTACATCGGAGTACCAATCTATGGCAACTCCACGTAACGTGGCTGGGAACTGCTGTACCCAGTCATCCTGGTCTGTCACTCCGTTTGCGGACCAAATGGTTTCACATGTACGAAAGTGTTGTAGGGGGTCTTCCTTGCCGTCCCTTGTGAACTTTGGCAATTTTTGTTTACTTTCCATCCCAGGTCGTCTTCCTAGGGTTGGCTGTGCCTGTGTCTGTGGCCCTGCGCTGCTTCCTTCGGCGTCTATGGTGTGTCCTGCATGGGTGACTGGGGGTACGGTGTTTTGCCTATCGTGTGTGGCACCTACACCTGTACGGTTGCCCTCCCCTTCGCTCTCACCCACGCCCACTCCTGGTTCCCTTTGGTGATCTTCACTTCGTGGTGTAAGGGATAAGTTCCTAAACTGATCCCGAGTCTCCTCGACTAGATTTTGCCGTAACCTTGTTTCTTCCAGAAACTCTTCGTGGCTTCATGTCCTATGATTTTCTGGCGACGCGTAGAAATTTCCATCGGCTTCTGCACCCTTCATGACACCTCCTTGGTTTCCCTTGGGCCACCCTTCGACAGGTCATCCTTCGGGAAGTTGCCTCAACCTCCGTCTACATTCTACTTGCTGCTCCAGAATCAAGGCCCTCTGCGCGGCCTCCCACTCGTCCGTTTCTGCTTTTTTATTTCTATCTTTATTCAATAAGTTTGGCATTAATTGTTGCATATTTCCATAAATCACAATACATAAATCAAAACACATCTTTATTAATTCATCTGCTCAAATACAACTCGTGCCAATGACACTTTTATTTGAATATAAAAGTTCAAGGTTCAATTCCCTCCTGGCCTGACACCATCCCGTTCCATTTCCCGTCGACTGTTTTCTTCGTAGTGTCGAAGGATCTGTTGGCATCGCTCTTCCTGGGCAATCTCCTCCAGGCGAGCCTGTTCTGCCAGCGATGCCTGTGCAAGCAATTGGGGGAGGTGGTTCATCAACCGGTTTACTGCCGGGCTAACCTCCAGAGCTGTCCACACGACACTTGGTGGGATTTCCGCCTCCATCGCCTCTCGTCGGACGTAGGTCTGGATGGCTACTTGGAGTAGAATTGAAAATTCTCTTGTTGCCGTGTCTTCTCCTGTGTACAATTCTGTTCACGCGTCGTCAGCCTCTGGGTTTATTTCACCAATGGGTAGGCCCATCGTGTCCATGCGCCATCCGTGTCTTCTGTTCCCGAGTACGTCTAGGCAACGACGCCAAATCTTTGCCCTCTCAGGTGAATACTTAAAGCATAAAGTACGTAATGTAGAATAATGCCATAGATATCAGACAAGTATCAGATATGTTATTCCATTCATAATTCACATCCTTCACAAGTTACATTCGGAAGTATATAAAGATACCGAGGGGGTGCGAGCGCCAACCGTCGCACTGCAATTGCTGCCCCTCGGTTGCCAAGTAACAAACCCAATTACAACTTAATTAACTATTCTTATTCCCGTATACAATAATGCGGCTAACAGAGGTTGTATTCATTGAATGGTTCATGATGTAAGAATGCTAATTAGGTAGAAAGAAATTGAGATCTATATTGGAACCATTTATATTGTATCATAAGAAGGATGTAATTGTAATGATTGTTATGTAGCTAGTATCTTGTGTGCATGCATTAGGACTTGTAGTAGGTTGAGTACTTGTTGAGTTGTGAGGAATTATGTTGGTTATAGATAGATAATAATTATGTTTGTAATCCTAAATTGTCCAGAAAGGAAAGTAAATGAATGAGTATCATTATTAGATTATCCTATGTGCATCTATGATTATGGTGAAAGTGTTAAATGAATATATTGGTAATAGGAAGTGTGTTCTTATGGTTATCTTTAGAATGTGGATAAGAATGAGCAGTTTGTAGGTTATATGGTTGCTCTTAATGGAAATGAACTAGATGTTCTTTAGGTAATATTTATGTGAAAATTAGATGATAAATGGTTTAAAGGGATTAGGAATATTCGATTGGTGCTTTAAAATGAACTTGAGCAATTAATTGGAATATGTTAGGTTATGCATTGATAGTTAATGATTCTCATGAGAAAGATAGTGGTTAATTGGGAATAAATGTTAATAGTATCATGGCATATGGATGTGTTTATGTGTTAATGTTAGCTAGGTATTGACATTGAGATACCCTAGAGAGTTAATAGATGTGCAATGTTATTTCACTTGCATTTTGTGAGAATATGATTATGTTTAAATTGTTATGCATTCATGTTACATTATAGTTAATACATATGAGTAATGGTAGACTAATACGTTGCATTAGTAGATGGTTTCAAAAAAAAAATCCCTATTTGATAGTCAGATTAGTTATTATCTCTAGGGTATTTTGGTGGGCATTACAATGAACATAGTGTAGACTATTTCTAATGTTTTTTTAAATGTGAGGAAATATTAATTGTTTCTAGTAGTAGTGATGTTAGGGATAATGAGAAAGTTTTGAATGTGATTAATAATTTGAAGGTACCCTTTAAGGCCTTATTACTACATACTAACAACTAAATAATTGACAAGATAAGAACTTGAAGGGAAATTTGTCTCATCATTGACCAATAATGTTCATTGTTGAAGATAGATAAAGTGATAGATTCCAATGTTGATGATAGTGGCTAAGATTTCTATTTGTCTTAATATTATATAGTAATATAAATTTAGTTTTTTATTTATTGATATAAAGGCATCCATGGGTACATTGGTGCTCTAAAATGAAATGCCTCTTACATTTTTGCAAGTAATGATTTACTCTTTAATGGCCTAGTTTTTTGAAAATTTGGTTATTTCTTCAATCTAATTATTATCTATATGATGAAACTTGTTTTATAAGTCAAAAGGGAGAGAATTTGGATATGATCTTTATTATATATATAAAAAATATAATTGTGTCATCAATATTAATCATCCTTTGAGAATCTAGGAGACTCAAAGATGCAGGTCATCTCAATTGATTAGATACAACTTTTAAAAGAGCATATTTAAATATCTTTTTATTTTATAAAAAGTTCTAATATTTTTATTTTCATTATCATTATAGATTTCAATGTCTCCATTTTTAAAAAGTATTTTATTAAAAATTAAAAAAATTAATGTTTAAATATTAACAAATTCAATTTAATTTCATTTATATTTAAATAAATAAGAGTATTTGTTAACATTTTATATTTAATCTTCTCTACCTACTTAATGAACAACTTCAGTCTTCTTCGTTAAAAGTATGCTTATTAAAAGTATGCTAAATTAATATTTTATAAATTACATTCAAAATGTTACAACTTTAATTAATGATAATGATTTGTGAATAAAGCATTCAACTTATTATGTAAAATTACCTATATCAATATTTTAGCAATTTAAGACTCCCTTAAAAATATTGGTTGATTCATCATCAACTTACACTTATGCCATGCAAAAATTAATTATTTAAAAAAAAATCCTTTAAATTTAAAAGTA
This sequence comes from Cryptomeria japonica, assembly GCF_030272615.1. Classification (NCBI taxonomy): domain Eukaryota; kingdom Viridiplantae; phylum Streptophyta; class Pinopsida; order Cupressales; family Cupressaceae; genus Cryptomeria; species Cryptomeria japonica. The sequence continues at coordinate 29,306,530 of NC_081415.1, read as the reverse complement.
TGTATTTTATTAAATTGATTTAGATAATGTAGAAAATTGTACATATGATTTTATACACATAATTTATAATTTTACTACAACATAGAATTAAAACAATAGCATGTATATCTTGTATATATTAAAGATAATCATGAATTCAATTCAAATAGCCTCATTTTTTATATTGCTATTGTTTACAAATATTTTGCTCATACATCAAACCAATAGTTTACAAGCTCTTGCAACACAACTATGACACTAATATTAGCTCCTTCTGAGCAAGCACGCTTAAAAACACCTATCAAAGACTAAGAGTTGCAACTTAGAAATCCACTTATTTAGAAACCACATCCACATTGGAAGTGAGTAATGAAAGACCAAAACTTACAACTTAGAATGCCGTATTAGATGTCCTATTGGGATTTATAATTGGATCTCCACATTGAGAAGTCAATGCTTTAACCAATTGAACACAACCCCTTGGACATTCAAATAGTCTTATTAAGATTGACCTTGAGTACATATTTAATACCAAGGTACTATTTACAAAGGAAATGTAATCAAATGTTGAACCCATTATGTTCAAGTACATCCATATGTACTTTTGGCAAGCAAACCATGACTTCTACCTCCCAAAATGATTGTACAAATCAAAAAAGATTATGAGACCTTCAATGGGCATTAATGAAGGACCTACATACAATGGTTCTCCCATTCCAAAATGAAAATTACTTATTGGAAATTTCATCCAACTCAATGGTATCACATCGGTTCCATGATTAAGGATCGTTGGCCCCAAAGTTTCCTTCCTTAGCTCAAAAAAATCAATTGTTTAATGTACAAAATTATCATCAACCTTAGTAACTGCCTTGTGAGTTATCTTTGCAACAAATTAGATAAGGACCCATTTATGGTTTTTGATGCAATAGTTTGAGCACCTGATTCATAGACAACACTTCCCAAGTATCCTTGAGGCAAGGGAGGATTCAACCTTTTTCTTCCATCCACTGGAATGCTAGCTTTTGTTTTTACATCCCCATCAAGCCCTCGAGCTTTTGTAATGCATTTCCACATATGGGCAACAAGGATCCCAAAAGTAGTATATGGTTTATTTGATTTATCAGACCCATTTACCTTTGACTTGAGATTTTGTAAGAATATTTAATCAAAATGAAACTTTTTTGTGATTAGACTTGACATTATTGGAAATCGCTCATGGGTCATATTATTATACTTAAAATGATCCAAACATGGTTGGGGGGGATCTCCTGCTTTCAATAGAGACTAGTCAAGTACTGGAGGTAGAATACTCTCTCCTCTAACAAATTTTCCCCATGAATTCATGAAAAAAGTAGTTGCTTGTCCATCTGTAACATAATGATGACTAACTAGGCCTATCACCAACCCTCCACAAGCAAATCGAGTAAACTACATCAACAAACATATTTACCAAAATCATGTTAGTCTAACATGTATAAAAGATGTCTTATAATACCTTCATACGTAAATTAAATTCCTTGTATTGGATATAATGGGATATGATAGTTGAAAATGAGTAAGATAGATAGTTGTTTGAAGATAGATAGATGCATTTTAAGATATTTATACTTGTTTTGCTTCATCATTATCATATATATTACTTTATCATTTCTAATTGTTCTAATCTAAGTCAAGTATAATATCTACCTACGTAAATTCATTTCTTTCATGAATAAAGTAGAGTATGATACCTAAATGAGTAAGATAGATAGTCAACATCAGTAGATTTCCACAATCCATTTGACTAATAGTGTGTGCTTTTGGATTCAATTGTGTGAAAATTTTTGCATCAACATTTCAGATCACACTTTGTGATCCATAATAGGATGATAGAGAGCGTAATGAAAAAAAAAATCTCATTATGCTCTCTATTGTCTTGATGATTGATCACAAAGTGTGATCTGAAATGTTGATGCAAAACTTCTCACACAATTGAATCCAAAAGCATACACTATTAAGATAATTAGTTGTTTGAAGATAGATAAATACATTTTAAGATATCTATACTTGTATTGCTTCATTATTATCATACATTACTGCATCATTACTAATTGTTCTAATCTAAGTCTTTTAATAGTTATATACGTAAATTCATTTCCTTGCATGAATATAATGGATTATGATCCCTGCATGAATAAAATAGATAATTTTTTAAGATTGATATTTTTTTGTGTCTTTTAGTTAGATGCATTTTAAGATATCTATACTTGTATGCTTCGTCATAATCATGTATTACTTTATAATTACTTATTGTTATAATCTAAGTCTTATCATGCCTGCATATGCAAATTCATTTCCTTGCATGGATATAGTGGCGTCTCATACCTGCAAGAGTAAGAGCTCAACGACCATGGTGGGTGTGGGTGGTATCAACTCAAGGAGGAATTGAGAGGGATGAAATGGCATTGCATCTTCTATTCTCACATCTTCTTTGCCTTCTATCGCAAGAATACCCTCATCATTCAGATTGATGCCAAGGTAGCCATTGGGTGTTTCTTTGGTGTATCTCCCTGCCCATACTCTGAACTCTGCCAGAACTTTGGCTAGTCCTTCCTTCAAAACCTTTGAGCTTGGGGTGGGAGCTTCAAAAACATAGACCACCTTTTTGAACATTGAGTGTGCAATCAAATCGAAATTGTTTTGTTCAACAAGCTTATGTTGATCTTCACCCACACCGGGTTTGCTCAATACACTTTCAATTAGTTAATTAGAAAAATATGCATTAATAATAAAATAGGATTTGAATATTAATTAATGTATATTTAACATTATACCATTAATTAATAACAAATTAACCATTAATTATTACTTAATGAACAAATTAATCATAATTAATAAACTTTATTAAAAACTAAACATTTATTTAAAATATGAAAATATTATATTTATTTTTTTGCATTAAAAAAAATATATTAAAAAAAAATTGCAATTACAAAAAAAAGAAAAGAACGGGGGGGATACCCATGTGGACCCCACGTGGATCCCCCTTAGTAGCAGTTCGCTACCATTGGTAGTGCTACTACCAAAAGGTAGCAGTTCGCTACCATTGACCTAGTGCTGCTACCTTTTGGTAGCAGTTCGCTACCATTGGTAGCGCTGCTGCCAATAGGTAGCAGCCACTACCTTTGGTAGCAATTGCCTCCCGCGTGGTGGGGGTTTGTGCCCTACCACGTGGGTTTTATATTATTATTTTTTTAAAATTTTATTTTACTGTTACAAAAAAATAAAAATGCTTGCACAACAAAATGCACAGTCTTCCAGAGACTTAAAATAATTAAATTTTTTATTTTTTTATTTTTTAAATACCCAGATTTAGGAAGGGTAATCTCTTCAAAACAATACCATGCTGGCATAATGATAAGGATTAATCATCCATTATCCATACCCAGGTAGATTTCTCTGATCAAAACTTGAATTTGAAAACATTTATTTGGAATTTTAACAAATTTCCATTGTAAACAGCCAATCTCAAGTTTATTTTTTATTTTAAAACAATCAGAGCAACCAAAAAATAAACTTGGAATGGAAACAACAAAAAGGGTTTGGATTGGAAATAAACTTGCATCTGTTTCATTTTCCCCAAATAGATGGGAGTTTTCCATCTTCACACACAAATTTCTTAAAAAACCAAAACAATTTCTTTAAAACAAGGAAATCAATGAAATTAACCAGAGGCCTACCTGGCTTAGCAATCCTAGCAAGATTGAAGAAGAGCCCCATTCTCCAGCTCGAGAAATTCCCTCTCTTCCCAAAACCCCCAAAATTTCCATCCAAAAATATTTTCCAAAAATATCAATCTCTCAAATTTTTCCAAAAGTCTAGGTTAAATGGGAAAGGTTTGACCAAAATTTTTATTTTTGGATTTAAAATTTTTATTTAAAATAAATTAGAAAAATCATTCTTTTAAACTATATAAACAAATTAAACTTGTTTTTCAATTTTAAAATTGATTATTCCAAATAACTAAATTTAACCTTTCTATTTCCAAAATGCCAAGGTAAAATTAATTCTATTTCAATTAAATTTAAATCTTTCTTTTCCAACAACATAAACATATTAAGTTTAACATTAAGATTAACTATTTAATTGAACTTGCTCCCAATTTAAATCGAGTAATTCAATTTAACGATAATCACATAAAGAAGCCCTGTTTAATTTAGTCCATTAATCTTTAATGCACAAACACATATTTAATCAAATTAAATACTATAGACTAATTACTCAATTTAACCATACACATAAAACACACAACCCAAGAAGCCAATCGGACAAACGACCCGCAAACCCAACCAATGGGAATACCGACGACGACTGACGATGCTCACTTGAGCACGACTATGGTCAAACAAGGATATCACGACCACCTAATCCAACTCTAAGGATTAAAGGGGTACACTCAAACCTACAAATTTAGGTGGAGACGAACCTCGCACCCATGCGGTACTGTACCTAAAATCTCTTGCAACCAAGAGTCATACATGCATACATATATAAATTTAATGAAAGCATTAGCCCAAGATAATAACACGAAATAGGAAAACTAATAAACTTGCATACAAACTGGTGCGAAAACCACATTAACAGGTATGCACTAAAATCAAAACATCTGACTATAACACTATAATATGATAAACTAACTCAGGTCAAACCGAGATTAGAAATTGATTAGGGCAGGGGTACTACATGATAACCATGGTCAAAGCAATGAATGCTTGATGAGACCCCTGGGTTAGATGGAGGTTAAGTTAGTCAAAAAGTCTCTAACCATGCCACTAAGGGTTAGTTAACCGTTAATGGTTTGAAGACTTTGGGGACAAATTTGTAAGAGTCCTTCAAAATTTGGGGGTATTCAACATCTTGTTGAATGGATAAAGACTTTAATGCCCTTAGAAGACTTTACTCCAAATTTGAGAAGTGACCTCCTCAAATTTAGGGAAAAGGGATAATGAATGGGTTTGGGTTAAATGATTAGGATTAGATGGATTCTAGAAGAAATTAGGAATAGGGTTTAGGATGCAAGTGGGAGATGTAGGAAAATGCAAGTGGGTGATGGAAAATAGAAATAATTAAAATAAATTGCTTTATTTAAATTTGGTTGCAAGTTAGGAAATTAAATAAATTAGATTTATTCAATTTGGGGTAAAATATTAATTAAATGTAAATTTAATTATAAGTAAGAAGAAGGGATTTAATTAAATAAAATGATTTATTCTATTTAAATGTATGTAAAGGGCTTAAGTGAATTTAACTGAATAAATTAAATAATTTATTTAATTAAATAGAAGAATGTGGGTGATTTAATTAAATTAGATTTAACTAAATAGAGGAATGGGAATAAATGAACATTGAATATTCGTTTAGGAATATGGTCATTTTTATACGTCTACAACCACTAGTATATGACTTATAAAGAAATAAACATTTAATTCTAGTTGTTTTTCTAAAATCTGTAGAAATCCATTTTTAAAATAAAGTTCAACCAATTTTTTAAATAATTTCTTTTTACTCAATTCAATCAAGTAAATTTGAAACAAGGATTAAAGAGACATTAAAATCAGTTATTTTTTATAAATTTATACCTCAAGAAATCTTGATCCAATTACTTGATTGATGACATCCTTAATAACACTTCTCAACTGATTTAGAATGTTGACAAATGAAAGAAAGAAAGATTCTTTTATAGTCCATGATGCCAAGCGGTTGTATATTGGTCTATAGATTACTTATAACAATATGAGATTACCCAATACTCCTTGCGGAAGGCATCTAACTGTGCTACAAACGATAATACTCATACGCAAGTTTAACATGAGACTCTAGAATGATATCTCCCTTCTTGCATGATAAATATTGAATTGTTGATGTGTATTAAGATGGTAGAGAAAAGGAATGAAACAAGCTAAGATTTAAGTGACTACAAGTAGTTGAGATATCTCAATAATACCCACACTAATTCCACACATGGGAACGTGAAGTAAGAAATAATAATGAATACCTAAATACAGAAAGTTGATAGTCCTTTATGGGCCATGCCCAACTGATAAATCAGAAGAGAGACTGGTGTAGTTTACTATGCCAGTTGTTTTGATCCCATGAATCAGAACAGAGATAAATCTTGAAAAAGCCATCGTAAATTGCATACACTAAATTGCCGATGATGTAAATTGATGATGATGTAAATGGTAGTAAACAACCCTAATAATTATTAGCTTGTATTCTCGTTTCAGTGAAGCACATCCATGGTAGAGATGGTAGTAAACATCAGTCCAGTGGGGATCACAAGTTTAAGCAATCATCGTAGAAGGAGATGGCGATTTTCTTCTCTTCCAACAGCTAGTGACTTAACAGGATGGGAAGCGTACAAATATTGAACACAGAGATCCATGGATATGGGCCTACCACCATATATCTGAACGAAATAGACATCCCTAGGAACCGCATTAAAGTTCGTCGGTATACTAGGAAGTCCACCATAGAAGGGAATGACATACGTCTCTACTAATTAAACAATGCTAAATTCCTCATTAGATAAATCAAGAAAAAATGAATTGCTAGTTGTGAGCACAAGAGGTTCGAATGATGCAGAGGATAGGGTATCATGAAATGCATGAAAAATGTTATCATTATCGGGGATAACAGTACAACTAATCAAAAGAGGTGGAGCACAATCATGTGAGTCATTAACACTAGATGGAGTAAGACAATCGAGGGAGATAAATCAGTATTTTTAAGGTATACGATTGTCTAGAATGTTTTAGAGAAATAAAGTTTTCTAGAAAATGAGAAATAGCTAGAAGTTGTTCAAGAAAAAGAACTTTCCAGTTTTAGATTTCTAGAAGCTTTTAAGCTCAACTATAAATATGAAGTTGTGCATTGCAATGTAAAACACAATGTATCATGGTTGTAGGGTATGTGCAGGATCATGGTGGGTCAAAATAGACCCTTAAGTAGCAATGATATTTCAGAAAAATAGAGTTAGACAACTTCACGTAAAAAATTGAATAAGTTATGAACATTATTTTAAAAATATGTAGAAAATTGAATGTAGTTTCTAAGCTACTAGTTGTTTTCTATAAAAAATCTATTTGATGAAAATTTGAAATTTCAATGCAGTAGTACTAAAATTTTAGGAAAAAGATAAATAGGTGTATGTTTGACCACCCTACAAACAATCAAATCCGGAAATAGCTGATCTAGATCTTATGGATTGTGGAAACATTATGTCTATTACTCTAACCACAATTAAATCATAATATTTTTTTATAAGATTTTAAATATAAGTAGAAGAATCTCTCTCTCCCTCTCAATTTCCCCTTTTCTCCCTATCTCCCCCTTCTCTCTCTCCCTCCCTCCCTCTCTCCCTCTCTTCCTATCCCTCCCCTCCCTCCTCTCTCTCTCACACACACACACTCCCCATCCCTCTCCCTTTCTCCCCCCTTCTCTCTCTCTCTCTCTCTCTCTCTCTCTCTCTCTCTCTCTCTCTCTCTCTCTCTCTCTCTCTCTCTCTCTCTCTCTCTCTCACGTTTCCTATATGGGAAGATATCTAATATAAAATATTTATCTGATATTCAATCCCTTTCCATTTGGGCACCAAGGTTCAAATGTTGAGCACCAGCAGAAAATTTGGTGCCCATTTAAAAAAAATATGTTTAGATATCGAATATCCAATACATGGACCACACAAAATAGGAATGTGAGTTGTTTTGTGCCTTTCAATGGTCCCTACATTCTTTTTGTAGGTGACAAACATGGGTTTTCAGACATACATCAACAAAATTTTGCTTTTCTGAGATTCTTTTAGACAAATTTGTCATTTGTAATCATTTTAGAACATCTTTGTGGAGGTATAATGGGGATCATCGATCGTTGAAAGAAAAAAGATAAAAGAAAGCTTTCAAATGAGCAAATTGAACTATATAGACAAAGATATATAGAAGATCATAGGAGGAGAAGACAACGTATGTCAACTATTGGTGAAGCATCTACAAATGTTACTTCAAGTGAAGAGGAAAATGCATTTGAAAATGTTGATAAAGTTATTGAAAATGAAAATGAAAATGAAAATGAAAATGAAAATGTAGATATTGATATTGGAAATGTTGAACAAAATATTCAAATTGGGAATGACAATGTTGAAATAGATACTAAAAATGTTCAACATGATATTGAATTTAGAAATGAAAATGTGGGAATTAAAAGTGAAAATGTTGGAATTGACATTGAAGGTGAAAATTTGGAAATTGACATTGAAGGTGGAAATTTGGGAATTCACATTGGAGGTGAAAATTTGGGAAATTTTGACATTGAAGGTGGAGTTGTTCAACCAAGTGAACATTATGTAACACCGAATTACATGAGAAACGAAGACCCTCTCATGGAAGAAAGAAAAATTTCAAATTCAAGACCTTAAAGATCCCCAAAATAAGACATTGATCGAGCAATGCCTACTTGTTATTCAATTTCTAAAGATGCAAAAGATGAGACCCTTGCTAGGCAAATTGAAGATTCGTATGAACAAGAAGATGGAGAAAAATTCTTTTATTGTCCATTTTTTTTTTAATTCTCTCAATTCTATTGGAAAGAATAGAAAGGAAAAAGATAAGAGAGTCTTTCAAAGAGTGATTACAACCTCTTTAGTAAGCCATCATTTGAGAAAGGCTCGCTTTATGAGACAAAATTTTCTTGATTTGAACATAAATCATAAAACTTTGGATAGAGCACATGCAAGAAGAGAAAGACTCGACGATCCTCTTCAAAATGATACATGGGCTTTTGGTGGGAGGCTTCCACGTGTTGATAAAAAGTTGACCAATAATGTGAAGGAGGAAATTCAACAATTTTGGAACTCTAACTCTAGAGTATCACCCAATGTAAATGATGTTTTAAAGTTAAGAATTGTCAATCAAAACCGCACACCGCATCCTAAACATTTTTTGGAACCAAGTCAAACAACGTGGTAAAATTTTTTTTTGAAACACATCCAGCTTTGCAAACATCACAAAGGACCTTTGAATCTTTGAAACTATTTTATTGTGTACCTCTTAAGATTCATAATAAATGTTGTTGCAAATTTACCATGTGGAGTTTTCAATGTACCATAAACTTTTATGCTATAAATGTTCTACTTTACAATCTAATGAAATGTTGCAGGAGTGTGGTGCAATGCAATTTACAAGATCATCAAGAGATAGTTTGATAGATCTATTTTAATGTCCTAGAGTTGATGGATGTTTTATATATATAAATGATTGTTTAAATGAGATGTGCTTACAATGTGGTGGTGTTCACAAGAGACACTGTTCTAGAAGATATTAGTGCTTGAAGATTGTTTTGGGGTTGTCATTGATGGAAACTCAGAGCAGATGTGTCATCTAGTATATGCAAAATTCACTTTACAAGAAGTTTTGCTTAAGTCTGGAAGGTGGAACACAGTGTTCAAGAGAGTATGAGTACCTTCAATAGATCTCGATTTTGGGTGCATATTTTTGTTTGCAGTGGAATAAGTTAGTTAATTTGTTGTTTGGAATTACTTAGTCCACAATCCTAGTTTCAGTGTTGATTCTTGTGCAAGTTTGATGATCCAGTATATGGTATTTTAGGAAGAACAGAGTTATGTGGGTTATTGTTGTGTAGCATGTTATGCGGAATCTCCAGGATGATTTTGTTGATTGGTGTTGTGTTCGAGGTTGTTGAGCTGACTTATGTGAAGCGTATAATCAATTTGTTTTGGTCTGCATGAGCATTGGTAATCAGATTGAGCTGAATTCTTGTTACATGTTTCATGTTGTGTGTTATGTGGTTTTTAGGCCAACATGGAATTGGTTTAATTTGTTGGTGTAGCTATATGAAGTTTTGAAGATAATTTTTCCCTTTCACACTTAAAAAAAAACATCTGATCCAAATGGGATGATACAAAAGTATGTAGGATAATAGATCAGACACATGGACCAAATATAGAGGATTTTTGGGATGACTTTAGTGATATTCATGATGTAAGATAAAATACTTATTATAGGTTAACTACCTTTCAAGTATATAATTTTGCAATAATTGAAGCCCATGATCATTATCAAAAGACAAGATTGTTTTACATGAACCATATGAAGATAATATAATATTTAAAAATCCCATTCCACCACTCTACTAGGTGGAAGAGGAGTTGGCATCCCTAAAGGAGTTTGTAGGAGAATTTATAAACTTTAGTATGACATGTTTAAGGAATAAGATTGAGAAATTGAAAGATAAATGAATGAACTTAACCTACATTTATGAGAAACCAAAGAAAATTAAGAAAAAATATAATAGAGAAGGTTATTTATCTTATATATAAGAGATGGAGGCACAAGAGCCAATTAAAGAGATTAAAAACAACATAAAGGTTCTTCATATTTATTTTGTAGTTGAAGTTATAGATTCTTAGGCATAATTCAAGACATTGAAGGGAAACATAATGAATTATCTATAGATTACTCAAATGTTAAGAGATAAATGATGAAAATCTTCTTCACAACTATTATTGCAAATTCAAATGCTCAATTGTTAATTAGGAGAAACTTTTTTTTATCAAAATACTTTTGAATAGACTAAAAAGTAGATAGAAATCATCAATATTAAAAATGACATGATTACCAAATATCTAGAAATGCTCAACTAATTGAGAAGTCAAATGGTGTATGTGAAATATGAATATCATATAATCTTGGAGGTATTAATTTGACAATATTTAAATTAAAAGGTCTAAAAGATTGAATATTTCATCAACTAAAATATTGTCAATAATCTTGATAGATTTACTAGAACCAACTTTAGATGAACAAGGCCTACTAGAAGCAAGAAGATAACTCTTACAATTCAATAATTAACACAACAAATAATAGAGACTAGACCAATTTTAACTTTTCTTGTGGAAAGACTTTAAAAGCCCACTTAATGTAAAAAAACACTACAAAGAATAATATTTTTTAACTCCCAAAAGATTGCATAAAGTTTTCTAATTCCTTTACCATCTAACAAAAAAATTATTATAAATTTATTTAATCAACTAACCTTAAAAGAACACAACAAATATAAGTGCTAAAATAAATCTATCTATTTAATTTATTTAATTTTAAATCAACCTCTCATAAATCTCAATTGTTTATATTTTTTTAAATAAATCACAATAAATATTTTTCTTTATTAAAATAAATCACTAAATACTATAATATTATTAAATATATATTTTTATAAACATAACTTAACACCTTAAAAAATATTTAATATAAATAATATGATATTAAAATAAATAATTAAATACAACCATATTATTAAATATATTTATAAACATAAGTAAAAACGTTTGAAAAATATTAAATATAAATAATATGCTATAAAAATAAATAATGAAATACAATAATATTATTAAACATATATTTTATAAAAATAAATAAATTAAATCAAATGTATAATTTAACACTATTCATTAGTAAATACGTATCAACTACAGGTAATAATCAATTGAAAAATTCTAAATATTAACAAATATACAATTTTTAAATGTAAATCTTTTAATTGAAAAATTATAAAATTAATACATACAAGTATTATAAATGAAATGTGACATTTCTTTAATCTGTTGCTTTGAGCAGCATTCCAAACCTCCATGCTCTCAGCAGGAGTGGCTATGGGAGAGGCGCTGCAATCACCCTAGTCATATAAGCAATGAATGTTGGATTAAAAGTAATAAATAATAATAATATCTTTTATAGTCCATGATGCCACCCATCTATTTATGGGTCTATAGATGGGTTAGAGCAGTATGGGACTAGGGACTACTTTATGAGGCGCTGCAATCACCCTAGGCATATAAGCAATGAATGTTAGATTAAAAGTAATAAATAATAATGTCTTTTATAGTGTAAAGGACTCGTGAAATTGTATAATATGTTTAAAAAAAAAGAAAATAAATAATCAAGATTAATATTCTTTAGGTGTAATGTCTAGAAATTTAAATGAATTTAATTTGTTTGTTTGGTGAAAAATGAAATTCAAATATTTTCAAACGAGTAAAGTGTTTCTAAATTTTTTGATGTGAAGAATAAAAGTTCCGATTTTTTTAATTTATATTAAATATAGACATGGTTTATATTAAAAATAATTAATAATTGAATAATATTTTTTTATAATGAATAAATCAAATTTATCGAATCATCAGAGTTTATTCTATAAATATAAGTTTTTTATTTTTTAAATTTAATTACTATGTTAATCTAGAAGTTACATTTAAAGAAAGTCTCATGATACTAGTCATCTTATGATTTGCAATTTTTCTAAAGCTTGGAACTTTAACCTTATTTTCAAATCAATCCTAAAGAGTTTTTAGGATTACATCATATTTGAGTCTCTCTGTATACATACATGCATACATATCTTTAACATAAAAAAATAAAAAAATAAAAAATAAAAATTGTTAGACCGCATACATATCTTTAACATAAAAAAATAAAAAATAAAAATTGTTAGACTCAATAGCTCCACAATTAGTCTATTTAAAAAAAATTAAATTCTAAACCTTTAAAGATAGAATTATATCAATATTAATTAGTGATACCAAATTCAATTCCATTTCATATTTAACTAAAACCATTTTTTAACTATATGATTTTGTTTGATACAAAAATAAAATAAGCATACTTTTAATGAAGAAGATTGAAGTTGTTCATTAAGTAGGTAGAGAAGATTAAATATAAAATGTTAGTTAATGAGTGTTAGTTATAAGGCAAATACTCTTATTTATTTAAATATAAAAGAAATTAATTTGAATTTGTTAATATTTAAACATTATTTTTTTAAATTTTTAATAAAATACTTTTTAAAAATGGAGACATTGAAATCTATAATGATAATGAAAATAAAAATATTTAAAATTTTTATAAAATACTTAATGATAATATTAATGTTATAAAATAAATAGATATTTAAATATGCTCTTTTAAAAGTTGTATCTAATCAATTGAGATGACCAATGCATCTTTGAGTCTTCTAGATTCTCAAAGGATGATTAATATTGATGACACAATTATATATTTTATATATATAATAAAGATCATATCCAAATTCTCTCCCTTTTGACTTATAAAACAAGTTTCATCATATAGATAATAATTAGACTGAAGAAATAACCAAATTTTCAAAAAACTAGGCCACTAAAGAGTAGATCATCACTTGCAAAAATGTAAGAGGCATTTCATTTTAGAGCACCAATGTACCCATGGATGCCTTTATATCAATAAATAAAAAACTAAATTTATATTACTATATAATATTAAGACAAATAGAAATCTTAGCCACTATCATCAACATTGGAATCTATCACTTTATCTATCTTCAACAATGAACATTATTGGTCAATGATGAGACAAATTTCCCTTCAAGTTCTTATCTTGTCAATTATTTAGTTGTTAGTATGTAGTAATAAGGCCTTAAAGGGTACCTTCAAATTATTAATCACATTCAAAACTTTCTCATTATCCCTAGCATCACCACTACTAGAAACCAATAATATTTCCTCTATCACATTTAAAAAAACATTAAAAATAGTCTACACTATGTTCACTGTAATGCCCGCCAAAATACCCTAGAGATAGTAACTAATCTGACTATCAAATAGGGATATTTTTTATTTGAAACCATCTACTAATGCAACATATTAGTCTACCATTACTCATATGCATTAACTATAATGTAACATGAATGCATAACAATTTAAACATAATCATACTCTCACAAAATGCAAGTGAAATAACATTGTACACATCTATTAATTCTCTAGGGTATCTCAACGTCATTACCTAACTAACTTTAACACATAAACACATCCATATGCCATGATACTATTAACATTTACTCCCAATTAACGACTATCTTTCTCATGAGAATCATTAACTATCAATGCATAACCTAACATATTCCCATTAATTGCTCAAGTTCATTTTAAAGCACCAATCGAATATTCCTAATCCCTTTAAACCATTTATCATCTAATTTTCACATAAATATTACCTAAAGAACATCTAGTTCATTTCCATTAAGAGCAACCATATAGCCTACAAACTGCTCATTCTTATCCACATTTTAAAGATAACCATAAGAACACACTTGCTATTACCAATATATTCATTTAACACTTTCACCATAATCATAGATGCACATAGGATAATCTAATAATGATACTCATTCATTTACTTTCCTTTCTGGACAATTTAGGATTACATACATAATTACTATCTATCTATAACCAACATAATTCCTCACAACTCAACAAGTACTCAACCTACTACAAGTCCTAATGCCTGTACAGAAGATACTAGCTACATAACAATCATTACAATTACATCCTTCTTATGATACAATATAAATGGTTCCAATATAGATCTCAATTTCTTTCTACCTAATTAGCATTATTACATCACGAACCATTCAATGAATACAACCTCTTATTCCATTACAAGATCATAATCACAACTACTACATCATCATGTCTCGATACATAAGAATACGTGGAACAAGTACTTAGTCTCTTTTACATTTACAATGACATCACGTTACATTATACTATTTCAATACATAGAAATTAGCTACACAACCATCCACATAATGAAGAATCATAGAATCCATAGCCACACACGCTACCATCCAATGAAGAACATCTCAATGGAAGAAGGCATCAAACCACCCGACCATGTGGACCAAATAGGAACCACCACCCATGCTAGGGGATGACATGGGGTTCCAACTCACACTCAAGACCTAGATTGGCACCTAATAACCAAGTCTCCGTAGATAACGATAATGGTAGCCATCTATTTATGGGTCTAAAGATGGGTTAGAGCAATATGGGACTACCTCGTACTCATTGCGGGAGGTACCTAACTACACTACAAACAAGGAGTACATACCTTATCCCCTTGAGATTTGAACACTTGACCTCTCTTTCAAGAACACAAATTCTCCACCATTTAGATTAAAAGATCCACATGAACTGCTACGAAAATGGAAAGAAAAAGACACACTGTAACGGTGGCATGCACGAAAATAGGGACTTGACTCCGGTTAAAGAAACAGGGAAGGGAGGGTCAAGAGGGCCCTACACTGACTTGGCCACCTAAGCAGTCAATTGCTTAGAGTGTGTCGGTTAAGCTAGGTCTGCAATGCTTCAAGGGTCAACTGTGAACTGGTAAGTGAAGTACAAGTCTCTGTAGATAATGATAATGGTATCCATCTTATCAAGCACCTCATCTGAGAAAAAATTAAATCACCAAGAATTTATTTTTCAAGTTCTACAAAATAGGCAGTTGGCTAACTTTCTTTATATATTGAGAACAAATGGTTCAGAATAGAAATGTTTGTGAAAGGTTAAGATTAAGACATTGCATTTGCAATAAAGAGAAATAGAGAAAGAAGAATGAAGGTGTTGAGAGGTGAAGGTGTACTGATCAAACCTTGTGCGGGTAAAGATCAACGCAAGTTTGTTGAACTAAGCAATTTCGATTTGAATGTACACCCAATGTTCAATAAAGTGGTGTATGTTTTTGAAGCTCCCACCCTAAGCTCAAAGGTTTTGAAGGAAAGACTGGGCAAAGTTCTAACAGAGTTCAAAGAATGGGAAGGGAGATACACCAAAGAAACACCCAATGGCTGCCTTAGCATCAATCTGAATGATGAGGGTGTGCTTGTGATAGAAGGCGAAGAAGATGGGATAATAGTAGATGCAATGCCCTTTCATCCCTCTCAATTCCTCCTTGAGTTGATAACACCCACACCCACCATGGTTGTTGAGCTCTTACTCTTGCAGGTATCGTAACCCACCATATCCATGTAAGGAAGTGAATTTACATATGCGGGTATTATAAGAATTATATTAGAACAATTAGGAATGATTAATTAATGCATGATAATGATGAAGTAATACAAGTACAGATATCTTAAAACACATCTATCTAAAAGACAAAAAGAATATCAATTTTCAAACAACTATCTATCTTATTCATGCATGTAACATAATCCATTATATTCACACAAGGAAATGAATTTGTGTAGGCAGGTATTATAAGACTTAGATTAAAACAATTAGAAATGATAAAATAATACATGATAATGATGAAGAAATACAAGTATAGATATCTTACAATGTATTTATCTATCTTCAAACAACTATATATCTTAATAGTGTATGCTTCTAGATTCGATTGTGTGAGAATTTTTGCATCAACGTTTTGGATCAAAGTATGCTTCTAGATTCCATTATGTGAGAATTTTTGCATCAACGTTTCAGATCACACTCCATGATCTGAAATGTTGATGCAAAAATTCTCACACAATCAAATCTAGAAGCATACACTATTAGTCGAATGGATTGTGGAAATCTACTGATGTTGACTATCTATTTTATTCGTTCAAGTATCATACTCCACTCTATCTATGGAAGGAAATTAATTTATGTATGCAGATATTGTACTTTACTTAGATTAGAACAATTAGAAATGATGAAGTGATAAGTGATAACGATGTAGCAAAACAAGTATAGATATCTTAAAATGCATCTTGTTAGGTCCCGGAGACAACTGAGAGGGGAGGGGTTGAATCAGTTGTCAAATAAATTCAAACCAAAAACAACCTAACCAACTTAATGCTTAATACCGATAAACCAGTTTAATATGTTGGTAGACAGTTTTAACAATTAATTGCTATACCGGTAAGGATTAGTGCATGAAACATAAAGACAAAGTCATCCACAACACATAACACCAATATTTGTACGTGGAAACCCTGTAAGGGGAAAAACCATGGTGGGAAACCTTACCCGCAATCAGATTATACTACTGTATATAGTAAGTGTACATTAATGGGGTTTGCACATGCAAAAAGGCCAATCGCCTAGAGCTCACTGCTCAATCACAAAATGGGAGTCACACTGACTACAGTTGGATGGTTAAATCCAATAAGAATGTACTGCACAAAATAGCATCTTCATATGCTAGATTTCGTACCGGTGTAGTTCTGATTGTCTTCACAAAAACCTTCCTTCAATCTTCAAATGATGTCTGTGTGTATAGCTCTGCTTATTCTCACATATACCTTCACACAATCCTTTTTTGCATTCCACACTTGATCTTACAAATAAGATCTTACATTTATACCATAACCTAAGACCAATTTTAGTAGGTCGGCTCTACAAGATATTACAATAAATTTTTTTTACAAACAATACAATATCCGATGCAATACCGATTGAACATGTCGGCTTAATGCATTTACAACAATAATTAATCATCTCCATAGTGTGTCGTGCTGATTTGGAAAAGATAAACCTGTCGGTGTAACCCTGGACCTATTTGCCGGTAACAACAAATATGCAAATATGAATATACCAATAAACAAAACTCCAAAACAAAGTGTCCACATGATGTCTTCGACATTACCAAGTGTTTTCCATATCATTCCAAGTGTCGGTGATCATTATATCTTGCCGGTGTACCAGATACCGGTGACTGTGCATGAGTCACTTGCTTGCCGGTGAATGTTGTTGATTCTCCAAAGTGCCAGAGTTGATAAGTGTTTAGTAGGTGTTGACATCAATGACAAAACCATACCAAAATACCAACAATCTCCCCCTTTGGCATTGATGGCAACACAAGATGGAAAAACCATCAAAGTGCCAAAACAGAAATGCCAAATACCAAAAACCAACAATCTTCAAAAAGAGATCATAACTAGAAATCAAAATATAGATACAGAGAGTAATAATCTCTCCCAAACAACAATCTCTCCCCCTGGGAGCAACATGTGTTTTCCTTGTGTTTTTAAAAGTTTTTCCATACCAATCTCTCCCCCTTTGACATCAAATGCCAAAGTTAAAACAAAACCAAGTTCATATA
Organism: Cryptomeria japonica; assembly: GCF_030272615.1. Classification (NCBI taxonomy): domain Eukaryota; kingdom Viridiplantae; phylum Streptophyta; class Pinopsida; order Cupressales; family Cupressaceae; genus Cryptomeria; species Cryptomeria japonica. Next base: position 29,288,597 of record NC_081415.1, on the reverse strand, counting down.
CAAAATACCAATCGATTCAATATACCAACTACTCCCCCTGAGAGTAGCTTCCCATCAAAGCCGGAATAAAAGATTTCTCTGTTAATTCTGCCGGTTGATGACAATCATCAACTTCCTAAGTCTCTACTGGTGGGGGTATGACCCCAAGCTGATCTCTGAGATATTCAAAAGTCTCCTTAGGCAGAGGTTTAGTAAAGATATCTGCAATATGATCTTTAGTATTCACATAAACTAGTTTTATTTCCTTTGCTTCAACATTTTCCCTTAGAAAATTCAGTTTGATAGAAACATGTTTGGTTTTAGAACGTAATACCAGATTCTTAGATATATCAATTGCTGTAGTGTTATCACAATAGATAGTAATAGGTTCCTTGCATTTTACCTTTATGTCTTTCAACATTTGCTTAAGCCATAGTACCTGTGTACAGTTAGTTGTTGCTACAACATATTCTGATTTTGCTATTGATAAAGATGTACAACTTTGTTTCTTACTCAACCAAGAAACTAATCTATTTCTAAGAAAGAATGCTCCGTCGGTGGTGCTTTTTCTATCATTGACATATCTTGCCCAATTTGCATCTGTGTATGCACGTAATTCAAAGTTTCCATCTCTAGGATATCATAATCCAAGATTTGTAGTGCCTTGTAAGTATCGGAAAATCCTTTTTACTGCTGATTCATGATTTTCTCTAGGATTACTTTTAAATCTTGAAACAATACATACTGCATTCATAATATCAGGTCTGGTTTGTGTCAAATACAGTAAACCTCCTATCATAGATCTGTATCTAGTTGGATTAACAGGTGTAGATTCATCCCTTAGTGATAATTTGTCATTTGTTGTCATAGGTGTGCTTACCGGTTTAGAGTTTTCCATCCCAAATTTATTAAGTAACTCTTTTAAGTACTTGGATTGACTCAAGAATATACCTTTATAAGTCTGTGAAATCTGCAATCCTAAAAAGAATTTTATTTCTCCAATCATAGACATTTCAAATTCTTGTTGCATTTTAATAGAAAATTCTTTACATAATCCATCTTCTCCTCCAAAGATTATATCATCAACAAATACTTATATAATCAAGATGTCATCATTAGTTATTTTGTAATATAAATTGTTGTCTGCATTCCCTTTAGTAAAACCAATCTTTAAAAGATACTTATCCAATCTTGCATACCAAGCTCTTGGAGCTTGCTTCAATCCATACAGAGCTTTTCTTAACCTGCAAACCATATCATTGTCATCTATCAAAGAAAATCCATCAGGTTGTTCAATATAGACTTCCTCTTCAAGATCTCCATTAAAAAATGCACATTTAATATCCATTTGATAAACTTTGTAGTTCTTGTGTGCTGCAAAAGCCAAAAATAATCTGACTGCCTCAATTCTAGCTACCAGTGCAAAAGTTTCATTGTAATCAACTCCTTCTTTTTGAGAATATCCCTTACACACTAGTCTTGCTTTATTTCTGACAACCTTACCATCTTCATTAAGTTTGTTTCTGAATACCCATTTGGTTCTAATTACATTTTTATCTTTAGGCAGCGGAACTAATGTCCAAGTGTTATTTTTCTCAATTTGTTCTAATTCTTCTTCCATAGCTTTAATCCAAAATTTATCTTCACATGCCTCATTAACAGATGATGGTTCAATTTGAGAAATAAGACATAATTCTTCATTTTCCAATCTTCTTCTTGTCATAACTCCTTTAAACTTGTTTTCAATTATCTGATCTTCAGAATGATTCCGTCTTACATACCTGGGTGTCTTTGTTTTCTGCAGTTCCTCAGTTACTGTGGAATCCTCAGATGATACCGAGGTAACTAGATCTTCATTCTATACCGATGGATTTAGTGTATGTTCATTTGTCAAAATTTCTGTTGCCGGTTTAGAGTCTATATACCTTGAAGTTCCTCTGAATTGTTCATCAATCTTTACATTTGTACTTTCAACAATTTTCTGCAATCCTTTGTTAAAACATCTATATGCCTTTCTCTTAGATGAATAACCAAGAAATATTCCTTCATCACTTCTAGGATCAAATTTGTGAATATACTCATCTCTTCTGATATAACATTTACTTCCAAAAATTTTGAAATACTTAAGAGTAGGAGTATTACCAAACCATAGTTCAGGAGGGGTCTTACTGGTTTCACCTTTGATGTGAAATTTGTTGAATGTATAGACCGTTGTACTAACTGCTTCTCTCCAATATACATGTGGTAGGTTTGCTTCTGATAACATACTTCTTGCTGCATCCAAGATAGTTCTATTTTTCATTTCAACAACTCCATTCTGATGTGGTGTCAGAGGTGCTGATAGCTGTCTTCTGATTCCATTTACTTCACATAATGTATTAAACTCCTTAGATGTAAATTCTCCTCCTTGATCTGATCTTAGGCATTTGATTTTTTTACGGTTTCATTTTCTACCAATGCTTTGAACAGTTTGAACGTTTCCAGTGCTTCTGATTTTTCTCTGAGAAAAGTAACCCAACACATTCTAGAATAGTCATCAATGATTAGCATGAAATATCTATCACCTTGTAAGCTTTTAGTTCTAGCCGGACCACATAAATCAGTGTGAATCAAATCAAGAGCATTATTGGATTTTTCTGGAATACTTTTGAAACTAGCTCTAACTTGTTTTCCAAATTGACATTCCTTACATACTATATTATGAGGTTTGACAATTTTAGGTAAATCTCTAACTGCCTTAGAAGTACTGATCTTCACCATGCAATCAAAGTTTACATGACAAAGTCTCTTATGCCATAACCAACTTTCATCTATATGTGCAATCAAGCATGTCTTTTCACTGTTATTCAAATGAAAGATATTACCTCTAGTCTGATTACCGGTTGCAATTTCCAAACTAGTTTTGATCATGATTTTGCATTTTCCATTTTTGAATTGTAACTGAAATCCTTTCTCAACTAATTGACCAACACTCAAAAGATTATGTTTTAATCCTTCAACATAGTAAACATTGTCAGTGTTATGCTTACCATCAAGAGATATTGTACCCTTACCTTTGATTGAACAAGCTTTGTCATCTCCAAATCTCACTAAGCCTCCATTATATTCTTGAAAGTTCAAGAATTTACCTTTGTCTCCTGTCATATGATGTGAGCATCTTGAATTAATGATCCATTCATCCTTTACTTCAACTTTAGCTGCCAAGGCATGTTCTACCGGTTGAGCAGTAGGTGTCGGTTGATCTTCTGTTATAGCAACAAAAACCCATCCATTATCTGTTGGATCCTCATCAGAGTCATCAGTCACACCTTCATCAGCAATGTAACAAGATTTGTCTTTATTCTTCTTAGATTTGTATCTCTGATATTCAGGGTTAGGCTTGTATGTCCTTCTAGCTTCTTCTCTTAGTCTAGCATGTCTATCAGGGCATCTTGAAGCCATATGACCAATCTTAATGCAGTTAAAACATTTAAAGGGTGCTTTCCTTCATACTTACTTCCAACTGGACCTTTAGGCATTTTCCTTGCAAATAGTGCTTCAAGTTCTTCATTCTCTTTCCTTCTTCAAGTTCTCTTGCATAAAAGGCTTTCCAATCAGATTTGTCAAATGATCGAGCAGATGATGTTGATGCTTTAAAGGCCAAATCTGTCTTTATAGTAGCAACAAGACCAAATTCTTCAATTTCAAAAGCTGAAAGTTTCCCAATCAATGTATCCCTAGTCACTGATGTATTAGGCATTGTTCTTAACTCATTTATAGCAGTAACTTTCATTGAAACAATTTCATCCTCACTTAAGGTTCCTCCACAACATTTAATACCCAAAACAATTTCATTTACTCTTTCCATAAAATCAAAAATCCTTTCATCTTCTTCCATTTTCAGATGTTCATACTTGACCTAGAAAATTTCAACTTTTGCAATTTTTACTGTGGAATCTCCTTCATTCAGTGTTTCCAAATGATCCCAAATAGCTTTAGCAATAGACCTATCTAATAGTCCCATGATTTGTTGATCTGATAATGCGCTCAAAAGTGCTTCTCTTGCTTTGGAATCATTTTCCTCATCTTTTGTCAAGTTAGCTGGACTAGGATGACCTTGTACAACAACAGTATAACCATTCTTTGTAACATCCCAGATGTCCTTTCCAATGCAATTTAGATGTGTCTCCATTCTCATCTTCCATATGCCATAGTTGGTTTCATCATGTTTAGGACTGTCCTTCCTGATGTTAGGTCCCGGAGACAACTGAGAGGGGAGGGGGGGGGGTGAATCAGCTGTCAAATAAATTCAAACCAAAAACAACTTAACCAACTTAATGCTTAATACCGGTAAACCAATTTAATATGTCGGTAGACAGTTTTAACAATTAATTGCTATACCGGTAAGGATTAGTGCATGAAACATAAAGACAAAGTCATCCACAACACATAACACCAATATTTGTACGTGGAAACCCTGTAAGGGGAAAAACCACGGTGGGAAACCTTACCCACAATCAGATGATACTACTGCAGATAGTAAGTGTACATTAATGGGGTCTGCACATGCAGAAAGGCCAACCGCCTAGAGCTCACTGCTCAATCACAAAATGGGAGTCACACTGACTACAGTTGGATGGTTAAATCCAATAAGAATGTACTGCACAAAATAGCATCTTCATATGCTAGATTCAGTACCGGTGTAGTTCTGATTGTCTTCACAAAAACCTTCCTTCCATCTTCAAATGATGTCCGCGTGTATAGCTCTTCTTATTCTCACATATACCTTCACACAATCCTTTTTTGCATTCCACACTTGATCTTACAAATAAGATCTTACATTTATACCATAACCTAAGACCAATTTTAGTAGGTCGTCTCTACAAGATATTACAATAAAAACATTTTACAAACAATACAATATCCGATGCAATAACCGATTGAACATGTTGGCTTAATGCATTTACAACAATAATTAATCATCTCCATAGTGTACCGTGCTGATCTGGAAAAGATAAACCTGCCGGTGTAACCTTGGACCTATTTGCCGGTAACAAAAAATATGCAAATATGAATATACCAATAAACAAAACTCCAAAACAATGTGTCCACATGATATCTTCGACATTACCAAGTGTTTTCCATATCATTCCAAGTGTCGGTGATCATTATATCTTGCCAGTGTACCAGATACCGGTGACTGTGCATGAGTCACTTGCTTGCCGGTGAATGTTGCTGATTTTCCAAAGTGCCAGAGTTGATAAGTGTTTAGTAGGTGTTGACATCAATGACAAAACCATACCAAAATACCAACACATCTATATATCTTCAAACAACTACTATCTTACTCATTCAAGTATCATATCCTTTATATCCAGTATAAAGAAATGAATTTACTTATGCAGGTATTATAAGACATGTTTTACACATGTATTAGACTAACATGATTTTGGAAAATATGTTTGTTGATGTAGTTTACTCAATTTTCTTGTGGAAGGTTGGTGATAGGCCTAGCTAGTCATCATTATGTTGCAGACATGCAAGCAACTTGATTTTTCATGAATTCATTGGGAAAAGTTGTTAGAGGAGAGTATATTCTACCTCCGATAAATGACCGATCTCTATTGAAAGCAAGAGATCCTCCCCAACCATGTTTTGATCATTTTGAGTATAATACTATGGTCCATGAGCAATTTCCAGTAATTTCAAGTCTGATCACAAAAAAGTTTCATTTTGATCTAGTATTCTTACAAAAGGTCAAGTCAAAGGTAAATGGGTTTGACAAATCAAAGAAACCCTTTACTACTTTTGAAATCCTCGTTCCCCATATGTGGAAATGCATTAAAAAATATCGAGGGCTTGATGGGGATGTAAAAACAAAAGCTAGGATTCCAGTGGATAGAAGAAAAAGGTTGAATCCTCCCTTGCCTCAAGGATACTTGGGCAATGTTGTCTATGAATCAAATGCTCAAACTATTGCATCAGAAACTATAAATGGGTCTTTAGAATTTATTGCAGAGATAACCCACAAGGCAATTACTAAGGTTGATGGCAATTTTGTACATTAACAATTGATTTTTTTGAGCTAAGGAAGGAAAGCTTAGGGCGAATGAGGCTTAATCATGGAACTGATGTGATACCATTAAGTTGGATGAAATTTCCAATAAGTAATTTTCATTTTGGAATGGGAGAGCCACTGTATGTAGGTCCTTCATTAATGCCCATTAAAGGTCTTATAATCTTTTTTGATTCATATAGTCATTTTGGAGGTGTAGAAGTCATGGTTTGCTTGCCAAAACTACATATGGATGTACTCAAACATAATGAGTTCAACATTTGATTATATTTCTTTCATAAATAATACCTTGGTATTAAATTTGTACTCAAGTCCAATCTTTATAAGACTATTTGAGTGTCAAAGGGGTTGTGTTCAATTGGTTAAAGTATTGACTTCTCAACGTGGAGATACAAGTATAAATCCCAATAGGACATGCAATATGGTATTCTAAGTTGTAAGTTTTGATATTTCATAATTGACTTCCAATGTGGATGTGGTTTCTGAATAAGTGGATTTCTAAGTTGTGACTCTTGGTCTTCCATATGTGTTTTCCAATATGCTTGCTTGAAAGAAGCTAATATTAGTCTCATATTTGTGTCGTGAGAGCTTGTAAATTGGTCTCATTTATGAATAGTTAATTTGTAAACAATAGTAATATAAAAATTGAGGCTATTTGAATTGAATTCATGATTATCTTTAATTTATAAAAAAATATATGTTATTGGTTCAATTCTACTTTTAAATAAAATTATATATCATCAATATAAAATCACATGTATGATCTTTTACATTACCTAAATTAATTTTATAAAATAAATACTTTTAAATTTAAAGATTAATTTTAATAATAATTAATTTTTGTATTGCGTAAGTCAACCAATATTTCAAGAGAGTCTAAAATTGCTAAAAGATTGCTATAAGGTAATTATGCATAATAGGTTGATTGATTTTTCACAAAATCTTTATAATTTATTAAATACTAATTTATCTTTGAATGGTTTTTATTAATCATTAGACAAAATCACATTTAAAAAAATAAATTCAAATTTCAATAAATATAGATTTTTACTCAAATAAAAATTTAATATTTTCTTATAAAACATTGTATTAGTGTAAAGGACTCATATTAAATTGTATGAAATGTTTTTAAAAAGATCAAATAATTTAATATTGTATGAGATGTATGAGATCTTTGAATAGTTAGATTAATCATTATAGAAAATCACATTTTTCGAAAAAATATTATTTCAAATTCAATTAAAAAACTAGATTTCATTGATATTTATACTAAAAAAGAAAAAAAATATTAAAAAATATAATAATTTCTTATAAAACATCGTATTAGTGTAAAAGACTTATAAAATTGTGCTGAATTTTTTAAAAATAAAATCAAATAACTAACTAATATTCTTGGTGTAATGTCTAAAAATATAAATGAACAATTTTTTATTTGGTGAAAAAATGAAACTCAAAGATTTTCAAACATATGTAAAGAGTAAAGTGTTTCTAAATTTTTACATCTAATAAATGAAGGTTATGAGTGTTTCAAAATATATATGATGTATAGACATGGTTTATTTAAAAAATAATCAATAATTAAAAAATACATTTATAATAAAAAATAAATCAATTTTTAAGAACCATTGGAATTTCCTCTAAAATAATAAGTTTTTATTTTCTAAAATTGAATTATTGTATTGGTTTGAAGGTTAAACTTGAATAAAGTCTTTAGATGCCACTCATCTTATGCTTTGCAAAATTTCAATTTTTTATTTGGAAATGAAATTTGAGTTAAAATAAATATATATTACTTTGACATAAAAAAGAAATTCCACAATTAATATTTAAAACATAATTATATTAATATCAATTATTGATATTAATTTCAATTCTATTTCACATTTAACTAAACTATTTTTTAATTATAGAATTTTTTGTATGATGCAAAGTGAAGAAGATTGAAGTAAATAGGTAGAGAAAGAAAAATAGTTATAAAAAGTTGGTGGGATAGTTATCAAGTAAAGACTCTTAAAGTTAAAATTGGATTTGTTAATGTTCAAATAATAGATAATATTTTTTAATTTAATAAAATGATTATTGAAAATAAAAACATGGAAACTTATAATGAAAATGAAAATATCAATTTAAAAAAAAAATATTTAGTGATAAGATGAATGTTATAAAACAAAAAGCTATTTAGACATAATCTTTGAAAAGTTGTATGTGAATGAATTGAAATGACTAATGCACTTTTGTTTCTTCTAAATTTTGATAGGATGAATAAAATTGATGACACAATTATATATATTTTGATATAAAAAAGATTATGCCCAAGTCCTCTCCCTTTTAATTTATAAACCAATTTTCAACATATAGATAGTAATTATAATGTCAAGAAAAAACCAAATTATCAGAAATCTTGACCACTAAATAGTATCATCAATTATGAAAATGCAAGAGATATTTCATTTTAGAACACCAATGTGCCCATTACTTTATATATCAACAGATATAGTACTAAATTTACATATCCCTATATTTAACAATAAGACACATAGATATCTTAGCTACTATCATCAACACCAATATAACAATGAACTTTATTGGTCAATGAGAGGACAAATTTCCCTTCTTATCCTATCAAATAACTATCTATTTGTTAGCATGTAGTAAGAGGACCTTAAATGGTACCTCCAAACTCTTAAGCATATGCAAAAGTTTCTCACATCATCTACTAGACACCATACTTAGAAAATATGAAAAATAGACCTTATGTTCGTGAAATGGGGTTATAGACACAAGCCTATGGACTTCAATGAAAAATAGACCTCATGTTCATGAAATGGGGTTATAGACACAAGCCTATGAAGTATATGACTTATAAAGAAATGAACATTTAATTCTAGGTGTTTTTCTGAAATCTGCATAAATCCAGTTTTAAAATAAAGTTCAACCAACTCCTTAAATAATTCTTTTTAATCAATTCAATCAAATAAATTTGAATCAACAATTAAAGAGACATTAAAATCTGTTCTTTGTTATAAATTTTTACTTCAAGAAATCTTGATCCAATTACTTGATTGATGACATCCTTAATAGCACTTCCCAACTGATTTAGGATGTTGACAAATGAAAGAAAGAAAGATTCTTTTATAGTCCATCATGCCAAGCGGTCGTATATTGGTCGTATATAGAAAGTTGATATTCCTTTTTGGGCCATGCCCAATGGATAAATCAGAAGAGAGACTGGTGTAGTTTACTATGCCAGTTGTTTTGATCCCATGAATCAGAACAGAGATTAATCTTGAAAAAGACATCGTAAATTGCATACACTAAATTGCCGATGATGTAAATTGATGATGATGTAAATGGTAGTAACCAACCCTAATAATTATTAGCTTGTATTCTCGTTTAAGTGAAGCACATCCATGGTAGAGATGGTAGTAAACATCAGTCCAGTGGGGATCACAAGTTTAAGCAATCATCATAGAAGGAGATGGCGATTTTCTTCTCTTCCAACAGCTAGTGACTTAACAGGATGGGAAGCGTACAAATATTGAACACAGAGATCCATGGATATGGGCCTACCACCATATATCTGAACGAAATAGACATCCCTAGGAACCGCATTAAAGTTCGTCGGTCTACTAGGAAGTCCACCATAGAAGGGAATGCAATACGTCTCTACTAGTTAAACAATGCTAAATTCCTCATTAGATAAATCAAGAAAAAATGAATTGCTAGTTGTGAGCACAAGAGGTTCGAATGGTGCAGAGGAAAGGCTATCATGAAATGCATGAAAAATGTTATCATTATCGTGGATAACAGTACAACTAATCAAAAGAGGTGGAGCACAATCAAGTGAGTCATTAACACTAGATATATTGAGACAATCGAGGGAGATAAATCATTATTTTTAAGGTATACGATTGTTTAGAATGTTCTAGAAAAATAAAGTTTTCTAGAAAATGAGAAATAGCTAGAAGTTGTTCAAGAAAAAGAACTTTCCAGTTTTAGAATTCTAGAAGCTTCTAAGCTCAACTATAAATATGAAGTTGTGCATTGCAATGTAAAACACAATGTATCATGGTTGTAGGGTATGTGCAGGATCATGGTGGGTCAAAATAAGCCCTTAAGTGGCAATGATATTTCAGAAAAATAAAGCTAGGCAGCTTGACGTAAAAATTTGAATAAGTTATGAACATTATTTTAAAAATATGTAGCAAATTGAATGTAGTTTCTAAGCTACTAGTTGCTTTTTATAAAAAATCTATTTGATGAAAATTTGAAATTTCAATGCAGTAGTACTAAAATTTCAAGAAAAAGATAAATAGGTGTATTTCTGACAACCCTACACACAATCAAATCCGAAAATAGCTGATCTAGATCTCATGGATTGTGGAAACATTATGTCTATTACTCTAACCACAATTAAATCATAATATTTTTTTATAAGATTTTAAATATAAGTAGAAGAATCTTCCTCTCCCTCTCAATTTCCCCTTTTCTCCCTATCTCCCCCTTCTCTCTCTCTCTCTCTCTCTCTCTCTCTCTCTCTCCCTCCCTCTCTCCCTCTCTTCCTATCCCTCCCCCCTCTCTCTCACACACTCCCTATCCCTCTCCCTATCTCTCCCTCTCTCGCTCTCTCTCTCTCTCACTTTGCCTATATGGGAAGATATCTGATATCAAATATTTATCTGATATTCAATCCCTTTCCATTTGGGCGCCAAGGTTCAAATGTTGAGCACCAAAAAAATTTTGGTGCCCATTAAAAAAAAAAATTAGGTATCGAATATCCAATACATGGACCACACAAAATAGGACTGTGAGTTGTTTTGTGCCGTTCAATGGTCCCTACATTCTTTTTGTAGGTGACAAACATGGGTTTTCATACATACATCAACAAAATTTTGCTTTTATGAGATTCTTTTAGATAGATTTGTCATTTGCAATCATTTTAGAACATCTTTGTGGAGGTATAATGGGGATTATCGGTCGTTGAAAGAAAAAACATAAAAGAAAGCTTTCAAATGAGCAAATTGAACTATATAGACAAAGATATAGAGAAGATCATAGGAGGAGGAGACAAGGTATGTCAAAAACTGGTGAAGCATCTACAAATGTTACTTCAAGTGAAGAGGAAATTGCATTTGAAAATGTTGAGAAAGTTAATGAAAATGAAAATGAAAATGTAGATATTGATATTGGAAATGTTGAACAAAATATTCAAATTGGGAATGACAATGTTGAAATAGATATTAAAAATGTTCAACATGACATTGAATTTAGAAATGAAAATGTGGGAATTGACATTGAAGGTGAAAATTTGGAAATTGACATTAAAGGTGAAAATTTGGGAATTGACATCGGAGGTGAAAATTTGGGAAATTTTGACATTGAAGGAGGAATTGTTCAACCAAGTGAACATTATGTAACACCGAATTACATGAGAAACGAAGACCCTCTCGTGGAAGAAAGACAAATTTCAAATTCAAGACCTTCAAGAAACCCAAAATAAGATATTGATCGAGCAATGCCAACTTGTTATTCAATTTCTAAAGATGCAAAAAATGAGACCCTTGCTAGCCAAAATGAAGATTCGTATGAACAAGAAGATGGAGAAAAATTCTATTATTGTCAATTTTTTTTTAATTCTCTCAATTCTATTGGAAAGAATAGCAAGGAAAAAGATAAGAGAGTCTCTCAAAGAGTGATTACAACCTCTTTAGTAAGCCATCATTTGAGAAAGGCTCGCTTTATGAGACAAACTTGTCTTGATTTGAACATAAATCATAAAACTTTGGATAGAGCACATGCAAGAAGAGAAAGACTCGACGATCCTCTTCAAAATGATACATGGGCTTTTGGTGGGAGGCTTCCACGTGTTGATAAAAAGTTGACCAATAATGTGAAGGAGAAAATTCAACAATTTTGGCACTCTAACTCTAGAGTATCGCCCAATGTAAATGATGTTTTAAAGTTAAGAATTGTCAATAAAAACCACACACCGCATCCTAAACATTTTTTGGAACCAAGTCAAACAATGTGGTATAATTGTTTTTGTGAAACACATCCAACTTTGCAAACATCACAAAGGACCTTTGAATCTTTGAAACTATTTTATTGTGTACCTCTTAAGATTTGTAATACTTGTTGCAAATTTACCATGTGGAGTTTTCAATGTACCATGAACTTTTATGCTATAAATGTTCTACTTTGCAATCTAATAAAATGTTGCAGGAGTGTGGTGCAATGCAATTTCCAAGATCATCAAGAGATAGTTTGATAGATCTATTTTAATATCCTAGAGATGATGGATGTTTTTTTATATATAAATGATTGTTTAAATGAGATGTGCTTACAATGTGGTGATGTTCCCAAAAGACGCTAATCTAGAAGAGATTAGTGCTTGAAGATTTTTTTGGGGTTGTCATTGTTGTATAATGATTAACAACAAATACCCTAATCTGTACTGAGAGGGGGGGGTGGATCAGTACATACAAAAACTTTCTCAACAACTTATCAAGTTAAAACAATACCAACCGGTTGTCTTCATCACTGAACTTAACCATGGCAATACTGGTTAAACGCAATAAGACTTCAGATAATATAAACTGATAAGTCCGAACACTTCAAATACATTCAATACTTGATAACAACTTCACCCATAAACATATGCATTTGGTATACCAGTAATACCATAACCTATTACCTCTGCATGCATAATCACTCAAACACAGAATACTTAATCATCACATGAAAAATGCACAACTCATGACACAGATATTTTTCACGTGGAAACCCAAATGGGAAAAACCATGGTGGGGACGAATACCCACAAGCTTGTTTTGAACTCTTTTGAAGCTCGCTCTGTTAGGAGCCTAGTCCGTTTAAAGACTTTACAATAAGGTCCTGTTAGGAACCGATCATGTTAAAGATCACCCGGTTAAGGGATTGCTATATACCCTGTTAAAGGTTACCTCCCTAGCGGATTTGAAGAACTCAATGATCTTGAGTCACCCGATTAAAGGATTTACAATAAGAATGTTAAAGCTACCTAGTAAAGAGATTTTCCAACTTTTGAAATGGTTAGAAGACAACAGGTAAAAATCTGATATGATAACAACACTATATGCCAAGGTAGATCCTTTTTAATTCCTCTCGTCTGCAATCACACTCTGCATTTTTCCTCTTACTGGTTTGGAAAGTATATTATCACTCAGATACACACACAACATTTTCCAACAACAAACAATAACAAACATCATTGACCTTATAGAAAACACTTAGGTCGGTAGCATAAACCCTAAACCCTAAGCATTTAGGTTTACAATACAAGTGGTCCAATCCTGACGTCCAAAACACTTTGCATAGAGCAATACAATCTTAAATAGATCACAAGACAATCTGCATCGTGCATTCTTCACTGCATATGGGTTTCAGTAACCCATCATGCTCTCTTCTCATACCACTAAGAAGAATGATCATTCCCGAGGTAGACATTTAATGCAATCGATCTTCACATGCAAGATCCTCAAGGAAATCCTTTACCTGCACAAAACTAACGTGGCACCTTGATCTCATTCTCATCTCTTAGCTAACTCATCACAGGATGTCTTCGGTTGCATCGCACAAGCTGGATTTCCAAACCGGAAACCCTAGAGCTAAGACTACCAATCGGTAGTCACACTAAGTGAAGCCCCGACACCGGTTCACTTACAAAACTTCATACCAGTTCACGGTCTTCTTCCAATATGCATACCGGTTCACTTTCACTTATTGACATCAAGGACAACATACATTATCATCATATCATCATGCCAGTTCATCATATGCCAACAATATCCAACAATCTCCCCCTTTGGCATTGATGCCAATACTCAGTGTAGCATTGCAACTGTAAACATCATAGACCATTGTAGTTCCTGATTGATGCAGAGCACACAACTTTAGTTGACTTCATGAAGGGATAGAACCCCTAATTCACCTCTCAAATGGGTAAATATAGTCTTTGCTAAGGGCTTTGTGAATATGTCTGCTAGTTGCTCCTTACTAGAAACATGTTGTAGTACAACCTCCTTATTCTGAACTTTCTCTCTTAAGAAGTGATATTTAAGCTCAATGTGCTTAGTTATAGCATGCAATACCGGATTCTTGGAAATATTTATTGCACTTGTGTTTTCACAAAATATATTCATCGGTTCAAATACAGGTACTTTGAAACCTTCCAATACATGTTTCATCCAGATTGCTTGAGTGCAGTTCATAAATGATATTTTGCTTTATCTATAGATTAGGAAATACAGTTCTTCTTCTTACTCGTCCATGATACTAGTCTTCCACCGAGAAAGAATGCTCCACCGGTTGTGCTCTTCTGGTCGTCCACATCACCTTCCCAATCGGCATCGGTATACACTTTGAGATTGAAGTCACCATTATATGGATACCACAATCCATAGTCAATTGTTCCTTTCAGATATCTAAGAATCCTTTTGACTGCTACCCAGTGGGATTCTCTAGGACATTTATGAAAATGAGCTACTATGCCCACTGCATGAGCAATATCTGGTCTGATGTACACCACAGAGTGCATCTTACTAATCATTGACCGATACTCCTTTTCATTTACCAGTACTGAATCATCTTCCTTAGTCAGTTTACAATTGGTCACTATCAATGTACCAACCAGTTTGCTCTCCTCCATGCCAAAAGTCTTCAATACCTCTTTGACATACTTGGACTGGGTATTAAAGATACCCTCTTTCATTTGCTGAACTTGTAGACCAATGAAGAATTTTATCTCCCCAATCAGAGACATCTCAAACTCTTTCTTCATTATATTTGCAAATGCATGGCTCATTTCATCATCTCCTCCAAATATTATGTCATCTATAAATACTTCACAGATTAGAATTTGATCACCTTCTGCTTTCAAGTAGATGTTATCTTCACTTGTTCTCTGAAATCCAATATTCACAAGATGAGAATGTGACCTTTCATACCATGCCCTAGGTGCTTGTTTCAATCCATACAAGGCTTTGTGTAATCTACACACCATGTTACTATCTTTTGATAGGCCAAACCCTTCTGATTGCTCTATATATACTTCCTCTTCAAGGATTCCATTCAAGAATGCAGACTTCACATCCATCTGATATACCTTAAATCCCTTAAAAGCTGCAAATGCAAGTAACATTTGAACACCTTCTAGTCTAGACATAGGAGCAAAGGTTTCTCCATAGTCTTCTCCCTCCTCCTAAGTGTATCCCTTGCATACAAGCCTAGCCTTGTTCCTATAACTGTACCTTCTTCATTTAGCTTATTCCTAAAGACCCATTTGGTACCTATGACATTTTTGTGTTCTGGTCTAGGTACCAAAGACCATGTTAGATTCTTTTCTATCTAGTCTAGCTCCTCTTCCATTACTTTAATCTAGTCTTCATCTATAAGTGCTTCTCTGGAAGTCTTGGGTTCTAATTCAGAAATCATGCAAGAGTTTTCTTTCACTTTTATTCTCGTGAGTATCCCTGCATCTTTATCTCCTATGATCTTCTTCAGATTATGATGCAATTTCACATATCTAGGAATGACTCTAGCTGGTTCTTCTTTCTTTTCCTCTTCTCCTTCTTCTCCATCTTCTTCTTCTCCTACCACAACTTCTACTGGTATAAGAACACTGAGATCTTTGCTTGTTTCTTTTGTAACCGGTTCCCAGAAAGCTATTGCTGGTTCACTTTCCACTCACTCGTTGTTGGTTCCCTCAGATTTCCCATGGGATTCATCAACCTTGACATTGATGCTCTCAACAATCTTCTGAGTTCTGTTATTGTGGCACTTAAGGGCTTTGCTCTTAGTGGAATATCCTAGAAATAAATATCCTAGAAATATTCCTTCATCATATTTAGCATCAAATTTTCTCAAATGCTCACCTCTCTTGATATAGCACTTACTCCCAAATACCTTAAAGTAGCTCACAGTGGGAGTCTTCCCAGTCCAATACTCATAAGGGGTTTTATCTTTGCCTTTCTTTATAAGTACCTGGTTCATTGTATAGACTACAGTGCTCACCACTTCTCTCCAAAAAGTGTGAGCAACCTTTCCTTGGATCAACATTTTTCTCTCCGCTTCAACCACAGTCCTATTATTCCTTTCTGCTATGTCATTCTGTTGTGGTGTCCTAGAGGCAGACAGTTGCCTCTTGATGATGTTCTCTTCACAGTACTTGTTGAATTCATCAGAAGTGAATTCTCCTCCTTGATCAGTTCTTAGGCACTTTATCCTTTGGCCACTTTCCTTTTCTACTAATGCTCTGAAGGCTTTGAATTTTCCAAATGCTTCAGACTTGTCTTTCAAGAATGTGACCCACATCATTCTTGAGAAATCATTAGTAAAATCATAAAATACCTATCACCCTGAATACTTCTAGTTTTCATAGGACCACACAAATAAGTATGCACAAGATCAAGTAAATTCTCTACTAAAAAAGACTTACCTTTAAAAGTTGAGGAATACTTCTTCCCAAGTTGACATTCTCTGCACAAAGAATTCTCAGGTTTGTTCAGCAAAGGAAATCCTCTTACCGCCTTGATCTTACTGGCTTTAACAATATTGTCAAAGTTCATATGATAGAGTCTCCTATGCCATATCCAACTGTCATCAAACTTGGCCATCAGACACTAACTAATCTTGGCATTCAACTAAAATAGGTTACCTCTGGTCTGCTTAATAGTGGCAATAATTTCACCACTCTTTCCAATTATACTGCAGATTCCACCTTTGAACTTCAGAGTGAGTCCTTTGTCATTCAACCGAGTAACACTTAAAAGGTTATGCTTCAGACCTTCTACCCAATAGACATCATCTGCACTGCTCTTTCCATTTAGTGAGATGGATCCTTTACCTTTTACCAAGCATGGTGCATCGTTTCCAAATCTAACAACACCTCCATCATATTCTTCTAGAGACAGAAACTTTCTTCGGTCACCAGTCATGTGGTGAGAACAACCACTATCAATAATCCACTCACTGGAGTTGTCAATGCGAGAGACAAGTGCTTTCTTGTCAGACACTTCTTCCTTTACATCTACAAACACTATATCCTCACTCTCTTAATCCTCCGATTCTTCATCAGTAACACCTTCATCTATAGCAACAAGACAATTTCTCCTATTTCCTCCTTTATACTTTCTAAACCTCTCCGGTTTATCCTTTATCAATGTTAGGAAAATTAACAACTACATGTCCTATCTTGTTGTAGGACAAACATTTTAAAGGAAGCTTACCTCTATATTTACCAGTTCCTTTTGGAAGTCTTTTAGCAAGAAGAGCTTCAAACTCCATCAGAATCTCTTCATCATCCATATCTTTGCATTGTCTAGATTCATAACTGGTACTAGTTTCTTTTCCTTTTCTGGATGGTGCAGCAGATGCTCTAGAGGCTGATTCAGTCTTTTGAATATTGCCATCATAGCTATTCAACTCATATGAAATCAAATTTGCAATGATAGAGTCTAAGGATACCTTGGTTTTATCAATATACCTTAGTTCCTAGATAGTAGCAACTCTGATTGCATAGATCGGTAACAATGATTTCAAGACTTTACTAACAACAGTGGCATCCTCAATCATTCCACCAATGCTTTTGATATCTCCAACCACGGTCTTACTCCTAATGCCATATTTTTTGAGATCCATGGAGATGGGCACATCACCATATATTTGAATGAAATAAACATCCCTAGGAACTACGTTAAAGTTCATCAGCCCACTAGGAAGTCTACCATAGAAGGGAACAACTTATGTATCCACTAATTAAACAACACTAAGATCCTCATTAGATAAATCAAGAAAAAATGGATTGCTAGGTGTGAGCACAAAGAGTGTCCAATGATGTAGATGAAATACTATCATGAGATGCATGAAGGATATTGTCATCACTGGTTATAACATTGTAATTAATCAAAAGAGGTGGAGCACAATCATTTGAGTGATTAACACTAGATATATTTAGACAATCGAAGGATGTATGAAGAGATAAATCATTATCATATTGTATGAAAGAAGTGTCATCATCGTAAATCACATTGGCAAAGGTAGTTAGATTGTTTATAATGGAGAACAATACGTCCATGACTAAGATCTAGAAACAAAAAGTGTATATTGTAAGGTTTGGCTATGGAGATAGCCACCTAAGATCTAGACGTCTAATGGAAAGCACTACAACATGAGAAGATCAACATGACAAGAATAGATTGTATTCTCATCAAGAATGCAATAGAATGGAATTGTGGGATTGAGATTACAAAGGAGACCCCTTGGTTATGTAGGCCAAGGTGAGACATGGGATAACATAAGATTATTTATGATATGATATACATAAAGTGATAAATTATTACCCACATAAGGTGGAAAATGTTAGAGAATATTTAGCTATTAGTTATTTTTTTACAACTAGTTATGCTTTTTTGCTTAAGTTCACTTAAGAGTGTTTATTTTAGTTGTGCACCTAGTTTAGCTTTTATGCATCTAGTTTAGCTAAAGTTGAGCTTTATTTAACTTCTCATTCTTGCACTTTACTTCTCTTAAATTTATCTCTATACTTTCTTTATAAACACCTCATTGCACAATTATAATATAGCATTCATGTGTGCATCTCTCATTTGTGGAAGGTGTTCTTATTTGTCATTTGATCTTGTAGGCTTGTGTTGCAAAATTCAACATTGTATTAGAGCTTTGAAACTTCAACAGAAAAGTGATAACTTGATAAGTCCACTAAAGGTGAAAATGTCCTATGTGGTCCCTAAGAAAACTTAAGTAACATGCATGATTAGGACCTAGGAGAAGAGCATACTAGGTATAATACTTAATCACACCAAAAACCCCCCTTTAGTGAAACTTAAGGAGAATGCCAAATGCAAGATGGGTCCCGCGTACAATGCCATGTTAAGTAGCCAAATACAAATGCAAAGCAATCTCTCATAAACAGAGAAAGGGAGAAAACCCAGTGGGAAAAATTCATTCATCTCCAAAAGAGATGAAAATACAAAAGAATATCAAAGAAGAATAAGAAGGAAAAAACCCTATGTGAGGAAAAATTCCCCCCATAAGAGAGAAGAAGAGAGACCATGTATCCCCCCCCCCCCATTGTAGAATGTGCACCAATTGTAGATGCTTGAAATTGGATGTAGAAGTTGGTCCATGATTGTCAAACAACGTTACTCGACAATCGTTACTCCCTTTAGGAAGAAACATAACCAAAGGTGTATTAATGAAGTCTTCCCATTCCTAAAAGGAATATGTAGGAAGAAAAAATAATATGTATAAAGTCTTCAAAAGTTTCTCAAGTGTTCTCATGTCGATGTTGATAGTTTCCCCTTCCAAATTAGATGTAATAGGCCACATTGTTGATAAAAGACAAGATTTCCAAGATCTAGTGAAGATAAATGTAGAACAATATATAAAGACTCAAGTATCCCCTCTGAAGATAAATATATGGGTAAGTAAACAAAGATGGGGTACGAAAAAGGGATCTTAAGATGCCACTTTTTTTCTTCTAAAATCAACAAAATTTGAATTTCAACAAGAAAATGAAGATAGTTACACTTAAAATTTGAAGATGCAACAAGAACAAGAGTTGTAGTACACTAAATGTACTTTCTAAATTACAAACTTGTTTTGAAAAAGGTGCAGACTAAGAGTTTCAAAAAGGAGGGGCACACAAGGTGGTCATGTTTTTTCAATAGAAATATAACATAGCATCTATAATGCTCCCCCGTAAAATGACAACTTTTTATTACAATTTCTAAAATCGCTCTAGTGAGAAATTAGATAACGCCATATAGTGTGTGCAAATTTTTTTGACTAATGCTTTAATGAATATATGATTCCTTACTAATTTTCAGAGTGGACACATCTTGAAAAACAAAAAATTGAACGTACTCCCCCCTATTTTTTCTGAAAAATAATCAATTTTTTCAATATGTATAGAATGGAGTCTAATTTCTAAAAATATAATTTGTTTCAAAATTCTATGAGCCAACAAAAATCCATGCCCAAAATAGCATATGTTGGTTTTTGACAAAAAATGAACACACGAACAAAAGAAATCAGAGATAAAAACCTTGAAATAATAAAAATGTGAAAAAATATTATATGGATGGATAGCTACTTAGAGAGAGCTTAACAATATCATAATGTTTATTTTTCTTTGCATTGAAACATAGAACATGTTGGTTTTTCACAAAAAATAAACACACTAAGAAAAAAAATAGAGATGAAAACTTTAAGATAATCAAAATTGTATGGTTGTATAGCTAAGACAGAACTTAATGTTACCATGGTCTTTATTTTTGTTTGCATTGAAACACATGTTGTCACAACCCTCTTTTATCACTTTTTGATTTAAATACAATTCTATTATATTTTTGGTTAAGCTATTTAAATGATTGAATAAATGTTATAAAAGAATAAAATGAACACACACACACACACTTGGAGAATATAATTCAAAAGGCATTATTTTTATTTATTTATTTTCTACTCCCAATTATGGCACATGTTGTAGAAGGAATTGGAAGCTTCTAGAGGAATCTCCACCACCTTGCATGTAACTCCCCCACTAAGTTTAATCAATTTGCATGAGTCCAATATTGGAAAAGAATCTCCTTTTTAATTAAATTTTCTAGATAGTGGAAGGGAGGGATTTTTCTTATAAAATGATATGCAAGTTTCAAAGAAGGGAGTTGATTATGTTTTGAAGGAAATTTCCCAAGTTTTTCTTTGGTAGTCTCATTTTTGTTGCAGGATTTTTAAGTTGTTGTTTGAAGGATCTCTCTCAAGTTGCAAGGAAGGATCAAATGATAGCTAGAGGATTCAACATCAAGCTTCAGCAAACCAGGTTCTCTCCTTTTGTCATATGAGGAATTTGTATTTATCAAAAAAATATATATAGTTTCTAGATTCTTTAATTGAATATAGTTTTCTAAAAGAAATCATTTTTTTTAATTGCTAGATAGGAAGAAAATCTATTTTGTTTTCTTTAAATAAATGCAGTGATATAATTCTTTCTCTTTTTAAATACAAATGCATATTTCTCTTGCATATTTTATTTAATCTATTTAAAAGGTAGAAAATCAGTTTTTTTTTGCTTTTCTCTTTTCTCTTGAAAACTAGAGATGATATTGAATATAAAAATAAATAAATCTCTCTCTTTGTGAATGAATAAATAAATCTCTTCTTCTTATTTAAGAATAAAATGCAGCTCTATTATTTATTTTATTTAGAAAATATGCATATGATCTTGCTTTTTGCTTTTTCAAAGATTTCATATCTATCCAAAAATCATATTTCCCCTTATTTAAAATTCTCTTTCTGAGATTAAAAATCTTCCCTGTGTGATTAAATGATATGAATCTTCATATTTATTCCCTCAAATTCATTTCTCTGGCTCTTCGAACGAAAATCTAAAAGAAAATCTCTCTGTGAATATTAGTTGAAATTTGAAGAATATATTTCCCTATGAATAATCCTCTGTGTTATTCATCCCTATAAATAAATCTTTATTCTCATTTGATTACTTAATTATTTTTTTTACATATATATCTGGATATATATTCTCTCTTTGAATAATAGTTAAAATTTGAAGAATATATTTCCCTATGAATAATCCTCTGTATTATTCATCCCTGTAAATAAATCTTTATTCTCATTTGATTACTTAATTATTATATTTTACATATATATTTGGATATATAATCTCTCTGTGAATAATAGTTGAAATTTGAAGAATATATTTCCCTGTGAATAAACCTTTGTGTTATTCATCCCTATGAATGCTAGAAATAAATTCTTTCCATATGAATGCTGGAAATAAATTATTTCCCTGTGAATGCTGGAAATAAATTCTTTCCCTGTGAATGCTCGAAATAAATTCTTTCCCTGTGAATGCCGAAAAAAAATCTCTCTTTGTGAATATTAGTTGAAAAATAGAATATAATTCCCTCTGTGTGAATATTAAATCTTCTTGAAAAGTTTTGTATTTCTCAGCATAAAACTGTTATCTGTGCATCATTGGAGAAAATTATTTCTCTGTTTATTTCAAACTATTCTCTGTTGTATTTTCATCCCTGTGATTAAATTATTATGTTCACTCTTACATTAGTATTTTTCTTATACACATATCTATTTATATACTCTTCTTTTATGCAATTTATTAATCTGGGAACGTAACCAAATATATATATGATATGATCGAATCTCTCCAAGACCTTGATTTTGTGTCCAAAACCCTAGCTGCACAAGGTTATTCTCCAAATTGTTTTACAAAACAGCAATATAGGGTTAGAAAAATCTACAAAAAACACAGATCTAACAAAAATCCATGTACCATGGGGCGTGCCAAAATGTTTATGGTGAAAATGGATAACAATAATAACAATATTGAAAGGCTAAATGAATTCAACCACAAAACCCTAGCCTAACAACAACAAAGATCCACCATAACATATGAAGATTACCTAAGACAATGCAAATCAAATGAAATCACAAATATTATACCCATCACATGTCTAATAGGGTTTGGATCTCCATTCTTCCTATCTCCATTGATCTTGTTTGATGTATTTGCTCTCAGATTTTATGTGCACAAGATCTCAACAAAGAAGAGAATGTGGTTGCAAGTAGGATCGCATATGCCAAGTAGTCAATTGATCAAGTAATTAGAATGATTGATTAGAATGATTAATTAGGGTTGATAATGAAGGAAGCATCTCCTTATATAGAAGACACTATATGAAATGGAGGGATAAGATTGAGAGGTGTAAAAGGAGGTCGGCTATGATTAGAGGGTAGGTAAAAGAAATAATAAAATAATGAAAGGGGTAGGTAGTGTATGAATTAAGAGATGAATGACATGTGTCATGGGTAGAAAAGGTTAATGAATAAAATAAATAAAGATTTATTTAATTAATAGAAAGAGTGGGATCAATTAAATAAATAAAATATTTATTTAATTTAGGAAAACGATAATTTAAATAAATAAATGTATTTATTTAAATGAGAAATAAGGCTAGAAGAGGATAAATGAATTAATTAAAAAAATAAAGATTTATTTAATTAATAGAAGAATTAAGCTTAGATAATTAAATAAATAATATTTAATTAATTAGAGTGGACAATTTTGGGTGTCTACAA
The DNA here is from genome assembly GCF_030272615.1 of Cryptomeria japonica. Classification (NCBI taxonomy): domain Eukaryota; kingdom Viridiplantae; phylum Streptophyta; class Pinopsida; order Cupressales; family Cupressaceae; genus Cryptomeria; species Cryptomeria japonica. The sequence goes on along the minus strand of NC_081415.1, from coordinate 29,265,391 downwards.
TCAAAATCTATGGGGAAAAGATTTTATTCCCCAAAATTTTATTATTAATAGTCTACTGATGGATATATTTCCTTCTTTGAGTTACTTGATGGTTTCAATGCTAACTCTATATCACTGAACTATAAGAAAATTTGTTATAACCTCCTACTTTGTAGAAAGATTCACATCCCTTATTAAATGTCAATCAAATTCACCTTCTAGGGAAGTTATTTTGGGCCACATCTCTTTGAAATATAAAAGACCCTAACTACCTCTTATAGCTCCTAATGATGGGTGAAATAAAGAACAATAGATTATTGTGAAAAGAAAATAAAAAAACCACACCCAACCAAATATGGTTTATATCTAGACAATATGCCTTATCATTCCTATGTTATGATGGCTCTAATGTTTTATGGCCTATGTGTGAGGTACAAATGATTGCCTTGCATGTCATAGTTTTATTAGTTTAGTGTCTATCTTATATAGTGTCTAGATATTCTACATTCAATTTCTTGCTTTCATTATTTAAATAAAGATATGACTCCCTCTAACGCTATTCATTAATTAAAACTATTTTTTTAGCAATATTACTAAATTTGCACCCTTTAAAAAGTGGTAAAAATTTAGCAAAGAAATAATTAATATTAGGAAAATTTCATTTGTAATACATATATGAGATAATATTATTTAAAGATATTATTTAAGAAATAATATTATGATAATTCTCTTATGGAATGGTGATATTGAGGAGGTTACTAGAATGAATTGTCTAATATTTAATTCTAGAGCTATTTTTGAATAATAAAGCAACAAAAAAGGGTGTTGACCCTAATCAAAGACAAACCAAAAAGGCTACAAACAATTGGTCAAGAACAAAACTTTGACAACAAGGACCAAAACAACCCACTTACAACACACCAGTAGAGCAACTAATAATCCACATCAAGGGTGGGTGGAAGTTTCACCAACAACTCGAGGAAGATCTTTGGAAGAAGAGGAAGGGAGATCTTTCCTTTATTGACAAACAAAAATCCACACAATACTATCATTTGGAACACCAACACAAGGGGGAGCATGAGGAATCCCTTTGGTGGGACTTCTAGCACCATGAGTAGGACGTTGACTAGGTGATAAATCCACCACCGAAGGCTAGAGAAGAACAAGAAAAACCTAGGTAGAGAATGGTCCACAAGTATAGATGGTTACACACCAATAGCACAAGGCGAAGGAAGATAAACGGGGCTTGAGGAGGCCACACTAGCAGTAGGACGCACAACATCATGTGAGTAATCATCACCATCCGGTGAAGAATCATTAGAGGAAGAATCAGAATTTGGGATAGTTAGGTGATCACCATGAGCGTCCTTCCACCAAGTGGAAATGCCTTTGTGGCCTTTGCGACACAAGAGAGAACAATCTATGGCCAAGTGGGTAATAGAGACGAAATGGTGACAATGGAATGGGAGGCCCTCAAAATCCAACAACTAAGTCCATGGCCTATCCCCAACCATAAGAACCACAACCCCAAGAAGAGGTATATTGATATCAATATCAATCATAATGTGTGTGAAAGTAGAAAGACCCATGGAGGAATTTGTATCATCAACCTTCAAGAAGCAACTGATAGAGTTGCCAAGGACCCCAAAACAAGAATTCTTGCAAAAATGAAGGGGAAGGTTGGGAAGACAAATCCACATTGGATGTACATTGAATGAGTCAATAAGAGGGTTGAAAGATGTGGTCCACAGTTTGATTGAGAGAGAATCATGAAAACTCCAAGCCCATGGCTTGCTCCACACCAGCATTTACTTTTTTATCACATATATGTTACTAATTTTTAAATACCATAATTTAAGATGAATATATTATCATAAATATTCTATGGAATGTCATTTATTTTACATGATAAAATTTAATTTTAATAATTTTGGTAAGAGAGTAATTATAAAATTTAATTAAAATAAATTGATTTGTAATGTGGTAATGGAAAGATGACTAAAATTAGTAACTTAACAACTAATGGTAGATATGTCATTTTTATAACTAATGGTAGATATATGCCATTTTTACAACTAATGGTAAACTGAATTTTAGAACAATGTTCCTAATATAATTTGATCCTAATCTATATAATAAGACAACCTAATCATCTCCTTACAGTAGTGCATGGGAGAAAGTCACAAGCATTGCCAACTCTCAATGCTATGTTACAAGTTTCGTTCAAAATTGTAACTAGGGTAATATTGGATTTGTGCAACAAAAGCTAATACGTTCCATAAAAACTAAAGGTTGTTTTGGACTCAATGTACACTAAAATTTGCTTGAGGACAAGCAAAATTCGGGAAGGGTGGACTGCCATGACCTTGATCAAGTCATGATGAATAGCATAGCAATATTCATTGTCATATTAGGAATAAATTAATAAATTTAGAAAATTGTCTTAATTTTAAGATTTCACAATTTTTATAACCTATGTTAGACAAGTAAGTGGAAAAAATAAATAATTATTCTGCTCCATCAAATATTAAGCACTTGATTCAAAACCTATATCTAGAGCAATATATACTCAATGATAAAATGAGATGCATACACATGGTAAAGGAACTGATTTAAAAAAATAAGCTTGACCTCATGTAATTATATCAGCAAGCTCTATAAGAAATGATTTTATTATGACAACATGATCTAATATGATTATAATAGCAATTAAGATTAGTAATATTGAAATAGACAAATGAAGGAGCATAGGATCAATGGTCTACTAGGAAGAAACAAACATTAATTTACTAAACATTGACTCAGTGAATGATATCATGAGGTTGTGATTAGGGTAAATTAATAAAGAAATAATTTCATTTATCAAAATCAATGATCATCATATTGACAATAATCATGGAATAAAATTGAGTAAAGAGGAATGATTATGAAATCAACATATAATTAGATTAATAATATTTAATGGAATACTTGAAGGGACAACAACTGGTAAGAAAGAGACACCACCTTATGAAACATGATCACCTCCTTTGTAAGAAAGGATGACTCTCATATCGACTTCAAGGATATATAATGGTTATGCATTTAAGAAGAGAGAATCATAAAAAGGAACTTGAAGATAAATATACCTTCAGTTTATAATAACAACTATTGTCAAGCATTAAAGGAGATTAGGGGAAAAGACGTTAAGTTCGCATCAAAGAAGAAATCAACCTTAAATACTATCATTATCAAAACAACATATTAGTATATTTTAGCTTACTTATGATCATATGCTTATTTAAATTTATGATATGTTATGTTTGCATTCTATTAGGAATAATGAGCAAATATATATAGCTATAATATAAACTATTATATTTATTCGAGTATCAATATGTATAAAGAAGTATTGTCAATAAGATTTGCATTTGTTAATAATAAGGAGATTAGATTTATACTTAATTGTATTTATGTATATATGCATTCATAATAAATGAAAGATTTTTATTTTTTTTGATAGGTAATTGGCCAAAGCCTGAATAGCTTTTGACTGGAGCTATGAACCAGTGGGGCCATGGTAGGGGGCCCCATCCCCATTACATATCTTTGAATTATTATTATTATTATTATTATTATTATTGTGTTTGACTAGATTGACCCCAAGACCTTCCCCATCCTATGGAAGGCCAAGAGTCATAGCTTAGAATTCATCTTTAGATGTCCCTATTGGGAGTTGAACTTGGGTCTCCACCATGAGAACTCAGTGTTTTAACCAGTTAAGCTCAACCCCTTGGACAATAAATAAAAGATTATTATATTAATGGTATGGTCTTTAATCATTCGCTATTTCCTCCAAGAGGGTAGGTTGGTATGTGTAAGGAGAGGCAGAGTAAATCTTCACAAGATAGAGAAGCCCAAGATAGGGTATGGACGAAGTCTTGAAACCCTAAGGGAGCCTACTTGTAGAATTGTTTCAAAGCATCCTATGACAACAAATCCTCATCCTCCTTCAAGGTTAGGAAAAAAGTAAGGATGAGGTCTAAATATAATAATTCTTTATTGTATCATGAATAATTAAAATGAAGGCATGATAAGTGATGATAATGTATGTTTAATTATGAGAAACATGTTTACTCCTAGTAAGGGACATTACATAGCATTAGCCACACTAATTATGTGACCTACATTTTCCCAATAGATTTATCTTTGCAAGTAGTTTATATTTCTTTTATGGTTAAATAAACCTTATTGATGCAAGACAAGGTTCTCCCACTCTACCTACCAACTTAGAAATTCAAAAACACACAACATAAAACACAGACTATCTATTTACATTCAATTGCTAATTGCAGACTAAAAACAAAAATAGATTATTCCCAAATCAATCACATGGACACACAAAAAAATCTATGATTACATGGCCTTTCAAAGGCCTCCCTCCCTCTACATTAGTTTCCTCTCTAATCTTCACATTCTCAGCTTTGAAACTTTACAGCTCCTCAAATCTCCCTTTATTGCAGCCCTTCTCTTCCTTTGGACCAATCTTTACTACATAGCCACACTGTTGTCTACCATTTATTAGTAAACTCCTTAAAATTTTTAGGTCCGATCTAAATAGTGGGGTCTTTTAATATGAATTCAATAGATTAGTTGGGTCATCTATTTTACTATACATCACTCATTGATTAGCCACTTGCTTGTATCTTTTTTGTTGGAATTTTTAATCATACTTATATAATTTGATTGCTTTTATTTGTTTCTATTTTTATTAATTTTAAAAAAATAATAATAATTTGGATAAAGATAATTACACATACAATTCACATTCAAATGTGTATTTTTTAGTTTATATTTGTTTAACTTATTCTTTCTAAAAATAGTAGATGGATTATTTTTTGTGACCACGTATAACATCCAAAGACGAGCTACCAAAATTTAGACAAAATGAGTCATTAACTAAATAAAAATCGATAAATATTAATTTATGTTATATGTTTTACCCTTAATATAAAAAAAATGAACAATTGAATGTAAGTTTTGGTTTAGCTTTGTCATACTCTAGAATCACTTAAATAAATGCTAGCTATCATAATGAATAGTTTGAAGGGGCATGTGACCAAATATAAATGAAATAATTTCTTAGCTTTTAAGCTTCACATTTTTTACAACATCTCATACTTTCTAAAGTGATTTATTATGAATAATATTTATTCCAAAATATTGAAAGATTTATTAAATATTAATTAATTTGAATCTTTTAATTGTTTAATTATTTTGAACTATCACAAAGAATTCTTACTATATAGCCACCCTGTTATCAGTGTTCGATTGTAATTGTATAAAACAAAATTGTAAGACCCACTGCCAAAGCATTAAGAAGTTAAATGTTCTAATCCCTGGTAACAGTAATAAGTTTTAAAGCTTGCTAAGTTAATCTTAAATTTAGCTATGGGTAATGCCAACAGTAGATCAAATGCTTCTAATTTTGATGTCCAAACTTTATGTCGGAAACGTCTATCCAGACATCAGAAATGAAAATCTTATCAAGGAGGGAGTTTTTTTAAAAACATTTTTAACAAGATTTTCATTTCTGATATCCCGATAGACAAAGGTCTTTACGCCTACCAATTGCATTCTAAAACTATTTTTAGCAAATCCATTTTCTTCCTATCCTGTATCTAGGCTGTTCCATGAGAGCATATTTCTTTGAGGTATTCTATGAAAAGGTTCACGTGCATTGTCTAAGCTTATACATTTTGCATACATGTCTACCAGGACAATTGCAGCTACACCACCAAACAAAATTCCTACATTGTTTATTCATAATGTCCATACTCTATTCCAAAACTCCCATTTTTGCATAGGCTGGGAGATGTTGGCAAAGATTTACATCTGCTGATCGCATTCGATTGAAAGTTCTGAGCGCCTTTAATCAAACACATTTTCTGCATATCCTGCAATCATAGCACTCCACAGGACCACATTTCTTTGAGGCCTCTGGTCAAACAGTTCAAGTGCCTTTGTCTATGCTTTCACATTTTTGCATTCATGTCCACCAGAGCTTTTACAGTCATGCCCTTCCATTATGTTTTGATGGATGTCTACCCTGTTCAGAAGCTCTACCCCCATTTTGGTACAGGCATGGAGTACGCTGCAAATAAAAATGGAGGTAGATGGAAATCTGTTTCTACACCTATTTCCTATCATATCCACTTATTGTGGAGTGATAATTCCACCTTCGGTGGGTGATCCACCTCATGTGGAATATTATATTATTTCTCATACCTACCCACACCTATTTCCTACCTACCCTTGTTTCTTATTGAGCCACATGTCATGTTTGTGTGCTCATACATATCCCTAGCCTTGCCTATATAAGCAGGCTCTTCTACATTGTATGTAAGAACTATTGAAAAACTATTGAATCATTTTCTATTGATTAGAATACAGTTTATTCTTGTTCTATATTGTGTCTCTATCTTGTACATTTCATTGACCTCTTGATCTTGGCAAAATCCAACATGGTATCAGAGCTATTGGGGCTTCATTGATTCGTCTTGAAGAGACATTATTGTGATGTCAAGAGGCAGATCTGAGGAGCAACATCTTTTGGAGGCATCCTAGACCAGATCCGACCTCGCCATTGTGTCCAAAAGGCCGTTTCCATGAATTTTGGTTATAAAGTCGGCCTATTTTGGTGAGAAAATTTTTTTCTCCATTTTTGCCCTATTCGTACGGATTTTCGAAATATAATTATTTTTTTTTCAAAAATTTTTTTCCTTTTTCTGAAAAATTTTTCAAAAAAAAATTTCAAAAATAAAAAAAAATTGAAAAATTTCGATCAAAAAAAAAGGAGGAAAAATCAAAAAAATATTGGTTTTTGGAGGGTCCGCAGACCCCCCCCGTACCCCGTGACCTGCAGGTTGCAGGTTTGTCAGAACGTACGTGACACTGCCGTGACCGCTGCCATGCCAGACTGTCCCGCGCCACCGACGTCGCCTCCCGAGCTCCCTCGGCTTCTGCTCCCGGCTCCGCAGCGCTGCCGCCCACAGTCTCCTCTCCCGTCGGCAGCAGCTCCGCCCGCGCCTGTGCCCGCGCCCGCGCCCGCGCCGCCGTCGTCCCTGCTTCGCTGCCTCCGTGCTGGTCGCCTCTCCTCTGCCCGCCAGTCCCTGCTCCGCTGCCTCCCTCCGCCCGCAGCTCACCGGCGCCCAGGTTCCTCCCGGCTCCCCCGTCCACCACTCTGGCGCCGCTCCCCTCTGCACTCCGCTCCGGCCGCAGCTCCCAACACCCTCCACAGGCTCCTCCGCCACGCGGACTCCAGGCCGGTGAATCCACGCCCACCACGTGGCAGGAGGCCACTGGCTCGTGGACATACAAACTGTACACACAGTCATTCGTACGGATGCCACACAATCTGCCACGCAACCTTCCATACAGTGACAGTCAGCATTCCGTACGCATGGTCACCCGACTGTGTCATCCGTCCGTAGAGTACGGACATCCAGTCAGCAGAGCGTGAAGTTTTTGCGACGGTCATACGGATGTCAAATTTAATTGCCTGACTTGCTGACCTCAGCGCCACATCAACAGGGTTTGAAATTTTTTGGACCCCCTCTCATCTGCATTTTTGATTTTGCAGTTCAACTTCAAATGGCCATAACTTGCTCATTTTTGCTCCTTTTTTGGTGCAATTTTTTTTGAAATGGGCTAGAATTTCGTGCTCTCCGCAGTGGTGAAAGAATGTTTTGATTTTGATGCATGGATTTTTTAGAAAATGTAGTTTTTGGTGACTGTCCCTGAGTAATCCCAGTTTTTGCAACTTTAGAGGCTTCGTTTGGGGTCATACGACCTCCTTTTTAGGTGCCGTTGTTTTTGAAAGTGCGTATTTTTTTATCTACTTTCACATGATGCTATCAGATTGATGTCATTGTAAGTAGAAATTGTACTTTCAGATCTTGGCCATTTTTGGCTCTCTTGGTACTTGTATATTTGCTTGAAACTCAGTTAGATTCATTGCACTATTGATTCAAGTCTCTTGTATCTCATTTGAGAAGTTGTAAAATTTGCATCATAAGTCCACTTTTCCTTGTCTTGCAAGTGGCTCATTGTAATCGCACTAAATATAAAGTGCCAAAATCATCACTTTTGGGGGGTACTTTGATTGATTGAATTTGGGGGGTGTCTCTTATCTTTTTTGCTCTTGTGTTCCTTCCTTTTTGCTGCTATGGGTTCTTCTAAGTTTCCTGTCTTAACTCCACATAATTATGCTACTTGGAAAATTGATGCATGGAGTAAACTTATGGAAAAAGGACTCACTCATTACATTGTTGGAACTATTGTTGCTCCAGCTAATCCTAAGGCTGATCCAGTTGGTCACTTAGATTGGCTCACTAAAAATATCATGGCAATTGGTACCTTAAGAAAGTATGTATCAAAGGATCTCATTTTTCATATTGAGAAATGCACTCTAATCAAGGATGCTTGGCAGAAGTTTCAAGACTTGTATGGTCAAGTTGATGAGATTAGGGGATATCAAATTGATAGTGATCTCACCATGTTAGATCCCAAGAACTTTGATACTATACAAGATTATGTCACTAAGGCAAATGAGTTGAGGGCACAACTCAAAGATTGTGGCATTGATAAGAAGGATACTCAATTGATATTCAACTTGATAGGCAAGCTTCCACAAGAATATGCAGCATTTGTTTCTAGTTTCCAAAATCATAGGATGACAATGGGTTCAAGCTACAAAATGCCTACATTTGATGCTTTCAATGAAATTTTGATGATGGAACAAACTAAGTTGATAAGCATGGGCATTCTTAAGGCTTCTTCTAAGTCTCAAGCATTAGTGGCAAATCAAGGGAACAAAGGAAATCAAGGAAAGGACAACTCAAACAAGAAGAAATGGCAATCAAAGCCTAAGGAAAAAGCACCATCTTCTCCAAAACAAGGAGATTCATTCTCTTCCAAGAGAGATAATTCACCAAAGAGGGAAAGACCTACTTGTGCTTATTGTAAAAAGATTGGTCATGAGGAACATCGTTGCCATTCTAAGAAGATTGATGAACTCACACATATCATCAAAAAGCATAACATTGATTTGCCTAAAGTCTACAAGAAGGATGATTCATCAACTTCCACTTCTTCACATTCAAAAGGAAAAGGGCAAGCATTCATGGCTTCTACAAGTGGAAAGACTCACTCTTTTGGAACAAGAAAAGGAAAAGCTCTATGTGCTACTATCAGTCATGATTCAGAGAGATGGCTTCTAGATTCAGGGGCTTCTCATCATATGGCATCTTCACAGTCTATGTTCTCTACATTTGAGCCTTGTACCATGCCACAGATTTTGATGGGCAATCATACATACATACATGGATGTGATTGGGAAAGGATCTATTGACATTGGGGATAACTCCTTCAATGATGTGTTGTGTGTACCCCACTTGACAAACAATCTCCTTTCTATCTATCAAATCACACATGGCGCAACTAAGAGAGTTGTGGAGTTCACACCTGACTCAGTTTTTATTAGAGACATGGAGACTAGAGCTATCATTGCAACTGGGGTGGTTGATCATGCATCTCGGTTATACTCCTTTTTAGATTTTGTTAATGATGATGATTTCACATTTGATGATCACATTTCTTGTGATGGTTCAGATTTTGAGGAGAACTTTGGACACTTGAACATGGGGATTCTCACATGTAACCCAATTCTTGAGTCTTGTACTTCATCTTCTCATATTGATATCACATCACCTATTGCACCTGATGATGCAGATAGTGCGACAGTTTTGCCTTCATGTGATTCAGTGCAGCAGGATATTCATTGTCTTCCAGCTTCAGATTCATGGGATGATTACTTGATAGACATTGCAGGTTTGTTTGTGGAATCCTACATTGCAGATTTGGGAGACATCATTGATGACATTCATCTTATCTTTGATGAAGATGATCCTTCTTCGATTGTTGTGAGGGCACACTCTGACCCTCTTGTTCATTCTCTACATGATCATTCTTTCAAGGTTGACATGATTGTGGATACTTATGTACAGCAGTTGGAGGAGGTCTCTTTATGCTTTGAGGAGACACATGAGTCTTTGGACATTGTTCTACATCCATCTCCACTAGATCTTGGAGTGCCTTTTTCAGCAGTGTGGCACAGTTTACCACCTTTGGAGGGGGTATCTTTCAGCATCGACATGGGGACACTTGAGCAGTTTTCAGAGATTCCTTTCATCATGAGTTTTCTTCGTACGTTTTCTCTTCATGATTGGGGAGACTTCATGGATACACCTTTGGTTTTGTTTCTTCCTAAGGGGAGGAATGTTGTTCGACGTTCATGGAGCAGTTTCTTCATACATCGAGCTTCTATCATTGGTGTAGATTCTTCATTGAGGGAGGATCATAGTTTGACTTCTCTTCTTCTCTCATATGGGGGGGACTTTTTCCTCACATGGGGTTTTGTTCCTCACATTCTTCTATGAGAGTTCTCTTGTATAGCTTTTTTTTTTTTTTTTTTTTTTAACATAAAGGGGTAAAAATATTATTAAACCAAGGAGACATTACAAAGCAAGGCCATTAAATGGCCCTATCAAGATCAACCAAGTGATCCAATTGATGAGACAAATCCGGGGGCAGATGGCCCCGATCCACCAAATTCCAATCATGCATATGATCAGAAGCCCATTTAGCCAAGCAATCAGCCACACCATTCCATTCACGGGGAATATGGTTGAAAGTAACATGCTCCAGAGATGCACAGAGAGTGAGAATTTGTTCAACAATCAAGGCCAGCTGCCAGCTCACATTATCCATATACTGCCTTTTGAGTAAGTTCACCACAACCTGGGAGTCAGACTCATATATGATCCTTCGCCAACCCAACTGACTGGCCCGCTCCATAGCCACTAAAATTGCCTGAGCCTCCATAAGATTATTCGTATGAAGACCCTTATACTCAGAGAAAATAAACTGAACATCCCCTGAGCTATCACGGCCCACACCTCCAATGCCAGCATGACCAGGATTACCACGAGAAGAGCCATCCGAGTTTATTTTTAGGACTCCCAAGGGAGGAGGGGACCATCTTCCCTCCCTATTCACCTTTGGGGTAGGATGCCTACACCTGTTACGCATGAGTTGTCGTTGCGGAGGAGGAAGATGAAGACGATTACAACAATCAACATCCCGAGGGTCCACCCGCATAGTCATATCACACTTAGCCCCAATAGTTTCCCCTAAGGAGTGTAAAATTTTCCTCCAAAGGTGAGGAGCCATCAGCTGCAAATCTTGAAAGATCCGCCTATTCCTCTCCAACCAAAGATTCCAGATAATAAAGGAAGGCCCAATGGCCCAAGCAGCCTGGAGAAAGGAAGTAGAAACAGGGGCCCTTCCCCATCATTCCCAAAATTCCACCAAAGAGGAAACATGCCAACAGGTCGTATTCCACACTCCCCACCAGAAGTGCCAAATCTCCCTAGCATAGGAGCACTGGAAGAAGATATGGGATACACTCTCTTCACAACCTTGACACAAAACACACATAGAAGGGCCTTGAAAACCACGCTTACATAAATTATCCCAAGTGAGACACCGATTTTGGGCCACTAACCACATAAAGAAGTTGCACTTGGGCCATGACAACTTGTGCCAAACATGCTTCCACCAAGGGACCTCAATGTCCCCAAACAACTGCCTACCAATCCGTTTATAACCAGCAACCACAGAGTACTTTCCAGACAAGTCTGAACCATCCCAAGCCAAAACATCAGTTCCTCTCAAAGAATTACAAGCACGGGAAGCCAAAAGTTGGGAAAGCTCACGCCTATCCCCCTCAGACCCTCCTGGAGGCCACTCAGAAGGGTGCTTCCAACGAAACCGAAGAACCAAACCATCATGTTGTGCCACCTTATAATGCTCCACAGTATCCCAGCCAGCTGCGCTAAAAACCTCAGACAGAGGCTGGAGATGAGGAAAAGAAGAAAGAATAGGAGGGTGACCATCCCAGGAATCTGACCAAAAAAGAGCCTGTGAACCCGAATGACAAATCCAAAAAAGAGCATCCTTAATCAACTGCGCCCCCACTTTCAAAGTATGCCAGATCATAGAACCACCCCCCTCCAGAGGATAGCGAGGGACCTCAAAAGGAGCAACACCCCGAAGATATTTAAGGTTGAGAATACGAGCCCATAACTGGTGCTGATGGGTGCACCAACGCCAGTAAAGCTTAGCAGCAAAAGCTTTTCCATTCAAAATAGCAGAGCGTAAACCAAGACCCCCTTCCTGCTTAGGTCTACACACCAATTCCCACTTAACAAGGCTCCATTTTGAAGACAATAACTTACCGCTCCAAAGAAATTGACGAGAAAGAGCATCAAATTCCTTAAGGAAATACATAGGAGCCGCTTGAACAAAGCACCTGTAGATGGGAAGGGCTTGGATGACAGACTTAAGAAGAGTCAATCTAGCTGCAGAAGACAACCAACGATGGGTCCAATGAGACACCTTTCTCCTAAGCTTATCAAGCAACTGCTGCCAAGGAGATCTGGGCAGACGGCCAACAGTAAGAGGAATACCCAAATAAACAAAGGGAAGAGTTCCAATTTGAAACCGCAGAATGGCAGCAATCCTATGCTGGATAGCTTGTGGAGTATTAAAGAAGAAAATAGAAGACTTTTGCTCATTGACTCTTTGGCCCGAAGCCGCAAGGTAGATGTCCAAAGTTTTCCTGAAGGAATCGGCCTCCCTAATACGAGCCAGACCCATAAGAGAGGTATCATCCACAAATTGGAGATGAGAAAGTGTAGGCAAGCCCATCCCCCACTGCCAACCATGAATCAAGCCATGTGAAACCTGAGATTTAAGAAGACGGCCAAGCCCCTCAGCCAGAATAATAAACAAATAAGGAGAGAGCGGATCCCCCTGACGAAGACCCCTAGTAGCCCCAAAAAGCTCAGAAGGCTCCCCATTCATAATAACCGAAAAGGAGGAAGAAGTCACACAACTCAACACCCAACTCACCCAATCAGAGGAAAAACCAAAGGCCAACAGAATCTTCTGAAGAAAAATCCATTTAACTCTGTCATAGGCTTTGGCCATATCCAACTTGATAAACATAGACCTCTCCTGAGAAGTAGCCATGGAATGAATGGCTTCAGATGCAACCACCACCCCATCCAGAATTTGCCGCCCAGCCACAAAGCCGCCTTGCTCCTCAGAAATAATCATTGGCAAACAAGATTTGAGTCTCTCAGCCATCAACTTCGTAATAATCTTATACACCACATTACAGAGTGCAATAGGTCTAAAGAGATCAAGTTTGTCAGCACCTTCCTTCTTAGGAATGAGAACCAGAAAAGTAGCATTCAAGGCGCGAAGCATCTGCTTACTATGAAGAGACTCACAAACCACCTCTAACAAATCCTGCTTCACAATATCCCAAAACTCCTGGAAAAACTCAACTGGGAACCCGTCAGGGCCAGGGGCTTTCCCTTTGTTCATCCCAAACACCACCTCCTCCACTTCAGACAGAGTCACCGGGCGAATAAGAGAAGCATTCACCTCATTAGAAATTAAAGAAGGAATACAAGCAAGGACTCTATTTTCATCAGCCTCAGCAGGAACAGAATCCTCAGTGAAAAGATTAGAGTAGTACTGACGAGCCTCTCTAGACAGAGCATGTTGAGCAGAGATTGAAATACCCTCAGAGTTAACAAGAGAAGAGATAAAGCACTTATTTCGACGAGCTTGCACAGAATAATGGAAAAAAGCCATATTCCGATCACCCTCTTGAAGCCAATCAATCCTAGCCTTTTGTTTCCAGAAAATCTCTTCACGGAGCTCCCACTCTTCCACCAATTTCAGAGCCTGGGATTCAGCATGCCCAAGAGCCTCCGAGAAGCCCAAATCCCGAATCTGACGGGTAATCACATCAAGGCGGTCCAACGCTTCTCTTTTCCTAGCCCGAAAATTACCAAAACTCAACCTATTCCATCGCTTAAGATGAAACTTAACATATTGCAACTTCTTAACTAGAGAATACATAGATGTACCATAGGCAGGGGCGCCATCCCGCCACCATTGAGCCACAAGATCACCTAAAGACGGATCACGCAACCACATGAGCTGGAATTTGAAAGGGGGGTTCTTAGGATTTTGAAAAGCTGAAGTCGAAAACTTAATTGGCCAATGATCAGAACCACGCCAGTCAAGAATCTCAGAGCAAATGACCAAGCGACCTCTAACCCAAGAGAAAGAGACAAGGAAATGATCAAGCCGCTGGGCAATTGCTTCAGGCCCACTCCGTCTATTATTCCAAGTGAAAACTCCATTAGAGGGTTTTACATCCATCAAAGCTAGAGAGTCCACATTAGTCCGAAACATATCTGAAGCAGGGCCAAGCCTAGGCAGCCCTCCCCTTTTCTCCTCCAAGCTCAACACAGCATTGAAGTCACCAGCTAAAATCCAAGGTAGAAAGGGAGCACAGGACCTAACATACCTGATATGAGCCCAAAGCTGGGATTTACCATGAATATCAATTGGAGCATAGACATTACTAACCAAAATAGTCTCACCAGATTCCAAAATCAAGGCCACCATAGAAATAGCAGACTGGCTGGAAATCCACCAATGAGGGACAACCTTACGAGGATCCCAGAAAAGAGCCAGACCCCCAGAGGTTCCCCTAGATCCAATACACTGACACTGGCCAGAAAACCAAATACGAGGAGCATGTTGAAACATGAGATCCACCAGAAGCTTAGTTTCCTGGATACAAAAGATATCAGGAGAATGAACAGCAATCAAATCTTGAATAGCCTTTTGACGAGGGGTGCTATTCAACCCCCTTGCATTCCATGAGAGAATAATCATGAGGAAGGTTGAGAGAAGTGGGCCTCAAGGGTCTTAATAGCCCCAGATTCCACCAAAAGATCCCCAGCAGATTTACGCTTGTCTGCATCCTTCTTACGACCAACTTTTGAAGAAAATTCAAAATGTCCCTTCTTGAGAGGGCGTTGCAGCACCCCCAAGGAAGGAGACGATCCTCGCCCTTTGCCTGAAGAAAACACTGCCTTAGCCAAATCTGCCAAAACAATATCATCCTGCCCATCTACAGAGGCCCCAGGAGGCTCTGAACTCCCTTGCACCAATGCCGAAGACAAATTCTGCACAACAATCGCTTTCTCCAGCCCTGTATCCATCCCAACATCCATACCAGAGACCCCAGCAGAAAGCTCAACAGGAATCCCTTCCTCCACAGCCTGATTATCCAGGACCTCAAACCGATTGAAACCCTGATCATTTTGACTATCCTTAAAGGCCCGCTTGTGCCCCCTCCCTTTATTTCTCTGCTTAACAGGGATAAAGCCATCCTTATCAGGCCCACCCTCAACCCCAGATTCCTTCCCTTTGTCCCCTTTCTCCACCGAGGGCCCAGAAGAAGGAGAAGAAGACACCCCAGCAGCTTTGGGTGCCCGAGGACACTGGCGCTGAAGGTGTCCATACTCATGACAGAAGCGGCAACGAAAAGGGAGGGACTCATAATCAAGCGGTTGAATCCACGAAGCCGAGCCAATAAAAATTTCCAAAGAGTCTGGCAAAGGATTATTTAAATCAATTTCAACGCAGATGCGAGCATAAGAAAATACCTTTTTCTCCAAAGTATTTTGAGCAATGGCAACCGGTTTCCCCAACAGAGCAGCAATCCGAAGCAGAATATTCTCTCTCCAAAACTCCAACGGCAGCCATGGAAGATGCACCCAAACAGGAACCCGAGTAGGAATATCTTCTGTCGCATTAAAACCACTATGCCAGGGCTTAATGAACAAGCCAACATGATTGTAAAAATATGGCCCCCCTTCAAAAACACGATTACAGTCCGAGATACTAGAAAAATCGACCATGAAATAGCCATTTGCAGCTACCAATAAATCAAAATCCCCCTCAACATGCCAGGTTCGACGGATCCAAGATTCTAATGCCGAGAGAGGAATCCGAATACCCAAGAACTTGCAGATCAAAACATGTTGGCTCCAATAAGCGATATCTTCCTGGATAGATTCCGGAGAGATAACCAAAATAGGCCGATCTGGACTCCGCGACAGACATCCATTCACTTTCTTGAGCTTAGAGCTCTCACCCACAAAAGATGACTCCAATTTTTGTGCATGCAAAGCCTCTGAAAATTTTTGAGATGGTTTCGAGCCTGAAAAAACCAGACTATTGGAAACCACAGCCATGGTCCCACCCAAATCACTCGGGCTCCAGCCAACCCTTACTCCACCGCTTCCACCAGCCACTTCCCCCCCACCGAACAACCTCCCACCAGTCCGTCACCCACCCAAACCCCCGCACCACTCCACACCCAGCAGCGAACACAAAGGCGAACAGGAAAAAGAAAAGGAAAGAACAGAAAGCCCAAACACTGCCAAAGGGAGTAGGGAAAGGCACATGCAGGAGCCACCACGCAGCCTTAGAGGCTGCGCATGGCCTTACCTGCACACAGGAACGCCATCCGCCCGCTCAAAACCGTCATCAGTTCTCTTGTATAGCTTTCATCTCTCTTTTGGGGGAGGGTTTTTTCCCATTAGGTTTTTCTCTCTTTCCCCACTTTGTGAGAGATTTCATTGCATTGGTTTGCATGCATTTGCATTTGTTCATGGGTACCTAACATGGCCTCGTAGCCGAGACCCATCTTGCATTGCTTAGTTGCATTGTAGACTTAAGTGCATTCCCCTAAGTTGCACTTAAGGGGGGGTGTTGGTGTAAATAATTATTCATCATGGATATTATTACACTTACTTAAGTTTACTCAGGATAATACATTTCATAGTAGTTTGGATATGAGACACTTGGGTGTTTGTGCCACATTGGGATAGTGTGTGTAGGAGAAATTCCACCTCTTATGGTGTTGATCTTGTTATTACACTATCATATCCACTTATTGTGGAGTGATAATTCCACCTTCGGTGGGTGATCCACCTCATGTGGAATATTATATTATTTCTCATACCTACCCACACCTATTTCCTACCTACCCTTGTTTCTTATTGAGCCACATGTCATGTTTGTGTGCTCATACATATCCCTAGCCTTGCCTATATAAGCAGGCTCTTCTACATTGTATGTAAGAACTATTGAAAAACTATTGAATCATTTTCTATTGATGAGAATACAGTTTATTCTTGTCCTATATTGTGTCTCTATCTTGTACATTTCATTGACCTCTTGATCTTGGCAAAATCCAACAGGGGCCTATATGGCCTCATCCCACACCCCAAGATTACACCCACTCAGCACACCAAGGCTACGAGATTCAGCTGCAAGACTGAAGTCTCCTACACTTTTGGCTTTGCAAGACCAAGGCGGGTACACCTAAGTAATGCCCAAATAACTTATCGCTTCCCACACTCAAGGCATTACATATTACAGTAGATATCCCAATATTTATATGCTAAGGAAAGTGTGTGAAGTTTAGATTTGGCTACAATCCTGGCTTTTAAGCTTTCAATCAGCACTTGGGATGAGTTTCTACACTAAGTCTACTCGTATGAACTTTAAATAAAAGAGATTTTAAGAAAATAAAACTGCTTATGAAAGATGGGTACAAGCCCATAACCAGTGCCTTTAAAGGGCAGCAGAGTCAACTTACAACATGTATCTATATGATACCCAAACAGATTACCATGCAACCAATGAGCTCACAATATCAATTCATTACATCAATATTATCCTTCCTAGTTTTATTACAGTCATCCTTAAATATCTCACATTCATATATCACCATTTCCTCATCCACTGAGAAGCATTTTAATCTCCTCCTTGACGAGAAGCAAAAACAAGATGAACACCTAAACTTGTAGGGACAAAACAAAAGACCTTTAATCATTTCATTTTAGAAAATAGTGCATATACATAAGAGAGACAACTGCAATAAAACATTTAGATTTGTTTGTATTCCAATTACAAACTATTTGAAGATATCAAAATGACTACAAACTGAAAAGTAAACTCTAGCTTACATTAACTTCTACAGTGCTCACTTGAGCCCAAAATTTGAAAAAAAATAAAATCTAGAACCTCTTTGAGAATGAGGAGAAAAAGTGAATAAGAAGATGTAAACAAAACCCTAGAGAAGCCATAGAATGCATCCCATTGACCTGTGGATTTTTAGGAATTTTAAATTCCTTGTCTTCAAAATCTGCACCTTCTATTGGATTTTAAAATTTTAAAATCTACACCTTGAGCCTACTAAAGATTTCTTGAGAATATGAAAAAAAACACTTCAGCAGTTACTTGTCATATTCAACAACCTGCCCTTTGACCAAAGATTTCCATTTCCGGTTCACTGCCTCTCTTTGTTAGTAGCATTCTTTTTCTCTCTGTCCAGAAATAGGAATATCCCCCTGTCACTTTCTGCATTTTCCCATTTTTAGCTGTAAAACATTTCATTCTTCTGGATTTTACTTCTCAACACATTTGACCATACTACCCAAGAAAAAGGGATATTTCCTCCATCATATGGGTATAAGGAGCTTTCAAGAAATTTACAACCACACTGTTAATTCCTTTTCCATTTTCTCACTTTTATGTTGCCTGAAGAACACCCCCTTTTCATGAGGCAGTGGTGCCTTGATATTTCCAATGAATTTTTCCAACATACATAATCCTCCTGTTTAAACCCATTCACTATTACCATCCAAAATATAAGATTCCATAACAGTCCTACCAATTTATTGATAAAAATTCCACAAACTAGAGAAAACAATACGCATACCCCCCCCCCCCCCCACAACGCAGTATATGCTTTGATCATCACGCTCATTCTTCAGTGTTGTAGTTCTATCAACAAAACTATAAATCAATCAGCCCCTTCCAAACTCAGAAAACTATCGATTTACTTGCCTCTCTTTATTTATGCTTTGGTAGGGGTCGGTATCTTTTTCAAGGCCTCCTTTCGCATGCACATTGCACCTTTGCTTACTAGGTTCATCTGTGCATTCAATGTGTTGATCCCTCTTCTGCATTTCGCGCCACAATGGAATTATATTTTGCATTGATCTCCCTTTCCGTTGCCCATCTTTCCCACCAATGCGTCATATGCTTCCATCCGTGATTACACTGCATCTCTTTTTCATCTTGAATATCATATGATTCAATTGCCATCACCACACATACCATTACTTGAATATTTTATTATCGATCCCAACCTTCAATTGGGATGTGGGAAGAATGTTGGGTCAAGTTGTGAGATTTGGCTTTAACCCACCCATCGCATTTTCTTGAGAACCTCTAAAGCCTTTGCAATGAATGCAGTCGGTACACCCTGCAATTATAAGATTTCATTTCTATGATGCATCCCGAGAGGCTCGCATGCCATGTCAATGCCTCCACATTTGGTACATGCACCTGCAAGAGCGTTGTATTCGCAAAATTTGACAAAACTCATCCATCCATATCTCTGCATTTCAGTTTCTTCATCTTTCAATCAGTTGAAGATATGAGATTTTCACAATCCATAGAATATTTATGTGAGAAAATATCTGGAATCAATTGTGTGCGAGTTTTTTGGATCAACGTGTCGGATCACACTCTATGATCCATCATTAGGATGAATGAGAGCACATGAAGCAAAAGATTGAGAGAGTGCAGACTAGGAGGAAGTTACATAAAAAGAAGGGGAAGCAAAGGAACCAATAAAATAAACTAAAATACAAAAAGAAAATAACAAAAATCAAATTAAAGAAAACAATTAAAAAAATATATAATAAAGAAACAAAGAAACAAAGAATGTATAGCAAAGGGAATAAACAAATAAGAATTTAAAAAGACAACAAAAATGTGTGTATATATATATATATATATATAAATATAAATATATAAAGCAAAAAAAATAAAAAAAATGAAAACAAAAATAAAAAAAGAAACCAAGCAAATACAAATGAATAAATAAAAATAGAAAGAAAGAAAAGGAATAAAACCAAAAATAAGGATATATATAAAGGCAAGCAAAAAAATGAATAAATAAATATAGAAAGCAAGAAAAGAAATACAATCAAAAAACAAGATTAAAAATAATAAGACTATATATATATATATATATATATATATATATATATATATATATATATATATATATATATATATATATATATATATATATATATATATATATATATATATATATATATATATATATATATATATATATATATATATATATATATATATATATATATAGTCATATATAGATAAGCCAAAATAACAAAAGAGTGGGAAAAGAGAAAAAGGTCAAAGAATAAAAAATAAAAGAGAAATAAAACTAAAGAAAGACAACACAAAACAAAGCAAGAAAATAAAAAATAATAACTAAAGGAAAAATAAATGAAAGAAAAATAACAAAGAATAAAAGTGAACCTAAATACCAAACCCAAACAAACACAAGGCAAGCAAAAAGATGGGGATCCTTAAAACGCTTACCATTAGGGCTCATCAAATTTGTGACGAGGAATACTTAAAACCTGAATTGAACCACCTGTGTAAGGTTTTCATGTTGAATGGGTATTCTTCAAAACAAAATTCCAAATCCTTCAACCATGTCAAGTCTTGGCTTATTTCGGATCCTAAGCCCTCTCGTCCTTCTATCTGTTTGAATGGATCCCTTCCCTATAAATAAGGTATTTCCCACAAAATTAGCAAGATCCTTCTTAGGAAAGGCATTCAATGTGCCTTTAAACCATGTGCAACTATTAAAGGTGCCTTCCTCCCCTCAAGGACCCTAGAGACATTTTATGTGATGATTTTACAGGGTGGTTTATTCCTGCGGCACCCCCTATTTTGGAGAAACTGATCTCTCATTCTCCACCCATATCAAGGAGCATTGCGTGGATATCAAGCATGACCAGGTGTCCCAATCTGCTCTTGATGATCACTCCTCTACTAAACACCATATTTACGTTGTGAACATACAAATCCAATTCAAGGAGGACAATTACTTCAAAAGAAAACTTTTGGAGGCCATTGAGATCCATAATCATCCTGATAACTTGAACAGAGATGATGGTTGGAGTTTGAGTCGTGCTTGGCACAGAGATTACTTTAGTGGTGAGTATTTTCCAATGGCAAATTTTTCACGTCGGCCATGTCGGAAATGGTGAATATTTTGTACCGATTGGGGGGGCCATGTCGCCAGAACATTATCAATTTTTGTCAAAGTCACGGCCCGATCGCCATATGTTTTATGCAATTAAATGTTTCTATGTGATGATTTCGCCAATACAATATATGGTGGACACACGGTAAATTTAATTGTTTCACCTACACTCTCTGAGGTTGCCTTAATAGATGACCTTAATTCACCTATAGGCATGTGAAGATTTGTTAGCCAGGGGGACCCAATTCGCCTGACATCTTGCCGACGCATGTCTCCATTCACCCCAACTTTTGCCAACTATATTGTATTCGCCTATTATTTGGACGACCTATAATTGCCTCAAAAATTACATAAGTCATATTTGGACTACCTATAATTGCCTTGAAAATTACATAAGTCGTGTTATAGTTACGCGAGATTCGCCAAATATTTGTATACCATATAAAATTCCTGCGGAATTCGCCATATAAGGATTGGTATAAATACATGCAAAGATCAGATCTATCTCAACACAATCTGGTGGGTTCTAGGCTCTGAATTCTGATCAATAGTGAAGTTTCAGACCAAGGAAAATCATTGTTGTTGACTGTATTGGTGACTGCTAGTGACCTAAAGCCTAAAGGTGAGCGATCATATTTTTGAAGTGGTATATTATACATTATAGTCTATTATTGCTTCTTCAGCAAATTGATATTTTTTTGGCAGCCTTTATTTCATTGGAGATGTCGAACAGGAAGAGGGGTAGGAAACCTGAATGTGGGGAAGGCTAGGAGAGGCCAACAAAAAGCAGAACATTGTCTTCGTACTTTGGCATTGGAAAAGATTGTGGTACTGGTGAAAATCAAGAAGGTACATCATCACAAGTACAAGTACAAAATTTGCCACCTGCACTGCATGTTGAAGACGGCAGCGAACCTGATATCTCAGATTAGGATGATCTTGAAGAAGATTATCTGGTAGATACCCAAGTTAGCTGGAATGATATAATCGACTTGGGTGATGATGCCATTGATGATAATGCACGGAAGGGAAAAAGAAAAGCCATATCAAAAAAGGGTGAACCACAATCAAAAAAGGATCGGGAGTGGGATATGTCAGTGAGGAATTTTCAAATTAATTGGGCATCAAAGTATCATTCATTGAACCAGTGGAGAATCCAATTGAAGGCGAGCCTCCAATAGAATGCGGGTGTAAGATTTGCACTTGGAAACATAACAAGGAAATTAGGTTGTAGCTAAAATTTGTCACCATAGAAAAGCATATGGGTAAAGTTTATGAAAAACAAATGATAGACGGGGTTGAAAAATTAGTGATAAGATGGAAAACAAAGGATGAATGTAAGCATCTGAGGAATTCTGAAGAGTATTATTTTCATGAGAAATTACAGACGAAGCCTGTTGAAGTTAAAGGTTCTATTGAAGCTATTTTTGGAAAAGCAATGCAAATAGAACATCTGGGGAAAGCTGTTCAGTTAAGCGTTGTTTTTCATATTTTGAGCAGAGGGCGTGCTATGATAGATTTCCCATCAATTAGTGGTTTATTATACTTTTTGAAAGTTCCTAACTATCCTAATAAACACTGGTCAGTAAACAGTGGATGGGAATGGGCAAGTTGTCTTGCTGAGGTTGAAAAAGAAGATGTACAGGAAAAAATAAGAGAGTCAAACTTCATTGCATTTTCTTTAGACGAAGTTACGGCAGTAGACAATACTTCATGTGTATGCATGCATGTTTATACTATAAAGAATCATACCTGCAAACCTCATCTACTATCTATTGCTAAAATGAAGGAGAGTGCGATAGCAGAAAATTTATTTCAACTAGGAAAGAGAAGTTTAATTGAATATGGAGGTATGGATGGCATGACGGTAGCCAAAAAATTGGTTTGTGTTGGAGCAGATGGAGCTTCAGTAATGCAAGGTCACATGAATGGTCTTTGTACAAAGATTGAAACTTCATTTACACCGTACATTACTGCAACTCGGTGCATGGCTTACAAATGAACCTAGCTTTTGGAATTGTGAGCAAGTTTGCTTCGGTTAAAAAAAATTGAAATTTTATTCAGAGAGCTCTACTCACACTTCTGTCAAAGTCCCAAGTGATTTATGGAATTTCAACACTTTGTTGATGGATTAATTGATGGGAACAAGCTTCTCAAGGATAATGATACCAGATGGATCTCTTTGGATGGTCCAGCGCATTGAGTGTTTTCAGAATATCCATCCTTGATTGGACTATTTCACACAACTTGCGACAAATCAGATCAACTAAAATTTCCTGAACTTCTTGGCAGGTTAAGTAATTTAGAGACACTCTTAACTTTAGCAGCTCTTCTGCCCATGCTAGAGGAAATGAGGAATATTATGAAGGATGCCCAAAAAAGAGCTTTGTATATTGCAGAATATGCTACGCTGTGTAAGATGACATGCATGACCCTCGACAATCTCTATCGAAATCAACCAACACTATCTGATGAAAAATTTGTTAAGTGGCGGACACTCACAGATTTGAACAATCCTGATAACTTTTTACAAATCGATGCAGACAGAGAGGTAGGTGCCAATGTATAGGGAGTTGAGATACCAATGCACTTCTATGCCACGGTCAACCCTGAGGAACCAGGAAAGCACCCCAGGAAGAAACTAGCAAGAGTTACAAAGGAAGATTTCGACAAGATTGTTGAGACTGTAACTACTTCTATGAAGAAAATTGCATATGATCTTTCCTCACAAATTAGAAGCAGATTCCCTCCTGACAACCTACTCGAAGCCATGTCTATTGTGTTTCCTCATTATTGGAGCCTCAACAGTGCATCTGATTTTTGAAGTAAGCTACTGACTTTGGTAAAACAATTTTGCATATCTAGAGAATTTAATGGAGTAACTATAAATGGAATATTAGATGAAACTCATCTTCGAGAGCAATCATCTCATTTTGCATACACTATGAAAGAACAATATGCCAAAATGGAGAAAAGAGGGATCAATAACAAGGCTTTGGAAATATATAGCTAAGAATGCATCCTTGCGTGATTCAATGCCAGAATATGTGAAGCTTGCTAATTTATGTCTTACCATGATATTGGGTTCGATGGAAGATGAGAGAGTTTTCAGTGCTTTGGGGTTCCTAAAATCAAAGCTAAGAAACAAACTAGACAAAAATTTGGAAAATTGCTTGAGTCTCTATACACCTAGGTATGATGTCCACACTTTTCCTTACGATAGGGCACTACAAATCTGGAGGTCCAAATATGAAAGAAGAGGTTTGGGCAACACTTCAAACCAAAGTGTCAGTGGGACTATTGGACGTACTGGTAGCATTGAGATGTAGTTCGGTGAAGATATGCAAACTCGGATTCAAAGTGAAGAAACCACAGACGAGAATCAAGAAAGCACTGAATTTGATGAGGATGAATGGCAACTATAAGAGATTGGTATTTATTAATCTTATTACTGTATCTCATCATTCATATTAAAAAAGAATATTACTTTTTGCAATTAGAATTTACTATTGATTTGTAATTGTATTTTTCAACTTTCTATTTCCTCATTTAAAATAGCATAATAAAAAAAACCATAATGTGTTTATTGATATAGAGATGCTTATTGTTTATCTATACATGTTTGAGTCTCAAATTTGTGTGATACATTTCAGGACCATATGATACAATTCATTCAATAGTAATACACATGTCGAGAACTTATATTTTCATTAATTCTTTCAAATTATAGCCATATGATACAATTCATTCAATAGTAATACACCAATCTATGTGATTCTCCATGCCAATTGCAAAAGTGAATACAAAGTTTCAGAACCCTTTGCAAAACTACAAATGACCCTAAATTGCAAGTTTGCAACATGTGAATATTGAACATCAAAATCACAAACTCAGTACATATTTATATGGCCATCACAGGCCGTATTAGCAATTTAACATCTGCTACATGTTTGATGTCTCCTGTTCAAAAAACAGAGTTCAAAATTAAATATTAATTCATGCCATGACAAATTAAACATAGATAATAGCAGTGCCTAAAACCTACTAATCAGAAATAGAGAAATGCATAAATGTTAAAGCAAGGGAGAATTTGAGAATACAAATTTACTAGCTGAAGTTTTGCACTGTGCATCATAGATTCATAGGCTGGATTAGCAAAATAGCAATAGCGAGTGCTGTTTTTTTCCTATTCATAAAATAGATTCATAGGCTGGATTAGCAAAATAGTAATAGTGACTGCATCATAGATTCATAGGCTAGATTAGCAAAATAGCAAACAGAAAAAACATAAAACCTTGAAATTAAGAATAAAAGAAGAAAATTGTGCAATACGTACTATGATTCTTAAGAATTGTGTGCCAGTTTTTGTAGGGTGCTCCACTCTTTGTCTGATGGAAGGTCAATATTTTGTAAACTATGGAAAGTCAACTCCAACTTCGTCAACATTCCATATTTAGAAGATTTACTTGACATCACTGTTTCATCCAATACCGAATTTAGAGTTGTAAATGGTTGGATGAATTCTAAAAAGCTTTTGGGAGTTGTGTCCTTTGGAAGCAAGTCTAAATCAGACTTCATTTTTATCTCCATGCTTTTTTTGTAAGCTTCTTCTCCAATCAATTTATTTGATGTGTCAACAGGCTTAGGCAAACCAAGTTTAATCAAATTATTTTTCTTTTCTTGCAGCTTCAATATCTTTTTTCCATGTGCAACTGTCCATAACTTCTTATGTTTCCCTTAGCTTCTGGAATTTTTGAATGATAGCTGATGTCTTAACTGTGGCATCAATGTGGCTCTTAATTCCCTTGGATGCCAAGTAGCTATCACTGGAACTGTAGACTACTTTAAGAATCTTTTTTGCCATTTCCTCTTTTGAATAAACATGTGTGCTCTTCTCATAGTGCCCTTTGATTTTTAAAAAAAATTGTCTCATACTTTCAGTCAATTGAAACCATTCACACAACTTCTCACTCCTCTGCATTATTTGCCGCCAAATGTTTTCTTGTATATACTTCGTTGTATTTTTCATATTATCTTTCAATCTATCCTCCAAAGTTTTTATTTTATCATTTGCATTGTGCAGGTCTTCTTTCATTTGTGCACATTTTTCTCTTTCTTCCTTTACTTCCTCTTGCAAATGTTTTTCTTTTTCCTTCCCATGATCCAATAGGTCCTATAATTTTCTCATTTCGGCAATAGCAGACTCATAACTTTTGTATAATTTTTGAAAACTGGTTTTTTCCTCAACAATTTTTTAACTACTTTTAGCCAGTTTTGCTGTCATGTCCTTCAATTCTACATCCTTCTTCTCCTTCTCTGCAATTTCTACTGCAAAGCCCAAATTTTTTATCCAATATGTAAATCATTGCACTTGCTATTTGCTACTTTCCTCCTTGATTTTTTGTTTTCCAGGTCTACCTGTAACTTTTCTATTTGTTTCTCCAGTTTATTTTTTTCTCGAGCTCCAATTTTTTCAATTTGTTTGAGTGAAATAATTCTCTTTACATTCATGTAAAATTGATTTGGGAATAGATTTGTTAGATGGATTAGCATATTTTAGGTAGAAATTGTAGGACCTCCTATTTTGGATGGCCTGGCCCTCCTCTATTGTCCTCTCTGTGTGCATTTGCAATGCCATAATTTGTGATGAAATTTCTTCTGTTGAAATGTTTTTGTCAGCTACAATTTCCTCCATCTCTTTTTTAACCTCATCCCAGGAGTCCATGTTTCTAAGTTTTTCTAGCAATGGTTTACTTTCATGTTGACATAACACTGAAGAGTTCCCATTTTTCTTAAGCCTTTCTTTAACTACACCAATTGGATCATACTGCCAGAGATCCTCATCACCAAAGTTAAAAACTATCAAAAAATCATGTGCCACATTGAATGTTTTTCTCTCAAATGTGAACCCTCCACATGAGAAAGGCAAGGAGGGAAATATGCTCTTCTTTTGCTGACCATGGAAGTGCCTATCTGTGCTCTCCAATTGTCGTACATACTCTAATGCAAATACCCTGTCTGTCACATGTATTGGAAGTCTGTATGGTTTTACTGCCAATCTGTAAAACCTTAACATAGTGAATTCTTCCATGAAGAACCAGTCAGCCAATTCTATTTGACTTTCGAGTTGAATGCAATCTCTACAAGACACAGGCAACCTAGGCATTGGAGTGCTTGTAATTTCATTATACATTGGTGCCAAAAAGAAGTCTACAAAATGGTTGTAGTTCTTTCTGTTATCATGCATCCTTATCTTTGGGGTCCAATCATATGTTGGACACTCTATTCTCTTCCCAGACTTCTCATCAATCTTATAGCTCACAATTTGAAGCTTGTTGGTCTTGAATATTGCATGATACTTGGATAGGAGGAGATAGCACAAGTAGGATGAGAACCTAAATGTCTTACAGGAACCTTTTTGATCATCAGTAATTGTTTTTGCATGGATTTTACAATGTGCTCAATAAAATTATATCTTCCTAGTTGACTTGCACAATGGATATTTTAAATCATTTCAAGAAGGTTGCACCCACTTCCCTATCATTTTCCAATCCTAGGCAAAATGACAGCAAGGAAATAGTATCCCTAACCCAGGGAACAAAAATGTTAGAATCATAAGGAGGCTTATGATTCTAATCCAACACAATACCAGTACCAATCTTTATTAGACCTTTGATAAATGAATCTCTGCAACTTGGATCGAGACTCTCATAATTCCCTGCCAGCTTTTTAAGGTCAATTTGGACGTTTGAGTTTTGGGCTTCGAATCCTAGGTTCAACAAACAAGCAAATTCTCCCTCGTTTATGGATAGAATTTCTTGTTTTGTATTTTTATTGACAATTGCTTTTTTATCTTCATCATAATTTTTGGTGTAGACCATGACAAAATCAAGGCAAGGGAATACTTTAGGTAACACCATGCTTCCCAATCCAACATCCCACGATGTGATTTTATTTGTTTTTTGTTTTAACATTGAGTTGAAAACAGTAAATTTTGCACTGGATGCATCTGCCGCCTTACTAGACAATGTATATCTAATATCTATGATACACTTTTCACCATGGATAGCAGGGTCATAAATATCATGGTATTCATCAGTGAAACGTGGTGTTTTAACCAGTTCGGTTAGGTGCATTTTGTTTTTCACTTGGCTTCTTGTTGAAATACTGCTTCCCGTTTTCCCCATTACTATTATTGTTAAAAATTTAAAATAATGCTAGATAAAAACCTGAAAATGCTAACCCTCAAATTGGACCATGAGATTTCCAAAAGCAAAAAATGCTAACCCTCAAATGTAGGTGTTCTAGATTTTACTCGGAAATTGGAATTTCTGTTCACTAGATTGGTGCAGGCAGTCTCTATTGCAACTTACATTCCTCAATCTAGTAGTTGTTTCTGAATCTCCCTCGATTTACAGGTTTGTCCAAGAAATGAAAGACGATTATGATTTATTTTGAAAACTCTGAAAAGTAGAAAAGTAAAACCTAAAGGGCAAAATATCTAGAATCATGTTGTAATTTTATTAATTACTATTAATAACTATTCAATGCCAGAGGAAAAAACATTCATTACTTCAGTATAAATTCTGAGGACATTAAAAATCATGTTGTAATTTTATTAATTATTATTAATAACTATTCGATGCCAAAGGACAAAACATTCACTATTTCAGTATAAATTCCGAGGACATTAAATGTAATACGTTCAATTCCAGGCGAAGTTCTCCCCAATGTGTTCACTTCCCACTTTCGGGCCAAAATCCACCCTAAGCCGTTGATCTTTGCTCATCTAATGAACGAGGGACCAAGGTACCTGTTGTGACTTTACGGGTCTGTTTTTAAGTCTGTTTAATAATTGTAAACTTCCACCCAAAAAAGTTCTTTATAGAGTTACTTATATTTAATTAAATTTAAAACGTTTCAATTCCAGGCGAAGTTCTCCCAAATGTGTTCACTTCCCACATTCGGACCGAAATCCACCCTAAGTAGTTGATCTTTTCTCATCCAACGGACGAGGGACCAAGGTACCTGTTGTGACTTTACGGGTCTATTTTTAAATCTGTTTAATAATTTTAAACTTCCACCCGAAAAAGTGCTTTAATGACTTAATTATATTTAATTAAATTTAAAACGTTTCAATTCCAGGCGAAGTTCTGCCAAATGTGTTCACTTCCCACATTCGGGCTGAATTCCACCCTAAGTCGTTGATCTTTGCTCATCCAACGGACGATGGTACCTATTGTCAGTTGTTGTGGGTTCCATGACTTCTGCCAATTTTCAGGCACGTCACCATACTCATGTCACTTTTTCGGGTAAAGTTCTTAGAAATCTGTTCACTTCCCACATTCACCCCGAAATCCACCCTAAGTCATTGACCTTTGTTCATCCGATGGTCAATGGTACCTATTTTAAGATGTAGTGGGTCCCACGACTTCTGCCATTTTTCTGGCACGTCACCATAATCGTGTCACTTTTCGGGTTTGATTTGTAGTCTATTTAATCATTTTAAACCTCCGCTCGAAAAATAATTAAATATAATTTAGTCTATAGACTTAATTATATTTAATTACATTTAAAATGTCCAATTCCGAGTGAAGTTCTTAGAAAGGTGTTCACTTCCCACATTCGGGCCGAAATCCACCCTAGTCGTTGATCTTTGTTCATCCAACGGTCCATGGTACCTATTTTAAGATGAAGTGGGTCCCACGACTTCTACCATTTTTCTGGCACGTCACCATATTCGTGTTACTTTTCGGGTCTATTTTTAAAGTCTATTTAATCATTTTAAAATTCCACCCGAAAAAGAGATTTATAGTCTATAGACTATAGACTTAATTCTATTTAATTAAATTTAAAATGTGCAATTCCGGGCAATAGTTTGAGATAACTATTAAATATAATGTTAATATTATTTGTAATTAAAGATGTGCAATAGTTTGAGATAACTATTAAATATAATGTTAATATTATTTGTAAAAATTTGAATTTCAAAAATAGTATAAAACATGAAACTTAGTTTCTAGAATAAAACAAATAACTAAGTATAAATATAAATTTTGATATACCATTTGAAAGGTAAAAGTTTAATATTAAAAAGAAAACATTCAATATTAAATCTAAAATATTAATTTAAAGTTTAACAAAATTCTTTGAAAATATGTTTACGATATATAATTTTCAAAAATAGTTTAAAAACATATATAAAAGTTCAACATAAATTTAGTGTATTAATTTTAAAAAATGTACAACTGTAGTCCTCAACCTGTTAAGGTGAGCAAATTTGGAAAGTACAAATGCCAAGGTGGCGATTAATTGTTGCAGAAGGAGTTACCTGCAGCATGTCGCACGAATGGAGGAAGGGGAGGATGGCAGGAAATCTTTTTCCTGATCTCATGGCATTAATGTCTTATCATGCACATTCATTACCCGGCCTATAAGATGGAGGCAGACTTTTTTACCTTTTGATCTGTGTACCACTTTTTGCTTTGAAGCAGCTGCAGAACAAATCTGTAGTTCACAGAATCGTACCTTTTGTAAGACATTTTTTGCAGGAAGTGATTTTGAAATTGCAGGTGACAATGGAGGCCAATTTCACACTTCGAACAGACAAGAAGTTGGTGCCCTTTTTGGGCAAAGTATCTGATAAACAAATGCAAGGATTGTTCAGGTTTAAGGAGGAGAAGTTGTGGGTGGTAGCTCGACTGATGCTTGCGGAGGAGGTGGCACATATCAGTCACCGGTATCGAACTAACATGGAGGTTTACTCTTTGATTATGGCGTGGGCCTATGAATTCGAACCAGAGGTGGAAAAGGTAAAACTCACATTGGTCAAATTGATTGATGGGGAGTTTTTGATGAACCTGGATTCAATCTTGGAGTGGGTGGTGTCAGGAGTTGGCATTCGAATTAAGGAAGGGGACGACCAGGAGGAATTGCTTCCTTTTATTCGTGGCCCAGAGGATGAAATCAAATACCAGTGTCGTGAACGAGCCCAAGTGGGGTGGGAAGCGATGAAACTCTTTGTGAAATTAATGAGGGTGGATGATGTCCTGAAGGCTTTGCATGTGGTGGCAAGGATGGAGGTTGGTAGGGCATTGAGAGATAGGGTTGAAGAAGGAAGGGCCATACAGCTACTGGCAAGCTTGGAGGGCGAACTCGACTTCGGGTGCGTTATCTGCATTCCAAAAATGACAGCTGAAGCGGAAAAAGGGAAAGCCAAAGCATCGACCTCTGAGGAGGGAAGGGATTGGGAGGAGGCAACCCAGGGGGATAGTGAGACTGAGTGAGTGGCCTATCAGCAATGAACTAGTTTTTTTGTCTGCTTGCTATAAGTTGTGGGCGAATTTTGTATCTTGAAACTTTTGAATTAATAGAATGAAAAACCCTTTACCGATAAACTTTTGTATCTTGATACTTTTGAAATTTTGTATTTTGAATGACTATATAGTATATATTTATAAAATTATAATCAACCATAATCAATGTACAAATAATTAATGGAATGAATTGATTTTTTTTTTATAGCATTACATAAAAAAGATCATGGTATTAAATTTATTTCCATTTTTTAACAAATAATTTAAATAACGTAGCTCATATACAAAAAGCATTTGAAAGAAATTAATTAATAAAAATGAAATAAAATTATAGAAAGAATTTTTATATCCATAAGACTATAAGAGGCAAACTGAAACAAACTGGAATTTGAAAAATTATCATTTATATTTATGCTTTTGAAATTTACAATTCTTTCATCAGAGACTTGAGTCTCCCAAAAACTTAAAAGCCAAAATGAGTGAGCCACTGGCACTCAGCCTGTTAGGGTTCAAAGACATAGGAAAAAAAAACTACAGGTGGTGGAATTGTTTACAATTTTGCCCTAAGAATCTAGCCCTCCTTCCATGTAGAATTCTTCAGACAGCATAAGCTGAGAGAATTCTTCAAGCCACATGTAGTTTGGAAAGTCGTCTAGGAGGAACCATTTCCAGAGGAAGTCCTTGTCAATCCACGCCCATTTTCTGTGATGCGTCAGTTGCTTCGCATTCAAGTTTAGGAGAAATGGTTGCCTGGCCACTGGCAGTGTTTAGTTAGGGAAGAGAAGCTTGGATAAATCACTCGCCCAAGGGATCCCCACCCCTACTTTTGCAAGAACGACAAGAGTAATGTTGTCTACAAGGAAGTCTTCCTTAAAAACCTTCCTCAATAGCATCAACATATCCACCTTGTCTCCTCCCAAGTCCAGAAGAGACGCTGAGAAGCGGGATATAAGGTCCGTGTTAACACAGAACCTATTTTTGTTTCACAGAAATTCTCTACCCAGCACCATCTGCACAGCCTCATTGGTGAACGATCCAACCTCCTTACAGACTGATTGGAGGGTTGGGTCTCTAACGGAGCCTAGAAAGGCCCTCTAGTCCTCTGCAAAAATGCTTCTCAAGCGGATGGGAGTGTCCATCTTGATAAAATGGATTAACAAATTAAACAACCTGAGCAGTGAGCCTATAAACCTAAAATACTGTGAGCTCTGACGATTTATCTACCAAATGGCAAAGGCTAATTGAAGATGAAAGAAGCAGAGATCATATATAAATTTTTGAAGCTCTTGATTGTAATAATTACTTCTTTAACAGTATTAACTACTATAAAAAAATTTATATCTTTCGTATCTCTGCAAATCTTTCCCATAAATGCACGAGTGTGCAAAATTGGAAACAGCTATGAACCAGTACCAAATTGGCAAGTATCACATTGGAAGTCATGGGGATAGAGTGGATTGCCATAAGTGAATAGATATATATTAAATGAACAAAATTATCGATCATGATTCGTGACATTTGATATGTGTCTATTGAATCCAATTCCATTCCGGGCACTTTCTGGTGAGCTATGTTCTCTTCAGAAAATTGGGCTGAAATAAAACTTCAGCCATTGATCTATGATCATCGAACGGTTTAAAATCATTGATAGATTTTAGGTATGTGTCACCCTTTACGTGTCAAAGAGGCTGCGCTTATTGATACATCGTGCAGAGTCTAGACTCAATGTATTATGTGATGTGATGTGATGTGCCTTGTCTATTAATGGCAATGAATTTATGAAATCGTCAATGAATTATATATTGTACCATAAATAACAAAATATTCGCCAAAACAAATTAAATATATTTCAAGCGGTGGATAAAAATCAGCAATACATTTAAATAATTTTCAAGCGGTGGATAAAAATCACCAATACATTTAAATAATTTTTCCTTCAGAGAAATTTTTTTGGCTCATACAATTATATATTTGTTCCTTTAACAATAATTATTTGCCTCCCACAATAAATATTTTCCTCATACAACAAGGTATTATTTGCCAGAAATTTATGGCATTTTCGTACCCTAGAAAAAAAATTGCCAATACAAAATAATTTTTTACTCATTTAAAAAAAAAATTTCGCCATCGATATGAAAATTTCCCCTCGAAAATAATCTCTGATTCGCCAGGATTTTACACAATTGCCCCGGGGGGGTTTCTTAAAGTTATCCCTGGCTTGGCACCCCCTTCTCTCCACCCTTGGTAAAAGACGTTCCCCTTGGTCCGCCAACCCCTCTCGCCCATTGCACCCCCCCCTGTCCCTCCCTACCACCCTTGCTTCTCTCCTCTCTCTCCTTCTTTGTCTTATTCCTCATTTTTTCCTTCTGCTCTTGTCCCAGTTTTTTGGCCTCTTTGTGTGGTTTTTTCTTTTGGGGCCTTGTGTTTGTTTGGGTTTGGTATTTAGGTTCACTTTTATTCTTTGTTATTTTTCTTTCA
Source organism: Cryptomeria japonica (assembly GCF_030272615.1). Lineage (NCBI taxonomy): Eukaryota > Viridiplantae > Streptophyta > Pinopsida > Cupressales > Cupressaceae > Cryptomeria > Cryptomeria japonica. The sequence goes on along the minus strand of NC_081415.1, from coordinate 29,231,473 downwards.
TTTATTTTTCCTTTAGTTATTACTTTTTATTTTCTTGCTTTGTTTTGTGTTGTCTTTCATTAGTTTTATTTCTCTTTTATTTTTTATTCTTTGACCTTTTTTCTCTTTTGCCCCCTCTTTTGTTATTTTCACTTTACTATTTATTTATATATATATATATATATACATATACACATATATATACATACATATATGCATATATATGTATACATATGTGTGTGTGTGTGTGTGTGTGTATATATATCTCTCTGTGTGTGTGTGTGTGTGTGTGTGTGTGTGTGTGTGTGCATACATATATGTATATGTTTATACATATGTATGTATATGTATATACATATGTATGTATATGTATATATATATATATATAAATAAAATTTAGACAATTAAAAAAATGAATAAATAAAAATAAAAACCAAGAAAAGGAATATAATAAAAAAACAAGAAATTAAAAATAATAAGACAATGTATATATATACATATATATACATATATGTATGTATATATATATATGTGTGTGTGTGTATAAATATATGTGTGTGTGTGTGTGTGTGTGTGTGTGTGTGTGTGTGTGTGTAGTGTCATAAAAATGGGACCGTGGCAATTTTTGGCTGCATTAGGGTCCTCATGCATGCGACATTGAATCCTCTAGCCTGATCGGAGATCGGAGATTGCTCAACCCTCATAAGCAACTTCTTTCTTGGCCTTTGCATTACCCTTTCTGCACTCTGACCTAGAGAAAGGGGTAGGACAAGGGCTTGGCGCCCCTTACCCAGCCCTATTTTGGGGTAAGACCCTTCCTAGGGTTGCATTGTTGGTTGTGCATTGAGCAAGAAACTCCCCCAATGTTAGCTTGTGACGAAAATCAAATCCACTAACATGTATTTAAGGGGAATTCATCCTCTCATTTGCATAAGTTAAATAAGTTCAAAAAGTTCAATAAGTTGGATGAGTGGGAAGTTTACATGAGATCAAGCATTCAAGAGCATTCCAGCATTCAAGCATTCTTTTCGAACAATGAGCATTCTCAAGTCTCCCTTCAAGGTTAGGTGTTGCATTCAAGTCAAGGATTAAACCATTGAAGAGGAGATTGATTCCAACATTATATTCCACACAAGCATTTCTATCAACATTGCTATCACAACCTCCCTTTAGGTGATTTACAATTCAGTCTTTCATTTACAGCTACTTGCAAGTACTTTCTTTCATTACTTGGTTAATTCCAAAACTGGGGTTTGACCTAAAGGCAAACCCCCAATCCCAACCCATTTTTCTCTCTTTTATGTGTTTAGGTTGCAGGTGCGCAACTGTACTTTCGGATTCAGGCTCCATTTGCAAAGGTAGAAAAACCCTTTTCATTTTGCGGATTTTTCAGAGGACTGTGTACATTCCCGCAACGGTCTAGGTAACTTTTCCTCAAATTCGCAAGGCAACTTCATCTCAACATATTACTACCAAATCTAGGTGCACAACTTCATCCCATATTCTGATCTCAAGTTATAATTAGTTCTTTGTCACTTTTTTACTACATAATTCAATCAATTCCTTTCATTTCAAATAAGGAAGAGGGGATCAACTTATCATTCCCATTTCATTTAGAATTCAATCTTCATCTTTGAAGGTTGAATCTAGTGAATTCTCCTCTCCTCTTCCAAATGTAATTTGGTGAAAATTGTTTGAAGGATAATCAATAGTGAAACTCTAATCTCTCCTTAAGGGAAAGGGTAGTTTTCCTCTTGATCTCATCATTCACCTTTTTCCACATTACATTTTGGTAAAATGGATGTCTTACATGCTTTCCTTTGAACAAAATTGCATATTTTTCATTTACAAGTTTCAAATTTCTACAAACTTAGTGGTTAAATCATTACAAACCCAAGTTTTTAAAATTAAAATTGAATTTGTAATTTGTAAAAATTTCTTGTGGTTATATTACATCTGAAAACTGTTTTGATTGTCAAATTCAATTTTCTCATTGTCTTGTTCAATTTGCAATTAAAATTTACAAAATTAAGAGGTTACTTGTTAAAACCCTAATTTTCAAACAACATCTTGAACTTGTGCAAAAATTGGATTTCCGTTTCATTTTCAGATTTTTGATTGTTCTCAGACTTGTCTCAATTCCTACAATTCAAATTTTCAATCCCCCCCCCTTTTCCCAAAATTCAAATTTTAAAATTAAGTGGTTAGGTCATTAAATCCTAATTTTCAAAATAAATTGGATTTTGTGCAAATTTCAAATCAATTTCATTCCAATTCATATTTATAAACTTTTTCCAAGGTGTCCCTATCCATTAGGTTTGACCTTTTTCAAATTTTCAATTCAATTCCTCTTTTTCTTCAAAACCCTAATAGGATCCTATTTTTTATATTTGCACCTTCATTTCGCCTATCTAGAGGTCATAAAATTTGTCAATTTTTGGGTGTTAGCTTTAAAATCATCGTAATATCCATCCCCTGAAAATTTTGAAAAAAGTTGGTCAGACCATGTGCGTTCCTACCATGGTCCTCGGTTTGTTTCCCGAAATTTCAGGAGACTATTATAATTGTATTTAATAGCCTAGATCCAAAAGATTGGCTTATTTTTTTAGCAATTTTTTATCCCTCTAGAATTAGAAATACCTTCAAAATTCAACATTTCAAATTTCCAGAAATTTTTTTAAATTGAGAGGTTAATTATAGTCTGCCCTGATTTTAAAACTTCTGATTTTAAAATTAAGTGGTATTCCCTTGGCCCTAATTTTAAAATTTCAATTTCCTTTCATTTTTGGAAATTGTGTCATCCTCTTCCCCCAACAAAGTTCAAATTGTGTAATCATTATTTTCTTAAATTTTGCATTAATCAATTTTGTAAGCTTTGTTCCAAAATTCAAAATTCAAACATTCCCTCTAGTGCATGAGTTTTACCACTATTAGTCCTACCTATCCTATCCTCATTAGACGAAGCATTAGAATTAAGGCTTCCCAAGGTTTAATTACCAAGGAGATGGAGCCTAATTTGGGTGACTTATTTAATGAGGGTCATGCTAATTCTTCCCATCCTAATCATGTGCCTATTCACCCCATTGATGAATCTTGTGATGAAGAAGAAGCTTTAACTAGGGTCTCTATAGATCATCTTTCCACATTGGACAATCAATTTGATAAATTTCAACAATGGATGTCCCAAGAATACCCTAATAGTAAATCTCTTCCATTAATTGAAGGCCTTAAGCGCATGATTCAAAGTGATAAGAATGGAATTGATATATTGTGTGGCATTGCACATATTGTTGATTCTAATGTCATGTCTATTAGGAGTTGTGTCTAAACCCTAGGTTATTCACAACCTCCAACACAAGTCAATCCTTCAATTCCTTTGACTACTCTTATGACTAGTATTCATACTATTACCTCCAACATCATGGCTACTTCAACTCAAAATTTCATTCCTACAACCATTGGTCATGGGGGCAATCCCTCATCTTCATTGAATCCTCCATCTTTACCTATGTCTTCCATGAGTGTTCCTATTATTCCTCAACCAATCAGTGTGACACAAGGGGGCAATTCCTTCAACAACTTTGTTCCTCACTTAAGTGTCCCTTTTCCTACCCAATCATCACCTATGTCTATTTATCATAATTTCCCACCACCTTATTCTCAGTCCATGCTTTCTTTCAATAATATCACACCACCTTCTCAATCACCTATGTCTAACATCAATTCTTCTACCTAAGCGACAATTAACAATCTTGCTCAAACCGTGTTCCTTACAACAACAAATTGCTTCAATGAGTCAATTCAAGTTTAGTGTGCCCACCTTTGATGTTGCAAGCCCACTAATCCTCTTACGCATGTCAAAACATTTCAAACCTTGTGCACTGATTTTGCTTATGATCAACAATTGCTTGCAAAATTGTTTACAAGAACACTAAGAGATAAGGATTTACAATGGTATTGCTTTGTGCCTTCTTATTCTGTCACTTCTTTTCAACAACTGGAAAATGCTTTCATCCAACAATTTCAAAACAACATTGGTCCTAAAATCACTTTGACTAATTTAATGCATTGTAAACAAGGTATTAAAGAAAAAGTGACCAATTTCATTGGTAGATATAAGCATTTGTGTGCTCAAATTTCTTTTCATGTACTTGACAATGATATTCAAAGAATTTGTATTTTTAATTTACAAAAGATATCAGGGAAGAGCTTCTTTTGTCTGAGTTTACTTCCTTTCTATAGTTGTGTGCAACACTCCACAATTATCAACTGGTTGTGAGTCAAATGGAGCAATCCACTCCTATGGCTCCGAGTGATAAGGGCGAGAGTATTCAAAAACTGTTTGCGAAGTTCAAACCAACAAAATGCTTCATCAAGTTCAATGATACAACAATGTGAATGCTACAACAGGTGTGCCTTCTATTTCTAAATTTTTCCAAAGAGAAAGACAGTTTACTTCCTTGACTGAATATTTACATAGTATTATGTCTCAGTTGTTGCACAAAAATGTTATCAAACTTCCTCCTATAAAACAAATTCATCCTTCTAAACTTCCATCCCCTTATTTTGATAACAATTCATTTTGTCAATTTCATTGTCAACCTGGTCATGATACTGAGAAATGTTTCACATTGAAGAATAAGATTCAAGACTTGATTGATAATAATACTATATCTGTGGTAGGTGTGAATGATAAAGGGAATAAATCAGTAGCTCCTCCTAATCAAAATCTTAAGATTTTCACCGATCCCTTTCCTTCTCATACCTCTAACATTATTGAGATTGTGCCTAATTCTTTCTTTTCTGAAGAATTCACCTCTATGGCTCCAAACTTGGTTAATATGGTAGAAACACAGGATATGCCTAAGGATCCTTGTATTACATTTGACCCAAGCGAGACCATTAGAGCACCTGATGGCCCTTTATACATAGTTGCGAAGGTTAAGGATATCCCTTGCCATGGTGCCCTTATTGATCCCTCTTGCATGGTTAATGTCATAAGTGAAGCGTATCTTTTCACTTTATGATTGCATAAACCAATATATGGTGCTTGTAATGTGGTTGTGAAGTTATTTGATGGATTCTCTTGTCCTACCATTGGCTATATCACCCTTCCTATTGAAGTTCATAGTAAATTCATGGATGTTGACTTTGTTATCATACCTTCTTCTGAGAAATTCTGTGTGATGTTGGGCTATCCTTGGCTATCTTCTGTGAAGGCTATTGCTTCTCCAATCCACAAGTGTCTGAAATTTCCTCACAGTGGAGAAATCATAACCATTAACCATAGCTTATTTCATGCATCTGAAAGAAGCCCTAGTGTTCCTATTGATCTCTTTTGGCCTAAACAATTTCAATCTCTTCCATCAAGGAGCGATGCTCTTTTTCAATCTTATCAAAAATAGAAGAACGATATGATTTTATCCTTAAGTCAACCTTGATCCCCAACACTTGACATTCTTATTATTCTTCAAGATAAGGTTCTTCCCCTCACGGATAGAACTAATCTCCCTCCTAAGGAAGATTGTCAACCTATACCTATAAATGTGAATTTACCTTCTCATAAGGAGAACAACAATATTCTTCCTAAGGTTAGACCTATACCTCCTCCTCATGATGGCCCCGGTCTCCTTCCTACACCTAATATTCCTCCTTTCTATATCGCAGTTCACCTCCTTCCTCTTATCGAGAGAAGAGGCCTACTTCTCCTATTGTTCAACCAAAAATACCTGAACTTAAACCTTCCACTATCAAGGAGAGAAACATTCCTACATTTTGAAGTGTTCCTCCTCCTCCTTATCCTTCCACTAAGACTCGACGGAATCATTGTACAAGAGACCACCGACGAAGACGCTGTGTTCGAGCTCATGAAGCTATCCCTCAAAATACTTAATCTCCTCAGACTTTGACAGTTGACATGATTCCCTTTTCTCCTAAGCAAGATGTTCAACCTATATCTCCAAATCGTAAGTTGCACAAAACATGTGATGGTTTTACTCCTATTCGTGTTCTTTCTCCTCTTTCTCTAAACTTTGATGAAGAAATGGGTGAAAATGTTATTCATAATGGCAATACAACTCCTAATTATTTTGATAGTGAGTATGAGTATTTTGATGTGGATAAGCATTTATCCGATGAGTTTTCACAAACCTTAATCCTAGCTCCTAGAATCCAACAAAGTGACTTACAACATGAGCATAGTCCTTGTTTGAATCTTGTGATAGCTCCATGTATTGTGCTTGATGTCGCTCCTCTAGTGTGTTTCTCGTTTTCCTGAAATAGTGATCAGCAAGATCTGGAGGTGGATGTCGTGCTAGATTAGCAATATTAGCACTGCAGATCTTTCTTCTCTCCTTTCTTTCTCTTTTGTGACCATTCTTCTATGTGTATCCCTATTCTTCTATTTTTCCCTTAATGTCCACTTGGGGACGATGCAAGGCATTGAGATATTTTCTTGGTCTCTTTCATGTTCACTCAAAAGACATCCTCTATTCCCTTTCTTCTAAGGTAGTGTCCTTCTTTGGGGAATGACGATATACATACATGATATACATGAGTTATCATATAGCATACTGACCCCGAGGAAAGTGACACTACCTCGTGTTTTGTGTTCATTATCCTTGGGTTTATTGCTCGATTGGGGGCTAAATCCTTTTGATAATGTGCTCCCTCCCTTCTCTTTCTCTTGGGTGTATCCTACCTTAAAGAAATCACTCCCGATAAGGCGCGTGCAATCGCTTTAACGTGGACGCATACACTCTGCTCATATTTTTTGTCTTTGATACTTAGAATTACTTAAGGAACTTTCTTTTGCTTTGTAATCTTTAGTATCCTTGCTTTCATGACTCATAGTGAAGGGAACTTTGCTACTTGTAGTCATGGTTCTCCCCTTCTCGATCTTCCCTTTTACTCTGTCAATCGAAGTCGTAAGATCCTAAGTCTACTGGGGGTTTGAAACATCTTGCCTCCTTGACGTGGTAAAAGTCTTTCAATATTGTTTCCTTGTACTTTACCGGTAGTATTGTCATACGCTTATACTCCCGCTAAAGTGGGGGCTAAATGTAGTTTCATAAAATTGTGACCCTAGCAATTTTTGACTGCATTAGGTTCCTCACGCATGCGAGAAAGAATCCTATATCCTGATCGAAAATCAGAGATTGCTCAACCCTCAGAAACAGCTTCTTTCTTGGCCTCTGCATCACCCAGTCTACACTCTACCATGGAGAAAGGGGTAGGATAGGGGTGTGGCGCCCCTATCCTTGCCCTATTTTGGGGCTGGACCCTTCCTAGGGTTGCATTATTGGTTGTGCATTGGGAGGGAAACACCCCCAATGTCAGCCTATGACGAAAATCAAATCCACTAACATGTATTTAAGCGGCATTCGTCCTCTCATTTGCATAAGTTGAAAAAGTTCAAGAAGTTCAATAAGTTGGATGAGTGGGAAATTTACATGAGCTCAAGCATTCAAGATTATTCAAGCATTCTTTTCTAGCAATGAGCATTCTCAAGTCTCCCTTCAAGGCTAGGTGTTGCATTCAAATCAAGAATTCAGCCATTGAAGAGGAGATTGATTCCAACATTATATTCCACACAAGAATTTCTATCGACATTGCTGTCACAACCTCCCTTGAGGTGATTTACAATTCAGTCTTTCATTTACAGCTACTTGGAAGTACTTTCTTTCATTACTTGGTTAATTCCAAAACTAGGGTTTGACCTAAAGGCAAACCCTCAATCCCAACCCATTTTCCTCTCTTTTCTGTTTGTAGTTTTCAGGTGTGCAACCATACTTTCAGATTCGGGCTCCATTTGCAAAGGCGAAAAAACCCTTTTCGTTTCACAGATTTTACGGAGGACCGTGTACGTTCCCGCCATGGTCCGGGCAACTTTTCCTCAAATTTGTAGGGCAACTTCACCTTGACATATGATTATCAGATCCAGGTGCACAGCTTCATCCCATATTCCAATCTCAAGTTATAATCAGTTCTTTGTCACTTTTGTACTACATAGTTCAATCAATTCATTCCATTTCAAATAAGGAAGATGGGATCAACTTATCACTCCCATTTCATTTAGAATTCAATCTTCATCTTTGAAGGTTGAATCTAGTGAATTCTCCTCTCCTCATCCAAATGTGATTTGGTGAAAAGTGTTTGAAGGGTAATCAATAGTGAAACTCTCATCTCTTCTTGAGGGAAAGGATAGTTTTCCTCTTGATCTCATCATTCACCTTTTTCCACATGGTTGAACCCTTGACTTGAATTCAACACCTAGCCTTGAAGGGAGACTTGAGAATGCTCAATGCTGGAAAAGAATGCTTGAATGTTCTTGATGCTTGAATGCTCTTGAATGCTTGATCTCATGTAAACTTCCCACTCATCCAACTTATTTGACTTATGCAAATGAGAGGACGAATGCCCACTAAATACATGTTAGTGGATTTGATTTCCGTCACAGGCTGACATCAGGGAGTTTACTGTCCAATGCACAACCAATAATGCAACCCTAGGAAGGGTCTTGCCCCAAAATAGGACAGGGTAAGGGGCGCCACGCCCCTGTCCTACCCCTTTCTCCAGGGAAGAGTGCAGACAGGGTGATGCAGAGGCCAAGAAAGAAGTTGTTTATGAGGGTTGAGCAATCTCCAGTCTCTGATCAAGCTAGAGGATTCGATCTCGCATGCGTGAGGACCCTAATGCAGTCGAAAATTGCTAGGGTCGCAATTTTATGACACTACACATATATATGTATATATATACATATATATGTACTTATACATATATATGTATATATGCATACATATATGTATGTATATGTACATATATGTGTGTGTGTGTGTGTGTGTGTGTGTGTGTGTGTGTGTGTGTGTGTGTGTGTGTGTGTATGTATATATATATACATACACATTGTCTTATTATTTTTGATTTCTTGTTTTTTTATTATATTCCTTTTCTTGCTTTTTATTTATATTTATTCATTTTTTTAATTGTCTAAATTTTATATATATATAGTCTTATTTTTTGGTTTTATTCCTTTTCTTCCATTTTATTTTTATTTATTCATTTGTATTTGCTTGGTTTCTTTTTATTTTTGTTTTCATTTTTTTATTTTTTTGCTTGCCTATTTATATACATTTCCGTTGTCTTTTTAAATTCTTTTATTTTTTATTTTTTATTTTTTTAATTTGTTTTTAAGATAAGTGCTATCATTAATGGGGATAGCTCCCTATGTTACTAAATTCTTATTTATTTATTCCCTTTGCTTGCTTTCTTTTTTATACATTCTTTGTTTCTTGGTTTCTTTTTTTTTTTTTGCTTGCCTTTTTCTTCATATTTATATTTATTTGCATTTATTTTGATTTTATTTTTTATTTAGTTATTCACTTATATATATATGTAGAGAGAGAGAGAGAGTTTTCTTTTTGGGTTTTTAGTTATTTCCTTTCCTTTCTTTCTTTGTTGAAGTTTTTTATTGTTTTCTTTTGTTTAATTTTTGTTATTTTCTTTCTCGGGTTGCATGGTGGTAGGAGACTCGCTCTCCCATGCTCGTTCCTTACCCTGCAATGCGTGCGCCTCTGTTTTGAATCCCATGCCAAAGTTATAAGAATTTAAATAATTTTTAAAATGATTCGAATAACTTTGTCATTAAAATAAAAAGATGATTTTAATACATTTTAATGGCCTGTGTTAATAAATAATTATAAAATGATTTCTGCCCTCACATCTTTTATCCCCTCTTAAGTCATGTGAACTTGGCCCAAACTATTTCCTTTTGCCCCTTTTTCTCAAATTCTTCCAATATGCAATATTATTTAAATCAAAAATGATTTATATAATATTCTTATTTTTTTTTAGCAAACTTCAACCTATTTCATTGTTGAGCAATGTTTACACTCTTAAAATGGAGTTTAAGAGATCATTAGAGAATGGTTTTGTTTTGCATCACATTTTGTCCAATTATTTATCATTAGAGATCATTAGATCATGGATTTACAATTTAATCCATTTTGGTGACCATGAAAGGAAGTTGATTATAGAAACGCTTCCGATACTAATCAATCAAGACAAAATTCATGCAAAACATATTCTAATAGTTTGAGAAAAATATACATGCACACAAAAAGAACACTATAATGACACAATTTTTATCCTTAAAAAAGCCATTTAGGGAAAAATTCAGTGTCCAAATCTTGAACCAATGTATTTACAATAACAATTTGGTTATAATATATAAACAAGCTCAAGCCTTCACAAGAGTAACCAGTACAACTTTGAAGAAATTTCGATAGCATAACCCTCTATAAAATTATAGCATGTGACATCTACATCTTAGGTACTAATATATAGAGGATACAAATTAGGAAATTATAAATTATAGGCCAAAAACCATGATACAAAATAGTTCCCTAATGAAGGGCTCAATTTCAACATTCAACTCCCATGATAAGTTAACATGCTAAATTTTAGAATATTCTCTAGTATTATCATAATGTGGCATATCCTTCTCACTACCTTGGGCACTCTAATTTGATTCCATTATCTCATTCAAAGATGCCTTATGACATATCATACTTACATGTCATAGCAAATTAATAGCTTAAGTGAACAATGTAACTCCCTCTTAGATGTTCTTACATCATATATATTTATCATAAGAATCTCTTACACATTAAAATGTCATAAATGCTCTTACAACCTTTTATACATGATATTAGATGATAGCATATCATATAAATAGATACTATAATTTTATTTCTTTTCAATTCATATGTTCAAAATTAAAATAATAATTAAAATTATTAATCAATCAAAATAAGAAGAAAATAATACTAGTTAATTAAATTGATATTGATTTATTTTTTAAATAAATTATTTATAAAAGATAAATACTTATTTTGTTGAAATACTAATATATATAGTTGTAGTACCCCTGCCCTAATCTATTTCTAACCTTGGTTTAATCTTGATTAGTTTATCGTAATATTATGTTATAGTCAGATGATTGATTTTGCGCATAGCTGTTGATGTGGTTTCACACTAGTTGTATGCAAGTTGTTAGTGTACCTATTTCGTGGTATTAATATTGAGCTAACGTTTTCATTAAATTTTGTATATGTATGCATGTATGACTCTTGGTTGCAGGAGATTTCAGGTACAACACCGCATGAGTGCGAGGTTCTTCTTCACCTGGATTGCAGGTTTGAGTGTACCTCTTTTATCCTTAGAGTTGGATTAGGTGGTCGTAAGACCCTAGTTGACCTTAGTCGTGCTCTAGTGAGCATCGCCAATCGTCGTCGGTAATCCCTTTTTGTTTGGGTTTGCGAGTCGTCTGTTTGGTTGTCCTTCTCGGTTTGCGTGCTTGGTGTGCATGGTTACATTGATTAATTAGTCCTTAGTAATTTTCTTTATTAAAAATATGCGTTTGTGCATTGAAGATTAATGGATTAAATTAATCGAGAATTCATTATGCGATTTTCATTGATATTGATTTGGAGTAAGTTTGATTAAATGACTGAATTTGAATATTAAATGCATTTTGTATATGCTGTTGAAAAGAAAGTTTTATATTTTATCGCAATAGATTTAATAGTATTCTGTTGGCTTCTGAAATTAGAAAGATTAAAATTTCAGTTGAATGAGAAATCGATTTTGGAATTGAAAAGCAAGTCATTTTGTGGTGATAGTTAGAAAGAATTAAATGTTGAGAATTATTGGTAAATAAGAATTTTTATTCCAAAAATGGAACTTTTGGGTCAACTCTTCCATATAACTAAAAATTTGGGGAAATTTTGGAGGAGGGACATTTTTGGAGAAATTTTGGTTGGAAAGAAATTTTGGAGATGAATTTGGGGATTTTGGATGGAGAAGGAGGGATTTGGGAGCTGGAGATTTGGACTCTTCAGCAGATCTTGCCAGGAACGCGAGATCAGGTAGGATTCAATCCTTAATTTTAGTTATTGTTTGAAATGGAAATGGGGGTTTGAATGTTTTCATGCTATCTTGGTTTTAGATCCTCCATTGTATGCCAAGATTATGAACTGATAGTGTAAATTAGAAAGTTTGGCTGGAAATGTTTTTGAGGTGTTATAATTCCTCATATCTTTTGGGTGTTAAAAACCTGTTTGTGTTTGAAAAGAAAATGGATATCATCAAAAATATGTCACCAAACTCTTTCTGGGCATTTTGTTTGTGTTAAGTTCGGACTGTGTGTTTTAAAAAGCAAATATATTAAAAGACCGAACTGTGCGTTTTGCTGTTCGAACGAACTGTGTGTTCAATGAAATTTTAAACGTATTTTTTTTACGAACTGTGCGTAATTGTTCAAAACCGAGCTGGGCGTGTTTGTTTTAAACTGTGTTTTGGGGTTGGAGGGCGGGGAGTGGAGCTCCATCCGCTCCTCCTCCCCTCCCCCGCACGTCCCCCTTCTCCCCGCTCGTTCCCTCTGTTTTTCCCCCCCGCTGGCGTTGAGAACTCCGGCCACGACACACTGCGGTGGCCGCAGGGCGCCGCAGAGCCTGCGGGCACCGCAGTGGCGCCGCCGCTCGGGCATTGCCCTGCGGCTAGGGTTAGGGCACGGCCCGCCCTCCCCTTTCCTAATGCATTTTTTTTTAATTAGTTTTTAGAAAATTTTTTTTTTTAATGTATTTTTTTTTATCACTCAAAAAAAAAATGCATATAATATTTGTAAATATTATGTTAATGACTAAGTTTTATTTAGTTTCTTAATTAGGATTATGGTGGCATTAATCTTGATAAAGGTTGATTGGATATTGATTAATTTTATAATGGAATTTTTAGGTGGATTAATTATTCAATCTCATTTCATGACTTATGCTCTTTTTCTGATTAAGTTCTAAAACTATTGATTTTCGCAATTGAATATTGTTGATTATATTCTGTCTGATCTTGGATTAACAAATCTAGATCTTACCTTCTAGCTAATTAGAGCACTTGGCTAATTGAGGTAGTATTGTTTAAAAATAATAGAGAATAATATGTTATTGGAAAATCGTTGAAATGCGATGTAATTACTAATTGATGTTGTTAGTATTATCTTAGAACTTATCAATTGAGTAATTGAGAAGCAGTGAAATATTTATTGTTGGGTATTTGAATTGAAACGGTGTGCTTTTGGAAATAATTAGCTTCATTAGATTCTCTTTTATAAATATATTTCGTGATCCGTATCATGCATCTGGGATTGGAAATTATGAATCTGTAGAGGTCGGTTTTAGACCAGCATGTTAATGACGTTTTGATTGGAGATTAAATATCTTATTTTAGTTGATCAATGGTTGTCTGAGATTTATTAATATGAATTGGTTAAAACCTCATTATGGCTTAATTTGCCTGTTCGATGCTTTGAACCTTAGGAGTTAGAAAACCAAGAACAACTTAACCCTAGTTGAGGTAGATAACTGTAAGCTGATTTAGATCTTGTAGAAAACTCGATCGACTTGTAATGATTAAATCAATTTGAGGAAATATTGTCTTTTCTGATTATTGCCTTGTGAGTTTAATTTCTGTATTCACCTTTAATTATGAAATGGCATGTTTTGCTTTGTTTAGTAGGACCCTGTCGTATAGATTGACTTGGAGTACCTGTTTCAGTCCTCGATTTCCGAGTTGACTGTTGTATTGTGGTAGTGTCGTTTTGATCACATCCTCCTTGTGTGTGAGTCAAATGATGATTGTGGTTGACCGTTGTTGGTCGGGTCTCTAGTTAGAGTACCGTCAGTAAGTGTTCATCTTTGAGTCGTGTTTGACCAGATGATTGTGTCTCTCTTCTTGAACTCCGTTCGTCAGACCATGCCTATTCCTTTGGTTTTGAGTTCGTCAGAGTTTAGTCTAGTGTCGTATGGGAAAGTGGCTTTCAATTGGGGGCCGCGCCCAAAGTGGCTGCTGGGTAACCCGTCGAAAGTGAGTCTAATAAGTGATAACCTAAGTAGATTAGAATGTAATCTCTAAATAAGATAAATGTGCCTCACACATAGGACGAGTGCTATCATAGATTCGACATGCTGTGAGAAGGCTTGAAATGGCAAACCATCTTCCTTGTCTTCACGAGAGGATGTGTGGGTCCACATGAGGCTTGGATGGGCCGGAAGCTCGGATTAGGTTGCCAGGGTAACCCAGTGTATGGGGCCGGGACCTATGAAGACTTGCCATGGTAACCATACCAGGTTGTGTGATGACACTTGTCCCTACATTCGCTAGTATGTTGTCGTTTGGTCTTGTTTTGAGTACCTTTGTGAGTCATCCTTTTGTCTCTGCCCTTGTGAGTGTCGGTTTCATGTTAGACCTTGGGTGGTGATGGCTCAGTTTTATGGATGCTCTCATGGACCTCTTGTTTTAGCTTTGATTATGTTCAGCTGGATCCTGTTCTTTTCAAGGATCGTTTATGTATTAATTGACCATTATGGTCATTTGTATATTGTTTATGTTTCGCCTTGATGGCCGGATTGTAATGGTGTAACCTCTTGTATTCTTAACTTTATTAATTATCAGAGGGGTCTTGCAGTTGAGCAGACCCGGAGATGTAGCCCTTTAGGGGTGAACTCCGAGATCATTATGGTGTTATGTGGTGTATTCTCTTATGTTTCCTTTATTCAGCTTTATCATGTATGATTAACTTATGTTAGAATGGTTAAGTGGATAAATGGAATTAACTTTAAATTCTTACATTCAGTTCTTTCTTGAATGGCATGTTGATTGAATGCGTAAGTGGTTTAGATGAAATCTATCGTAGATGCATGGTTGTAATCATCTTTTGAAATGCAATAAATTGGAGTATGAAAGAATGTATCTTAGAGTAATGAATTATACTCAGTTGTTGTTAAGGAATTTATTTATGCTTGGAAAGATCTCTTATGTTATGATGAAATCCTAGTGTATTAGCATGTTAGATGTATGGTTTGTAATTTTAAATGAAAAGCTTGAATGAAGATTATGAATGGATCTTAATGATGAATCTTCGCTTGTGATTTATATTTCCCTCTTTTGAAAGGAATTATCCTGATTATGAATTATCTCGTTATTAAGATATTCAGCTTTTGGATTAATTGTGTGAGTTAAGTGAATTGTGAAATTTAAGTAATCTCGTTGGGAAACTCTTTAGGTGTTAGTTGATGGCTTCCGCTATGTAATCTGAATCTTTGATATCTTGTTGCATCTTATGTGTTGTAACTTTAAAAAATAAAATTGCACTCTATTCTTGTGTTATGGCTTAATCCCTTCGAGGTTTCCTGGCGGGGCATTACATTTGGTATCAGAGCCCATGTTGCAAACATTGGGATCTCTGGTGTCGCGTGTGCCCTCTAATTGTGTGAGGTGTATCGACCTTATGTGTATGCTTGTCCTCCTTTTGCATGTGAGTGATTGAGCAGACCTTAGCTGGTGTTTAACATGTGTGTTCACACCTTGTTTTCGCCTTCTTGATGTTGGTGTTTGATTGCTTATTTGTGCATTGTGTGATTATTGATGTCTTGGTCTACGATTTCCCTTATTCTGAAAGAGAGTCGTATGTACCTCCCTTTTTGAGTGTTGTACTCTTTAGACTAATCCATTTGGGTTGGTCCGTGCTTGTCTTGAATTAGAAAGTGCGAATTGTGTTTGTTTAAGATTATGATCTAGCTTAATGTTGTCCACTTGAAGGACTAATATGGCAATTATTGAATGCTTATTTTGTAGAAAATTAAATGATCATCACCATTTCTTTCTCTCTCTCTTTCTGGAAATTAAAATGATTAGGATATGTGTAATTATCTTTGATTTGAGTTTCTTGTTTGCAAGAGAAAAGGGTGTGACTTCTTGAACCCTTGTGTGAGCTTTATGATGCTTATGTTTTTAGATTATTAAAGGGGCTATGGGTTTAAAAATGTATTTTGGTGATTGGGAGAAAACTGTATATGTACGTTTAAAGAATTCTCCATATGTATCTTGTAGGAGTAGCATGATTAAATTCTACCTTAGTAAGGTGCATTGCTATGCGAATAGTTGAATTATGTGAAATTGCTTGGTTTGTAGAAGTATTAAAAAGAGCATGTTATTGTAACTTCGAGTGAATATTAATGTGTTTTCCGAAAGATTGTCTTATTTGTCTCATTAAACCAGTTTGATTGAAGATTTATTTTAGCAAATGCTCCATTGAACTCGCTTTTGGGTATATGTAATTACCTTAATGTGTTTAGAAAGTGCGAAGGAAAAAGCTTGTTTGATGTGCATGCATTAATATGTTTTAATTGGGTAATAGCTCTTGCTACCTTTGATCGTAATGTGATCTTCTCTAATAGGTTGCAAATTATGACAGGTGTCTATATTGTATTAATTATGTGAGTGTTCTTATGAGGTCTTGCATTATCGAAAGGATTGCATGTCTTGATCTCTGTTCTGTTTGGAAACTAGAACCTCCTGTTGCAACCATAACTTTTGGAAATGTTTTGTGAGACTGATTGTCATCCTTCTAAACAGTAGCGAAATGAAAACCGTGCAATTAAATGATAGGCTTATAGTGAGAAAATGTATAATGTAGCATGATCTTGTTTGATCTTGCATTTTTTTTGTAGGAAATAGTTTGGTTATCAAACTCTCTTTCCCTTCTCTTGGCCTAATCATAAGATTTTTAGAAATGGTATTAAAGAATGCTTTGATTAAATAGAATGTTTATAAAACATGTGAAATTGTATGTTTGCTTTTGGCTTCATAGGGATAGATGAAAGTCTTAAGCTTTAGAAATGAATTTGCTTAGCTAGTAATTTAATTATGAATGCTTAGTGAGATTCGAGAAAGATATAGGAATGATGTTATTTCCTTATGTAATTGTGAATTGTTAATAATTTCAGTACTTGAATCTAGAGTAAACTTGATTCAGTTATTTATATAGAAAGCATAATTGGAATCTTCCTTGTATAGATGTTAGCGTACTGAAAATTACTCCCCGTAAATGTGACTAAGCCAGTACTGGTGTATTTGTGTGTGTTGTAAGAAACCAGTGCTCATTATGTGTGCCCATGGATTGGTGAAGTAATCAACCATGGAGGATATGTTGCTTATGAGTATGGGAAACCATACTGTTTATGTGCTGTTGCTTATTTGTCTCCCTGCTGAGTACCAAACCTCGGGTTGTGGGTAACTCAGTATGTTAAGGGGTAGTATTCGAAGTGACCGTTCCTTGAATAGTATGGATTGGCGTACGAGTAATGTCGGTGCGAAGCGAATTTAGCTTCTCTACTTCGAGGAATGATATAGTTGTACTACTAAACTGTATCAAAGGTGTACTCAATACTTTCCCTTGTGATGAACCCATTTACGAGGTTCACGAGTGCCAGCCTTATTCCTATCCTTTTTTTTTGAGCATATAGATGGCAGTTTTTGAGCATATTGTTGGATTCTATTGGAGCATCTGTTGCCTTGTCTTCATGAGAGGCGTGTTATAGTTCTTACATAAGTTGCCAACTGACCAGTGTTGGTAGACTTGTGGGTAGACCTTAGCCATGTATACCTCTGGCTTACAGCGAGTATCCTTCTAGATACGTCGCTATGCGGGATGTGACTTGCGCGTGCTTTTTCCGCGAGGTGCACTACCATGCGGGATACGTCCATTGTGTGTTTTCTCCACTTGGGGTATTGCCATGCCACGTGACGACGTGATGCGGGGTGATGTCGAGGTGCACACCGCCATGCCATGTGGATAGTGTGACTATGTCGCACCACATGATGAGCTACTGCAATAGCTAGTCAGTTGTTCCTTCCTTCCTTGTTGGTGGCTAGATGTTAGTCACATAGTGATGTTATGTGCAGTTGTGATATTCTTTATATTTCTTTGGGGATCAGCAATTTATTTTACTTTGATTGTGAAGGTTTAGCCACGATCTTGTGATCTTTTACACTTTGATTTGGTGTTGAAATTCCGGATTACTTTCTTGCCTTACTGTTGGAATTGATGATTTATTATCTTTATTCATCTGTACTTTGGTGGCTAAACTGGTTTATCTTTATTGTTTTCGGATGCTGGTCTTGTGTCGAAATGTGAAATTCCTCTCCAAGGACGTATGATACGGAATTGGTAGAGTGTGTGCGAGGAAGTAGATGTAGGGAACCGTGAGGATGGGGGTATGTGAGGCTGTGTTGCAGCTATGATCCACTACCTACCTTGTGTGGTGACTATCTCTTGGAGGCTAACCACCTTGTTCAACAAGGGATATTCATAAAGGTCTTGCATGGAAGGTAGCACCGCTATGGTGTGCCTAGCACCATCGAGTCCTTGAGTGAGATATTGGATTTTTATGATCATATTGTTGTTTTAAGATCAGGCATAGAGATGCTGATCATGCATGTTATCCTTGACCGAGCATTAGACATGATCACATGTGGCCTTTTCTGTTATGCATTCCAGTTATGTGGATGGTTATTATGTGTATCATGGAGTAAATTGTGTTAACTTGTCATTATGTTATGGGACATAGTCTTTGGAAAGGTTTTTATATGCCTGGCAAGTGTAATCAATTGAGTTATTTATGTTGCTCTTACTTCATGAAAGTTAATTTGGTTGTAGAAATTGATTTTTGAAGCTAGTTCTATTCAATAAAATTTTATGATAAAGATGGATTGGTAAAGGAAATTGATCTTGATGGCATGTTTTCTTGTCATTTTTGGTCGATGATTATGGTAATTGTTGTTTACCTCTTTGTAATGCTTTAATTTGGTGTAATGAAAGGAAGAAAATTCTTGTTTCTTTGCTAGGATTGTGGATAATTCCTAGAATATTTTTAAGGAATGTATGGATTTAGATGTATCTTGCCAATGGATAATGGCGTTTGTAAAGGATTTTGCAATAATATTTCATTTGATTATGGAAAGATTTCTATGTGCAATTTGACCTTGTTGAATGAGTTTCAGGGCTGATGCGTACGAAATGTTCTCCATCTAGCCTTACGACTTCCAGGAGTAAGTCGGAACCTAGGGGGGGAGAATGTAGTACCCCTACCCTAATCTATTTCTAACCTTGGTTTAATCTTGATTAGTTTATCGTAATATTATGTTATAGTCAGATGATTGATTTTGCGCATAGCTGTTGATGTGGTTTCACACTAGTTGTATGCAAGTTGTTAGTGTACCTATTTCATGGTATTAATATTGAGCTAACGTTTTCATTAAATTTTGTATATGTATGCATGTATGACTCTTGGTTGCAGGAGATTTCAGGTACAACACCGCATGAGTGCGAGGTTCTTCTTCACCTGGATTGCAGGTTTGAGTGTACCTCTTTTATCCTTAGAGTTGGATTAGGTGGTCGTAAGACCCTAGTTGACCTTAGTTGTGCTCTAGTGAGCATCGCCAGTCGTCGTCGGTAATCCCTTTTTGTTTGGGTTTGCGAGTCGTCTGTTTGGTTGTCCTTCTCGATTTGCGTGCTTGGTGTGCATGGTTACATTGATTAATTAGTCCTTAGTAATTTTCTTTATTAAAAATATGCGTTTGTGCATTGAAGATTAATGGATTAAATTAATCGAGAATTCATTATGCGATTTTCATTGATATTGATTTGGAGTAAGTTTGATTAAATGACTGAATTTTAATATTAAATGCATTTTGTATATGCTGTTGAAAAGAAAGTTTTATATTTTATCGCAATAGATTTAATAGTATTCTGTTGGCTTCTGAAATTAGAAAGATTAAAATTTCAGTTGAATGAGAAATCGATTTTGGAATTGAAAAGCAAGTCATTTTGTGGTGATAGTTAGAAAGAATTAAATGTTGAGAATTATTGGTAAATAAGAATTTTTATTCCAAAAATGGAATTTTTGGGTCAACTCTTCCATATAACTAAAAATTTGGGGAAATTTTGGAGGAGGGACATTTTTGGAGAAATTTTGGTTGGAAAGAAATTTTGGAGATGAATTTGGGGATTTTGGATGGAGAAGGAGGGATTTGGGAGCTGGAGATTTGGACTCTTCAGCAGATCTTGCCAGGAACGCGAGATCAGGTAGGATTCAATCCTTAATTTTAGTTATTGTTTGAAATGGAAATGGGGGTTTGAATGTTTTCATGCTATCTTGGTTTTAGATCCTCCATTGTATGCCAAGATTATGAACTGATAGTGTAAATTAGAAAGTTTGGCTGGAAATGTTTTTGAGGTGTTATAATTCCTCATATCTTTTGGGTGTTAAAAACCTGTTTGTGTTTGAAAAGAAAATGGATATCATCAAAAATATGTCACTAAACTCTTTCTGGGCATTTTGTTTGTGTTAAGTTCGGACTGTGTGTTTTAAATAGCAAATATATTAAAAGACCGAACTGTGCGTTTTGCTGTTCGAACGAACTGTGTGTTCAATGAAATTTTAAACGTATTTTTTTTACAAACTGTGCGTAATTGTTCGAAACTGAGCTGGGCGTGTTTGTTTTAAACTGTGTTTTGGGGTTGGAGGGCGGGGAGCGGAGCTCCACCCGCTCCTCCTCCCCTCCCCTGCACGTCCCCCTTCTCCCCGCTCGTTCCCTCTGTTTTTCCCCCCCGCTGGCGTTGAGAACTCCGGCCGCAGCACACTGCAGTGGCCGCAGGTCCGCGGTGGCCATAGGGCGCCGCGGAGCTTGCGGGCACTGCAGTGGCGCCGCTGCTCGGGCATTGCCCTGCGGCTAGGGTTAGGGCACGGCCCGCCCTCCCCTTTCCTAATGCGTTTTTTTTTAATTAGTTTTTAGAAAATGTTTTTTTTTAATGTATTTTTTTTTATCACTCAAAAAAAAAAGGCATATAATATTTGTAAATATTATGTTAATGACTAAGTTTTATTTAGTTTCTTAATTAGGATTATGGTGGCATTAATCTTGATAAAGGTTGATTGGATATTGATTAATTTTATAATGGAATTTTTAGGTGGATTAATTATTCAATCTCATTTCATGACTTATGCTCTTTTTCTGATTAAGTTCTAAAACTATTGATTTTCGCAATTGAATATTGTTGATTATATTCTGTCTGATCTTGGATTAACAAATCTAGATCTTACCTTCTAGCTAATTAGAGCACTTGGCTAATTGAGGTAGTATTGTTTAAAAATAATAGAGAATAATATGTTATTGGAAAATCGTTGAAATGCGATGTAATTACTAATTGATGTTGTTAGTATTATCTTAGAACTTATGAATTGAGTAATTGAGAAGCAGTGAAATATTTATCGTTGCGTATTTGAATTGAAATGGTGTGCTTTTGGAAATGATTAGCTTCATTAGATTCTCTTTTTATAAATATATTTCGTGATCCGTATTATGCATCTGGGATTGGAAATTATGAATCTGTAGAGGTCGGTTTTAGACCAGCATGTTAATGACGTTTTGATTGGAGATTAAATATCTTATTTTAGTTGATTAATGGTTGTCTGAGATTTATTAATATGAATTGGTTAAAAACTCATTATGGCTTAATTTGCCTGTTCGATGCTTTGAACCTTAGGAGTTAGAAAACCAAGAACAACTTAACCCTAGTTGAGGTAGATAACTGTAAGCTGATTTAGATCTTGTAGAAAACTCGATCGACTTGTAATGATTAAATCAATTTGAGGAAATATTGTCTTTTCTGATTATTGCCTTGCGAGTTTAATTTCTGTATTCGCCTTTAATTATGAAATGGCATGTTTTGCTTTGTTTAGTAGGACCCTGTCGTATAGATTGACTTGGAGTACCTGTTTCAGTGCTCGATTTCCGAGTTGACTGTTGTATTGTGGTAGTATCATTTTGATCACATCCTCCTTGTGTGTGAGTCGAATGATGATTGTGGTTGACCGTTGTTGGTCGGGTCTCTAGTTAGAGTACCGTCAGTAAGTGTTCATCTTTGAGTCGTGTTTGACCAGATGATTGTGTCTCTCTTCTTGAACTCCATTCGTCAGACCATGCCTATTCCTTTGGTTTTGAGTTCGTCTGAGTTTAGTCTAGTGTCATATGGGAAAGTGGCTTTTGATTGGGGGCTGCGCCCAAAGTGGCTACTGGGTAACCCGTCGAAAGTGAGTCTAATAAGTGATAACCTAAGTAGATTAGAATGTAATCTCTAAATAAGATAAATGTGCCTCACACATGGGACGAGTGCTATCATAGATTCGACATGCTGTGAGAAGGCCTAAAATGGCAAATCATCTTCCTTGTCTTCACGAGAGGATGTGTGGGTCCACATGAGGCTTGGATGGGCCGGAAGCTCGGATTAGGTTGCCAGGGTAACCCAGTGTATGGGGCCGGGACCTATGAAGACTTGCCATGGTAACCATACCAGGTTGTGTGATGACACTTGTCCCTACGTTCGCTAGTGTGTTGTCGTTTGGTCCTGTTTTGAGTACCTTTGTGAGTCGTCCTTTTTTCTCTGCCCTTGTGAGTGTCAGTTTCATGTTAGACCTTGGGTGGTGATGGCTCAGTTTTATGGATGCTCTCATGGACCTCTTGTTTTAGCTTTGATTATGTTCAGCTGGATCCTGTTCTTTTCAAGGATCCTTTATGTATTAATTGACCGTTATGGTCATTTGTATATTGTTTATGTTTCGCCTTGATGTCCGGATTGTAATGGTGTAACCTCTTGTATTCTTAACTTTATTAATTATCAGAGGGGTCTTGCAGTTGAGCAGACCCGGAGATGTAGCCCTTTAGGGGTGAACTCTGAGATCATTATGGTGTTATGTGGTGTATTCTCTTATGTTTCCTTTATTCAGCTTTATCATGTATGATTAACTTATGTTAGAATGGTTAAGTGGATAAATGGAATTAACTTTAAATGCTTACATTCAGTTCTTTCTTGAATGGCATGTTGATTGAATGCGTAAGTGGTTTAGATGAAATCTATTGTAGATGCATGGTTGTAATCATCTTTTGAAATGCAATAAATTGGAGTATGAAAGAATGTATCTTAGAGTAATGAATTATACTCAGTTGTTGTTAAGGAATTTATTTATGCTTGGAAAGATCTCTTATGTTATGATGAAATCCTAGTGTATTAGCATGTTAGATGTATGGTTTGTAATTTTAAATGAAAAGCTTGAATGAAGATTATGAATGGATCTTAATGATGAATCTTCGCTTGTGATTTATATTTCCCTCTTTTGAAAGGAATTATCCTGATTATGAATTATCTCGTTATTAAGATATTCAGCTTTTGGATTAAATGTGTGAGTTAAGTGAATTGTGAAATTTAAGTAATCTCGTTGGGAAACTCTTTAGGTGTTAGTTGATGGCTTCCGCTATGTAATCTGAATCTTTGATATCTTGTTGCATCTTATGTGTTGTAACTTTAAAAAAAAAAATTGCACTCTATTCTTGTGTTATGGCTTAATCCCTTTGGGGTTTCCTAGCGGGGCATTACAATAGTTAAGTAAACGATTCTAATTACAATAATACATTTGTCAAAACAAAATGGAAGACCATGATATCTGCAATGAAATATGTAATTTATTTTAAAATACTCATCCTGTTGTCATTCATCTTTTGTTCAATGTACAAGGCAATAAGACTACATTAAAATTATTATATAAATAAACATTATTTGCTTATAGATGATCATCATCTCCACACATGAAACATTATATGGAGTTTAACAAGTAATACATTTGCAAATGCAATATAATTTTATTAAATTTGATGTTTAATAAGCAATGCATATTCAAACATGGCACCTAATTGTACCTTCACTATTATAGAGAGTTTACAAAAGACCTTTTCAGCCTACGATTAGTGTAGTCTAGCAGGAAAAAAATAATAGTAATACAATATTGAATTTATAATTCCTTGTTAACTCATACTTCATAATGTTTATGGGGCATGTTTGAGACTAAATTTGATAGTTGATTTTTAGTGTCAAATAATTTTTTATTTTTTCATCTTTGCTGGAATCTTCATCACAGTACTTTCTAAAATGTGGTCTTTTAACTCTCTTTTTTTAGCATTATTGTGACAATTTTCCATACCTACAAGAAATCTCTTTTAAATGATCACATTCTTTAATATCTTCCTACTTGAAGAATCAACAACATCAATTAATGGCGCCTCTACTCAAATATCCCTAAAATTTTGTTCTTAAGTTTTTTAACACCATACATATCCTAAAACACCATTAGGTATTCTTCTTCTATTTCTAAATTTGATAATGCTTGTTGATGGTTTAAATTTTTTAACCCTGATATGGTATTTTTGTGAAGGGTGTCCTCTAAAAGCATGCTCAAGAAATGGGTTAATAGGGATTAGTTTTTGCATGGGCTTAGTTACTACAGAATATTCAATTGACTAACTTTTATATTACTTTAAGTTAATTAAAAGAATGCATATAATTATATATACTTCAACCTAGATCAATTTATAAAAGTTGTAAATAATGAAGTAATACATGATAATATTTAAATATTATAAAGTAGTATTGAGACAATCACTTGTCTTCTATTAAAAATTGGAAAATAGTTTTTTATATATATAATTTTAGTCTAAGTTAATTGGATGAATATATGAAATTATACATATTATAACTTAGACCAATTCATAACAATTACAAATAATAAAGTAATATATGATAATGATAAAGTAATACATGATAATGATGAAACAATAAAAAGTATAGATATCTTAAATGCATCTAATTAAAAGACACAAAAGAATATCAATCTTCAAACAATTATTTTATACAATAAATGAAAAAATATTTAAAAACAGAATGATTTTAAAAAGCTATACAAAATCATAATTATAAAGAATACATATAATAATTGATCTTTTATTAGTAGAAATATTTGTTGTGTAATGTAACTTTTTATTTAAATTGTTATTATATTTTATTTAAATGGTGTGTATCAACTCCCTATAAAATACTAATTGATTTTATTATCTATATTTTGACAATTAAAAAAATTATTAAAAATTATATATCAATACAAAAAAATCACTTTATTTACAACATTATAAATAAAGATTGAAAAGAAAAAAGTATTTAAAATAGACATTTCTTTTATAAAGATAAAGAAATAAAAAAAAAACCTTAAAAAATCTATTATTCCTAAAAATTTGTTCTTATAACACCAATCTTTTAAAATCAATTTTACAACATATTAAATTTGAAAATATAAATCTCAAATTTAGAGAAATCAAGTTTATTTTGAAAATAAAAATAATAATCATTTTTGATAGGTACAAAACAATTGATTAATTGAAGTTCATTTGAATGCAATAGTATTGCCTGTAACAATACTAATAATAAAATAATGTATAACAAAGATGAAGTAATACATGATAATGAAACAATTTTAAATGCATTTAACTAAAAGATACAAAAGAATATCCATCTTCAAACAACTATTTTATAGTTGCAAATTAAAAAATGTTTTTATTAATCTAAAATTAATTAAAAAATAAAGTCATACAAACGCCAACCTAAATTAATCAATCAGCACAAAAAATGTCCAAATACAAGAATGCGCAGTAGTTGGCTTTGCAATGCTTCAAGGGTCGGCTGACTCTGACGATAATGATAACGATATTATCGGACACCTCATCTGAGAAGAATTCCAATCACAGAGAATTATTTTTTTCAATTTCTACAGACTTGGTAGTTGGCTTTCTTTCTTTATATATTGAG
The DNA here is from genome assembly GCF_030272615.1 of Cryptomeria japonica. Lineage (NCBI taxonomy): Eukaryota > Viridiplantae > Streptophyta > Pinopsida > Cupressales > Cupressaceae > Cryptomeria > Cryptomeria japonica. The sequence continues at coordinate 29,205,912 of NC_081415.1, read as the reverse complement.
AACAAATGGTTCAGAATAGCAGTGCTTGTGAATGTTAAGATTAAGACATTGCATTTGCAGAAGAGAGAAAGAGAGAAAGAAGAATGAAGGTGTTGAGAGGTGAAGGTGTATTGATCAAACCCTGTGCGGGTAAAGATCAACGTAAGCTTGTTGAACTGAACAATTTTGATTTGATTGCACACCCAATGTTTAACAAGGTGGTCTATGTTTTCGAGGCTCCCACCCCAAGCTCAAAGGTTTTGAAGGAAGGACTGGGCAAAGTTCTGGCAGAGTTCAGAGAATGGGCAAGGAGATACACGGAAGAAACACCCAATGGATGCCTTGGTATCAATCTGAATGATGAGGGTGTGTTTGTGATAGAACGCGAAGCAGATGGGAGAATAGCAGATGCAATGCCCTTTCATCCCTCTGAATTCCTCCTTGAGTTGATACCACGCATGCCCACCATGGTCGTTGAGCTCTTACTCTTGCAGGTATAAGACGCCACTATATCCATGCAAGAAAATGAATTTACGTTGCAGGTATTATAAGACTTAAGATTAGAACAATTAGAAAATGATGGAAGCAATACATGATAATGATAATGATGAATCTAAGTATAGATATATTAAAATCCATCTATCCAAAAGACACAAAAGAATATCAATCTTCAAACATTTTTTTATCTTACTCATTCAGGTATCATTATCTATTATATTCATGTAAGGAAATGAATTTACATTAACAATTAGAAATGATGAAGTAATATATGATAATTATGAAGCAATACAAGAATAGATATCTTAAAATGCATCTGTCTTCAAATAATTATCTATCGCATTCATTCAAGTATCATATCCCACTATATCCATGATGTAAGGAAATGAATTTACGTATGAAGATATTACAAGATTTAGCTTAGAACGATTAAAAACATGATGAAGCAATACAGGTATAGATATTTTAAAATACATTTATCTACCTTCAAACAACTATCTATATTATTTATTCAGGTATCATACACCACTACATCCATGTAAGGAAATGAATTTGTGTAAGTAGATATTCTAAGACATAGATTAGAACAATTAGGAATGATGAAGCAACGCATGATAATGATGAAGCAATACAAATATAGATATCTTTAAATGTGTTTATCTATCTTCAAACAACTATCTATCTTACTCATTCAAGTATCATACCCCACTTTATCCATGCAAGGAAATGAATTTGTGTGGGTATTATAAGACATCTTTTAAAGATATTGTACTAACAAGATTTCGCTAACTATGGTTGTTGATGTAGTTTACTCGATTTGCTTGTGGAGGGTTGGTGATAGGCCTAGCTAGTCATCATTATGTTGCAGATGGACAAGCAGCTACTTTTTTCATGAATTCATGGGGAAAAGTTGTTAGAGGAGAGAGTATTCTAGCTCTGGTAAATGATCGGGCTCTATTGAAAGCAAGTGATCCTCCCCAACCATGTTTTGATCATTTAGAGTATAATACTATGACCCATGAGCAATTTCCAATAATGTCAAGTCTAATCACAAAAAAGTTTCATTTTGATGCAATATTCTTACAAAAACTCAAGTCAACGGTAAATGGGTCTGACAACTCAAAGAAACCATATACTACTTTTGAAATCCTTGTTGCCCATATGTGGAAATGCATTACAAAAGCTCGAGGGCTTGATGGGGATGTAAAAACAAAAGTTAGCATTCTAGTGGATGGAAGAAAAAAGGTTGAATTCTCCCTTGCCTCAAGGATACTTGGGCAATGTTGTCTATGAATTAGGTGCTCAAACTATTGCATCAGAAATCATAAATGGGTCTTTAGAATTTGTTGCAAAGATAACCCACAAGGCAGTTACTAAGGTTGATGATAATTTTGTACATTCAACAATTGATTTTTTTGAGCTAAGGAAGCAAACCTTAGGGCCAACGAGCCTTAATCATGGAACTGATGTGATACCATTAAGATGGATGAAATTTCCAATAAGTAATTTTCATTTTGGAATGGGAGAACCACTGTATGTAGGCCCTTCATTAATGCCCATTGAAGGTCTTATAATCTTTTTTGATTCATACAGTCATGTTGGAGGTGTAGAAGTCATGGTTTTCTTGCCAAAAGTACATATGGATGTACTTGACATAATGGGCAACATTTGATTACATTTTTGTCCTAAATAATACCTTGATTTTAGATCTCTACTCAAGGTTAATATTAATAAGACTATTTGAAAGTCCAAGGGGTTGTCTTTAATTGGTAAAAGCATTGACTTGTCAATGTGGAGATCCAAGCATAAATCCCAATAGGACATATAATATGATATTCTAAGTTGTAACTTTTGCTCTTTCATTACGCACTTCCAATGTGGATGTGGTTTTTGAATAAAAGGATTTCTAAATTGGGACTCTCGATCTTCCATAAGTGTTTTTCAATCTGCTTTCTCAAAAGGAGGTAATATTAGTCTCATGTTTGTCTCGCAAGAGCTTGTAAATTGGTTTCATGCATGAACATAATGTTTGTAAATGATAACAATATAAAAAAATGAGGCTATTTAAATTGAATTCATGACTATCATTGATTTATATAAAATATATATTATTTTTTCGATTCTACTTTTTAATATAAATATATATCATGTATATAAAACCACATGTACAATTATTTACATTATTTAAATTAATTTTATAAATACATACTTTCAAATTTAAAGATTAATTTTTGTCTTGTGTTTAGAAAAGGAAATTTTCTACCTCAAGGATGATGAATCCTTGAGAAGAAACTCTCCCTCTGATACCTCCACGAACTGGCGCTAAGGTGAGCCAGAGGATAATAAAATTATGCTAGGGTGTCAAAAAGTCGAGAGAACTCCCTGGACGACTTTGCTAAGCTTTTTTCCTTGAGACAAGCGTGTAGAGCTGGGACACCAACGCGGCGTAGTGACGTCCTGTATGGATGAAGCACAAAGTCCGAGCAGAAAACTCTAGATGAGTTGACAAAACTTAAGTAAATGAGAGGAAGAATATCGAAATAAACAAATAGCGCGAAATACAAATTAAAGTGATAAAAGGTAAAAGAAGGCAAAGAATTCTTACAAAGTGTCCATGCTATGAAGCCTCCCACAAGACGATTTCCTCCTCGTGATGATGCACCTACACACATGCAAGAAGAAAAATGTTGGGGTTGTGTTTTGGAGTCTACCTAAGTTAGACCCCCATTTTAGTGTTTCCACCTCCATGAACAACCCAAATAAATCCATGGGGAAAATAAATGATAAATATAATTGAAATACGATGCAAGATAAAACAATGATAATGCATGAGATAAATAGAAAAGAGAATAAGTAAACTCCCCTTTTTGAGATGCTATGAAAATGGTACAATGGGCTATTCGAAAAGCTACAAAAATGGTAGTCTTTGTAATTGGAAATGTCAATGTTGTCCAAAGAGATTGTCAAGAGCTCCAACCTGCAACTAGTATATTCCCAATGCAAAAAGATCCTCTAAATGCTTTCAAATGAGAGAGATATAGGCCCTGGAGGGCAAATTGACGTTGGTGGGCGCATGCAGGAGCATTATGATTCCAACTGAGCGTAGGCATAATGCTCAAATGGCTGACTGCATATTATCAGATTCACAGGATACCAGCACGTTGTGACAGGTCAATAGAGTTGGTTTAACTCCAATTTGAAGCTGACGAGGCAATCCTAGTGGACAAAAGGACAAAGGTGGCGATGCCTGACCTTCGATGACATGAAGGAAGGCACCATTTGTCGTGTTGAATCATAAAGGGAGAGATTTTTGACACTACATTTTTCCCCCACTTTAGTGAGCATGTCTTTGCTAAGATGTGAAGCTAAAGTAGAGGAAGATAAAGAAAAATAAAGTCACAATAGGGAAGCAGATTTTGTTGATCAGACGAGGTTTCCCCCAACGAGATGATGCTAAGTTTTGGAATAGATATTTCTGTTTGGTACATCACAAACATGCTAGTTGCAGACTAGCATGATGGATGATAAGATAACTAAGTGGATACGATAGCATAACAGAAACAATCCTTGCTTTAGAGGAAAGCCTTTGGTTATGGAAAGATACAAGATATGTGTTCGTTTAGATATAAGATACGCTGGTATGGGTAGCGAGATGTGTTATGCTAGATAGCCATATGATAGGGTGAGATATATGCCAATATGGATGACCATACAATAGGGCAATGAGATAGATAGATGTGCCAGCATAGGTAGCGATATGCTAGATAGCCATGTGATTGTGACATCAAAGATAAATTTGGTAAGTAGTAGATTGGCCCCTACCAAGGAAAACAAGCGAGATAGATTAATAATGGGTTGGCCCCCATGTAGGCAATCTTGGAAAATAAAAAGATCAAGTGGTTTGGCCCCCACCTAGGTGATCTTGGATAATAAAAAATAAAAATAAAAAGATTGAGTGGTTTGGCCCCCACCTAGGCAAACATGAAAAATCAGACAATAAAGGAAACCGATGCAAAAGTTAAAAAGATAAATGCAGATATGATGCCCCCCCCTTAGAATAACATGCCCCCATGGAATGCATGTTATTCTAAGGATAAGAGCACTTGTCGCATGTCAACATACCAAGATGTTTCTATGGAATGTCACCAAGAGTAGGTGGCACATAAATGTCCACAACATCAAGGATGAAATGCAAGAGGACAAGGGGATCTTATAATTTGTTATCATAACCCATAGTCGTGTAAAAAGATATATAGGAGCACAACGAGATGGGTGTATCATCATAGCACCAAAGGTCTTGGATCTAAAGAAGAGCACATGAAGACAAAGATAAAATAAAAATTTAGTTCAACATGGAAGAAGGCAAAGGATGCCCCCAACGCTTTGCATCATTCCTGAATATCGAAAAGAAATATACAACAGATAGAAGAAATAGATAGACAAATACAGGAATTTGTTCGACAGAAAATCCCATGTATCTGAGCACCTACGGAGTAACTTGAGTCCTCCAGGAGAACACAATTAATAAAGATAGTCAACCTCCTGTATCCAAGTACCTATGGAGTAAATCAGGTCCTCCAAGATGTAACAAACATAAAACGCAAGCACAGGGGAGCACATACACAAAAATATGGAGGGAAAAGATAAACAACCTAAAGGTCATCCCATAGGAGATCATCATCCTCCTAGTCTGGAACATAGGGAAAAGGAGGATGAGCTCGGAGAGGGACCACAACAAGGGCTTCACTGGGCACCTCACCGACAGTGAGGGCAAGGGACGAAGCAACAACAACGTCTATGTCCATAGGCTTGGAGGAGGTAAGGGTACTATTGCATAAAGATCATGGACAAGGCCGAGATATCCTCCAAGGAGTTGAACATGTAAGCCTTCATAGAAGAAACAGGTGACTCACTCGGAGAAGATGAAACAAGAACATGATTGTTGGCCTTCGAAAGAGGGGTAGTGAAAAACTTAGGAGAAAGCGGGGCCTTCTCAACCATACATATAGAAATAAGAAAGCCAACAGGCACTAAAATGGAAATAGAAGAGGGTGAGGAATATACCTTCGAAGATTTCCACCATCGAAATTTGGGAACAGGACGCTTGGTGCAGGAGCACCTAAGGGTGAGCAAAGACCCTTGTCCAATTTTTCAATTTTGGCATAAGGACTGGTTCAAGTCCATCAGGTTGTTTATAGGGAGCTTGGAGTGCATTTTTGTTTTCTTTTTGGAGTGCATGTTTTCAGCATGACTTACCCCAATGACATTGCCAGCATGTGGAGCGCAACCATCGGCCATTTGAACAACTGGTTTTACCCTATCCCGATGCCCTGATGATTTTGCATAAGTTGAAGTGGAGCGCACCATCGGCTATCGGCATAACATGCTAGGGGCTACACCGATAACCCGATGGGAAAGCATATGGTTTGGAGTGAACCATTGGCTATCGATATAACATGTTTGATGCTAACTCGATAACCCGATGGGAAAGCATATGGTTTGGAGCACACCATCGGCTATCGATATAACATGTTTAGGGCTAACTTGATAAACCGATGGGGAAGCATACGGTTTGGAGCGAGCGGAAGCGCACCATTGGCTATCGGCCTAACATGTTAGGAGCTACACCGATAACCCGATGGGAAGGTATAATGTGTGGAGCACGCCATCGGATATCGGCGGGAGTGTTTTGATGCTACGCCAATAACCCGATAGGAAGGTGCATGAGTTGTAATCTGTCATCGGTCATCGAAGCAACTATTTTAATGCTATCTCAATGACTCGATGGAAATACAAAATCAGTTATAGTCAGAAACCGAATGGTGTCGAGTTGAATCTCGTCTGTTAGGAAAGATTCATGACATGTCTAGGAGGCTATAAAAGACCAAATAGGCATTTTGTAACAAGGTTAGAAGGAGGTTGGATAGGTGGAACAAAGAACATCTTTTGAATAACAATTTGAAGACCGTTTTTTGGTTTCTTTCTTAGAATTCAATTTTCATTTGGAAACTATAAATTATGGCTTCAATTTTTAAATGTCGGTGTGATAGAGTAGATGTTACTTTTTTGTGTTTTGTGAGTTCCAATTTTGAAGTCGTGCCAAGATTGGCTCTGTAAATAAGTTGTGTTATGTTTCTTGTTTTATGTTGGTTACACATAGTTATAACATGGCTTTGTCTTGATTCTCCATCATGGGATCCACACAGCCATTGGAGGTTATCAAGTAGAGCCAACGATGTATAGTAGAGTTCTATGGGTAGCAAACCGAGGAATGGCATCGGCCATTTCAGCAGACTGGCCCTAGGCGATCTTGATGATAGCCCGACTAGGTATCAGTGACCAAGAGGAATCACTTGCAGGGTTGACTGGAGTCTAGGCTGTTAGCCTCAGACTAGGAGAAGATGGGATCAATGGGAGAAAGATCCAAGCTTGAGAAGAAAATGACTTAGGAGAAGTTGAGGGTATAGCTAATGATAGAGAAAACCCTGCAAGGTGTCTTGTTAGATTCAGTGGAATAGTGAGTTGGTGGATTTACAAAAGTGAATTCACTAAGAGTAAAGTAACAAACCTTGGTAGTGAGGGCCTAGAGTGGATTAGGGAAATAGAGAGGAGCATTCTCAGTTTAGGCTAGGAAAAAGGCCTTGGTGTGAGTCAAGCTGACTCAAGCAATCTAGGGTCCTCCCTATCAACCCTAATCAAGCTTGTGTTTAGGCTACATAGGATAAGCGGGTCTCTTATCAACCATAGCAGGTTGAAGCACTCCAGGAAAACTTTGATGTTGGAGTGGTTGTAACACAAAAAGAGATGACAAAGTTGCACTAGATACCACCTATGTATGCAGCATATTAATGGGCCAAGATAATAGAGGCACGTCCGGGAAAGAGGTGGTAAGAAGCAGCTCTAGAGAAGGAGCAATGAAGATCTGCACCCATTTGAGGGGAGGTTCATCAAGAGGCCCCGAAGTGGTTGGAAGCAAAATCGAAGAAGATGAAGAAATAGGAACGTCAGACAAAGCAAGAGTTGATGGGACAAGACTAGGTGTCACAAATGTAGCAACAGCCTGCAGAGAAGCATCAAGCTCTTGAGCCATGGTCTGTCGATACTGGTTTTGCTCATGTGCACGCTGATTATGACGAAGATGAAGGCCACCAACTAAAGCCCGAGAGGAGTCAAGAGAATCATGCTCCATAGGAGAGGCCTCTAGAACCATGTCAGGGATAGGAGAAGGCCCAAATGATGGACCAAGATGTGCATTCAAAATAGGCATGACATTCACAGCAATGGGTACCTTACCCCACTTTTCTTGAGGAGCGACCAGGAGAAAGGAGGGTGCCGACACAGAATATGAAACAAAAGAAAGCAGTGACAAATGAGCATAAGAAGAGAGCTTCACTTTCTCATAACAAGAGGGTTGAGGGATATCAGCCAAGATCAAGAGATTGAAGGGAGGGCAAGATACATACTTTGACAGCATAGGCGCCTTTCCTTTGTCTGCACTAGGTGTAGTCATAGGAATAGAAGACACCACTAGAGGCAGCGTAGTCCTAGGCAAATGCAAAGGTCTATTCGAAGGAGCAGGCTTAACCTCATCCCTCAATGATGATGGTACATGGGGGACCACCCACTCCATCACGAGAATAGAGGGAGAAAGGTCGATTCAGGGAGAGGCAATGAAAAACTAGGTTGCATCGATTTAGAAGCCAACTCCCCCATCTTATACTAATACTATGTGTGGTACATCAATTCACCATGGGGAAGCATGGGCCCCACTGGAGAAGGCCAAAAATTATCTAACAAAAAATCCCCACAAGCTACCAAGGGTGAGTACCCAATGTCATGGATGACATGCATTGAACCCTCATAGGTAAATTTGAGGCACTTATGAATCACAAATGGGACCGTCTCCATATAAATCAACCAGGGAATTCCTAGTTTGGGTCGAAAGAGGTCTGACTCAGGAATGCTCACAAACATGGAAGATATAGCCTTGGGTCCCATGAGGACTGTTAAGATGATGCTACCCAAAGGAGGGATGGAAAAACCATCATGCATCCTCAAGGTTGCTCGACACTCATCATATGCAGGCCTATATCAATCGCATGTGAATAGAGTCCCCTCTATAATGACATCGACCTTGCATGACAGGTCAACCATCACAACTGTGATAGTTTAACCATTCAATTTGGCAGGGATGTATAAAGGAGCAAGCTCTCCAAAATACAGAACATCCAGAGGGGTGAATGACAAGGACACATCAAACACCTTTCCCTTCTGGCTAGGAGGTGAGAAAATAGGAGTGATAGTGACCATGTTTACGAATGGACCATCATCCAGAAAAGGATCTGATGCAAAGATAAAAAAATTTGAATGCAGGGGAAAGGGGTTGGTAAAAATTTGCAAATCCTTGTTAGCTTGATCAACAGATTTGTTTGACTTATGTTTATGTGCATCAACTTTATTGCACCACTATCAATGTGGTCCTGGAATATGTGCCAAAGATAGTAGCATCGCTCGATGTCATGACCAGGCACACAATGGTAATGGTAGAACTTTGACCAATCATACCATCACAAATAGGGTCTACTATCAGACAACGGTCTAATCTCGGGAAGGGTTATTAAGTTATCTTTCAGTAACCACTGTGTTCTTCTCAAATAAGAGTCATTCAATTTTTTGAAGACCCTATTTTGTTGTGATCCTTGTGTGGAAGCTATCAGAGGGATAGTCAGGACATTAGCTACAGCCTTATTCTTCCTAGACCCTTCCATAGATGTGCCTACAAAGAACCCACTGTGAGGGTTCAAAGTAGAATCTTTAAACTGTGACATGATGTGTTGATAGTCTATAAGCACAGAACACATGTTAGAAAAGTTTTCATATCTATTAAGAGATAAATTTTCCCTCAATGTCGGTTGCAGATTGTTGATAAACATCCTTTGCATATCACTATCTGGTAGGGAAAGGGAGATTTTGGTAGAAATAGATTGATATCTTGAAATAAAACTTGTGACCTTCTCATTGGGCTTTTTCTTGCAATGAACAAGGTCAGCAATAGTGACCTTGATACCAATGTTAGCCTGAAACCGTCTAAGAAAAAGGTCTATAAGTAATCAAAGGTGCAGATAGAATAATCTGGCAAAGAGATATATCATTCTAACGTGATACCCTTAAGGGACCGTGACAATAGTTTAAGCAACACAAAATCCAAACTATGATAATCACTGCACATAGTCATGAAAGAATTGATATACACATTAGGGTCCCCACCACAATTGAACCTATGAAAATTTAGTGATTCAGTTGGAGGAGGAAGGATAGTGTTCAAAATGGTGATGTCAAGGGGGCTCTTCCTATAATATGCAAGTATGGATGACTAACCAAAGGTAGACGCCAAGTTAGTCGACTGTAACTGCAATTGACCATGTTTTGCAAGATGTTGTTCAAGACGGGATTAATGGGCGGAGGAGGTGGTGGGCCAAATCTACCACCACCTCCACCAGAACCTCTAGAAGGACCAGTACCACTCGCAGATGTAGTGCTAATACTAACAATGGATATTTGATTTGTAGCGGAGGCAAAGGTTTAGCCACTAGACATACCCATATAACCCAAGTGGGTAGATGAAGCAAGGATACTAGGAATAGTAGGCCCAGGATCAACCATGTGCATTGTTTCAGACCAAACATACTGACACTAAGATGAGGTCCACGAGTAATGGATTGGCCATCCTGAGGAGGAGCATTAGCCAAAGGCACGTGATTTTTAGCAATCATAGATAACTCCCTCAACATCTCTAGGCCTCTCCTATCTGAGATCAACATGTGTCTCAGAGTGTTGATGACATTTCCATCCTAGGGGAGGAAATTCTCCCCATTTAAGAAACCCTCAAAGTCTCTTAGATTCTACTTGAGAAAGTCAATTTTCTCAAAATCAACAGTGAGAGAAAAGTCATGATCAATAGCAGAAGGGGAAGATGGAGTGAAATTTCTTGGAGAATTACTCTGAGAGTTGGATTCCAAACCAGGTAGAGAGAGGGGCCCTGTCAAAATGGACTTAAGGGGACGAGAGGAGAAGAGATCATTTGGGTCAAGAAGTTGATCGTTGAACATTGTGTTGGGTAAAGGAGGACTATAATGGCCAGGAGGAAAACTCTACCTAGATGATCTATTGACTACAACTCCTATAGAAGTCTAGGTCATAAAGCTCAATAGACGAGTCTTCTGACACTAAGACTACACTAAAAGGATATGAAATGCTTTGTCTTCTAGTAAAATTTGGCTAGAGATCACAAAGAGAACACAAAATGCAAACTATATGCAAAGAACTAGATCATTTGTAGATGCTAGAACAAAGGTGTGATTAAAATTCCTTTTAAAAAAAAATTATGTTTGATTTAAACTAAATGAATGCAATGAGCTAAATGATAAATGCACAACACAAAAGGAAGCTCTTTTCACATCGGGTTCACCAAAATGTAGCAGAGGAAATTTTGTACCTCGAGGATGATGAATCCTTGAGAACAAAATCTCCCTTTGGTACCTCCTCGAACTAGCGCTAAGGTGATCTAGGGGATAACACAATTATGCTAGGGTGTCAGAAAATCAAGGGAACTCCCTGGAAGGCTCTGCTAAGCCTTTATCCTTAGGACAAGCGTGTGGAGATGGGACACCAGCATGGCACATTGACATCCTGTATGAACGGAGCATAGAGTCTGAGTAGAAAACTCCAGACGAGCTAAAAGAAATTAAGTAAATGCAAGGAAGAATACTGAAATAAACAGATAACGCAAAATATGAATTAAAGTGATAAAAGGTAAAAGAAGGCATTGAAGTCTTACAAAATGTCCACGCTATGAAGCCTCTCGCAAGACAATAACCTCCTCATGATGATGCACCTCCACGGACAACCCAGATAAAAGCCACGGGGAAAATAAATGATAAAGATAATTGAAATACAATGCAAGATAAAAGAAATGATAATGCATGAGATAAATGGAAAAGAGAACAAGTAAACTTTCCTTTTTGAGATGCAATAACAATGGTACTATGGTCTATTCGGAAAGTTGCAACAATGGTGGTCTTCATAATTGGAAATTTGAATGTTGTTCAAAGAGATTTCTAACTCCAACCTGCAACCAGTATATTCCAAATCCAAAAAGATCCTCTAAATGCTTTTAAACAAGAGAGAGAGAGATAGAGAGAGAGAGAGAGAGAGAGAGAGAGAGAGAGAGAGAGAGGCCCTGGAGGGAGAATCGACATTTGTGGGTGCATGCAGGAGCATTATTATTCCTTTCGGGTGTAGGCGTAATGCTCAAACAACCACTTGTGGACTTCGAAATTCATAGGATGCTAGTATGCCGCACGGAGCCATCGTCCCAAAGGTGACAAGTCGACGGAGTCGGTGAAACTCTAGTTTGAAGCTAACGAGGTGAACCCAGTGGACAAAAGGACAAAGGTAGCAATGTCTAACCTTTGATGACATGGATAAAGGCACCATTTGTTGTGTTGAATCATAAAGGGAGATATTTTTGACACTACATTGTGTATGTGTAAGTTAATGATGAGTCACCAAACACTTACGGGATATAAGGTAATTTTGTATATCAAGTTGAATGATTTGTCCACAAAATCTCAAAAATAATGTTAGTAATAAAACTTGTAGCATTTTGAATGTAGTTTAAAAAATACTAATTTATCTTTGAATGATTTTTCTTAATCATTAGAGAAAATTGCATTTTTCACAATAATATTGTTTCAAATTTCAATAAAACAAATATTTTTACTCAGATAAAAATTGAATATTTTCTTCTAAAAAATTGTATTAGTGTAAAGGACTCGTATGAAATTGTATGAGATGTTTTTAAAAAAAATTAAATAATTAATTAATATTCTTTTAGTGTAATGTTTAAAAATATAAAATGAATAATTTTTTATTTGGTGAAAAATGAAACTCAATTATTTTCAAACATATGTAAAGAGTAAAGTGTTTCTAGATTTTTATATCTAATGAATTTAAGTTATGAGTATTTCGATATATATGATGTATAGACGTGATTTATTTACAAAATAATTAATAATTAAGTAATATATTTATAATAAAGAATAATCATTTTTTAGAATCATGAGAATTTCTTCTATAAATATGTTTTTTATTTTTAAAAATTAAACTCACATCTTAGTTTAAAGGTTAAAGTTGAATAAATTCTTGGATGCCACTCATCTTATGCTTTGCAAAATTTAAAAAAAAAAATTGGAAGAAATTAAATTTGAGTTAAAATAGATATATATCTTTAATATAAAAATAAATAAAAAATAAAAAAACTGTTAAATCTGATAACTCCACAATTAGTATTTTAAAATAATTATAGAATTTTTGTATTATACAAAGTGAAGAAGATTGAAGTAGTTTAATAAATAGGAGGGGAAAGAAAAATAATTATAAAAGGTTGGTTAATGGTATAGTTGTCAAGGCAAACACTCTTCTTTAAATATAAATAAAATTAAAGTTGAAGTTGTTAATGTTTAAATATTAGATATTTTTTTAATTTAATAAATGATTATTGAAAATGTAAACAATGAAATCTATAATGAAAATGAAAATACGAAAAAATATATAAAATATTTAATGATAAGACGAATATTATAAAACAAAAAAATATTTAATTAAATGTTCTTTGAAAAGTTGTATGTTCTTTTAAATTTTGATAGGATGAATAAAATTGATGACACTGTTATATATTTTTTTGATATAATAAAGATTGTATCAAGCCCTTTCCATTTAAATTTATAAACCAATTTTTAAGATATAGATAGTAATTATAGTTTCAAGGAAAAACAAAATTGTCAAAAATCTTGACCACCAAAGAGTATCGTCATTTAGAAAAATACAAGTATTTAAGTGACCAAATAGGTAAGATTTAAGTGACTACAAGAAGTTGAAATAGCTCAAGAAAAAATACCTACACTAATTCCACACATGGGAACATGAAGCAAGAAATGATAATGAATACCTAAATACAAAGAGTTGAAATTGATAAACTAGAAGAGAGACTAATGCAATTTACTATGCCAATTATTTTTCCCATGAATCAGAAGATAGATTAATGTTGCAAAGACATCATAAATTTCATACACTGAATTGTTGGTGATGTAGACAAAATTTCAATTACAAAAATTGGTACTAAAAAAGCTTTGGACACATATACAGAAACATAAATTGTCATTACAAGAATAGGCTCCTTACAAGAAATGCAGGTTTCTTTTAGCCTTTTAAATAATAGGCTTCGTCTTTACTAGAAACATAAGATTTAATGAAAGGCAATATCTTTCTTTTTTTTTTTGATAGGTAATTGGCTGAAGCCTAAATAGCTTTTGACTGGAGCGATGAACCAATGGGGACACAGTAGGGGGCCCCATCCCCATTACATATCTTTGAATTATTATTATTATTATTATTATTATTATGTTTGATTAGATTGACCCCAAGACCTTCCCCATCCTATGGAAGGCTAAGAGTCACAACTTAGAATTCCACTTTTAGATGTCCCTATTGGGAATTGAACTTGGGTCTCCACAATGAGAACCCAGTGTTTTAACTAGTTAAGCTCAACCCCTTGGACGAAAGGCAATATCTTATTAAAATGATGCCAAAAATCAATACAGATCAAAAGAATGCCTAGTTTACATCTTTTTGATAGTATATAGTTCAGAAAAGAAGCACATCCCATTGTAGAATTTATATTTTGATTAGCACTTCTCATTTAAGCAACCCTAATAATTATTAGCTTGTATTCTCATTTAAGTGAAGCACATCCCATGGTCGATGGTAGTAAACAATAGTCCAATAGAAGATCATGAGTGAAAGCAATCGTGCATAGGAGAAGAAGGCGATTTTACTCTCTTCTAACAGCTGGTGAACTAACAAGATGGGAAGCATACAAATATTGAACATGGAGATGCTTATTTTGCAAGAGATCCATGGACATAGACACACCACCATATATTTGAATGAAATAGACATTCCTAGGAACTGCATTACAGTTCATCGGCCCACTAGGAAGTCCACCATAGAAGGGAATGACATATAACTCCACTAATGAAACCACACTAAATTCCTCATTAGATAAATCAAGAAAAAATGAATTGCTAGGTGTGAGCACAATAGTGTGCCATGATGCAGAGGAAAGACTATCATGAAATGCATGATGGATATTGTGATCATTGGGTATAACATTGCAATTAATCAAAAGAGGTGGAGCGCAATCATTTGAGTCATTGACATTAGATATATTGAGACAATTGAGGGATGTAAATCATTATCATATTGTATGAAATAAGTGTCATCATCATAAATCATATTGGCAAAGATAGTTACATTGTTTATAATGGAGAAGAATATGTCCATGACTAAGATCTAGCAACAAAAAGTATATATTGTAAACTTTGGTTATGGAGATAGCCACGTAAGATCTAGACGTTTGATGGAAAGCAGTACAACATGAGAAGATCAACATGACAAATAAATTGTATTCTCATCAAGAATGCAATAGAATGGAATTGAGATTAACAAAGGATACCCCTTGGTTATGTAGGCCAAGGTGGGAAATAGGATAACATAAGATTATTCATGATATGATATACATAAAGTGATAAATTATTACCCACATAAGGTGGAAAATGTTAGAGAATATTTAGCTATTAGTTGTTTTTTTACAACTAGTTATGCTTTTTTGCTTAAGTTCACTTAAGAGTGCTTATTTTAGTTGTGCACCTAGTTTAGCTTTTATGCATCTATTTTAGCTAGAATTGAGCTTTATTTAGCTTCTCATGCTTGCACTTTAATTCTCCTAAATTTAGCTCTACACTTTCTTTATAAACACTTCATTGTACAATTTTAATTCATCATGTAATCCTATATTTATGTATTCTTTGTTTTTTAGTAATATAGCATTGATTTGTGCATCTCTCATTTGTGGAAGGTGTTATTGTTTGTCATTTGATCTTGTAGGCTTATGTTGCAAAATTCAACATTGTATCAAAGCTTTGAAACTTCAATAGAAAAGTGAAAATCTGATAAGTCCACTAAAGGTGGAAATGTCCTATGTGGTCTCTAAGTAAACTTCAATAACATGAGTGATTAGGACCTAGGGGAAGAACTTACTAGGTACAACACTTAATCACACCAACTGTTGGCAATTTGTTGTATTTGGTGAAGTGTTGTCATTGATGTCAACACTATATCTCAGTTAGTCTTGGTGATCATCTTGGTTTTGGTTGTGATTCTGATCAGGTATGATTGGATCTCTGGATTACTATGGATAGTTATATGCTTGCCATATTCTATTGGTTCATAATTTGGTGCTCTGGTTGTTATTTCCTTTGTTCCCGATTGATATTTCCTGGTACCAGTTAGCTTTACTGGTAAGCGATATTTAATGATTTGGTAAGAATATTTTGATCTGGCTTATG
Organism: Cryptomeria japonica; assembly: GCF_030272615.1. Classification (NCBI taxonomy): domain Eukaryota; kingdom Viridiplantae; phylum Streptophyta; class Pinopsida; order Cupressales; family Cupressaceae; genus Cryptomeria; species Cryptomeria japonica. Next base: position 29,189,968 of record NC_081415.1, on the reverse strand, counting down.
GGAATGGTTTCTATCATGTGGAAGGTGCATCTTGATTGTGTTTTAATTGTTTGGTGGTGTTGCATTGGTCGGTGTGTTGTTATGGTGGTCCTATTTGGATCTGATTAGACTTTTTTTTACTACACTGAGGATTTCTACCGGTTGGTGAAGTGTGTTGGATTTTGGTCTTAGCATAATTTTCAGAGGATGGAATTGTTTGGGAACCTAAATTAGGTCCATGCTATGTAATGTAAATCATAATATTGGTCTGGTGGTATCGTGTGATGGAAGTTTTGTAATTAAATGGGTTTATGGGTTTAGGGTTTAGCTGACCTTGTCAATAAGGTTGATGATTTGTATTTATGGGTGACTTATCCATGCAATTATGGTATGTTTATGGGATGGTTATGTCTGCATTATTAGAGAGTGGTTTATGTGTGAACAAGGTTATATCATTCAGTGAAGGTTTGAGAAGGTTTTGTATTGTAGGACAGACATCAATGCTTAACCAGAATTGTATCAAGCATTAATAGATGCTACTTTCATAGTTCATTCTTTCCATATTGTATTCTGATGCTTTGTAAGTCAGTGGGACTTCCCTTTTGTGTTGAGAAGTGCGCTCTAGGTGGTTGGCCTGATTGCAAGTGCAATCCCTATTGTAATTATTTCACATTACTGTTGCATAAGTATTATATGATTGTGGGTAGGGTTTCCCACCATGGTTTTTCCCCTTATCGGGTTTTCCACATCAAAATATTTGTGTCATTTGTGTTATGCTTACATGGTCTATCTTTATCCTGGTTGGAGGCTATGTCGGTTAGTCTTGGTGATCATCTACATTTTGGCTGTGATTCTGATCTAGTATGATCATATCTCTGGATTCAGTTTTGGATGCTTACTATGGATGGTTATATGTGATGCAGAGATTCTTGGAGTTGATCCAAATCACCTAGTTATCTTTCTCGTTCTCTCTCCAACCTAATAACTACTCAATCCCTTCCAATGGTACCTGGTATAAGTTATGATAGTTAGACCTCCAAGTCCTAATCTACTTTAGCTTGCCTCCAAGGTATAGTCACAAGTTTTTTACACAACTCTTCCTATTGAGGATTCCACCTCAATCCCTATCACGCCTCCCTAGTGCTCCAACAACCTCTGCAAAGGATCTTAATTCACCAACTTATTCTATGTGTGTAAAATGAATTTATATAGTGTCTTTGATGTCTTTAAGGGGTTTGATTACCTTCAATCCCATTGCCAAGCCTTCTCAACCTCACTATGTCTTTACCAGGCTCCAAATAGGCCTAATGCAATTAGCCCTCCTATTACGGTTTTTAGGGCTTGGTTTCAAATATTCCCACACAAGGCCACAAATAAATTACATATTTGATTACCCTTTTCAGAGTTATAAACAATATTGAAAAATGGCATATTTGGGTTCTTTGTACACATGGGATATCCAAAACTATCCTATTTTCAAGGGTTTTAGGCCTACCCGGGTGACTTACAAACTTGGTCTTAAAAAGATTCACCAATCAAAACATATGCAAAAACCAATCAAATATTATTTAAGGGAATTAAAAGAGGTCTCCAACCATTTTCATCTTTGGCTCTACCAATCCATGTGTGCTCTGTAAACACACATCTTTTGATGTCCTAGTCTCACCAACTCCTAGCTGTGAGCCTAGGGTATCATTGTAAAATCACCACAAAGGTCTGCAAAACCAAAAATCATACTCTAAACATATTTAAAGACCCTAAGCTATCATTCCACAATATTGCAACCGGTGCCATAAGTGGATTCTCAGGTTAGAGTCATTTCTTGCTTAAACCCTAGCTTACAAGGGTTTTGCACCTAGTCACAAGGAATGGATTGAATCTCTACAACCAGAAATAGTCAAACTTGATAATCTACCTTGTTGGAAAGTAGACTCACCAAGCTCTCATTCCCTACAATTAAATTCTTCTGAGCAGTCCTTACTGGACCGTACTACACATTAAAAACAAGGAAAACAGTGAAAATGGTATAAAACAAAGTTTTTTCTTACAAAACAAAACTTTCTTTGCATTCCAATTCCTCCAGCCTATACAATGACATTTTTTTTGGCTTATATCATCGTGATTCAGTTGGTTAGAACCAACGTCTTCACCACCAATCAACAAAAATTTAACTTTTTGCAATGTTGCAAATGTTGCTTAGCACTTTTACATCTTTTGGTTCTTAGGATGCAAACTTGCACTCAAGTGCACTCCAAGGCTCAAAAAGGCCCTCAATTCATTCTAGGAGACCTAAAACAATACATGACACCCTATTACATGATGTCTCTATTCTTAGAGTAGTGCACCTGTGAACAACATCAACATTACATCTTTCTAGGATATCAACATCCCGAACACAACAAAAGCTTGGACAACTCAACCATGACTTCATTAAGTCCCAAATGGTTAGTCCACTTATTACAACATGAAAGACACAAAAAAGACTTAAGAAAAAAATCAAAATTTGCATGGAGTGATAGGTGCCCTGCACCATACTCCCCTGGGACAAAGAACTCAAGTCCCTTGAGTTAAGAGGTCTGCAATTTCCACACCATGTTGAAGTATATCTGATTCTAACATCCACATAGCATATGATTCAAGTAACCCTGCCCACTTTACAAGATAATATTTGTATACCCCTTTCCTTGTCTTGTTTATTACCTTGGTGTCCAAGATACTTTCCAACTTGACCGGTTGGATTGGTGGCAAATCTCTCACCCAATCTTCATTACCTTGTGATGAAGTTTCCAACTAATATGTTTGTGATTCTCCCTTATATGGATAGAGATCGCATACATTAAAGATAGGAGAAATACCCAAGGTGGGAGGAAGTTAAACTTCATATGCATTCTGATCATATTTATGCACCACCTTGAGAGGCCCAATCTTCTTCATCAATAGCTTAGTAGGCTTCCCTTTTGGAAGTCTCTCTTTCCTTAGGTATGCTAGGACCAAATCTCCAATCTTAAATTGCACATTCCTTCTTGTTTTATCAGCATCCATCTTATACTACTCGGACTTTTGTTGCAAGGTTTGTCTTACCTTATCATGCACTTCTTTGATTCCTTCTGCAAAATTCTCACCTTGTGCACTCTTAGGTGTCATAGAAATGAGATCCTTGAGCTCTACTATGCCCCTAGGATAAAAACCATACACTATTTCAAAGAGACTTTTACCCGTACTTCAATTAACTGAGTCATTGTATGCATATTTTGCCTGACTGATTGCCAAATCCCAAGTCTGCCCATGTTGTTTGGTGAGAAATCTCAGTAGATTACCTAAGGATCTATTGACTACCTCTATCTGACCATTTGATTGAGGATGGTAGGCAGATGAGAAAGATGATTTTGTGCCCAGCTTTCTCCAAAGTGTCCTCCAAAAGTGGCTTAAAAACTTTACATCTCTATCATTGACTATGTTGATTGGAAGGTCATGAATTCTAACTATCTCCTTGAAGAAGAGTCCTACAATATAGGTGGCATCATTGGTACTCTTGCAAGGTATAAAATGTGTCATTTTGCTGAACCTATCAACCACTACATACACACTGTCAAATCCCCTTGGAGTTCTTGGTAGGCCTAACACAAAATCCATGCTTAAACATTCCCAAGGCCTCTGAGGTATGACCAATGGTTGGTACAGACCTGCATTACTTGATGAACCGTTTGCTCTTTGACAGATTGCACATTGTTCTACAAACCTTCTCACTTCTGATTGCAACTTGGGCCAATGGTAAAACCTACTAACCTGCTCCATAGTTTTGTCTATGCCAAAATGACCTCATAGACCTCCTTGATGCTTTTCTTGGATAATGTTTTGTCTCATAGAACATTGGGGAATGCAAAGAAGGTGTTCTTTGAACAACAAACCCTCTTGTATCATATACTTTGAATAAGAAACATGTGAGTTGTTATAAAAATTAGAACAAACAACATATATCTCGACAAAGTCCTTATTATCATCCTTATAGAGGTCTTTTAACTCAGTCAATCCCATACTTTGCAATTGTATCTCCTGCATAATCATGACTCTCCTACTTAATCCATCAACTACCTTGTTTGCAGTGCCCTTTTTGTGCTTGATAGTGATGGTATAGGATTGTAAATGTTCAACCCACTTTAGGTGTCTTTGATTCAATTTCTCTTTCCCATTAAGGAAACTAAGGGCATGGTTGTCAGTGTAAACTACAAACTCTTTGGGTAGCAAGTAATGACGCCGCTTCTTCAATGCTTGCACCATGGCATACAACTCCAAGTCATATGTGGAGTATCTTTACTTGGATTCATTCAATTTTCTGAAAAGAATGCTATGGGATGACCTTCTTGACTCAAAACGGCCCCTATTGCCTTTTGGCTAGCATCACACTCTATTGTAAACAACTGACTGAAATCGGGCAATCTAAGGGTTGGTAACTCTTCTATCTTAGCTTTCAACAATTCAAACCCCTTGTTGGCTTCCTCTGTCCACTTAAATTGACATTTAGTCCCTCCTTTAATGGTGTTGAGGATAGGAACATAAACATGGCTAAAGTTTATTACAAACTTCCTATAAAAAGATGCCATTCCATGAAAACTTCTTGTTTTAACACTTTAAGGAACTCCTTGCCACTCAGCAACATAACACTTGACCCTACTTGTTTTTCCTCCTTTGGATCAGTTAATGAATCTATTTGATACTTCTTACCATTCTTGGTGATGAGATAACTATTATTTTCTCCATCATGACAGGCTATCACATCATATTGCCATGGATGGCCCAAAAGCAGATGACAAGCATCCATAGGCAATATGTCACATAGAAGTTTGTCTTTGTATTCACCAATTTCAAATTCCACCCATGCTTGTTCATCAACTAAGACATGTTGACCCCGGTTGAGCCATGATACCTTATAGGTAGTGAGATGAGGCAATCTTTTCAGTTTGAGTTTATCCACCATTTCAACTGAGACAATATTCTTTGTGGAACCTGAATCCACAATCACCTTACAAATTTTTCCATGTGACTTACAAGTGGTCCTAAATAGACTATGGTCTGGTTCCTCCTTTCTGCAATCCCACTCTATTGTTGTGTCCTTGGTGCAAATATTTGCCTCTTGATTCCATTCTCATCACAATATTTCACAACTTTAGCTGATGTGAATTCTCCACCCCGATTAGATCTCAAGCACTTTAGATTCTTACTGGTTTCTTTCTCTAGTAAGGCTTTGAATTCCTTAAACTTGTTGAAATCATTAGACTTTTCCTTCAAAAATGTAACCCACATGTCATTCTTGAATGATCGTTAGTAAATATCATGAAATACTTATCACCTTGAAAACTACTAGTCCTCATAGGACCACATAGATAAGTGTGCACCAAATCTAAAATATTTGCAAAATAAAATGATTTTCTCTTGAAAGAGGAAGTAGTCATCTTACCCAACTCACACTCCTTACAAATCACATTGTCTGGTTTGACTAGTTATGGCATACCTCTACCCATACTTTACTTGTTGACCTTAACCAAGTTATCAAAATTTACATGACAAAATCTTCTATGCCATAGCCAATTGTCCTCCACTTTTGCAACCAAACAATTGTTAACATTTGTGTTTAGATGGAATAAGTTACCATTTGTCTATTTACTAGTAGCAATCATTTATCATTTTCTTCCTAAAATCCTGCACACTCCATTCTTCATCCTCTTATTCCTCTGATTCCTCATCGGTAACACCTTCATCTACTGCAACATAACATTGTTTCTTACCTTTTCCCTTAAACTTTCTGAACTTTTCTTTTTGATCACTGATAGGACAATTAGTAGCAATATGTCCTATTTTGTTACAAGAGAAGCACTTAAGAGGAAGCTTGCCTTTGTACTTATCGGTGCCTCTAGGAAGTTTCTTTGCCAATAAAGCCTTAATTTCCACCAAGTTATGTTCATCATCCACTCCTTCATTACCACCGCCATGATGACTTGACCTATATACATCATTTCCTTTTCTTACCGGTGCATTAGATATAGATGCCTTTAAAGAATATTCTTCTTTAGGTACACTATTTTCAAAGTTATTCAATTCAAAAGTAGTAAGCTTGCCTATCAATGAATCAACTATGACTTTATCTTTGCTGACTTACCTCAATTCTTGGATAGCAGATACTCTAATAGCATAAGCAGGAAATAAGTTTCTAAGAATTATACTTACCACTGTATCTTCTGCAATAGTTCCACCAACACTTTTGATTCCTCCAACTACTTCTTTTATTCTTTGTTTGTACTGGGTGATGTTATCACCTTCCATCATCTTCATGTCATCAAACTTGCCTCTTAGGCTTTCCTCTTTAGCTTTCTCCACATGCTCATCTCCACCATAAATCAAATTCAAATTTTCCCAAACCTCATAAGCAGTTTCTAAACCATGAACATCAATATACTCAGAGTCAGAAATATTACTTACAATGGCTTCTAATGCTTGAATGTTCTAATGCTACTCCTTGAGTTGATCAATAGTAGTAGGTGTAAATTGATTAACCACATGCTCCTAGAACTGTGGTCCCATTCCTTTGATGTAGATCTTCATTCTATCACTCCACATTTTGTAGTTATCCTTTGTGAACTTAGGACCCTCCTTCTTCATCATCTCAGATCTTTACCTTGAATGGTTAAGCTTCTACAAAAAGAGGACCTAGTCCTCTGATACCAATTGTTATTATGAGAATCTAATTACTACTGAGAGGAGGGGTGAGTCAATAGTAAAACAATTCTGCTATACTTCAACAAACAGTACCGATAACTACTCAAACAACCTTCTAAACTGATTTCACAAACCATTCACTCAAGTGTTCATCATTATGTAAACAAAGTAAAGATATCACATGCACAAATCAATAATCCATCAACCACACAAACACAAATATTTTTCACGTGGAAACCCAACTGGGAAAAACCATGATGGGAATTAGCATCCACAATATGCCCAATTAAGAGAAGACCCTATTAGAAGTAACCTTGCTAGAGGATTTTAAACTCAAGTTAATGAGCCACCCAATGAAGGGATTTACAATATCAGACCTATTAGGGTCTACCTGGTTAAGGAATTTCAATCTCCCACAACTGTTAGGGAACAACAAGACAAATGATCTAATTACAACACTTCCTTGCTTGCTAGTACAAATCCTTTTCAACTCAACTCTGCTACACACATGCAGACACTTCAATCTGGTTCGTCAATACCTTATTCTCAAACCACCGACACTAAAACCCTTCTCAAACTAGCCCTAAATATATTTTCCAGTTAGGGCGGCGACAAACCCTAATTACATCAACAAGATTACATTACAAATTATTAAAACAAATTCCTAGATGATTTTCAATGACACACATCGATTTGATAAGCAATCAAACCCTTGTCACATTCTTCTAAGCACTTTGATGTTTCCCAACAAATCCAATCCTTGTACGCATTCAAATGCCTTCTTGTCATTACACATAGATTCTGACATATCATCACAAAGTTATGAACATGATAAGATCCATCGCCAAAACATAAATCATTACCGGTTAAAGATTTGTGACTGGTATTCATTCTTCTTCATAGAGTTCATATCAGTCAATTACAAATGTTCTTTCTATTTCATCAAACTTGATGCGATTTCAATCACATACTCATGCCAATGTTATAAACATATATTCTGAACCGCAACACTTGAATCTTCTCCAATCATCCATACCAGTCACTTGATCATCGCATTATTCATGTTTACTGGTTGACTGTCAACTTAGCAGTTTTGTTGTCTAGTTGATTCCACTACCGGTTAGGCTATACTGGTTAGTCTAGATGAACTAGATGACTAAACAAAAATGGTTTCCATCAATGACAACACAAATAAAGACATCAAACAACTTATTATAACTAGATCATCATCATGCCAACAATCTCCTCATCATATCAGCTTTATCGATCATCTTCTCTTCTCATCATCATCTCCATCAGTAATGCCAACAGTCTGGTGTGAGGATTAATGAACAGTGTAGAAATATTGGCTTTAGATATCTCAAGCTCATTCACCTGATCATAGGTCAAGCCATCTGCATATTTATCCCTCATGGCCTCCCGCCACAAAAGAATGGCATTGTGCTCAATGGTGATGGCTTCTATATTAGTTGTTTTAGCATTTAATGTGGTTAACATGTTAGATAGACCAGCGATTCAACTATAAACATTTGCAATGCCCTGCAATTTGTTCAAATTTTGACCAATTAAGTCTTAAATTGAGGGGTTTTAGTAACTGAGGGTTTGGTAATGGAGGTTGCGGCAGTTGTGGCGATTGTGGATTGTAATTATTACCACCCATTTTACCTGATTGAAGTTGGAAATTTGGATTTAATTAAAAAAAAATCAAGCAATAGTGTATTTGAAATCAAAAAACCTAATTTATATCAAAAAAATCAAAAAACAAATAAATGATAAAAATACAAGGAAATAAAAAAAATCATACTTGTTATCAAGATTTTACAAAAACAAATTCCTATCAAATCGCTCCAATTCACATAGCCCATGGGTAAAAATGGCCCACGGGTTGTCCCAATCGAGTATAAAATACCCACAGGGATTGGATATCTGATTGAATCAGATATTTGATCCATGAACCCTTTTTCAATTTGAAAATACAATGTATGTATGTTATATATTATATATAATATGTAATTCATACCAATTACAAATAATGAAGAAATATATTATAATGATAAAGTAATGCAAGATAATGATGGAACAATAAAAGTATAGATATCTTAAATGCAATTAGCTAAAAGACTCAAAAGAATATTAATCTTCAAACAAATATTTTATACAATAAATGATAAAATATTTAAAAATAGAGTGATTTAAAAAAAGTTATAGAAAATTATAATCATAAAGAATACATAGAATAATTGGATCTTTTTTTAATAGAAATATTTGTTGTGTAATGTAATTTTTTATTTAAATTAATTTAAATGGTGTGAATCAACTCCCTATAAAATAACTAATTGATTTTATTATTATATTTTGACAAATAAAAATTATTAAAATTTATATATCAATAAAGAAAAATCATTTTATTCACAATATTATAAATAAAAAAATGAAAAGAAAAAACTATTTAAAATGTAAATTTCATTTATAAAAAGAAAAAAAATTAAAACAACTTAAAAAATCTATTATTCTTAGAAATTTGTTCTTATAACACCAAACTTTTTAAACCAATTTTACAACATATTAAGTTTAAAAATATAAATCTCAAGTTTATAGAAATCAAGTTTATTTTGAAAACAAAAATAATAATCACTTTTCATAGGTACAAACCAATTGATTAATAAAACTTCATATGAATGCAATAGTATTGCCTACAACAATACTAATAATAAAATAATGTATGACAAAGATGAATTAATTCATGATAATGATGAAACAATTTTAAATGCTAAAAGATACAAAAGAATATCCATCTTCAAATAACTATTTTATACAGCAAATTAAAAAATGTTTTTTTATTAATATAAAATTAATTAAAAACATAAAGTCATACAAACGCCAACCTAAATTAATCAATCAACACAAAAATTATGCAAATACAAGAAAGCACAGTAGTTGGCTTTGCAATGCTGAACTGGTAAACTGATTTCACAAACCATTCACTCAAGTGTTCATCATTATGTAAACAAAGTAAAGATATCACATGCACAAATCAATAATCCATCAACCACACAAATAGAAATATTTTTCACGTGGAAACCCAACTGGGAAACACCACGGTGGGAATTAGCACCCACAAAATATTTGTACTCTTTTGGAATGCGCCCGGTTAAAGGCCTGGCCTGATTAAGAGCTTTACGATATGCCCAATTAAGAGAAGACCCTATTAGGAGTAACCTTGCTAGAGGATTTTAAACTCAAGTTAATGAGCCACCCGGTGAAGGGATTTACAATATCAGACCTATTAGGGTCTACCCGATTAAGGAATTTCAATCTCCCACAACTGTTAGGGAACAACAAGACAAATGATCTGATTACAACACTTCCTTGCTTGCTAGTACAGATCCTTTTCAGCTCAACTCTGCTACACACATGTAGACACTTCAATCTGGTTCGTCAATACCTTATTCTCAAACCACCGACACTAAAACCCTTCTCAAACTAGCCCTAAATATATTTTCCAATTAGGGCGGTGACAAACCCTAATTACATCAACAAGATTACATTACAAATTATTAAAACAAATTCCTAGATGATTTTCAATGACGCACATCGATTTGATAAGCAATCAAACCCTTGTCACATTCTTCTAAGCACTTTGATGTTTCCCAACAAATCCAATCCTTGTACGCATTCAAATGCCTTCTTATCATTACACATAGATTCTGACATATCATCACAAAGTTATGAACATGATAAGATCCATCGCCAAACCATAAATCATTAGTGGTTAAAGATTTGTCACTGGTATTCATTCTTCTTCATAGAGTTCATATCAGTCAATTACAAATGCTCTTTCCAGTTCATCAAACTTCATGCGATTTCAATCACATACTCATGCCAATGTTATAAACATATATTCTGAACCGCAACACTTGAATCTTCTCCAATCATCCATACCAGTCTCTTGATCATCGCATTATTCATGTTTACTGGTTGACTGTCAACTTAGCAGTTTTGTTGTCTAGTTGATTCCACTACCGGTTAGGCTATACTGGTTAGTCTAGATGAACTAGATGACTAAACAAAAATGGTTTCCATCAATGACAACACAAATAAAGACATCAAACAACTTATTATAACTAGATCATCATCATGCCAACAATCTCCTCATCATATCAGCTTTACCGGTCATCTTCTCATCTCATCATCATCTCGATCAGTAATGCCAACAGTCTGGTGTGAGGATTAATGAACAGTGTAGAAATATTGGCTTTAGATATCTCAAGCTCATAGAAATCAAGTTTATTTTGAAAACAAAAATAATAATCACTTTTCATAGGTACAAACCAATTGATTAATAAAACTTCATTTGAATGCAATAGTATTGCCTACAACAATACTAATACTAAAATAATGTATGACAAAGATGAATTAATACATGATAATGATGAAACAATTTTAAATGCTAAAAGATACAAAAGAATATCCATCTTCAAATAACTATTTTATACAGCAAATTAAAAAATGTTTTTTTATTAATATAAAATTAATTAAAAACATAAAGTCATACAAACGCCAACCTAAATTAATCAATCAACACAAAAATTATGCAAATACAAGAATGCACAATAGTTGGCTTTGCAATGCTGAACTGGTAAACGATGTACAAGTCTCTGCAGATAATGATGATGATAGCGATCTTATCAGACACCTCATCTGAACTGGTAAACGATGTACAAGTCTCTGCAGATAATAATGATGATAGCGATCTTATCAGACACCTCATCTGAGAAGAAATCCAATCACAGAGAATTTTTTTTTTCAATTTCTACACACTAGGCAGTTGGCTAAATTTCATTATATATTGAGAACAAATGGTTTAGAATAGCAGATTAAGACATTGCATTTGCAGAAGAGAGAAAGAAGAATGAAGGTGTTGAGAGGTGAAGGTGTACTGATCAAACCCTGTGCGGGTAAAGATCAACGTAAGCTTGTTGAACTGAGCAATTTCCATTTGATTGCACACCCAATGTTCAACAAGGTGGTCTATGTTTTTGAAGTTCCCACCCCAACCTCAGAGGTTTTGAAGGAAGGACTGGCCAAAGTTCTGGCAGAGTTCAGAGAATGGGCAGGGAGATACACGAAAGAAACAACCAATGGCTGCCTTGGTATCAATCTGAATGATGAGGGTGTGCTTGCGATAGAAGGCGAAGCAGATGGGACAATAGCAGATGCGATGCCCTTTCATCCCTCTGAATTCCTCCTTGAGTTAATACCACCCACACCCACCATGGTCGTTGAGCTCTTACTCTTGCAGGTATCATACCTCACTATACCCATGCAAGGAAATGAATTTGCGTATGCAGTTATTATACTAGAAGCAATGCAAGTATATATATCTTAGAAGGCGTCTATCTATCTTCAAACAATTATGTATCTTACTCTTTCAGGTATCATATCTCACTATATCCATGTAAGGAAATGAATTTAGGTATAAGGTATTATAGGACTTAGATTAGAACAATTAGACATGATGAAGTAATACATGGTAATGATGAAGCAATATAAGTATAGATAATTTAAAATGCATCTATCCATCTTTAAACAACTATCTATCGTAGTCATTTGGGTATCACACTCCATTATATCCATGTAAAGAAATGAATTTATGTTTGTAGATATTATAAGACTTAGATAAGATCGATTAGAAATGATGAAGTGATATATTTAATAATTACAAAGCAATACAAGTATAGATATCTTCAAACAACTATCTATCTTCTCATTTGGGTATCATATTCCACTATATCCATTCAAGGAAATGAATTTACATATGTAGGTATTATAAGAATTAGATTAGAGGAATTATAAATGATGAAGTAATACTTGATAGTGATGAAGCAATACAAATATAGATATCTTAAAATGCATGATCTATCTATCTTCAAACAACTATTTATCTTACTCATTGAAGTATCATATCCCATTATATCCAGTACAAGGAAATGAATTTACATATGCAGGTATTATAAGACATCTTTTACACATATTAGACTAACATGATTTTGGTAAATATGTTTGTTGATGTAGTTTACTCGATTTGCTTGTGGAGGATTGGTGATAGGCCTAGCTAGTCATCATTATGTTGCAGATGGACAAGCAGCTACTTTTTTCATGAATTCATGGGGAAAAGTTGTTAGAGGAGAGAGTATTCTACCTCCGGCAAATGACCGGTCTCTATTGAAAGCAAGAGATCCTCCCCAACCATGTTTTGATCATTTTGAGTATAATACTATGACCCATGAACAATTTCCAATAATGTCGAGTCTAATCACAAAAAAGTTTCATTTTGATGCAATATTCTTAGAAAAACTCAAGTCAAAGGTAAATGGATCTAACAAATTAAAGAAACCCTATAGTACTTTTGAGATCCTTGTTGCCCATATGTGGAAATGCATCACAAAAGCTTGAGGGCTTGATGAGGATGTAAAAACAAAAGTTAGCATTCCAGTGGATGGAAGAAAAAGGTTGAATCCTCCCTTGCCTCAAGGATACTTGGGCAATGTTGTCTATGAATCAGGTTCTCAAACTATTGCATCAGAAATCATAAATGGGTCTTTAGAATTTGTTGCAGAGATAACCCACAAGGCAGTTACTAAGGTTGATGATAATTTTTTATGTTCAACAATTGATTTTTTTGAGCTAAGGAAGGAAACCTTGGGGCCAACGAGCCTTAATCATGGAACTGATGTGATACCATTGAGTTGGATGAAATTTCCAATAAGTAATTTTCATTTTGGAATGGGAGAACCATTATATGTAGGCCCTTCATTGATGCCCATTGAAGGTCTTATAATATTTTTTGATTCATACAATCATTTTGGAGGTGTAGAAGTTGTGGTTTGCTTGCCAAAAGTACATATGGATGTACTCGAACATAATGGGCTCAACATTTGATTACATTTCCTTTGTAAATAATACCTTTGTATTAAATTTGTACTCAAAATCAATCTTAATAAGACTAATTGAATGTCCAAGGGGTTGTGTTTAATTGGTTAAAGCATTGACTTCTCAATGTGGAGATCCAAGTATAAATCCCAATAGGACACCTAATATGGCATTTTAAGTTGTAATTTTTGGTCTTTCATTAGTCACTTCCAATGTGGACATGGTTTCTAAATAAGTAGATTTGTAAGTTGTGACTCTCGATCAAAAGAAGCTAATATTAGTCTCATGTTTCTATTGCAAGAGCTTGTAAATTATTAGTTTCATGTATGAAAAAAATATTTTTAAACAATAGTCATAAAAAATGAAGCTATTTGAATTGAATTCATGACTATCTTCAATTTATAAAAAATATATATTATTGTTTCAAATCTAGTTTTTAATAAAAATATATATTGTGTATAAAACTACATGCAAAATATTTTACATTATTTAAATTAATTTTCTATCTAATACATACTTCTAAATTTAAAGATTAAATTTTTTAAATAATGAATTTTTGTATTGTGTATGTGTAAGTTCATGATTAGTCAACAAACACTTTTAAGGGATATAATGTAATTTTGTATATCAAGTTGAATGATTTGTCGACAAAATCTCAAAAATATTGTTAGCAATAAAACTTTTAACATTTTGAATATAATTTAAAAAATACTAATTTATTTTTAAATGATTTTTATTAATCATTAGAGAAAATCACATTTTTTACAAGAGTATTATTTCAAATTTCAGTAAATAAATATTTTTACTAAATAAAAATTTAAGATTTTCCTTTTAAAACATTCTATTAGTGTAAAGGATTACTAAATAAAAATTTAAGATTTTCCTTTTAAAACATTCTATTAGTGTAAAGGATTCATGAAATTGTATGAGAAAATCAAACAATTAATTAATATTCTTTTGGTGTAATGTTTAAAAATATAAATGAATAATTATTTATTTGGTGAAAAAATAAAATTCAATTAAGTTTCATATGTAAAGAGTAAAGTATTTCTAAATTTTTAGTTCTAATGAATTAAAGTTATGAGTCTTTCAATAAATGTGATGTATAGACGTGGTTTATTTAAAAAATAATTAATAATTAAGCAATATATTTATAATAAAAATTAAATCATTTTTTTTAGAATATGAAAATTTCTTCTATAAATATAAGTTTTTATTTTTTAAAATTGAACTAGCACCTTAGTTTGAAGGTTAAAAGTTGAATAAAATCTTGGATGCCACTCATCTCATGCTTTGCAAATTTTAAAGTTTTTTTTTAAGGAAACCAAATTTGAGTCAAAACATATATATATATTACTTTAATATAAAAAATAAAGAAATAAAAAAATTGAACTAGACCTGATAAATCCACAATTAGTATTTTAAAACAATTATAGAATTTTTGTATGATACAAAGTGAAGAAGATTAAAGTAGTTCAATAAATAGGTTTTTGAAAAAATAATTATAAAAGGTTGGTTAATTGTATAGTTATCAATGCAATCACTCTTCTTTAATATAAATAAAATTGAAATTGAAGTTGTTAATGTTTAAAAGATAGATTTTTTTAATTTAATAAATGTTTATTGAAAATGGAAACATTGAAATCTATAATGAAAATGAAAATATTAAAAAATATATAAAATATTTAATAATAAGATGAATGTTATAAAACAAAAAAATATTTAGTGAAAAAGTTGTATGCGAATGAATTGAGATGGCTAATGCAGTTTTAAGTCTTCTAAACTCTAATAGGATGAATCAAATTAATGACATAATTATATATTTTTTGATATAATAAGGTTTGTATCTAAGTCCTCTCCCTTTAGTTTATATAAATCAATTTTCAACATATAGATAGTAATTAGAGTGTAAAGGAAAAATCAAATTTTCAAAGATCTTGGCCATCAAAGAGTACCATCATTTATAAAAATACATGAGGTATTTCGTTTCAGATCACCAATGTGACCATATCTTTATATATCAATTGATATAAAACTAAATTTATATGGTCATATATTTAATAGTAATACAAATAGAAATCTTAGTTATTATTATCAACATCATTCTATCCACTTGATCTATCTTCAACAATGATCTTTATTGGTCAACGACGAGACAAATTTCCCTTCTTATTCTATCAACAATTTATTTGTCGACATGCAATAATAAGACCTTAAAGGATACCTTCAAATTCTTAATCATATACAAAGGTTTCCCATGACCCCTAGCATCAGATGAAGATGAAGATCACTATTAGAAACTAACAATATTTTCTCGACCATACCTAGAAAAAATCAAAATGGACCTCACTTTCATTAAATAGAGCTATAGACATGTAAGCATATGGACTCCATAACCAATGACTCTAGAAAGAAAGGAACATCTATTTCTAGGTCTTTTTTTAAACTATGTAGTAATCCATTCTTTAAAAAAAAGTTAAACCAACCCCTTAACTAATTTTTTTTAATCAATTAAATCAAGTAAATTTGAAACAATAAATAAAGGGACATTAACATTAGTTCTTTGTTATAAATTTCTAGTTCAAGAGAGCTTGATCCAATTACTTGGTTGATGACATCCTTAATTGGGCTTTCCAACTGATTTAGAATGTTTGACATGAGATTAGAATGACATCTCCTTCTTTACATGGTAAAGATAGAATTGTGGCATCTTTTACAATGTATTGACGATATATAAAAGAGATTGATATTTTGATACATCTTAAGAACTGACCATTTATTAAATTGATAGCAAAAAGTTTCAAACAGACCAAGATTACATAGCTCAGAAAAAATACTCACACTAATTCCACACATGGAGACATGAACCAGAAATAATAATGAATGCCTAAATACAGAAAGTTGAAATTCATTTTTTGTACCATGCCCAATTAATAAATCAGAAGAAAAACTAGTGTAGTTTACTATGCCAACTATTTTTTTCCCATGAATCAGAAGGGAAAATAATCTTGAAAAAGACAATATAAATTGCATACCCTGAATTGTCGATGATGTAGATGCAATTGCTATTACAAGAATAGGCTCTGAAAAAGCTTTAGACACATGTACATTACCATAACTTTCCATTACAAGAAATGCAAGTTTATTTTAGCCTTTTAAAGAATAGGCTCTATCTTTACAGACAATGTAAGATTCAATGAAAGGCAAATATTTTATAAAAATGGTGGCAAAAATCAGTACAGATCAAAAGATTGTCTGGTTTACATCTTTTTGAGAGTACATAATTCATAAAAGAAGCGCATCCCATTGTAGAATTTCCCTTTTGATTAGCACTTCTCATGTAAGCAACCCTAATAATTATTAGCTTGTACTCTTGTTCAAGTGAAGCACATCACATGGTGGAGATTTTCCTCACAAGTGAAAGCAATCATGCGTAGAAGGAAAAGGCTATTTTCCTCTCTTCCAATAGCTAGTGACTTAACAATATGGGAAGTGTACACATATTGAACACAGAGATAACTTATTCTGCAAGAGATCCATGGTGATAGGCCATCACCATATATCTGAACAAAATAGGCATTCCTAGGAATTGCATTAAAGTTTATCAGCCCACTAGGAAGTCCACTATTCCCTTTTAATGACATATGTCTCCACTAATTAAACGACACTAAATTCCTCATTAGATAAATGAAGAAAATATAGATTGCCAGGTCTGAGCACAAAGAGTGTCCAATGACATAGACGAAAGACTATCATGAGATGCATGACATTTAGGACATAGGAAAAGAACTTACTAGGTACAACACTTAATCACGCCAACACCCCCCTTGAGTGCAACTTAAGGAAAATGTACACAAATGCAAGATGGATCTCAACTACAAGGCCACGTTAAGTAACCAAGTACAAATGCAAATCAATCTCTCATAAATAGAGAAAGGGAGAAAACCCAGTGGGAAAAGTTCATTCATCTCCAAAAGAGATATGAAAATACAAAAGAGTCTCAAAGAAGAATGAGAAGGACAAAACCCTATGTGAAGAAAACGTCTGAAGAAGAGAGACCATGCAGCCCCCCCTCAATGTAGAATGTGCACTAATTGGATATGCCTAAAATTGGATGCAAGAGTTGGTCCATGATTTTTTAACAATGTTAATCCCTTTAGGAAGAAATAAAACTAGTCTTTGAAAGTTTCTCAAGTGTCCTCATGTTGATGGTGATAGTTGCCCCTTCCTAATCAAATTTAATAGGCCACATTGTTAACAAAAGACAAGATTTCCAAGATCTAGTGAAGATAAATGTAGAACAATATCCAAAGACTCAACTATCCCCTCTGAAGATAAATATATGGGTAAGTAAACCAAGATGGGGGGCGAAAAAGGGATCTTAAGATGCTACTTTTTTCCTTTCTTTTTTCTAAAATTGGCAAAGTTTGAACTTCAACAAGAAAATGAAGATAGTTACACTCAAATTTTGAAGATGTAACAAGAACAAGAGTTGTAGTACGCTCCAAATCTACTTTCTAAATTACTAACTTGTTTTGAAAACAGTGAAGATTAAGGGTTTCAAAGTGGTTTCAAAAAGGAGCACACAAAGTGGTCTTATTTTTTCAATAGAAACATAGCATAGCATCTATAGTGATTCCCCCTAAAATGACAACTTTTTTTTAGAATTTTTAAATTGCTCTAATGAGAAATTAGCTAACGCCATATAGTTTATGCCTCATTTTTTGATTAATTTTTTTAATAAATATATGCTTTTTTACTAATTTTCAAAGTGGACACATCCTAAAAAATAAAAATTTGAGCATATTCCCCCATAATGTTTTTGAAAAATAATCATTTTTTTTCAATATGTTTAGAATGAAGTCTAATTTATGAAAATATAAATTGTTTCAAAATTCTATGAGTGAGTAAAAATTCATGCCCAAAATAGCACATGTTGGTTTTTACAAAAAATGAATACACGAACAAAAGAAATTAGAGATAAAAACCTTAAGATAAACAAAATGTGATAATCTTAAGATAATCTTTTGGTTCTGTCATATGAGATTACTCCTGTAGAAATGATATGTGTCATTAGTCCCGATTCCCCTTGGTACGGTAGCATTTTCACTTACCTTCGCTACAATATCCTTCCACCCAACCTTTCCAACAATCAACATCGTACCTTCATTCGCCAATCCTCCCGCTATGTCATCTTAGTAGATACCCTTTACCGACGAGGTCTAGATGGTACTCTCCTTAGATGTTTAGAAAGTGACGAAGTCTAGATTGTGTTATGTGAGGTCCACAAAGGTATATGCAATGCTCACTCTAGTGGTTCAACCTTAGCCAAGAAACTTATGAGGACTGGATACTACTGGCCTACTATGGAAAATGACTCATATCAATTTGTCATAAAGTGTAAGTAGTGTCAGATTCATGAAGACCTCATTCACACATCAACAAAAGAACTTCAGTCGATCACTACTCTATGGCCTTTTTCCCAATGGGGGCTCGGTCTCGTGGGTAAGATTCACCCTCCTTCCTCCAGTGGCCACAAATTTATCCTTATAGCCACAAAATATTTCATGAAGTGGATTGAGATTGTTCCTCTCACCCAAGTCACCAGAAAGAATATAGAAACCTTTATCCTCAATTCTATCATTTGTCGATACGATGTTCTCCTTTTCATTGTCTTTAACAATAGGTGTCCTTTCAAGAATTAGGATGTTCATGAGGTTTGTGATTGATTCCATATCCATCATCTCTTTTTCACTCCATATTACCCTCGAGGTAATGATCAAGTTGAGGTGTCTAACAAACTTATCCTTAAAATTCTCAAGAAGACAATCAATGACGTTGGCCAGAACTAGTATATCAAACTCAATCCTGCACTTTGGGCATATCGCACAAGTATATGTACACCCACTATAGTCACTTCTTATTCACTTTTTTATGGTGAAGAAGTCATATTTCCTATTGAGGTTGAGTTACCATCCCTGTGGATCTCTTTGTGTGATCTCATCAATGATGAAGACTACAAGGTCTCTCACTCACAAGATTTGGAATTATTGGATGAGCATAGAAAAAATGATTTCAATCAGCTTAAAGCATATCCGCAACGAATGAGTTGAAGATATAATCATAAAGTAAAGCCTCACACATTTGAGGTGGGTGACTTAGTTCTAAGAGAAAATCTTAAGAATCAGCAAGACTGAGAGAAAAAGGGTAAGTTTGAACCAAATTGGCTGGGCCCTTACGTCATCACAATAGTATATGGGTCAGGTGCATATCAACTTTCAACACTAGATGGAGAACCTTTGGAGGATCCTATTAACAATATGCACCTTCTCAAGTTTTACACACTTTTTCAAAGTATCCTAATTAAAAATATCAAAATATCAAAAATTCAAAAAAAAAAAAAAAAAGGAAAAATGAAAACGTGGTAAATAGACGCCTTGTGACACAAAAAAAAATTGAAAAAAAAAAAAAAAGTAAAGAGAAATAAATTCATCCACGGTGAAAACCACTTAAATGGCACCCTAGGCAAGTAGCATGGTGAAAACTGAGGTTACCAGCAAACTCACAGCCTTTCATTTCATAATAAATTTACCCATTCTCATCATGCCTTGTTATTGATCTACTTAATATTGGAATGTCATCCATAATAAACCTCTTTCTCATACCTTTTTTTTTCACCCTTTCCTTCCATAATAAATCAGGTCCAATCTGTAACTGGGAGAAAATCCTAAATCTAGTGATGGAAGTGAAACCTTGAGCATCACATTTTTTGAGGAGCATCGTCTTTTCATTCCTCCTTCTTTCGCACACAATCCACAATAAAAGATCACTTGCATCACTAATCCACAAATAAAGTTTCATTCTTCTTCATATTAGAGTATGAGTTTCATGGATTCAATCAATATCAAATGAGATGCAAGTAGCATTGAGATTTCAATATATCAAATCTTTCAGCAGACATTGGCAACAACATGATTTTCAACGTTATTTATCTTTTATCAAGATAATAATATTATAAATAGATAAAATATGATAACATCTGTGGCAAGAAACACTAATAACTTGGGGATTTCATTGGATGTTTTTGAATAAGGGAAAACAAGTTTTAAGAGGACCAGAAACCCCATACAACAGGTTTTGAAGGGACCTAAAACCCAAAAGATTTTACCAGGATCTAGATCCCAACAAAGTAGGTTGTGCAAAGATATTAAAAATGAAAACCATAGCCAAAAACCAGCACAACTGACTCTACAGGATAGAGCACAACTGCCCACAAGGGATAAGATAAACCCCTCACTTAGGATTTCCCTTTGGGACCCTTCATGTGCGATCGAAGGTTCATGTGAAAAGAAGGCGAGGACCTCTTAAACCATTTACCTTTAACTGTTATCCATCCATCTTCAACTTTAGTATATTCCAAATGCAAAAAGATCCTCTAAATGCTTTCAAATGAGAGAGATATAGGGCTTGGAAGGCAAATCGACATTGGTGAGCGCATGCAAGAGCATTACGATTCCAACTGAGCACAGGCATAACGCTCATACGGCCAACTACATATAGTCAAATTCATAGGATACCAACACATTGTGGATGTCTTCGCGCCATCGTCTCAAAGGTGACATGTCGACAGAGTTGGTTTATCTCCAATTTGAAGCTGACGAGGCAATCCTAGTGGACAAAAGGACAAAGGTGGCAATGCCTGACCTCCAATGACATGGAGGAAGGCACCATTTGTCATGTTGAATCATAAAGGGAGAGATTTTTGACACTACATTTTGCCCCCACTTTAGCGAGCATGTCTTTGCTAAGAGATGAAGCTAAAGTAGAGGAAGATAAATAAAAATAAATTCACAATAAGGAAGCATATTTTCGTTGATCAGACAAGGTTTCCCCCAACGAGATGATGCTAATATTTGGAATAGATATTTCCATTTGGTACATCACAAACATGCCAGTTGCAGACTAGCATGATGGATGATAAGATAACTAAGTGGATAAGATAGCATAACAGAAATGAACCTCGCTTTAGAGGAAAGCCTCTGGTTATGGAAAGATACAAAATATGCATTCGTTGAGATATAAGATACGTTGGTATGGGTAGCGATCTATATGTTATGCTAGATAGCCATACAATAGGATGAGATATATGCCAATATGGATGACCGTACAATAGCGCAGTGAGATAGATAGATGTGCCAGCATAGCTAGCGATACGCTAGATAGCCATGTGATTGTGACATCAAAGATAAATTTGGTAAGTAGTAGACTGGCTCCTACCAAGCCAAACAAGTGAGATAGATCAATAATGGTTTGGCCCCCATGTAGGCGATCTTGGAAAAGAAAAAGATCAAGTGGTTTGGCCCCCACCTAGGTGATCTTGGAAAATAAAAATAAAAATAAAAAGATTGAGTGGTTTGGCCCCCCACCTAGGCAAACATGAAAAAGCGGCCAATAAAGGATACCGATGCAAAAGCTAAAATGATATATGCAGATATGATGGCCCCCCCTTAGAATAGCATGCCCCCATGGAATGCATGTTATTCTAAGGATAAGAGCACTTGTGGCATGTCAACATAGCAAGATATTTCTGTGGAATGTCACCAAGAGTAGGTGACACATAGCTGTCCACAACATCAAGGACGAAATGCAAGAGGACAAGGGGATCTGATAATTTGGTAGCATAACCTATAGCCAGGTAAAAAGATATATAGGAGCATAGCGAGATGGGTGTATCGTCATAGCACCAAAGGTCTTGGATCTAAAGAAGAGAACATGAAGACAAAGATAAAATAAAAATTCAGTTCAACCTAGAAGAAGGCAAAGGATGCCCCCAACACTTTGCATCATTCTCGAATATCGAAAAGTAAGATACAACAGATAGAAGAAATAGATAGACAAATAGAGGAATTTGTATAGCAGAAATCCCCTGTATCTGAGCACCTATAGAGTAACTCAAGTCCTCCAAGACAACACAACTAATAAAGACAGTCAACCTCCTGTATCCAAGTACCTACAGAGTAAATCAGGTCGTCCAAGAGGTAACAAACATAAAATGCAAGCATAGGGGAGCACATACACAAAAATATGGAGGGAAAAGATAAATAGCCTAAAGGTCATCCCGTAGGAGATCATCATCCTCCTAGTCTGGATCATAGGGAAAAGGAGGATGAGCTCAGAGAGGGACAATAGCAAGGGCTTCACTGGGCACCTCACTAGTAGTGAGGGCAAGGGACGAATCAACAACAACATCTGCGTCCACAGGCTCGGAGGAGGTAAGGGTACTATTGCATAAAGATCATGGACAAGGCCAAGATATCCTCCAAGGAGTCGAACATGCAAGCCTCCGTAGAAGAAAAAGGTGACTCACTCGGAGAAGATGAAACAAGAATATGATTGTTGACCTTCAAAAGAGGGGTAGTGAAAAACTCAGGAGAAGGTGGGGCCTTCTCAATCATACATACAAAAATAGGAAAGCCAACAGGCACTAAAATGGAACCAGAAGAGGGTGAGTAATATACTTGAGAAGATTTCTACCATCAAAATTTGGGAACAGGACCCTGGGCAAGCTTGCGTTTAGGTTGCATAGGATAAGCGGGTCTCCTATCAATCGAGCAAGTTGAAGGACTCTAGGAAAACTTTGATGTTGGATTGGTTGTGACACAGGAAGAGAAGACAAAGTTGCACTAGATACCACCTATGTATGCAACATATTAATGGGCCAAGATAATGGAGTCACGTCTTAGAAAGAAGTGATAAGAAGCATCTCTAGAGAAGGAGCAATGAAGACCTACACCCATTTAAGGGGAGGATCATCAAGACACTCTGAAGTGGCTGGAAGCAAAATCAAACAAGATGCAGAAATAGGAACATTAGACAAAGCAAGAGCTGATGGGACAAGGGTGTGTGTCATAGATGTAGCAACAGCCTACAAAGAATCATCACGCTCTTGAGCCATGGTCTGTCAATAGTGTTTATGCTCATGCACATTCTGATTATGACGAAGATGAGGGCCACCAACTAAACTCGAGAGGATTCAAGAGCATCATGCTCCATAGGTGAGGCCTCTAGAACCATGTCAGGGATAGGAGAAGGCCCAACTGATGGACCAAGAGGTGCATTTGAAATAGGCACAACATTCACAACAATAAGTGCCCTACCCCGCTTTGCTTGAGGAGCAACCAGGAGAAAGGAGGGTACCAACATAGTATATGAAACAAAAGCAAGCAGTGACAAACGAGCATAAGAAGAGCTCTTCCCTTTCTCATAACAAGAGGGTCGAGGGATATTAGCCAAGATTAAGAGCTTGAAGGGAGGGCAGGTTACAAACTTTGACAGTATAGGCGCCTTTCCTTTGTCTGCACTAGGTGCAGTCATAGGAATAGAAGACACCACTAGAGGCAGCGTAGTTCTAGGAAAATGCAAAGGTCTATTAGAAGGAGTATACTTAACCACAACCCTCAACAATGATGGGACATGGGGCACCACCCACTCCATCATGGAAATAGAGGGAGAAAGGTTGGTTTAGGGAGAGGCAACGAAAAACTAGGTTGCATTGATTTAGGAGCCAACTTCCCCGTCTTATACTAATACTATGTGCGGTACATCAAGTCACCACGGGGAAGAATGGGCCCCACTGGAGAAGGCCCAAAATTATTTAACAAAAAATCCCCACAAGCTACCAAGGGTGAGTACCCAATGTCCTAGACAACATGCACTGAACCCTCATAGGGAAACTTGAGGCACTTATGAATCACAAATGGGACTGTCTCCATAGAAATAAACCAGGGAATTCCTAGTTTGGCTCGAAAGAGGTCTGACTCAGGAATGCTCACAAACATGCAAGATAGAGCCTTGGGTCCCATGAGGACTATTAAGGTGACGCTACCCAAAGGAGGGATGGAAAAACCATCATGCATCCTCAAGGTTGCTCGACACTCATCATATGCAGGCCTATATCAATCGTACGTGAATAGAGTCCCCTCTATAATGACATTGACCCTGCATGACAGGTCCACCATCACACCTGTGATAGTTTAACCATTTAGTTTGGAAGGGATGTATAAAGGAGCAAGCTCTCCACAATACAGAGCATCCAAAGGGGTGAATGACAAGGACACGTCAGACACCTTTCCCTTCTAGCTAGGAGGTGAGAAAATAGGAGTGATAGTGACCATGATATGAATGGACCATCATCCAAAAAAGGATCTGATGCAAAGATAAAATTTGTCGAATGCAGGGGAAAGGGATTGGTAAAAATTTGCAAATCCTTGTTAGCTTGATCAACAGATTTGTTTGACTTATGTTTATGTGCATCAACTTTGTTGCACCACTATCAATGTGGTCCTGGACTATGTGCCAAAGACAATAACATCACTCGATGTCATGACCAAGCACACGATGGCATTGGCAGAATTTTGATGATCGTAAATAGGGTCTACTATCAGACAATGGTCTAATCTCAAGAAGGAATATTAAATTATCTTTCAGTAACCACTGCATTATGCTCAAATAAGAGTCATTCAATTTTTTGAAGACCCTATTTTGTTGTGATCCTTGTGTGGAAGCTATCGGAGGGATGGTCAGGACATTAGCTACACCCTTATTCTTCCTAGACCCTTCCATAGACGTGCCTACAAAGGACCCACCGTGAGGGTTCAAAGTATAATCTTCGAACTATGACATGGTGTGTTGATAGTCTGTAAGCACATAATACATGTTAGAAAACTTTTGATATCGATTAAGAGATAACTTTTCCCTCAATGTCGGTTGCAGATTGCTGATAAACATCCTTTGTAGATCACTATCTGGTAGGGAAAAGGAGATTTTGGTAAAAATAGATTGATATCTTGAAATAAGATATGTGACCTTCTCATTGGGTTTTTTTCTTGGAATGCACAAGGTCAGCGATAGTGACCCTACTACCAATGTTATCTTGAAACCATCTAAGAACAAGGTCTATAAGTTGATCCAAAGTGCAGATAGAATGATCTGGCAAAGCTCGATATATCATTCTAACGTGATACCCTTAAGGGACCGTGACAATATTTTAAGCAACACAAAATCCAAACTATGATAATCACTGCACATAGTCAAGAAAGAATCAATATGCACATTAGGGTCCCCACCACAATTGAACCTATCAAAATTTAGTGATTTGGTTGGAGGAGGAAGGATAGTATTCAAAATGGTGATGTCAAGGGGGCTCTTCCTGTAATATGCAAGCATTGATGACTAACCAAAGGCAAAGGCCAAGTTAGTCAACTGTAACTACAATTGACCCATGTTTTGCAAGATGTTGTTCAAGACAGGATTAGCGGGCGGAGGAGGTGGTGGGCCAAATCGGCCACCACCTCCACTAGGACCGCCAAAAGGACCAGTGCCACTAGCAGATGTAGTGCTAGTGCTAACCATGGATATTTTATTTGTAGCGGAGGAAGAGGTTGAGCCACTAGACATACCTGTATAACCCAAGGGGGTAGATGAAGCAATGATACTAGGAATAGTTGGCCCAGGATCAACCATGTGCACTGTCGAACCAAAAATACTGACACTAAGATGAGCTCCACGGGTAATGGATTGGCCATCCTAAGGAAAAGCATCAACCAAAGGCACGTGATTTTTGGCAATCATAGATAATGACCTCAACATCTCTAGGCCTCTCCTATCTGAGATCAACATGTGTCTCAGAGTGTTGATGACATTTCCATCCTGGGGGAGGAAATTCTCCTGATTTAAGAAACCCTTAAAGTCTCTTAGATTCTGCTCGAGAAAGTCAATTTTCTCAAAATCAACAGTGAGTGAAAAGTCATGATCAATAGCAGGAGGGGAAGATGGAGTGAAATTTCTTGGATAATTACTCTAAGAGTTGGGTTGCAAACTAGATAGAGAGGGGGGACCTGTCAAAATGGACTTAAGGGGACGAGAAGAGAATAGAACATTTGGGTCAGGAAGTTGATCGTTGAACATTGTGTTGGGTAAAGGAGGACTATAATGGTTAGGAGGAAAACTCTACCTAGATGATCTATTGACTACGACTCCTATAGCAGTCAGGGTCGTAAAGCTCAATAGATGAGTCTTCTGACACTAAAACTACACTAAAAGGATATGAAATGCTTTGTCTTCTAGTAAAATTTGGCTAGAGATCATAAAGAGAACACAAAATGCAAACTATATATGCAAAGAATTAGATCGTTTGTAGATGCTAGAACAAAGGTGTGATTAAAATGCTTTTTAAAAAAAAATTATGTTTGATTTTAACTAAATGAATGCAATGAGCTAAATGATAAATGCACAACACAAAAAGAAACCCTTTTCACGTCGGGTTCACCAAAATGTAGCAGAGGAAATTTGCTACCTCGAGGATGATGAATCCTTGAGAACAAAATCTCCCTCTGATACCTCCTCGAACTAGCACTAAGGTGATCCAAGGGATAACATAATTATGCTAGGGTGTCAGAAAATTGAGGGAATTCCTTGGGCGGCTTTGCTAAGCCTTTATCCTTAGGACAAGCACGCAGAGATGGGACACCAACATGACGCGTTGACATCCTGTACGAACAGAGCATAGAGTCCAAGTAGAAAACTCCAGATGGGCTAACAGAACATAAGTAAATGCGAGGTAGAATACTGAAATAAATAGATAATGCGAAATACGAATTAAAGTGATAAAAGGTAAAAGAAGGAAAAGAAATCTTACAAAGTGTCCATGCTATAAATCCTCTCGCAAGACAATTACCTCCTCATGATGATACACCTACACACAAGCAAGAAGGAAAATGTTAGGGGTTGTGTTTTGGAGTCTTCCTAAGTCAAACCCCCATTTTGGTATTTCCACCTCCACGGACAACCGAGATAAAAGCCATGGGGAAAATAATGATAAAGATAATTGAAATACAATGCAAGATAAAAGAAATGATAATGCATGAGAGAAATGGAAAAGAGAACAAGTAAATTTTCCTTTTTGAGATGCTATAACAATGGTACTATGGTCTATTTGAAAAGTTGCAACAATGGTGGTCTTCATAAATGCAAATGTGAATGTTGTTCAAAGAGATTTCCAGCTCCAACCTGCAACCAGTATATTCCAAATGTAAAAGATCCTCTAAATTCTTTCGAACGAGAGAGATATAGGCCCTGGAGGGAGAATCGACATTTGTGGGTGCATGCAGGAGCGTTATTATTCCTTCCGAGTGTAAGTGTAATACTCAAATGGCCACTTGCAAACTATCAAGTTCACGGGATGCTAGCGTGTCGCACGAAGCCATTGTCCCAAAGGTGACAAGTCGATAGAATCGGTGAAACTCTAGTTTGAAGTTGACGAGGTGATCCCAGTGGACAAAAGGACAAAGGTAGCAATGTCTAACCTTTGATGACATGGACAATGCCACCATTTGTTGCTTTGAATCATAAAGGGAGATATTTTTGACACTACATTGTGTATGTGTAAGTTAATGATGAGTCACCAAACACTTAAAGGATATAAGGTAATTTTGTATATCAAGTTGAATGATTTGTCCACAAAATCTCAAAAATAATGTTAGTAATAAAACTTGTAGCATTTTGAATGTAATTTAAAAAATACTAATTTATCTTTGAATAATTTTTCTTATTCATTAGAGAAAATTGCATTTTTCACAATAATATTTTTTCAAATTTCAATAAAACAAATAATTTTACTAAAATAAAAATTGAATATTTTCTTCTAAAAAATTGTATTAATGTAAAGGACTCGTATGAAATTGTATGAGATGTTTTCTAAAAAAGTAAAATAATTAATTAATACTCTTTTAGTGTAATGTTTAAAAATATAAAATGAACAATTTTTTATTTGCTGACAAATGAAACTCAATCATTTTCAAACATATGTAAAGAGTAAAGTGTTTCTAAATTTTTATATCTAATGAATTAAAGTTATGAGTATTTCAATATATATGATATATAGACGTGGTTTATTTACAAAATAATTAATAATTAAGTAATATATTTATAATAAAGAATAATCAATTTTTTAGAATCATGAGAATTTCTTCTATAAATATATTTTTTATTTTTTAAAATTGAACTCACATCTTAGTTTAAAGGTTAAATTTGAATAAATTCTTGGATGCCACTCATCTTATGCTTTGCAAATTTTTAAAAAAAAATTGAAGAAATCAAATTTGAGTTAAAATAGATATATATTACTTTAATATTAAAAAAAAAAATTTAAAAATAAAAAATAAAAATTGTTAAATCTGATAACTCCACAATTAGTATTTTAAAATAATTATAGAATTTTTGTATTATACAAAGTGAAGATTGAGAAGATTGAAGTAGTTCAATAAATAGGAAGGGAAAGAAAAATAATTATAAAAGGTTGGTTAATGGTATAGTTATCAAGGCAAACACTCTTCTTTAAATATAAATAAAATTAAAGTTGAAGTTGTTAATGTTTAAATATTAGATATATTTTTAATTTAATAAATGATTATTGAAAATGTAAACAATGAAATCTATAATGAAAATGAAAATATGAAAAAATATATAAAATATTTAATGATAAGATGAATATTAGAAAACAAAAAAATATTTAATTAAATGTTCTTTGAAAAGTTGTATGTTCTTTTAAATTTTGATAGGATGAATGAAATTGATGATATTGTTATATATTTTTTTGATATAACAAAGATGTTATCAAGCTCTTTCCATTTAAATTTATAAACCAATTTTCAAGATATAGATAGTAATTATAGTTTCAAGGAAAAAAAAATATATCAAAAATCTTGACCACCAGAAGTAGGCTATTTAAGTGACTGGAAATAGGCTAAGATTTAAGTGACTACAAGAAGTCGAGATAGCTCAAGGAAAAAATACCTACACTAATTCCACACATGGGAATGTGAAGCAAGAAATGATAATCACTAAACATAGTCATGAAAGAATCAATATGCACATTAGGGTCCCCACCATAATTGAACCTATCGAAATTCAATGATTCAGTTGGAGGAGGAAGGATAGTATTCAAAATAGTAATGTCAGGGGGGATCTTCCTATATTATGCAAGCATGGATGACTAACAAAAGGCAGAGGCCAAGTTAGTCAACTGTAACTACAATTGACCCATGTTTTGCAAGATGTTGTTCAAGATGGGATTAGCAAGCAGAGGAGGTAGTGGGCCAAATCTGCCACCACCTCCACTAGAACCTCCAAAAGGACCTGTGCCACTAGCAAATGTAGTGCTAGTGCTAACCATGGACATTTTATTTGTAGTGGAGGCAAAGGTTGAGCCACTAGACATACCCGTATAACCCAAGGGGGTAGATGAAGCAATGATACTAGGAATCGTAGGCCCAGGATCAACCAATGTGCACTGTCAAACCAAACATATCGACACTGAGATGAGCTCCACGGGTAATGGATTGGCCATCCTAAGGAGGAGGATCAGCCAAAGGCACATGATTTTTGCTAATCATAGATAACACCCTCACCATCTCTAGGCCTCTCCTATCTGAGATCAACATGTGTCTCAGAGTGTTGATGACATTTCCATCCTAGGGGAGGAAATTCTTCCGATTTAAGAAACCGTCAAAGTCTCTTAGATTTTGCTCGAGAAATTCAATTTGCTCAAAATCAACAGTGAAAGAAAAGTCATGATCAATAATAGGAGGGGAAGATGGAGTGAAATTTCTTGGAGAATTACTCTGAGAGTTGGATTGCAAACCAGGTAGAGAGGGGCCCCCTGTCAAAATGGACTTAAGGGGATGAGAAGAGAAGAGATCATTTGGGTCAGGAAGTTCATTGTTGAACATTGTGTTGGGTAAAGGAGGACTATAATGATCAGGAGGAAAACTCTACCCAGATGATCCGTTGACTACGACTCCTATAGCAGTATGGGTCGTAAAGCTCAATAGATGAGTCTTCTAACACTGAGACTACACTAAAAGGATATGAAATGCTTTGTCTTCTGGTAAAATTTGGCTAGAGATCATAAAGAGAACACAAAATGCAAACTATATGCAAAGAACTAGATCGTTTGTAGATGCTAGAACAAAGGTGTGATTAAAATGCCTTTTTAAAAAAAAATTACGTTTGATTTTAACTAAATGAATGCAATGAGATAAATGATAAATGCACAACACAAAAAGAAACTATTTTCACGTCGATTTCACCAAAATGTAGCGGAGGAAATTTTCTACCTCGAGGATGATGAATCATTGAGAATAAAATTTCCCTCTGATACCTCCTTGAACTAGCACTAAGGTGATCCAGGGGATAATAAAATTATGCTAGGGTGACTGAAAATCGAGGGAACTCCCTAGATGGCTCTGCTAAGCCTTTATCCTTAGGAGAAGCATGTAGAGATGGGACACCAGCATGGCGTGTTGACATCCTATACGAACGGAGCATAGAGTCCTAGCAGAAAACTCCAGATGAGCTAATAGAACTTAAGTAAATGCGAGGAAGAATACTGAAATAAATAGATAACGCAAAATATGAATTAAAGTGATAAAAGGTAAAATAAGGCAAAGAAGTCTTACAAAGTGTCCACACTATGAAGCCTCTTGCAAGAAAATTACCTCCTCATGATGATGCACCTACACACATGCAAGAAGGAAATTGTTAGGGGTTGTGTTTTGGAGTCTTCCTAAGTCAAACCCCCATTTTGGTATTTCCACCTCCACGAACAACCCACATAAAAGCCACGGGGAAAATAAATGATAAAGATATTAAAATACAATGTTTGTATATCAAGTTGAATGATTTGTCCACAAAATCTCAAAAATAATGTTAGTAATAAAACTTGTAGCATTTTGAATGTAATTTAAAAAATACTAATTTATCTTTGAATAATTTTTCTTAATCATTAGAGAAAATTGCATTTTTCACAATAATATTTTTTCAAATTGCAATAAAACAAATATTTTAACTCAAATAAAAATTGAATATTTTCTTCTAAAAAATCGTATTAGTGTAAAGGACTCGTATGAAATTATATGAGATGTTTTCTAAAAAAAAATAAAAAATTAATTAATATTCTTTTAGTTTAATGTTTAAAAATATAAAATGAACAATTTTTTATTTGGTGAAAAATGAAATTCAATTATTTTCAAACATATGTAAAGAGTAAAGTGTTTCTAAATTTTTATATCTAATGAATTAAAGTTATGATTATTTTAATATATATGATGTATAGACGTGATTTATTTACAATATAATTAATAATTAAGTAATATATTTATAATAAAGAATAATCTTTATTTAAGAATTATGAGAATTTCTTCTATAAATATGTCTTTTTTTATTTTTAAAAATTGAACTAACATCTTAGTTTAAAAGTTAAAGTTGAATAAATTCTTGGATGCCACTCATATTATGCTTTGCAAATTTTTATAAAAAAAATGGAAGAAATCAAATTTGAGTTAAAATAGATATATATTAGTTTAATATAAAAAATAAAAAAATAAAAAATAAAAATTGTTAAATCTGATAACTCCACAATTAGTATTTTAAAAAAATTATAAATGTTTTGTATTATACAAAGTGAAGAAGATTGAAGTAGTTCAATAAATAGGAAGGGAAAGAAAAATAATTATAAAAGGTTGGTTAATGGTATAGTTATCAAGGCAAACACTTTTCTTTAAATATAAATAAAATTAAAATTGAAGTTGTTAATGTTTAAATATTAGATATTTTTTAATTTAATAAATGATTATTGAAAATGTAAATAATGAAATCTATAATGAAAATGAAAATATGAAAAATATATTAAATATTTAATGATAAAATGAATATTATAAAGTAAAAAAATATTTAATTAAATGTTCTTTGAAAAGTTGTATGTTCTTTTAAATTTTGATAGGATGAATAAAATTGATGACACTTATATATTTTTTTGATATAATAAAGATTGTATCAAGTCCTTTCCATTTAAATTTATAAACCAATTTTCAACATATAGATGGTAATTAGAGTTTCAAGGAAAAACAAAATTGTCAAAAATCTTGACCACCAAAGAGTGTCGTCATTTTGAAAAATGCAAGTATTTAAGTGACCAAATAGGCTAAGATTCAAGGGACGCATCTATTCTGGCTCCAAAACAATAGTACGGATTGACTAACACGTGTGTTAGTTGCACGTTTTACACCATCGATTTTGCAATTAACGGGTGCGATTGACTAACCTGTCGCTAACACGTTGTATGAAAGATCTGTTTTGGAGCCAGAATAGACACAACCTGATTTAAGTGACTACAAGAAGTTGAGATATCTCAAGAGAAAAATACCCACACTAATTCCACACATGGGAACGTGAAGCAGGAAATGATAATGAATACTATGCCAATTGTTTTTCCCATGAATCAGAAGATAGATTAATGTTGAAAAGACATCATAAATTTCATATACTAAATTTTCGATGATGTAGACACAATTTCAACTACAAAAATTGGCACTGAAAAAGCTTTGGAAACATATACATAAACATAAATTGTAATTACAAGAATAGGCTCCTTACAAGAAATGCAAGTTTATTTTAGTCTTTTAAAGAATAGACTCCATCTTTAATAGAAACATAAGATTTAATGAAAGGCAAATATCTTATTAAAATGTTGCAAAAATCAATACAGATCAAAAGAATGCCTAATTTACAACTTTCTGATAGTATATAGTTTAGAAAAGAAGCACATCCCATTGTAGAATTTCTATTTTGATTAGCACTTCTCATTTAAGCAACCCTAATAATTATTATCTTGTATTCTCATTTAAGAGAAGCACATCCCATGGTAGATGGTAGTAAACAACAGTCCAATGGAAGATCACAAGTGAAAGCAAACGTGCATTGCAGAAGAAGGCAATTTTCCTCTCTTCTAACAGCTAGTGAACTAACAAGATGGGAAGCATACAAATATTGAACATGAAGATGCTTATTTTTTAAGAGATCCATGGACATAGGCACACCACCATGTATTCAAATGAAATAGACAACCCTAGGAACTGCATTACAGTTCATCGGCCCACTAGGAAGTCCACCATAGAAGGGAATGACATATGTCTCCACTAATGAAACAACACAAAATTCCTCATTAGATAAATCAAGAAAAAGTGAATTGCTAGGTGTGAGAACAATAGTGTGCCATGATGCAGAGGAAAGACTATCATGAGATGCATGAAGGATATTGTCATCATTGGGTATAACATTGCAATTAATCAAAAGAGGTGGAGCGCAATCATTTGAGTCATTAACATTAGATATATTGAGACAGTTGAGGGATGTAATTCATTATCATATTGTATGAAAGAAGTGTCATCATCATAAATCATATTGGTAAAGATAGTTAGATTGTTTATAATGGAAAAGAATATGTATGTGACTAAGATCTAGCAACAAAAAGCATATATTGTAAGCTTTGGTTATGGAGATAGCCACATAAGATCTAGACTTCTGATGGAAAGCAGTACAACATGATAAATAAACTATATTCTCATCAACAATGCAATAGAATGGAATTGAGATTGAGATTAACAAAGGAGATCCCTTGGTTATGTAGGCCAAGGTGAGACATAGGATAAAATAAGATTATTCATGATATGATATACATAAAGTGATAAATTATTACCCACATAAGGTGGAAAA
Organism: Cryptomeria japonica; assembly: GCF_030272615.1. Lineage (NCBI taxonomy): Eukaryota > Viridiplantae > Streptophyta > Pinopsida > Cupressales > Cupressaceae > Cryptomeria > Cryptomeria japonica. The sequence goes on along the minus strand of NC_081415.1, from coordinate 29,155,735 downwards.
TGTTAGAGAATATTTAGCTATTAGTTGTTTTTTTACAACTAGTTATGCTTTTTGGTTTAAGTTCACTTAAGAGTGCTTATTTTAGTTGTGCACCTAGTTTAGCTTGTATGCATCTAATTTAGCTAGAATTGAGTTTTATTTAGCTTCTCATGCTTGCACTTTACTTCTCCTAAATTTAGCTATATACTTTCTTTATAAACACTTCATTGTACAATTGTAATTAATCATGTAATCCTATATTTATGTATTCTTTGTTTTTGAGTAATATAGCATTGATTTGTGCATCTCTTGTTTGTTGAAGGTGTTCTTGTTTGTCATTTGATCTTGTAAGCTTGTGTTGCAAAATTCAACATTGTATCAAAGCTTTGAAAATTCAACATAAAAGTGATAATCTGATAAGTCCACTAAAGGTGGAAATGTCCTATGTGGTCCCTAAGTAAACTCCAGTAACATGAGTGATTAGGACCTAGGAGAAGAACTTACTAGGAGCAACACTTAATCACACCAACTATTGGGAAATTTGGTGTATTTGGTTAAGTGTTGTCATTGATGTCAACACTGTATCCCGGTTGGACCTATCCTGGTTAGTCTTGGTGATCATCTTGGTTTTGGCTGTGATTCTGATCTGGTATGATCGGATCTCTGGATTTGATTTTGGATACTTACTATGGATGGTTATATGCTTTCCATATTCTCTTGGTTCATAATTTTGTGCTCTAGTTTCTGTTGCTTTTGTTCCCAGTTGATATTTCCTGGTATCGATTAGCTTCAATGATAAGCGATATTTGATGATTTGGTCAAAAGATTTTGATCCAGCATATGGGAATGGTTTCTATCATGTTGAAGGTGCATATTGATTGTATCCTAACTGTTTGGTGGTATTGCATTGGCTGGTGTGTTGTTATGGTGGTCCTATTTGGATCCGGTTAGTGTTTTTGTTACTACACTGAGGATTTCTACCGGTTGGTGAAGTGTGTTGGATTTAGGTCTTAGCATAATTTCAGAGGATGGAATTGTTTGGGAACTGGAATTAGGTCCATGCTATGTAATGTAAATAATAATATTGGTCTGGCGGTATCGTGTCATGTAATTTTTGTAATTATGGGTTTATGGGTTTAGGGTTTAGTCGACCTTGTCAATAAGGTTGATGATCTATATTTATAGGTGACTTATCCATGTAATTATGCTATGGTTATGAGATGGTTATGTATGCATTATTACAGAGTGGTTTATGTGCAAACAAGGTTATATCATTGAGTTAAGGTTCGAGAAGGTTTTGTATTGCAGGACAGACATCAATGCTTAACTGAAACTGTATCAAGTATTAGTAGATGCTACTTTCATAGTTCATTCTTTCCGGATTTTAGTCTGATACTTTGTAAGTTAGTGAGACTTCCCTTTTGTGTTGAGTAGTGAGCTCTAGGCAGTTGGTATGATTGCAAGTGCAATCCCCATTGTAATTAATTCACATACTGATGTAGAAGTATTATATAATTGTGGGTAGGGTTTCCCATCATGGTTTTTCCCCTTACTGGGTTTTCCACATTAAAATATTGGTGTCATGTGTGTTGTTCTTTCATGGTGTATCTTTCATTGTATTGTGCTCTGGTATAAAGTTTAAATTGATTTAATTGCTATACTTGTGAGAAAACAGATTCAACCCCCCCCCTCAATTTTCTCCCGATATCAGATCATTCCAACACCAACACCCCCCCTTGAGTGCAACTTAAGGAAAATGTACATAAATGCAAGATGGGTCTCAGTAACAAAGCCATGTTAAGTAACCAAGTACAAATGCAAATCAATCTCTCATAACAGAGAAAGGGAGAAAACCCAGTGAGAAAAGTTAATTCATCTCCAAAAGAGAGATGAAAATACAAAAGACTCTCAAAGAAGAATGATAAGGACAAAACCCTATGTGAGGAAAAAGTCTAAAGAAGAGAGACCACGTAGCCTCCCCTCGATGTAGAATGTACACCAATTGAAGATGCTTGAAATTGGATGTAGGAGTTGGACCATGATTGTCGAACAACATTGCTCCCTTTAGGAAGAAACAAAACCAAAGGTGTATGAATGAGGTCTTCTCGTTCCTAAAAGGAATATGTAGGAAGAAAAATTAAGATGTATGAAGTCTTTAAAATTTTCTCAAGTGTCCTCATGTTGATGTTGATAGTTGCCACTTCCAAATCAAATGTAATGGGCCACATTGTTGAGAAAAGACAAGATTTCCAAGATCTAATGAAGATAAATGTATAACAATATCCAAAGACTCAAGTATCCCCTTTGAAGATAAATATATGGGTAAGTAAACCAAGATGGGATACCAAAAAGGGATCTTAAGATGCCACTTTTTTCCTTCTTTTTTTCTAAAATCGGCAAAGTTTGAACTTCAACAAGAAAATGAAGATAGTTACACTTAAGATTTGAAGATGCAAAAAGAACAAGAGTTGTAGCATGCTCCAAATCTACTTTCTAAATTACTAACTTGTTTTGAAAATGGTGGAGATTAAGGGTTTCAAAAAGAAGAAGCACACAAAGTGGTCTTGTTTTTTAAATAGAAACATAACATAGCATCTATAGTGCTCCCCCCTAAAATGACAACATTTTTTTTTAATTTCTATAATCGCTCTAGTGAGAAATTATCTAACACCATATAGTTTATGCCTAATTTTTTGATTAATTTTTTAATGAATATATGATTTTTTACTAATTTTCAAAGTGGGCACATCGTGAAAAACAAAAATTCGAGGGTATTCCCCCCTAAATTTTTTGAAACATAATTATTTTTTTTTCAATATGTGTAGAATGGAGTCTAATTTCTAAAAATGTAATTTGTTTCAAAATTCTATGAGCGAGTAAAAATTCATACCCAAAGTAGCACATGTTGGTTTTTTACAAAAAATGAACACACGAACAAAAGAAATTAGAGATAAAAACCTTAAGATAATCAAAATATGATAACCTTAAGATAATCTTTTAGTTCCTCATATGAGATTACTTATGATTACTTATGTAGAAATGATGTGTTGTTGGTCCCGATTCCCCTTGGTACAGTAGCATTTTCAGTTACCTTCGTGACAATATCCTTCCACTTGACCTTTCCAACAATCAGCGACATACCTTCATTCGCCAATCATCCCGCTATGTCATCTTATCTAATACCCTTTACCAACAAGGTCTAGATGGTACTCTCCATAGATGTTTATAAAGTGATGAAGCTTAGATTGCGTTACATGAGGTCCATGAAGGTATATGTACTGCTCACTCTAGTGGTCCAACCTTAGCCAAGAAACTTGTGAGACTGGATACTACTGGCATGTACTATGGAAAGGGACTCATATTACTTTGTTTGAAAGTGTAAGTAGTTTCAAATTCATGGAGACCTCATTCACACACCAACATAGGAACTTTAGTCGATCACTACTCCATGGCCCTTTTGCCAATGGGGGCTCGATCTCGTGGGCAAGTTTCACCCTCCTTCCTCCAATGACCACAAATTCATCATTACAGCCACAGAACATTTCTCAAAGTGGATTGAGGTTATTCCTCTCACCCAAGTCACTAAAAACAAGATAGCAATGTTTATCCTTAATTATATCATTTATCAATATGATGTTCTCTTTTCCATTGTCACTAACAATGGGCATCTTTTCAAGAATTAGGATGTTCGTGAGGTTTGTGATTGATTCCATATCCATCATCGCTTTTCCACTCCATATTACCCTCAAGGTAATGGTCAAGTTGAGGCATCTAACAAAACTATCCTCAAAATTATCAAGAAGATAGTCGATGACGTTGGCCACAACTAGCATATCCAACTCAATCCTACACTTTGGGCATATTGTACAAGTATTTGTACACCCACTGGAGCCACTCCTTATTCACTTTTCTATGGTGCAAAATCCATCTTTCCTATTAAGGTCAAGACATCGTCCCTATAGGTCTCTTTGCATAATCTCATCAATGATGAAGACTACAAGATCTCTCACTTACAAGATTTGGAATAATTGGATGAGCATAGAAAAACTGCTTTCAATCATCTCAAAGTATATCAACAATGAATGAGTTGAAGCTATAATCACAAAGTAAAGCCTCACACATTTGAGGTGGGTGACTTAGTTCTAAGATAAAATCCTAAGATCAGCAAGACAAAGAGAAAACGAGTAAGTTTGAACCAAATTGGCTTGGCCCTTACATCATTACAATAGCATATGGATCGGGTGCATATCAACTTTCAACACCAGATAGAGAACCTTTGGAGGATCCTATCAATAGTATGTACCTTCATAGGTTTTATATAGTTTTTCAAAGTATCCTAATCAAAAATATTAAAAAATTAAAAAATTAAAAAATGTCAAAAATACAAAAAAAAAATAAAAAAAATTTGTCACTGTGCTGAAAACCTGGCAAATAGATGCCTTGTGACACAAAAAAAATTGAAAAAACAAAAAAAACTAAAGAGAAATAAATTCGTCCAATGGTGAAAACACTTTGGCAGCACCCTTAACAAGTACCATGATGGAAACCGAGTTACCGTTGCCATGTCTAGTGACTTTGCTCCTCCCTCCTTCAAGATTCAATTTCATCTTGTCACTTTGCACACACTCACAGCCTTTCATTCCATAATAAATTTACCCATGGTCCAAAGCATGGAGTTGTGTCACACTTTGGGCCAACGAAGGGTAGTTCGTCCTAACTGAGTCCGACCGAACTACCCCCAAGTTGCGTGGTGCCTATGTGGTGTCAAAATGGCATTGGGAGTCTGGTCGGACTAAGTCCGACCAGACTCAATTTCGTCGGACTCCCTTAGTTCAAATGGCGCCATCCAAAAAAAATTCAAAAAAAAATTAGTGTTAAAACAAAGGGTAGTCCGGCCAGACTATCCTATGTGTCATGTGAACTGGCACAAAAAAGGTGAAAACTCTTTAATTTTGAAACTTTACACTTCTGCTCAATTTTTCTTCAAGAAGAATATTTTTTTACAAAAATCGAAAAATACCCTTTTCTAGAGCTCGAAGTCACGAATTTAGATATATATTTTTTTTAGTATTTTGATTAATTTTAATATTTTTTATTAATTAAACATTGCGAGTATCTTTTTAAAGTTCAAAAAGAGGCTGATTAGAAATGTTAAAAAATGTTAAATGATATTAAAAAATTAAAAAAATATTATTTTCACTAGGTGAGAGAATCTCTCGAAAAGGGGTTTTTTTTTTTTGTTAATGATAAGTTTAGTGGTCAAAAGGTGACGCCAAACAAAAACTGTCAAATTTAGCTATGTTGGACTTCAAAATATTATAATGAGAAAAATATACATCAAAATTTTAAAAAATAAAAATTAACATTGCATATATATGTTCTCTATTTGGGAAAAAAAATCAGAAAAAAATAAATCCGTTTTCATTTTTTTGTGGCACCAACTAGAACCCTTAATTTTCAGCATTTTTCAGTAATGAAAAATCTGTCTTTGAATTTATAAAAAAATCAATTTTTCTCCAAATTTTTTTAAAAAATAACAGACATAAATTTCATTCATATTTCTACATTTGATCAGTTTACATCATTTCAATATTTAATTTAGAAATGTCACTTTTATGTGGTCAAAGTTAAATAGTTTTAGTTGTGTTGGTCGATTCCTTTATAAAAGTGTGACACAACATTGTGCTTTTACCCTCATTCTCATCATGGCTTGTTATCGATCTACCTAAGATTGGAATGCCATCCATAATAAACATTTTTCCCATACCTTTCTTTTCACCCTTTCCTTCCATAATAAGTTAGGTCCAATCTGTAACTAGGAGAAAATCCTAAATCTAGTGATGGAAGTGGAACCCTGAGCATTGTGTGTTTTGAGGAGCATCGTCTTTTAATTTCTCCTTCTTATGTGCACAATCCACAATAAAAGATCACTTGTATCACCAATCCGCAAATAAACTTTTGTTCTTCATAATAAAGTGTCAATTTCATAGATTTAGTCAGTTTCAAATGAGACACAAGAAGCAGTGAGATTTAATAAATCAAATCTTTCCCTAGATGTTGGCAACATGATTTTCAGTGTTATCTATCTTTTATCAGGTTAATAATATTGTGAACAGATCAAACATGATAACATTTGTGGCAAGAAACACTAATAACTTGGGGATTTCATTGGATATTGGTGTCAGGTCTTTCATTTTATTTTGATTTTATCTTTTGTGGTGACATGTCTTTTAACTTTTCCAGGATGTCTCTGACTAGAGATTCTATCTCCCGGATGTCTTTGACTAGAAAGGCAAGGATGGGGTATGTTCACCTATTTTGTTGTTTGTGGATTGTCTCTTAGTAATGCTTTAAATTATATTGATGTAAATTATAAATATGTATTTAAAATATTTAGTTACTAATTAATAATTAAATTTATATTAAAATGATATTTTTGAAAAATAAAATAATAATTTATTAAAAATATTTAAATTTTAATTTAAGAGAAATATTTTTCACATTTATGTGTATGTATGTATTTGTATATATTTGTGTCTATGTGAATTTATAGATATGTAATGAGGCATATAACTACTTAATAATTTATTTAATAATATATTATAAAAATTATTAGAAAAAATACATTTATTTTGAAGTTACTATATAAAGCTTTCAAATTAGGTTTATTGCAAGCATCACCCATAATAAAGATTAAGCCTCACACACTCGTACTTCCCCAATTTTTATTGTTGGTGATAAAGAGTTTTGAGAATATAATTTGCTTATTTACTTCATCTATTATTTTTATAGCTACTAACATACCATTTTTTACTAATATAAATATTTATTTAAAACTTGGTGGTCCCTTACGACAAATAACCTAGAAATATCATGTGTTTTTAATTCAATCAAAGTTTGGATGTAGTCCTTTATAGATTTTTTGATATACAAATAATATTTTTTTGTGTAAAATCTATGTTAGTTTGATTTCAATCATAGTATGAATTCTTTTATTGTATTGCATATTTAGGATCAACTGATAAATCTCTTTTTTTAGTTTTGGACTTATTCATGATTTCAATAAATTGTTAATTTATTGGGACGCTTCCTAATGACAAACATAAATACATCTAATTAACACATAAAAATTTTGCTTGCATCCTTGTTGATTTTGATATTTTGTATAAGTTTGCATTGACATTTCTTTGAAAGTAGTAGACCATATCTAAACATGGTATTTATTCTAATGGTATGCTATTGCATTACTAGAAGTATTAGATTTTAGTTTTGCACAAGTATAGATGAAAATTAGATAATCAAAATATGAAGAAAAGATGTTATTCCCCAAAATTTTATTGTTAATAGTCTACTAATAGATTTATTTCCTTCTTTGAGTTACTTGATGGTTTGAATGCTAACTCTATATCATTGAACTATAAGAAAACTTGTTATAACCTCTTACTTTGTAGAAAGATTCATTCCTTATTAAATGTGAATCAAATTCACCTTCTAGGGAGATTATTTTGGGCCACCTCTCTTTGAAATATGAAATATCCTAGCTACCTCTTATAGCTCCTAATGATGAGTGAAATAAAGCACAATAGAGTATTGTGAAAAGAAAAGAAGAAAAAACACACCCAACCAAATATGGTTTTGATTAGACAATATGCTTTATCATTCCTATGTTACAATGGCTCTAATGTTTTATGGCCTATGTGTGAGGTATAAATGATTGCCTTGCATGTCATAGTTTTATTAGTTTAATGTCTATCTTATATAGTGTCTAGAAGCTCTATATTCAATTTCTTGCTCTCATTATTTAAATACAGAAGTGACTCCCTCTAACCTTATTCATTAATTAAAATTATTTTTTTAGCAATATTACTAAAGAGTGATCATATAATCATATCTATGATAGCAAAGATTAAAAAATAAATTATAATGCACCCTTGAAAAAGTGGTAAAAAATTAGCAAATAAATAATTAATATTAGGAACATTTCATTTGTAATACATATATGAGCTAATACTATTTGAAGATATTATTTAAGAAATCATATTATGATAATTCTCTTATGGAATGGTGATATTGAGGGGGTTACTCGAATGAATTATCTAATATTTAATTTTAGAGGTGTTTTAGAATAATAAAGAAATAAAAAAGAGTGTTGACCCTATACAAAGACAAATTGAAAAGGCTACAAACAACTGGTCAAGAACAAACCTCTGACAACAAGGGCCAAAACAACCCACTTACAACACACTAGTAGAGAAACTAATAATCCACATCAAGGGTGGGTGGAAGTTTCACCCACAACTCGAGGAAGAGTTTGGGAATAAGAGGAAGAGTTATCTTTCCTTTATTGATGAACAACAATCCACACAATATTATCATTTGGAACACCAACACAAGGGGGAGCATGAGGAATCCCCTTAGTGCGATTGCCAGCACCAGGAGTAGGATGTTGACCAGGTGATAAATCTACCACCAAAGGCTAGAGAAGGACAAGCAAAATATAGGCAGAGAAAGGTCCACAAATCTAGATGGGAACACACCATTAGCACAAGGCAAAGGAGGATAAATAGGGCCTCAGGAGGCCACAATAGTAGTAGGACTCACAACATCATCCTGTGAGGAATCATCAACATCCTATGAAGAATCATTAGATGAAAAATCAAAAGTTGGGATAGTTAGGTGACCACCATAAGATTCCTTCCACCAAGTGGAAATTCCTTTGTGGCCTTTGTGACATGAGAAAGAACAATCTATGGACAAGTGGGTAATAGAGAAGAAATAACGATAATGGAAGGGGTGGCCTTCATAATCCAACAACTAATTACATGGCATATCCCCAACCATAAGAACCGCATCCCCAAGAAGAGGTATGGAGATATCAATATCGATCAGATTGCGTGTGAAAGTAGAAAAACCCATTGAGAAAGTTGTATCATCAACCTTCAAGAAGCAACTGATAGAGTTGCTAATGACCCCAAAACAAGAATTCTTGCAAAAATGAAGGGGGAGGTTTGGAAGACAAATCCACACTAGATGTACATTGAGTTGGTCAATAAGAGGGTTAAATATGCAGTCCATGGTTTGACTGACAGAGAATTCATGAACACCCCAAGCCCACAGCTTGCTCAACACCAACATTTACTTTTTTATCACATATATGTTGTTAATTTTTAAATACCATAATTTAATATGAATATATTATCATAAATATTTTATGGAAAGTCATTTATTTTACATGATAAAATTTAATTTTAATTTTGGTAAGAGAGTAATTACAAAATTTAATTAAATGTGGTAATGGAAAGATGACTAAAATTAGTAACTTAACAACTAATGGTAGATATATGTCATTTTTACAACTAATGTTAAACTAAATTGTAGAACAAGGTTCCTAATATAATTTGATCCTAATATATATAATAAGACAACCTAATCATCTCCTTACAGTAGTGCATGGGAGAAACTCACAAACATTGCCAACTCGCAATGCTAGGTCACAAGTTTGGTTCAAAATTGTAACTAGGGTAATATTGGATTTGTGCAGCGAATTCTAATAGAACCATAAAAACTCAAGTTTATTTTGGATTCAATGTACACTAAAATTTATTTGAGGACAAGCAAACTTCAGGAAGGGTGGATTGTCATGACCTTGATCAAGTCATGATGAGTACCATAGTAATATTCATTGTCATATCAGGAATAAATAAATAGATTTAGAAAATAATCTTAATTTTAAGATTTCGTAATTTTTATAACCTATGTTAGACAAGTAAGTGGAAAAAAGAAATAGTGATTCTGCTCCATCAAATATTAAGCACTTGATTCAAAACCTATAGCTAGAGTGACATATACTCAATGATAAGATAAGATGCATACACATGATTAAGGAACTAATTCAAAAAAACAAGCTTGACCTCATGTAATTATATCAGCAAGTGCTTTAAGAAATGTGAGATTTTGCCAAGATCAAGAGCTCAATGAAAAGTACAATAGAGAGACAAAATACATGATAGGAATAAACTGTATTCTATCAAGATGAAAATACTGATCAACTAGATCATCAATCAATACATACAATGAATATGAGCCTGCTTATATAGGCAAGGCTAGATACAGATATGTGAGCACACAAACATGACATGTGGCTCAATGAGAAACAAGGGTAGGTAGGAAATAGGTGTAGTAGGTAGGAAAAACAATATAATATTCCACATGAGGTGGATCACCCACCGAAGGTGGAATTATCACTCCACAATAAGTGGATATGATAAAGTAGTAACAAGATCACACCATTAAAGGTGGAAATTCTCCTACACACACTATCTCAATGTGGCACAAACACCCAAGTGTCTCATACCCAAACTACTATGATATGCATGTACCTAAGTAAACTTAAGTAGGGTGTAATAATATCCAACATGAATAAATAATTACACCAACACCCCCCTTAAGTGCAACTTAAGGGAATGCACTTAAGTCTACAATGCAACTAAGAAATGTGAGATGGGTCCCAGCTACATGGTCATGTTAGGTACTCATGTACAAATGCAAATGTATGCAAACCAATGCAATGAAATCTCTCACAAAGTGAGGAAAGAGAGAAAAACCCAATGGGAAAAAGCCCTCCCCCAAAAAAGAGATGAAAACTATATATAAAGAAACTCTCATAGAAGTATGTGAAGGACAAAACTCCATGTGAGGAAAAAGTCCCCCCCATATGAGAGAAGAAGAAAATAGAATAGGTAGCCCCCCCTCAATGTAGATTCAGCATCAATGGTAGAAGTGTGAAGATGAATAAAGAAACTACTCCACGAATGTCGAACAACATTCCTCCCCTTGGGAAGTAACAAAACCAAAAGTGTATCCAAGAAGTCCCCCCAATCATGAAGGGAAGATGTAGGGAAAAAAATCATGATGAATGGAATCTTTGAAAACTTCTCAAGTGTCCCCATGTCGATGTTGAAAGATACCCCCTCCAAAGGTGGTGAACTTCTCCACATTGTTGAAAAAGGCACTCCAAGATCTAGTGGAGAAGAATGTAGAACAATAGCCAAAGACTCACATGTCTCCTCTAATAATAAAGAGACCTCCTCAAACCGTTGTACAAAAGTATCCACATTCATGTCAACCTAGAAAGAATGATCATGTAGAGAATGCACAAGAGGTTCAGAGTGTTCCCTCACAACAATCAAAGAAGGATAATCTTCATCAAAGAGAAGATGAATGTCATCAATGATGTCTCCCAAAACTGCAATGCAGGACTCCACAAACAAACCTGAAATGTCTGTCAAGTAGGCATCCCAATGAACTGAAGCTAGAAGACATGAAATATCATGTTGCACTGAATCACAAGAAGGCAAAACTATCGCACTATTTGCATCATTAGGTGCAATAGGTGATGTGATATCAAGAGGATGAGATGAAATGAAAGGCTCAAGAATGGGGTCACATGTGAGAACACCCAAGTTCAAGCACTCAAAGTTCTCCTCAAAATCTGAATCATCATGTGAAGAATTAACCTCATAAATAGGACCAAAATGTGAAAAGGAGTACAACCTAGATGTATGATAAATCATCCTAGTCGCAATGATAGCTCTAGTCTCCAAGTCTCTAATGATAACTAAATCAGGTGTGAACTCCATAGTTTTTCTTGTTGCCCCATGTGTGATTTGATAGATGGAAAGAAGATTGTTTGTCAAGTGGGGTACACACAACACATCATTGAAGGTGTTGTCCCCAATGGCAATAGATCCTTTCCCAATCACATCCGTGTATGTATGATTGCCCATGAAAATTAGCGACATGTGGCAATTCTCAAATGAAGAGAACATAGACTATGAAGATACCATATGATGAGAAGCCCCTTAATCTAGAAGCCATCTCCCTAAATCATGACTTGTAGCAACATAAAGAACTTGTTCCTTTCCTTTATCTATCCCAAAAGAGTGATCCTTTCCTTTATCCTTTTCTTTGGAAGCTGAAACAGACATTCTAGAAGGTAGGATGATTTTTTTCTTATCAAGAAGATGCTTCAACTCATCAATATCCTTCTTGTAACAATGTTGTTCATCATGTCCAGACTTCTTGCAATATGCACAAAAAAGATTGTCCTTGTATGATTTCCTCTTAGGTGAGGATGTAGAATCACCTTGTTGTGGAGAGGATGATTTTGCTTCATCGTGTTGTGGTTTTGACTTAGGTTTCTTTTGATTCTTGCCTTTTCCTTGATTGCTTTGATTCCCTTTATTAGCCACCAATGCTCGTGATTTTGAAGATTTGATAATCCCTATCTTAGTCAACTTAGATTGTTCAAGTATCAAAATCTCCATGAATGCATCAAATGAGAGAGAAGTGTAAGAGGAACTTTGAGCTAACCTATGGTTGTGAAAGCTAGATACAAAGGTTGCATACTCTGAAGGAAGCTTTTCCAACAAGTTATAAACCAATTGAGCATCCTTTTTGTCAATGCCACAATCCTTTAGCTTTTCTCTTAGCTCAATTGCTTTTGTGACATAATCTTGGATTGTATCAAAATCCTTGGCATCCAATTTTGTGAGTTCACTATCAAGCTTGTATCCCTTAATCTCATCAACTTGTCCATACAATTTCTCATAAATATCCCAAGCCTCTTTAATTGTAGTACACTTATCAATGTGAAAAATGAAGTCATTTGATACATACTTTCTAAGAGTTCCAAGTTCCATAGAATTCTTAGTGAGTCATTCAATTTGAGCATTAAGATCAACCTTAGGATCAGGTGGTGATGTTATAGTTCCATTTACATAATCAATGAGTCATTTTTCCATTAGTTTACTCCATGCCTTTATTTTCCATGATGCATTATTATGAGGAGTTAAAAGTGGAAATTTAGGAGAACCCATAGCACCAAAATGAAAAAAAACACGAGAGAGACCTCAAATTACTCAATCAAGAAATCCCCCCAAAATGATGATTTGGCACTTTATACTTAGTGCGTATACAATGGGCCACATGCAAAACAAGGAAGGCTGGCCTTTTGATTTAAACTTTACAACTACCTCGAATAGGCTATAAGAGACTCCAAACAATACTACAAGTGATCTAAACTAAGATCCAAGCAATTTAATAAAGTACCAAATAGGCCAAAAATGACCAAATACTGAAATTACAATTTCTACTCAAAATCACTACAAACTAATGGCATATTATGAAATTAGATGAAAAATTATGCACTTTCAAAAAAAATGGCACCTAAAAAGGAGGTCGTATGACCCCAAACAAAGCCTCTGAAGTTGCAAAATCAAGGATTAGACAAGGAAAGTCATGAAAATCTGCAAATTCTGAAACATCCATCCATCAAAATCATAAAATTCCTCCACAATTTGGAGAGTCATTAGGAAAAAGTGTCAAAGTTGCAAGAAAATTGCAAAAGTGCAACATTTGCAAAAATGTAAAAGTGCAAAAATTGCACATAAAGTTGTAAAATGGAAGATGAAGGGTCATAAAGGTATTTGGATGGTTTATAACTACCAAAGAGTCTATAAATATGTTTTATTGGTCGAACCAAATCATTATTGGAAGAATAGAGAAGAAAGGAGAACATTTTGGATACATTTTGGTGCATTCTACTATTGTTATTTTGGTTGGCTTTCCAGTTTTTGTGTTGGTTCCAGGCCTTGTACAACCATTTATGGCTTGGAAACCTTTGTATATGTATAATGGATAGTTATATATGTTAATTACCTTTCTTTTCCTTTTTGTTTGGAGTTATTATGTTTAGAAATGAAGAAGATATGGAAGTTTTGGTGAAAGTTGTTAATTGCAGATTTGATACTTCCTGAGAACAGTCACATTGCAGCATATGGTATGAACTCATATGATATTATTAAGACCTCTAAATAGAATTATTAGAAATATGTGTGAATCATATTTCTTTTCCCTTTGGTTTGACACATTTTGGTTTTTATTTGTGGAAGTTATGAAGATTTTGGTGAAAACTGGTTTTAAATTGTCTTAAATGGAGTTGCTGGAAAGGGTTTGTACTTATCTTGTGATTTCACCATTGGAAAAATTAATGACTTGAATATTATGAAAGTAGACTCAGAGGGATTTCATTTGAGTATGGTTTTGTTTTAGTTTGGTTAAGTATTTGTTGTGAAATATGATGCCCTAGCAGGCAGCAACCATACATTTTCCAGATTTATGACAGTCAAAATTGGTCTCAGTGCAGAGAGAATAACTTTCAAATGAACCATTGGATCATTCTCAATTTTTGATATGGTTTTAGAAAGCTAGTTTTCTACAGCTTCACCCAAGCGATCTTTAGAATGTTATTGGGTTCAAAAGTTATTAATAACTGAGTACGGGTATATCATGCTGTCTTTAACTGGGACAACATAATGCATTGTTTTGGTCTTGATTAATGTTTAAAGGGTTATAAAATGATATGATGGATTTGATATTGGATTGGTTGGTTGATATTAATATTGCTTTGGACTGTAGAATGATTATTACGATCAGATTATGTCTCTAATACAAGTGAAGATGTTGTGTTGAGATTGGAACTCCATGTTGATTTGGGGTTCTTAAAGGGTTTTTCATGATGCTCTGCATCAGGTCGATGGTGAGAATGCGGCAGGTCGGAAGAGCGATCATAGAGGAGGCAGCACAAGCCATGGGGGATGCAGCCCAGAGCTGTAGGGGATCAACACACAGGCGGACGAAAAGATAAGAATGACCCTTGCAAAAAAATGATTTCGCCTGTACGAACAGGCAAAGTACAGGCATGGATTGGTGGGGGGGGTGGGGGGGGTGAAACCCCACATAAAAAATTATATATATATATATATATATATATATATATATATATATATATATATATATATATATATATATATATATATATATATATTGAGTTATTTTGAGTTTTAATAAACTTTGAAATATATTAAAAAAAAATTGCAAATTACATTATATTAGCATTGAAAAAAAAATTCGCAGAAAAAAAAAATATTATTATTATTATTTTAATAATCCGTACCGCAAGCCAAATAGGTTAATTTTATTTCTCCAAGGCCCAAAAATCACTTTTCTCCAAAATAGGCCGAATTTATACTCAAAATTCATGGAAATGGTCTCCCGGAGTCAACCATGATGTCCAAATTGCCATAGGACGCCCCAAAAAATAGCACCTTCCCAGATCCAAAAATAGAAGCCTACACAAGACTAATCAAAGAAGCCCTTTAGGCTCTGATACCATGTAAGATTTTGCCAAGACCAAGAGCTCAATGAAAAGTACAATAGAGAGACAAAATTGATGATAGTAATAAACTGTATTTTGTCAAGATGAAAATACTGATCAACTAGATCATCAATCAATACATACAATGAATATGTGCTTGCTTATATAGGCAAGGCTATATGGATATTCGAGCACACAAACATGACATGTAGCTCAATGAGAAACAAGGGTAGGTAGGAAATAGGTGTAGTGGGTAGGAGAAACAATATAATATTCCACATGAGGTGGATCACCTACCGAAGGTGGAATTATCACTCCACAATAAGTGGATATGATAAAGTAGTAACAAGATCACACCATAAAAGGTGGAAATTTTCCTACACACACTATCCCAATGTGGCACAAACACCCAAGTGTCTCATACCCAAACTACTATGATATGCATGTACCTAACTAAACTTAAGTAAGGTGTAATAATATCCAACATGAATAAATAATTACACCAACAAGAAATTATTCCATTATGACAATGATCTAATATAATTACAATAACAATTAAGATTGATGGCATTGAGAAGGAGACTAGTCTTGCAACCCAAGGAGTTTAGGGATTTCAGATAGAATGAAAGGCCATGATTCTTCACGAATTTAGGCTTTAGAGCTTGGTCAAAACCTAAGTGGGTCTGGGAGGATCAGAATAGATTGTCAAGGTATGGTCCCGATGCTAGAAATCAGGGTCTGTGGAGAAGAGATTTCCCTCAACCGAGAGGGGATCATCCCCCTAACCCTAGTGAATGTAGTACCATTATGGTCGGTGCCAAGATGGATTGGCAGAGGGTTTGTGAAAAAGAATGAAGACCTAAGAAGATTCTAAGATCTGAGCTATCTGAAAAGTTCAAACCCAAACTTGTTGACACCCACAAGTTGTCGTTCTTCCTGGATTGTAAAAGCTGGAGTGATTTTATGGCTTTTTTCAGAGATAAGGGGATTTTTCTTAAATTTTTTGGGCATTAGTTGGTTGTTTGTCATGTTAAGAAGTGGTGTGAGGAGATGTGGTCCTTTAGCGTTGATATTAAGACTATGCCAAATGGTTTTTTTCTTGTCATAACATAAAACAATAAAGACAAGAACTGGGTTTTAAACAATGGGCTGTTTTTCTTGGGAGGCAAAGGGATCTACATCAGAGATTGGGAACCAAATTTTAACCCTATTAAAGCTTCTATGGATGAGGTTCCACTTTAGTTGTGCCTCTATAACATCCCCATGGAATACTGGAATGAGGAAGTTTTTCAGATGATTGGAAACAAATTAGGGTTTTACCTCAAATCGGATGAAGCCATTGCAAAGGAAGATTTTAGCTCACATGCGAGGATTTGTGTTAGCTGGAAACCCCATTTGCATCTTCCGCCATGGATTGAGATTAATACAAATGCAGGGAGTTGGCTACAATAGATTGAAGTTGAGGAGCACTTGGAGAAATGTTTGGTTTGTAACAAGGACGGTCATTCGAAGGAGGTTTGCTTGATCGGCCCCAAAGGACAACTAATTGAAGACCCACTGGAATCTAGAGTGGAATACTTTATTGAGTTACAAATGGCGGCTGGACAATCACATTCTCACGATGTTAGGGTTTTGCCCTCTCTAGGGCCCGATTTGGTGAATGTTGGACCGTTTGTAGAGGACTCAAAACTGAATGACAAGTCTAGAGGGACAACCTTAACAACCCATTTTAATGCAACACAACTTGTGCAGGAAGCGCTTAATAAGGTGGAAGTTGCCATGAATGTAATTGATGCGAGTATTTTGGGATCCCAGATGGTTTGCCCTTTAGATGGTGAGGAGACTCACGTTCAAGAGTAGAGTAACAACTTGGGCATTGATATAGGGGCGAGTTTTGGGGATGGTGGTGATGATAGCCCTTGGGAGGAAGAGGATGAAGATTGGTGTGCTTTTGATGAAGAGGATATTTTGGAGTGTTGAACTATTCAGCAGTCTTACTCTCAAACTGACAAAGCGGCTATTGGAGAAAATAAATCCAGAGGTCATAACCCAATACAATTAGGATTCCAATGGAAGGGAATGCCAAAGGTCAGTCTAAATTATCAGTAGGGAAGGGAGGCCCCATTCCTCAAGGAAAATAAAAATCCTTAGTTGGAATGTCATGGGTTGTAATGCCCTTGACAAGTGTCATCTAATCAAGTGAGGGGTTGATCAAATGAAGTCAGATATTGTTTATCTACAAGAAACTAAACTTAGTTTGGAGGATGTTGCAAGTTGGCTGGGAGGTTCGAGGATTTGGGAAGGGATTTTTTAAAGTGCAGTGGGCTCTTCAGGTGGGTTGGGGATAATCTGGAACCCTACTCTCATCAAGGTTGAAGAGATATGGTTGTCAATAGAAAATGCATATCGGTAAAATGTGAATTTTACCATAGTTTTGTCTTGATTATTAGATGGTTAATGGCAAGTTGATTAAATTCGTAATTTGCAAATGTTTTAAAAACTTGACAGTTCTACAAATCTCATATGTGTTCTCTGTTGAATGGTTTTTTGGGAATAAAATTAACTTTTTTTGTTAGGTTTTGGAACCACAAATTCTTTAAGTGGGCTTTGATATACCTTTCGATAATTGTTTTACTTAAGAAACATTATTCTGGGTATTTTGGATTGGTCCTAATGGTTTCTATGTTGTCCTTATGTATAAATTGCTAGTCTTTTTCAATAGTAGATAAAATCACATAGACTCTTATTTTTCCAAGTTTCAAGGAAAAGTAATAATGTGAATATAAATACATAAAAAATGGAAATCTGATGTTTTGACCTTTGTATTGATGAACAACTATAGAACACAATCTTGAAGCAGTAGAGTGAGAATGACATGGTTTGGGACCTCTGAAGAGAGACTCAATTACAGTTTATGTTTTGGTTTGGAATGGGGAGTGAGACTCAATTACAATCTATGTTTTGGGATGTCTTAGTGTGGCATGTTTCTACTAAAATTATATTGTAGTAATTAAGGGAACAAGAACTAGTCACTTTCAAAGTGTGCTGGAATTTGCATATTAAATCTATCTTCGATGAAATATTACTCCTTGCACACCTTTGTCAACATATTTAGAGAAGAGTTATGGGAATATCCTTAAATCAATTCTTAGGTTGCTTTGGCCTCCTAGACATGATTAAAATCAATCTTTCATTCATTCATGATAAAGTATTCTACACATAGATAAAAGAGATGGAAAAATCTCTATAAATCAAATTCTCATGAGCTTGACTATTCCAAACTCTTAATTTATTTAGTATGTTTTCTATGTCCAACTAGAATGTAAGTAATGACAAAAGTCAGGATTTATAAAAATGGTGACAAAAAAGTCTTGAGGATAGAAGAACAAAGCTAAATGTAGTGGTTAATTTGTAATTTTATAATTTAGGTCATTAAGAAACAAAAATTATAAAGGCAATCATATACCTTCTTATGCAGCCTTCTGTTGTGAACTTTAGCGCTTTCTATTTTTGTTGGTTCTCTTGTTTCAATCCGCAGTGGAAACCATAAAGATTTTGTTAAGAAAAAAGTTCAAAATTTTCAGATCTACAAGTTAAAATTAAAGTCCCGAAGTTTAAAAATATACATATGAGCATCACACCTTTGGCTTGCAGACTACAACTAATTTGAGTAGAACAAAGTTCCCAATGCCACTTGCCTATAACAATTGTCATGTGATGAAAAATTGGAAATTTAAGCTTATTGTGAATTTGAGGGTTACCCTTTATAAGATTTATCAGCTCCAGACACATCACTTTCCATGTGGATGTTGTATCCCCATATTGAGAAAGCTGCTCATCTTCCCTACATAGATCCAAATCATGATTTAAAATTAGAATCAATATGATGGGACCAGAGAGGATAGAACACCAAAATCAAAAGCTACATGGGCAAATGTAGACAGATCTAAGATACTCTAGGAGGAAAGATAGAGTTTGTGATTTGCAATCTTTCCCACCAGTGATCTATGGAGCTAGCTAAGACCAATATAGTAAAAGAACAAAGGCAGCACATGGAAGCAATCAAAAATTTTACCCAGGTCTGAGACTTCAATACCTAAAAAGAGCCTAAAGGAGGAGTTAAAGATAGACTATCATAGAGGGCAGACCCATATGATGCATAACACAGTGATGACAAGCAAAAGTCAGTTCAAGGATCCACTCATTAAGCTTCATCTAAGTCTGAGTAGCCCTCTACACTATTCATTCAAGAGATTGTTATTGACAGTACTTCACAGAGGCCCCCCCCATGGCAAAGAAAGAGTTTGAGGACAGTCTATGGGATAGGCTAGACTTTTAGAGCCTTGAGTATAAGAGTGAAGAAGGATTAATTGATGATAGTCCAATTGAGAAAACACAGTACTCACCTCACAATCCTAAAAGAAAAATTGCACAAAAAAGTAGTCCATAAGATTTAAGACAGTGATGAATGTAAGTATGTAGTTTTGAATGTGACAGAAACATCCAAGGGTACAAATCATTAAAAAAATAGTGATTGTAATAACTTAGAAGATGGCTTGAAATGTTAATGATGGTCATATATCACCAAAGACCTCCAGACTACCATCAATTTAAACATACAAGTATGAAGAAACATGGAAAATATTATTTGAGCAATGGATAAGAAATGGAGAACGTGGCTCTAAATGAGCAAAACAAGTTGCAAATTTTACTCTTAATTAACTACACAAGGATTGGAATCAAATGTCCATATGATTATTGGAAACCTATCATTTACCACCTTAGAAGTCAATTAAAACAAGCAATAGTTAAAGGTCAAATCATATTGAAAATCCTTTGGCTGGATTAATACAAAAGGATTGGAATCAACTACCTAGATGACTATCAAAAACTTTCATATACTATAGTAACCATACTACCAACCACCAAGATCTTGGTGTACCAATTCCGGAAGGTTGTGCAAGAGATTTTTGGATTAATATAGAAGGATTGGAATCAACTACCCAGATGACTATCAAAAGCTTTCATACACACCAAGTTGGGAGCACGCATTTAAAAAGATATATTTCTGATATAGAGCAGACACAAGGCAAATAATTATGACAATTTCTTTAGACTTGTATTGCAGAACATATATAAGGAATAAGTGCATAGTATGTGTAAGATATGTGTAAGATATATGTAGATTGATAAGGAATATATACAGATATAATTTAAAACAAAAGTGCAGATATGATTGTGAAAGGTTGTATCCCTTTCAAAGGGTAGAAATAATGAAGAGTTGCACTCTTTCAAAGGGTGATAATGGTGAAAGGATGTGTCCCTTGCCAAAGGGCATACATGATGAAGAGGTTTGACCCCTCCCTCACATTGAGAGATATAAAGAAAACAAATCAAAGCATCCAGTGATATCACCACCGATCAAATCAGATCAGAATTATTATTATGTTAAAGACAGCAGCATCTTGTCCTTGGTGACATGCAAGGGGACATTACACTCCAATTGTCAAATCAGTGAAATCTATCAAGATAAGCTCTATCCTCCAAACTATCCTTAGAATTTTAAGTTAAATATTATAAGGAAATGTATTTAATTTTAATAAATTTATATTTATTAATATACTACAATTCTCACTTTAAGTTAAAAATGTTGTTTTAGGACTAAATGATGGTAAATCTCAAATATGGACATTACATCATCTGCACTAAGATCAAGTAGTTATTAGTCACCTCTGTCTATTGTAGATTCAACCTAAGGATATGATGTTCTGTCATCTATGGAAAGTACTAAAAATGAAGGCTCTTATTCTCTTTTGCAGGTTGCAAACACCAAAAATACACATTCAATTTCAAATCAGAAAGTTGTGGATCACGCTAATTATGGTGATTTTGGAAG
Organism: Cryptomeria japonica; assembly: GCF_030272615.1. Taxonomy (NCBI): domain Eukaryota; kingdom Viridiplantae; phylum Streptophyta; class Pinopsida; order Cupressales; family Cupressaceae; genus Cryptomeria; species Cryptomeria japonica. The sequence goes on along the minus strand of NC_081415.1, from coordinate 29,134,643 downwards.
TAGACATGCAGAGATTAAGGGGCAAGAATCAATTGCATGTTGCAAGTAGGGGATGAATCTACTTTGGAACCAGAACAGATGGAATGTGATAACCAAAAGGAGGAAAATATTGAACATTTTTTATTCTACCAAAATAAGTCCTATGGGATTGGTATATGAATCTGAGCATCTCTGTCACTATGGAAAGGAAGGTGTAGCTGATGACTTTGAAATTAAATAGACTGTTTGTGGGGCAAATGAGAAGGTTGTTGATGTAAGTGGATTAGAAGCCCTGGGTTTTGCAACATGCTATCAAAAGTCCAATTCACCTCCATAACTAATATGTCAAGCTTAGTTTTAACTTCATCTTAACATTCACAATATAAGTCCAACTCCATCAATTTCCACATGAAACAATTTTACACGGAATCTACAAGAATCTTCCCAGGTTTTATAAAAGACTAAGAGATTGGAAAGTGAAATTGATTGGATGGTAGTCAATTACAATACTCTCATTAGGTCAGATGATGAATGCAACAAAAGCGACCATACTTGGGGCTCATCTATAAATTTTCTAAGAGAATTCCTCAATTAAAAACATAAAGGAGGAGTTAAGCTTGATTATAATTTAAGATTTAAAGGAGTTGGATTGATTAGTGGGCATGGAGAATCTATTATTTGTGATTTCTTGTGTCCTAGTTGTTGCAAACCATCAGCGGCTATACTGTTTAGCAACCATGCAAAATTTGTGTCCGTAAATTCCTTAAATCTTTTGTTTCAAAACAATATGTTTAAGCTGATTTACATCATTTTCCCATGCGGCTGCTTAACTCTATTTTTTGCTTAAATTTAAGCAGTTAAGTGCTCCCATGCAACTTAAAAGTTGTCAAAAAAGGGATAATTTGGAATCTTTCCCTATTTTGGTGGAGCAACTATTGTTTAAGAATTAGAAATAAGCTATGGAAAAAAAGGGGGGGCTGGAAATAAGCAGTGGCTGCTTATTAACAAAAATGCCACATGGCTCCACAATTTTCTTTCCCTCTTTTTTTAAAGATTTTATTTCTTTTTTCTTTCCAAATTTTATGTGCACAAATTAGTATTAATGCTATTAATACAAATTTAAGATGTTCTGCTTAAAAATAAGCAGCAAAGATAAATATTCATGGGGTTAGCTGCTTCACAAATAATCCCTAAAAATATTGAGCAGCGGCTGCTAGCCAAATAAGCTAAGCAGCCGCATGGGAACATGCCCTTAGAGAGAGATGTACTTGTAAATTCAACCATAATGATTATTTCATCCCTGACACTTTATGCTTGGTGTTTGAAGAATACCCATTTCCATTTATGACATTTGATGTTGAAAAGGTGGCTTCAAGAACATATATGATTACATTTAAAGAATACCAATTTTCATTTATGACATTTGATGCTGAAAAGGTGGCTTCAAGAACATATATGATTACATTTACAGATACCCATTTCGATTTATGACATTTGATGCAGAATACTCTTCAATTCCTTATCAGGTACACAGCCATTTACATTATCACGTTCACCCTGTTCTCAAAAGAAACGTTTAGACAACCTGTATACCGTGCTGAATATACTGGCAGTTATTTGCAGAGTTTGGATTTCAAGTAATAATCTATATATTAACTTATGACCATACCAATTCTTTATGATAGAATATTTGTGTAGGGTATATAAACGAAGCCCATAATCCTTATACAAAGGACAAGAAAAAACGGATCATATGGATATACAGAAAGTGAAGCAGATGAAAGTAACAATCGAGAGCATTTCTGATCTAGTTGCATCTAATAAACAAATCAAATAAGGAGAATAAAAAAGAGAGAATGGGGAATGGGAAGAGTATGGGGAAAAATTAGGGCAAAAAAATAAAGTAAACATAAAACATGTATTTAAGACAAAATTAATATTTTGTCTTAAACTAATGTCTTAAATACCTCTATCATGTAGTAGTGTCTTCTACCGTGTGCAGTCTACAAAGTGTAGATAAATCATCTTTTTAATGCATCCCTACAATAAAGACCACTTTCTGCTTTCCTATTTTTTCCACACCAAAGTTTTGATTATAACATTTCATCCACTGATACGGTTTCCATGGCTCCTCTTACTCTTGTCGATCGAAATTTTAATTTCGCGCTAAAATTTTTCTTCACAGGATTCATTAATTTTTTTGGAAACAAAATCAAGCAAAGAGAATGAGTAGTTGAGCTTGTATGAATTGTTGTGAGGGTTGTTGATATTTTTTTCTTCTTGAATTAAAACTATTGTTTGAAACATAAAATATCTATTGTTGTGTGTTTATATATGAATAATTACAATACATTGCACCAATACTTGTAACTTTAAAGTTGTTATTGCTATGAAATGTATTTTTTTTTTTTGGAAATAAATCAGGGGAAGAACACTAGCAGTTGAGCATGTATGAATTGTTGTGAGGGTTGTTGATAATTTTTGCTTCAATAATAGTACAAACTAAAACTATTGTTTGAAACATAAAATATCTATTTTTGTGTGTTTATATATAAATAATTATAATACATTGCACCAATAGTTGTGACTTTAAAGTTGTTATTGCTATGAAATGTATCATTAGTTGTAAAAAGCAACCAATCATGTGATGCTACAACAACTACACAAGTATAGGGGTCTCTTGTGCATGTCTATTGGTCTCACTTTTGGGGGGGTTGTTTTGGACACCTTCGCAAAAAGCATGCTGATGTGGCCCTAAGACCTTAGTTATAAGAAGGGGACTTGCCAAGTAAGATGCTATAAAAAATTGGGAGTGATTTAAAATTTCCACGTAATATTTTGAGAAGCGTGAAGTTAGTGTGCACAACTACTATTTCCTTTCCCCTATAAATTGAAAAGTGGCATAAATTGACAACTATTGGGTCCTCTCCCCTATAATTGACAATGTTGCACTTTTGGTGCTTGAGGCTGCTCATTATGGCTCTACCTTGTTGCTTGAAGGTTACAATTTTCATGTGAACTCAAAAAGCCTTGGTTTGCCACTTGAATGTTGCAATTTTCAACCTTATTTTCCCTCCAAACACTAAAAAAATTATCTTTTAACTATCCCATGCATCAAATAAAACTTTTTTGAGAGATTCTTTTCTCATAAGACATAATTAAACTAAAGGCATTATTTGCTTCATTTGTATTGACATCGTTTACTTGACATTATGGTCTTAGGCTTTGGAGGTAATTTTTTTATTTATTCTTTAAAGAATTCAAAACCTTTTAAAATTTCAATTATGACCTTGAAATCTATATAGGTTATTTTTAATCTAAATAGATGAAAAATGGATGACAATAAAAAAGGGGTAACCTCCAATAAAAAATATAATACAATTTTGATAAACAGTGAGATATATATATATATATATATATATATATATATAATATTTTTAATTTTTAATTTAAGATAATATAAAGAATAATTTAAATATTTAAGTAAAATATTTATTTTGTCTTCAAAAATTATTTTAAATCCAAGTGAAATTGTTATGCTTTTATTTTTATTATATTTTTAAGAGAAATTAAAAAATATAATATAATACATCTGCTAATAAAATAATTTATTATTTATAAATAATAAATAATTTACAAATAAAAAAGTTCGGATCAATTTTTTATATCATTTCCACAAGTACCTAATTTCTTTAAGAGACAGACAATTATCTAGTCATTTATTTAGAATTTCTCGTCATTTATTTAGTCATTTGTATTTGTGTGATCTCACCCGATGACCAAATTAGTTATTTATAGCTTTGTTGTAAAAAATGACTAAAATTTGGTCATTTTTACTTCTTGTGACAAAAAATTTTGATCACGTAGTCAGTTATGTTTTTCGATGGATTTTTCAGTAGAGAGAATATTCTCAAAATACTCAGCTGACGTTAGCAGTACAGACAGCTATACATGTCCCCTGAGACCCTCTTTGTGCCCTAAAAGAGGGTTTTTTTACTTTTGGCCATAACTTGGGCATACGATATCATTTTTTGGCAAACGAGATATCATCGGAAAGCTTGTTTTGTCTAATTTCCAGATTTGTGGGTTTTATCACCGAGTTTTGGTGCTGGTAAATTCTACAACCATTTGAATTTAGAGGTGTTTTTTCCAGTCCTAAGCTTATATATTTTCGCCAATTTATCTGTTTTTCACAATTCAAGCGGCATTGGAACGGTGTTTCAGATCACTTGATAGCCATCCATGCACTTATTCCAAATTTTACCCCAAGTACATTTTATTCATTTTTTTATGTTTACACACTTTGTTGAATTAGTTGGAGATATGAGATCATGTAAGCTTCTTGTTTATGTGAGATGACTTTTTTTTGGTTGTTCTTCATGTATTTCCATCCTTTTGTCTTCTTTGAGCATTATATACATCATTTTGTAAGCTTTTTCCTTTTTGCAAATGCACTGAGATAAAGTGTCACTATGTCTTGCATGCTTGGGATCTTGCATATATTGTGCCTTATTGTACTCGCACTCCATTATAAAGTTCTATGGGGGGGGTTTGATGTTTGCCTTTGTTTACCATTTACAGTTGGAAACTTGGAAACAACTCTCAATGATTTTGAGTAATTTCACCCAGGACTTGGTTGTGCTTGGGGGGGATTTTAATGCTATTTTGGAATCTAGAGATAAGAAAAGTGGTAAAGTTGGTGTCACTATATCCCAACTGGGCTTCCAAAACTTTGTCTCTGATAATGGATTGTGGGAAGTCAAGACCAAACAAGGGACTTTTACTTGGTCAAATCGGAGAGCTGGTAGGGAGCACATTGCAGAGAAGTTGGATAGATTTTTCTTAGGGGGTAATATGGCTTCTAAACCCCTTTTGTTTGAAGTTGGTGTCCTACCATTGGTGACTTCTGACCATTTTCCCATTGAGCTTTTGATATGTCTAGATAGTGCTCTGATTTGATGCCCTTTTAAATTTGAAAAAATGTGGTTGCGAGACCCATCTTTGAAGGAGCTTGTTTCTTTGGTGTGGTAGGAGGCTCTTGTGAGAACTGGTTCATGGGCCTTTAGATTTTTCAAAAAACTGCAATATCTCAAAGGTAAACTAAAGGAATGGAATAGGGTCAAGTTTGCAAATATTTTTGTGAACAGAAGCATGGTTGAAGCTAAACTCAAGGAGCTGGAGTAGTCTATTTTGGACCATGGCATGAATTTGGATGCCTATAATAAGGAGAAGGTTCTTAAATATAGACTTAATGAAATCTCGGCAAGAGAAGAAGTTTACTGGAAATAAACATCAAGGGAAGGCTGGCTAAAGGAAGGTGATAGGAACACAAAGTTTTTTTATAATTCAGTTAAAATCAAGCGGTCTTGGAATAAGGTGACGGACATCAAGAATGGGACTAATGTTGTCCTGGACAACTTAGAGGATATCAACAATGAAGCTGTGGATTTCTTCACAGAGGTGGTTTCCGAGAGCAAGAGTTTAGACTCTCTACATCAAGATACTCTCTTGAGTAATATTCTAAAGGTAATCTCGAGAAATCATAATCATGTGTTGTGTAAACCTATTTCAAAGGATGAAGTGAAGCAAGATGTTTTCTTGACGATGGGTGACAAGGCTCCGGGACCAAATGGTTTTTCGTCCCTTTTCTATCAACAGTTATGCGACGTTGTGGGTCATGATGTCTGGCAGGTGGTGGAAGAAGTGAGAGTGAATCTCAAGGTGGAGAAAGAACTAAATTGCACCTTTCTTACTTTAATTCTTAAAGTAGAGAAGCCTTCTTCTTTTGGGTATTTTAGGCCCATTTCTATGTGTAATGTGTTGTACAAGGTGATTACCAAAGTTATTATGAACAGATTGAAACCTTTTCTCAAACTAATAATCTCGAAGGAACAAAGTGGCTTGTGTCAGGTAGATCAATTGTTGAATAGATCATTATAGCTCATGAAGATATTCACTCTATTAGGAAAGCAAAGGTTGAGCAGATGCTCATCAAACTGGACATCTGGAAATCATATGACATGGTGGACCGGGAGTTTTTGTTTCATGTCCTTGGAAAGTTTGGATTTTCAACTCATTGGATTAATTGGGTGAAAGCATGCATATATGGGTCGTGGTTCTCAGTGTTAGTCAATGGAAGCCCGCAAGGCTTTTTCCAAGCTTCTTGTGGTCTGAGACAGGGGGACCCTCTTTCCCCTTTTCTCTTTATCATTTTGGTGGAAGTCTTGGGAAGATACATTCATAAACTAAAAAATGTAGGTAGATGGAAAGGAATTGTGGTTGTAGATGGTGTAGATGCAGTCACACATCAATGGTTTGCAGATGGCATGCTCATGTTTGAGGATGCCTCTCTAAAGGAAGCTCAACTCATAAAAAGAACCCTCAATATTTTATGTGATGCATCTGGGTGGCAGGTTAATTAGAAGAAATCAAATATTTTTTTCTTTAACACTAACATGAGAAAGCAAAGAGAAATTGTTAGGATACTAGGTGTCAAATCTAGCTCTCTCCCAAGGAGATTTTTGGGGACACCTTTGTTTGGGGGGCCTAATAGGACACAATTGTGGCAGAGATTATTTGGCATTTGTGTGAAAAAGTTAGAAGGTTGGAAATGCAAATGGCTCACCTCTACTGGTAGGTTGTTATTGTTGAAATTAGTCTTATCAGTGATGCCAATCTATTCGATGATGTGTTTTAAAGTTCCAGACAAGATTTCCAAAAGTATCAACCAGTTTATGAGGAAATTTTTATGGAGCGGCAAGGGTGATCAGGATAAAATTCCACTGGTTGCATGGGATAAGGTGTGTCAACCTTGCCTAGCGGGAGGGGCTAGGATGAGAAGTGATGCTTTATGAATGAAGCAATGGGAGTGAAACTTATATGGCAGATGTATGTAAAGCCCAAACACAAATGGGTTCAGATTTTGAAACACAAATATCTAGATTCGTTAGATAATGAGAGGATTTTTATTGTCCGTGAACCTCCTAGAGGATCTATAGTTTGGAATTTTTTACTGTCTTGCAAGAAAGTGATGACATAGCACATTACCTGACACCTGGGGAATGGGGAGAAAGCCAATTTTTGGATAGATTCCTGGGATGACAAACTGGCCTTATACTTAAGGGAGAATATAGATTTTATTAAACAGACTTCTGAGGGCACTTGGGGCACAAAAGTTAAAGACTACTTATATGTAGAGAGTTCTAATGGAATTGATGTTTGGAAATGGAAATATATTGATGAGTTGCCATTATCTTCACAGCAAAAGAGGTGTTTCAGAAATATTTTGGAAGAGTACTCCCCAGTTCTTAGTCTAAAGGAGGATGTTATCAAATGGTGTGGTTCAAAATCAGGTGCTTATTTAGTTAAAATTAGCTACAATTATTGAAAATGCAAATCTTCAACCAGATTGACCTTTTAAATTATGCTAGAGCTCTAAATTTCTTCCAAAGGCGGGATTTTTTACCTAGTTGGTATTGAATAGGAGGATTCTGATGATAGATTGAATGTTGCATTTGGGATTCAATGGTCCTTTCAAATGCGTTATGTGTATAAAACACAAGGAATCATTAGACCATTTACTTTTAAATTGTGATTTGGCTCAAGGTGTTTGGAGGTTTGTCTTGGGTAAGCTAGGATGGTCAATTCCCCTCCCATATAATATTATTGATCTTCTTAAGAGTTGGTTTTTGGAGAAGAGAAAATTTCTTATGTTGAGTGTATGGACGGTCTCACCTTCCATTGTTATCTAGGAGTTGTGGAAAGAAAGGAATAGGAGAATATTTCAAGATAAATGGGAAGGGCTTGACAAAATGTATGGTAGGGTGGAGTGGGCTATCTCTAAAGTAGTCTCTTCAGTAACGGTAAATCATAATTATGTGAAATACACGTATAGTTTGGTCGATTTGTGTATCTCCCATGTGAAAAGAGGAGGAAATTCCATTACTAGCGACCTTTCAAATGTAGCGTGTGAGATTGCTACAGGGGAAGTGAGGTGGTGCAATTGTAAAGATGATATCGTGAGATGGAGTTAAGTTTCCCTACCAAGTTGGTACGCCTGCAAATTCGAATTACATGTCTTTCGACTGGTCTTTCAAAATTGTAAGGTTCGTGTGTTAATGCACAGTTATTTCAGAATGTCCTCTGAAATCGCGGTGATGGTGGAGCATGCCATCTTTACTTTTAATTTTGGTAAATGTGTTGGTGAAGGAAACTAGTTTTTTGGCAAACTTCGTCGGATTTTCCTTTGCAATGTATTTTTTTTGTGTTTTCCTAGAATGGAAGCAAACTTTACCTTGCAATCTTCCAAGCTAATGCCAACTTTACCTTGCAGTCTTCCAAGCTAATGCCAACTTTTTGGGGTCTCGTCCCACTGAAAAAGCTTAAGAAAATGTTTCTTGCAAAAGACTCATTGTTTTTTAAGGTGATTCAATTGGTCTTGGGGGAGGTTGTGGCGGTTATCGGCCATAGAGATAGATGCAGAGCTAACATCTACTTCCTAATCATGCTTAGGGACTAGAATTGGACTATTCATGCGCGGAGGTGAGGAAGGTTTTGAAGAAGATTATTCCACAAGAATACATGTTAAATATGGGTTCTCTGCTAGAATGGGTCATGTCGAGTTGGGGCTTCAACCTCTCTGAAGGAATCCTAGAGGAAAATGTTGAAATATGAGCGAGGCATTCCCAAATCCAATTTCTTCATTGTCGAGAGGAAGCTCGAGCTCATTTTAGGGAGGATGTGAGACGTGGTTGGGAAGGTTTGGTGATTTATGTCCAGATAATGGCACTGGAAGATGTAATTCAATAGGTGGATGTGGAGGAGAGAATGGTGGATGAGATGAGATGCAAGAGGTTGATAACAAGACGACTATCAACGGAATTGGCAAGGCAGGTTGAACTAGGCAGTGTGGTTAGCGACATTGGTGGAGTGGCGGAAGGACCAAATTCTTGAAGGGTTGCTGCCAAAGATACAAGGAGGACCAATGGAGATTCAAACGCCTTGGCTGGAGGAGCTCTGAAGAAAGAGAGATGAGGTGTTCTCTGGGCTAGGGTACTTCTGGGTGCCATTTTTTTTGTTTAGATAAAAATTTATTTGCAAAACTGGAATTTTTTGTTTCTGTTATAAACTTTTGAATAGTTTCGGCCAGAATTTTGATTGACATGATGTAATTTATGAATTTCCACTCTTGAAGCTTGGGTGTGGGGTAGTTTTTTAATAGAATACTGATTTTGGAAATCATGGTTTTAGATGGGTGGTTTGGATGGTTTTTGTGGGTGGTTTGGGGAAGTGGTTTGATACTTGAAAATTTTGATGAAGTTTTACTTTTTAGCTTTAAATAATAAAATATAAACATTACTGATAAAAAAAATAATAGCAATTAAGATTAGTAAGATTGAAACAAACAAATGAAGGAGCATAGGATCAATGGTCTATTAGGAAGAAACAAACATTAATTTACTAAACATTTACTTAGTGAATGATGTCATGAGGTTGTGATTAGGGTATTAATAAAGAAACAATTTAATTTAGCAAAAGCAATGATCATCATATTGAAAATAATCATGGAATAAAATTGAGTAAAGGGGAATGATTATGAAATTGATATAATTAGATTAATAATAATTAACGATTTAATGGAAGACTTGAAGGGACAACAACCGGTAAGAAAGAGACACCACCTTATGAAACATAACCACCTCCTTTGTAATCAAGGATGACTCCACATATCAACTTCAAGGATATATAATGGTTATGCATTTAAGAAGAGGGAATCATAAAACAGAACTTAGATAAATATAACTTTAGTTTATAATAACTATTGTCAAGCATTATAGGAGATGAGGGAAAAAGACGTTAAGTTCACATCAAAGAAGAAATCAAACTTAAATACTATCATTATCAAAACAACATATTGGTATATCATAGCTTACTTATGATCATATGCTTATTTAAATTTATGATATGTTATGTTTGCATTCTATTAGGAATAATGAGTAAATATATATAACTATAATATAAATTATTATATCTATTTGAGTATCAATATGTATAAATAAGTATTGTCAATAAGATTTGCATTTGTTAATAATAAGGAGATTCAATTTATACTTAATTGTATTTATGTATATATGCATTCATAATAAATGAAAGATTATTATATTAATGGTGTTGTCTTTAATCATTCACTATTTCCTCCAAGAGGATAGGTTGGTGTGTGTAGGGAGAGGCGGAGTAAAGCTTCACAAGATAGGTAAGCGCAAATGGGGTATGGACAAAGTCCTGAAACCTTGAGGGGGCCTACTTGTAGACTAGTTTCCAAGCATCCTATGACAACAAATCCTCTTCCTCCTTCAAGGTTAGGAAATAATTAAGGATGAGGTCTAAATATATAAATTCTTGATTGTATCATGAATAATTAATTGTTCTCTAGTTTCAATAATCTAAATGAAGCCATGCCAAGTGATGATAATGTATGTTTAGTTATGGGAAACATGCTTACTCCTAGTAAGGGACATTACATAGCATTAGCCACACTAAATATGTGACCTACATTTTCCCTATAGATTTCTCTTTGCAAGTATTTTATATTTATTTTATAGTTAAATGAACCTTAGTTATACAAGACAGGGTTCTCCCACTCTACCTACCAACTTAGAAATTCAAAAACACACAACATAAAACATAGACTATCTATTTTCATTCAATTGCTAATTGCAAGCTAAAAACAGAAATAGTTTATTTCCAAATCAATCACATGGACACATAAAAATATATGATTACATGGCCTTTCGAAGGCCTCCCTCCCTCTACATTATTTTTCTCTCTAATATTCACATTCTCAATTTTCAAACTTTACAGCTCCTCAAATCTCCCTTTACTGTAGCCCTTCTCTTCCTTTGGGCCAATCCTTACTACATAGCCACACTGCTATCTACCATTCATTAGTCAACTCCTTAAAAAAATTAGGTCTGATCTAAATAGTGGGGTCTTTTAATATAAATTCAATAGGTTAGTTGGGTCATCTATTTTATTATACATCACTCATTAATCAATCACTTGCTTGTATCTTTTTTGTTGGAATTTTTAATCATACCTATATAATTTGATTGCTTTTATTTGTTTCTATTTTTATTAATTTAAAAATAATAATAATAATTTGGAGAAAGATAATTACACATACAATTCAAATTCAAATGTGTATTTTTTAGTTTATATTTGTGTAACTTATTCTTCCTAAAAATAGTAGATAGATTATTTTTTGTGACCACATTTAACATCCAAAGATGAGCTACCAAAAATTAGATAAAATGAGTCATCAACTAAATAAAAATCGATAAATATTAATTTATGTTATATGTTTTACCCTTAATTTTATGACGCAGACCAACAACTCAAGCCAAGACACTAATTGACAAGGGTATCAATTTAAGCCTAGAGTATGAGAGGGAAACACATGCCATCTCTAACAACTTGCCATTGGGATAAAGACATGCTCAGACCTATGAGACTAGGTGGAGTCGATGTCTGGTACCTGCAATCCTACATCCACCACTAAACGCAATATAACATATATACAACACATATACATCATAAATTATTAGGCAAGTGATAGAGAATCACAACGTCATATCGTGCTAACATTGAGTGGTATGACATCGTCTCTAATCACAAAGACACTAAAAGATAATCACAAACATCGTAGCATAAAATCAGTCATCATAATCATAGAGTAGGGTTAACATAATCATAATATCATCAAAATCCCATAAGCAATATGATCCATCATGAATAATGATCAAATATAGATCCATCATCATATCCAATACAATCATGAAATAGGGTTATTACATAACATGATACCATCAAATCATCACAAAGTAGACTAAGGTAGATCAATATATTCCTTTGATGTACAAAAAGACAAGATGAATCAGGGAGGGGCACTACATTAAGGGGTGTATTCACTATTTTTTCCTTTTTTGTGAGCAGACAACTAGGGGCCTCTAGGTCTAGAAGGATGACCCTATCACCCTCTCCTCGGAAACCTACAAGTATCTTATGCTAAGCCGAGGATTTATATCACCCCACAAGAGCCTTATGGTGAGTATCATGGGGGGAAAACCAGCTACCCCCTTGCACTAAAGCTATCACGATGTTCAGTCAAAAAAGGATGGGCCACTAATCTAAAGGTGTCTAGTCATGTTTCAGGGCATCTGGTGGCTATACATGCGACATTTCTCTCATGTTAAATGAGGACTCCTAGTTTGCAGAGGTTACGCTCTATGGGTTTTATCACACCAAATGGCACTAGAGAAGATAGATGTCAGTATAACACATTGACACCAATTGATAAGGGACTTTCATCCAAAACCACAATCTTTTGTATAGCGGATCAAAACAAAATACCACTTGGGTCGTTCCCTCTCACAAGACGGGAGGCGGGCCCTCTAAAGATAATAACAATTTCTCTTACACTCAAGTTCCAATGGAAAGCGAGGGGAGAGGATACTTTTGTTATCACCTTGGGTTCTAAGCTAAACATAATGTGCCAAAGGCATAAGACACAACAAGCAAGTTAATTCCCCTCAACAAACAAAGAAAATGTCAATGAAATCGTGTGAGCCTAATTAGACTAGGAATTTGAAACACAAATACATGTTCATTATTTCAAATTAAAACAAGATTATTTTTAATCCAACCATTTCCAATTTATTAATAAAAATAGCATCATTTATAATTAATTAAGATATAATTATTATATAAATTATTAATTTAATTAAATTAAAATTATTTAAAATAATTTTCATAAAATTATTATATTCAAAATATTTAACTAAATATCAAATAAACATAATTTTCGGTACGTTATACATATAAAATTAATTAGAAATTAAATAAAAATACATACGTGCATAATATCTTTGCACTCTTTGTTCTTGATATCTTTGTTTCGTGTCGACTGAATACTTCCTTGAAGTCTTATTTTGCCTTATCTTCTTGTTCCCCATGATTTTAAAATAGCCTTCAAATATCTTCAATTTTTTGCCCTTAAAATAACTTTGAAATGTCTTCCTTTATCAAAAAATGTGAATCACTTTGATCATTTGTGCTTGAAAATATAAAATAAAAACATTTCTATTTATATGAGATTGTAAATTGTTAAAAAAAAAAAAAAATTGTGTCGGCCTAGGTTCGAGCGAACATCAGCCATTACAAAAGGCCATGTTCACTTGAACTCGTTAGTCATGTGAATGTTTGTGTTGTTGGGTGTTCGAGCAAATAGGGGTTTGAATGAACCCTGTAGGGTTTGAGCGAACCCCCTTTGTGCGAACCCCTGTTCGTACGAACCGCCTTCCTAGTCATCTCTCCCTAAATTTTGAGAAATTTTGGCCTTTAAACCTCTAGTTAATGGCTCAAATGAAAGAATCTTGACGACCCAAAAATATAGAATGGTAATGCTCGGAGCAAGCTTTCTAACAACTATAATTTTATTACATTATGAATTTATTATGATCTTGTTTTTAAATTTTACAAAATATTGGTTTTTCAATGAACATGAACTTATCTATTCAACGCATTGGAAAAAATAGGAAAATAATTCAAAAAAATTATAAAAAATATCTAGGCCCTCCATATTGATGTCTTCTTTCTAAAAAAATAAAATAAATTTCAATATATATAGATCAAGTTATGTGTTCAAAGGTACACCTATGTCTAAACTATAACTAGTTGAACTTCAAGACTTAATAAAATGAAAAATATTCAACATATCACTATCAAACCAACTTCACACCCTGGATATTGATGTTACAAACCAAAATTAAAATTAAATTTCGATATATATAGATCAAGTTATGTGTTCAAACGTACACCTATGTCTAAACTATAGCTAGTTGAACTTCAAGACTTAATAAAAAGAAAAATATTCAACATATCACTATCAAACCAACTTCACCCCCTGGATATTGATGTTATAAACCAAAATTCGAAAGAATTGATTTTTTATCATTTATAAAAAAATTATGCGTTTTGGGAGGTACGTCACTCTTAAAAAATGTTGTTTGCTGTTAAAAACTACTTTTTGAGGGAGACGGAAAAAAAAAATTTAAAATTTTAAAAAATATATTTAGAATCTAAAGACAAAATGCTACAAATCACTAATTTACATCATCTTCAAATTCTTAATAGTTTAAAAGTTATAGTTGTCAGAAGGTGAAGATTATTTTAAAAATGTTCAACTCAGTGTCAAAGTTGGCAAAAACGTGGGAACCATTATTGTGAGTTCACCCCACTAATTCCACAAATGGGAATGTGAGGTGAGAAATAATAATGAATGCCTAAATACAGAAAGTTAAAATTCTTTTTTGTGCCAGCCCAATTGATAAATCAGAGAGAGACTAGTGTAGTTTACTATGTCAGTTGTTTTTTTCCCATGAATCAGAAGAGAGATTAATCTTGAAAAAGACAACATAAATTGCATACACTGAAGTATCAACAATGTAGAATAGGCTCTGAAAAAGCTTTAGACGTATATACAGTAGCATAAACCCCATTACAAGAATAGGCTTCTTACAAGAAATGCAAGTTTATTTTAGCCTTTTAAAGAATAGGCTCTATCTTTACAAGAAATGTAAGATTTAATGAAAGGAAAATATTTTATTGAAATGGTGGCTAAAATCAATATAGATCAAATGAATATCCAGTTTATAGCTTTTTGAGAGTAGATAATTCATAAAAGATGCACATCCCATTATAGAATCTCCCTTCTGATTAAGACCTCTCATTTAAGCGACCCTAATAATTATTATCTTGTATTCTCATTTAAGCGAAACACATCACATTATAGAGATGGTAGTAAACAATAGTCGAGTGGGGATCACAAGTGAAAGTAATTATGTATAGAAGGAGGAGGCGATTTCCATCTCCTCTAACAAATAGTGACTTAAGAAGATGGCAACCGTACAAATATTGAACATATAGATGCTTATTCTATAAGAGATCCATGGAGATGGCCACACAACCATATATTTGAATGAAATAAACATCCCTAGGAACTACGTTAAAGTTCATCAGCCCACTAGGAAGTCTACCATAGAAGGGAACAACTTATGTATCCACTAATTAAACAACACTAAATTCCTCATTAGATAAATCAAGAAAAAATGGATTGCTAGGTGTGAGCACAAAGAGTGTCCAATGATGTAGATGAAATACTATCATGAGATGCATGAAGGATATTGTCGTCACTGGTTATAACATTGTAATTAATCAAAAGAGGTGGAACACAATCATTTGAGTCATTAGCACTAGATATATTTAGACAATCGAAGGATGTATCAAGAGATAAATCATTATCATATTGTATGAAAGAAGTGTCGTCATCATAAATCACATTGGCAAAGGTAGTTAGATTGTTTATAATGGAGAACAATACGTCCATGACTAAGATCTAGCAACAAAAAGCGTATATTGTAAGGTTTGGCTATGGAGATAGCCACCTAAGCTCTAGACGTCTAATGGAAAGCACTACAACATGAGAAGATCAACATGACAAGAATAAATTGTATTCTCATCAAGAATGCAATAGAATGGAATTGTGGGATTGAGATTACAAAGGAGACCCCTTGGTTATGTAGGCCAAGGTGAGACATGGGATAACATAAGATTATTTATGATATGATATACATAAAGTGATAAATTATTAACCACATAAGGTGGAAAATGTTAGAGAATATTTAGCTATTAGTTATTTTTTTACAACTAGTTATACTTTTTTGCTTAAGTTCACTTAAGAATGCTTATTTTAGTTGTGCACCTAGTTTAGCTTTTATGCATCTAGTTTAGCTAAAGTTGAGCTTTATTTAACTTCTCATTCTTGCACTTTACTTCTCTTAAATTTATCTCTATACTTTCTTTATAAAACACCTCATTGCGCAATTATAATATAGCATTCATGGGCAAGTGCAAGGTAATGAGTCACAAATTCGCGGAAGTCCGCACATTGGAAAATGCGCTCTTATAAACGGGGGCCCGTTTTAAAAAAACGGGGGCCCGTTTGTGCTTCGGGCTCCCGAGCCGAAAGGTAACGGGGGCCCGTTTTGTTTAAAAACGGGCCCCCGTTTTGCTATAAAACGGGGGCCCGCTTTTAAACAAAACGGGGGCCCGTTTTTTAGAAACGGGGGCCCGTTTTAAAAAACGGGGGCCGGTTTCTAAAAACGGGCCCCCGTTTTGTTTAAAAGCGGGCCCCCGTTTCTAAATGGCATTTTTCCTTTTTTTCCACAATCCGCCCTTGTTTGAAAACGGGGGCCCGTTTTGTGGAAGTTGATTCCACAACCCGCCACTTGGCTCGGGATTAGGCCCGGGATAGGCCTGGGATGGCCACACCTGATACATGGACCTGCAAATTCAAATCTCCATGAATGAAAGCACAAATATGAACTTCAGAAATAGTTTACACGCCTCTAATTAGAGAATTTTTATACGAAATTAAAACCCATTTCAGATTATACTGTCTAGATTCTAAATATGTAAATTTATTTAAAAATTGATTATTTTAACTATTTTTCATTTAATTTATACTAAATCAGGTCCATAAATTTGAAATATTAACTAATTTTGTTAATTTAATAACTTTTTTATTTTAAAGAATTTTGGAAAAAAAATTATATGTCATCAATCTACACAAAATTCTTTTGTATTTAAAAAAAAAAAAAATCAAAAAATGTTAAGTTTACATCAAATTATGTGGGTCGTACACGTCAAATTTTTAAAAAGATAATTACGGCAATTAAAAAATTAATTAAAAAAAAAATATTAGAAAAAAAAATACAAAAAAATATGCTCATCAATCTTCAGTGTGTTACAAACCATTTCCCAAAACGGTTTGAGAAAATAATTTTAATTGTGTCAAAAAGTGTGGGTCGTACACATGCATGGTATGGTTCTGAAACAGGCATTTTTAAAACATAGTTTTCAGAACTCCATTTAAAAAGTTATTTTTTATTATGTGGGTATTAAAATAAATTATATATTTGGAAACTACACTCAGAGGGCTATCTTTTATATTACTGACTTTTTCCAAGATTCAATCTCTAAGTGTTTCAAAATTTAAGCTCAAATGAGACAAAATCTGAAAATCAGGGAAAACACTTCCACTTTTTGGCCAAAAAGTGGACTCATCTTCTTGCACTGACCCTCATGTGTGCATCTCTCATTTGTGGAAGGTGTTCTTATTTGTCATTTGATCTTGTAAGCTTGTGTTGCAAAATTCAACATTATATTAGAGCTTTGAAACTTCAATAGAAAAGTGATAACTTGATAAGTCCACTAAAGGTGAAAATGTCCTATGTGGTCCCTAAGAAAACTTAAGTAACATGTGTGATTAGGACCTAGGAGAAGAGCATACTAGGTATAATACTTAATCACACCAAAAACCCCCCTTTAGTGAAACTTAAGGAGAATGCCAAATGCAAGATGGGTCCCGGCTACAAGGCCATGTTAAGTAGCCAAATACAAATGCAAAGGAATCTCTCATAAACAGAGAAAGGGAGAAAACCCAGTGGGAAAAATTTATTCATCTCCAAAAGAGATGAAAATACAAAAGAATATCAAAGAAGAATAAGAAGGAAAAAACCCTACGTGAGGAAAAATTCCCCCCATAAGAGAGAAGAAGAGAGACCATGTATCCCCCCCCATTGTATAATTTGCACCAATTGTAGATGCTTGAAATTGGATGTAGAAGTTGGTCCATGATTGTCAAACAACGTTACTCGACAATCGTTACTCCCTTTAGGAAGAAACGTAACCAAAGGTGTATTAATGAAGTCTTCCCATTCCTAAAAGGAATATGTAGGAAGAAAAAATAATATGTATAAATTCTTCTCAAGTGTTCTCATGTCGATGTTGATAGTTTCCCCTTCCAAATTAGATGTAATAGGCCACATTGTTGATAAAAGACAAGATTTCCAAGATCTAGTGAAGATAAATGTAGAACAATATATAAAGACTCAAGTATCCCCTCTGAAGATAAATATATGGGTAAGTAAACCCAGATGGGGTACAAAAAAGGGATCTTAAGATGCCACTTTTTTTCTTCTAAAATCAACAAAATTTGAATTTCAACAAGAAAATGAAGATAGTTACACTTAAAATTTGAAGATGCAACAAGAACAAGAGTTGTAGTACACTAAATGTACTTTCTAAATTACAAACTTGTTTTGAAAAAGGTGGAGACTAAGAGTTTCAAAAAGGAGGGGCACACAAGGTGGTCATGTTTTTTCAATAGAAATATAACATAGCATCTATAATGCTCCCCCCTAAAATGACAACTTTTTATTACAATTTCTAAAATTGCTCTAGTGAGAAATTAGATAACGCCATATAGTTTGTGCAAAAATTTTTGACTAATGCTTTAATGAATATATGATTTTTTACTAATTTTCAAAGTGGACACATCTTGAAAAACAAAAATTTGAACGTACTCCCCCCTAATTTTTTTGAAAAATAATCAATTTTTTCAATATGTATAGAATGGAGTCTAATTTCTAAAAATATAATTTGTTTCAAAATTCTATGAGCCAACAAAAATCCATGCCCAAAATAGCATATGTTGGTTTTTGACAAAAAACGAACACAAGAACAAAAAAAATCAGAGATAAAAACCTTCAAATAATAAAAATGTGAAAAAATATTATATGGATGGATAGCTACTTAGAGAGAGCTTAACAATATCATAATGTTTATTTTTCTTTGCATTGAAACATAGAACATTTTGGTTTTTCACAAAAAATAAACACACTAAGAAAAAAAATAGAGATGAAAACTTTAAGATAATCAAAATTGTATGGTTGTATAGCTAAGACAGAACTTAATGTTACCATGGTCTTTATTTTTGTTTGCATTGAAACACATGTTGTCACAACCCTCTTTTATCACTTTTTGATTTAAATACAATTCTATTATATTTTTGGTTAACCTATTTAAATGATTGAATAAATGTTATAAAAGAATAAAATGAACACACACACACACACTTGGAGAATATAATTCAAAAGGCATTATTTTTATTTATTTATTTTCTACTCCCAATTATGGCACATGTTGTAGGAGGAATTGGAAGCTTCTAGAGGAATCTCCACCACCTTGCATGTAACTTCCCCACTAAGTTTAATCAATTTGCATGAGTCCAATATTGGAAAAGAATCTCCTTTTTAATTAAATTTTCTAGATAGTGGAAGGGAGGGATTTTTCTTATAAAATGATATGCAAGTTTCAAAGAAGGGAGTTGATTATGTTTTGAAGGAAATTTCCCAAGTTTCTCTTTGGTAGTCTCATTTTTGTTGCAGGATTTTTAAGTTGTTGTTTGAAGGATCTCTCTCAAGTTGCAAGGAAGGATCAAATGATAGCTAGAGGATTCAACATCAAGCTTCAACAAACCAGGTTCTCTCCTTTTGTCATATGAGGAATTTGTATTTATCAAAAAAATATATATAGTTTCTAGATTCTTTAATTGAATATAGTTTTCTGAAAGAAATCATTTTTTTTAATTGCTAGATAGGAAGAAAATCTATTTTGTTTTCTTTAAATAAATGCAGTGATATAATTCTTTCTCTTTTTAAATACAAATGCATATTTCTCTTGCATATTTTATTTAATCTATTTAAAAGGTAGAAAATCAGTTTTTTTTTGCTTTTCTGTTTTCTCTTGAAAACTAGAGATGATATTGAATATAAAACTAAATAAATCTGTCTCTTTGTGAATGAATAAATAAATCTCTTCTTCTTATTTAGTGATAAAATGCAGCTCTATTATTTATTTTATTTAGAAAATATGCATATGATCTTGCTTTTTGCTTTTTCAAAGATTTCATATCTATCCAAAAATCATATTTCCCCTTATTTAAAATTCTTTTTCTGAGATTAAAAATCTTCCCTATGTGATTAAATGATATGAATCTTAATATTTATTCCCTCAAATTTATTTCTCTGGCTCTTTGAACGAAAATCTAAAAGAAAATCTCTCTGTGAATATTAGTTGAAATTTGAAGAATATATTTCCCTATGAATAATCCTCTGTGTTATTCATCCCTATAAATAAATCTGTATTCTCATTTGATTACTTAATTATTTTTTTTACATATATATCTGGATATATATTCTCTCTCTGAATAATAGTTGAAATTTGAAGAATATATTTCCCTATGAATAATCCTCTGTATTGTTCATCCCTGTAAATAAATCTTTATTCTCATTTGATTACTTAATTATTATATTTTACATATATATTTGGATATATATTCTCTCTATGAATAATAGTTGAAATTTGAAGAATATATTTCCTTGTGAATAAACCTTTGTGTTATTCATCCCTATGAATGCTACAAATAAATTCTTTCCCTATGAATGCTGGAAATAAATTATTTCTCTGTGAATGCTGGAAATAAATTCTTTCCCTGTGAATGCTAGAAATAAATTCTTTCCCTGTGAATGCCAGAAATAAATCTCTCTTTGTGAATATTAGTTGAAAAATAGAATATAATTCCCTCTGTGTGAATATTAAATCTTCTTGAAAAGTTTTGTATTTCTCAGCATAAACCTGTTATCTGTGCATCATTGGAGCAAATTATTTCTCTGTTTATTTCAAACTATTCTCTGTTGTATTCTCGTCCAAATTTTGAGCATGCCTTTGAATATCCAATTGCTTTGGTGGTTGATCCTTAGCATTGGTATGTGATTGAGTATATCTTTCTGCATAAGACTTCCATAATGGTCTGTGAAGGTGAGTATCATATGCTTGACCATGTGTGTATGGGACCTCTGGTTTTTGAAACAAAGATGATGGTGATTCAAGTACCATATGTGGTCCTCTATTGCCTCCACTATTAGGTCTCCTTTGATCCATGTTGGAGTGAGGTTGTTGCAAAGGTCGATTTTCCATTATTTGAGACATGTTAAAATCATGAGGTATCTTGGCTCCACTTTGTGCCATCATTTGTAAGAAGTATTGTCTATCCCTCCTCATTATTTCCTTAATCAATCGATTGAAGAGGGGATCCATTATGGATTCTTCCACATCTGCTGAATGTACTGAAAAGTTGTCCATATCATCATTGTGTGTATCATTGTTGTTTGTAGTGTCCATGTTCTCAACATTTGGAATGTTTCTATAGGCATCCATGTTAGGTAATGTAGTATGATCAGAATTGAAAAAGATATCATTGTCATACTCATAAGAACTCATGTTTGCGGACTCTTGAGCCTCTTTAGTTTCTCTCCTAGATTTTTGAAGGCGGGTTTCAACCATGAACTAGGTATTGACCAAGATGTGTGAGACTAGATGAAAATGGAAAGAGTATGGAAGACTAAGAGTTGGATGGAATGTAAATGAATCTGAAGTGTACTTGCAATGTCCAAAGTGTAAGACCAAGTATGTATGTAGTAGAGTAGGTGTGGCTTCCAAAGAGAGGATAGTTTCCATTGATGAGGTAAATTGACCTTGACTCTAAGTAAGACCAAATGAGACCCAAAGGTGATAGACCTTGATGAAGGACCACTTAGCAAAATGTTGTTGTATGTAGTGTGTTCACAAAGTATGATGAGGACAAGCAAGTGACCTTTTGACTCAAGTTTAGACAAATGTGAATGTAATGTAAGGTGTAAAGAAATGATGGATTTTGTGAGACCCAAAGACAAGTTGAATGCTAGATGAAAACCTGGAGAAACAACCTAGGAAGCTCAAGAATTTCGAAACTGATTGCTCTTGTTTGCTGGACTGTAAAATTTTTCCAATTTGTGAAGTTGTGACCAAATCTGAATGTTTGACTATTTTTCATGACAAGAGGACACAATGTTGATGAGGACTCAATGTTTGCAAGTGTTTAGACTCAAAATGACTCCAAGAAAAGTGTGTTGTTTGATGTAAAAATGTTTTGCATACACTTGAAGACACAAAAGACACAATGTTTTGTTGTTTGGTCTTAAATGTTTTGAATGTTTAAAATAAGTCAAGCACAATTCTTATGGCTGGCCAAGACAATAGTTGTTGATCCCACATGAGGTTTTACCCTCAAGGCTACACTATTCAAAGCGGATACTTAGATGCTTGACCTCACTAGCTCCGCCCTCGGCATTCACTTCTCAAGTCAGCCAAGCATCAGTCCCCACGAAAACTCCCCATGGCAAACTTTGTATCTCTACTAGGAACCGTATGTGTGTGGGCCACTACCAGAGGTCCGACCTCCTGCCTCAACAACTAGAAGGATTTTGACTTCTAAAACAAAAAGGTGCTAGTAAGGGCATCTGCTCATGTGGCCATACATGCGACACTTTCAGCTCTGTAAATACACAAGGCTCCCAGCCGGTAGGGGTTACGCCCTACAACTGATCAAATAAATTTGATCAAACGGGTTTATGGAGAGACATAGTGTTGGTATGAACTAATCAACACACGTTATCCATAGTTTTCACCATGAATACAGTTGTTTATAGTGGTTCGAAAGAGGTGGGTTTTCCTCGCTACCACTTGGGTCATTCTCTTCTCACTAGTAGTCCTAATGACCACACAGGAAGAGAGGCCCTCTAAAGATTAAACAAAAAGAGCCTATTGCTCAAGACACAAAAGACAATGATTCAATTTTAGTGCATCAATTGAAGTGTTTGCTAGTCTATGAAAACAAGGCACACAATAAAAATCCAAAAACCCTTGCCAATGACCTGCAACAAAGATTTATTAGTAGTTTGGATTGTTTCAAATGATCACCCCTACCTTCAAGCACACAAGTTAGGTAAATTTTAGATCTAAAAGATGTTGTGAAATAGGGGCCTTCAACAATGCGTTTTGTTGACCAATTCAAAGGTCTGACTCATCATAAAAAAATAACACATGTAAAATTTCAAGAGATTTCCAAAAATGTAAGAAAATCCAAAAAATTTGCTAATTTTCTCCAAAAATTAATTTTTTATGAAAAATCATAAAAAATTCATATAAAATGCAACATCGATCCAAAAAATCTGAAATTTTTACTGGAGAGTCCTGATGGTCTTCCAAACTTGCATAAAAAAATTTCTGCAACAAATCTAAACAGCTTGTGAGACATGAGTAAAATAATCCAAAACCCTAATTTTCAAAGATCTAATTTTTGAGGAATTATTTTGCATCAAATTTAAAATCACAAAGAACAGATCCTGTGTATAATTTTGAGGTATTTCCAAAAATGTAAGAAAATCTGAAAAATTCTCTAATTTGCTCTCAAAATTAATTTTTTATGAAAAATCATAAAAAATTCATATAAATTGACACAATAATCCAAAAACACTGAAATTTTTAATGAAATCTTCTAATAGTTTTCTTGACCTTTACAAAAAATTCTATGTCAAAATTAAAATCCGTTTGTGAAATCTGATCAAAATAAGGGAAAACCCTAATTTTTAAAGATCCAATTTTTAGGGAAATATTTTGCATCAAAATTAAAATCACAAAGAATATATCCTATGTATAATTATGAGATATTTCCAAAAGTGTAAGAAAATCCAAAAAATTCTCTCATTTGCTCTCAAAATTAATTTTTTATGAAAAATCATAAAAAATTCATAGAAAATGAAAATGTGCTCCAAAAATTCTGAATTTTGGATTGAGGGCTCCTGATACTTTCTTCAACTTGCAAAAAATATTTGGTGAAAAATTTCTTAGCCGTTTGTGAGATATGATTGAATCTCTCCAAGATCTTGATTTTGTGTCCAAAACCCTAGCTGCACAAGGTTATTCTCCAAATTGTTTTACAAAACAACAATATAGGGTTAGAAAAATCTGCAAAAAACATAGATCTAACAAAAATCCATCTACCATGGGACGTGCCAAAATGTTTATGGTGAAAATGGATAACAATAATAACGATATTGAAAGGCTAAATGAATTCAACCACAAAACCCTAGCCTAACAACAACAAAGATCCACCATAACATATGAAGATTACCTAAGACAATGCAAATCAAATGAAATCACAAATATTATACCATCACATGTCTAATAGGGTTTGGACCTCCATTCTTCCTATCTCCATTGATCTTTGTTTGATGTATTTGCTCTCAGATTTTATGTGCACAAGAGCTTAACAAAGAACGAAATGTGGTTGCAAGTAGGATCGCATATGCCAAGTAGTCAATTGATCAAGTAATTAGAATGATTGATTAGAATGATTAATTAGGGTTGATAATGAAGGAAGCATCTCCTTATATAGAAGACACTATATGAAATGGAGGGATAAGATTGAGAGGTGTAAAAGGAGGTCAGCTATGATTAGAGGGTAGGTAAAAGAAATAATAAAATAATGAAAGGGGTAGGTAGTGTATGAATTAAGAGATGAATGACATGTGTCATGGGTAGAAAAGGTTAATGAATAAAATAAATAAAGATTTATTTAATTAATAGAAGGAGTGGGATCAATTAAATAAATAAAATATTTATTTAATTTAGGAAAAGGATAATTTAAATAAATAAATGTATTTATTTAAATGAGAAATAAGGATAGAAGAGGATAAATGAATTAATTAAATAAATAAAGATTTATTTAATTAATAGAAGAATTAAGCTTAGATAATTAAATAAATAATATTTATTTAATTAGACTGGACAATTTTGGGTGTCTACAATCAAAATTTATGGGGAAAATATTTTATTCCCCAAAATTTTATTATTAATAGTCTACTGATGGATGTATTTCCTTCTTTGAGTTACTTGATGGTTTCAATGCTAACTCTATATCACTGAACTATAAGAAAATTTGTTATAACCTCCTACTTTGTAGAAAGATTCACATCCCTTATTAAATGTGAATCAAATTCACCTTCTAGGGAAGTTATTTTGGGCCACATCTCTTTGAAATATAAAAGACCCTAACTACCTCTTATAGCTCCTAATGATGGGTGAAATAAAGAACAATAGATTATTGTGAAAAGAAAATAAAAAAACCACACCCAACCAAATATGGTTTATATCTAGACAATATGCTTTATCATTCCTATGTTATGATGGCTCTAATGTTTTATGGCCTATGTGTGAGGTATAAATGATTACCTTGCATGTCATAGTTTTATTAGTTTAGTGTCTATCTTATATAGTGTCTAGATATTCTACATTCAATTTCTTGCTTTCATTATTTAAATAAAGATATGACTCCCTCTAACGCTATTCATTAATTAAAACTATTTTTTTAGCAATATTACTAAATTTGCACCCTTGAAAAAGTGGTAAAAATTTAGCAAAGAAATAATTAATATTAGGAAAATTTCATTTGTAATACATATATGAGATAATATTATTTAAAGATATTATTTAAGAAATAATATTATGATAATTCTCTTATGGAATGGTGATATTGAGGAGGTTACTAGAATGAATTGTCTAATATTTAATTCTAGAGCTATTTTTGAATAATAAAGCAACAAAAAAGGGTGTTGACCCTAATCAAAGACAAACCAAAAAGGCTACAAACAATTGGTCAAGAACAAAACTTTGACAACAAGGACCAAAACAACCCACTTACAACACACCAGTAGAGCAACTAATAATCCACATCAAGGGTGGGTGGAAGTTTCACCAACAACTCGAGGAAGAGCTTTGGAAGAAGAGGAAGGGAGATCTTTCCTTTATTGACTAACAAAAATCCACACAATACTATCATTTGGAACACCAACACAAGGGGGAGCATGAGGAATCCCTTTAGTGGGACTTCTAGCACCATGAGTAGGACGTTGACTAGGTGATAAATCCACCACCGAAGGCTAGAGAAGAACAAGAAAAACCTAGGTAGAGAATGGTCCACAAGTATAGATGGTTACACACCAATAGCACAAGGCGAAGGAAGATAAACGAGGCTTGAGGAGGCCACACTAGTAGTAGGATGCACAACATCATGTGAGTAATCATCACCATCCGGTGAAGAATCATTAGAGGAAGAATCAGAATTGGGGATAGTTAGGTGATCACCATGAGCATCCTTCCACCAAGTGGAAATGCCTTTGTGGCCTTTGCGACACAAGAGAGAACAATCTATGGCCAAGTGGGTAATAGAGACGAAATGGCGATAATGGAATGGGAGGCCCTCAAAATCCAACAACTAAGTCCATGGCCTATCCCCAACCATAAGAACCACAACCCCAAGAAGAGGTATATTGATATCAATATCAATCATAATGTGTGTGAAAGTAGAAAGACCCATGGAGGAATTTGTATCATCAACCTTCAAGAAGCAACTGATAGAGTTGCCAATGACCCCAAAACAAGAATTCTTGCAAAAATGAAGGGGAAGGTTGGGAAGACAAATCCACATTGGATGTACATTGAATGAGTCAATAAGAGGGTTGAAAGATGTGGTCCACGGTTTGACTGAGAGAGAATCATGAAAACTCTAAGCCCATGGCTTGCTCCACACCAGCATTTACTTTTTTATCACATATATGTTACTAATTTTTAAATACCATAATTTAAGATGAATATATTATCATAAATATTTTATGGAATGTCATTTATTTTACATGATAAAATTTAAGTTTAATAATTTTGGTAAGAGAGTAATTACAAAATTTAATTAAAATAAATTGATTAGTAATGTGGTAATGGAAAGATAACGAAAATTAGTAACTTAACAACTAATGGTAGATATGTGTCATTTTTATAACTAATGGTAGATATATGCCATTTTTACAACTAATGGTAAACTGAATTTTAGAACAATGTTCCTAATATAATTTGATCCTAATCTATATAATAAGACAACCTAATCATCTCCTTATAGTAGTGCATGGGAGAAAGTCACAAACATTGCCAACTCTCAATGCTATGTTACAAGTTTCGTTCAAAATTGTAACTAGGGTAATATTGGATTTGTGCAACAAAAGCTAATACGTTCCATAAAAAGTAAAGGTTGTTTTGGATTCAATGTACACTAAAATTTGCTTGAGGACAAGCGAAATTCAGGAAGGGTGGACTGCCATGACCTTGATCAAGTCATGATGAATAGCATAGCAATATTCATTGTCATATTAGGAATAAATAAATAAATTTAGAAAATTGTCTTAATTTTAAGATTTCACAATTTTTATAACCTATGTTAGACAAGTAAGTGGAAAAAATAAATAATTATTCTGCTCCATCAAATATTAAGCACTTGATTCAAAACCTATATCTAGAGCAATATATACTCAATGATAAAATGAGATGCATACACATGGTTAAGGAACTGATTTAAAAAAATAAGCTTGACCTCATGTAATTATACCAGCAAGCGCTATAAGAAATGATTTTATTATGACAACATGATCTAATATGATTACAATAGCAATTAAGATTAGTAATATTGAAATAGACAAATGAAGGAGCATAGGATCAATGGTCTACTAGGAAGAAACAAACGTTAATTTACTAAACATTGACTCAGTGAATGATATCATGAGGTTGTGATTAGGGTAAATTAATAAAGAAATAATTTCATTTATCAAAATCAATGATCATCATATTGACAATAATCATGGAATAAAATTGAGTAAAGAGGAATGATTATGAAATCAACATATAATTAGATTAATAATATTTAATGGAATACTTGAAGGGACAACAACTGGTAAGAAAGAGACACCACCTTATGAAACATGATCACCTCCTTTGTAAGAAAGGATGACTCTCATATCGACTTCAAGGATATATAATGGTTATGCATTTAAGAAGAGGGAATCATAAAAAGGAACTTGAAGATAAATATACCTTCAGTTTATAATAACAACTATTGTCAAGCATTAAAGGAGATTAGGGAAAAAGACGTTAAGTTCACATCAAAGAAGAAATCAACCTTAAATACTATCATTATCAAAACAACATATTAGTATATTTTAGCTTACTTATGATCATATGCTTATTTAAATTTATGATATGTTATGTTTGCATTCTATTAGGAATAATGAGCAAATATATATAGCTATAATATAAACTATTATATTTATTCGAGTATCAATATGTATAAAGAAGTATTGTCAATAAGATTTGCATTTGTTAATAATAAGGAGATTAGATTTATACTTAATTGTATTTATGTATATATGCATTCATAATAAATGAAAGATTTTTTCTTCTTTTGATAGGTAATTGGCCAAAGCCTGAATACCTTTTGACTGGAGCTATGAACCAGTGGGGCCACGGTAGGGGGCCCCATCCCCATTACATATCTTTGAATTATTATTATTATTATTATTATTATTATTATTATTATTATTATTATTATTATTATTGTGTTTGATTAGATTGACCCCAAGACCTTCCCCATCCTATGGAAGGCCAAGAGTCACAGCTTAGAATTCCTCTTTAGATGTCCCTATTGGGAGTTGAACTTGGGTCTCCACCATGAGAACCTGTGTTTTAACTAGTTAAGCTCAACCCCTTGGACAATAAATAAAAGATTATTATATTAATGGTATGGTCTTTAGTCATTCGCTATTTCCTCCAAGAGGGTAGGTTGGTATGTGTAAGGAGAGGCAGAGTAAATCTTCGCAAGATAGAGAAGCCCAAGATAGGGTATGGACGAAGTCTTGAAACCCTAAAGGAGCCTACTTGTAGACTGGTTTCGAAGCATCCTATGACAAAAAATCCTCATCCTCCTTCAAGGTTAGGAAAAAAGTAAGGATGAGGTCTAAATATAATAATTCTTTATTGTATCATGAATAATTAAAATGAAGGCATGATAAGTGATGATAATGTATGTTTAATTATGAGAAACATGCTTACTCCTAGTAAGGGACATTACATAGCATTAGCCACACTAATTATGTGACCTACATTTTCCCAATAGATTTATCTTTGCAAGTAGTTTATATTTCTTTTATGGTTAAATAAACCTTATTGATGCAAGACAAGGTTCTCCCACTCTACCTACCAACTTAGAAATTCAAAAACACACAACATAAAACACAGACTATCTATTTACATTCAATTGCTAATTGCAGACTAAAAACAAAAATAGATTATTCCCAAATCAATCACATGGACACACCAAAAAATCTATGATTACATGGCCTTTCAAAGGCCTCCCTCCCTCTACATTAGTTTCCTCTCTAATCTTCACATTCTCAGCTTTGAAACTTTACAGCTCCTCAAATCTCCCTTTATTGCAGCCCTTCTCTTCCTTTGGACCAATCTTTACTACATAGCCACACTGTTGTCTACCATTTATTAGTAAACTCTTTAAAAAATTTAGGTCCGATCTAAATAGTGGGGTCTTTTAGTATGAATTCAATAGATTAGTTGGGTCATCTATTTTACTATACATCACTCATTGATTAGCCACTTGCTTGTATCTTTTTTGTTGGAATTTTTAATCATACTTATATAATTTGATTGCTTTTATTTGTTTCTATTTTTATTAATTTTAAAAAAATAATAATAATTTGGAGAAAGATAATTACACATACAATTCACATTCAAATGTGTATTTTTTAGTTTATATTTGTGTAACTTATTCTTTCTAAAAATAGTAGATGGATTATTTTTTGTGACCACGTATAACATCCAAAGATGAGCTACCAAAATTTAGACAAAATGAGTCATTAACTAAATAAAAATCGATAAATATTAATTTATGTTATATGTTTTACCCTTAATATATAAAAAATGAACAATTGAATGTAAGTTTTGGTTTAGCTTTGTCATACTCTAGAATCACTTAAATAAATGCTAGCTATCATAATGAATAGTTTGAAGGGGCATGTGGCCAAATATAAATGAAATAATTTCTTAACTTTGAAGCTTCACATTTTTTACAACATCTCATACTTTCTAAAGTGATTTATTATGAATAATATTTATTCCGAAAGATTGAAAGATTTATTAAATATTAATTAATTTGAATCTTTTAATTGTTTAATTATTTTGAACTATCACAAAGAATTCTTACTATATAGCCACCCTGTTATCAGTGTTCGATTGTAATTGTATAAAACAAAATTGTAAGCCCCACTGCCAAAGCATTAAGAAGTTAAATGTTCTAATCCCTGGTAACAGTAATAAGTTTTAAAGCTTGCTAAGTTAATCCTAAATTTAGCTATGGGTAATGCCAACAGTAGATCAAATGCTTCTAATTTTGATGTCCAAACTTTATGCCGGAAACGTCTATCCAGACATCAGAAATGAAAATCTTATCGAGGGAGTTTTTTTTAAAACTTTTTTAACAAGATTTTCATTTCTGATATCCCGATAGACAAAGGTCTTTACGCCTACCAATTGCATTCTAAAACTATTTTTAGCAAATCCGTTTTCTTCCTATCCTGTATCCAGGCTGTTCCATGATAGCATATTTCTTTGAGGTATTCTATGAAAAGGTTCACGTGCATTGTCTAAGCTTATACATTTTGCATACATGTCTACCAGGACAATTGCAGCTACACCACCAAACAAAATTCCTACATTGTTTATTCATAATGTCCATACTCTATTCCAAAACTCCCATTTTTGCATAGGCTGGGAGATGTTGGCAAAGATTTACATCTGCTGATCGCATTCGATTGAAAGTTCTGAGCGCCTTTAATCAAACGCATTTTCTGCATATCCTGCAATCATAGCACTCCACGGGACCACATTTCTTTGAGGCCTCTGGTCAAACAGTTCAAGTGCCTTTGTCTATGCTTTCACATTTTTGCATTCATGTCTACCAGAGATTTTACAGTCATGCCCTTCCGTTATGTTTTGATGGATGTCTACCCTGTTCAGAAGCTCTACCCCCATTTTGGTACAGGCATGGAGTACTCTGCAAATAAAAATGGAGGTAGATGGAAATCTGTTTCTAGGCAGGAACATTTCGAATTTGAAAGTTAATGGTGAAGTTTATTTGTACGGAACTGACAATGATGGAATGTCTAAGTGAAAAGAATGGGCCAACATTCATTAAGCGGTCAAGGCTTAGTGTGCTGTTTAAGACCGACCATCTTCAACAATGAATTTTATTGATCCATGTAAAAGACAAATTTCCCTTCTTATCATATCAACTATTTATAATAAGACCTTAAAGGGTACCTTCAAATTCTTTATTATATGCAAAAGTTTCCCATTATCTTTAGCATCACCACTACTAGAAACCAATAATTTTTCCTCTATCACATTTAGAAAACATTAAGCCTGTGGACTTCATAACTAGCCACTAACCAATAATTTTTCCTCTATCACATTTAGAAAACATTAAGCCTGTGGACTTCATAACTAGCCACTAGTAGATGATTTATAAAGAAAGGAACATCTAATTCTAGTTCTTTTTCTAAATTCTGTAGAAATCCATTCTTATAATAAAATTCAACAAACCCTTTAACTATTTTTTTTCAAACAATTAAATAAATAAATTTGAAACAACAATTAAAGAAACATTAACTCTAGTGCTCAGCTATAAATTTCTACCTCAAAAAATCTTGATCCAATTACTTAGATTAATGACATCCTCAATGGCACTTCCCAACTGGTTCAGAATGTAAAAAATAATACTAATGCACAAGTTTGACATGAGACTATAGAATGACGTCTCCCTCTTTGCATGGTAAAGATTTAATTGTGCATGTATACTAAGACGGTAGAGAAAAGGAATGAACCAAGCTAAGATTTAAGTGACTACAAGAAGTTGAGATGGCTCAGGGAAAAAATACCCACACTAATTCCACTCATGGGAACGTGAAGCAAGAAATAATAATGAATACCTAAATACCGAAAGTTGAAATTCTTTTTTGTGCCAGCCCAATTGATAAATAAGACACAGACTAGTGTAGTTTACTATGCCAGTTGTTTTTTTCCCATGAATTAAAAGAGAGATTAATCTTGAAAAAGACAACATAAATTGCATACACTGAATTATCGACAATGTAGACGCAATTTCCATTACAAGAATAGGCAACATAAGTTTTAATGGAAGTCATAAAAGAAGCACATTCCATTGTAGAATCTCCCTTCTGATTAAGACCTCTCATTTAAGCAACCATAATAATTATTAGCTTGTATTCTCGTTTAAGCGAAGCACATCACATCGTAGAGATGGTAGTAAACAGCAGGCCAGTGGGGATCACAAGTGAAAGTAATTATGTGTAGAAGGAGGAGACGAATTTTATCTCTTCTAACAGCTAGTGACTTAACAATATGGCAAGCGTACAAATATTGAATATAGAGATGCTTATTCTGCAAGAAATCCATGGAGATGGGCGCACCACCATATATTCCAATGAAATAGACATCCCTAGGAACTGCATTAAAGTTCATCAGCCCACTAGGAAGTCCGCCATAGAAAGGAACAAGTTATGTCTCCACTAATTAAACAACACTAAATTCCTCATTAGATAAATATAGAAAAAATGGATTGCTAGGTGTATGAAGGATATTGTCATCACTGGGTATAACATTGCAATTAATCAAAAGAGGTGGAGCACAATCGTTTGGGTCATTAACACTCGATATATTCAGAAAATCGAAGGATGTATCAAGAGATAAATCATTATCATATTGTATGAAAGAAGTGTCGTCATCATAAATCATATTGGCAAAGGTAGTTAGATTGTTTATAATGGAGAACAATACATCCATGACTAAGATCTAGCAACAAAAAGCGTATATTGTAAGGTTTGGCTATGGAGATAGTCACCTAAGATCTAGACATCTAATGGAAAGCATACAACATGAGAAGATCAACATGACAAGAATAAATTATATTCTCATCAAGAATGCAATAGAATGGAATTGTGGAATTGAGATTACGAAGGAGACCCCTTGGTTATGTAGGCCAAGGTGAGACATAGGATAACATAAAATTATTCATGATATGATATACATAAAGTGATAAATTATTACCCACATAAGGTGGAAAATGTTAGAGAATATATAGCTATTAGTTGCTTTTTTACAACTAGTTATGCTTTTTTGCTTAAGTTCACTTAAGAGTGCTTATTTTTGTTGTGCACCTAGTTTAGCTTTTATGCATCTAGTTTACCTAGAGTTGAGCTTTATTTGGCTTCTCATGCTTGCACTTTACTTCTCCTAAAGTTAGCTCTATAATTTCCTTATAAACACGTCATTGCACAATTGTAATATAGCATTGATTTGTGCATCTCTCATTTGTGGAAGGTGTTCTTGGTTGTCATTTGATCTTGTAGGCTTGTGTTGCAAAATTCAACATTGTATTAGAGCTTTGAAACTTCAACAGAAAAGTGATAACCTGATAAGTCCACTAAAGGTGAAAATATCCTATGTGGTCCCTAAGTAAACTTAAGTAACATGCGTGATTAGGACCTAGGAGAAGAACTTACTAGGTACAATACTTAATCACACCAAAAACCCCCCTTTAGCGAAAATTAAGGAGAATGTACACAAATTCATGATGGGTCTCGGCTACAAGGCCATGTTAAGTAACCAAGTACAAATGCAAAGCAATCTCTCATAAACAGAGAAAGGGAGAAAACCAAGTGGGAAAAATTCATTCATCTCCAAAAGAGAGATGAAAATACAAAAGACTCTCAAAGAAGAATGAGAAGGAAAAAACCCTATGTGAGGAAAAAGTCCCCACATAAGAGAGAAGAGAGACCATGTAGCCCCACCCCCCTCACTGTAGAATGTGCACCAATTGTAGATGCTTGAAAGTGGATGTAGACGTTGGTCCATAATTGTCGAACAATGTTACTCCCTTTAGGAAGAAACAAAACCAAAGGTGTATGAATGAATTCTTCCCATTCCTAAAAGGAATATGGAGGAAGAAAAAATAAGACGTATACAGTCTTCAAAAGTTTCTCAAGTGTCCTCATGTTGATGTCAATAGTTGCCCCTTCCAAATTAGATGTTATAGGCCACATTGTTGAGTAAAGACAAGATTTCCAAGATCTAGTGAAGATAAATGTATAACAATATCCAAAGACTCAAGTATCCTCTCTGAAGATAAATATATGAGTAAGTAAACGAAGATGGGGAACCAAAAAGGGATCTTAAGATGCCACTTTTTTCTTCTAAAACCAACAAAATTTGAACTTCAACAAGAAAATGAAGATAGTTACACTTAAAATTTGAAGATGCAACAAGAACAAGAGTTGTAGTTCTCTAAACGTACTTTCTAAATTACTAACTTGTTTTGAAAATGGTGGAGATTAAGGGTTTCAAAAAGTAGGACCACACAAGGTGGTCCTATTTTTTCAATAGAAACATAACATAGCATCTATAGTGCTCCCCCCTAAAATGACAACTTTTTTTAGAATTTCTAAAATTGCTCTAGTGAGAAATTAGCTAATGCCATATAAGTTTATGCTAAATTTTTTGACTAATTTTTTAAAGAATATATGTTTTTTTACTAATTTTCAAAGTAGACACATTATAAAAAAATAAAAATTTGAGCGTACTCCCCCCTAAATTTTTTGAAAAATAATCAATTTTTATTTCAATATGTATAGAATGGAGTCTAATTTCTAAAAATATAATTTGTTTCAAAATTCTATGAGAGTAAAAATTCATGCCCAAAATAGCATATGTTGGTTTTTGACAAAAAACGGACACACAAACAAAAGAAATCGGAGATTAAAACCTTAAGATAATCAAAATGTGAAAAAACATTATATGGATGGATAGCTACTTAGAGAGAGCTTAACGTTATCATAATGTTTATTTTTGTTTGCATTGAAACATAGAACATGTTGGTTTTTGACAAAAAAAAAACACAAGTTAACAAAAGAAATTAGAGATGAATACTTTAAGATAATCAAAATTGTATTGTTGGATAGCTATGAGAGAACTTAATGTTATCATGTTGTTTATTTTTGTTTTCATTCAAACACATGCAGACCTAATGGAGAGCACAACCAAAAACGTGAGAAATTTTTTCATCATTTCAACACAACTCAAGCTTGAAATGGTCATCCAAGCCTTTGGGTTGGATGCCCAAGGCAAATTCCAAGTCAAAGGCTTGGTGCTTCCTAATGCAAACTAGTTGGCGAGCACCAAATTGAAAAAAATAATTTTTACATTTGGAGAATGTCAAATTTGGTGCTCGCCAAATGTATTGCATTAAAAAAATTTCCATCCGACTCTCTCTCTCTCTTCTTCTCTTTGACAGTGCAATATGTACATAAAATATAACATTTAGGAATAAGTCACATTTTAATATATTTTTTTTTCTCTTATACTTTAAGTTATATTTTATGTAAATATTAGCAAGATGTTTGAGAGTGGTTTCAAATATCTAAGAGTTATAATGTAGATTCTAAATTTTATAAGATCACATATATTTTCAGATAGGCAAATTTTAGTAATCAACATGCTCCTATTAGCATTATCTTTCTCTCTCTATCTCACTCCATCTCCCTAAAACTCTATACATGTCTCTCTCCCTCTCTTCTCTCTCTCACCTCTTTCTCCTCTCTTGATTTCTCTCACCCTCTATCTTGTCTTTCCTTTGTTCTTCTCTCTTTCTCTCTCTTATTATTTGTCTCCCCTCTCTCTCCATTCTCTCAATCACTACCTATCCCTCCCACCCTCTCTCTCCCCCTCTATCACTCTCATCTCTATTTGTACCCCTGTGTCTCTTACCCCTCTCTCCCTAGGTTCTAGATCTCTCACCTCTATATCTCTCCCCTCTCTGGTTCTTTCCCTCCTCCATGTCTCTCCCTGCCTCCTTACCCCTCTTTCTCTCTTTGTGAACTTCTATATCTCTACCTATCCCCTCTCCAGGTCTCTTAATATCTCCTTGTCTATCTCTCCCTACCTTCCTCCTTGGCCCTCTCTTTCTTTTTGTTCTTATTTCTCTCATTTTCTCTCTCCCTCCACTCTCTTGATCATCAGCTCTCCCTCCCTTGTATAGAGTTTAGGGTTTAGAGTGTACGATATATGGTTGAGGGTTGAGGGTTGAGGGTTTAGGGTATAATAGTGATAATACATGGTTTATGGTACATAGGGATAAGGGTATTAATCATATTGATACTTCCCTCTATCTCTCCCTCTCCCTCTCTCTTCTCTCTCACATCTCTCTCCCCTTTCTAGGATGAGACATAGAGATGGGGAGGGATAGTTCGTGATTAAGATAGAAAGAGAAGACATAAATAATGAGGGGGAGAGAGAGAGAGAGGGAGGGATAGAGATGGGTGTAAGAAAGAAAGGTGAGTTATAGAGGAAGAGAGGGTGGAAGAGACCTAGAGAGGAGGCCCAGAGGGAGATGGGTCTAGAGTTTTGCGGAGATAAACAAAGTGAGAGAAATATGACAAAAGCACGTTGATTACTAAAATTGACTAAGTCTAATAATTTATATGATCTTCTAAAACCTAGAATCTACATTATAACTCCTAGATATTTGAAACCACTCTCAAACATCTTGTCAATATACACATAAAATATAACTCAATGTATGCATTGAGAGAGAGAGAGAGAGTTAGTAGATAGGAAAATCATTTGGTGAGTGCTCTATTTGGCACTTACCCTATTTGGTTCTTTCCAAATAGGTTTCGCATGACCAAACCTTAGACTTGGCATGCCAAATATGGAAAGTGCCCTGTTTGGTGCTTTCCAAATGCCTTGATGTGGGCAAAAAAGAAAGTGTCATCTTTTTGGTCCCCCATCTTGCTATACATACCCCAACCTCCTCTGAATGTTGTTCCAAAGTATCCACACTCATGTCAAATTATGAAGAATGATCATGCAAAGAAAGAAGAAGAGGGTTAAAGTGTTCCCTCATAAAAACTAGAGAAGATTAATATCATCAATGGTGTGTCCCAAATTTGTAAATAGGATTCCATAAACAAACTTGCAATGTCTATCAAGTAGTCATCCCAAGGCATTGTATGTGGAAGAAAATGCATATCCTATTGCATTAAATCACAAGAAGCCAAAATTGTAGCAATACAAGCATAATTAGAAGCAACAATAGATGTGATCTCAATAGGAGGATATGGAGCACAAGGCTCGAGAACTATATCACATGTGAGAATACCCAAGTTCAAGTAACCAAAGTTCTCCTTAATATTTGAATCCACACTAGAAGTATGATCATCATCTAAAGGCTCAAAGTCATCAATAGGAACAAAGTATGAAAAGGAGTATGACCAAGATGCATGATCCACCACCCTTGTAGAAATGATAACTTCAATCTCCATGTATTTGATGATAACTGAATCAGGAGTGAACTCCATAGTTTCCTTATTGCACCATAAGTGATTTGATAGATGTAAAGGAGATTGTTTGTCAAGTGAGGTATACAAAAAACATAATTGAAAGTGTCATCCCCAATATCAATAGATCCCTTCCCACTTACATTCATATACGTATGATTACCCATGAAGATAGGTGGCATGTTGCAAGGCTCAAATGAAGAGAACATTGATTGCAAAGATTCCATATGATGAGACGCTCTTAAATCTAGAATCCATCTCCCTAAATCATGACCTATAGTAGTACAAAGATCTTGTCCTTTGTTCATACTTGTCTTAAAAGTGTGACTCTTTTCCTTGTCAAGTTCTATTTCTATGGAAGAAGAAGTTGAAGTGCACGTGCTAGATGGAAATCGATTCTATTCTTCTCAAGAAGATGCTTCAGTTCATCAATATCCTTCTTATAAAAATAGTGTTCTTCATGTGTCATCTTCTTGCTATATGCACAAG
Organism: Cryptomeria japonica; assembly: GCF_030272615.1. Classification (NCBI taxonomy): domain Eukaryota; kingdom Viridiplantae; phylum Streptophyta; class Pinopsida; order Cupressales; family Cupressaceae; genus Cryptomeria; species Cryptomeria japonica. Next base: position 29,097,033 of record NC_081415.1, on the reverse strand, counting down.
TAGACTTTTGTTTCTTAGACAATTCCCCTTTAGGAGAGGAATTTATAGATGTGTATTGTGTTTTCTTCTTAGGTTTGTTCTTAGATTGCTTCTATTTCTTATCGGATCCTATCTCATGAGTAGCCATTAAAGAATGTGACTTGGATGACTTGAGAATACCTATTGTGATTGATTTTTCTTTTTCAAGCATCAACTTATCTATGAATGAATCAAATGATGGTGTAGTATAGGCACTCCCCATATTCAACCGATGAGTTTGGAAACTAGAAACAAAAGTTGCATACTTTAAAGGAAGCTTGTCCAACAAATTCAAGACCAATTGTGCATCCTTCTTATCAATGTCATAATTTTTGAGTTGTGCTCTTATTTCATTTGCCTTAATTGCATAGTCTTGGATTGTATCAGAATTCTTAAGATCAAGAATAGTGAGGTCATTATTAAGTTTTTATCCTCATCAACTTTGTCATACAATTGAACATAAATTTATCCCAAGCTTCCTTAACCGTTCAACACTTATCAATATGAAAGATAAGATCAATTGATACATTTTCTTAATATTCCAAGAGCCATAGTATTTTTTATGAGACAATCCATTTTTATACTATGATCTAATGGTTCTTGAATGTAGTGAGTTAATTTGTTTTCCATTAGTTTACTCCTGGCATTTATTTTCCATGTTGCATAATTATGTGGAGTTAAAAGAGGAACTTAGGATGACCCATGGCTTAAAATCTAAATAGCACAATCACACAACACAACCTCCCAAATTCACTCAATCAAAGAAACCCCCAAAGAAAAATATTTCCACCTAATACTTAGTGTGATTAAAATAGTCGCTTGCAAAACAAAGGCTAAGTGGACTTCTAATTTCAATGCTTGCAATTACCAAAATTAGGCTATATCAAACTATGATTTATGCATTGAGATTGCCAAAATAAGCCAAATAAGGCAATGTGTTGAAAGTATAATTTATGACTACAAACAAATAACACCAATGTGAAGTACAAAAAAATTATGCACTTTCAAAAAAAAAGCCCTTGAAAAGGAGTTCGTATGAGCCCAAATGGAGCCCTCGAAGTTGCAAAAATGAGGATTAATCAACAACACATATGAAAAATTGTATTTTCTATTAAAAAAATAGGCACAAAAAATAGAAAATAACTACACCACGATGAAGAGCACAAAATTCTACCCCAGATCAATAAAATTGCATTGAAAAAGGAGGTCATGAGCTTGAAGTATCACCATCTGAAAATTGCATATCAAACTAAAAATGCAAATGGAGAGGGCCAAAAAATTTTAGGCCTCTAACATTAACATGGCATCACTAGAGAATATTCTATGGGTGCCTATTTATTATTGCAAAAAAAAATCATTTTTATAAAAAAAATGGTAGTGGGGGGCCTATATGGCCTCATCCCACACCCCAAGATTACACCCACTCAGCACACCAAGGCTACGAGATTCAGCTGCAAGACTGAAGTCTCCTACACTTTTGGCTTTGCAAGACCAAGGTGGGTGCACCTAAGTAATGCCCAAATAACTTATCGCTTCCCACACTCAAGGTATTACATATTATAGTAGATATCCCAATATTTATATGCTAAGGAAAGTGTATGAAGTTTAGATTTGGCTACAATCCTGGCTTTTAAGCTTTCAATCAGCACTTGGGATGAGTTTCTACACTAAGCCTACTCGTATGAACTTTAAATAAAAGAGATTTTAAGAAAATAAAACTGCTTATGAAAGATGGGTACAAGCCCATAACCAGTGCCTTTAAAGGGCAGCAGAGTCAACTTACAACATGTATCTATATGATACCCAAACAGATTACCATGCAACCAATGAGCTCACAATATCAATTCATTACATCAATATTATCCTTCCTAGTTTTATTACAGCCATCCTTAAATATCTCACATTCATATATCACCATTTCCTCATCCACTGAGAAGCATTTTAATCTCCTCCTTGAAGAGAAGCAAAAACAAGATGAACACCTAAACTTGCAGGGAAAAAACAAAAGACCTTTGATCATTTCATTTTAGAAAATAGTGCATATACATAAGAGAGACAACTACAATAAAACATTTAGATTTGTTTGTATTCCAATTACAAACTATTTGAAGATATCAAAATGACTACAAACTAAAAAGTAAACTCTAGCTTACATTAACTTCTGCAATGCTCACTTGAGCCCAAAATTTGAAAAAAAAATAAATCTAGAACCTCTTTGAGAATGAGGAGAAAAAGTGAATAAGAAGATGTAAACAAAACCCTAGAGAAGCCATAGAATGCATCCCATTGACCTGTGGATTTTTAGGAATTTTAAATTCCTTGTCTTCAAAATCTGCACCTTCTATTGGATTTTAAAATTTTAAAATCTACACCTTGAGCCTACTAAAGATTTCTTGAGAATATGAAAAAAAACACTTCAGCAGTTACTTGTCATATTCAACAACCTGCCCTTTGACCAAAGATTTCCATTTCCGGTTCACTGCCTCTCTTTGTTAGTAGCATTCTTTTTCTCTCTGTCCAGAAATAGGAATATCCCCCTGTCACTTTCTACATTTTCCCATTTTTAGCTGTAAAACATTTCATTCTTCTGGATTTTACTTCTCAACACATTTGACCATACTACCCAAGAAAAAGGGATATTTCCTCCATCATATGGGTATAAGGAGCTTTCAAGAAATTTACAACCACACTGTTAATTCCTTTTCCATTTTCTCACTTTTATGTTGCCTGAAGAACACCCCCTTTTCATGAGGCATTGGTGCCTTGATATTTCCAATGAATTTTTCCAACGTACATAATCCTCCTCTTTAAACCCATTCACTATTACCATCCAAAATATAAGATTCCATAACAGTCCTACCAATTTATTGATAAAAATTCCACAAACTAGAGAAAACAATACACATACCCCCCCCCCCCCCCCCCAAACGCAGTATATGCTTTGATCATCACGCTCATTCTTCAGTGTTGTAGTTCTATCAACAAAACTATAAATCAATCAGCCCCTTCTAAACTCATAAAACTATCGATTTACTTGCCTCTCTTTATTTATGCTTTGGTAGGGGTCGGTATCTTTTTCAAGGCCTCCTTTCACATGCACATTGCACCTTTGCTTACTAGGTTCATATGTGCATTCAATGTGTTGATCCCTCTTCTGCATTTCGTGCCACAATGGAATTATATTTTGCATTGATCTCCCTTTCCGTTGCCCATCTTTCCCACCAATGCGTCATATGCTTCCATCCGTGATTACACTGCATCTCTTTTTCATCTTGAATATCATATGATTCAAGTGCCATCACCACATATACCATTACTTGAATCTTTTATTATCGATCCCAACCTTCAATTTGGATGTGGGAAGAATGTTGGGTCAAGTTGTGAGATTTGGCTTTAACCCACCCATCGCATTTTCTTGAGAACCTCTAAAGCCTTTGCAATGAATGCAGTCGGTACACCCTGCAATTATAAGATTTCATTTCTATGATGCATCCCGAGAGGCTCGCATGCCATGTTAATGCCTCCACATTTGGTATATGCACCTGCAAGAGCGTTGTATTCGCAAAATTTGACAAAACTCATCCATCCATATCTCTACATTTTAGTTTCTTCATCTTTCAATCAGTTGAAGATATGAGATTTTCACAATCCATAGAATATTTATGTGAGAAAATATCTGGAATCAATTGTGTGCGAGTTTTTTGGATCAACGTGTCGGATCACACTTTATGATCCATCATTAGGATGAATGAGAGCACATGAAGCAAAAGATTGAGAGAGTGCAGACCAGGAGGAAGTTACATGCAAAGAAGGGGAAGCAAAGGAACCAATAAAATAAACTAAAATACAAAAAGAAAATAACAAAAATCAAATTAAAGAAAACAATTAAAAAAATATATAATAAAGAAACAAAGAAACAAAGAATGTATAGCAAAGGGAATAAACAAATAAGAATTTAAAAAGACAACAAAAATGTGTGTATATATATATATATATATATATATATATATATAAAGCAAAAAAAATAAAAAAAATGAAAACAAAAATAAAAAAAAGAAACCAAGCAAATACAAATGAATAAATAAAAATAGAAAGAAAGAAAAGGAATAAAACCAAAAAATAAGGATATATATAAAGGCAAGCAAAAAAATGAATAAATAAATATAGAAAGCAAGAAAAGAAATACAATCGAAAAACAAGATTAAAAATAATAAGACTATATATATATATATATATATAAGCCAAAATAACAAAAGAGGGGGGAAAAGAGAAAAAGGTCAAAGAATAAAAAATAAAAGAGAAATAAAACTAAAGAAAGACAACACAAAACAAAGCAAGAAAATAAAAAATAATAACTAAAGGAAAAATAAATGAAAGAAAAATAACAATGAATAAAAGTGAACCTAAATACCAAACCCAAACAAACACAAGGCAAGCAAAAAGATGGGGATCCTTAAAATGCTTACCATTAGGGCTCATCGAATTTGTGACGAGGAATACTTAAAACCTGAATTGAACCACCTGTGTAAGGTTTTCATGTTGAATGGGTATTCTTCAAAACAAAATTCCAAATCCTTCAACCATGTAGAGTCTTGGCTTATTTCGGATCCTAAGCCCTCTCATCCTTCTATCTCTTTGAATGGATCCCTTCCCTATAAATAAGGTATTTCCCACAAAATTAGCAAGATCCTTCTTAGGAAAGGCATTCAATGTGCCTTTAAACCATGTGCAACTATTAAAGGTGCCTTCCTCCCCTCAAGGACCCTAGAGACATTTTATGTGATGATTTTACAAGGTGGTTTATTCCTGCGGTACCCCCTATTTTGGAGAAACTGATCTCTCATTCTCCACCCATATCAAGGAGCATTGCATGGATATCAAGCATGACCGGGTGTCCCAATCTGCTCTTGATGATCACTCCTCTACTAAACACCATATTTACGTGGTGAACATACAAATCCAATTCAAGGAGGACAATTACTTCAAAAGAAAACTTTTGGAGGCCATTGAGATCCATAATCATCCTGATAACTTGAACAGAGATGATGGTTGGAGTTTGAGTCGTGCTTGGCACAGAGATTACTTTAGTGGTGAATATTTTCCAATGGCAAATTTTTCACGTCGGCCATGTCGGAAATGGCGAATATTTTGTACCGATTGGGGGGGCCATGTCGCCAGAACATTATCAATTTTTGTCAAAGTCACGGCCCGATTGCCATATGTTTTATGCAATTAAATGTTTCTATGTGATGATTTCGCCAATACAATATATGGTGGACACACGGTAAATTTAATTGTTTCACCTACACTCTCTGAGGTTGCCTTAATAGATGACCTTAATTCGCCTATAGGCATGTGAAGATTTGTTAGCCAGGGGGACCCAATTCGCCTGACATCTTGCCGACGCGTGTCTCCATTCACCCCAACTTTTTCCAACTATATTGTATTCGCCTATTATTTGGACGACCTATAATTGCCTCAAAAATTACATAAGTCATATTTGGACGACCTATAATTGCCTTGAAAATTACATAAGTCGTGTTATAGTTACGCGAGATTCGCCAAATATTTGTATACCATATAAAATTCCTGCGGAATTCACCATATAAGGATTGGTATAAATACATGCAAAGATCAAATCTATCTCAACACAATCTGGTGGGTTCTAGGCTCTGAATTCTGATCAATAGTGAAGTTTTAGACCAAGGAAAATCATTGTTGTTGACTGTATTGGTGACTGCTAGTGACCTAAAGCCTAAAGGTGAGCAATCATATTTTTGAAGTGGTATATTATACATTATAGTCTATTATTGCTTCTTCAGCAAATTGATATTTTTTTGGCAGCCTTTATTTCATTGGAGATGTCGAACAGGAAGAGGGGTAGGAAACCTAAATGTGGGGAAGGCTAGGAGAGGCCAACAAAAAGCAGAACATTGTCTTCGTACTTTGGCATTGGAAAAGATTGTGGTACTGGTGAAAATCAAGAAGGTACATCATCACAAGTACAAGTACAAAATTTGCCACCTGCACTGCATGTTGAAGACGGCAGCGAACCTGATATCTCAGATTAGGATGATCTTGAAGAAGATTATCTGGTAGATACCCAAGTTAGCTGGAATGATATAATCGACTTGGGTGATGCTGCCATTGATGATAATGCACGGAAGGGAAAAAGAAAAGCCATATCAAAAAAGGGTGAACCACAATCAAAAAAGGATCGGGAGTGGGATATGTCAGTGAGAAATTTTCAAATTAATTGGGCATCAAAGTATCATTCATTGAACTAGTGGAGAATCCAATTGAAGGCGAGCCTCCAATAGAATGCGGGTGAAAGATTTGCACTTGGAAACATAACAAGGAAATTAGGTTGTAGCTAAAATTTGTCACCATAGAAAAGCATATGGGTAAAGTTTATGAAAAACAAATGATAGACAGGGTTGAAAAACTAGTGATAAGATGGAAAACAAAGGATGAATGTAAGCATGTGAGGAATTTCGAAGAGTATTATTTTCATGAGAAATTATAGACGAAGCCTACTGAAGTTAAAGGTTCTATTGAAGCTATTTTTGGAAAAGCAATGCAAATAGAACATCTGGGGAAAGCTATTCAGTTAAGCGTTGTTTTTCATATTTTGAGCAGAGGGCGTGCTATGATAGATTTCCCATCAATTAGTGGTTTATTATACTTTTTGAAAGTTCCTAACTATCCTAATAAACACTGGTCAGTAAACAGTGGATGGGAATGGGCAAGTTGTCTTGCTGAGGTTGAAAAAGAAGATGTACAGGAAAAAATAAGAGAGTCAAACTTCATTGCATTTTCTTTAGACGAAGTTACGGCAGTAGACAATACTTCATGGGTATGCATGCATGCTTATACTGTAAAGAATCATACCTGCCAACCTCATCTACTATCTGTTGCTAAAATGAAGGAGAGTACGACAGCGGAAAATTTATTTCAACTAGGAAAGAGAAGTTTAATTGAATATGGAGGTATGGATGACATGACGGTAGCCAAAAAATTGGTTTGTGTTGGAGCAGATGGAGCTTCAGTAATGCAAGGTCACATGAATGGTCTTTGTACAAAGATTGAAACTTCATTTACACCGTACATTACTGCAACTCGGTGCATGGCTTACAAATGAACCTAGCTTTTGGAATTGTGAGCAAGTTTGCTTCGGTTAAAAAAAATTGAAATTTTATTCAGAGAGCTCTACTCACACTTCTGTCGAAGTCCCAAGTGATTTATGGAATTTCAACACTTTGTTGATGGATTAATTGATGGGAACAAGCTTCTCAAGGATAATGATACCAGATGGATCTCTTTGGATGGTCCAGCGCATTGAGTGTTTTCAGAATATCCATCCTTGATTGGACTATTTCACACAACTTGCGACAAATTAGATCAACCAAAATTTCCTGAACTTCTTGGCAGGTTAAGTAATTTAGAGACACTCTTAACTTTAGCAGCTCTTCTGCCCATGCTAGAGGAAATGAGGAATATTATGAAGGATGCCCAAAAAAGAGCTTTGTATATTGCAGAATATGCTACACTGTGTAAGATGACATGCATGACCCTCGACAATCTCTATCGAAATCAACCAACACTATCTGATGAAAAATTTGTTAAGTGGCGGACACTCACAGATTTGAACAATCCTAATAACTTTTTACAAATTGATGCAGATGGAGAGGTAGGTGCCAATGTATAGGGAGTTGAGATACCAATGCACTTCTATGCCATGGTCAACCCCGAGGAACTAGGAAAGCGCCCCAGGAAGAAACTAGCAAGAGTTACAAAGGAAGATTTCGACAAGATTGTTGAGACTGTAACTACTTCTATGAAGAAAATTGCATATGATCTTTCCTCACAAATTAGAAGCAGATTCCCTCCTGACAACCTACTCGAAGCCATGTCTATTGTGTTTCCTCATTATTGAAGCCTCAACAGTGCATCTGATTTTTGAAGTAAGCTACTGACTTTGGTAAAACAATTTTGCATATCCAGAGAATTTAATGGAGTAACTATAAATGGAATATTAGACGAAACTCATCTTCAAGAGCAATCATCTCATTTTGCATACACTATGAAAGAACAATATGCCAAAATGGAGAACCCCCGCGAAGAGGGATCAATAACAAGGCTTTGGAAATATATAGCTAAGAACGCATCCTTGCGTGATTCAATGCCAGAATATGTGAAGCTTGCTAATTTATGTCTTACCATGATATTGGGTTCGATGGAAGATGAGAGAGTTTTCAGTGCTTTGGGGTTCCTAAAATCAAAGCTAAGAAACAAACTAGACAAAAATTTGGAAAATTGCTTGAGTCTCTATACACCTAGGTATGATGTCCACACTTTTCCTTACGATAGGGCACTACAAATCTGGAGGTCCAAATATGAAAGAAGAGGTTTGGGCAACACTTCAAACCAAAGTGTCAGTGGGACTATTGGACGTACTGGTAGCATTGAGATGCAGTTCGGTGAAGATATGCAAACTCGGATTCAAAGTGAAGAAACCACAAACGAGAATCAAGAAAGCACTGAATTTGATGAGGATGAATGGCAACTATAAGAGATTGGTATTTATTAATCTTATTACTGTATCTCATCATTCATATTAAAAAAGAATATTACTTTTTGCAATTAGAATTTACTATTGATTTGTAATTGTATTTTTCAACTTTCTATTTCTTGATTTAAAATAGCATAATAAAAAAAACCATAATGTGTTTATTGATATAGAGATGCTTATTGTTTATCTATACATGTTTGAGTCTCAAATTTGTGTGACACATTTCAGGACCATATGATACAATTCATTCAATAGTAATACACATGTCGAGAACTTATATTTTCATTAATTCTTTCAAATTATAGCCATATGATACAATTCATTCAATAGTAATACACCAATCTATGTGATTCTCCATGCCAATTGCAAAAGTGAATACAAAGTTTCAGAACCCTTTGCAAAACTGCAAATGACCCTAAATTGCAAGTTTGCAACATGTGAATATTGAACATCAAAATCACAAACTCAGTACATATTTATATGGCCATCACAGGCCGTATTAGTAATTTAACATCTACTACATGTTTGATGTCTCCTGTTCAAAAAACAAAGTTCAAAATTAAATATTAATTCATGCCATGACAAATTAAACATAGATAATAGCAGTGCCTAAAACCTACTAATCAGAAATAGAGAAATGCATAAATGTTAAAGCAAGGGAGAATTTGAGAATACAAATTTACTAGCTGAAGTTTTGCACTGTGCATCATAGATTCATAGGCTGGATTAGCAAAATAGCAATAGCGAGTGCTGTTTTTTTCCTATTCATAAAATAGATTCATAGGCTGGATTAGCAAAATAGTAATAGTGACTGCATCATAGATTCATAGGCTAGATTAGCAAAATAGCAAACAGAAAAAACATAAAACCTTGAAATTAAGAATAAAAGAAGAAAATTGTGCAATACGTACTATGATTCTTAAGAATTGTGTGCCAGTTTTTGTAGGGTGCTCCACTCTTTGTCTGATGGAAGGTCAATATTTTGTAAACTATGGAAAGTCAACTCCAACTTCATCAACATTCCATATTTAGAAGATTTACTTGACATCACTGTTTCATCCAATACCGAATTTAGAGTTGTAAATGGTTGGATGAATTCCAAAAAGCTTTTGGGAGTTGTGTCCTTTGGAAGAAAGTCCAAATCAGACTTCATTTTTATCTCCATGCTTTTTTTGTAAGCTTCTTCTCCAATCAATTTATTTGATGTGTCAACAGGCTTAGGCAAACCAAGTTTAATCAAATTATTTTTCTTTTCTTGCAGGTTCACTATCTTTTTTACACAACTGTCCATAACTTCTTATGTTTCCCTTAGCTTCTGGAATATTTGAATGATAGCTGATGTCTTAACTGTGGCATCAATGTGGCTCTTAATTCCCTTGGATGCCAAGTAGTTATCACTGGAACTGTAGACTACTTTAAGAATCTTTTTTGCCATTTCCTCTTTTGAATAAACATGTGTGCTCTTCTCATAGTGCCCTTTGATTTTTTTAAAAAATTGTCTCATACTTTCAGTCAATTGAAACCATTCACACAACTTCTCACTCCTCTACATTATTTGCCGCCAAATGTTTTCTTGTATATACTTCGTTGTATTTTTCATATTATCTTTCAATCTATCCTCCAAAGTTTTTATTTTATCATTTGCATTATGCAGGTCTTCTTTCATTTGTGCACATTTTTCTCTTTCTTCCTTTACTTCCTCTTACAAATGTTTTTCTTTTTCCTTCCCATGATCCAATAGGTCCTGTAATTTTCTCATTTCGGCAACAGCAGACTCATAACTTTTGTATAATTTTTGAAAACTGGTTTTTTCCTCAACAATTTTTTAACTACTTTTAGCCAATTTTGCTGTCAGGTCCTTCAATTCTAAATCCTTCTTCTCCTTCTCTGCAATTTCTACTGCAAAGCCCGAATTTTTTATCCAATATGTAAATCATTGCACTTGCTATCTGCTGTTTTCCTCCTTGATTTTTTGTTTTCCGGGTCTGCCTGTAACTTTTCTATTTGTTTCTCCAGTTTATTTTTTTCTCTCTCCAATTTTTTCTATTTATTTGAGTGAAATAATTCTCTTTACATTCATGCAAAATTGATTTGGGAATAGATTTGTTAGATGGATTAGCATATTTTAGGTAGAAATTGTAGGACCTCCTATTTTGGATGCCCTGGCCCTCCTCTATTGTCCTCTCTGTGTGCATTTGCAATGCCATAATTTGTGATGAAATTTCTTCTGTTGAAATGTTTTTGTCAGCTACAATTTCCTCCATCTCTTTTTTAACCTCATCCCAGGAGTCCATGTTTCTAAGTTTTTCTAGCAATGGTTTACTTTCATGTTGACATAACGCTGAAGAGTTCCCATTTTTCTTAAGCCTTGCTTTAACTACACCGATTGGATCATACTGCCAAAGATCCTCATCACCAAAGTTAAAAACCGTCAAAAAATCATGTGCCACATTGAATGTTTTTCTCTCAAATGTGAACCCTCCACATGAGAAAGGCAAGGAGGGAAATATGCTCTTCTTTTGCTGACCATGGAAGTGTCTATCTGTGCTCTCCAATTGTCGTACATACTCTAATGCAAATACCCTGTCTGTCACATGTATTGGAAGTCTGTATGGTTTTACTGCCAATCTGTAAAACCTTAACATAGTGAATTCTTCCATGAAGAACCAGTCAGCCAATTCTATTTGACTTTCGAGTTGAATGCAATCTCTACAAGACACAGGCAACCTAGGCATTGGAGTGCTTGTAATTTCATTATACATTGGTGCCAAAAAGAAATCTACAAAATGGTTGTAGTTCTTTCTGTTATCATGCATCCTTATCTTTGGGGTCCAATCATATGTTGGACACTCTATTCTCTTCCCAGACTTCTCATCAATCTTATAGCTCACAATTTGAAGCTTGTTGGTCTTGAATATTGCATGATACTTGGATAGGAGGAGATAGCACAAGTAGGATGAGAACCTAAATGTCTTACAGGAACCTTTTTGATCATCAGTAATTGTTTTTGCATGGATTTTACAATGTACTCAATAAAATTATATCTTCCTAGTTGACCTGCACAATGGATATTTTAAATCATTTCAAGAAGGCTTGCACCCACTTCCCTATCATTTTCCAGTCCTAGGCAAAACGATAGCAAGGAAATAGTATCCCTAACCCAGGGAACAAAAATGTTAGAATCATAAGGAGGCTTATGATTCTAATCCAACACAATACTAGTACCAATCTTTATTAGACCTTTGATAAATGAATCTCTGCAACTTGGATCAAGACTCTCATAATTCCCTGCCAGCTTTTCAAGGTCAATTTGGACGTTTGAGTTTTGGGCTTCAAATCCTAGGTTCAACAAACGAGCAAATTCTCCTTCGTTTATGGATAGAATTTCTTGTTTTGTATTTTTATTGACAATTGCTTTTTTATCTTCATCAGAATTTTTGGTGTAGACCATGACAAAATCAAGGTAAGGGAATACTTTAGGTAACACCATGCTTCCCAATCCAACATCCCACGATGTGATTTTATTTGTTTTTTGTTTTAACATTGAGTTGAAAACAGTAAATTTTGCACTGGATGCATCTGCCGCCTTACTAGACAATGTATATCTAATATCTATGATACACTTTTCACCATGGATAGCAGGGTCATAAATATCATGGTATTCATCAGTGAAACGTGGTGTTTTAACCAGTTCGGTTAGGTGCATTTTGTTTTTCACTTGGCTTCTTGTTGAAATACTGCTTCCCATTTTCCCCATTACTATTATTGTTAAAAATTTAAAATAATGCTAGATAAAAACCTGAAAATGCTAACCCTCAAATTGGACCATGAGATTTCCAAAAGCAAAAAATGCTAACCCTCAAATGTAGGTGTTCTAGATTTTACCCGGAAATTGGAATTTCTAGTTCACTAGATTGGCGCAGGCAGTCTCTGTTGCAACTTACATTCCTCAATCTAGTAGTTGTTTCTGAATCTCCCTCGATTTATAGGTTTGTCAAAGAAATGAAAGATGATTATGATTTATTTTGAAAACTCTGAAAAGTAGAAAAGTAAAACCTAAAGGGCAAAATATCTAGAATCATGTTGTAATTTTATTAATTACTATTAATAACTATTCAATGCCAGAGGAAAAAACATTCATTACTTCAGTATAAATTTTGAGGACATTAAAAATCATGTTGTAATTTTATTAATTATTATTAATAACTATTCGATGCCAAAGGACAAAACATTCACTACTTCAGTATAAATTTTGAGGACATTAAATGTAATACGTTCAATTCCAGACGAAGTTCTCCCAAATGTGTTCACTTCCCACATTCGGGCCAAAATCCACCCTAAGCCGTTGATCTTTTCTCATCTAATGAACGAGGGACCAAGGTACTGTTGTGACTTTACGGGTCTATTTTTAAGTCTGTTTAATAATTGTAAACTTCCACCCGAAAAAGTGCTTTATAGAGTTACTTATATTTAATTAAATTTAAAACGTTTCAATTCCAGGCGAAGTTCTCCCAAATGTGTTCACTTCCCACATTCGGACCGAAATCCACCCTAAGTCATTGATCTTTTCTCATCCAACGGACGCGGGACCAAGGTACCTGTTGTGACTTTATGGGTCTATTTTTAAATCTGTTTAATAATTTTAAACTTCCGCCCGAAAAAGTGCTTTAATGACTTAATTATATTTAATTAAACTTAAAACGTTTCAATTCCAGGCGAAGTTCTGCCAAATGTGTTCACTTCCCACATTCGGGCTGAATTCCACCCTAAGTCGTTGATCTTTGCTCATCCAACGGACGATGGTACCTATTGTCAGTTGTTGTGGGTTCCATGACTTCTGCCAATTTTTAGGCACGTCACCATACTCATGTCACTTTTTCGAGTAAAGTTCTTAGAAATCTGTTCACTTCCCACATTCACCCCGAAATCCACCCTAAGTCGTTGATCTTTGTTCATCCGACGGTCAATGGTACCTATTTTAAGATGTAGTGGGTCCCATGACTTCTGCCATTTTTCTGGCACGTCACCATAATCGTGTCACTTTTCGGGTTTGATTTGTAGTCTATTTAATCATTTTAAACCTCCGCTCGAAAAATAATTAAATATAATTTAGTTTATAGACTTAATTATATTTAATTACATTTAAAATGTCCAATTCCGAGTGAAGTTCTTAGAAAGGTGTTCACTTCCCACATTCGGGCCGAAATCCACCCTAGTCATTGATCTTTGTTCATCCAACGGTCCATGGTACCTATTTTAAGATGAAGTGGGTCCCATGACTTCTACCATTTTTCTGGCACGTCACCATACTCGTGTTACTTTTCGGGTCTATTTTTAAAGTCAATTTAATCATTTTAAAATTCCACCCGAAAAAGAGATTTATAGTCTATAGACTATAGACTTAATTCTATTTAATTAAATTTAAAATGTGCAATTCCGAGCAATAGTTTGAGATAACTATTAAATATAATGTTAATATTATTTGTAAAAATTTGAATTTCAAAAATAGTATAAAACATGAAACTTAGTTTCTAGAATAAAACAAATAACTAAATATAAATATAAATTTTGATATACAATTTGAAAGGTAAAAGTTTAATATTAAAAAGAAAACATTCAATATTAAATCTAAAATATTAATTTAAAGTTTAACAAAATTCTTTGAAAATATGTTTATGATATATAATTTTCAAAAATAGTTTAAAAACGTATAAAAAAGTTCAACATAAATTTAGTATATTAATTTAAAAAAATGTACAACTGCAGTCCTCAACCTGTTAAGGTGAGCAAATTTGGAAAGTACAAATGCCAAGGTGGCGATTAATTGTTGCAGAAGGAGTTGCCTCCGGCATGTCACACGAATGGAGGAAGGGGAGGATGGCAGGAAATCTTTTTCCTGATCTCATGGCATTAATGTCTTATCATGCACATTCATTACCCGGCCTATAAGATGGAGGCAGATTTTTTTACCTTTTGATCTGTGTACCACTTTTTGCTTTGAAGTAGCTGTAGAACAAATCTGTAGTTCATAGAATCGTACCTTTTGTAAGACATTTTTTGTAGGAAGTGATTTTGAAATTGCAGGTGACAATGGAGGCCAATTTCATACTTCGAACAGACAAGAAGTTGGTGCCCTTTTTGGGCAAAGTATCTGATAAACAAATGCAAGGATTGTTCAGGTTTAAGGAGGAGAAGTTGTGGGTGGTAGCTCGACTGATGCTTGCGGAGGAGGTGGCACATATCAGTCACCAGTATCGAACTAACATGGAGGTTTACTCTTTGATTATGGCGTGGGCCTATGAATTTGAACCAGAGGTGGAAAAGGTAAAACTCACATTGGTCAAATTGATTGATGGGGAGTTTTTGATGAACCTGGATTCAATCTTGGAGTGGGTGGTGTCAGGAGTTGGCATTCGAATTAAGGGGACGACTAGGAGGAATTGCTTCCTTTTATTCGTGGCCCAGAGGATGAAATCAAATACCAGTGCCGTGAACGAGCCCAAGTGGGGTGGGAAGCGATGAAACTCTTTGTGAAATTAATGAGGGTGGATGAAGTCCTGAAGGCTTTGCATGTGGTGGCAAGGATGGAGGTTGGTAGGGAATTGAGAGATAGGGTTGAAGAAGGAAGGGCCATACAGCTACTGGCAAGCTTGTAGGGCGACCTCGACTTCGGGTGCCTAAACTGCATTCCAAAAATGACAGCTGAAGCGAAAATAGGGAAAGCCAAAGCATCGACCTTCGAGGAGGGAAGGGACTGGGAGGAGGCAACCCAGGGGGATAATGAGACTGAGTGAGCGGCCTATCAGCAATGAACTAGTTTTTTTGTCTACTTGCTATAAGCTATGGGCGAATTTTGTATCTTGAAACTTTTGAATTAATAGAATGAAAAACCCTTTACCGATAAACTTTTGTATCTTGATACTTTTGAAATTTTGTATTTTGAATGACTATATAGTATATATTTATAAAATTATAATCAACCATAATCAATGTACAAATAATTAATGGAATGAATTGAATTTTTTTTTATAGCATTACATAAAAAAGATCACGGTATTAAATTTATTTCCATTTTTTTAACAAATAATTGAAATAACGTAGCTCATATACAAAAAGAATTTGAAAGAAATTAATTAATAAAAATGAAATAAAATTATAGAAAGCATTTTTATATCCATAAGACTATAAGAGGCAAACTGAAACAAACTGGAATTTGAAAAATTATCATTTATATTTATGCTTTTGAAATTTACAATTCTTTCATCAGAGACTTGAGTCCCCCAAAAACTTAAAAGCCAAAATGAGTGAGCCACTGGCACTCAGCCTGTTAGGGTTCAAAGACATAGGAAAAAAAAACTACAAGTAGTGGAATTGTTTACAATTTTTCCCTAAGAATCTGGCCCTCCTTCCATGTAGAATTCTTCAGACAGCATAAGCTGAGAGAATTCTTCAAGCCACATGTAGTTTGGAAAGTCGTCTAGGAGGAACCATTTCCAGAGGAAGTCCTTGTCAATCCGCGCCCATTTTCTGTGATGCGTCAATTGCTCCGCATTCAAGTTTAGGAGAAATGGTTGCCTTGCCACTGGCAGTGTTTGGTCAGGGAAGAGAAGCTTGGATAAATCACTCGCCCAAGGGATCCCCACCCCTACTTTTGCAAGAACGACAAGAGTAATGTTGTCTACAAGGAAGTCTTCCTTAAAAACCTTCCTCAATAGCATCAACATATCCACCTTGTCTCCTCCCAAGTCCAGAAGAGACGCTGAGAAGCGGGATATAAGGTCCGTGTTAACATAGAACCTATTTTTGTTTCACAGAAATTCTCTACCCAGCACCATCTGCACAGCCTCATTGGTGAACGACCCAACCTCCTTACAGACTGATTGGAGGGTTGGGTCTCTAACGGAGCCTAGAAAGGCCCTCTAGTCCTCTGCAAAAATGCTTCTCAAGCGGATGGGAGTGTCCATCTTGATAAAATGGATTAACAAATTAAACAACCTGAGCAGTGAGCCTATAAACCTAAAATACTGTGAGCTCTAACGATTTATCTACCAAATGGAAAAGGCTAATTGAAGATGAAAGAAGCAGAGATCATATATAAATTGCTGAAGCTCTTGATTGTAATAATTACTTCTTTAACAGTATTAACTACTATAAAAAAATTTATATCTTTCGTATCTCTGCAAATCTTTCCCATAAATGCACGAGTGTGCAAAATTGGAAACAGCTATGAACCAGTACCAAATTGGCAAGTATCACATTGGAAGTCATGGGGATAGAGTGGATTGCCACAAGTGAATAGATATATATTAAATGAATGAAATTATCGATCGTGATTCGTGACATTTGATATGTGTCTATTGAATCCAATTCCATTCCGGGCACTTTCTGGTGAGCTATGTTCTCTTCAAAAAATTGGGCCGAAATAAAACTTCAGCCATTGATCTATGATCATCGAACGGTTTAAAATCATTGATAGATTTTAGGTATGTGTCACCCTTTACGTGTCAAAGAGGCTGCGCTTATTGATACATCGTGTAGAGTCTAGACTCAATGTATTATGTGATGTGATGTACTGATGTGATGTGATGTGCCTTGCCTATTAATGGCAATGAATTTATGAAATCGTCAATGAATTATATATTGTACCATAAATAACAAAATATTCGCCAAAACAAATTAAATAATTTTCAAGCGGTGGATAAAAATCGCCAATACATTTAAATAATTTTCAAGCGGTGGATAAAAATCACCAATACATTTAAATAATTTTTCCTTCAGAGAAATTTTTTTGGCTCATACAATTATATATTTGTTCCTTTAACAATAATTATTTGCCTCCCACAATAAATATTTTCCTCATACAACAAGGTATTATTTGCCAGAAATTTATGGCATTTTCGTACCCTAGAAAAAAAATCGCCAATACAAAATAATTTTTTCCTCATTTAAAATTTTTTTTTTGCCATCGATATGAAAATTTCCCCCCGAAAATAATGTATGATTCGCCAGGATTTTACACAATTGCCTCGAGGGGGTTTCTTAAAGTTATCCCTGGCTTGGCACCTCCTTCTCTCCACCCTTGGTAAAAGACGTTCCCCTTGGTCCGCCAACCCCTCTCGCCCATTGCACCCCCCCCTGTCCCTCGCTTCTCTCCTCTCTCTCCTTCTTTGTCTTATTCCTCCTTGTTTTTTCCTTCTTCTCTTGTCCCAGTTTTTTGGCCTCTTTGTGTGGTTTTTTCTTTTGGGGCCTTGTGTTTGTTTGGGTTTGGTATTTAGGTTCACTTTTATTCTTTGTTATTTTTCTTTCATTTATTTTTCCTTTAGTTATTACTTTTTATTTTCTTGCTTTGTTTTGTGTTGTCTTTCATTAATTTTATTTCTCTTTTATTTTTTATTCTTTGACCTTTTTTCTCTTTTGCCCCCTCTTTTGTTATTTTCACTTTACTATTTATTTATATATATATATACATATACACATATATATACATACATATATGCATATATATGTATACATATATGTGTGTGTGTGTGTATATATATATATATCTGTGTGTGTGTGTGCATACATATATGTATATGTATATACATATGTATGTATATGTATATACATATGTATGTATATATATATATATATAAATAAAATTTAGACAATTAAAAAAATGAATAAATAAAAATAAAAACCAAGAAAAGGAATATAATAAAAAAACAAGAAATTAAAAATAATAAGACAATGTATATATATACATATATATACATATATGTATGTATATATATGTGTGTGTGTGTATAAATATGTGTGTGTGTGTGTGAGTGTGTGTGTGTAGTGTCATAAAAATGGGACCATGGCAATTTTTGGCTGCATTAGGGTCCTCATGCATGCGACATTGAATCCTCTAGCCTGATCGGAGATCGGAGATTGCTCAACCCTCATAAGCAACTTCTTTCTTGGCCTTTGCATTACCCTTTCTGCACTCTGACCTGGAGAAAGGGGTAGGACAAGGGCTTGGCGCCCCTTACCCAGCCCTATTTTGGGGCAAGACCCTTCCTAGGGTTGCATTGTTGGTTGTGCATTGAGCAAGAAACTCCCCCAATGTTAGCTTGTGACGAAAATCAAATCCACTAACATGTATTTAAGGGGAATTCATCCTCTCATTTGCATAAGTTAAATAAGTTCAAAAAGTTCAATAAGTTGGATGAGTGGGAAGTTTACATGAGATCAAGCATTCAAGAGCATTCAAGCATTCTTTTTGAACATTGAGCATTCTCAAGTCTCCCTTCAAGGTTAGGTGTTGCATTCAAGTCAAGGATTAAACCATTGAAGAGGAGATTGATTCCAACATTATATTCCACACAAGCATTTCTATCAACATTGCTATCACAACCTCCCTTGAGGTGATTTACAATTCAGTCTTTCATTTACAGCTACTTGCAAGTACTTTCTTTCATTACTTGGTTAATTCCAAAACTGGGGTTTGACCTAAAGGCAAACCCCCAATCCCAACCCATTTTTCTCTCTTTTATGTGTTTAGGTTGCAGGTGTGTAGCTGTACTTTCGGATTCGGGCTCCATTTGCAAAGGCGGAAAAACCCTTTTCATTTTGCGGATTTTTCAGAGGACTGTGTACATTCCCGCAACGGTGTAGGTAACTTTTCCTCAAATTCGCAAGGCAACTTCATCTCAACATATTACTACCAAATCTAGGTGCACAACTTCATCCCATATTCTGATCTCAAGTTATAATTAGTTCTTTGTCACTTTTGTACTACATAATTCAATCAATTCCTTTCATTTCAAATAAGGAAGAGGGGATCAACTTATCATTCCCATTTCATTTAGAATTCAATCTTCATCTTTGAAGGTTGAATCTAGTGAATTCTCCTCTCCTCTTCCAAATGTAATTTGGTGAAAATTGTTTGAAGGATAATCAATAGTGAAACTCTAATCTCTCCTTGAGGGAAAGGGTAGTTTTCCTCTTGATCTCATCATTCACCTTTTTCCACATTACATTTTGGTAAAATGGATGTCTTACATGCTTTCCTTTGAACAAAATTGCATATTTTTCATTTACAAGTTTCAAATTTCTACAAACTTAGTGGTTAAATCATTACAAACCCAAGTTTTTAAAATTAAAATTGAATTTGTAATTTGTAAAAATTTCTTGTGGTTATATTACATCTGAAAACTGTTTTGATTGTCAAATTCAATTTCCTCATTGTCTTGTTCAATTTGCAATTAAAATTTACAAAATTAAGAGGTTACTTGTTAAAACCCTAATTTTCAAACAACATCTTGAACTTGTGCAAAAATTGGATTTCCATTTCATTTTCAGATTTCTGATTATTCTCAGACTTGTCTCAATTCCTACAATTCAAATTTTCAATCCCCCCCCCTTTTCCCAAAATTCAAATTTTAAAATTAAGTGGTTAGGTCATAAAATCCTAATTTTCAAAATAAATTGGATTTTGTGCAAATTTCAAATCAATTTCATTCCAATTCATATTTATAAACTTTTTCCAAGGTGTCCCTATCCATTAGGTTTGACCTTTTTCAAATTTTCAATTCAATTCCTCTTTTTCTTCAAAACCCTAATAGGGTCCTATTTTTACATTTGCGCCTTCATTTCGCCTATCTAGAGGTCATAAAATTCGTCAATTTTTGGGTGTTAGCTTTAAAATCATCGTAATATCCATCCCCTGAAAATTTTGAAAAAAGCTGGTCAGACCATGTGCGTTCCTGCCATGGTCCTCGATTTGTTTCCCGAAATTTCAGGAGACTATTATAATTGTATTTAATAGCCTAGATCCAAAAGATTGGCTGATTTTTTTAGCAATTTTTTATCCCTCTAGAATTAGAAATACCTTCAAAATTCAACATTTCAAATTTCCAGAAATTTTTTTAAATTGAGAGGTTAATTATAGTCTGCCCTAATTTTAAAACTTCTGATTTTAAAATTAAGTGGTATTCCCTTGGCCCTAATTTTAAAATTTCAATTTCCTTTCATTTTTGGAAATTGTGTCATCCTCTTCCCCCAACAAAGTTCAAATTGTGTAATCATTATTTTCTTAAATTTTGCATTAATCAATTTTGTAAGCTTTGTTCCAAAATTCAAAATTCAAACATTCCCTCTAGTGCATGAGTTTTACCACTATTAGTTCTACCTATCCTATCCTCATTAGATGAAGCATTAGAATTAAGTCTTCCCAAGGTTTAATTACCAAGGAGATGGAGCCTAATTTGGGTGACTTATTTAATGAGGGTCATGCTAATTCTTCCCAGCCTAATCATGTGCCTATTCACCCCATTGATGAATCTTGTGATGAAGAAGAAGCTTTAACTAGGGTCTCTATAGATCATCTTTCCACATTGGACAATCAATTTGATAACTTTCAACAATGGATGTCCCAAGAATACCCTAATAGTAAATCTCTTCCATTAATTGAAGGCCTTAAGCGCATGATTCAAAGTGATAAGAATGGAATTGATATATTGTGTGGCATTGCACATATTGTTGATTCTAATGTCATGTCTATTAGGAGTTGTGTCTAAACCCTAGGTTATTCACAACCTCCAACACAAGTCAATCCTTCAATTCCTTTGACTACTCTTATGACTAGTATTCATACTATTACCTCCAACATCATGGCTACTTCAACTCAAAATTTCATTCCTACAACCATTGGTCATGGGGGCAATCCCTCATCTTCATTGAATCCTCCATCTTTACCTATGTCTTCCATGAGTGTTCCTATTATTCCTCAACCAATCAGTGTGACACAAGGGGGCAATTCCTTCAACAACTTTGTTCCTCACTTAAGTGTCCCTTTTCCTATCCAATCATCACCTATGTCTATTTATCATAATTTCCCACCACCTTATTCTCAGTCCATGCTTTCTTTCAATAATATCACACCACCTTCTCAATCACCTATGTCTAACATCAATTCTTCTACCTAAGCGACAATTAACAATCTTGCTCAAACCGTGTTCCTTACAACAACAAATTGCTTCAATGAGTCAATTCAAGTTTAGTGTGCCCACCTTTGATGTTGCGAGCCCACTAATCCTCTTACGCATGTCAAAACATTTCAAACCTTGTGCACTGATTTTGCTTATGATCAACAATTGCTTGCAAAATTGTTTACAAGAACACTAAGAGATAAGGATTTACAATGGTATTGCTTTGTGCCTTCTTATTCTGTCACTTCTTTTCAACAACTGGAAAATGCTTTCATCCAACAATTTCAAAACAACATTGGTCCTAAAATCACTTTGACTAATTTAATGCATTGTAAACAAGGTATTAAAGAAAAAGTGACCAATTTCATTGGTAGATATAAGCATTTGTGTGCTCAAATTTCTTTTCATGTACTTGACAATGATATTCAAAGAATTTGTATTTTTAATTTACAAAAGATATCAGGGAAGAGCTTCTTTTGTCTGAGTTTACTTCCTTTCTATAGTTGTGTGCAACACTCCACAATTATCAACTGGTTGTGAGTCAAATGGAGCAATCCACTCCTATGGCTCCGAGTGATAAGGGCGAGAGTATTCAAAAACTGTTTGCGAAGTTCAAACCAACAAAATGCTTCATCAAGTTCAATGATACAACAATGTGAATGCTACAACAGGTGTGCCTTCTATTTCTAAATTTTTCCAAAGAGAAAGTCAGTTTACTTCCTTGACTGAATATTTACATAGTATTATGTCTCAGTTGTTGCACAAAAATGTTATCAAACTTCCTCCTATAAAACAAATTCATCCTTCTAAACTTCCATCCCCTTATTTTGATAACAATTCATTTTGTCAATTTCATTGTCAACCTGGTCATGATACTGAGAAATGTTTCGCATTGAAGAATAAGATTCAAGACTTGATTGATAATAATACTATATCTGTGGCAGGTGTGAATGATAAAGGGAATAAATCAGTAGCTCCTCCTAATCAAAATCTTAAGATTTTCACCGATCCCTTTCCTTCTCATACCTCTAACATTATTGAGATTGTGCCTAATTCTTTCTCTTCTGAAGAATTCACCTCTATGGCTCCAAACTTGGTTAATATGGTAGAAACACAGGATATGCCTAAGGATCCTTGTATTACATTTGACCCAAGCGAGACCATTAGAGCACCTCATGGCCCTTTATACATAGTTGCGAAGGTTAAGGATATCCCTTGCCATGGTGCCCTTATTGATCCCTCTTGCATGGTTAATGTCATAAGTGAAGCGTATCTTTTCACTTTATGATTGCATAAACCAATATATGGTGCTTGTAATGTGGTTGTGAAGTTATTTGATGGATTCTCTTCTCCTACCATTGGCTCTATCACCCTACCTATTGAAGTTCATAGTAAATTCATGGATGTTGACTTTGTTATCATACCTTCTTCTGAGAAATTTTGTGTGACGTTGGGCTATCCTTGGCTATCTTCTGTGAAGGCTATTGCTTCTCCAATCCACAAGTGTCTGAAATTTCCTCACAGTGGAGAA
Organism: Cryptomeria japonica; assembly: GCF_030272615.1. Classification (NCBI taxonomy): domain Eukaryota; kingdom Viridiplantae; phylum Streptophyta; class Pinopsida; order Cupressales; family Cupressaceae; genus Cryptomeria; species Cryptomeria japonica. The sequence goes on along the minus strand of NC_081415.1, from coordinate 29,073,956 downwards.
ATCATAACCATTAACCATAGCTTATTTCATGCATCTGAAAGAAGCCCTAGTGTTCCTATTGATCTCTTTTGGCCTAAACAATTTCAATCTCTTCCATCAAGGAGAAATGCTCTTTTTCAATCTTATCAAAAATAGAAGAACGATATCATTTTATCCTTAAGTCAACCTTGATCCCCAACACTTGACATTCTTATTATTCTTCAAGATAAGGTTCTTCCCCTCACGAATAGAACTAATCTCCCTCCTAAGAAAGATTGTCAACCTATACCTATAAATGTGAATTTACCTTCTCTTAAGGAGAACAACAATATTCTTCCTAAGGTTAGACCTATACCTCCTCCTCATGATGGCCCTGGTCTCCTTCCTACACCTAATATTCCTCCTTTCTATATTGCAGTTTACCTCCTTCCTCTTATCGAGAGAAGAGGCCTACTTCTCCTATTGTTCAACCAAAAATACCTGAACTTAAACCTTCCACTCTCAAGGAGAGAAACATTCCTACATTTTCAAGTGTTCCTCCTCCTCCTTATCCTTCCACTAAGACTCGACGGAATTATTGTACAAGAGACCACCGACGAAGACGTTGTGTTCAAGCTCATGAAGCTATCCCTCAAAATACTTAATCTCCTCAGACTTTGACAGTTGACATGATTCCCTTTTCTCCTAAGCAAGATGTTCAACCTACATCTCCAAATCGTAAGTAGCACAAAACATGTGATGGTTTTACTCCTATTCGTGTTCTTTCTCCTCTTTCTCTAAACTTTGATGAAGAAATGGGTGAAAATGTTATTCATAATGGCAATACAACTCCTAATTCTTTTGATAGTGAGTATGAGTATTTTGATGTGGATAAGCATTTATCCGATGAGTTTTCACAAACCTTAATCCTAGCTCCTAGAATCCAACAAAGTGACTTACAACATGAGCATAGTCCTTGTTTGAATCTTGTGATAGCTCCATGTATTGTGCTTGATGTCGCTCCTCTGGTGTGTTTCTCATTTTCCGGAAATAGTGATCAGCAAGATCTGGAGGTGGATGTCGTGCTAGATTAGCAATATTAGCACTGCAGATCTTTCTTCTCTCCTTTCTTTCTCTTTTGTGACCATTCTTCTATGTGTATCCCTATTCTTCTATTTTTCCCTTAATGTCCACTTGGGGACGATGCAAGGCATTGAGATATTTTCTTGGTCTCTTTCATGTTCACTCAAAAGACATCCTCTATTCCCTTTCTTCTAAGGTAGTGTCCTTCTTTGGGGAATGATGATATACATACATGATATACATGAGTTATCATATAGCATACTGACCCCGAGGAAAGTGACACTACCTCATGTTTTGTGTTCATTATCCTTGGGTTTATTCCTCGATTGGGGGCTAAATCCTTGTGATAATGTGCTCCCTCCCTTCTCTTTCTCTTGGGTGTATCCTACCTTAAAGAAATCACTCCCGATAAGGCGCGTGCAATCGCTTTAACGTGGACGCATACACTCTGCTCATATTTTTTGTCTTTGATACTTAGAATTACTTAAGGAACTTTCTTTTGCTTTGTAATCTTTAGTATCCTTGCTTTCATGACTCATAGTGAAGGGAACTTTGCTACTTGTAGTCATGGTTCTCCCCTTCTCGATCTTCCCTTTTACTCTGTCAATCGAAGTCGTAAGATCCTAAGTCTACTGGGGGTTTGAAACATCTTGCCTCCTTGACGTGGTAAAAGTCTTTCAATATTGTTTCCTTGTACTTTACCGGTAGTATTGTCATACGCTTATACTCCCGCTAAAGTGGGGGCTAAATGTAGTTTCATAAAATTGTGACCCTAGCAATTTTTGACTGCATTAGGTTCCTCACGCATGCGAGAAAGAATCCTATATCCTGATCAAAAATCAGAGATTGCTCAACCCTCAGAAACAACTTCTTTCTTGGCCTCTGCATCACTCAGTCTACACTCTACCATGGAGAAAGGGGTAGGATAGGGGTGTGGCGCCCCTATCCCTGCCCTATTTTGGGGCAAGACCCTTCCTAGGGTTGCATTATTTGTTGTGCATTGGGAGGGAAACACCCCCAATGTCAGCCTATGACGAAAATCAAATCCACTAACATGTATTTAAGCGGCATTCGTCCTCTCATTTGCATAAGTTGAAAAAGTTCAAGAAGTTCAATAAGTTGGATGAGTGGGAAATTTACATGAGCTCAAGCATTCAAGATTATTCAAGCATTCTTTTCTAGCAATGAGCATTCTCAAGTCTCCCTTCAAGGCTAGGTGTTGCATTCAAGTCAAGAATTCAACCATTGAAGAGGAGATTGATTCCAACATTATATTCCACACAAGAATTTCTATCGACATTGCTGTCACAACCTCCCTTGAGGTGATTTACAATTCAGTCTTTCATTTATAGCTACTTGGAAGTACTTTCTTTCATTACTTGGTTAATTCCAAAACTAGGGTTTGACCTAAAGGCAAACCCTCAATCCCAACCCATTTTCCTCTCTTTTCTATGTGTAGGTTTCAGGTGTGCAACCGTACTTTCAGATTCGGGCTCCATTTGCAAATGCGAAAAAACCCTTTTTGTTTCACGGATTTTACGGAGGACCGTGTACGTTCCCGCCATGGTCCGGGCAACTTTTCCTCAAATTTGTAGGGCAACTTCACCTTGACATATGACTATCAGATCCAGGTGCACAGCTTCATCCCATATTCCAATCTCAAGTTATAATCAGTTCTTTGTCACTTCTGTACTACATAGTTCAATCAATTCATTCCATTTCAAATAAGGAAGATGGGATCAACTTATCACTCCCATTTCATTTAGAATTCAATCTTCATCTTTGAAGGTTGAATCTAGTGAATTCTCCTCTCCTCATCCAAATGTGATTTGGTGAAAAGTGTTTGAAGGGTAATCAATAGTGAAACTCTCATCTCTTCTTGAGGGAAAGGATAGTTATCCTCTTGATCTCATCATTCACCTTTTTCCACACGGTTGAACCCTTGACTTGAATTCAACACCTAGCCTTGAAGGGAGACTTGAGAATGCTCAATGCTGGAAAAGAATGCTTGAATGTTCTTGATGCTTGAATGCTCTTGAATGCTTGATCTCATGTAAACTTCCCACTCATCCAACTTATTTGACTTATGCAAATGAGAGGACGAATGCCCACTAAATACATGTTAGTGGATTTAATTTCCGTCACAGGCTGACATCAGGGAGTTTACTGCCCAATGCACAACCAATAATGCAACCCTAGGAAGGGTCTTGCCCCAAAATAGGACAGGGTAAGGGGCGCCACGCCCCTGTCCTACCCCTTTCTCCAGGGAAGAGTGCGGACAGGGTGATGCAGAGGCCAAGAAAGAAGTTGTTTATGAGGGTTGAGCAATCTCCAGTCTCTGATCAGGATAGAGGATTCGATCTCGCATGCGCGAGGACCCTAATGCAGTCGAAAATTGCTAGGGTCGCAATTTTATGACACTACACATATATATGTATATATATACATATATATGTACTTATACATATATATGTATATATGCATACATATATGTATGTATATGTACATATATATGTGTGTGTGTGTGTGTGTGTGTGTGTGTGTGTGTGTATATGTATATATATATACATACACATTGTCTTATTATTTTTGATTTCTTGTTTTTTTATTATATTCCTTTTCTTGCTTTTTATTTATATTTATTCATTTTTTTAATTGTCTAAATTTTATATATATATTGTCTTATTTTTTGGTTTTATTCCTTTTCTTCCATTTTATTTTTATTTATTCATTTGTATTTGCTTGGTTTCTTTTTATTTTTGTTTTCATTTTTTTATTTTTTTGCTTGCCTATTTATATACATTTCTGTTGTCTTTTTAAATTCTTTTTTTTTTATTTTTTTATTTTTTATTTGTTTTTAAGATAAGTGCTATCATTAATGGGGATAGCTCCCTATGTTACTAAATTCTTATTTATTTATTCCCTTTGCTTGCTTTCTTTTTTATACATTCTTTGTTTCTTGGTTTCTTTTTTTTTTTTTGCTTGCCTTTTTCTTCATATTTATATTTATTTGTATTTATTTTGATTTTATTTTTTATTTAGTTATTCACTTATATATATATATATATGTAGAGAGAGAGAGAGAGAGTTTTCTTTTTTGGTTTTTAGTTATTTCCTTTCCTTTCTTTCTTTGTTGAAGTTTTTTATTGTTTTCTTTTGTTTAATTTTTGTTATTTTCTTTCTCGGGTTGCGTGGTGGCAGGAGACTCGCTCTCCCATGCTCGTTCCTTACCCCGCAATGCGTGCGCCTTTGTTTTGAATCCCATGCCAAAGTTATAAGAATTTAAATAATTTTTAAAATGATTCGAATAACTTTGTCATTAAAATAAAAATATGATTTTAATACATTTTAATGGCCTGTGTTAATAAATAATTATAAAATGATTTCTGCCCTCACATCTTTTATCCCCTCTTAAGTCATGTGAACTTGGCCCAAACTATTTCCTTTTGCCCGTTTTTCTCAAATTCTTCCAATATGCAATATTATTTAAATCAAAAATGATTTATATAATATTCTTATTTTTTTTTAGCAAACTTCAACCTATTTCATTGTTGAGCAATGTTTACACTCTAAAAATGGAGTTTAAGAGATCATTAGAGAATGGTTTTGTTTTGCATCACATTTTGTCCAATTATTTATCATTAGAGATCATTAGATCATGGATTTACAATTTAATCCATTTTGGTGACCATGAAAGGAAGTTGATTATAGAAACGCTTCCAATACTAATCAATCAAGACAAAATTCATGCAAAACATATTCTAATAGTTTGAGAAAAATATACATGCACACAAAAAGAACACTATAATGACACAATTTTTATCCTTAAAAAAGCCATTTAGGGAAAAATTCAGTGTCCAAATCTTGAACCAATGTATTTACAATAACAATTTGGTTATAATATATAAACAAGCTCAAGCCTTCACAAGAGTAACCAGTACAACTTTGAAGAAATTTCGATAGCATAACCCTCTATAAAATTATAGCATGTGACATCTACATCTTAGGTACTAATATATAGAGGATACAAATTAGGAAATTATAAATTATAGGCCAAAAACCATGATAAAAAATAGTTCCCTAATGAAGGGCTCAATTTCAACATTCAACTCCCATGATAAGTTAACATGCTAAATTTTAGAATATTCTCTAGTATTATCATAATGTGGCATATCCTTCTCACTACCTTGGGCACTCTAATTTGATTCCATTATCTCATTCAAACATGCCTTATGACATATCATACTTACATGTCATAGCAAATTAATAGCTTAAGTGAACAATGTAACTCCCTCTTAGATGTTCTTACATCATATATATTTATCATAAGAATCTCTTACACATTAAAATGTCATAAATGCTCTTACAACCTTTTATACATGATATTAGATGATAGCATATCATATAAATAGATACTATAATTTTATTTCTTTTCAATTCATATGTTCAAAATTAAAATAATAATTAAAATTGTTAATCAATCAAAATAAGAAGAAAATAATACTAGTTAATTAAATTGATATTGATTTATTTTTTAAATAAATTATTTATAAAAGATAAATACTTATTTTATTGAAATACTAATATATATAGTTAAGTAAACGATTCTAATTACAATAATACATTTGTCAAAACAAAATGGAAGACCATGATATCCGCAATGAAATATGTAATTTATTTTAAAATACTCCTCCTTTTGTCATTCATCTTTTGTTCAATGTACAAGGCAATAAGACTACATTAAAATTATTATATAAATAAACATTATTTGCTTATAGATGATCATCATCTCCACACATGAAACATTATATGGAGTTTAACAAGTAATACATTTGCAAATGCAATATAATTTTATTAAATTTGATGTTTAATAAGCAATGCATATTCAAACATGGCACCTAATTGTACCTTCACTATTATAGAGAGTTTACAAAAGACCTTTTCAGCCTACGATTAGTGTAGTCTAGCAGGAAAAAAATAATAGTAATACAATATTGAATTTATAATTCCTTGTTAACTCATACTTCATAATGTTTATGGGGCATGTTTGAGACTAAATTTGATAGTTGATTTTTAGTGTCAAATAATTTTTTATTTTTTCATCTTTGTTGGAATCTTCATCACAGTACTTTCTAAAATGTGGTCTTTTAACTCTCTTTTTTTAGCATTATTGTGACAATTTTCCATACCTACAAGAAATCTCTTTTAAATGATCACATTCTTTAATATCTTCCTACTTGAAGAATCAACAACATCAATTAATGGCGCCTCTACTCAAATATCCCTAAAATTTTGTTCTTAAGTTTTTTAACACCATACATATCCTAAAACACCATTAGGTATTCTTCTTCTATTTCTAAATTTTGATAATGCTTGTTGATGGTTTAAATTTTTTAACCCTGATATGGTATTTTTGTGAAGGGTGTCCTCTAAAAGCATGCTCAAGAAATGGGTTAATAGGGATTAGTTTTTGCATGGGCTTAGTTACTACAGAGTATTCAATTGACTAACTTTTATATTACTTTAAGTTAATTAAAAGAATGCATATAATTATATAGACTTCAACCTAGATCAATTTATAAAAGTTGTAAATAATGAAGTAATACATGATAATATTTAAATATTATAAAGTAGTATTGAGACAATCACTTGTCTTCTATTAAAAATTGGAAAATAGTTTTTTATATATATAATTTTAGTCTAAGTTAATTGGATAAATATATGAAATTATACATATTATAACTTAGACCAATTCATATCAATTACAAATAATAAAGTAATATATGATAATGATAAAGTAATACATGATAATGATGAAACAATAAAAAGTATAGATATCTTAAATGCATCTAATTAAAAGACACAAAAGAATATCAATCTTCAAACAATTATTTTATACAATAAATGAAAAAATATTTAAAAACAGAATGATTTTAAAAAGCTATACAAAATCATAATTATAAAGAATACATATAATAATTGATCTTTTATTAGTAGAAATATTTGTTGTGTAATGTAACTTTTTATTTAAATTGTTATTATATTTTATTTAAATGGTGTGTATCAACTCCCTATAAAATACTAATTGATTTTATTATCTATATTTTGACAATTAAAAAAATTATTAAAAATTATATATCAATACAAAAAAATCACTTTATTTACAACATTATAAATAAAGAATGAAAAGAAAAAAGTATTTAAAATAGACATTTCTTTTATAAAGATAAAGAAATAAAAAAAAAACCTTAAAAAATCTATTATTCCTAAAAATTTGTTCTTATAACACCAATCTTTTAAAATCAATTTTTCAACATATTAAATTTGAAAATATAAATCTCAAATTTAGAGAAATCAAGTTTATTTTGAAAATAAAAATAATAATCATTTTTGATAGGTACAAAACAATTGATTAATTGAAGTTCATTTGAATGCAATAGTATTGCCTGTAACAATACTAATAATAAAATAATGTATAACAAAGATGAAGTAATACATGATAATGAAACAATTTTAAATGCATTTAACTAAAAGATACAAAAGAATATCCATCTTCAAACAACTATTTTATAGTTGCAAATTAAAAAATGTTTTTATTAATCTAAAATTAATTAAAAAATAAAGTCATCCAAACGCCAACCTAAATTAATCAATCAGCACAAAAAATGTCCAAATACAAGAATGCGCAGTAGTTGGCTTTGCAATGCTTCAAGGGTCGGCTGACTCTGACGATAATGATAACGATATTATCATTATCTGAGAAGAATTCCAATCACAGAGAATTATTTTTTTCAATTTCTACAGACTAGGTAGTTGGCTTTCTTTCTTTATATATTGAGAACAAATGGTTCAGAATAGCAGTGCTTGTGAATGTTAAGATTAAGAGATTGCATTTGTAGAAGAGAGAAAGAGAGAAAGAAGAATGAAGGTGTTGAGAGGTGAAGGTGTATTGATCAAACCCTGTGCGGGTAAAGATCAACGTAAGCTTGTTGAACTGAACAATTTCGATTTGATTGCACACCCAATGTTTAACAAGGTGGTCTATGTTTTTGAAGCTCCCACCCCAAGCTCAAAGGTTTTGAAGGAAGGACGGGGCAAAGTTCTGGGAGAGTTCAGAGAATGGGCAAGGATGCCTTGGTATCAATCTGAATGATGACGGTGTGTTTGTGATAGAAGGCGAAGCAGATGGGAGAATAGCAGATGCAATGCCCTTTCATCCCTCTGAATTCCTCCTTGAGTTGATACCACCCACGCCCACCATGGTCGTTGAGCTCTTACTCTTGCAGGTATAAGACGCCACTATATCCATGCAAGAAAATGAATTTACGTTGCAGGTATTATAAGACTTAAGATTAGAACAATTAGAAAATGATGGAAGCACTACATGATAATGATAATGATGAATCTAAGTATAGATATATTAAAATCCATCTATCCAAAAGACACAAAAGAATATCAATCTTCAAACATTTTTTTATCTTACTCATTCAGGTATCATTATCTATTATATTCATGTAAGGAAATGAATTTACATTAACAATTAGAAATGATGAAGTAATATATGATAATTATGAAGCAATACAAGAATAGATATCTTAAAATGCATGTGTCTTCAAATAATTATCTATCGCATTCATTCAAGTATCATATCCCACTATATCCATGATGTAAGGAAATGAATTTACGTATGAAGATATTACAAGATTTAGCTTAGAACGATTAGAAACGTGATGAAGCAATACAGGTATAGATATTTTAAAATACATTTATCTACCTTCAAACAACTATCTATATTATTTATTCAGGTATCATACACCACTACATCCATGTAAGGAAATGAATTTGTGTAAGTAGATATTCTAAGACATAGATTAGAACAATTAGGAATGATGAAGCAACGCATGATAATGATGAAGCAATACAAATATAGATATCTTTAAATGTGTTTATCTATCTTCAAACAACTATCTATCTTACTCATTCAAGTATCATACCCCACTTTATCCATGCAAGGAAATGAATTTGTGTGGGTATTATAAGACATCTTTTAAAGATATTGTACTAAGAAGATTTCGCTTACTATGGTTGTTGATGTAGTTTACTCGATTTGCTTGTGGAGGGTTGGTGATAGGCCTAGCTAGTCATCATTATGTTGCAAATGGACAAGCAGCTACTTTTTTCATGAATTCATGGGGAAAAGTTGTTAGAGGAGAGAGTATTCTAGCTCTAGTAAATGATCGGTCTCTATTGAAAGCAAGTGATCCTCCCCAACCATGTTTTGATCATTTAGAGTATAATACTATGACCCATGATCAATTTCCAATAATGTCAAGTCTAATCACAAAAAAGTTTCATTTTGATGCAATATTCTTACAAAAACTCAAGTCAACGGTAAATGGGTCTGACAAGTCAAAGAAACCATATACTACTTTTGAAATCCTTGTTGCCCATATGTGGAAATGCATTACAAAAGCTCGAGGGCTTGATGGGGATGTAAAAACAAAAGTTAGCATTCTAGTGGATGGAAGAAAAAAGGTTGAATTCTCCCTTGCCTCAAGGATACTTGGGCAATGTTGTCTATGAATTAGGTGCTCAAACTATTGCATCAGAAATCATAAATGGGTCTTTAGAATTTGTTGCAGACATAACCCACAAGGCAGTTACTAAGGTTGATGATAATTTTGTACATTCAACAATTGATTTTTTTGAGCTAAGGAAGCAAACCTTAGGGCCCACGAGCCTTAATCATGGAACTGATGTGATACCATTAAGATGGATGAAATTTCCAATAAGTAATTTTCATTTTGGAATGGGAGAACCACTGTATGTAGGCCCTCCATTAATGCCCATTGAAGGTCTTATAATCTTTTTTGATTCATATAGTCATGTTGGAGGTGTAGAAGTCGTGGTTTTCTTGCCAAAAGTACATATGGATGTACTTGAACATAATGGGCTCAACATTTGATTACATTTTTGTCCTAAATAATACCTTGATTTTAGATCTCTACTCAAGGTTAATATTAATAAGACTATTTGAATGTCCAAGGGGTTGTCTTTAGTTGGTAAAAGCATTGACTTGTCAATGTGGAGATCCAAGCATAAATCCCAATAGGACATATAATATGATATTCTAAGTTGTAACTTTTTCTCTTTCATTACGCACTTCCAATGTGGATGTGGTTTTTGAATAAAAGGATTTCTAAATTGTGACTCTCGATCTTCCATAAGTGTTTTTCAATCTGCTTTCTCAAAAGGAGGTAATATTAGTCTCATGTTTGTCTCGCAAGAGCTTGTAAATTGGTTTCATGCATGAACATAATGTTTGTAAATGATAACAATATAAAAAAATGAGGCTATTTAAATTGAATTCATGACTATCATTGATTTATATAAAATATATATTATTTTTTCGATTCTACTTTTTAATATAAATATATATCATGTGTATAAAACCACATGTACAATTATTTACATTATTTAAATTAATTTTATAAATACATACTTTCAAATTTAAAGATTAACTTTTGTCTTGTGTTTAGAAAAGGAAATTTTCTACCTCAAGGATGATGAATCCTTGAGAAGAAACTCTCCCTCTGATACCTCCACGAACTGGCGCTAAGGTGAGCCAGAGGATAATAAAATTATGCTAGGGTGTCAAAAAGTCGAGAGAACTCCTTGGACGACTTTGCTAAGCTTTTTTCCTTGAGACAAGCGTGTAGAGCTGGGACACCAATGCAGCGCAGTGACGTCCTGTATGGACGAAGCACAAAGTCCGAGCAGAAAACTCTAGATGAGTTGACAAAACTTAAGTAAATGAGAGGAAGAATATCCAAATAAACAAATAGCACGAAATACAAATTAAAGTGATAAAAGGTAAAAGAAGGCAAAGAAGTCTTACAAAGTGTCCATGCTATGAAGCCTCCCACAAGACGATTTCCTCCTCGTGATGATGCACCTACACACATGCAAGAAGAAAAATGTTGGGGTTGTGTTTTGGAGTCTGCCTAAGTTAGACCCCCATTTTAGTGTTTCCACCTCCATGAACAACCCAAATAAATCCATGGGGAAAATAAATGATAAATATAATTGAAATACAATGCAAGATAAAACAATGATAATGCATGAGATAAATAGAAAAGAGAATAAGTAAACTCCCCTTTTTGAGATGCTATGAAAATGGTACAATGGGCTATTCGAAAAGCTACAAAAATGGTAGTCTTTGTAATTGGAAATGTCAATGTTGTCCAAAGAGATTGTCAAGAGCTCCAACCTGCAACTAGTATATTCCCAATGCAAAAAGATCCTCTAAATGCTTTCAAACGAGAGAGATATAGGCCCTGGAGGGCAAATTGAAGTTGGTGGGCGCATGCAGGAGCATTACGATTCCAACTGAGCCAAGGCATAATGCTCAAATGGCTGACTACATATTATCAGATTCACAGGATACCAGCACGTTGTGACAGGTCAATAGAGTTGGTTTAACTCCAATTTGAAGCTGACGAGGCAATCCTAGTGGACAAAAGGACAAAGGTGGCGATGCCTGACCTTCGATGACATGAAGGAAGGCACCATTTGTCATGTTGAATCATAAAGGGAGAGATTTTTGACACTACATTTTTCCCCCACTTTAGCGAGCATGTCTTTGCTAAGATGTGAAGCTAAAGTAGAGGAAGATAAAGAAAAATAAAGTCACAATAGGGAAGCAGATTTTGTTGATCAGACGAGGTTTCCCCCAACGAGATGATGCTAAGATTTGGAATAGATATTTCTATTTGGTACATCACAAACATGCTAGTTGCAGACTAGCATGATGGATGATAAGATAACTAAGTGGATAAGATAGCATAACAGAAACAAACCTTGCTTTAGAGGAAAGCCTTTGGTTATGGAAAGATACAAGATATGTGTTCATTTAGATATAAGATACGCTGGTATGGGTAGCGAGATGTGTTATGCTAGATAGCAATATGATAGGGCGAGATATATGCCAATATGGATGACCATACAATAGGGCAATGAGATAGATAGATGTGCCAGCATAGGTAGCGATATGCTAGATAGCCATGTGATTGTGACATCAAAGATAAATTTGGTAAGTAGTAGATTGGCCCCTACCAAGGCAAACAAGCGAGATAGATTAATAATGGGTTGGCCCCCATGTAGGCAATCTTGGAAAATAAAAAGATCAAGTGGTTTGGCCCCCACCTAGGTGAGCTTGGATAATAAAAAATAAAAATAAAAAGATTGAGTGGTTTGGCCCCCACCTAGGCAAACATGAAAAATTAGACAATAAAGGAAACCGATGCAAAAGTTAAAAAGATAAATGCAGATATGATGCCCCCCCTTTAGAATAACATGCCCCCATGGAATGCATGTTATTCTAAGGATAAGAGCACTTGTCGCATGTCAACATACCAAGATGTTTCTGTGGAATGTCACCAAGAGTAGGTGGCACATAAATGTCCACAACATCAAGGATGAAATGCAAGAGGACAAGGGGATCTTATAATTTGGAATCATAACCCATAGTCGTGTAAAAAGATATATAGGAGCACAACGAGATGGGTGTATCATCATAGCACCAAAGGTCTTGGATCTAAAGAAGAGCACATGAAGACAAAGATAAAATAAAAATTTAGTTCAACATGGAAGAAGGCAAAGGATGCCCCCAACGCTTTGCATCATTCCTGAATATCGAAAAGAAAGATACAACAGATAGAAGAAATAGATAGACAAATACAGGAATTTGTTCGACAGAAAATCCCATGTATCTGAGCACCTACGGAGTAACTTGAGTCCTCCAGGAGAACACAATTAATAAAGATAGTCAACCTCCTGTATCCAAGTACCTATGGAGTAAATCAGGTCCTCCAAGATGTAACAAACATAAAACGCAAGCACAGGGGAGCACATACACAAAAATATGGAGGGAAAAGATAAACAACCTAAAGGTCATCCCATAGGAGATCATCATCCTCCTAGTCTGGAACATAGGGAAAAGGAGGATGAGCTCGGAGAGGGACCACAACAAGGGCTTCACTGGGCACCTCACCGACAGTGAGGGCAAGGGACGAAGCAACAACAACGTCTATGTCCATAGGCTTGGAGGAGGTAAGGGTACTATTGCATAAAGATCATGGACAAGGCCGAGATATCCTCCAAGGAAAGATTCATGACATGTCTAGGAGGCTATAAAAGACCAAATAGGCATTTTGTAACAAGGTTAGAAGGAGGTTGGATAGGTGGAACAAAGAAAATCTTTTGAATAACAATTTGAAGACCGTTTTCTGGTTTCTTTCTCAGAATTCAATTTTCATTTGAAAACTATAAATTATGGCTTCAATTTTTAAATGTCGGTGTGATAGAGTAGATGTTACTTTTCTGTGTTTTGTGAGTTCCAATTTTGAAGTCATGCCAAGATCGGCTCTGTAAATAAGTTGTGTTATGTTTCTTGTTTTATGTTGGTTACACATAGTTATAACATGGCTTTGTCTTGATTCTCCATCGTGGGATCCACACAACCATTGGAGGTTATCAAGTAGAGCCAACGATGTATAGTAGAGTTCTATGGGTAGCAAACTGGGGAATGGCATCAACCATTTCAGCAGACTGGCCCTAGGCGATCTTGATGATAGCCCGACTAGGTATCAATGACCAAGAGGAATCACTTGCAGGGTAGACTGGAGTCTAGGCTGTTAGCCTCAGACTAGGAGAAGATGGGATCAATGGGAGAAAAGATCCAAGCTTGAGAAGAAAATGACTTAGGAGAAGTTGAGGGTATAGCTAATGATAGAGAAAACCCTGCAAGGTGTCTTGTTAGATTCAGTGGAATAGTGAGTTGGTGGATTTACAAAAGTGAATTCACTAAGAGTAAAGTAACAAACCTTGGTAGTGAGGGCCTAGAGTGGATTAGGTAAATAGAGAGGTGCATTCTTGGTTTAGGCTAGGAAAAAGGCCTTGGTGTGAGTCAAGCTGACTCAAGCAATCTAGGGTCCTCCCTATCAACCCTAATCAAGCTTGTGTTTAGGCTACATAGGATAAGCGGGTCTCTTGTCAACCATAGCAGGTTGAAGCACTCCAGGAAAACTTTGATGTTGGAGTGGTTGTAACACAAAAAGAGATGACAAAGTTGCACTAGATACCACCTATGTATTCAGCATATTAATGGGCCAAGATAATAGAGGCACGTCCAGGAAAGAGGTGGTAAGAAGCAGCTCTAGAGAAGGAGCAATGAAGATCTGCACCCATTTGAGGGGAGGTTCATCAAGAGGCCCCGAAGTGGTTGGAAGCAAAATCAAAGAAGATGAAGAAATAGGAACATCAGACAAAGAAAGAGTTGATGGGACAAGACTAGGTGTCACAAATGTAGCAACAGCCTGCAGAGAAGCATCAAGCTCTTGAGCCATGGTCTGTCGATACTGGTTTTGCTCATGTGCATGCTGATTATGACGAAGATGAGGGCCACCAACTAAAGCCCGAGAGGATTCAAGAGAATCATGCTCCATAGGAGAGGCCTCTAGAACCATGTCAGGGATAGGTGAAGGCCCAAATGATGGACCAAGACGTGCATTCAAAATAGGCATGACATTCACAGCAATGGGTACCCTACCCCACTTTTCTTGAGGAGCGACCAGGAGAAAGGAGGGTGTCGACACAAAATATGAAACAAAAGAAAGCAGTGACAAATGAGCATAAGAAGAGAGCTTCCCTTTCTCATAACAAGAGGGTTGAGGGATATCAGCCAAGATCAAGAGATTGAAGGGAGGGCAAGATACATACTTTGACAACATAGGTGCCTTTCCTTTGTCTGCACTAGGTGCATTCATAGGAATAGAAGACACCACTAGAGGCGGCGTAGTCCTAGGCAAATGCGAAGGTCTATTCGAAGGAGCAGGCTTAACCTCATCCCTCAATGATGATGGTACATGGGGGACCACCCACTCCATCACGAGAATAGAGGGAGAAAGGTCGATTCAGGGAGAGGCAATGAAAAACTAGGTTGCATCAATTTAGAAGCCAACTCCCCCATCTTACACTAATACTATGTGTGGTACATCAATTCACCATGGCGAAGCATGGGCCCCACTGGAGAAGGCCAAAAATTATCTAACAAAAAATCCCCACAAGCTACCAAGGGTGAGTACCCAATGTCATGGACGACATGCATTGAACCCTCATAGGTAAATTTGAGGCACTTATGAATCACAAATGGGACCTTCTCCATATAAATCAACCAGGGAATTCCTAGTTTGGGTCGAAAGAGGTCTGACTCAGGAATGCTCACAAACATGGAAGATATAGCCTTGGGTCCCATGAGGACTGTTAAGATGATGCTACCCAAAGGAGGGATGGAAAAACCATCATGCATCCTCAAGGTTGCTCGACACTCATCATATGCAGGCCTATATCAATCGCATGTGAATAGAGTCCCCTCTATAATGACATTGACCTTGCATGACAGGTCAACCATCACAACTGTGATAGTTTAACCATTCAATTTGGCAGGGATGTATAAAGGAGCAAGCTCTCCACAATACAGAACATCCAGAGGGGTGAATGACAAGGACACATCAAACACCTTTCCCTTCTGGCTAGGAGGTGAGAAAATAGGAGTGATAGTGACCATGTTTACGAATGGACCATCATCCAAAAAAGGATCTGATGCAAAGATAAAAAAATTTGAATGCAGGGGAAAGGGGTTGGTAAAAATTTGCAAATCCTTGTTAGCTTGATCAACAGATTTGTTTGACTTATGTTTATGTGCATCAACTTTATTGCACCACTATCAATGTGGTCCTGGACTATGTGCCAAAGACAGTAGCATCGCTCGATGTCATGACCAGGCACACAATGGTAATGGTAGAACTTTGACCAATCATACCATCACAAATAGGGTCTACTATCAGACAACGGTCTAATCTCGGGAAGGGTTATTAAGTTATCTTTCAGTAACCACTGCGTTCTGCTCAAATAAGAGTCATTCAATTTTTTGAAGACTCTATTTTGTTGTGATCCTTGTGTGGAAGCTATCAGAGGGATAGTTAGGACATTAGCTACAGCCTTATTCTTCCTAGACCCTTCCATAGACGTGCCTACAAAGAACCCACTGTGATGGTTCAAAGTAGAATCTTCAAACTGTGACATGATGTGTTGATAGTCTGTAAGCACAGAACACATGTTAGAAAAGTTTTCATAACTATTAAGAGATAACTTTTCCCTCAATGTCAGTTGCAGATTGTTGATAAACATCCTTTGCATATCACTATCTGGCAGGGAAAGGGAGATTTTGGTAGAAATAGATTGATATCTTGAAATAAAACTTGTGACCTTCTCATTGGGCTTTTTCTTGCAATGAACAAGGTCAGCAATAGTAACCCTGATACCAATGTTAGCCAGAAACCGTCTAAGAAAAAGGTCTATAAGTTGATCAAAGGTGCAGATAGAATAATCTGGCAAAGAGATATATCATTCTAACGTGATACCCTTAAGGGACTGTGACAATAGTTTAAGCAACACAAAATCCAAACTATGATAATCACTGCACATAGTCATGAAAGAATTGATATGTACATTAGGGTCCCCACCACAATTGAACCTATCAAAATTTAGTGATTTAGTTGGAGGAGGAAGGATAGTGTTCAAAATGGTGATGTCAAGGGGGCTCTTCCTATAATATGCAAGTATGGATGACTAACCAAAGGTAGACGCCAAGTTAGTCGACTGTAACTGCAATTGACCATGTTTTGCAAGATGTTGTTCAAGACGGGATTAATGGGCGGAGGAAGTGGTGGGCCAAATCTACCACCACCTCCACCAGAACCTCTAGGAGGACCAGTACCACTGGCAGATGTAGTGCTAATACTAACAATGGATATTTGATTTGTAGCGGAGGCAAAGGTTTAGCCACTAGACATACCCATATAACCCAAGTGGGTAGATGAAGCAAGGATACTAGGAATAGTAGGCCCAGGATCAACCATGTGCATTGTTTCAGACCAAACATGCTGACACTAAGATGAGGTCCACGAGTAATGGATTGGCCATCCTGAGGAGGAGCATCAGCCAAAGGCACATGATTTTTAGCAATCATAGATAACTCCCTCAACATCTCTAGGCCTCTCCTATCTGAGATCAACATGTGTCTCAGAGTGTTGATGACATTTCCATCCTAGGGGAGGAAATTCTCCCCATTTAAGAAACCCTCAAAATCTCTTAGATTCTGCTCGAGAAAGTCAATTTTCTCAAAATCAACAGTGAGAGAAAAGTCATGATCAATAGTAGAAGGGGAAGATGGAATGAAATTTCTTGGAGAATTACTCTGAGAGTTGGATTCCAAACCAGGTAGAGAGGGGGGCCCTGTCAAAATGGACTTAAGGGGACGAGAGGAGAAGAGATCATTTGGGTCAAGAAGTTGATCGTTGAACATTGTGTTGGGTAAAGGAGGACTATAACGGCCAGGTGGAAAACTCTACCTAGATGATCTATTGACTACAACTCCTCTAGAAGTCTAGGTCATAAAGCTCAATAGACGAGTCTTCTGAAACTAAGACTACACTAAAAGGATATGAAATGCTTTGTCTTCTGGTAAAATTTGGCTAGAGATCATAAAGAGAACACAAAATGCAAACTATATGCAAAGAACTAGATCATTTGTAGATGCTAGAACAAAGGTGTGATTAAAATTCCTTTTAGAAAAAAATTATGTTTGATTTAAACTAAATGAATGCAATGAGCTAAATGATAAATGCACAACACAAAAGGAAGCTCTTTTCACATCGGGTTCACCAAAATGTAGCAGAGGAAATTTTGTACCTCGAGGATGATGAATCCTTGAGAACAAAATCTCCCTTTGGTACCTCCTCGAACTAGCGCTAAGGTGATCTAGGGGATAACACAATTATGCTAGGGTGTCAGAAAATCAAGGGAACTCCCTAGAAGGCTCTGCTAAGCCTTTATCCTTAGGACAAGCATGTGGAGATGGGACACCAGCATGGCACATTGACATCCTGTATGAACGGAGCATAGAGTCTAAGTAGAAAACTCCAGACGAGCTAAAAGAACTTAAGTAAATGCAAGGAAGAATACTGAAATAAACAGATAACGCGAAATATGAATTAAAGTGATAAAAGGTAAGAGAAGCCACTAAAGTCTTACAAAATGTCCACGCTATGAAGCCTCTCGCAAGACAATAATCTCCTCATGATGATGCACCTCCACAGACAACCCAGATAAAAGCCACGGGGAAAATAAATGATAAAGATAATTGAAATACAATGCAAGATAAAAGAAATGATAATGCATGAGATAAATGGAAAAGAGAACAAGTAAAGTTTCCTTTTTGAGATGCTATAACAATGGTACTATGGTCTATTCGGAAAGTTGCAACAATGGTGGTCTTCATAATTGGAAATTTGAATGTTGTTCAAAGAGATTTCTAACTCCAACCTGCAACCAGTATATTCCAAATGCAAAAAGATCCTCTAAATGCTTTTAAACGAGAGAGAGAGAGAGAGAGAGAATCGACATTTGTGGGTGCATGCAGGAGCATTATTATTCCTTTCGGGTGTAGGCGTAATGCTCAAACAACCACTTGTGGACTATGAAATTCATAGGATGCTAGTGTGCCGCACGGAGCCATCGTCCCAAAGGTGACAAGTCGACGGAGTCGGTGAAACTCTAGTTTGAAGCTGACGAGGTGAACCCAGTGGACAAAAGGACAAAGGTAGCAATGTCTAACCTTTGATGACATGGATAAAGGCACCATTTGTTGTGTTGAATCATAAAGGGCGATATTTTTGACACTACATTGTGTATGTGTAAGTTAATGATGAGTCACCAAACACTTACAGGATATAAGGTAATTTTGTATATCAAGTTGAATGATTTGTCCTCAAAATCTCAAAAATAATGTTACTAATAAAACTTGTAGCATTTTGAATTTAGTTTAAAAAATACTAATTTATCTTTGAAAGATTTTTCTTAATCATTAGAGAAAATTGCATTTTTCACAATAATATTTTTTCAAATTTCAATAAAACAAATATTTTTACTCAGATAAAAATTGAATATTTTCTTCTAAAAAATTGTATTAGTGTAAAGGACTCGTATGAAATTGTATGAGATGTTTTTTTAAAAAATAAAATAATTAATTAATATTCTTTTAGTGTAATGTTTAAAAATATAATATGAATAATTTTTTATTTGGTGAAAAATGATACTCAATTATTTTCAAACATATGTAAAGAGTAAAGTGTTTCTAAATTTTTATATCTAATGAATTTAAGTTATGAGTATTTCGATATATATGATGTATAGATGTGGTTTATTTACAAAATAATTAATAATTAAGTAATATATTTATAATAAAGAATAATCATTTTTTAGAATCATGAGAATTTCTTCTATAAATATGTTTTTTATTTTTAAAAATTAAACTCACATCTTAGTTTAAAGGTTAAAGTTGAATAAATTCTTGGATGCCACTCATCTTATGCTTTGCAAGATTTTTTTAAAAAAATTGGAAGAAATCAAATTTGAGTTAAAATAGATATATATCTTTAATATAAAAATAAATAAAAAATAAAAAAACTGTTAAATCTGATAACTCCACAATTAGTATTTTAAAATAATTATAGAATTTTTGTATTATACAAAGTGAAGAAGATTGAAGTAGTTTAATAAATAGGAAGGGAAAGAAAAATAATTATAAAAGGTTGGTTAATGGTATAGTTGTCAAGGCAAACACTCTTCTTTAAATATAAATAAAATTAAAGTTGAAGTTGTTAATGTTTAAATATTAGATATTTTTTTAATTTAATAAATGATTATTGAAAATGTAAACAATGAAATCTATAATGAAAATGAAAATACGAAAAAATATATAAAATATTTAATGATAAGACGAATATTATAAAACAAAAAAATATTTAATTAAATGTTCTTTGAAAAGTTGTATGTTCTTTTAAATTTTGATAGGATGACTAAAATTGATGACACTGTTATATATTTTTTTGATATAATAAAGATTGTATCAAGCCCTTTCCATTTAAATTTATAAACCAATTTTCAAGATATAGATAGTAATTATAGTTTCAAGGAAAAACAAAATTGTCAAAAATCTTGACCACCAAAGAGTATCGTCATTTAGAAAAATACAAGTATTTAAGTGACCAAATAGGTAAGATTTAAGTGACTGCAAGAAGTTGAAATAGCTCAAGAAAAAATACCTACACTAATTCCACACATGGGAACATGAAGCAAGAAATGATAATGAATACCTAAATACAAAGAGTTGAAATTGATAAACTAGAAGAGAGACTAATGCAATTTACTATGCCAATTATTTTTCCCATGAATCAGAAGATAGATTAATGTTGCAAAGACATCATAAATTTCATACACTGAATTGTCGGTGATGTAGACAAAATTTCAATTACAAAAATTGGTACTAAAAAAGCTTTGGACACATATACAGAAACATAAATTGTCATTACAAGAATAGGCTCCTTACAAGAAATGCAGGTTTCTTTTAGCCTTTTAAAGAATAGGCTTCGTCTTTACTAGAAACATAAGATTTAATGAAAGGAAATATCTTTTTTTTTTTTTTTGATAGGTAATTGGCTGAAGCCTAAATAGCTTTTGACTAGAGCGATGAACCAATGGGGACACAGTAGGGGGCCCCATCCCCATTACATATCTTTGAATTATTATTATTATTATTATTATTATTATTATTATTATTATTATTATTATTATTATGTTTGATTAGATTGACCCCAAGACCTTCCCCATCCTATGGAAGGCTAAGAGTCACAACTTAGAATTCCACTTTTAGATGTCCCTATTGGGAATTGAACTTGGGTCTCCACAATGAGAAGCCAGTGTTTTAACTAGTTAAGCTCAACCCCTTGGACGAAAGGCAATATCTTATTAAAATGATGCCAAAAATCAATACAGATCAAAAGAATGCCTAGTTTACATCTTTTTGATAGTATATAGTTCAGAAAAGAAGCACATCCCATTGTAGAATTTATATTTTGATTAGCACTTCTCATTTAAGCAACCCTAATAATTATTAGCTTGTATTGTCATTTAAGTGAAGCACATCCCATGGTAGATGGTAGTAAACAATAGTCCAATAGAAGATCATGAGTGAAAGCAATCGTGCATAGGAGAAGAAGGCGATTTTACTCTCTTCTAACAGCTGGTGAACTAACAAGATGGGAAGCGTACAAATATTGAACACGGATATGCTTATTTTGCAAGAGATCCATGGACATAGACACACCACCATATATTTGAATGAAATAGACATTCCTAGGAACTGCATTACAGTTCATCGGCCCACTAGGAAGTCCACCATAGAAGGGAATGACATATAACTCCACTAATGAAACCACACTAAATTCCTCATTAGATAAATCAAGAAAAAATGAATTGCTAGGTGTGAGCACAATAGTGTGCCATGATGCAGAGGAAAGACTATCATGAGATGCATGATGGATATTGTGATCATTGGGTATAACATTGTAATTAATCAAAAGAGGTGGAGCGCAATCATTTGAGTCATTGACATTAGATATACTGAGACAATTGAGGGATGTAAATCATTATCATATTGTATGAAATAAGTGTCATCATCATAAATCATATTGGCAAAGATAGTTACATTGTTTATAATGGAGAAGAATATGTCCATGACTAAGATCTAGCAACAAAAAGTATATATTGTAAACTTTGGTTATGGAGATAGCCACGTAAGATCTAGACGTTTGATGGAAAGCAATACAACATGAGAAGATCAACATGACAAATAAATTGTATTCTCATCAAGAATGCAATAGAATGGAATTGAGATTAACAAAGGATACCCCTTGGTTATGTAGGCCAAGGTGGGACATAGGATAACATAAGATTATTCATGATATGATATACAGAAAGTGATAAATTATTACCCACATAAGGTGGAAAATGTTAGAGAATATTTAGCTATTAGTTGTTTTTTTACAACTAGTTATGCTTTTTTGCTTAAGTTCACTTAAGAGTGCTTATTTTAGTTGTGCACCTAGTTTAGCTTTTATGCATCTATTTTAGCTAGAATTGAGCTTTATTTAGCTTCTCATGCTTGCACTTTAATTCTCCTAAATTTAGCTCTACACTTTCTTTATAAACACTTCATTGTACAATTTTAATTCATCATGTAATCCTATTTTTATGTATTCTTTGTTTTTTAGTAATATAGCATTGATTTGTGCATCTCTCATTTGTGGAAGGTGTTATTGTTTGTCATTTGATCTTGTAGGCTTATGTTGCAAAATTCAACATTGTATCAAAGCTTTGAAACTTCAATAGAAAAGTGAAAATCTGATAAGTCCACTAAAGGTGGAAATGTCCTATGTGGTCTCTAAGTAAACTTCAATAACATGAGTGGTTAGGACCTAGGGGAAGAACTTACTAGGTACAACACTTAATCACACCAACTGTTGGCAATTTGTTGTATTTGGTGAAGTGTTGTCATTGATGTCAACACTGTATCTCGGTTAGTCTTGGTGATCATCTTGGTTTTGGTTGTGATTCTGATCCGGTATGATTGGATCTCTGGATTACTATGGATAGTTATATGCTTGCCATATTCTATTGGTTCATAATTTGGTGCTCTGGTTGCTATTTCCTTTGTTCCCGATTGATATTTCCTGGTACCGGTTAGCTTTACTGGTAAGCGATATTTAATGATTTGGTAAGAATATTTTGATCCGGCTTATGGGAATGGTTTCTATCATGTGGAAGGTGCATCTTGATTGTGTTTTAATTGTTTGGTGGTGTTGCATTGGTCGGTGTGTTGTTATGGTGGTCCTATTTGGATCTGGTTAGACTTTTTTTTACTACACTGAGGATTTCTACCGGTTGGTGAAGTGTGTTGGATTTTGGTCTTAGCATAATTTTCGGAGGATGGAATTGTTTGGGAACCTAAATTAGGTCCATGCTATGTAATGTAAATCATAATATTGGTCTGGTGGTATCGTGTGATGGAAGTTTTGTAATTAAATGGGTTTATGGGTTTAGGGTTTAGCTGACCTTGTCAATAAGGTTGATGATTTGTATTTATGGGTGACTTATCCATGCAATTATGGTATGTTTGTGGGATGGTTATGTCTACATTATTAAAGAGTGTTTTATGTGTGAACAAGGTTATATCATTCAGTGAAGGTTTGAGAAGGTTTTGTATTGTAGGACAGACATCAATGCTTAACCAGAATTGTATCAAGCATTAATAGATGCTACTTTCATAGTTCATTCTTTCCATATTGTAGTCTGATGCTTTGTAAGTCGGTGGGACTTCCCTTTTGTGTTGAGAAGTGCGCTCTAGGTGGTTGGCCTGATTGCAAGTGCAATCCCTATTGTAATTATTTCACATTACTGTTGCATAAGTATTATATGATTGTGGGTAGGGTTTCCCACCATGGTTTTTCCCCTTATCGGGTTTTCCATGTCAAAATATTTGTGTCATTTGTGTTATGCTTACATGGTCTATCTTTATCCTGGTTGGAGGCTATGTCGGTTAGTCTTGGTGATCATCTACGTTTTGGCTGTGATTCTGATCTAGTATGATCATATCTCTGGATTCAGTTTTGGATGCTTACTATGGATGGTTATATGTGATGTAGAGATTCTTGGAGTTGATCCAAATCACCTAGTTATCTTTCTCGTTCTCTCTCCAACCTAATAACTACTCAATCCCTTCCAATGGTACCTGGTATAAGTTATGATAGTTAGACCTCCAAGTCCTAATCTACTTTAGCTTGCCTCCAAGGTATAGCCACAAGTGTTTTACACAACTCTTCCTATTGAGGATTCCACCTCAATCCCTATCACGCCTCCCTAGTGCTCCAACAACCTCTGCAAAGGATCTTAATTCACCAACTTATTCTATGTGTGTAAAATGAATTTATATAGTGTCTTTGATGTCTTTAAGGGGTTTGATTACCTTCAATCCCATTGCCAAGCCTTCTCAACCTCACTATGTCTTTACCAGGCTCCAAATAGGCCTAATGCAATTAGCCCTCCTATTACGGTTTTTAGGGCTTGGTTTCAAATATTCCCACACAAGGCCACAAATAAATTACATATTTGATTACCCTTTTCAGAGTTATAAACAATATTGAAAAATGGCATTTGGGTTCTTCGTACACATGGGATATCCAAAACTATCCTATTTTCAAGGGTTTTAGGCCTACCCGGGTGACTTACAAACTTGGTCTTAAAAAGCTTCACCAATAAAAACATATGCAAAAACCAATCAAATATTATTTAAGGGAATTAAAATAGGTCTCCAAACATGTTTCATCTTTGGCTCTACCAATCCATGTGTGCTCTGTAAACACACATCTTTTGATGTCCTAGTCTCACCAACTCCTAGCTGTGAGCCTAGGGTATCATTGTAAAATCACCACAAAGGTCTGCAAAACCAAAAATCATACTCTAAACATATTTAAAGACCCTAAGATATCATTCCACAATATTGCAACCAGTGCCATAAGTGGATTCTCAGGTTAGAGTCATTTCTTGCTTAAACCCTAGCTTACAAGGGTTTTGCACCTAGTCACAGGGAATGGATTGAATCTCTACAACCAGACATAGTCAAACTTGATAATCTACCTTGTTGGAAAGTAGACTCACCAAGCTCTCATTCCCTACAATTAAATTCTTCTGACAAGTCCTTACTGGACCGTACTACACATTAAAAACAAGGAAAACAGTGAAAATGGTATAAAACAAAGTTTTTTCTTACAAAACAAAACTTTCTTTGCATTCCAATTCCTCCAGCCTGTACAATGACATTGTTTTTGGCTTATATCATCATGATTCAGTTGGTTAGAACCAACTTCTTCACCACCAATCAACAAAAATGCAACTTTTTGCAATGTTGCAAATGTTGCTTAGCACTTTTACATCTTTTGGTTCTTAGGATGCAAACTTGCACTCAAGTACACTCCAAGGCTCAAAAAGGCCCTCAATTCATTCTATGAGACCTAAAACAATACATGACACCCTATTACATGATGTCTCTATTCTTAGAGTAGCGCACCTATGAACAACATCAACATTACATCTTTCTAGGATATCAACATCCCGAACACAACAAAAGCTTGGACAACTCAACCATGACTTCATTAAGTCCCAAATGGTTAGTCCACTTATTACAACATGAAAGACACAAAAAAGACTTAAGAAAAAAAGAAAAATTTGCATGGAGTGATAGGTGCCCTGCACCATACTCCCCTGGGACAAAGAACTCAAGTCCCTTGAGTTAAGAGGTCTGCAATTTCCACACCATGTTGAAGTATATCTGATTCTAACATCCACATAGCATATGATTCAAGTAACCCTACCCACTTTACAAGATAATATTTGTATACCCCTTTCCTTGTCTTCTTTATTACCTTGGTGTCCAAGATACTTTCCAACTTGACCAGTTGGATTGGTGGCAAATCTCTCACCCAATCTTCATTACCTTGTGATGAAGTTTCCAACTAATATGTTTGTGATTCTCCCTTATATGGATAGACATCGCATACATTAAAGATAGGAGAAATACCCAAGGTGGGAGGAAGTTAAACTTCATATGCATTCTGATCGTATTTATGCACCACCTTGAGAGGCCCAATCTTCTTCATCAATAGCTTAGTAGGCTTCCCTTTTGGAAGTCTCTCTTTCCTTAGGTATGCTAGGACCAAATCTCCAATCTTAAATTGCACATTCCTTCTTGTTTTATCAGCATCCATCTTATACTACTCGGACTTTCGTTGCAGGGTTTGTCTTACCTTATCATGCACTTCTTTGATTCCTTCTGCAAAATTCTCACCTTGTGCACTCTTAGGTGTCATAGAAATGAGATCCTTGAGCTCTACTATGCCCCTAGGATAAAAACCATACACTATTTAAAAGAGACTTTTACCCGTACTTCAATTAACTGAGTCATTGTATGCATATTTTGCCTGACTGATTGCCAAATCCCAAGTCTGCCCATGTTGTTTGGTGAGACATCTCAGTAGATTACCCAAGGATCTATTGACTACCTCTATCTGACCATCTAATTGAGGATAGTAGGCAGATGAGAAAGATGATTTTGTGCCCAGCTTTCTCCAAGGTGTCCTCCAAAAGTGGCTTAAAAACTTTACATCTCTATCATTGACTATGTTGATTGGAAGGTCATGAATTCTAACTATCTCCTTGAAGAAGAGTCCTACAATATAGGTGGCATCATTGGTACTCTTGCAAGGTATAAAATGTGTCATTTTGCTGAACCTATCAACCACTACATACACACTGTCAAATCCCCTTGGAGTTCTTGGTAGGCCTAACACAAAATCCATGCTTAAACATTCCCAAGGCCTCTGAGGTATGACCAATGGTTGGTACAGACCTGCATTACTTGATGAACCGTTTGCTCTCTGACAGATTGCACATTGTTCTACAAACCTTCTCACTTCTGATTGCAACTTGGGCCAATGGTAAAACCTACTAACCTGCTCCATAGTTTTGTCTATGCCAAAATGACCTCATAGACCTCCTTGATGCTTTTCTTGGATAATGTTTTGTCTCATAGAACATTGGGGAATGCAAAGAAGGTGTTCTTTGAACAACAAACCCTCTTGTATCATATACTTTGAATAAGAAACATGTGAGTTGTTATAAAAATTAGAACAAACAACATATATCTCGACAAAGTCCTTATTATCATCCTTATAGAGGTCTTTTAACTCAGTCAATCCCATACTTTGCAATTGTATCTCCTGCATAATCATGACTCTCCTACTTAATCCATCAACTACCTTGTTTGCAATGCCCTTTTTGTGCTTGATAGTGATGGTATAGGATTGTAAATGTTCAACCCACTTTAGGTGTCTTTGATTCAATTTCTCTTTCCCATTAAGGAAACTAAGGGCATGGTTGTCAGTGTAAACTACAAACTCTTTGGTTAGCAAGTAATGATGCCGCTTCTTCAATGCTTGCACCATGGCATACAACTCCAAGTCATATGTGGAGTATCTTTACTTGGATTCATTCAATTTTCTAAAAAGAATGCTATGGGATGACCTTCTTGACTCAAAATGGCCCCTATTGCCTTTTGGCTAGCATCACACTCTATTGTAAACAACTGACTGAAATCGGGCAATCTAAGGGTTGGTAACTCTTCTATCTTAGCTTTCAACAATTCAAACCCCTTATTGGCTTCCTCTGTCCACTTAAATTGACATTTAGTCCCTCCTTTAATGGTGTTGAGGATAGGAGCATAAACATGGCTAAAGTTTCTTACAAAATTCCTATAAAAAGATGCCATTCCATGAAAACTTCTTGTTTTAACACTTTAAGGAACTCCTTGCCACTCAGCAACATAACACTTGACCCTACTTGTTTTTCCTCCTTTGGATCAGTTAATGGATCTATTTGATACTTCTTACCATTCTTGGTGATGAGATAACTATTATTTTCTCCATCATGACAGGCTATCACATCATATTGCCATGGATGGCCCAAAAGCAGATGACAAGCATCCATAGGCAATATGTCACATAGAAGTTTGTCTTTGTATTCACC
Organism: Cryptomeria japonica; assembly: GCF_030272615.1. NCBI lineage: Eukaryota > Viridiplantae > Streptophyta > Pinopsida > Cupressales > Cupressaceae > Cryptomeria > Cryptomeria japonica. Next base: position 29,046,317 of record NC_081415.1, on the reverse strand, counting down.
AATTTCAAATTCCACCCATGCTTGTTCATCAACTAAGACATGTTGACCCCAGTTGAGCCATGATACCTTATAGGTAGTGAGATGAGGCAATCTTTTCAGTTTGAGTTTATCCACCATTTCAACTGAGACAATATTCTCTATGGAACCTGAATCCACAATCACCTTACAAATTTTTCCATGTGACTTATAAGTGGTCCTAAATAGACTATGGTCTAGTTCCTCCTTTCTGCAATCCCACTCTATTGTTGTGTCCTTGGTGCAAATAGTTGCCTCTTGATTCCATTCTCATCACAATATTTCACAACTTCAGCTGATGTGAATTCTCCACCCCGATTAGATCTCAAGCACTTTAGATTCTTACTGGTTTCTTTCTCCAGTAAGGCTTTGAATGCCTTAAACTTGTTGAAATCATTAGACTTTTCCTTCAAAAATGTAACCCACATGTCATTCTTGAATGATCGTTAGTAAATATCATGAAATACTTATCACCTTGAAAACTCCTAGTCCTCATAGGACCACATAGATAAGTGTGCACCAAATCTAAAATATTTGCAAAATAAAATGATTTTCTCTTGAAAGAGGAAGTAGTCATCTTACCCAACTCACACTCCTTACAAATCACATTGTCTGGTTTGACTAGTTATGGTATACCTCTACCCATACTTTACTTGTTGACCTTAACCAAGTTATCAAAATTTACATGACAAAATCTTCTATGCCATAGCCAATTGTCCTCCACTTTTGCAACCAAACAATTGTTAACATTTGTGTTTAGATGGAATAAGTTACCGTTTGTCTATTTACTAGTAGCAATCATTTATCATTTTCTTCCTAAAATCCTGCACACTCCATTCTTCATCCTCTTATTCCTCTGATTCCTCATCGGTAACACCTTCATCTACTGCAACATAACATTGTTTCTTACCTTTTCCCTTAAACTTTCTGAACTTTTCTTTTTGATCACTGATAGGACAATTAGCAGCAATATGTCCTATTTTGTTACAAGAGAAGCACTTAAGAGGAAGCTTGCCTTTGTACTTATCGGTGCCTCTAGGAAGTTTCTTTGCCAATAAAGCCTTAATTTCCACCAATTTATGTTCATCATCCACTCCTTCATTACCACCGCCATGATGACTTGACCTATATACATCATTTCCTTTTCTTACCGGTGCATTAGATATAGATGCTTTTAAAGAATATTCTTCTTTAGGTACACTATTTTCAAAGTTATTCAATTCAAAAGTAGTAAGCTTGCCTATCAATGAATCAACTATGACTTTATCTTTGCTGACTTACCTCAATTCTTGGATAGCAGATACTCTAATAGCATAAGCAGGAAATAAGTTTCTAAGAATTATACTTACCACTGTATCTTCTGCAATAGTTCCACCAACACTTTTGATTCCTCCAACTACTTCTTTTATTCTTTGTTTGTACTGGGTGATGTTATCACCTTCCATCATCTTCATGTCATCAAACTTGCCTCTTAGGCTTTCCTCTTTAGCTTTTTCCACATGCTCATCTCCACCATAAATCAAATTCAAATTTTCCCAAACCTCATAAGCAGTTTCTAAACCATGAACATCAATATACTCAGAGTCAGAAATATTACTTACAATGGCTTCTAATGCTTGAATGTTCTAATGCTACTCCTTGAGTTAATCAATAGTAGTAGGTGTAAATTGATTAACCACATGCTCCTAGAACTGTGGTCCCATTCCTTTGATGTAGATCTTCATTCTATCACTCCACATTTTGTAGTTATCCTTTGTGAACTTAGGACCCTCCTTCTTCATCATCTCAGATATTTACCTTGAATGGTTAAGCTTCTGCACAAAGAGGACCTAGTCCTCTGATACCAATTGTTATTATGAGAATCTAATTACTACTGAGAGGAGGGGTGAGTCAATAGTAAAACAATTCTACTATACTTCAACAAATAGTACAGATAACTACTCAAACAACCTTCTAAACTGATTTCACAAACCATTCACCCAAGTGTTCATCATTATGTAAACAAAGTAAAGATATCACATGCACAAATCAATAATCCATCAACCACACAAACACAAATATTTTTCACGTGGAAACCCAACTGGGAAAAACCATGATGGGAATTAGCACCCACAAAATATTTGCACTCTTTTGGAATGCACCCGATTAAAGGCTTGGCCTGATTAAGAGCTTTACAATATGCCCAATTAAGAGAAGACCCTATTAGAAGTAACCTTGCTAGAGGATTTTAAACTCAAGTTAATGAGCCACCCGGTGAAGGGATTTACAATATCAGACCTATTAGGGTCTACCTGGTTAAGGAATTTCAATCTCCCACAACTGTTAGGGAACAACAAGACAAATGATCTGATTACAACACTTCCTTGCTTGCTAGTACAGATCCTTTTCAACTCAACTCTGCTACACACATGCAGACACTTCAATCTGGTTCGTCAATACCTTATTCTCAAACCACCGACACTAAAACCCTTCTCAAACTAGCCCTAAATATATTTTCTAGTTAGGGCGGTGACAAACCCTAATTACATCAACAAGATTACATTACAAATTATTAAAACAAATTCCTAGATGATTTTCAATGACGCACATCGATTTGATAAGCAATCAAACCCTTGTCACATTCTTCTAAGCACTTTGATGTTTCCCAACAAATCCAATCCTTGTACGCATTCAAATGCCTTCTTGTCATTACAAATAGATTCTGACATATCATCACAAAGTTATGAACATGATAAGATCCATCGCCAAACCATAAATCATTACCGGTTAAAGATTTGTGACTGGTATTCATTCTTCTTCATAGAGTTCATATCAGTCAATTACAAATGTTCTTTCTAGTTCATCAAACTTGATGCAATTTCAATCACATACTCATGCCAATGTTATAAACATATATTCTGAACCGCAACACTTGAATCTTCTCCAATCATCCATACCAGTCAATTGATCATCGCATTATTCATGTTTACTGGTTGACTGTCAACTTAGCAGTTTTGTTGTCTAGTTGATTCCACTACCGGTTAGGCTATACTGGTTAGTCTAGATGAACTAGATGACTAAACAAAAATGGTTTCCATCAATGACAACACAAATAAAGACATCAAACAACTTATTATAACTAGATCATCATCATGCCAACAATCTCCTCATCATATCAGCTTTATCGGTCATCTTCTCATCTCATCATCATCTCCATCAGTAATGCCAACAGTTTGGTGTGAGGATTAATGAACAGTGTAGAAATATTGGCTTTAGATATCTCAAGCTCATTCACCTGATCATAGGTCAAGCCATCTGCATATTTATCCCTCATGGCCTCCCGCCACAAAAGAATGGCATTGTGCTCAATGGTGATGGCTTATATATTAGTTGTTTTAGCATTTAATGTGGTTAACATGTTAGATAGACCAGCGATTCAACTATAAACATTTGCAATGCCCTGCAATTGGTTCAAATTTTGACCAATTAAGTCTTAAATTGAGGGGGTTTAGTAACTGAGGGTTTGGTAATGGAGGTTGTGGCAGTTGTGGCGATTGTGGATTGTAATTATTACCACCCATTTTACCTGATTGAAGTTGGAAATTTGGATTTAATTAAAAAAAAATCAAGCAATAGTGTATTTGAAATCAAAAAACCTAATTTATATCAAAAAAATCAAAAAACAAATAAATGATAAAAATACAAGGAAATAAAAAAAATCATACTTGTTATCAAGATTTTACAAAAAAAAATTCCTAACAAATCGGATACTGTATACTTGGATTCGATATCAGATCGCTCCAATTCACATAGCCCATGGGTAAAAGTGGCCCACGGGTTGTCCCAATCGAGTATAAAATACCCACAAGGATTGGATATCTGATTGAATCAGATATTTGATCCATGAAACCTTTTTCAATTTGAAAATACAATGTATGTATGTTATATATTATATATAATATGTAATTCATACCAATTACAAATAATGAAGAAATATATTATAATGATAAAGTAATGCAGGATAATGATGGAACAATAAAAGTATAGATATCTTAAATGCATCTAGCTAAAAGACTCAAAAGAATATTAATCTTCAAACAAATATTTTATACAATAAATGATAAAATATTTAAAAATAGAGTGATTTAAAAAAAGTTATAGAAAATTATAATCATAAAGAATACATACAATAATTGGATCTTTTTTTAATAGAAATATTTGTTGTGTAATGTAATTTTTTATTTAAATTAATTTAAATGGTGTGAATCAACTCCCTATAAAATAACTAATTGATTTTATTATTATATTTAGACAAATAAAAATTATTAAAATTTATATATCAATAAAGAAAAATCATTTTATTCACAATATTATAAATAAAAAAATGAAAAGAAAAAACTATTTAAAATGTAAATTTCATTTATAAAAAGAAAAAAAATTAAAAAAACTTAAAAAATCTATTATTCTTAGAAATTTGTTCTTATAACACCAAACTTTTTAAACCAATTTTACAACATATTAAGTTTAAAAATATAAATCTCAAGTTTATAGAAATCAAGTTTATTTTGAAAACAAAAATAATAATCACTTTTCATAGGTACAAACCAATTGATTAATAAAACTTCATATGAATGCAATAGTATTGCCTACAACAATACTAATAATAAAATAATGTATGACAAAGATGAATTAATTCATGATAATGATGAAACAATTTTAAATGCTAAAAGATACAAAAGAATATCCATCTTCAAATAACTATTTTATACAGCAAATTAAAAAATGTTTTTTAATTAATATAAAATTAATTAAAAACATAAAGTCATACAAACGCCAACCTAAATTAATCAATCAACACAAAAATTATGCAAATACAAGAATGCACAGTAGTTGGCTTTGCAATGCTGAACTAGTAAACTGATTTCGCAAACCATTCACTCAAGTGTTCATCATTATGTAAACAAAGTAAAGATATCACATGCACAAATCAATAATCCATCAACCACACAAATAGAAATATTTTTCACGTGGAATCCCAATTGGGAAAAACCACGGTGGGAATTAGCACCCACAAAATATTTGCACTCTTTTGGAATGCGCCCGGTTAAAGGCCTGGCCTGATTAAGAGCTTTACGATATGCCCAATTAAGAGAAGACCCTATTAGGAGTAACCTTGCTAGAGGATTTTAAACTCAAGTTAATGAGCCACCCGGTGAAGGGATTTACAATATCAGACCTATTAGGGTCTACCCGGTTAAGGAATTTCAATCTCCCACAACTGTTAGGGAACAACAAGACAAATGATCTGATTACAACAATTCCTTGCTTGCTAGTACAGATCCTTTTCAGCTCAACTTTGCTACACACATGTAGACACTTCAATCTGGTTCGTCAATATCTTATTCTCAAACCACCGACACTAAAACCCTTCTCAAACTAGCCCTAAATATATTTTCCAATTAGGGCAGCGACAAACCCTAATTACATCAACAAGATTACATTACAAATTATTGAAACAAATTCCTAGATGATTTTCAATGACGCACATCGATTTGATAAGCAATCAAACCCTTGTCACATTCTTCTAAGCACTTTGATGTTTCCCAACAAATCCAATCCTTGTACGCATTCAAATGCCTTCTTATCATTACACATAGATTCTAACATATCATCACAAAGTTATGAACATGATAAGATCCATCGCCAAACCATAAATCATTAGTGGTTATAGATTTGTCACTGGTATTCATTCTTCTTCATAGAGTTCATATCAGTCAATTACAAATGTTCTTTCCAGTTCATCAAACTTGATGCGATTTCAATCACATACTCATGCCAATGTTATAAACATATATTCTGAACCGCAACACTTGAATCTTCTCCAATCATCCATACCAGTCTCTTGATCATCGCATTATTCATGTTTACTAGTTGACTGTCAACTTAGCAGTTTTGTTGTCTAGTTGATTCCACTACCGGTTAGGCTATACTGGTTAGTCTAGATGACCTAGATGACTAAACAAAAATGGTTTCCATCAATGACAACACAAATAAAGACATCAAACAACTTATTATAACTAGATCATCATCATGCCAACAATCTCCTCATCATATCAGCTTTATCGGTCATCTTCTCATCACATCATCATCTCCATCAGTAATGCCAACAGTCTGGTGTGAGGATTAATGAACAGTGTAGAAATATTGGCTTTAGATATCTCAAGCTCATTCACCTGATCATAGGTCAAGCCATTTGCATATTTATCCCTCATGGCCTCCCGCCACAAAAGAATGGCATTGTGCTCAATGGTGATGGTTTCTATATTAGTTGTTTTAGCATTTAATGTGGTTAACATGTTAGATAGACCAGCGATTCAACTATAAACATTTGCAATGCCCCGCAATTGGTTCAAATTTTGACCAATTAAGTCTTAAATTGAGGGGGTTTAGTAACTGAGGGTTTGGTAATGGAGGTTGTGGCAGTTGTGGCGATTATGGATTGTAATTATTACCACCCATTTTACTTGATTGAAGTTGGGAATTTGGATTTAATTAAAAAAAAATCAAGCAATAGTGTATTTGAAATCAAAAAACCTAATTTATATCAAAAAAATCAAAAAACAAATAAATGATAAAAATACAAGGAAATAAAAAAAATCATACTTGTTATCAAGATTTTACAAAAAAAAATTCCTAACAAATCGGATACTGTATACTTGGATTCGATATCAGATCGCTCCAATTCACATAGCCCATGGGTAAAAGTGGCCCACGGGTTGTCCCAATCGAGTATAAAATACCCACAGGGATTGGATATCTGATTGAATCAGATATTTGATCCATGAACCCTTTTTCAATTTGAAAATACAATGTATGTATGTTATATATTATATGTAATATGTAATTCATACCAATTACAAATAATGAAGAAATATATTATAATGATAAAGTAATGCAGGATAATGATGGAACAATAAAAGTATAGATATCTTAAATGCATCTAGCTAAAAGACTCAAAAGAATATTAATCTTCAAACAAATATTTTATACAATAAATGATAAAATATTTAAAAATAGAGTGATTTAAAAAAAGTTATAGAAAATTATAATCATAAAGAATACATACAATAATTGGATCTTTTTTTAATAGAAATATTTGTTGTGTAATGTAATTTTTTATTTAAATTAATTTAAATGGTGTGAATCAACTCCCTATAAAATAACTAATTGATTTTATTATTATATTTTGACAAATAAAAATTATTAAAATTTATATATCAATAAAGAAAAATCATTTTATTCACAATATTATAAATAAAAAAATGAAAAGAAAAAACTATTTAAAATGTAAATTTCATTTATAAAAAGAAAAAAAATTAAAAAAACTTAAAAAATCTATTATTCTTAGAAATTTGTTCTTATAACACCAAACTTTTTAAACCAATTTTACAACATATTAAGTTTAAAAATATAAATCTCAAGTTTATAGAAATCAAGTTTATTTTGAAAACAAAAATAATAATCACTTTTCATAGGTACAAACCAATTGATTAATAAAACTTCATTTGAATGCAATAGTATTGCCTACAACAATACTAATACTAAAATAATGTATGACAAAGATGAATTAATACATGATAATGATGAAACAATTTTAAATGCTAAAAGATACAAAAGAATATCCATCTTCGAATAACTATTTTATACAGCAAATTAAAAAATGTTTTTTTATTAATATAAAATTAATTAAAAACATAAAGTCATACAAACGCCAACCTAAATTAATCAATCAACACAAAAATTATGCAAATACAAGAATGCACAATAGTTGGCTTTGCAATGCTGAACTGGTAAACGATGTACAAGTCTCTACAGATAATGATGATGATAGCGATCTTATCAGACACCTCATCTGAACTGGTAAACGATGTACAAGTCTCTGCAGATAATGATGATGATAGCGATCTTATCAGACACCTCATCTGAGAAGAAATCCAATCACAGAGAAATTTTTTTCAATTTCTACACACTAGGCAGTTGGCTAACTTTCATTATATATTGAGAACAAATGGTTTAGAATAGCAGATTAAGACATTGCATTTGCAGAAGAGAGAAAGAAGAATGAAGGTGTTGAGAGGTGAAGGTGTACTGATCAAACCCTGTGCGGGTAAAGATCAACGTAAGCTTGTTGAACTGAGCAATTTCGATTTGATTGCACACCCAATGTTCAACAAGGTGGTCTATGTTTTTGAAGCTCCCACCCCAACCTCAGAGGTTTTGAAGGAAGGACTGGCCAAAGTTCTGGCAGAGTTCAGAGAATGGGCAGGGAGATACACGAAAGAAACAACCAATGGCTGCCTTGGTATCAATCTGAATGATGAGGGTGTGCTTGTGATAGAAGGCGAAGCAGATGGGACAATAGCAGATGCGATGCCCTTTCATCCCTCTGAATTCCTCCTTGAGTTAATACCACCCACACCCACCATGGTCGTTGAGCTCTTACTCTTGCAGGTATCATACCTCACTATACCCATGCAAGGAAATGAATTTGCGTATGCAGTTATTATACTAGAAGCAATGCAAGTATATATATCGTAGAAGGCGTCTATCTATCTTCAAACAATTATGTATCTTACTCTTTCAGGTATCATATCTCACTATATCCATGTAAGGAAATGAATTTAGGTATAAGGTATTATAGGACTTAGATTAGAACAATTAGACATGATGAAGTAATACATGGTAATGATGAAGCAATATAAGTATAGATAATTTAAAATGCATCTATCCATCTTTAAACAACTATCTATCTTACTCATTTGGGTATCACACTCCATTATATCCATGTAAAGAAATGAATTTATGTTTGTAGATATTATAAGACTTAGATTAGATCGATTAGAAATGATGAAGTGATATATTTAATAATTACAAAGCAATACAAGTATAGATATCTTCAAACAACTATCTATCTTCTCATTTGGGTATCATATTCCACTATATCCATTCAAGGAAATGAATTTACATATGTAGGTATTATAAGAATTAGATTAGAGGAATTATAAATGATGAAGTAATACTTGATAGTGATGAAGCAATACAAATATAGATATCTTAAAATGCATGATCTATCTATCTTCAAACAACTATTTATCTTACTCATTGAAGTATCATATCCCATTATATCCAGTACAAGGAAATGAATTTACATATGCAGGTATTATAAGACATCTTTTACACATATTAGACTAACATGATTTTGGTAAATATGTTTGTTGATGTAGTTTACTCGATTTGCTTGTGGAGGATTGGTGATAGGCCTAGCTAGTCATCATTATGTTGCAGATGGACAAGCAGCTACTTTTTTCATGAATTCATGGGGAAAAGTTGTTAGAGGAGAGAGTATTCTACCTCCGGTAAATGACCGGTCTCTATTGAAAGCAAGAGATCCTCCCCAACCATGTTTTGATCATTTTGAGTATAATACTATGACCCATGAACAATTTCCAATAATGTCAAGTCTAATCACAAAAAAGTTTCATTTTGATGCAATATTCTTAGAAAAACTCAAGTCAAAGGTAAATGGATCTAACAAATTAAAGAAACCCTATACTACTTTTGAGATCCTTGTTGCCCATATGTGGAAATGCATTACAAAAGCTCGAGGGCTTGATGAGGATGTAAAAACAAAAGTTAGCATTCCAGTGGATGGAAGAAAAAGGTTGAATCCTCCCTTGCCTCAAGGATACTTGGGCAATGTTGTCTATGAATCAGGTTCTCAAACTATTGCATCAGAAATCATAAATGGGTCTTTAGAATTTGTTGCAGAGATAACCCACAAGGCAGTTACTAAGGTTGATGATAATTTTTTACGTTCAACAATTGATTTTTTTGAGCTAAGGAAGGAAACCTTGGGGCCAACGAGCCTTAATCATGGAACTGATGTGATACCATTGAGTTGGATGAAATTTCCAATAAGTAATTTTCATTTTGGAATGGGAGAACCATTGTATGTAGGCCCTTCATTGATGCCCATTGAAGGTCTTATAATATTTTTTGATTCATACAATCATTTTGGAGGTGTAGAAGTTGTGGTTTGCTTGCCAAAAGTACATATGGATGTACTCGAACATAATGGGCTCAACATTTGATTACATTTCCTTTGTAAATAATACCTTTGTATTAAATTTGTACTCAAAATCAATCTTAATAAGACTATTTGAATGTCCAAGGGGTTGTGTTTAATTGGTTAAAGCATTGACTTCTCAATGTGGAGATCCAAGTATAAATCCCAATAGGACACCTAATATGGCATTTTAACTTGTAATTTTTGGTCTTTCATTAGTCACTTCCAATGTGGACATGGTTTCTAAATAAGTAGATTTGTAAGTTGTGACTCTCGATCAAAAGAAGCTAATATTAGTCTCATGTTTTTGTTGCAAGAGCTTGTAAATTATTAGTTTCATGTATGAAAAAAATATTTTTAAACAATAGTCATATAAAAAATGAAGCTATTTGAATTGAATTCATGACTATCTTCAATTTACAAAAAATATATATTATTGTTTCAATTCTAGTTTTTAATAAAAATATATATTGTGTATAAAACTACATGCAAAATATTTTACATTATTTAAATTAATTTTCTATCTAATACATACTTCTAAATTTAAAGATTAAATTTTTTAAATAATGAATTTTTGTATTGTGTATGTGTAAGTTCATGATTAGTCAACAAACACTTTTAAGGGATATAAGGTAATTTTGTATATCAAGTTGAATGATTTGTCGACAAAATCTCAAAAATATTGTTAGCAATAAAACTTTTAACATTTTGAATATAATTTAAAAAATACTAATTTATTTTTAAATGATTTTTATTAATCATTAGAGAAAATCACATTTTTTACAAGAGTATTATTTCAAATTTCAATAAATAAATATTTTTACTAAATAAAAATTTAAGATTTTCCTTTTAAAACATTCTATTAGTGTAAAGGATTACTAAATAAGAATTTAAGATTTTCCTTTTAAAACATTCTATTAGTGTAAAGGATTCATGAAATTGTATGAGAAAATCAAACAATTAATTAATATTCTTTTGGTGTAATGTTTAAAAATATAAATGAATAATTATTTATTTGGTGAAAAAATAAAATTCAATTAAGTTTCATATGTAAAGAGTAAAGTATTTCTAAATTTTTAGTTCTAATGAATTAAAGTTATGAGTCTTTCAATAAATATGATGTATAGACGTGGTTTATTTAAAAAATAATTAATAATTAAGCAATATATTTATAATAAAAATTAAATCATTTTTTTTAGATGAAAATTTCTTCTATAAATATAAGTTTTTATTTTTTTAAATTGAACTAGCACCTTAGTTTGAAGGTTAAAAGTTGAATAAAATCTTGGATGCCACTCATCTCATGCTTTGCAAATTTTAAAGTTTTTTTTAAGGAAACCAAATTTGAGTCAAAACATATATATCTATTACTTTAATATAAAAAATGAAGAAATAAAAAAATTGAACTAGACCTGATAAATCCACAATTAGTATTTTAAAACAATTATAGAATTTTTGTATGATACAAAGTGAAGAAGATTAAAGTAGTTCAATAAATAGGTTTTTGAAAAAATAATTATAAAAGGTTGGTTAATTGTATAGTTATCAATGCAATCACTCTTCTTTAATATAAATAAAATTGAAATTGAAGTTGTTAATGTTTAAAAGATAGATTTTTTTAATTTAATAAATGTTTATTGAAAATGGAAACATTGAAATCTATAATGAAAATGAAAATATTAAAAAATATATAAAATATTTAATAATAAGATGAATGTTATAAAACAAAAAAATATTTAGTGAAAAAGTTGTATGCGAATGAATTGAGATGGCTAATGCAGTTTTAAGTCTTCTAAACTCTAATAGGATGAATCAAATTAATGACATAATTATATATTTTTTGATATAATAAGGTTTGTATCTAAGTCCTTTCCCTTTAGTTTATATAAATCAATTTTCAACATATAGATAGTAATTAGAGTGTAAAGGAAAAATCAAATTTTCAAAGATCTTGGCCATCAAAGAGTACCATCATTTATAAAAATACATGAGGTATTTCATTTCAGATCACCAATGTGACCATATCTTTATATATCAATTGATATAAAACTAAATTTATATGGTCATATATTTAATAGTAATACAAATAGAAATCTTAGTTATTATTATCAACATCATTCTATCCACTTGATCTATCTTCAACAATGATCTTTATTGGTCAACGACGAGACAAATTTCCCTTCTTATTCTATCAACAATTTATTTGTCGACATGCAATAATAAGACCTTAAAGGATACCTTCAAATTCTTAATCATATACAAAGGTTTCCCATGACCCCTAGCATCAGATGAAGATGAAGATCACTATTAGAAACTAACAATATTTTCTCGACTATACCTAGAAAAAATCAAAATGGACCTCACTTTCATTAAATAGAGCTATAGACATGTAAGCATATGGACTCCATAACCAATGACTCTAGAAAGAAAGGAACATCTATTTCTAGGTCTTTTTTTAAACTATGTAGTAATCCATTCTTTAAAAAAAAGTTAAACCAACCCCTTAACTAATTTTTTTTAATCAATTAAATCAAGTAAATTTGAAACAATAAATAAAGGGACATTAACATTAGTTCTTTGTTATAAATTTCTAGTTCAAGAGAGCTTGATCCAATTACTTGGTTGATGACATCTTTAATGGGGCTTTCCAACTGATTTAGAATGTTGACGATAATATTCATGCACAAGTTTGACATGAGATTAGAATGACATCTCCTTCTTTACATGGTAAAGATAGAATTGTGGCATCTTTTACAATGTATTGACGATATATAAAAGAGATTGATATTTTGACACATCTTAAGAACTGACCATTTATTAAATTGATAGAAAAAAGTTTCAAACAGACCAAGATTACATAGCTCAGAAAAAATACTCACACTAATTCCACACATGGAGACATGAACCAGAAATAATAATGAATGCCTAAATACAGAAAGTTGAAATTCATTTTTTTTGCCATGCCCAATTAATAAATCAGAAGAAAAACTAGTGTAGTTTACTATGCCAACTATTTTTTTCCCATGAATCAGAAGGGAAAATAATCTTGAAAAAGACAATATAAATTGCATACCCTGAATTGTCGATGATGTAGATGCAATTGCTATTACAAGAATAGGCTCTGAAAAAGCTTTAGACACATGTACATTAGCATAAGTTTCCATTACAAGAAATGCAAGTTTATTTTAGCCTTTTAAAGAATAGGCTCTATCTTTACAGACAACGTAAGATTCAATGAAAGGCAAATATTTTATAAAAATGGTGGCAAAAATCAATACAGATCAAAAGATTGCCTGGTTTACATCTTTTTGAGAGTACATAATTCATAAAAGAAGCGCATCCCATTGTAGAATTTCCCTTTTGATTAGCACTTCTCATGTAAGCAACCCTGTAATGCCCCGCCAGGAAACCCCGAAGGGATAAGCCAAAATAACACAAGAATAGAGTGCAAATTTTTTTTTTTAAAGTTACAACACAAAAGATGCAACAAGATAACAAAGATTCAGATTACAAAGCGGAAGACTTCAACTAACTCCTAAAGAGTTTCCCAACGAGATTACTTAATTCACAATTCATTTAACTCACACCATTAATCCATTACGCTGAAAATCTTAATAATGAGATAATTTCATAAACAGGATAAACTTCCTTCAAAGGATGGAAATATAATCACAACAAAGATTCATCCATTAAGATCCATTCATCAACTTCATTCAATCTTTTCATTTAAAATTACAAACCATACATATAACATACTAATACACTAGGATTTTCACCATAACATAAGAGATCTTTCCAACCATATTTAAATTCCTTAATGACAACTGAGTATAATTCATTACTCTAAGTTACATTCATTCATATTCTAACTTATGGCATTAAAAGGACGATATCACCCATGCATTACGATAAATCGCATCTCAACCAATTATGCATTCGATCCACAAGGCATTCAAGATAGAACTGAATATAAGCATCTATAGTTATTTCCAATTATCCACTTAACCATTCAACATAAATTAATCATACATGATAAAGCTGAATAAAAGAAACACAAGAGAATACATCACATAACACCGTAATGATCTCGGAGTTCACCCCTAAAGGGCTACATCTCCGGGTCTGCGCAACTGCAAGACCCCCTTGGATAAATAATAAGGTTAAGAATACAAGAGGTTACATCTTACAATCCAGCCATCAAGGCGATACATAAGCAATATACACGACCACAACGGTCAATAATACATAAACGATCCTTAGGAAGAACAGGATCCAGCTGAACATAATCAAAGCTAAAACAAGAGGTCCAAGAGAGCATCCATAACACTGAGCCATCACCGCCCAAGGGTCTAATACGAAACCGACACTCACAAGAGCAAAGACAAGGGACGACTCTCAAAGGAACTCAAAACAGGACAAGACGACAACACACTAGTGAACGTAGGGACAAGTGTCATCACACAACCTGGTATGGATACCATGGCAAGTCTTCATAGGTCCCGGCCCATACACTGGTAACCCTGGCAACCTAATCCGAACTTCCGGCCCATCCAAGCCTCATGTGGACCCACACATCCTCTCGTGATGACAAGGAAGGTAGTTTGCCATTTCAGGCCTTCTCACAGCATGTTGAATCTGTGATAGCATTCGTCCCATGTGTGAGGCACATTATCTTATTTAGAGATTATTTTCTAATCTATTTAGGTTATCACTTGTTAGACTCACTTTCGACGGGTTACCCAGCAGCCACTTTGGGCGCGGCCCCCAATCGAAAGCCACTTTCCCATACGACACTAGACTAACTCAGACGAACTCGAACCAAGGAATACACATGGTCAGACGAACGGAGTTCAAGGAGATACAGTCATCAGGTCAAACACGACTCAAAGATGAACACTTATTGACGGTACTCTAACTAGAGACCTGACAACTAAGGTTAACCACGAATCATTATTCGACTCACTCAAAGAGGATATAACCAACTAAGACAACATCACGATACCATAGTCAACTCAAAATTCGAGGACTGAAACAGGAACACCAAATCATCCATACGACAGGGTCCTACTTACAAAGCAAAACATGCCATTTCATAATTAAAGCGAATACAGTAATTAAACTCGCAATGCAATGATCAGAAAAGACATTATTCCCTCAAGTTGATTTAAACATTAAAAACGATCAAGTTTTCTACATGATCTAAAAACAGGTTACAGTTATCTATCTCATCAAGGGATAAGTCGTTCTTGGTTTTCTAGCTCCTATGTTTCAAAACATTGAATGGTCAATTTAAGCCATAAGAGTTTTAACCAATCCATATTAATAAAATCCAGACAATCGATGTAATTATAAAAAGAGCGTCTAACAGAAGATAATTGTTTCCAAAAGCATATCGTTAAAATTTCTAATGCCCAATGGTTAATTATTCGTTTCTAATATCTCAAGATGGTTTACAACGTTAAAATCTTCAACAATATATTTATTCGTGAATAAGGTATATTTTAACTCAACAAGAATCTCCAATATATCGATAATTGATCCTTCACAGGTATACACAATTAAATTCCAAGCTTGCATAATCCGTTAACAAGGAAAATCTTCGGCATAATCCATTTATGCCACATTTCTCATCATCAAGACTTGGTTTACATTCTTCATAAAACAATATTAAAACCATTATATATTTTCTTTTCTTTTAAAAGAAACATATAGAAAAAAAAAAACATCTTTTTTTTTAAAAACAATTTAAATCTTATCATTAAAATAATAATACCACTATTATATGCCCCTTTTTTTTTTGAAGTGATAAAAAAAATACATAAAAAAAAACTATTTTATAAACTATGTTTAACACCACGCATAAACAAGAAAAGATGAGGGCGGGGCCCACCTCCCAACTGGGAAGGCTGGGCGCCCAAGCCCTAGCCGAAAGCGGTGAAGGCTCGCGGGCGGCGCTCGCGGCGGTGCCCGCAGGTGCCGCGGCGCCCTGCGGCCACCGCGGTCCCTGCGGCCACCGCCGTGGGCCGCAGCCGCAGCCACACGCCTGCAGAGCGGAAGGTAAGCACCATCGGGGGGGAAAAGCGAGGAGAACGGGCTGCGCGCGGGGGACGGGGGAGGAGGTGCGGGGGAGCTCCGCTCCCCGCCTCCAAACCCCAACCCACGGGTTTCAAAAAAAATAAACACGCGCCCAGTTCGGAGAACCATGCAACGCGTGGGCTCGCTAAAAAGGTAGAACATATATATTTTTAAGAACAAACACACAGTTCGGAACCAATTAAAAACCAAAACGCCCACAGCAACTTTGATAATAGATAAATACATTTTGCTAATTAAAAACACACACAGTCCGGTTACATTCCCAGAATGAAAATTTAATAAAAAAAAACACATTTGATTCAAACGCCCAGGGGTTTCAAACGCCCAAACCCAAGAGGAATTAACAGCACCTCTAAATCACTTCCAGCCAAGCTGGTAATTTACCAAATCGATCCATAAACATAAAAACATCCAACTTCCAATTCCATTTTAACCAATAACTAAAATTGGGAATGGAATCCTACCTGATCTCGCGTTCCTGGCAAGATCTGCTGAGGAGTCTCCATCTCCAGCTGTCCAAAACCATCTTTCTCCATCCAAAATCTTTTCCAAATTTGTCCATCCAAAATCTTCTCCAAATTTTGGGTAATATGGAGGAGTTGACCCAAAAAATTCCATTTTTTTTTTTTTTGAAATAAAAACTTTTATTTACAATTAATTCCTCTAAAATTAATCATTTTCTAAATGCAACAACAAAATAACTTGCTTAATCAATTAAAAATCGATTTCTTTCACAATCAATTCAATTTAACCTTTCAAATTAATAATCTAACGAAATCCAATTAACTCTATGGCGATAACATATAAAACTTCCTTTTCAACAGCATATATATATATAATGCATTTAATAATCGAAATCAGCCATTAAATTCAAATTTACTCCCAATTTAAAACAGGGAATTCAATAACCACGAAAATCGCATAACGAATACCTGATTAATTTAATCCATTAATCCTCAATGCATTAACGCATATTAATCAAGATAATTACTAAAGACTAGATAATCAATAACCAAACACACCAGGCACGCAAATCGAGAAAGTCAACCAAACAGACGACTCGCAAACCCAAACAAGAAGGGATTACCGACGACGACTGGCGATGCTCACTAGAGCATGACTAAGGCCGACTAAGGTCTTACGACCACCTAATCCGACTCTGGGGATTAAAAAAAAGGGTACACTCAACCTGCAAAACCAGGTGACGACGAACCTCGCACTCATGCGACTTCGCACCTGAAATCTCCTGCAACAAAAGATCATACATGCATACATTTATAAAATCTAATGAAAGCGTTAGTCCGATACTAACATCACGAAAAGGTACACTGAATAACCTGCATACAACTAGTGAGAAAACCACATCAATAGCTATGCGTAAAATCAACATCTGACTATCACATAATAATACGATAAACTAATCAAGATTAACCAAGGTTAGAAATAGACTAGGGTAGGGGTACTACAAACCCTAATAATTATTAGCTTGTACTCTTGTTCAAGTGAAGCACATCACATGGTGGAGATTTTCCTCACAAGTGAAAGCAATCATGCGTAGAAGGAAAAGGCTATTTTCCTCTCTTCCAATAGCTAGTGACTTAACAATATGGGAAGTGTACACATATTGAACACAGAGATAACTTATTCTGCAAGAGATCCATGGTGATAGGCCATCACCATATATCTGAATGAAATAGGCATTCCTAGGAATTGCATTAAAGTTTATCAGCCCACTAGGAAGTCCACTATTCCCTTTTAATGACATATGTCTCCACTAATTAAATGACACTAAATTCCTCATTAGATAAATGAAGAAAATATAGATTGCCAGGTCTGAGCACAAAGAGTGTCCAATGACGTAGACGAAAGACTATCATGAGATGCATGAAGGATATTGTCATCACTGGGTAGAACATTGCAATTAATCAAAAGCAGTGGAGCACAATCATTCAAGTCATTAATATTAGATATATTGAGACAATCGAGGGATGTAAATCATTATCATATTATATGAAAGAAGTGTCGTCATCATAAATCATATTGGCAAAAGGTAGTTAGATTGTTTATAATGGAGAAGAATGCGTTCATGACTAAGATCTAGACAACAAAAAGCATATATTGTAAGACCACCTAGGATCTAGACGTCTGATGGAAAGTAGTACAACGTGAAAAGATCAACATGACAAGAATAAACTGTATTCTCATAAAAAATGCAATAGAATGGAATTGAGATTACAAAGGAGACCCCTTGGTTATGTAGGCCAAGGTGAGACGTAGGATAACATAATATTATTCATGATATGATATACATAAAGTGATAAATTATTGCCCACATGAGGTGGAAAATGCTAGAGAATATTTAGCTATTAGTTTGTTTTTTTTACAACTAGTTATTCTTTTTTGCTTAAGTTCACTTAAGAGTGCTTATTTTAGTTGTGCACCTAGTTTAGCTTTTATGCATCTATTTTAGCTAGAACTTAGCTTTATTTAGTTTCTCATGCTTGCACTTTACTTCTCCTAAATTTAGCTCTATACTTTCTTTATAAACATTTCATTGTACAATTGTAATTCATCATATAATCCTATATTTATGTATCTTTTATTTTTGACTAATATAGCATTCATTTGTTCATTTCTCATTTGTGGAAGGTGTTCTTGTTTGTCATTTAATCTTGCATGCTTGTGTTGCAAAATTCAACATTGTATCAAAGCTTTGAAACTTCAACAAAAAAGAGAGAATTTGATAAGTTCACTAAAGGTGGAAATGTCCTATGCGGTCCCTAAGTAAACTTAAGTAACATGTGTTATTAGGACCTAGGAAAAGAACTTACTAGGTACAACACTTAATCACACCAACACCCCCCTTGAGTGCAACTTAAGGAAAATGTACACAAATGCAAGATGGATCTCAACTACAAGGCCACGTTAAGTAACCAAGTACAAATGCAAATCAATCTCTCATAAATAGAGAAAGGGAGAAAACCCAGTGGGAAAAGTTCATTCATCTCCAAAAGAGATATGAAAATACAAAAGACTCTCAAAGAAGAATGAGAAGGACAAAACCCTATGTGAAGAAAACGTTTGAAGAAGAGAGACCATGCAGCCCCCCCTCAATGTAGAATGTGCACTAATTGTATATGCCTAAAATTGGATGCAGGAGTTGGTCCATGATTTTTTAACAATGTTACTCCCTTTAGGAAGAAATAAAACCAGTCTTTGAAAGTTTCTCAAGTGTCCTCATGTTGATGGTGATAGTTGCCCCTTCCTAATCAAATTTAATAGGCCACATTGTTAACAAAAGACAAGATTTCCAAGATCTAGTGAAGATAAATGTAGAACAATATCCAAAGACTCAAGTATCCCCTCTGAAGATAAATATATGGGTAAGTAAACCAAGATGGGGGGCGAAAAAGGGATCTTAAGATGCTACTTTTTTTCTTTCTTTTTTCTAAAATTGGCAAAGTTTGAACTTCAAACAGAAAATGAAGATAGTTACACTCAAATTTTGAAGATGTAATAAGAACAAGAGTTGTAGCACGCTCCAAATCTACTTTCTAAATTACTAACTTGTTTTGAAAACAGTGAAGATTAAGGGTTTCAAAGTGGTTTCAAAAAGGAGCACACAAAGTGGTCTTATTTTTTCAATAGAAACATAGCATAGCATCTATAGTGATTCCCCCTAAAATGACAACTTTTTTTTAGAATTTTTAAATTGCTCTAGTGAGAAATTAGCTAACGCCATATAGTTTATGCCTCATTTTTTGATTAATTTTTTTAATAAATATATGATTTTTTACTAATTTTCAAAGTGGACACATCCTAAAAAATAAAAATTTGAGCATATTCCCCCATAATGTTTTTGAAAAATAATCATTTTTTTTCAATATGTTTAGAATGAAGTCCAATTTATGAAAATATAATTTGTTTCAAAATTCTATGAGTGAGTAAAAATTCATGCCCAAAATAGCACATGTTGGTTTTTACAAAAAATGAATACACGAACAAAAGAAATTAGAGATAAAAACCTTAAGATAAACAAAATGTGATAACCTTAAGATAATCTTTTGGTTCCGTCATATGAGATTACTCCTGTAGAAATGATATGTGTCATTAGTCCCGATTCCCCTTGGTACGGTAGCATTTTCACTTACCTTCGCTACAATATCCTTCCACCCAACCTTTCCAACAATCAACATCGTACCTTCATTCGCCAATCCTCCCGCTATGTCATCTTAGCAGATACCCTTTACCGACGAGGTCTAGATGGTACTCTCCTTAGATGTTTAGAAAGTGACAAAGTCTAGATTGTGTTATGTGAGGTCCACAAAGGTATATGCAATGCTCACTCTAGTGGTTCAACCTTAGCCAAGAAACTTATGAGGACTGGATACTACTGGCCTACTATGGAAAATGACTCATATCAATTTCTCATAAAGTGTAAGTAGTGTCAGATTCATGAAGACCTCATTCACACATCAACAAAAGAACTTCAGTCGATCACTACTCTATGGCCTTTTTGCCAATGGGGGCTCGGTCTCGTGGGTAAGATTCACCCTCCTTCCTCCAGTGGCCACAAATTTATCCTTATAGCCACAAAATATTTCACGAAGTGGATTGAGATTGTTCCTCTCACCCAAGTCACCAAAAAGAATATAGAAACCTTTATCCTCAATTCTATCATTTGTCGATACGATGTTCTCCTTTTCATTGTCTTTAACAATAGGTGTCCTTTCAAGAATTAGGATGTTCATGAGGTTTGTGATTGATTCCATATCCATCATCTCTTTTTCACTCCATATTACCCTCGAGGTAATGATCAAGTTGAGGTGTCTAACAAACTTATCCTTAAAATTCTCAAGAAGACAATCAATGACGTTGGCCAGAACTAGTATATCAAACTCAATCCTGCACTTTGGGCATATCGCACAAGTATATGTACACCCACTATAGTCACCTCTTATTCATTTTTTTATGGTGAAGAAGTCATCTTTCCTATTGAGGTTGAGTTACCATCCCTGTGGATCTCTTTGTGTGATCTCATCAATGATGAAGACTACAAGGTCTCTCACTCACAAGATTTGGAATTATTGGATGAGCATAGAAAAAATGATTTCAATCAGCTTAAAGCATATCCGCAACGAATGAGTTGAAGATATAATCATAAAGTAAAGCCTCACACATTTGAGGTGGGTGACTTAGTTCTAAGAGAAAATCTTAAGAATCAGCAAGACTGAGAGAAAAAGGGTAAGTTTGAACCAAATTGGCTGGGCATTGTGGACGTCTTCGCGCCATCGTCTCAAAGGTGACATGTCGACAGAGTTGGTTTATCTCCAATTTGAAGCCAACGAGGCAATCCTAGTGGACAAAAGGACAAAGGTGGCAATGCCTGACCTCCAATGACATGGAGGAAGGCACCATTTGTCATGTTGAATCATAAAGGGAGAGATTTTTGACACTACATTTTGCCCCCACTTAGCGAGCATGTCTTTGCTAAGAGATGAAGTTAAAGTAGAGGAAGATAAATAAAAATAAATTCACAATAAGGAAGCATATTTTTGTTGATCAGATGAGGTTTCCCCCAACGAGATGATGCTAATATTCGGAATAGATATTTCCATTTGGTACATCACAAACACGCCAGTTGCAGACTAACATGATGGATGATAAGATAACTAAGTGGATAAGATAGCATAACAGAAATGAACCTCGCTTTAGAGGAAAGCCTCTGGTTATGGAAAGATACAAAATATGCATTCGTTGAGATATAAGATACGTTGGTATGGGTAGCGATCTATATGTTATGCTAGATAGCCATACGATAGGATGAGATATATGCCAATATGGATGACCGTACAATAGCGCAGTGAGATAGATAGATGTGCCAGCATAGCTAGCGATACGCTAGATAGCCATGTGATTGGGACATCAAAGATAAATTTGGTAAGTAGTAGACTGGCTCCTACCAAGCCAAACAAGTGAGATAGATCAATAATGGTTTGGCCCCCATGTAGGCGATCTTGGAAAAGAAAAAGATCAAGTGGTTTGGCCCCCACCTAGGTGATCTTGGAAAATAAAAATAAAAATAAAAAGATTGAGTGGTTTGGCCCCCCACCTAGGCAAACATGAAAAAGCGGCCAATAAAGGATACCGATGCAAAAGCTAAAATGATATATGCAGATATGATGGCCCCCCCTTAGAATAGCATGCCCCCATGGAATGCATGTTATTCTAAGGATAAGAGCACTTGTGGCATGTCAACATAGCAAGATATTTCTGTGGAATGTCACCAAGAGTAGGTGGCACATAGCTATCCACAACATCAAGGACGAAATGCAAGAGGACAAGGGGATTTGATAATTTGGCAGCATAACCTATAGCCAGGTAAAAAGATATATAGGAGCACAGCGAGATGGGTGTATCGTCATAGCACCAAAGGTCTTGGATCTAAAGAAGAGCACATGAAGACAAAGATAAAATAAAAATTCAGTTCAACCTAGAAGAAGGCAAAGGATGCCCCCAACACTTTGCATCATTCTCGAATATCGAAAAGTAAGATACAACAGATAGAAGAAATAGATAGACAAATAGAGGAATTTGTACGGCAGAAATCCCCTGTATCTGAGCACCTATAGAGTAACTCGAGTCCTCCAAGACAACACAAGTAATAAAGACAGTCAACCTCCTGTATCCAAGTACCTACAGAGTAAATCAGGTCATCCAAGAGGTAACAAACATAAAATGCAAGCACAGGGGAGCACATACACAAAAATATGGAGGGAAAAGATAAATAGCCTAAAGGTCATCCCGTAGGAGATCATCATCCTCCTAGTCTGGATCATAGGGAAAAGGAGGATGAGCTTAGAGAGGGACAATAGCAAGGGCTTCACTGGGCACCTCACTAGTAGTGAGGGCAAGGGACGAATCAACAACAACATCTGCGTCCACAGGCTTGAAGGAGGTAAGGGTACTATTGCATAAAGATCATGGACAAGGCCAAGATATCCTCCAAGGAGTCGAACATGCAAGCCTCCATAGAAGAAAAAGGTGACTCACTCGGAGAAGATGAAACAAGAATATGATTGTTGACCTTCAAAAGAGGGGTAGTGAAAAACTCAGGAGAAGGTGGGGCCTTCTCAATCATACATACAGAAATAGGAAAGCCAACAGGCACTAAAATGGAACCAGAAGAGGGTGAGTAATATACCTGCGAAGATTTCTGCCATCGAAATTTGGGAACAGGACCCTGGGCAAGCTTGCGTTTAGGTTGCATAGGATAAGCGGGTCTCCTATCAATCGAGCATGTTGAAGGACACCAGGAAAACTTTGATGTTGGATTGGTTGTGACACTGGAAGAGAAGAAAAAGTTGCACTAGATACCACCTATGTATGCAACATATTAATGGGCCAAGATAATGGAGTCACGTCTTAGAAAGAAGTGATAAGAAGCATCTCTAGAGAAGGAGAAATGAAGACCTACACCCATTTAAGGGGAGGATCATCAAGATGCTCTGAAGCGGCTGGAAGCAAAATCAAACAAGATGCAGAAATAGGAACATCAGACAAAGCAAGAGCTGATGGGACAAGGGTGTGTGTCACAGATGTAGCAGCAGCCTACAGAGAATCATCACGCTCTTGAGCCATGGTCTGTCAATAGTGTTTACGCTCATGCACATGCTGATTATGACGAAGATGAGGGCCACCAACTAAACTCGAGAGGATTCAAGAGTATCATGCTCCATAGGTGAGGCCTCTAGAACCATGTCAGGGATAGGAGAAGGCCCAACTGATGGACCAAGAGGTGCATTTAAAATAGGCACAACATTCACAACAATAAGTGCCCTACCCCGCTTTGCTTGAGGAGCAACAGGAGAAAGGAGGGTACCGACATAGTATATGAAACAAAAGCAAGCAGTGACGAACGAGCATAAGAAGAGCGCTTCCCTTTCTCATAACAAGAGGGTCGAGGGATATTAGCCAAGATTAAGAGCTTGAAGGGAGGGCAGGTTACAGACTTTGACAGTATATGCGCCTTTCCTTTGTCTGCACTAGGTGCAGTCATAGGAATAGAAGACACCACTAGAGGCGGCGTAGTTCTAGGAAAATGCGAAGGTCTATTAGAAGGAGTATACTTAACCACAACCCTCAATGATGATGGGACATGGGGCACCACCCACTCCATCATGGAAATAGAGGGAGAAAGGTTGATTTAGGGAGAGGCAACGAAAAACTAGGTTGCATCAATTTAGGAGCCAACTCCCCCGTCTTATACTAATACTATGTGTGGTACATCAAGTCACCACAGGGAAGAATGGGCCCCACTGGAGAAGGCCCAAAATTATTTAACAAAAAATCCCCACAAGCTACCAAGGGTGAGTACCCAATGTCCTAGACAACATGCACTGAACCCTCATAGGGAAACTTGAGGCACTTATGAATCACAAATGGGACTATCTCCATAGAAATAAATCAGGGAATTCCTAGTTTGGCTCGAAAGAGGTCTGACTCAGGAATGCTCACAAACATGCAAGATACAGCCTTGGGTCCCATGAGGACTATTAAGGTGACGCTACCCAAAGGAGGGATGGAAAAACCATCATGCATCCTCAAGGTTGCTCGACACTCATCATATGCAGGCCTATATCAATCGTACGTGAATAGAGTCCCCTCTATAATGACATTGACCCTGCATGACAGGTCCACCATCACACCTGTGATAGTTTAACCATTTAGTTTGGAAGGGATGTATAAAGGAGCAAGCTCTCCACAATACAGAGCATCCAAAGGGGTGAATGACAAGGACACGTCAGACACCTTTCCCTTCTGGCTAGGAGGTGAGAAAATAGGAGTGATAGTGACCATGATATGAATGGACCATCATCCAAAAAAGGATCTGATGCAAAGATAAAATTTTGTCAAATGCAGGGGAAAGGGATTGGTAAAAATTTGCAAATCCTTGTTAGCTTGATCAAAAAATTTGTTTGACTTATGTTTATGTGCATCAACTTTGTTGCACCACTATCAATGTGGTCCTGGACTATGTGCCAAAGACAATAACATCGCTCGATGTCATGACCAAGCACACGATGGCATTGGCAGAATTTTGATGATCGTAAATAGGGTCTACTATCAGACAATGGTCTAATCTCAAGAAGGGTTATTAAATTATCTTTCAGTAACCACTGCATTACGCTCAAATAAGAGTCATTCAATTTTCTGAAGACCCTATTTTGTTGTGATCCTTGTGTGGATGCTATCAGAGGGATGGTCAGGACATTAGCTACACCCTTATTCTTCCTAGACCCTTCCATAGACGTGCCTACAAAGGACCCACTGTGAGGGTTCAAAGTATAATCTTCGAACTATGACATGGTGTGTTGATAGTCTGTAAGCACATAATACATGTTAGAAAACTTTTGATATCGATTAAGAGATAACTTTTCCCTCAATGTCGGTTGCAGATTGCTGATAAACATCCTTTGTAGATCACTATCTGGTAGGGAAAAGGAGATTTTGGTAAAAATAGATTGATATCTTGAAATAAGATATGTGACCTTCTCATTGGGTTTTTTTCTTGCAATGCACAAGGTCAGCGATAGTGACCCTACTACCAATGCTATCTTGAAACCATCTAAGAACAAGGTCTATAAGTTGATCCAAAGTGCAGATAGAATGATCTGGCAAAGCTCGATATATCATTCTAACGTGATACCCTTAAGGGACCGTGACAATATTTTAAGCAACACAAAATCCAAACTATGATAATCACTGCACATAGTCAAGAAAGAATCAATATGCACATTAGGGTCCCCACCACAATTGAACCTATCAAAATTTAGTGATTTGGTTGGAGGAGGAAGGATAGTATTCAAAATGGTGATGTCAAGGGGGCTCTTCCTGTAATATGCAAGCATTGATGACTAACCAAAGGCAAAGGCCAAGTTAGTCAACTGTAACTACAATTGACCCATGTTTTGCAAGATGTTGTTCAAGACGGGATTAGCGGGCGGAGGAGGTGGTGGGCCAAATCAGCCACCACCTCCACTAGGACCTCCAAAAGGACCAGTGCCACTAGCAGATGTAGTGCTAGTGCTAACCATGGATATTTTATTTGTAGCGGAGGAAGAGGTTGAGCCACTAGACATACCTGTATAACCCAAGGGGGTAGATGAAGCAATGATACTAGGAATAGTTGGCCCAGGATCAACCATGTGCACTGTCGAACCAAAAATACTGACACTAAGATGAGCTCCACGGGTAATGGATTGGCCATCCTAAGGAAAAGCATCAACCAAAGGCACATGATTTTTGGCAATCATAGATAATGACCTCAACATCTCTAGGCCTCTCCTATCTGAGATCAACATGTGTCTCAGAGTGTTGATGACATTTCCATCCTGGGGGAGGAAATTCTCTTGATTTAAGAAACCCTCAAAGTCTCTTAGATTCTACTCGAGAAAGTCAATTTTCTCAAAATCAACAGTGAGTGAAAAGTCATGATCAATAGCAGGAGGGGAAGATGGAGTGAAATTTCTTGGATAATTACTCTAAGAGTTGGGTTGCAAACCAGATAGAGAGGGGGGACCTGTCAAAATGGACTTAAGGGGACGAGAAGAGAATAGAACATTTGGGTCAGGAAGTTGATCGTTGAACATTGTGTTGGGTAAAGGAGGACTATAATGGTTAGGAGGAAAACTCTACCTAGATGATCTATTGACTATGACTCCTATAGCAGTCAGGGTCGTAAAGCTCAATAGACGAGTCTTCTGACACTGAAACTACACTAAAAGGATATGAAATGCTTTGTCTTCTAGTAAAATTTGGCTAGAGATCATAAAGAGAACACAAAATGCAAACTATATATGCAAAGAATTAGATCGTTTGTAGATGCTAGAACAAAGGTGTGATTAAAATGCTTTTTAAAAAAAAATTATGTTTGATTTTAACTAAATGAATGCAATGAGCTAAATGATAAATGCACAACACAAAAAGAAACCCTTTTCACGTTGGGTTCACCAAAATGTAGCAGAGGAAATTTGCTACCTCGAGGATGATGAATCCTTGAGAACAAAATCTCCCTCTGATACCTCCTCGAACTAGCGCTAAGGTGATCCAAGGGATAACATAATTATGCTAGGGTGTCAGAAAATTGAGGGAATTCCTTGGGCGGCTTTGCTAAGCCTTTATCCTTAGGACAAGCATGCGGAGATGGGACACCAACATGACGCGTTGACATCCTGTACGAACAGAGCATAGAGTCCAAGTAGAAAACTCCAGATGGGCTAATAGAACTTAAGTAAATGCGAGGTAGGATACTGAAATAAATAGATAATGCGAAATACGAATTAAAGTGATAAAAGGTAAAAGAAGGAAAAGAAATCTTACAAAGTGTCCATGCTATAAAGCCTCTCGCAAGACAATTACCTCCTCATGATGATACACCTACACACACGCAAGAAGGAAAATGATAGGGGTTGTGTTTTGGAGTCTTCCTAAGTCAAACCCCCATTTTGGTATTTCCACCTCCACGGACAACCCAGATAAAAGCCATGGGGAAAATAATGATAAAGATAATTGAAATACAATGCAAGATAAAAGAAATGATAATGCATGAGAGAAATGGAAAAGAGAATAAGTAAATTTTCCTTTTTGAGATGCTATAACAATGGTACTATGGTCTATTTGAAAAGTTGCAACAATGGTGGTCTTCATAAATGCAAATGTGAATGTTGTTCAAAGAGATTTCCAGCTCCAACCTGCAACCAGTATATTCCAAATGTAAAAAGATCCTCTAAATGCTTTCAAACGAGAGAGATATAGGCCCTGGAGGGAGAATCGACATTTGTGGGTGCATGCAGGAGCGTTATTATTCCTTTCGAGTGTAAGTGTAATGCTCAAATGGCCACTTGCAAACTATCAAGTTCACGGGATGCTAGCGTGTCGCACGGAGCCATTGTCCCAAAGGTGACAAGTCGATAGAATCGGTGAAACTCTAGTTTGAAGTTGACGAGGTGATCCCAGTGGACAAAAGGACAAAGGTAGCAATGTCTAACCTTTGATGACATGGACAATGCCACCATTTGTTGCTTTGAATCATAAAGGGAGATATTTTTGACACTACATTGTGTATGTGTAAGTTAATGATGAGTCACCAAACACTTAAAGGATATAAGGTAATTTTGTATATCAAGTTGAATGATTTGTCCACAAAATCTCAAAAATAATGTTAGTAATAAAACTTGTAGCATTTTGAATGTAATTTAAAAAATACTAATTTATTTTTGAATAATTTTTCTTATTCATTAGAGAAAATTGCATTTTTCACAATAATATTTTTTCAAATTTCAATAAAACAAATAATTTTACTAAAATAAAAATTGAATATTTTCTTCTAAAAAATTGTATTAATGTAAAGGACTCGTATGAAATTGTATGAGATGTTTTCTAAAAAAGTAAAATAATTAATTAATACTCTTTTAGTGTAATGTTTAAAAATATAAAATGAACAATTTTTTATTTGCTGACAAATGAAACTCAATCATTTTCAAACATATGTAAAGAGTAAAGTGTTTCTAAATTTTTATATCTAATGAATTAAAGTTATGAGTATTTCAATATATATGATATATAGACGTGGTTTATTAACAAAATAATTAATAATTAAGTAATATATTTATAATTCCACACATGGGAATGTGAAGCAAGAAATGATAATCACTAAACATAGTCATGAAAGAATCAATATGCACATTAGGGTCCCCACCATAATTGAACCTATCGAAATTCAATGATTCAGTTGGAGGAGGAAGGATAGTATTCAAAATAGTAATGTCAGGGGGGATCTTCCTATATTATGCAAGCATGGATGACTAACAAAAGGAAGAGGCCAAGTTAGTCAACTGTAACTACAATTGACCCATGTTTTGCAAGATGTTGTTCAAGATGGGATTAGCAAGCAGAGGAGGTAGTGGGCCAAATCTGCCACCACCTCCACTAGAACCTCCAAAAGGACCTATGCCACTAGCAGATGTAGTGCTAGTGCTAACCATGGACATTTTATTTGTAGCGGAGGCAAAGGTTGAGCCACTAGACATACCCGTATAACCTAAGGGGGTAGATGAAGCAATGATACTAGGAATCGTAGGCCCAGGATCAACCAATGTGCACTGTCAAACCAAACATATCGACACTAAGATGAGCTCCACGGGTAATGGATTGGCCATCCTAAGGAGGAGGATCAGCCAAAGGCACATGATTTTTGCTAATCATAGATAACACCCTCACCATCTCTAGGCCTCTCCTATTTGAGATCAACATGTGTCTCAGAGTGTTGATGACATTTCCATCCTAGGGGAGGAAATTCTTCCGATTTAAGAAACCGTCAAAGTCTCTTAGATTTTGCTCGAGAAATTCAATTTGCTCAAAATCAACAGTGAAAGAAAAGTCATGATCAATAACAGGAGGGGAAGATGGAGTGAAATTTCTTGGAGAATTACTCTGAGAGTTGGATTGCAAACCAGGTAGAGAGGGGCCCCCTGTCAAAATGGACTTAAGGGGATGAGAAGAGAAGAGATCATTTGGGTTAGGAAGTTCATCATTGAACATTGTGTTGGGTAAAGGAGGACTATAATGATCAGGAGGAAAACTCTACCCAGATGATCCGTTGACTACGACTCCTATAGCAGTATGGGTCATAAAGCTCAATAGATGAGTCTTCTAACACTGAGACTACACTAAAAGGATATGAAATGCTTTGTCTTCTGGTAAAATTTGGCTAGAGATCATAAAGAGAACACAAAATGCAAACTATATGCAAAGAACTAGATCGTTTGTAGATGCTAGAACAAAGGTGTGATTAAAATGCCTTTTTAAAAAAAAATTACGTTTGATTTTAACTAAATGAATGCAATGAGATAAATGATAAATGCACAACACAAAAAGAAACTATTTTCACGTCGATTTCACCAAAATGTAGCGGAGGAAATATTCTACCTCGAGGATGATGAATCATTGAGAATAAAATTTCCCTCTGATACCTCCTTGAACTAGCACTAAGGTGATCCAGGGGATACTAAAATTATGCTAGGGTGACTGAAAATCGAGGGAACTCCCTAGATGGCTCTGCTAAGCCTTTATCCTTAGGAGAAGCATGTAGAGATGGGACACCAGCATGGCGTGTTGACATCCTATACGAACGGAGCATAGAGTCCCAGGAGAAAACTCCAGACGAGCTAATAGAACTTAAGTAAATGCAAGGAAGAATACTGAAATAAACAGATAACGCAAAATATGAATTAAAGTGATAAAAGGTAAAATAAGGCAAAGATGTCTTACAAAGTGTCCACACTATGAAGCCTCTCGCAAGAAAATTACCTCCTCATGATGATGCACCTACACACATGCAAGAAGGAAATTGTTAGGGGTTGTGTTTTGGAGTCTTCCTAAGTCAAACCCCCATTTTGGTATTTCCACCTCCACGAACAACCCACATAAAAGCCACGGGGAAAATAAATGATAAAGATATTAAAATACAATGCAAGGTAAAAGAAATGATAATGCATGAGATAAATGGAAAAGAGAACAAGTAAACATTCCTTTTTGAGATGCTATAACAATGGTACTATGGTCTATTCAGAAAGTTGCAACAATGGTGGTCTTCATAATTGAAAATGGGAATGTTGTTCAAAGATATTTCCAGCTCCAACCTGCAACCAGTATATTCCAAATGCAAAAAGATCCTCTAATTGCTTTCAAATGAGAGAGATATAGGCCCTAGAGGGAGAATCAACATTTGTGGGTGCATGCAGGAGCGTTATTATTCCTTCTGGGTGTAGGTGTAATGCTCAGACGGCCACTTGCGGACTATCAAATTTACAGGATGCTAGTGCGTCGCACGGAGCAATCGTCCCAAAGGTGACAAGTTGACAGAGTCAGTGAAACTCTAGTTTGAAGCTGACGAGGCGATCCCACTGGACAAAAGGACAAAGGTGGCAATGTCCAACCTTTGATGACATGGACAAAGACACCATTTGTTGTTTTAAATCATAAAGGGAGATATTTTTGACACTACATTGTGTGTGTAAATTAATGATGAGTCACCAAACACTTGAGGGATATAAGGTAATTTTGTATATCAAGTTGAATGATTTGTCCACAAAATCTCAAAAATAATGTTAGTAATAAAACTTGTAGCATTTTGAATGTAATTTAAAAAATACTAATTTATCTTTGAATAATTTTTCTTAATCATTAGAGAAAATTGCATTTTTCACAATAATATTTTTTCAAATTGCAATAAAACAAATATTTTAACTCAAATAAAAATTGAATATTTTCTTCTAAAAAATCGTATTAGTGTAAAGGACTCGTATGAAATTATATGAGATGTTTTCTAAAAAAAAATAAAAAATTAATTAATATTCTTTTAGTTTAATGTTTAAAAATATAAAATGAACAATTTTTTATTTGGTGAAAAATGAAATTCAATCATTTTCAAACATATGTAAAGAGTAAAGTGTTTCTAAATTTTTATATCTAATGAATTAAAGTTATGATTATTTTAATATATATGATGTATAGACGTGATTTATTTACAATATAATTAATAATTAAGTAATATATTTATAATAAAGAATAATCTTTATTTAAGAATTATGAGAATTTCTTCTATAAATATGTCTTTTTTTATTTTTAAAAATTGAACTAACATCTTAGTTTAAAAGTTAAAGTTGAATAAATTCTTGGATGCCACTCATATTATGCTTTGCAAATTTTTATTAAAAAAATGGAAGAAATCAAATTTGAGTTAAAATAGATATATATTAGTTTAATATAAAAAATAAAAAAATAAAAAATAAAAATTGTTAAATCTGATAACTCCACAATTAGTATTTTAAAAAAATTATAAATGTTTTGTATTATACAAAGTGAAGAAGATTGAAGTAGTTCAATAAATAGGAAGGGAAAGAAAAATAATTATAAAAGGTTGGTTAATGGTATAGTTATCAAGGCAAACATTTTTCTTTAAATATAAATAAAATTAAAATTGAAGTTGTTAATGTTTAAATATTAGATATTTTTTAATTTAATAAATGATTATTGAAAATGTAAATAATGAAATCTATAATGAAAATGAAAATATGAAAAATATATTAAATATTTAATGATAAAATGAATATTATAAAGTAAAAAAATATTTAATTAAATGTTCTTTGAAAAGTTGTATGTTCTTTTAAATTTTGATAGGATGAATAAAATTGATGACACTTATATATTTTTTTGATATAATAAAGATTGTATCAAGTCCTTTCCATTTAAATTTATAAACCAATTTTCAACATATAGATGGTAATTAGAGTTTCAAGGAAAAACAAAATTGCCAAAAATCTTGACCACCAAAGAGTGTCATCATTTTGAAAAATGCAAGTATTTAAGTGACCAAATAGGCTAAGATTCAAGGGACGCGTCTATTATGGCTCCAAAACAATAGTACGGATTGACTAACACGTGTGTTAGTTGCACATTTTACACCATCGATTTTGCAATTAACGGGTGCGATTGACTAACCTGTCGCTAACACGTTGTATGAAAGATTTGTTTTGGAGCCAGAATAGACACAACCTGATTTAAGTGACTACAAGAAGTTGAGATAGCTCAAGAGAAAAATACCCACACTAATTCAACACATGGGAACGTGAAGTAGGAAATGATAATGAATACTATGCCAATTATTTTTCCCATGAATCAGAAGATAGATTAATGTTGAAAAGACATCATAAATTTCATATACTAAATTTTCGATGATGTAGACACAATTTCAACTACAAAAATTGGCACTGAAAAAGCTTTGGAAACATATACATAAACATAAATTGTAATTACAAGAATAGGCTCCTTACAAGAAATGCAAGTTTATTTTAGTCTTTTAAAGAATAGACTCCATCTTTAATAGAAACATAAGATTTAATGAAAGGAAAATATCTTATTAAAATGTTGCAAAAATCAATACAGATCAAAAGAATGCCTAATTTACAACTTTCTGATAGTATATAGTTTAGAAAAGAAGCACATCCCATTGTAGAATTTCTATTTTGATTAGCACGTCTCATTTAAGCAACCCTAATAATTATTATCTTGTATTCTCATTTAAGAGAAGCACATCCCATGGTAGATGGTAGTAAACAACAGTCCAATGGAAGATCACAAGTGAAAGCAAACGTGCATAGCAGAAGAAGGCAATTTTCCTCTCTTCTAACAGCTAGTGAACTAACAAGATGGGAAGCATACAAATATTGAACATGAAGATGCTTATTTTTTAAGAGATCCATGGACATAGGCACACCACCATGTATTCAAATGAAATAGACAACCCTAGGAACTGCATTACAGTTCATCGGCCCACTAGGAAGTCCACCATAGAAGGGAATGACATATGTCTCCACTAATGAAACAACACAAAATTCCTCATTAGATAAATCAAGAAAAAGTGAATTGCTAGGTGTGAGAACAATAGTGTGCCATGATGCAGAGGAAAGACTATCATGAGATGCATGAAGGATATTGTCATCATTGGGTATAACATTGCAATTAATCAAAAGAGGTGGAGCGCAATCATTTGAGTCATTAAAATTAGATATATTGAGACAGTTGAGGGATGTAATTCATTATCATATTGTATGAAAGAAGTGTCATCATCATAAATCATATTGGTAAAGATAGTTAGATTGTTTATAATGGAGAAGAATATGTATGTGACTAAGATCTAGCAACAAAAAGCATATATTGTAAGCTTTGGTTATGGAGATAGCCACATAAGATCTAGACTTCTGATGGAAAGCAGTACAACATGATAAATAAACTATATTCTCATCAACAATGCAATAGAATGGAATTGAGATTGAGATTAACAAAGGAGATCCCTTGGTTATGTAGGCCAAGGTGAGACATAGGATAACATAAGATTATTCATGATATGATATACATAAAGTGATAAATTATTACCCACATAAGGTGGAAAATGTTAGAGAATATTTAGCTATTAGTTGTTTTTTTACAACTAGTTATGCTTTTTGGTTTAAGTTCACTTAAGAGTGCTTATTTTAGTTGTGCACCTAGTTTAGCTTGTATGCATCTAATTTAGCTAGAATTGAGTTTTATTTAGCTTCTCATGCTTGCACTTTACTTCTCCTAAATTTAGCTATATACTTTCTTTATAAACACTTCATTGTACAATTGTAATTAATCATGTAATCCTATATTTATGTATTCTTTGTTTTTGAGTAATATAGCATTGATATGTGCATCTCTTGTTTGTTGAAGGTGTTCTTGTTTGTCATTTGATCTTGTAAGCTTGTGTTGCAAAATTCAACATTGTATCAAAGCTTTGAAACTTCAACATAAAAGTGATAATCTGATAAGTCCACTAAAGGTGGAAATGTCCTATGTGGTCCCTAAGTAAACTCCAGTAACATGAGTGATTAGGACCTAGGAGAAGAACTTACTAGGAGCAACACTTAATCACACCAACTATTGGGAAATTTGGTGTATTTGGTCAAGTGTTGTCATTGATGTCAACACTGTATCTCGGTTGGACCTATCCTGGTTAGTCTTGGTGATCATCTTGGTTTTGGCTATGATTCTGATCTGGTATGATCGGATCTCTGGATTCGATTTTAGATACTTACTATGGATGGTTATATGCTTGCCATATTCTCTCGGTTCATAATTTTGTGCTCTAGTTTCTGTTGCTTTTGTTCCGAGTTGATATTTCCTGGTATCGATTAGCTTTAACGATAAGCGATATTTGATGATTTGGTCAAAAGATTTTGATCCAGCATATGAGAATGGTTTCTATCATGTTGAAGGTGGATATTGATTGTATCCTAACTGTTTGGTGGTATTGCATTGGCTGGTGTGTTGTTATGGTGGTCCTATTTGGATCCGGTTAGTCTTTTTGTTACTACACTGAGGATTTCTACCGGTTGGTGAAGTGTGTTGGATTTAGGTCTTAGCATAATTTTGGAGGATGGAATTGTTTGGGAACTGGAATTAGGTCCATGCTATGTAATGTAAATAATAATATTGGTCTGGCGGTATCGTGTCATGTAATTTTTGTAATTATGGGTTTATGGGTTTAGGGTTTAGTCGACCTTGTCAATAAGGTTGATGATCTATATTTATAGGTGACTTATCCATGTAATTATGCTATGGTTATGAGATGGTTATGTATGCATTATTACAGAGTGGTTTATGTGCAAACAAGGTTATATCATTGAGTTAAGGTTCGAGAAGGTTTTGTATTGCAGGACAGACATCAATGCTTAACCGAAACTGTATCAAGTATTAGTAGATGCTACTTTCATAGTTCATTCTTTCCGGATTTTAGTCTGATACTTTGTAAGTTAGTGAGACTTCCCTTTTGTGTTGAGTAGTGAGCTCTAGGCAGTTGGTATGATTGCAAGTGCAATCCCCATTGTAATTAATTCACATACTCATGTAGAAGTATTATATGATTGTGGGTAGGGTTTCCCATCATGGTTTTTCCCCTTACTGGGTTTTCCACATTAAAATATTGGTATCATGTGTGTTGTTCTTTCATGGTCTATCTTTCATTGTATTGTGCTCTGGTATAAAGTTTAAATTGATTTAACTGCTATACTTGTGAGAAAACAGATTCAACCCCCCCCCCCCTCAATTTTCTCCCGATATCAGATCATTCCAACACCAACACCCCCCTTGAGTGCAACTTAAGGAAAATGTACATAAATGCAAGATGGGTCTCAGCAACAAAGCCATGTTAAGTAACCAAGTACAAATGCAAATCAATCTCTCATAACAAAGAAAGGGAGAAAACCCAGTGAGAAAAGTTCATTCATCTCCAAAAGAGAGATGAAAATACAAAAGACTCTCAAAGAAGAATGATAAGGACAAAACCCTATGTGAGGAAAAAGTCTGAAGAAGAGAGACCACACAGCCTCCCCTCAATGTAGAATGTACACCAATTGAAGATGCTTGAAATTGGATGTAGGAGTTTGACCATGATTGTCGAACAACATTG
Organism: Cryptomeria japonica; assembly: GCF_030272615.1. Lineage (NCBI taxonomy): Eukaryota > Viridiplantae > Streptophyta > Pinopsida > Cupressales > Cupressaceae > Cryptomeria > Cryptomeria japonica. The sequence goes on along the minus strand of NC_081415.1, from coordinate 29,010,048 downwards.
CTCCCTTTAGGAAGAAACAAAACCAAAGGTGTATGAATGAGGTCTTCTCATTCCTAAAAGGAATATGTAGGAAGAAAAATTAAGATGTATGAATTCTTTAAAATTTTCTCAAGTGTCCTCATGTTGATGTTGATAGTTGCCACTTCCAAATCAAATGTAATGGGCCACATTGTTGAGAAAAGACAAGATTTCCAAGATCTAATGAAGATAAATGTATAACAATATCCAAAGACTCAAGTATCCCCTTTGAAGATAAATATATGGGTAAGTAAACCAAGATGGGATACCAAAAAGGGATCTTAAGATGCCACTTTTTTCCTTCTTTTTTTCTAAAATCAGCAAAGTTTGAACTTCAACAAGAAAATGAAGATAGTTACACTTAAGATTTGAAGATGCAAAAAGAACAAGAGTTGTAGCATGCTCCAAATCTACTTTCTAAATTACTAACTTGTTTTGAAAATGGTGGAGATTAAGGGTTTCAAAAAGAAGAAGCACACAAAGTGGTCTTGTTTTTTAAATAGAAACATAACATAGCATCTATAGTGCTCCCCCCTAAAATGACAACATTTTTTTTTAATTTCTATAATCGCTATAGTGAGAAATTATCTAACACCATATAGTTTATGCCTAATTTTTTGATTAATTTTTTAATGAATATATGATTTTTTACTAATTTTCAAAGTGGGCACATCGTGAAAAACAAAAATTCGAGGGTATTCCCCCCTAAATTTTTTGAAACATAATTATTTTTTTTTCAATATGTGTAAAATGGAATCTAATTTCTAAAAATGTAATTTGTTTCAAAATTCTATGAGCGAGTAAAAATTCATACCCAAAGTAGCACATGTTGGTTTTTTACAAAAAATGAACACACGAACAAAAGAAATTAGAGATAAAAACCTTAAGATAATCAAAATGTGATAACCTTAAGATAATGTTTTGGTTCCTCATATGAGATTACTTATGTAGAAATGATGTGTCGTTGGTCCCGATTCCCCTTGGTACAGTAGCATTTTCAGTTACCTTCGTGACAATATCCTTCCACTTGACCTTTCCAACAATCAACGACATACCTTCATTCGCCAATCATCCCGCTATGTCATCTTATCTAATACCCTTTACTGACAAGGTCTAGATGGTACTCTCCATAGATGTTTATAAAGTGATGAAGCTTAGATTGCGTTACATGAGGTCCATGAAGGTATATGTACTGCTCACTCTAGTGGTCCAACCTTAGCCAAGAAACTTATGAGACTAGATACTACTGGCATGTACTATGGAAAGGGACTCATATTACTTTGTCTGAAAGTGTAAGTAGTTTCAAATTCATGGAGACCTCATTCACACACCAACATAGGAACTTTAGTCGATCACTACTCCATGGCCCTTTTGCCAATGGGGGCTCGATCTCGTGGGCAAGTTTCACCCTCCTTCCTCCAATGACCACAAATTCATCATTACAGCCACAGAACATTTCTCAAAGTGGATTGAGGTTATTCCTCTCACCCAAGTCACTGGAAACAAGATAGCAACGTTTATCCTTAATTATATCATTTATCAATATGATGTTCTCTTTTCCATTGTCACTAACAATGGGCATCTTTTCAAGAATCAGGATGTTCGTGAGGTTTGTGATTGATTCCATATCCATCATCGCTTTTCCACTCCATATTACCCTCAAGGTAATGGTCAAGTTGAGGCATCTAACAAAACTATCCTCAAAATTATCAAGAAGATAGTCGATGACGTTGGCCGCAACTAGCATATCCAACTCAATCCTACACTTTGGGCATATTGTACAAGTATTTGTACACCCACTGGAGCCACTCCTTATTCACTTTTCTATGGTGCAAAATCCATCTTTCCTATTAAGGTCAAGACATCGTCCCTACGGGTCTCTTTGCATAATCTCATCAATGATGAAGACTACAAGATCTCTCACTTACAAGATTTGGAATAATTGGATGAGCATAGAAAAACTGCTTTCAATCATCTCAAAGTATATCAATAATGATTGAGTTGAAGCTATAATCACAAAGTAAAGCCTCACACATTTGAGGTGGGTGACTTAGTTCTAAGATAAAATCCTAAGATCAGCAAGACAAAGAGAAAACAGGTAAGTTTGAACCAAATTGGCTTGGCCCTTACATCATTACAACAGTATATGGATCGGGTGCATATCAACTTTCAACACCAGATAGAGAACCTTTGGATGATCCTATCAATAGTATGTACCTTCATAGGTTTTATATAGTTTTTCAAAGTATCCTAATCAAAAATATTAAAAAATTAAAAAATGTCAAAAATACAAAAAAAAAAAAAAATATTTGTCACTGTGCTGAAAACCTGGCAAATAGATGCCTTGTGACACAAAAAAATTGAAAAAACAAAAAAAATAAAGAGAAATAAATTCGTCCAATGGTGAAAACACTTTGGCAGCACCCTTAACAAGTACCATGATGGAAACCGAGTTACCGTTGCCATGTCTAGTGACTTTGCTCCTCCCTCCTTCAAGATTCAATTTCATCTTGTCACTTTGCACACACTCACAGCCTTTCATTCCATAATAAATTTACCCATGGTCCAAAGCATGGAGTTGTGTCACACTTTGGGCCAACGAAGGGTAGTTCGTCCTAACTGAGTCCGACCGAACTACCCCCAAGTTGCGTGGTGCCTATGTGGTGTCAAAATGGCATCGGGAGTCTGGCCGGACTAAGTCCGACCAGACTCAATTTCGTCGAACTCCCTTAGTTCAAATGGCGCCATCCAAAAAAAATTCAAAAAAAAATTAGTGTTAAAACAAAGGGTAGTCCGGCCAGACTATCCTATGTGTCATGTGAACTGGCACAAAAAAGGTGAAAACTCTTTAATTTGGAAACTTTACACTTCTGCTCAATTTTTCTTCAAGAAGAATATTTTTTTACAAAAATCGAAAAATACCCTTTTCTAGAGCTCGAAGTCACGAATTTAGACATATTTTTTTTAGTATTTTGATTAATTTTAATATTTTTTATTAATTAAACATTGCGAGTAGCTTTTTAAATTTCAAAAAGAGGCTGATTAGAAATGTTAAAAAATGTTAAATGATATTAAAAAATTAAAAAAATATTATTTTCACTAGGTGAGAGAATCTTCTCGAAAAGGGTTTTTTTTTTTTTGTTAATGATAAGTTTAGTGGTCAAAAGGTGAGGCCAAACAAAAACTGTCAAATTTAGCTATGTTGGACTTCAAAATATTATAACGAGAAAAATATACATCAAAATTTTAAAAAATAAAAATTAACATTACATATATATGTTCTCTATTTGGGAAAAAAAATCAGAAAAAAATAAATCCGTTTTCATTTTTTTGTGGCGCCAACTAGAACCCTTAATTTTCAGCATTTTTCAGCAATGAAAAATCTGTCTTTGAATTTATAAAAAAATCAATTTTTCTCCAAAAAATTTTTAAAAATAACAGACATAAATTTCATTCATATTTCTACATTTGATCAGCTTACATCATTTCAATATTTAATTTAGAAATGTCACTTTTATGTGGTCAAAGTTAAACAGTTTTAGTTGTGTTGGTCGATTCCTTTATAAAAGTGTGACACAACATTGTGCTTTTACCCTCATTCTCATCATGGCTTGTTATCGATCTACCTAAGATTGGAATGCCATCCATAATAAACATTTTTCCCATACCTTTCTTTTCACCCTTTCCTTCCATAATAAATTAGGTCCAATCTGTAACTAGGAGAAAATCCTAAATCTAGTGATGGAAGTGGAACCCTGAGCATTGTGTGTTTTGAGGAGCATCGTCTTTTAATTTCTCCTTCTTATGTGCACAATCCACAATAAAAGATCACTTGTATCACCAATCCGCAAATAAACTTTTGTTCTTCATAATAAAGTGTCAATTTCATAGATTTAGTCAGTTTCAAATGAGACAAAAGAAGCAGTGAGATTCAATAAATCAAATCTTTCGCTAGATGTTGGCAACATGATTTTCAGTGTTATCTATCTTTTATCAAGATAATAATATTGTGAACAGATCAAACATGATAACATTTGTGGCAAGAAACACTAATAACTTGGGGATTTCATTGGATATTGGTGTCAGGTCTTTCATTTTATTTTGATTTTATCTTTTGTGGTGACATGTCTTTTAACTTTTCCAGGATGTCTCTGACTAGAGATTCTATCTCCCGGATGTCTTTGACTAGAAAGGCAAGGATGGGGTATGTTCACCTATTTTGTTGTTTGTGGATTGTCTCTTAGTAATGCTTTAAATTATATTGATGTAAATTATAAATATGTATTTAAAATATTTAGTTACTAATTAATAATTAAATTTATATTAAAATGATATTTTTGAAAAATAAAATAATAATTTATTAAAAATATTTAAATTTTAATTTAAGAGAAATATTTTTCACATTTATGTGTATGTATGTATTTGTATATATTTGTGTCTATGTGCATTTACAGATATGTAATGAGGCATATAACTACTTAATAATTTATTTAATAATATATTATAAAAATTATTAGAAAAAATACATTTAATTTGAAGTTACTATATAAAGCTTTCAAATTAGGTTTATTGCAAGCATCACCCATAATAAAGATTAAGCCTCACACACTCGTACTTCCCCAATTTTTATTGTTGGTGATAAAGAGTTTTGAGAATATAATTTGCTTATTTACTTCATCTATTATTTTTATAGCTACTAACATACCATTTTTTACTAATATAAATATTTATTTAAAACTTGATGGTCCCTTACGACAAATAACCTAGAAATATCATGTGTTTTTAATTCAATCAAAGTTTGGATGTAGTCCTTTATAGATTTTTTGATATACAAATATTATTTTTTTGTGTAAAATCTATGTTAGTTTGATTTCAATCATAGTATGAATTCTTTTATTGTATTGCATATTTAGGATCAACTGATAAATCTCTTTTTTTAGTTTTGGACTTATTCATGATTTCAATAAATTGTTAATTTATTGGGACGCTTCCTAATGACAAACATAAATACATCTAATTAACACATAAAAATTTTGCTTGCATCCTTGTTGATTTTGATATTTTGTATAAGTTTGCATTGACATTTCTTTGAAAGTAGTAGACCATATCTAAACATGGTATTTATTCTAATGGTATGCTATTGCATTACTAGAAGTATTAGATTTTAGTTTTGCACAAGTATAGATGAAAATTAGATAATCAAAATATGAAGAAAAGATGTTATTCCCCAAAATTTTATTGTTAATAGTCTACTAATAGATTTATTTCCTTCTTTGAGTTACTTGATGGTTTGAATGCTAACTCTATATCATTGAACTATAAGAAAACTTGTTATAACCTCCTACTTTGTAGAAAGATTCATTCCTTATTACATGTGAATCAAATTCACCTTCTAGGGAGATTATTTTGGGCCACCTCTCTTTGAAATATGAAATATCCTAACTACCTCTTATAGCTCCTAATGATGAGTGAAATAAAGCACAATAGAGTATTGTGAAAAGAAAAGAAGAAAAAACACACCCAACCAAATATGGTTTTGATTAGACAATATGCTTTATCATTCCTATGTTACAATGGCTCTAATGTTTTATGGCCTATGTGTGAGGTATAAATGATTGCCTTGCATGTCATAGTTTTATTAGTTTAATGTCTATCTTATATAGTGTCTAGAAGCTCTATATTCAATTTCTTGCTCTCATTATTTAAATACAAATGTGACTCCCTCTAACCTTATTCATTAATTAAAATTATTTTTTTAGCAATATTACTAAAGAGTGATCATATAATCATATCTATGATAGCAAAGATTAAAAAATAAATTATAATGCACCCTTGAAAAAGTGGTAAAAAATTAGCAAATAAATAATTAATATTAGGAACATTTCATTTGTAATACATATATGAGCTAATACTATTTGAAGATATTATTTAAGAAATCATATTATGATAATTCTCTTATGGAATGGTGATATTGAGGGGGTTACTCGAATGAATTATCTAATATTTAATTTTAGAGGTGTTTTAGAATAATAAAGAAATAAAAAAGAGTGTTGACCCTATACAAAGACAAATTGAAAAGGCTACAAACAACTGGTCAAGAACAAACCTCTGACAACAAGGGCCAAAACAACCCACTTACAACACACTAGTAGAGAAACTAATAATCCACATCAAGGGTGAGTGGAAGTTTCACCCACAACTTGAGGAAGAGTTTGGGAATAAGAGGAAGAGTTATCTTTCCTTTATTGACGAACAACAATCCACACAATATTATCATTTGGAACACCAACACAAGGGGGAGCACGAGGAATCCCCTTAGTGCGATTGCCAGCACCGGAGTAGGATGTTGACCAGGTGATAAATCTACCACCAAAGGCTAGAGAAGGACAAGCAAAATATAGGCAGAGAAAGGTCCACAAATCTAGATGGGAACACACCATTAGCACAAGGCAAAGGAGGATAAATAGGGCCTCAGGAGGCCACAATAGTAGTAGGACTCACAACATCATCCTGTGAGGAATCATCAACATCCTATGAAGAATCATTAGATGAAAAATCAAAAGTTGGGATAGTTAGGTGACCACCATAAGATTCCTTCCACCAAGTGGAAATTCCTTTGTGGCCTTTGTGACATGAGAAAGAACAATCTATGGACAAGTGGGTAATAGAGAAGAAATAACGATAATGGAAGGGGTGGCCCTCATAATCCAGCAACTAATTACATGGCATATCCCCAACCATAAGAACCGCATCCCCAAGAAGAGGTATGGAGATATCAATATCGATCAGATTGCGTGTGAAAGTAGAAAAACCCATTGAGAAAGTTGTATCATCAACCTTCAAGAAGCAACTGATAGAGTTGCTAATGACCCCAAAACAAGAATTCTTGCAAAAATGAAGGGGGAGGTTTGGAAGACAAATCCACACTGGATGTACATTGAGTTGGTCAATAAGAGGGTTTAAATATGCAGTCCATGGTTTGACTGACAGAGAATTCATGAACACCCCAAGCCCACAGCTTGCTCAACACCAACATTTACTTTTTTATCACATATATGTTGTTAATTTTTAAATACCATAATTTAATATGAATATATTATCATAAATATTTTACGGAAAGTCATTTATTTTACATGATAAAATTTAATTTTAATTTTGGTAAGAGAGTAATTACAAAATTTAATTAAATGTGGTAATGGAAAGATGACTAAAATTAGTAACTTAACAACTAATGGTAGATATATGTCATTTTTACAACTAATGTTAAACTAAATTGTAGAACAAGGTTCCTAATATAATTTGATCCTAATATATATAATAAGACAACCTAATCATCTCCTTACAGTAGTGCATGGGAGAAACTCACAAACATTGCCAACTCGCAATGCTAGGTCACAAGTTTGGTTCAAAATTGTAACTAGGGTAATATTGGATTTGTGCAGCGAATTCTAATAGAACCATAAAAACTCAAGTTTATTTTGGATTCAATGTACACTAAAATTTATTTGAGGACAAGCAAACTTCAGGAAGGGTGGATTGTCATGACCTTGATCAAGTCATGATGAGTACCATAGTAATATTCATTGTCATATCAGGAATAAATAAATAGATTTAGAAAATAATCTTAATTTTAAGATTTCGTAATTTTTATAACCTATGTTAGACAAGTAAGTGGAAAAAAGAAATAGTGATTCTGCTCCATCAAATATTAAGCACTTGATTCAAAACCTATAGCTAGAGCGACATATACTCAATGATAAGATAAGATGCATACACATGATTAAGGAACTAATTCAAAAAAACAAGCTTGACCTCATGTAATTATATCAGCAAGTGCTTTAAGAAATGTGAGATTTTGCCAAGATCAAGAGCTCAATGAAAAGTACAATAGAGAGACAAAATACATGATAGGAATAAACTGTATTCTATCAAGATGAAAATACTGATCAACTAGATCATCAATCAATACATACAATGAATATGAGCTTGCTTATATAGGCAAGGCTAGATACGGATATGTGAGCACACAAACATGACATGTGGCTCAATGAGAAACAAGGGTAGGTAGGAAATAGGTGTAGTAGGTAGGAAAAACAATATAATATTCCACATGAGGTGGATCACCCACCGAAGGTGGAATTATCACTCCACAATAAGTGGATATGATAAAGTAGTAACAAGATCACACCATTAAAGGTGGAAATTCTCCTACACACACTATCTCAATGTGGCACAAACACCCAAGTGTCTCATACCCAAACTACTATGATATGCATGTACCTAAGTAAACTTAAGTAGGGTGTAATAATATCCAACATGAATAAATAATTACACCAACACCCCCCTTAAGTGCAACTTAAGGGAATGCACTTAAGGCTACAATGAAACTAAGAAATGTGAGATGGGTCCCAGCTACATGGTCATGTTAGGTACTCATGTACAAATGCAAATGTATGCAAACCAATGCAATGAAATCTCTCACAAAGCGAGGAACGAGAGAAAAACCCAATGGGAAAAAACCCTCCCCCAAAAAAGAGATGAAAACTATATATAAAGAAACTCTCATAGAAGTATGTGAAGGACAAAACCCCATGTGAGGAAAAAGTCCCCCCCATATGAGAGAAGAAGAAAATAGAATAGGTAGCCCCCCCTCAATGTAGATTCAGCATCAATGGTAGAAGTGTGAAGATGAATAAAGAAACTACTCCATGAATGTCGAACAACATTCCTCCCCTTGGGAAGTAACAAAACCAAAAGTGTATCCAAGAAGTCCCCCCAATCATGAAGGGAAGATGTAGGGAAAAAATCATGATGAATGGAATCTTTGAAAACTTCTCAAGTGTCCCCATGTCGATGTTGAAAGATACCCCCTCCAAAGGTGGTGAACTTCTCCACATTGTTGAAAAAGGCACTCCAAGATCTAGTGGAGAAGAATGTAGAACAATAGCCAAAGACTCACATGTCTCCTCTAATAATAAAGAGACCTCCTCAAACCGTTGTACAAAAGTATCCACATTCATGTCAACCTAGAAAGAATGATCATGTAGAGAATGCACAAGAGGTTCAGAGTGTTCCCTCACAACAATCAAAGAAGGATAATCTTCATCAAAGAGAAGATGAATGTCATCAATGATGTCTCCCAAAACTGCAATGTAGGACTCCACAAACAAACCTAAAATGTCTGTCAAGTAGGCATCCCAATGAACTGAAGCTAGAAGACATGAAATATCATGTTGCACTGAATCACAAGAAGGCAAAACTATCGCACTATTTGCATCATTAGGTGCAATAGGTGATGTGATATCAAGAGGATGAGATGAAATGAAAGGCTCAAGAATGGGGTCACATGTGAGAACACCCAAGTTCAAGCACTCAAAGTTCTCCTCAAAATCTAAATCATCATGTGAAGAATTAACCTCATAAATAGGACCAAAATGTGAAAAGGAGTACAACCTAGATGCATGATCAACCATCCTAGTCGCAATGATAGCTCTAGTCTCCAAGTCTCTAATGATAACTAAATCAGGTGTGAACTCCACAGTTGTTCTTGTTGCCCCATGTGTGATTTGATAGATGGAAAGAAGATTGTTTGTCAAGTGGGGTACACACAACACATCATTGAAGGAGTTATGCCCAATGGCAATAGATCCTTTCCCAATCACATCCGTGTATGTATGATTGCCCATGAAAATTAGCGACATGTAGCAATTCTCAAATGAAGAGAACATAGACTATGAAGATACCATATGATGAGAAGCCCCTTAATCTAGAAGCCATCTCCCTAAATCATGACTTGTAGCAACATAAAGAACTTGTTCCTTTCCTTTATCTGTCCCAAAAGAGTGATCCTTTCCTTTATCCTTTTCTTTGGAAGCTGAAACAGACATTCTAGAAGGTAGGATGATTTTTTTCTTATCAAGAAGATGCTTCAACTCATCAATATCCTTCTTGTAACAATGTTGTTCATCATGTCCAGACTTCTTGCAATATGCACAAAAAAGATTGTCCTTGTATGATTTCCTCTAGGGTGAGGATGTAGAATCACCTTGTTGTGGAGAGGATGATTTTGCTTCATCGTGTTGTGGTTTTGACTTAGGTTTCTTTTGATTCTTGCCTTTTCCTTGATTGCTTTGATTCCCTTTGTTAGCCACCAATGCTCGTGATTTTGAAGATTTGATAATCCCTATCTTAGTCAACTTAGATTGTTCAAGTATCAACATCTCCGTGAATGCATCAAATGAGAGAGAAGTGTAAGAGGAACTTTGAGCTAACCTATGGGTGTGAAAGCTAGATACAAAGGTTGCATACTCTGAAGGAAGCTTTTCCAACAAGTTATAAACCAATTGAGCATCCTTTTTGTCAATGCCACAATCCTTTAGCTTTTCTCTTAGCTCAATTGCTTTTGTGACATAATCTTGGATTGTATCAAAATCCTTGGCATCCAATTTTGTGAGTTCACTATCAAGCTTGTATCCCTTAATCTCATCAACTTGTCCATACAATTTCTCATAAATATCCCAAGCCTCTTTAATTGTAGTACACTTATCAATGTGAAAAATGAAGTCATTTGATACATACTTTCTAAGAGTTCCAAATTCCATAGAATTCTTAGTGAGTCATTCAATTTGAGCATTAAGATCAACCTTAGGATCAGGTGGTGATGTTATAGTTCCATTTACATAATCAATGAGTCATTTTTCCATTAGTTTACTCCATGCCTTTATTTTCCATGATGCATTATTATGAGGAGTTAAAAGTGGAAATTTAGGAGAACCCATAGCACCAAAATGAAAAAAAACATGAGAGAGACCTCAAATTACTCAATCAAGAAACCCCCCCAAAATGATGATTTGGCACTTTATACTTAGTGTGTATACAATGGGCCACATGCAAAACAAGGAAGGGTGGCCTTTTGATTTAAACTTTACAACTACCTCGAATAGGCTATAAGAGACTCCAAACAATACTACAAGTGATCTAAACTAAGATCCAAGCAATTTAATAAAGTACCAAATAGGCCAAAAATGACCAAATACTGAAATTACAATTTCTACTCAAAATCACTACAAACTAATGGCATATTATGAAATTAGATGAAAAATTATGCACTTTCAAAAAAAATGGCACCTAAAAAGGAGGTCGTATGACCCCAAACAAAGCCTCTGAAGTTGCAAAATCGAGGAGTAGACAAGGAAAGTCATGAAAATCTGCAAATTTTGAAACATCCATCCATCAAAATCATAATTTTCCTCCACCACTACGAAGACCATGAAATTCTAGCCCATTTCAAAAAAAATTGCACCAAAAAAGGAGCCAAAATGACCAAGTTATGCCCTCTTGAAGTCGGACTGCAATTTCAAAAATGCAAATAAGAGGGGGTCCAAAAATTGTTGATGTAGGCTGGTGTCAGCAGAACACAGATTAAATTCAATGCTCGTATCCCATCAAAATGGTCGTTGCTCTCTTCTCCCTGCCCATACGAAAAGCTAACGTGTTAGTACGGATTCGATGATGTGTCTGTCCATGTGGCAGATGACAGGGCTTTTCCATACTAATGAGTGTGCATACGACTAGGAGATGATGTGTCGAATCTATACACCTACATGGCTAGATATTTGAGCACCAACTGGGCGCTGACACGGATCTGCATGGCCAGAGCGAGAGCCAACGTGGGTGGTGGTGCAGGAGCACCCATGGCGTAAGGAAAATATATGGTCAAATTCATCATTTCAAATATAATTTATATTTGAAGGTCATTTATAATGTATTTGAATCCATTTGGAATGATTTGTAAGACTTGGAAGCCTAAAAATGTAAGCAAGTCCTGATTATGTCCTAGTTGTCCATATAGGCCCTTATAGGTCAAGATGGTCAAAATTGTATAAAAGGCCATGAGAAGGCTATCAAGTATGTAAAAGGTATTAAATAGATTATTTGAACATGTTTATGAGGTTTTTACAATTTGGAGAGTCATTAGGAAAAAGTGTCAAAGTTGCAAGAAAATTGCAAAAGTGCAAAAATTGCACATAAAGTTGTAAAATGGAAGATGAAGGGTCATAAAGGTATTTGGATGGTTTATAACTACCAAAGAGTCTATAAATATGTTTTAATGGTCAAATCAAATCATTATTGGAAGAATAGAGAAGAAAGGAGAACATTTTGGATACATTTTGGTGCATTCTACTATTGTTATTTTGGTTGGCTTTCCAGTTTTTGTGTTGGTTCCAGGCCTTGTACAACCATTTATGGCCTGGAAACCTTTGTATATGTATAATGGATAGTTATATATGTTAATTACCTTTCTTTTCCTTTTTGTTTGGAGTTATTATGTTTAGAAATGAAGAAGATATGAAAGTTTTGGTGAAAGTTGTTAATTGCAGATTTGATACTTCCTGAGAACAGTCACATTGCAGCATATGGTATGAACTCATATGATATTATTAAGACCTCTAAATAGACTTATTGGAAATATGTGTGAATCATATTTCTTTTCCCTTTGGTTTGAGGCATTTTGGTTTTTATTTGTGGAAGTTATGAAGATTTTGGTGAAAACTGGTTTTAAATTGTCTTAAATGGAGTTGCTGGAAAGGGTTTGTACTTATATTGTGATTTCACCATTGGAAAAATTAATGACTTGAATATTATGAAAGTAGACTCAGAGGGATTTCATTTTAGTATGGTGTTGTTTTATTTTGGTTAAGTATTTGTTGTGAAATATGATGCCCTAGCAGGCAGCAAGCATACATTTTCCAGATTTATGACAGTCAAAATTGGTCTCGATGCAGAGAGAATAACTTTCAAATGAACCATTGGATCATTCTCAATTTTTGATATGGTTTTAGAAACCTAGTTTTCTACAGCTTCACCTAAGAGATCTTTATAATGTTATTGGGTTCAAAAGTTATTAATAACTGAGTACGGGTATATCATGCTGTCTTTAACTGGGACAACATAATGCATTGTTTTGGTCTTGATTAATGTTTAAAGGGTTATAAAATGATATGATGGATTTGATATTGGATTGGTTGGTTGATATTAATATTGCTTTGGACTGTAGAATGATTATTATGATCAGATTATGTCTCTAATACAAGTGAAGATGTTGTGTTGAGATTGGAACTCCATGTTGATTTGGGGTTCTTAAAGGGTTTTTCATGATGCTCTGCATCAGGTCGACGGTGAGAATGCGGCAGGTCGGAAGAGCGATCATAGAGGAGGCAGCACGAGCCATGGGGGAGGCAGCCCAGAGCTGTAGGGGATGAACACACAGGCGGATGAAAAGATAAGTATGACCCTTGCAAAAAAATGAATTCGCCTGTACGAACAGGCAAAGTACAGGCACGGATTGGTGGGGGGGGTGGGGGGGGTGAAACCCCACGTAAAAAATATATATATATATATATATATATATATATATATATATATATATATATATATATATATATATATATATATATATATATATTGAGTTATTTTGAGTTTTAATAAACTTTGAAATATATTAAAAAAAAATTGCAAATTACATTATATTAGCATTGAAAAAAAAATTCGCAGAAAAAAAAAATATTATTATTATTATTTTAATAATCCATACCGCAAGCCAAATAGGTTAATTTTATTTCTCCAAGGCCCCAAAATCACTTTTCTCCAAAATAGGCCGAATTTATACTCAAAATTCATGGAAATGGTCTCCCGGAGTCAACCATGATGTCCAAATTGCCATAGGACGCCCCCAAAAATAGCACCTTCCCAGATCCAAAAATAGAAGCCTACACAAGACTAATCAAAGAAGCCCTTTAGGCTCTGATACCATGTAAGCTTTTGCCAAGACCAAGAGCTCAATGAAAAGTACAATAGAGAGACAAAATTGATGATAGTAATAAACTGTATTTTGTCAAGATGAAAATACTGATCAACTAGATCATCAATCAATACATACAATGAATATGTGCTTGCTTATATAGGCAAGGCTATATGGATATTCGAGCACACAAACATGACATGTAGCTCAATGAGAAACAAGGGTAGGTAGGAAATAGGTGTAGTGGGTAGGAGAAACAATATAATATTCCACATGAGGTGGATCACCCACCGAAGGTGGAATTATCACTCCACAATAAGTGGATATGATAAAGTAGTAACAAGATCACACCATAAAAGGTGGAAATTTTCCTACACACACTATCCCAATGTGGCACAAACACCCAAGTGTCTCATACCCAAACTACTATGATATGCATGTACCTAACTAAACTTAAGTAAGGTGTAATAATATCCAACATGAATAAATAATTACACCAACAAGAAATTATTCCATTATGACAATGATCTAATATAATTACAATAGCAATTAAGATTGATGGCATTGAGAAGAAGACTAGTCTTGCAACCCAAGGAGTTCAGGGATTTCAGATAGAATGAAAGGCCATGATTCTTCACGAATTTAGGCTTTAGAGCTTGGTCAAAACCTAAGTTGGTCTGGGAGGATCAGAACAGATTGTCAAGGTATGGTCCCGATGCTAGAAATCAGGGTCTGTGGAGAAGAGATTTCCCTCAACCGAGAGGGGATCATCCCCCTAACCCTAGCGAATGTAGTACCATTATGGTCGGTGCCAAGACGGATTGGCAGAGGGTTTGTGAAAAAGAATGAAGACCTAAGAAGATTCCAAGATCTAAGCTATCTGAAAAGTTCAAACCCAAACTTGTTGACACCCACAAGTTGTCGTTCTTCCTGGATTGTAAAAGATGCAGTGATTTTATGGCTTTTTTCAGAGATAAGGGGATTTTTCTTAATTTTTTTTGGGGATTAGTTGGTTGTTTGTCGTGTTAAGAAGTGGTGTGAGGAGATGTGGTCCTTTAGCATTGATATTAAGACTATGCCAAATGGTTTTTTTCTTGTCATAACATAAAACAATAAAGACAAGAACTGGGTTTTAAACAATGGGTCGTTTTTCTTGGGAGGCAAAGGGATCTACATCAGAGACTGGGAACCAAATTTTAACCCTATTAAAGCTTCTATGGATGAGGTTCCACTTTAGTTGTGCCTCTATAACCTCCCCATGGAATATTGGAATGAGGAAGTTTTTCAGATGATTGGAAACAAATTAGGGTTTTACCTCAAATCGGATGAAGCCATTGCAAAGGAAGATTTTAGCTCACATGCGAGGATTTGTGTTAGCTGGAAACCCCATTTGCATCTTCCGCCATGGATTGAGATTAATGCAAATGCAGGGAGTTGGCTACAACAGATTGAAGTTGAGGAGCACTTGGAGAAATGTTTGGTTTGTAACAAGGACGGTCATTCGAAGGAGGTTTGCTTGATCAGCCCCAAAGGAAAACTAATTGAAGACCCACTGGAATCTAGAGTGGAATAATTTATTGAGTTACAAATGGCGGCTGGACAATCACATTCTCACGATGTTAGGGTTTTGCCCTCTCTAGGGCCCGATTTGGTGAATGTTGGACCGTTTGTAGAGGACTCAAAACTGAATGACAAGTCTAGAGGGACAACCTTAACAACCCATTTTAATGCACACAGCTTGTGGAGGAAGCGCTTAATAAGGTGGAAGTTGCCATGAATGTAATTGATGCGAGTATTTTGGGATCCCAGATGGTTTGCCCTTTAGATGGTGAGGAGACTCATGTTCAAGAGCAGAGTAACAACTTGGGCATTGATATAGGGGCGAGTTCTGGGGATGGTGGTGATGATAGCCCTTGGGAGGAAGAGGATGAAGATTGGTGTGGTTTTGATGAAGAGGATATTTTGGAGTGTTGAACTATTCAGCAGTCTTACTCTCAAACTGACAAAGCGGCTATTGGAGAAAATAAATCTAGAGGTCGTAACCCAATACAATTAGGATTCCAATGGAAGTGAATGCCAAAGGTCAGTCTAAATTATCAGTAGGGAAGGGAGGCCCCCTTCCTCAAGGAAAATAAAAATCCTTAGTTGGAATGTCATGGGTTGTAATGCCCTTGACAAGTGTCATCTGATCAAGTGAGGGATTGATCAAATGAAGTCGGATATTGTTTATCTGCAAGAAACTAAACTTAGTTTGGAGGATGTTGCAAGTTGGCTGGGAGGTTCAAGGATTTGGGAAGGGATTTTTTAAAGTGCAGTGGGCTCTTCAGGTGGGTTGGGGATAATCTGGAACCCTACTCTCATCAAGGTTGAAGAGATATGGTTGTCAATAGAAAATGCATATCGATAAAATGTGAATTTTACCATAGTTTTGTCTTGATTATTAGATGGTTAATGGCAAGTTGATTAAATTCGTAATCTGCAAATGTTTTAAAAACTTGACAGTTCTACAAATCTCATATGTGTTCTTTGTTGAATGGTTTTTTGGGAATAAAATTAACTTTTTTTGTTAGGTTTTGGAACCACAAATTCTTTAAGTGGGCTTTGATATACCTTTCGATAATTGTTTTACTTAAGAAACATTATTCTGGGTATTTTGGATTGGTCCTAATGGTTTCTATGTTGTCCTTATGTATAAATTGCTAGTCTTTTTCAATAGTAGATAAAATCACATAGACTCTTATTTTTCCAAGTTTCAAGGAAAAGTAATAATGTGAATATAAATACATAAAAAATGGAAATCTGATGTTTTGACCTTTGTATTGATGAACAACTATAGAACACAATCTTGAAGCAGTAGAGTGAGAATGACATGGTTTGGGACCTCTGAAGAGAGACTCAATTACAGTTTATGTTTTGGTTTGGAATGGGGAGTGAGACTCAATTACAATCTATGTTTTGGGATGTCTTAGTGTGGCATGTTTCTACTAAAATTATATTGTAGTAATTAAGGGAACAAGAACTAGTCACTTTCAAAGTGTGCTGGAATTTGCATATTAAATCTATCTTCGATGAAATATTACTCCTTGCACACCTTTGTCAACATATTTAGAGAAGAGTTATGGGAATATCATTAAATCAATTCTTAGGTTGCTTTGGCCTCCTAGACATGATTAAAATCAATCTTTCATTCATTCATGATAAAGTATTCTACACATAGATAAAAGAGATGGAAAAATCTCTATAAATCAAATTCTCATGAGCTTGACTATTCCAAACTCTTAATTTATTTAGTATGTTTTCTATGTCCAACTAGAATGTAAGTAAGGACAAAAGTCAGGATTTATAAAAATGGTGACAAAAAAGTCTTGAGGATAGAAGAACAAAGCTAAATGTAGCGGTTAATTTGTAATTTTATAATTTAGGTCATTAAGAAACAAAAATTATAAAGGCAATCATATACCTTCTTATGCAGCCTTCTGTTGTGAACTTTAGCACTTTCTATTTTTGTTGGTTCTCTTGTTTCAATCCGCAATGGAAACCATAAAGATTTTGTTAAGAAAAAAGTTCAAAATTTTCAGATCTACAAGTTAAAATTAAAGTCCCGAAGTTTAAAAATATACATATGAGCATCACACCTTTGGCCTACAGACTACAACTAATTTGAGTAGAACAAAGTTCCCAATGCCACTTGCCTATAACAATTGTCATGTGATGAAAAATTGGAAATTTAAGCTTATTGTGAATTTGAGGGTTACCCTTTATAAGATTTATCAGCTCCAGACACATCACTTTCCATGTGGATGTTGTATCCCCATATTGAGAAAGCTGCTCATCTTCCCTACATAGATCCAAATCATGATTTAAAATTAGAATCAATATGATGGGACCACAGAGGATAGAACACCAAAATCAAAAGCTACATGGGCAAATGTAGACAGATCTAAGATACTCTAGGAGGAAAGATAGAGTTTGTGATTTGCAATCTTTCCCACCAGTGATCTATGGAGCTAGCTAAGACCAATATAGTAAAAGAACAAAGGCAGCACATGGAAGCAATCAAAAATTTTACCCAGGTCTGAGACTTCAATACCTAAAAAGAGCCTAAAGGAGGAGTTAAAGATAGACTATCATAGAGGGCAGACCCATATGATGCATAACACAGTGATGACAAGCAAAAGTCAGTTCAAGGATCCACTCATTAAGCTTCATCTAAGTCTGAGTAGCCCTCTACCCTATCCATTCAAGAGATTGTTATAGACAGTACTTCACAGAGGGCCCCCCCATGGCAAAGAAAGAGTTTGAGGACGGTCTATGGGATAGGCTAGACTTTTAGAGCCTTGAGTATAAGAGTGAAGAAGGATTTAATTGATGACAGTCCAATTGAGCAAACATAGTACTCACCTCACAATCCTAAAAGAAAAATTGCACAAAAAAGTAGTCCATAAGATTTAAGACAGTGATGAATGTAAGTATGTAGTTTTGAATGTGACAGAAACATCCAAGGGTACAAATCATTAAAAAAATAGTGATTGTAATAACTTAGAAGATGGCTTGAAATGTTAATGATGGTCATATATCACCAAAGACCTCCAGACTACCATCAATTTAAACATACAAGTATGAAGAAACATGGAAAATATTATTTGAGCAATGGATAAGAAATGGAGAACGTGGCTCTAAATGAGCAAAACAAGTTGCAAATTTTACTCTTAATTAACTACACAAGGATTGGAATCAAATGTCCATATGATTATTGGAAACCTATCATTTACCACCTTAGAAGTCAATTAAAACAAGCAATAGTTAAAGGTCAAATCATATTGAAAATCCTTTGGCTGGATTAATACAGAAGGATTGGAATCAACTACCTAGATGACTATCAAAAACTTTCATATACTATAGTAACCATACTACCAACCACCAAGATCTTGGTGTACCAATTTCGGAAGGTTGTGCAAGAGATTTTTGGATTAATATAAAAGGATTGGAATCAACTACCCAGATGACTATCTAAAGCTTTCATACACACCAAGTTGGGAGCACGCATTTAAAAAGATATATTTTTGATATAGAGCAGACACAAGGCAAATAATTATGACAATTTCTTTAGACTTGTATTACAGAACATATATAAGGAATAAGTGCATAGTCTGTGTAAGATATATGTGTAAGATATATGTAGATTGATAAGGAATACATACAGATATAATTTAAAACAAAAGTGCAGATATGATTGTGAAAGGTTGTATCCCTTTCAAAGGGTAGAAATAATGAAGAGTTGCACTCTTTCAAAGGGTGATAATGGTGAAAGGATGTGTCCCTTGCCAAAGGGCATACATGATGAAGAGGTTTGACCCCTCCCTCACATTGAGAGATATAAAGAAAACAAATCAAAGCATCCAGTGATATCACCACCGATCAAATCAGATCAGAATTATTATTATGTTAAAGACAGTAGCATCTTGTCCTTGGTGACATGCAAGGGGACATTACACTCCAATTGTCAAATCAGTGAAATCTATCAAGATAAGCTCTATCCTCCAAACTATCCTTAGAATTTTAAGTTAACTATTATAAGGAAATGTATTTAATTTTAATAAATTTATATTTATTAATATACTACAATTCTCACTTTAAGTTAAAAATGTTGTTTTAGGACTAAATGATGGTAAATCTCAAATATGGACATTACATCATCTACACTAAGATCAAGTAGTTATTAGTCACCTCTATCTATTGTAGATTCAACCTAAGGATATGATGTTCTGTCATCAATGGAAAGTACTAAAAATGAAGGCTCTTATTCTCTTTTGCAGGTTGCAAACACCAAAAATACACATTCAATTTCAAATCAAAAAGTTGTGGATCACGCTAATTATGGTGATTTTGGAAGTAGACATGCAGAGATTAAAGGGCAAGAATCAATTGCATGTTGCAAGTAGGGGATGAATCTACTTTGGAACCAGAACAGATGGAATGTGATAACCAAAAGGAGGAAAATATTGAACATTTTTTATTCTACCAAAATAAGTCCTATGGGATTGGTATATGAATCTGAGCATCTCTGTCACTATGGAAAGGAAGGTGTAGCTGATGACTTTGAAATTAAATAGACTGTTTGTGGGGCAAATGAGAAGGTTGTTGATGTAAGTGGATTAGAAGCCCTGGGTTTTGCAACATGCTATCAAAAGTCCAATTCACCTCCATAACTAATATGTCAAGCTTAGTTTTAACTTCATCTTAACATTCACAATATAAGTCCAATTCCATCAATTTCCACATGAAACAATTTTACACGGAATCTACAAGAATCTTCCCAGGTTTTATAAAAGACTAAGAGATTGGAAAGTGAAATTGATTGGATGGTAGTCAATTACAATACTCTCATTAGGTCAGATGATGAATGCAACAAAAGCGACCATACTTGGGGCTCATCTATAAATTTCCTAAGAGAATTCCTCAATTAAAAACATAAAGGAGGAGTTAAGCTTGATTATAATTTAAGATTTAAAGGAGTTGGATTGATTAGTGGGCATGGAGAATCTATTATTTGTGATTTCTTGTGTCCTAGTTGTTGCAAACCATCAGCGGCTATACTGTTTAGCAACCATGCAAAATTTGTGTCCGTAAATTCCTTAAATCTTTTGTTTCAAAACAATATGTTTAAGCTGATTTACATCATTTTCCCATGCGGCTGCTTAACTCTATTTTTTGCTTAAATTTAAGCAGTTAAGTGCTCCCATGCAACTTAAAAGTTGTCAAAAAAGGGATAATTTGGAATCTTTCCCTATTTTGGTGGAGCAACTATTGTTTAAGAATTAGAAATAAGCTATGGAAAAAAAGGGGGGGCTGGAAATAAGCAATGGCTGCTTATTAACAAAAATGCCACATGGCTCCACAATTTTCTTTCCCTCTTTTTTTAAAGATTTTATTTCTTTTTTCTTTCCAAATTTTATGTGCACAAATTAGTATTAATACTATTAATACAAATTTAAGATGTTCTGCTTAAAAATAAGCAGCAAAGATAAATATTCATGGGGTCAGCTGCTTCACAAATAATCCCTAAAAATATTGAGCAGCGGCTGCTAGCCAAAATAAGCTAAGCAGCCGCATGGGAACATGCCCTTAGAGAGAGCTGTACTTGTAAATTCAACCATAATGATTATTTCATCCCTGACACTTTATGATTGGTGTTTGAAGAATACCCATTTCCATTTATGACATTTGATGTTGAAAAGGTGGCTTCAAGAACATATATGATTACATTTAAAGAATACCCATTTTCATTTATGACATTTGATGCTGAAAAGGTGGCTTCAAGAACATATATGATTACATTTACAGATACCCATTTCGATTTATGACATTTGATGCAGAATACTCTTCAATTCCTTATCAGGTACACAGCCATTTACATTATCACGTTCACCCTGTTCTCAAAAGAAACATTTAGACAACCTGTATACCGTGCTGAATATACTGGCAGTTATTTGCAGAGTTTGGATTTCAAGTAATAATCTATATATTAACTTATGACCATACCAATTCTTTATGATAGAATATTTGTGTAGGGTATATAAACGAAGCCCATAATCCTTATACAAAGGACAAGAAAAAATGGATCATATGGATATACAGAAAGTGAAGCAGATGAAAGTAACAATCGAGAGCATTTCTGATCTAGTTGCATCTAATAAACAAATCAAATAAGGAGAATAAAAAAGAGAGAATGGGGAATGGGAAGAGTATGGGGAAAAATTAGGGCAAAATTGGTACCTTCTCGAGTCTTGCAGCGTGACTGCCCCTACCTTCACAAACCTTCCTCTCTCGTTGATTCATTGTCGACTCTTGTAGATATCTGAAGGATCCCATGAAGTATGATCCTTCCCGCTATTGAAATCTTGCATGTTGAATATGATGGTGCACGGGAGCAAAAGGGGAAAAAAAAGGGAGGCAAATGAATTGAGTGAGAGGGAAATGAAGTTTTTTTTACGAAAATTGTTTTTTTCTTATTGTCTTATTTTGAGACAATTAAATGATTAAAAAAATAAAGTAAACATAAAACATGTATTTAAGACAAAATTAATATTTTGTCTTAAACTAATGTCTTAAATACCTCTATCATGTAGTAGTGTCTTCTAGCGTGTGCAGTCTACAAAGTGTAGATAAATCATCTTTTTAATGCATCCCTACAATAAAGACCACTTTCTGCTTTCCTATTTTTTCCACACCAAAGTTTTGATTATAACATTTCATCCACTGATACGGTTTCCATGGCTCCTCTTACTCTTGTCGATCGAAATTTTAATTTCGCGCTAAAATTTTTCTTCGCAGGATTCATTAATTTTTTTGGAAACAAATCAAGCAAAGAGAATGAGTAGTTGAGCTTGTATGAATTGTTGTGAGGGTTGTTGATATTTTTTTCTTCTTGAATTAAAACTATTGTTTGAAACATAAAATATCTATTGTTGTGTGTTTATATATGAATAATTACAATACATTGCACCAATATTTGTAACTTTAAAGTTGTTATTGCTATGAAATGTATTTTTTTTTTTTGGAAATAAATCAGGGGAAGAACACTAGCAGTTGAGCATGTATGAATTGTTGTGAGGGTTGTTGATACTTTTTGCTTCAATAATAGTACAAACTAAAACTATTGTTTGAAACATAAAATATCTATTTTTGTGTGTTTATATATAAATAATTATAATACATTGCACCAATAGTTGTGACTTTAAAGTTGTTATTGCTATGAAATGTATCATTAGTTGTAAAAAGCAACCAATCATGTGATGCTACAACAACTACACAAGTATAGGGGTCTCTTGTGCATGTCTATTGGTCTCACTTTTGGGGGGGGGTTGTTTTGGACACCTTGGCAAAAAGCATACTGATGTGGCCCTAAGACCTTAGTTATAAGAAGGGGACTTGCCAAGTAAGATGCTATAAAAAATTGGGAGTGATTTAAAATTTCCACGTAATATTTTGAGAAGCGTGAAGTTAGGGTGCACAACTACTATTTCCTCTCCCCTATAAATTGAAAAGTGGCATAAATTGACAACTATTGGGTCCTCTCCCCTATAATTGACAATGTTGCACTTTTGGTCCTTGAGGCTGCTCATTATGGCTCTACCTTGTTGCTTGAAGGTTACAATTTTCATGTGAACTCAAAAAGCCTTGGTTTGCCACTTGAATGTTGCAATTTTCAACCTTATTTTCCCTCCAAACACTAAAAAAATTATCTTTTAACTATCCCATGCATCAAATAAAACTTTTTTGAGAGATTCTTTTCTCATAAGATATAATTAAACTAAAAGCATTATTTGCTTCATTTGTATTGACATCGTTTACTTGACATTATGGTCTTAGGCTTTGGAGGTAATTTTTTTATTTATTCTTTAAAGAATTCAAAACCTTTTAAAATTTCAATTATGACCTTGAAATCTATATAGGTTATTTTTAATCTAAATAGATGAAAAATGGAAGACAATAAAAATGAGGTAACCTGCAATAAAAAATATAATACAATTTTGAGCATGCCTATGAAAAATTGCAAAAATGAGGATTAATCAACAACACCTATGAAAAATTGTATTTTCTATTAAAAAAATAGGCACAAAAAATAGAAAATAACTACACCACGATGAAGAGCACAAAATTCTACCCCAGATCAATAAAATTGCATTGAAAAAGGAGGTCATGAGCTTGAGGTATCACCATCTGAAAATTGCATATCAAACTAAAAATGCAAATGGAGAGGGCCAAAAAATTTTAGGCCTCTAACATTAACATGGCATCACTAGAGAATATTCTATGGGTGCCTATTTATTATTGCAAAAAAAAATCATTTTTATAAAAAATATGGTAGTGGGGGGCCTATATGGCCTCATCCCACACCCCAAGATTACACCCACTTAGCACACCAAGGCTACAAGATTCAGCTGCAAGACTGAAGTCTCCTACACTTTTGGCTTTGCAAGACCAAGGCGAGTGCACCTAAGTAATGCCCAAATAACTTATCGCTTCCCACACTCAAGGCATTACATATTACAGTAGATATCCCAATATTTATATGTTAAGGAAAGTGTATGAAGTTTAGATTTGGCTACAATCCTGGCTTTTAAGCTTTCAATCAGCACTTGGGATGAGTTTCTACACTAAGCCTACTCGTATGAACTTTAAATAAAAGAGATTTTAAGAAAATAAAACTGCTTATGAAAGATGGGTACAAGCCCATAACCAGTGCCTTTAAAGGGCAGCAGAGTCAACTTACAACATGTATCTATATGATACCCAAACAGATTACCATGCAACCAATGAGCTCACAATATCAATTCATTACATCAATATTATCCTTCCTAGTTTTATTACAGTCATCCTTAAATATCACACATTCATATATCACCATTTCCTCATCCACTGAGAAGCGTTTTAATCTCCTCCTTGAAGAGAAGCAAAAACAAGATGAACACCTAAACTTGCAGGGAAAAAACAAAAGACCTTTGATCATTTCATTTTAGAAAATAGTGCATATACATAAGAGAGACAACTGCAATAAAACATTTAGATTTGTTTGTATTCCAATTACAAACTATTTGAAGATATCAAAATGACTACAAACTGAAGAGTAAACTCTAGCTTACATTAACTTCTGTAGTGCTCACTTGAGCCCAAAATTTGAAAAAAAAAAAAATCTAGAACCTCTTTGAGAATGAGGAGAAAAAGTGAATAAGAAGATGTAAACAAAACCCTAGAGAAGCCATAGAATGCATCCCATTGACCTGTGGATTTTTAGGAATTTTAAATTCCTTGTCTTCAAAATCTGCACCTTCTATTGGATTTTAAAATTTTAAAATCTACACCTTGAGCCTACTGAAGACTTCTTGAGAATCTGAAAAAAAACACTTCAGTAGTCACTTGTCATATTCAACAACCTGCCCTTTGACCAAAGATTTCCATTTCCGGTTCACTGCCTCTCTTTGTTAGTAGCATTCTTTTTCTCTCTATCTAGAAATAGGAATATCCCCCTATCACTTTCTGCATTTTCCCATTTTTAGCTGTAAAACATTTCATTCTTCTGGATTTTACTTCTCAACACATTTGACCATACTACCCAAGAAAAAGGGATATTTCCTCCATCATATGGGTATAAGGAGCTTTCAAGAAATTTACAACCACACTGTTAATTCCTTTTCCATTTTCTCACTTTTATGTTGCCTGAAGAACACCCCCTTTTCATGAGGCATTGGCGCCTTGATATTTCCAATGAATTTTTCCAACATACATAATCCTCCTCTTTAAACCCATTCACTATTACCATCCAAAATATAAGATTCCATAACAGTCCTACCAATTTATTGATAAAAATTCCACAAACTAGAGAAAACAATACACATACCCCCCCCCCCAACGCAGTATATGCTTTGATCATCACGCTCATTCTTCAGTGTTGTAGTTCTATCAACAAAACTATAAATCAATCAGCCCCTTCTAAACTCAGAAAACTATCAATTTACTTGCCTCTCTTTATTTATGCTTTGGTAGGGGTCGGTATCTTTTTCAAGGCCTCCTTTCACATGCACATTGCACCTTTGCTTACTAGGTTCGTCTGTGCATTCAATGTGTTGATCCCTCTTCTGCATTTCACACCACAATGGAATTATATTTTGCATCGATCTCCCTTTCCGTTGCCCATCTTTCCCACCAATGCGTCATATGCTTCCATCCGTGATTACATTGCATCTCTTTTTCATCTTGAATATCATATGATTCAAGTGCCATCACCACACATACCATTACTTGAATCTTTTATTATCGATCCCAACCTTCAATTTGGATGTGGGAAGAATGTTGGGTCAAGTTGTGAGATTTGGCTTTAACCCACCCATCGCATTTTCTTGAGAACCTCTAAAGCCTTTGTAATGAATGCAGTCGGTACACCCTGCAATTATAAGATTTCATTTCTATGATGCATCCCGAGAGGCTCGCATGCCATGTCAATGCCTCCACATTTGGTATATGCACCTGCAAGAGCGTTGTATTCGCAACATTTGACAAATAAGAATTTAAAAAGACAACAAAAATGTGTATATATATATATAGCAAGCAAAATACAAATGAATAAATAAAAATAGAAAGAAAGAAAAGGAATAAAACCAGAAAAATAGGATATATATAAAGGCAAGCAAAAAAATGAATAAATAAATATAGAAAGCAAGAAAAGAAATACAATCAAAAAACAAGATTAAAAATAATAAGACTATATATATATATATATATATATATATAAGCCAAAATAACAAAGAGGTGGGAAAAGAGAAAAAGGTCAAAGAATAAAAAATAAAAGAGAAATAAAACTAAAGAAAGACAACACAAAACAAAGCAGGAAAATAAAAAATAATAACTAAAGGAAAAATAAATGAAAGAAAAATAACAAAGAATAAAAGTGAACCTAAATACCAAACCCAAACAAACACAAGGCAAGCAAAAAGATGGGGATCCTTAAAACGCTTACCATTAGGGCTCATCGAATTTGTGACGAGGAATACTTAAAACCTGAATTGAACCACCTGTATAAGGTTTTCATGTTGAATGGGTATTCTTCAAAACAAAATTCCAAATCCTTCAACCATGTCAAGTCTTGGCTTATTTCGGATCCTAAGCCCTCTCGTCCTTCTATCTCTTTGAATAGATCCCTTCCCTATAAATAAGGTATTTCCCACAAAATTAGCAAGATCCTTCTTAGGAAAGGCATTCAATGTGCCTTTAAACCATGTGCAACTATTAAAGGTGCCTTCCTCCCCTCAAGGACCCTAGAGACATTTTATGTGATGATTTTACAAGGTGGTTTATTCCTGCGGCACCCCCTATTTTGGAGAAACTGATCGCTCATTCTCCACCCATATCAAGGAGCATTGCATTGATATCAAGCATGACCGGGTGTCCCAATCTACTCTTGATGATCACTCCTCTACTAAACACCATATTTACGTGGTGAACATACAAATCCTATTCAAGGAGGACAGTTACTTCAAAAGAAAACTTTTGGAGGCCATTGAGATCCATAATCATCCTGATAACTTGAACAGAGATGATGGTTGGAGTTTGAGTCATGCTTGGCATAGAGATTACTTTAGTGGCGAATATTTTCCAATGGCAAATTTTTCACATCGGCCATGTCGGAAATGGCGAATATTTTGTACCGATTTTGGGGGGCCATGTCGCCAGAACATTATCAATTTCTATCAAAGTCACGGCCCGATCGCCATATGTTTTATGCAATTAAATGTTTCTATGTGATGATTTTGCCAATACAATATATGGTGGACACACGGTAAATTTAATTGTTTCACCTACACTCTCTAAGGTTGCCTTAATAGATGACCTTAATTCGCCTATAGGCATGTGAAGATTTGTTAGCCAGGGGGACCCAATTCGCCTGACATCTTGCTGACGCGTGTCTCCATTCACCCCAACTTTTGCCAACTATATTGTATTTGCCTATTATTTGGATGACCTATAATTGCCTCAAAAATTACATAAGTCATATTTGGACGACCTATAATCGCCTTGAAAATTACATGAGTCGTGTTATAGTTCCGTGGGATTCGCCAAATATTTGTATACCATATAAAATTCCTGCGGAATTCGCCATATAAGGATTGGTATAAATACATGCAAAGATCAGATCTATCTCAACACAATCTGGTGGGTTCTAGGCTCTGAATTCTGATCAATAGTGAAGTTTCAGACCAAGGAAAATCATTGTTGTTGACTGTATTGGTGACTGCTAGTGACCTAAAGCCTAAAGGTGAGCGATCATATTTTTGAAGTGTTATATTATACATTATAGTCTATTATTGCTTCTTCAGCAAATTGATATTTTTTTGGCAGCCTTTATTTCGTAGGAGATGTCGAACAGGAAGAGGGGTAGGAAACCTGAATGTGGGGAAGGCTAGGAGAGGCCAACAAAAAGCAGAACATTGTCTTCGTACTTTGGCATTGGAAAAGATTGTGGTACTGGTGAAAATCAAGAAGGTACATAATCACAAGTACAAGTACAAAATTTGCCACCTGCACTGCATGTTGAAGACGGCAGCGAACCTGATATCTCATATTAGGATGATCTTGAAGAAGATTATCTGGTAGATACCCAAGTTAGCTGGAATGATATAATCGACTTGGGTGATCATGATGCCATTGATGATAATGCACAAAAGGGAAAAAGAAAAGCCATATCAAAAAAGGGTGAACCACAATCAAAAAAGGATCGGGAGTGGGATATGTCAGTGAGGAATTTTCAAATTAATTGGGCATCAAAGTATCATTCATTGAACCAGTGGAGAATCCAATTGAAGGCGAGCCTCCAATAGAATGCGGGTGTAAGATTTGCACTTGGAAACATAACAAGGAAATTAGGTTGCAGCTAAAATTTGTCACCATAGAAAAGCATATGGGTAAAGTTTATGAAAAACAAATGATAGACGGGGTTGAAAAATTAGTGATAAGATGGAAAACAAAGGATGAATGTAAGCGTGCGAGGAATTCCGAAGAGTATTATTTTCATGAAAAATTACAGACAAAGCCTGCTGAAGTTAAAGGTTCTATTGAAGCTGTTTTTGGAAAAGCAATGCAAATAGAACATCTGGGAAAAGCTGTTCAGTTAAGCGTTGTTTTTCATATTTTGAGCAGAGGGCGTGCTATGATAGATTTCCCATCAATTAGTGGTTTATTATACTTTTTGAAAGTTCCTAACTATCCTAATAAACACTGGTCAGTAAACAGTGGATGGGAATGGGCAAGTTGTCTTGCTGAGGTTGAAAAAGAAGATGTACAGGAAAAAATAAGAGAGTCAAACTTCATTGCATTTTCTTTAGATGAAGTTACGGCAGTAGACAATACTTCATGGGTATGCATGCATGTTTATACTGTAGAGAATCATACCTGCCAACCTCATCTACTATCTGTTGCTAAAATGAAGGAGAGTGCGACAGCGGAAAATTTATTTCAACTAGGAAAGAGAAGTTTAATTGAATATGGAGGTATGGATGACATGACGGTAGCCAAAAAATTGGTTTGTGTTGGAGCAGATGGAGCTTCAGTAATGCAAGGTCACATGAATGGTCTTTGTACAAAGATTGAAACTTCATTTACACCGTACATTACTGCAACTCGGTGCATGGCTCACAAATGAACCTAGCTTTTGGAATTGTGAGCAGGTTTGCTTCGGTTAAAAAAAATTGAAATTTTATTCAGAGAGCTCTACTCACACTTCTGTCGAAGTCCCAAGCGATTTATGGAATTTCAACACTTTGTTGATGGATTAATTGATGGGAACAAGCTTCTCAAGGATAATGATACTAGATGGATCTCTTTGGATGGTCCAGCGCATTGAGTGTTTTCAGAATATCCATCCTTGATTGGACTATTTCACACAACTCGCGACAAATCAGATCAACCAAAATTTCCTGAACTTCTTGGCAGGTTAAGTAATTTAGAGACACTCTTAACTTTAGCAGCTCTTCTGCCCATGCTAGAGGAAATGAGGAATATTATGAAGGATTCCCAAAAAAGAGCTTTGTATATTACATAATATGCTACGCTGTGTAAGATGACATGCATGACCCTCGACAATCTCTATCGAAATCAACCAACACTATCTGATGAAAAATTTGTTAAGTGGCGGACACTCACAGATTTGAACAATCCTGATAACTTTTTACAAATCGATGCAGACAGAGAGGTATGTGCCAATGTACAGGGAGTTGAGATACCAATGCACTTCTATGCCATGGTCAACCCCGAGGAACCAGGAAAGCGCCCCAGGAAGAAACTAGCAAGAGTTACAAAGGAAGATTTCGACAAGATTGTTGAGACTGTAACTACTTCTATGAAGAAAATTGCATATGATCTTTCCTCACAAATTAGAAGCAGATTCCCTCCTGACAACCTACTCGAAGCCATGTCTATTGTGTTTCCTCATTATTGGAGCCTCAACAGTGCATCTGATTTTCCAAGTAAGCTACTGACTTTGGTAAAACAATTTTGCATATCCAGAGAATTTAATGGAGTAACTATAAATGGAATATTAGACGAAACTCATCTTCGAGAGCAATCATCTCATTTTGCATACACTATGAAAGAACAATATGCCAAAATGGAGAACCCCCGCGAAGAGGGATCAATAACAAGGCTTTGGAAATATATAGCTAAGAACGCATCCTTGTGTGATTCAATGCCAGAATATGTGAAGCTTGCTAATTTGGGCAAGTGCAAGGTAATGAGTCACAAATTCGCGGAAGTCCGCGCATTGGAAAATGCGCTCTTATAAACGGGGGCCCGTTTTCAAAAAACGGGGGCCCGTTTGTGCTTCGGGCTCCCGAGCCGAAAGGTAACGGGGGCCCGTTTTGTTTAAAAACGGGCCCCCGTTTTGCTATAAAACGGGGGCCCGCTTTTAAACAAAACGGGGGCCCGTTTTTTAGAAACGGGGGCCCGTTTCTAAAAACGGGCCCCCGTTTTGTTTAAAAGCGGGCCCCCGTTTCTAAATGGCATTTTTCCTTTTTTTCCACAATCCGCCCTTGTTTGAAAACGGGGGCCCGTTTTGTGTAAATTGATTCCACAACCCGCCACTTGGCTCGGGATTAGGCCCGGGATAGGCCTGGGATGGCCACACCTGAGACATGGACCTGCAAATTCAAATCTCCATGAATGAAAGCACAAATATGAACTTCAGAAATAGTTTACACGCCTCTAATTAGAGAATTTTTATACGAAATTAAAACCCATTTCAGATTATACTGTCTAGATTCTAAATATGTAAATTTATTTAAAAATTGATTATTTTAACTATTTTTCATTTAATTTATACTAAATCAGGTCCATAAATTTGAAATATTAACTAATTTTGTTAATTTAATAACTTTTTTATTTTAAAGAATTTTGGAAAAAAAATTATATGTCATCAATCTACACAAAATTCTTTTGTATTTAAAAAAAAAAAAATCAAAAAATGTTAAGTTTACATCAAATTATGTGGGTCGTACACGTCAAATTTTTAAAAAGATAATTACGGCAATTAAAAAATTAATTAAAAAAAAAATATTAGAAAAAAAAATACAAAAAAATATGCTCATCAATCTTCAGTGTGTTACAAACCATTTCCCAAAACGGTTTGAGAAAATAATTTTAATTGTGTCAAAAAGTGTGGGTCGTACACATGCATGGTATGGTTCTGAAACAGGCATTTTTAAAACATAGTTTTCAGAACTCCATTTAAAAAGTTATTTTTTATTATGTGGGTATTAAAATAAATTATATATTTGGAAACTACACTCAGAGGGCTATCTTTTATATTACTGACTTTTTCCAAGATTCAATCTCTAAGTGTTTCAAAATTTAAGCTCAAATGAGACAAAATCTGAAAATCAGGGAAAACACTTCCACTTTTTGGCCAAAAAGTGGACTCATCTTCTTGCACTGACCCATTTATGTCTTACCATGATATTGGGTTTGATGGAAGATGAGAGAGTTTTCAGTGCTTTGGGGTTCCTAAAATCAAAGCTAAGAAACAAACTAGACAAAAATTTGGAAAATTGCTTGAGTCTCTATACACCTAGGTATGATGTCCACACTTTTCCTTACGATAGGGCACTACAAATCTGGAGGTCCAAATATGAAAGAAGAGGTTTGGGCAACACTTCAAACCAAAGTGTCAATGGGACTATTGGACGTACTGGTAGCATTGAGATGCAGTTCGGTGAAGATATGCAAACTCGGATTCAAAGTGAAGAAACCACAGACGACAATCAAGAAAGCACTAAATTTGATGAGGATGAATGGCAACTGTAAGAGATTGGTATTTATTAATCTTATTACTGTATCTCATCATTCATATTAAAAAAGAATATTACTTTTTGCAATTAGAATTTACTATTGATTTGTAATTGTATTTTTCAACTTTCTATTTCCTGATTTAAAATAGCATAATAAAAAAAACCATAATGTGTTTATTGATATAGAGATGCTTATTGTTTATCTATACATGTTTGAGTCTCAAATTTGTGTGATACATTTCAGGACCATATGATACAATTCATTCAATAGTAATACACATGTCGAGAACTTATATTTTCATTAATTCGTTCAAATTATAGCCATATGATACAATTCATTCAATAGTAATACACCAATCTATGTGATTCTCCATGCCAATTGCAAAAGTGAATACAAAGTTTCAGAACCCTTTGCAAAACTGCAAATGACCCTAAATTGCAAGTTTGCAACATGTGAACATTGAACATCAAAATCACAAACTCAGCACATATTTATATGGCCATCACAGGCCGTATTAGCAATTTAACATCTGCTACATGTTTGATGTCTACAGAGTTCAAAATTAAATATTAATTCACGCCATGACAAATTAAACATAGATAATAGCAGTGCCTAAAACCTACTAATCAGAAATAGAGAAATGCATAAATGTTAAAGCAAGGGAGAATTTGAGAATACAAATTTACTAGCTGAAGTTTTGCACTGTGCATCATAGATTCATAGGCTGGATTAGCAAAATAGCAATAGCGAGTGCTGTTTTTTTCCTATTCATAAAATAGATTCATAGGCTGGATTAGCAAAATAGTAATAGTGACTACATCATTGATTCATAGGCTAGATTAGCAAAATAGCAAACAGAAAAAACATAAAACCTTGAAATTAAGAATAAAAGAAGAAAATTGTGCAATACGTACTATGATTCTTAAGAATTGTGTGCCAGTTTTTGTAGGGTGCTCCACTCTTTGTCTGATGGAAGGTCAATATTCTGTAAACTATGGAAAGTCAACTCCAACTTCGTCAACATTCCATATTTAGAAGATTTACTTGACATCACTATTTCATCCAATACCGAATTTAGAGTTGTAAATGGTTGGATGAATTCCAAAAAGCTTTTGGGAGTTGTGTCCTTTGGAAGCAAGTCTAAATCAGACTTCATTTTTATCTCCATGCTTTTTTTGTAAGCTTCTTCTCCAATGAATTTATTTGATGTGTCAACAGGCTTAGGCAAACCAAGTTTAATCAAATTATTTTTCTTTTCTTGCAGCTTCACTATCTATTTTCCACAACTGTCCATAACTTCTTATGTTTCCCTTAGCTTCTAGAATTTTTGAATGATAGCTGATGTCTTAACTGTGGCATCAATGTGGCTCTTAATTCCCTTGGATGCCAAGTAGCTGTCACTGGAACTGTAGACTACTTTAAGAATCATTTTTGCCATTTCCTCTTTTGAATAAACATGTATGCTCTTCTCATAGTGCCCTTTGATTTTTTTTTTAAATTGTCTCATACTTTCAGTCAATTGAAACCATTCACACAACTTCTCACTCCTCTGCATTATTTGCTGCCAACTGTTTTCTTGTATATACTTCGTTGTATTTTTCATATTATCTTTCAATCTATCCTCCAAAGTTTTTATTTTATCATTTGCATTGTGCAGGTCTTCTTTCATTTGTGCACATTTTTCTCTTTCTTCCTTTACTTCCTCTTGCAAATGTTTTTCTTTTTCCTTCCCATGATCCAATAGGTCCTGTAATTTTCTCATTTCGGCAACAGCAGACTCATAACTTTTGTATAATTTTTGAAAACTGGTTTTTTCCTCAACAATTTTTTAACTGCTTTTAGCCAGTTTTTCTATCAAGTCCTTCAATTCTGCATCCTTCTTCTCCTTCTCTGCAATTTCTACTGCAGAGCCCAAATTTTTTATCCAATATGTAAATCATTGCACTTGCTATCTACTGCTTTCCTCCTTGATTTTTCATTTTCCAGGTCTTCCTGTAACTTTTCTATTTGTTTCTCCAGTTTATTTTTTTCTCTCTCGAATTTTTTCTATTTGTTTGAGTGAAATAATTCTCTTTACATTCATGCAAAATTGATTTGGGAATAGATTTGTTAGATGGATTAGCATATTTTAGGTAGAAATTGTAGGACCTCCTATTTTGGATGCCCTGGCCCTCCTCTATTGTCCTCTCTGTGTACATTTGCAATGCCATAATTTGTGATGAAATTTCTTCTGTTGAAATGTTTTTGTCAGCTACAATTTTCTCCATCTCTTTTTTAACCTCATCCCAGGAGTCCATGTTTCTAAGCTTTTCTAGCAATGGTTTACTTTCATGTTGACATAATGCTGAAGAGTTCCCATTTTTCTTAAGCCTTGCTTTAACTACACCGATTGGATCATACTGCCAGAGACCCTCATCACCAAAGTTAAAAACTGTCAAAAAATCATGTGCCACATTGAATGTTTTTCTCTCAAATGTGAACCCTCCACATGAGAAAGGCAAGGAGGGAAATATGCTCTTCTTTTTCTGACCATGGAAGTGCCTATCTATGCTCTCCAATTGTCGTACATACTCTAATGCAAATACCCTGTCTGTCACATGTATTGGAAGTCTGTATGGTTTTACTGCCAATCTGTAAAACCTTAACATAGTGAATTCTTCCATGAAGAACCAGTCAGCCAATTCTATTTGACTTTCGAGTTGAATGCAATCTCTACAAGACACAGGCAACCTAGGCATTGGAGTGCTTGTAATTTCATTATACATTGGTGCCAAAAAGAAGTCTACAAAATGGTTGTAGTTCTTTCTGTTATCATGCATCCTTATCTTTGGGGTCCAATCATATGTTGGACACTCTATTCTCTTCCCAGACTTCTCATCAATCTTATAGCTCACAATTTGAAGCTTGTTGGTCTTGAATATTGCATGATACTTGGATAGGAGGAGATAGCACAAGTAGGATGAGAACCTAAATGTCTTACAAGAACCTTTTTGATCATCAGTAATTGTTTTTGCATGGATTTTACAATGTGCTCAATAAAATTATATCTTCCTAGTTGACCTGCACAATGGATATTTTAAATCATTTCAAGAAGGCTTGCACCCACTTCGCTATCATTTTCCAATCCTAGGCAAAACGACAGCAAGGAAATAGTATCCCTAACCCAGGGAACAAAAATGTTAGAATCATAAGGAGGCTTATGATTCTAATCCAACACAATACCAGTACCAATCTTTATTAGACCTTTGATAAATGAATCACTACAACTTGGATCGAGACTCTCATAATTCCCTGCCAGCTTTTCAAGATCAATTTGGACGTTTGAGTTTTGGGCTTCAAATCCTAGGTTCAACAAACGAGCAAATTCTCCCTCGTTTATGGATAGAACTTCTTGTTTTTTATTTTTATTGACAATTGCTTTTTTATCTTCATCATAATTTTTGGTGTAGACCATGACTGAATACTTTAGGTAACACCATGCTTCCCAATCCAACATCCCACGATGTGATTTTATTTGTTTTTTGTTTTAACATTGAGTTGGAAATAGTAAATTTTGCACTGGATGCATCTACCACCTTACTAGACAATGTATATCTAATATCTATGATACGCTTTTCACCATGGATAGCAAGGTCATAAATATCATGGTATTCATCAGTGAAACATGGTGTTTTAACCAGTTCGGTTAGGTGCATTTTGTTTTTCACTTGGCTTCTTGTTGAAATACTGCTTCCCGTTTTCCCCATTAC
Source organism: Cryptomeria japonica (assembly GCF_030272615.1). Classification (NCBI taxonomy): domain Eukaryota; kingdom Viridiplantae; phylum Streptophyta; class Pinopsida; order Cupressales; family Cupressaceae; genus Cryptomeria; species Cryptomeria japonica. The sequence goes on along the minus strand of NC_081415.1, from coordinate 28,974,645 downwards.
TATTATTGTTAATAATTTAAAATAATGCTAGATAAAAACCTGAAAATGCTAACCCTCAAATTGGACCATGAGATTTCCAAAAGCAAAAAATGCTAACCCTCAAATGTAGGAGTTCTAGATTTTACCTGGAAATTGGAATTTCTAGTTCACTAGATTGGCGCAGGCAGTCTCTGTTGCAACTTACATTCCTCAATCTAGTAGTTGTTTCTGAATCTCCCTCGATTTACAGGTTTGTCCAAGAAATGAAAGATGATTATGATTTATTTTGAAAACTCTGAAAAGTAGAAAAGTAAAACCTAAAGGGCAAAATATCTAGAATCATGTTGTAATTTTATTAATTACTATTAATAACTATTCAATGCCAGAGGAAAAAACATTCATTACTTCAGTATAAATTCTGAGGACATTAAAAATCATGTTGTAATTTTATTAATTATTATTAATAACTATTCGATGCCAAAGGACAAAACATTCACTACTTCAGTATAAATTCTGAGGACATTAAATGTAATACGTTCAATTCCAGGCAAAGTTCTCCCAAATGTGTTCACTTCCCACATTCGGGCCAAAATCCACCCTAAGCCGTTGATCTTTGCTCATCCAACGAACGAGGGACCAAGGTACCTGTTGTGACTTTACAGGTCTGTTTTTAAGTGTGTTTAATAATTGTAAACTTCCACCCGAAAAAGTGCTTTATAGAGTTACTTATATTTAATTAAATTTAAAACGTTTCAATTCCAGGCGAAGTTCTCCCAAATGTGTTCACTTCCCACATTCGGACCGAAATCCACCCTAAGTCGTTGATCTTTTCTCATCCAATGGACGAGGGACCAAGGTACCTGTTGTGACTTTACGAGTCTATTTTTAAATCTGTTTAATAATTTTAAACTTCCCCCCAAAAAAGTGCTTTAATGACTTAATTATATTTAATTAAATTTAAAACGTTTCAATTCCAAGCGAAGTTCTGCCAAATGTGTTCACTTCCCACATTCGGGCTGAATTCCACCCTAAGTCGTTGATCTTTGCTCATCCAACGGACGATGGTACCTATTGTCAGTTGTCGCGGGTTCCATGACTTTTGCCAATTTTCAGGCATGTCACCATACTCGTGTCACTTTTCCAGGTAAAGTTCTTAGAAATCTGTTCACTTCCCACATTCACCCCGAAATCCACCCTAAGTCGTTGATCTTTGTTCATCCAACGGTCAATGGTACCTATTTTAAGATGTAGTGGGCCCCACGATTTCTGCCATTTTTCTAGCACGTCACCATAATCGTGTCACTTTTCGGGTTTGATTTGTAGTCTATTTAATCATTTTAAACCTCCGCTCGAAAAATAATTAAATATAATTTAGTCTATAGACTTAATTATATTTAATTACATTTAAAATGTCCAATTCCGAGTGAAGTTCTTAGAAAGGTGTTCACTTCCCACATTCGGGCCGAAATCCACCCTAGTCATTGATCTTTGTTCATCCAACGGTCCATGGTACCTATTTTAAGATGAAATGGGTCCCACGACTTCTACCATTTTTCTGGCACGTCACCATACTCGTGTTACTTTTTGGGTCTATTTTTAAAGTCTATTTAATCATTTTAAAATTCCACCCGAAAAAGAGATTTATAGTCTATAGACTATAGACTTAATTCTATTTAATTAAATTTAAAATGTGCAATTCCGGGCAATATTTTGAGATAACTATTAAATATAATGTTAATATTATTTGTAATTAAAGATGTGCAATAGTTTGAGATAACTATTAAATATAATGTTACTATTATTTGTAAAAATTTGAAATTCAAAAATAGTATAAAACATGAAACTTAGTTTCTAGAATAAAACAAATAACTAAATATAAATATAAATTTTGATATACAATTTGAAAGGTAAAAGTTTAATATTAAAAAGAAAACATTCAATATTAAATCTAAAATATTAATTTAAAGTTTAACAAAATTCTTTGAAAATATGTTTATGATATATAATTTTCAAAAATAGTTTAAAAATATATATAAAAGTTCAACATAAATTTAGTGTATTAATTTAAAAAAATGTACAACTGCAGTCCTCAACCTGTTAAGGCGAGCAAATTTGGAAAGTACAAATACCAAGGTGGCGATTAATTGTTGCAGAAGGAGTTGCCTGCGGCATGTCGCACGAACGGAGGAAGAGGAGGATGGCAGGAAATCTTTTTCCTGATCTCATGGCATTAATGTCTTATCATGCACATTCATTACCCGGCCTATAAGACGGAGGCAGATTTTTTTACCTTTTGATCTGTGTACCACTTTTTGCTTTGAAGCAGCTACAGAACAAATCTGTAGTTCATAGAATCGTACCTTCTGTAAGACATTTTTTGCAGGAAGTGATTTTGAAATTGCAGGTGACAATGGAGGCCAATTTCACACTTCGAACAGACAAGAAGTTGGTGCCCTTTTTGGGCAAAGTATCTGATAAACAAATGCAAGGATTGTTCAGGTTTAAGGAGGAGAATTTGTGGGTGGTAGCTCGACTGATGCTTGCGGAGGAGGTGGCACATATCAGTCACCGGTATCAAACTAACATGGAGGTTTACTCTTTGATTATGGCGTGGGCCTATGAATTCGAACCAGAGGTGGAAAAGGTAAAACTCACATTGGTCAAATTGATTGATGGGGAGTTTTTGATGAACCTGGATTCAATCTTGGAGTGGGTGGTGTCAAAAGTTGGCATTCGAATTAAGGAAGGGGACGACCAGGAGGAATTTCTTCCTTTTATTCGTGGCCCAAAGGATGAAATCAAATACCAGTGCTGTGAACGAGCCCAAGTGGGGTGGGAAGCGATGAAACTCTTTGTGAAATTAATGAGGGTGGATGAAGTCCTGAAGGCTTTGCATGTGGTGGCAAGGATGGAGGTTGGTAGGGCATTGAGAGATAGGGTTGAAGAAGGAAGGGACATACAGCTACTGGAAAGCTTGGAGGGTGACCTCGACTTCGGGTGCCTAAACTGCATTCCAAAAATGAAACGTGAAGCGGAAAAAAGGAAAGCCAAAGCATCGACCTCCGAGGAGGGAAGGGACTGGGAGGAGGCAACCCAGGGGGATAGTGAGACTGAGTGAGCGGCCTATCGGCAATGAACTAGTTTTTTTGTCTCCTTGCTATAAGCTGTGGGCGAATTTTGTATCTTGAAACTTTTGAATTAATAGAATGAAAAACCCTTTACCGATAAACTTTTGAAATTTTGTATTTTGAATGACTATATAGTATATATTTATAAAATTATAATCAACCATAATCAATGTACAAATAATTAATGGAATGAATTGAATTTTTTTTATAGCATTACATAAAAAAGATCACGGTATTAAATTTATTTCCATTTTTTAACAAATAATTGAAATAACGTAGCTCATATACAAAAAGCATTTGAAAGAAATTAATTAATAAAAATGAAATAAAATTATAGAAAGCATTTTTATATCCATAAGACTATAAGAGGCAAACTAAAACAAACTGGAATTTGAAAAATTATCATTTATATTTATGCTTTTGAAATTTACAATTCTTTCATCAGAGACTTGAGTCCCCCAAAAACTTAAAAGCCAAAATGAGTGAGCCACTGGCACTCAACCTGTTAGGGTTCAAAGACATAGGAAAAAAAAACTACAGGTAGTGGAATTGTTTACAATTTTGCCCTATGAATCTGGCCCTCCTTCCATGTAGAATTCTTCAGACAGCATAAGCTGAGAGAATTCTTCAAGCCACATGTAGTTTGGAAAGTCATCTAGGAGGAACCATTTCCAGAGGAAGTCCTTGCCAATCTGCGCCCATTTTCTGTGATGCGTCAGTTGCTCCGCATTCAAGTTTAGGAGAAATGGTTGCCTGGCCACTGGCAGTGTTTGGTCAGGGAAGAGAAGCTTGGATAAATCACTCACCCAAGGGATCCCCACCCCTACTTTTGCAAGAACGACAAGAGTAATGTTGTCTACAAGGAAGTCTTCCTTAAAAACCTTCCTCAATAGCATCAGCATATCCACCTTGTCTCCTCCCAAGTCCAGAAGAGACGCTGAGAAGCGGGATATAAGGTCCATGTTAACACGGAACCTATTTTTGTTTCACAGAAATTCTCTACCCAGCACCATCCGCACAGCCTCATTGGTGAACGACCCAACCTCCTTACAGACTGATTGGAGGGTTGGGTCTCTAATGGAGCCTAGAAAGGCCCTCTAGTCCTCTGCAAAAATGCTTCTCAAGCGAATGGGAGTGTCCATCTTGATAAAATGGATTAACAAATTAAACAACCTGAGCAGTGAGCCTATAAACCTAAAATACTGTGAGCTCTGACGATTCTCTACCAAATGGCAAAGGCTAATTGAAGATGAAAGAAGCAGAGATCATATATAAATTGTTGAAGCTCTTGATTGTAATAATTACTTCTTTAACAGTATTAACTACTATAAAAAAATTTATATCTTTCGTATCTCTGCAAATCTTTCCCATAAATGCACGAGTGTGCAAAATTGGAAACAGCTATGAACCAGTACCAAATTGGCAAGTATCACATTGGAAGTCATGGGGATAGAGTGGATTGCCATAAGTGAATAGATATATATTAAATGAACGAAATTATTGATCGTGATTCGTGACATTTGATATGTGTCTATTGAATCCAATTCCATTCTGGGCACTTTCTGGTGAGCTATGTTCTCTTCAGAAAATTGGGCCGAAATAAAACTTCAGCCATTGATCTATGATCATTGAACGGTTTAAAATCATTGATAGATTTTAGGTATGTGTCACCCTTTACGTGTCAAAGAGGCTGCGCTTATTGATACATCGTGCAGAGTCTAGATTCAATGTATTATGTGATGTGATGTACTGATGTGATGTGATGTGCCTTGTCTATTAATGGCAATGAATTTATGAAATCGTCAATGAATTATATATTGTACCATAAATAAAAAAATATTCGCCAAAACAAATTAAATAATTTTCAAGCGGTGGATAAAAATCGCCAATACATTTAAATAATTTTCAAGCGGTGGATAAAAATCACCAATACATTTAAATAATTTTTCCTTCAGAGAAAATTTTTTGGCTCATACAATTATATATTTGTTCCTTTAACAATAATTATTTGCCTCCCATAATAAATATTTTCCTCATACAACAAGGTATTATTTGCCAAAAATTTATGGCATTTTCGTACCCTAGAAAAAAAATCGCCAATACAAAATAATTTTTTCCTCATTTAAAAAAAAAAATTTCGCCATCGATATGAAAATTTCCCCCCGAAAATAATGTCTGATTTGCCAGGATTTTACACAATTGCCCCGGGGGGGTTTCTTAAAGTTATCCCTGGCTTGGCATCCCCTTCTCTCCACCCTTGGTAAAAGACGTTCCCCTTGGTCCGCCAACCCCTCTCGCCCATTGCACCCCCCCCTCCCCCGGTCCCCCCCTACCACCCTCGCTTCTCTCCTCTCTCTCCTTCTTTGTCTTATTCCTCCTTGTTTTTTCCTTCTACTCTTGTCCCAGTTTTTTGGCCTCTTTGTGTGGTTTTTTCTTTTGGGGCCTTGTGTTTGTTTGGGTTTGGTATTTAGGTTCACTTTTATTCTTTGTTATTTTTCTTTCATTTATTTTTCCTTTAGTTATTACTTTTTATTTTCTTGCTTTGTTTTGTGTTGTCTTTCATTAGTTTTATTTCTCTTTTATTTTTTATTCTTTGACCTTTTTTCTCTTTTGCCCTCTCTTTTGCCCCCTCTTTTGTTATTTTCACTTTACTATTTATTTATATATATACATATACACATATATATACACATATATATACATACATATATGCATATATATGTATACATATGTGTGTGTGTGTGTGTGTGTGTGTATATATATATATATATATATATATCTCTGTGTATGTGTGTGTGTGTGTGTGCATACATATATGTATATGTATATACATATATATATATATATATATATATATATATATATATAAATAAAATTTAGACAATTAAAAAAATGAATAAATAAAAATAAAAACCAAGAAAAGGAATATAATAAAAAAACAAGAAATTAAAAATAATTAGACAATGTATATATATACATATATGTATGTATATATGTGTGTGTGTGTGTTTATAAATATATATGTGTGTGTGTGTGTGTGTAGTGTCATAAAAATGGGACCGTGGCAATTTTTGGCTGCATTAGGGTCCTCATGCATGCGACATTGAATCCTCTAGCCTGATCAGAGATCAGAGATTGCTCAACCCTCATAAGCAACTTCTTTCTTGGCCTTTGCATCACCCTTTCTTCACTCTGACCTGGAGAAAGGGGTAGGACAAGGGCTTGGCGCCCCTTACCTAGCCCTATTTTGGGGCAGGACCCTTCCTAGGGTTGCATTGTTGGTTGTGCATTGAGCAGGAAACTCCCCTGATGTTAGCTTGTGACAAAAATCAAATCCACTAACATGTATTTAAGGGGAATTCATCCTCTCATTTGCATAAGTTAAATAAGTTCAAGAAGTTCAATAAGTTGGATGAGTGGGAAGCTTACATGAGATCAAGCATTCAAGAGCATTCCAGCATTCAAGCATTCTTTTCCAACATTGAGCATTCTCAAGCCTCCCTTCAAGGTTAGGTGTTGCATTCAAGTCAAGGATTAAACCATTGAAGAGGAGATTGATTCCAACATTATATTCCACACAAGCATTTCTATCAACATTGCTATCACAACCTCCCTTGAGGTGATTTACAATTCAGTCTTTCATTTACAGCTACTTGCAAGTACTTTCTTTCATTACTTGGTTAATTCCAAAACTGGGGTTTGACCTAAAGGCAAACCCCCAATCCCAACCCATTTTTCTCTCTTTTATGTGTGTAGGTTGCAGGTGTGCAGCTGTACTTTCAGAATCGGGCTCCATTTGCAAAGGCGGAAAAACCCTTTTCATTTTGCGGATTTTTCAGAGGACTGTGTACGTTCCCGCAACGGTCTAGGTAACTTTTCCTCAAATTCGCAAGGCAACTTCATCTCAACATATTACTACCAAATCTAGGTGCACAGCTTCATCCCATATTCTGATCTCAAGTTATAATTAGTTCTTTGTCACTTTTGTACTACATAATTCAATCAATTCCTTTCATTTGAAATAAGGAAGAGGGGATCAACTTATCATTCCCATTTCTTAGAATTCAATCTTCATCTTTGAAGGTTGAATCTAGTGAATTCTCCTCTCCTCTTCCAAATGTAATTTGGTGAAAATTGTTTGAAGGATAATCAATAGTGAAACTCTAATCTCTCCTTGAGGGAAAGGGTAGTTTTCCTCTTGATCTCATCATTCACCTTTTTCCACATTACATTTTGGTAAAATGGATGTCTTACATGCTTTCCTTTGAACAAAATTGCATATTTTTCATTTACAAGTTTCAAATTTCTACAAACTTAGTGGTTAAATCATTACAAACCCAAGTTTTTAAAATTAAAATTGAATTTGTAATTTGTAAAAATTTCTTGTGGTTATATTACATTTGAAAACTGTTTTGATTGTCAAATTCAATTTCCTCATTGTCTTGTTCAATTTGCAATTAAAATTTACAAAATTAAGAGGTTACTTGTTAAAACCCTAATTTTCAAACAACATCTTGAACTTGTGCAAAAATTGGATTTCCATTTCATTTTCAGATTTTTGATTGTTCTCAGACTTGTCTTAATTCCTACAATTCAAATTTTCAATCCCCCCGCCTTTTCCCAAAATTCAAATTTTAAAATTAAGTGGTTAGGTCATAAAATCCTAATTTTCAAAATTAATTGGATTTTGTGCAAATTTCAAATCAATTTCATTCCAATTCATATTTATAAACATTTTCCAAGGTGTCCCTATCCATTAGGTTTGACCTTTTTCAAATTTTCAATTCAATTCCTCTTTTTCTTCAAAACCCTAATAGGGTCCTATTTTTACATTTGCGTCTTCATTTTGCCTATCTAGAGGTCATAAAATTCGTCAATTTTTGGGTGTTAGCTTTAAAATCATCGTAATATCCATCCCCTGAAAATTTTGAAAAAAGTTGGTCGGACCATGTGCGTTCCCGCCATGGTCCTCGGTTTGTTTCCCGAAATTTCAGGAGACTATTATAATTGTATTTAATAGCCTAGATCCAGAAGATTGGCTGATTTTTTTAGCGATTTTTTATCCCTCTAGAATTAGAAATACCTTCAAAATTCAACATTTCAAATTTCCAGAAATTTTTTTAAATTGAGAGGTTAATTATAGTCTACCTTGATTTTAAAACTTCTGATTTTAAAATTAAGTGGTATTCCCTTGGCCCTAATTTTAAAATTTCAATTTCCTTTCATTTTTGGAAATTGTGTCATCCTCTTCCCCCAACAAAGTTCAAATTGTGTAATCATTATTTTCTTAAATTTTGCATTAATCAATTTTGTAAGCTTTGTTCCAAAATTCAAAATTCAAACATTCCCTCTAGTGCATGAGTTTTACCACTATTAGTCCTACCTATCCTATCCTCATTAGACGAAGCATTAGAATTAAGGCTTCCCAAGGTTTAATTACCGAGGAGATGGAGCCTAATTTGGGTGACTTATTTAATGAGGGTCATGCTAATTCTTCCCATCCTCTTCATGTGCCTATTCACCCCATTGATGAATCTTGTGATGAAGAAGAAGCTTTAACTAGGGTCTCTATAGATCATCTTTCCACATTGGACAATCAATTTGATAACTTTCAACAATGGATGTCCCAAGAATACCCTAATAGTAAATCTCTTCCATTAATTGAAGGCCTTAAGCGCATGATTCAAAGTGATAAGAATGGAATTGATATATTGTGTGGCATTGCACATATTGTTGATTCTAATGTCATGTCTATTAGGAGTTGTGTCTAAACCCTAGGTTATCCTTCAATTCCTTTGACTACTCTTATGACTAGTATTCATACTATTACCTCCAACATCATGGCTACTTCAACTCAAAATTTCATTCCTACAACCATTGGTCATGGGGGCAATCCCTCATCTTCATTGAATCCTCCATCTTTACCTATGTCTTCCATGAGTGTTCCTATTATTCCTCAACCAATCAGTGTGACACAAGGGGGCAATTCCTTCAACAACTTTATTCCTCACTTAAGTGTCCCTTTTCCTACCCAATCATCACCTATGCCTATTTATCATAATTTCCCACCACCTTATTCTTAGTCCATGCTTTCTTTCAATAATATCACACCACCTTCTCAATCACCTATGTCTAACATCAATTCTTCTACCTAAGCGACAATTAACAATCTTGCTCAAACTGTGTTCCTTAAAACAACAAATTGCTTCAATGAGTCAATTCAAGTTTAGTGTGCCCACCTTTGATGTTGCGAGCCCACTAATCCTCTTACGCATGTCAAAACATTTCAAACCTTGTGCACTGATTTTGCTTATGATCAACAATTGCTTGCAAAATTGTTTACAAGAACACTAAGAGATAAGGATTTCCAATGGTATTGCTCTTTGCCTTCTTATTCTGTCACTTCTTTTCAACAACTGGAAAATGCTTTCATCCAACAATTTCAAAACAACATTGGTCCTAAAATCACTTTGACTAATTTAATGCATTGTAAACAAGGTATTAAAGAAAAAGTGACCAATTTCATTGGTAGATATAAGCATTTGTGTGCTCAAATTTCTTTTCATGTACTTGACAATGATATTCAAAGAATTTGTATTTTTAATTTACAAAAGATATCAGGGAAGAGCTTCTTTTGTCTGAGTTTACTTCCTTTCTGTAGTTGTGTGCAACACTCCACAATTATCAACTAGTTGTGAGTCAAATGGAGCAATCCACTCCTATGGCTCTGAGTGATAAGGGTGAGAGTATTCAAAAACTGTTTGCGAAGTTCAAACCAACAAAATGCTTCATCAAGTTCAATGATACAACAATGTGAATGCTACAACAGGTGTGCCTTCTATTTCTAAATTTTTCCAAAGAGAAAGACAGTTTACTTCCTTGACTGAATATTTACATAGTATTATGTCTCAGTTGTTGCACAAAAATGTTATCAAACTTCCTCCTATAAAACAAATTCATCCTTCTAAACTTCCATCCCCTTATTTTGATAACAATTCATTTTGTCAATTTCATTGTCAACCTGGTCATGATACTGAGAAATGTTTCGCATTGAAGAATAAGATTCAAGACTTGATTGATAATAATACTATATCTGTGGCAGGTGTGAATGATAAAGGGAATAAATCAGTAGCTCCTCCTAATCAAAATCTTAAGATTTTCACCGATCCCTTTCCTTCTCATACCTCTAACATTATTGAGATTGTGCCTAATTCTTTCTCTTCTAAAGAATTCACCTCTATGGCTCCAAACTTGGTTAATATGGTAGAAACACAGGATATGCCTAAGGATCCTTGTATTACATTTGACCCAAGCAAGACCATTAGAGTACCTGATGGCCCTTTATACATAGTTGTGAAGGTTAAGGATATCCCTTGCGATGGTGCCCTTATTGATCCCTCTTGCATGGTTAATGTCATAAGTGAAGCGTATCTTTTCACTTTACGATTGCATAAACCAATATATGGTGCTTGTAATGTGGTTGTGAAGTTATTTGATGGATTCTCTTGTCCTACCATTGGCTCTATCACCCTTCCTATTGAAGTTCATAGTAAATTCATGGATGTTGACTTTGTTATCATACCTTCTTCTGAGAAATTTTGTGTGAAGTTGGGCTATCCTTGGCTATCTTCTGTGAAGGCTATTGCTTCTCCAATCCACAAGTGTCTGAAATTTCCTCATAGTGGAGAAATCATAACCATTAACCATAGCTTATTTCATGCATCTGAAAGAAGCCCTAGTGTTCCTATTGATCTCTTTTGGCCTAAACAATTTCAATCTCTTCCATCAAGGAGCGATGCTCTTTTTCAATCTTATCAAAAATAGAAGAACGATATGATTTTATCCTTAAGTCAACCTTGATCCCCAACACTTGACATTCTTATTATTCTTCAAGATAAGGTTCTTCCCCTCACGGATAGAACTAATCTCCCTCCTAAGGAAGATTGTCAACCTATACCTATAAATGTGAATTTACCTTCTCTTAAGGAGAACAACAATATTCTTCCTAAGGTTAGACCTATACCTCCTCCTCATGATGGCCCTGGTCTCCTTCCTACACCTAATATTCCTCCTTTCTATATCGCAGTTCCACCTCCTTCCTCTTATCGAGAGAAGAGGCCTACTTCTCCTATTGTTCAACCAAAAATACCTGAACTTAAACCTTCCACTATCAAGGAGAGAAACATTCCTACATTTTCAAGTGTTCCTCCTCCTTCTTATCCTTCCACTAAGACTCGACGGAATCATTGTACAAGAGACCACCGACGAAGACGTTGTGTTCGAGCTCATGAAGCTATCCCTCAAAATACTCAATCTCCTGAGACTTTGACAGTAGACATGATTCCCTTTTCTCCTAAGCAAGATGTTCAACCTACATCTCCAAATCGTAAGTTGCACAAAACATGTGATGGTTTTACTCCTATTCATGTTCTTTCTCCTCTTTCTCTAAACTTTGATGAAGAAATGGGTGAAAATGTTATTCATAATGGCAATACAACTCCTAATTCTTTTGATAGTGAGTATGAGTATTTTGATGTGGATAAGCATTTATCCGATGAGTTTTCACAAACCTTAATCCTAGCTCCTAGAATCCAACAAAGTGACTTACAACATGAGCATAGTCCTTGTTTGAATCTTGTGATAGCTCCATGTATTGTGCTTGATGTCGCTCCTCTGGTGTGTTTCTCGTCTTCCTGAAATAGTGATCAGCAAGATCTGGAGGTGGATGTCGTGCTAGATTAGCAATATTAGCACTGCAGATCTTTCTTCTCTCCTTTCTTTCTCTTTTGTGACCATTCTTCTATGTGTATCCCTATTCTTCTATTTTTCCCTTAATGTCCACTTGGGGACGATGCAAGGCATTGAGATATTTTCTTGGTCTCTTTCATGTTCACTCAAAAGACATCCTCTATTCCCTTTCTTCTAAGGTAGTGTCCTTCTTTGGGGAATGACGATATACATACATGATATACATGAGTTATCATATAGCATACTGACCCCAAGGAAAGTGACACTACCTCGTGTTTTGTGTTCATTATCCTTGGGTTTATTGCTCGATTGGGGGCTAAATACTTGTGATAATGTGCTCCCTCCCTTCTCTTTCTCTTGGGTGTATCCTACCTTAACGAAATCACTCCCGATAAGGTGTGTGCAATCGCTTTAACGTGGACGCATACACTCTGCTCATATTTTTTGTCTTTGATACTTAGAATTACTTAAGGAACTTTCTTTTGCTTTGTAATCTTTAGTATCCTTGCTTTCATGACTCATAGTGAAGGGAACTTTTCTACTTGTAGTCATGGTTCTCCCCTTCTTGATCTTCCCTTTTACTCTATCAATCGAAGTCGTAAGATCCTAAGTCTACTGGGGGTTTGAAACATCCTGCCTCCTTGACGTGGTAAAAGTCTTTCAATATTGTTTCCTTGTACTTTACCGGTAGTATTATCGTACGCTTATACTCCCGCTAAAGTGGAGGCTAAATGTAGTTTTGTAAAATTGTGACCCTAGCAATTTTTGACTGCATTAGGTTCCTCACACATGCGAGAAAGAATCCTCTATCCTGATCGAAAATCAGAGATCTCTCAACCCTCAGAAATAGCTTCTTTCTTGGCCTCTGCATCACCCAGTCTACACTCTGCCATGGAGAAAGGGGTAGGATAGGGGTGTGGCGCCCCTATCCCTGCCCTATTTTGGGGCAGGACCCTTCCTAGGGTTGTATTATTGGTTGTGCATTGGGAGGGAAACACCCCCAATGTCGGCCTATGACGAAAATCAAATCCACTAACATGTATTTAAGCGGCATTCGTCCTCTCATTTGCATAAGTTGAAAAAGTTCAAGAAGTTCAATAAGTTGGATGAGTGGGAAATTTACATGAGCTCAAGCATTCAAGAGTATTCAAGCATTCTTTTCTAGCAATGAGCATTCTCAAGTCTCCCTTCAAGGCTAGGTGTTGCATTCAAGTCAAGAATTGAACCATTGAAGAGGAGATTGATTCCAACATTATATTCCACACAAGAATTTCTATCGACATTGTTGTCACAACCTCCCTTGAGGTGATTTACAATTCAGTCTTTCATTTACAACTACTTGGAAGTACTTTCTTTCATTACTTGGTTAATTCCAAAACTAGGGTTTGACCTAAAGGCAAACCCTCAATCCCAACCCATTTTCCTCTCTTTTCTGTGTGTAGGTTTCAGGTGTGCAGTCATACTTTCAGATTTGGGCTCCATTTGCAAAGGCGAAAAAACCCTTTTCGTTTCGTGGATTTTACGGAGGACCGTGTACGTTCCCGCCATGGTCCGGGCAACTTTTCCTCAAATTTGCAGGGCAACTTCACCTTGACATATGACTATCAGATCCAGGTGCACAGCTCCATCCCATATTCCAATCTCAAGTTATAATCAGTTCTTTGTCACTTTTGTACTACATAGTTCAATCAATTCATTCCATTTCAAATAAAGAAGATGGGATCAACTTATCACTCCCATTTTATTTAGAATTCAATCTTCATCTTTGAAGGTTGAATCTAGTGAATTCTCCTCTCCTCTTCCAAATGTGATTTGGTGAAAAGTGTTTGAAGGGTAATCAATAGTGAAACTCTCATCTCTTCTTGAGGGAAAGGATAGTTTTCCTCTTGATCTCATCATTCACCTTTTTCCACATGGTTGAACCCTTGACTTGAATTCAACACCTAGCCTTGAAGGGAGACTTGAGAATGCTCAATGCTGGAAAAGAATGCTTGAATGTTCTTGATGCTTGAATGCTCTTGAATGCTTGATCTCATGTAAACTTCCCACTCATCCAACTTATTTGACTTATGCAAATGAGAGGACGAATGCCCACTAAATACATGTTAGTGGATTTGATTTCCATCACAGGCCGACATCGGGGAGTTTACTGCCCAATGCACAACCAATAATGCAACCCTAGGAAGGGTCCTGCCCCAAAATAGGACAAGGTAAGGGGTGCCACGCCCCTGTCCTACCCCTTTCTCTAGGGAAGAGTGCGGACAGGGTGATGCAGAGGCCAAGAAAGAAGTTGTTTATGAGGGTTGAGCAATCTCCAGTCTCTAATCAGGCTAGAGGATTCGATCTCGCATGCGTGAGGACCCTAATGCAGTCAAAAATTGCTAGGGTCGCAATTTTATGACACTACACATATATATGTATATATGCATACATATATGTATGTATATGTACATATATATGTGTGTGTGTATATATATATATATATATATATATGTATATATACATACACATTGTCTTATTATTTTTGATTTCTTGTTTTTTTATTATATTCCTTTTCTTGCTTTTTATTTATATTTATTCATTTTTTTAATTGTCTAAATTTTATATATATATAGTCTTTTTTTTTGGTTTTATTCCTTTTCTTCCATTTTATTTTTATTTATTCATTTGTATTTGCTTGGTTTCTTTTTATTTTTGTTTTCATTTTTTTATTTTTTTGCTTGCCTATATATATACATTTCCGTTGTCTTTTTAAATTCCTTTTTTTTTTTTTTTTTTTTTTTTTTTTAAATTTGTTTTTAAGATAAGTGCTATCATTAATGGGGATAGCTCCCTATGTTACTAAATTCTTATTTATTTATTCCCTTTGCTTGCTTTCTTTTTTATACATTCTTTGTTTCTTGGTTTCTTTTTTTTTTTTGCTTGCCTTTTTCTTCATATTTATATTTATTTGCATTTATTTTGATTTTATTTTTTATTTAGTTATTCACTTATATATATATATGTAGAGAGAGAGAAAGAGAGAGAGAGTTTTCTTTTTTGGTTTTTAGTTATTTCCTTTCCTTTCTTTCTTTGTTGAAGTTTTTTATTGTTTTCTTTTGTTTAATTTTTGTTATTTTCTTTTTGTATTTTAGTTTACTTTATTAGTTCTTTTTCTTATTTTTTGTTTTTTGTACTTTTGGGTCTCTTTCTCTCTCTTCCCTCTTTTTATGTTTCCTCCTGGTCTGCACTCTCTCAATCTTTAGCTTCATGTGCTCTCATTCATCCTAATGATAGACCACAGAGTGTGATCCGAAACATTGATCCAAAAAACTTTCAACCAATTGTCAACATTTACAGCCCAAAACGCCTAAATTAACACTTCCTCACAACAACAGTACTCGATTAGTGATGCTCCTCTTTCGTATTTGTCTTCCTGATCTTACCTAGCCTGTGTCTCGTGTGAAACCTATTGCTCTTTGTTTACTTGTTCATTTGGCTCAAAAAATAGTTCCCAGTTCAATCGCTTTCTGCACAGAGATAAATTGTTGTTGAGAAATGGGACTTACATGCGTGACCAACGTCCCATGAAGCGGATGAATGGCATCAAACTAATGACCATGTCATTGGAGATGGAAAACCAAAGTTTCTATCCACCTCCTGCTCATGCATTTTGCAGACATTTGGTTGCCCTAAATTTTCACTGTCTCCTGCTTCGCTTCTTGAGAGAGTTCCCTCGTCACTTTTCACATTTTGCACAACGCTTTTTCGTCTATCTCACACCACACTTTCATTTTCCCTTGTTTTTATGTGGGGTGGCAGGGAGAAGACTTCCCCCATTCTACCCCCTTATCCCCTCTTAAGTCATGTGAACTTGGCCCAAACTATTTCCTTTTGCCCCTTTTTCTCAAATTCTTCCAATATGCAATATTATTTAAATCAAAAATGATTTATATAATATTCTTATTTTTTTTTTTTTAGCAAACTCCAACCTATTTCATTGTTGAGCAATGTTTACACTCTTAAAATGGAGTTTAAGAGATCATTAGAGAATGGTTTTGTTTTGCATCACATTTTGTCCAATTATTTATCATTAGAGATCATTAGATCATGGATTTACAATTTGATCTATTTTGGTGACCATGAAAGGAAGTTGATTATAGAAATGCTTCCGATACTAATCAATCAAGACAAAATTCATGCAAAACATATTCTAATAGTTTGAGAAAAATATACATGCACACAAAAAGAACACTATAATGACACAATTTTTATCCTTAAAAAAGCCGTTTAGGGAAAAATTCAGTGTCCAAATCTTGAACCAATGTATTTACAATAACAATTTGGTTATAATATATAAACAAGCTCAAGCCTTCACAAGAGTAACCAGTACAACTTTGAAGAAATTTCGATAGCATAACCCTCTATAAAATTATAGCATGTGACATCTACATCTTAGGTACTAATATATAGAGGATACAAATTAGGAAATTATAAATTATAGGCCAAAAACCATGATACAAAATAGTTCCCTAATGAAGGGCTCAATTTCAACATTCAACTCCCATGATAAGTTAACATGCTAAATTTTAGAATATTCTCTAGTATTATCATAATGTGACATATCCTTCTCACTACCTTGGGCACTCTAATTTGATTCCATTATCTCATTCAAAGATGACTTATGACATATCATACTTACATGTCATAGCAAATTAATAGCTTAAGTGAACAATGTAACTCCCTCTTAGATGTTCTTACACCATATATATTTATCATAAGAATCTCTTACACATTAAAATGTCATAAATGCTCTTACAACCTTTTATACATGATATTAGATGATAGCATATCATATAAATAGATACTATAATTTTATTTCGTTTCAATTCATATGTTCAAAATTAAAATAATAATTAAAATTGTTAATCAATCAAAATAAGAAGAAAATAATACTAGTTAATTAAATTGATATTGATTTATTTTTTAAATAAATTATTTATAAAAGATAAATACTTATTTTATTGAAATACTAATATATATAGTTAAGTAAACAATTCTAATTACAATAATACATTTGTCAAAACAAAATGTGGTCTTTAGTTGATTTTTAGTGTCAAATAATTTTTTATTTTTTCGTCTTTGTTGGAATCTTCGTCACAGTACTTTCTAAAATGTGGTCTTTTAACTCTCTTTTTTTAGCATTATTGTGACAATTTTCCATACCTACAAGAAATCTCTTTTAAATGATCACATTCTTTAATATCTTCCTACTTGAAGAATCAACAACATCAATTAATGGCGCCTCTACTCAAATATCCCTAAAATTTTGTTCTTAAGTTTTTTAACACCATACATATCCTAAAACACCATTAGGTATTCTTCTCCTATTTCTAAATTTGATAATGCTTGTTGATGGTTTAAATTTTTTAACCCCGATATGGTATTTTTGTGAAGGGTGTCCTCTAAAAGCATGCTCAAGAAATGGGTTAATAGGGATTAGTTTTTGCATGGGCTTAGTTACTACAGAGTATTCAATTGACTAAATTTTATACTACTTTAAGTTAATTAAAAGAATGCATATAATTATATAGACTTCAACCTAGATCAATTTATAAAAGTTGTAAATAATGAAGTAATACATGATAATATTTAAATATTATAAAGTAGTATTGAGACAATCACTTGTCTTCTATTAAAAATTGGAAAATAGTTTTTTATATATATAATTTTAGTCTAAGTTAATTGGATGAATATATGAAATTATACATATTATAACTTAGACCAATTCATAACAATTACAAATAATAAAGTAATATATGATAATGATAAAGTAATACATGATAATGATGAAACAATAAAAAGTATAGATATCTTAAATGCATCTAATTAAAAGACACAAAACAATATCAATCTTCAAACAATTATTTTATACAATAAATGAAAAAATATTTAAAAACAGAATGATTTTAAAAAGCTATACAAAATCATAATTATAAAGAATACATATAATAATTGATCTTTTATTAGTAGAAATATTTGTTGTGTAATGTAACTTTTTATTTAAATTGTTATTATATTTTATTTAAATGGTGTGTATCAACTCCCTATAAAATACTAATTGATTTTATTATCTATATTTTGACAATTAAAATAATTATTAAAATTTATATATCAATACAAAAAAATCACTTTATTTACAACATTATAAATAAAGAATGAAAAGAAAAAAGTATTTAAAATAGACATTTCTTTTATAAAGATAAAGAAATTAAAAAAAAACCTTAAAAAATCTATTATTCCTAAAAATTTGTTCTTATAACACCAATCTTTTAAAATCAATTTTACAACATATTAAATTTGAAAATATAAATCTCAAATTTAGAGAAATCAAGTTTATTTTGAAAATAAAAATAATAATCATTTTTGATAGGTACAAAACAATTGATTAATTGAAGTTCATTTGAATGCAATAGTATTGCCTGTAACAATACTAATAATAAAATAATGTATAACAAAGATGAAGTAATACATGATAATGAAACAATTTTAAATGCATTTAACTAAAAGATACAAAAGAATATCCATCTTCAAACAACTATTTTATAGTTGCAAATTAAAAAATGTTTTTATTAATCTAAAATTAATTAAAAAATAAAGTCATACAAACGCCAACCTAAATTAATCAATCAGCACAAAAATACAAGAATGCACAGTAGTTGGCTTTGCAATGCTTCAAGGGTCGGCTGACTCTAACGATAATGATAACGATATTATCATTATCTGAGAAGAATTCCAATCACAGAGAATTATTTTTTTCAATTTCTACAGACTAGGTAGTTGGCTTTCTTTCTTTATATATTGAGAACAAATGGTTCAGAATAGCAGTGCTTGTGAATGTTAAGATTAAGACATTGCATTTGCAGAAGAGAGAAAGAGAGAAAGAAGAATGAAGGTGTTGAGAGGTGAAGGTGTATTGATCAAACCCTGTGCGGGTAAAGATCAACGTAAGCTTGTTGAACTGAACAATTTTGATTTGATTGCACACCCAATGTTTAACAAGGTGGTCTATGTTTTTGAAGCTCCCACCCCAAGCTCAAAGGTTTTGAAGGAAGGACTGGGCAAAGTTCTGGCAGAGTTCAGAGAATGGGCAAGGAGATACACGGAAGAAACACCCAATGGATGCCTTGGTATCAATCTGAATGATGAGGGTGTGTTTGTGATAGAAGGCGAAGCAGATGGGAGAATAGCAGATGCAATGCCCTTTCATCCCTCTGAATTCCTCCTTGAGTTGATACCACCCACGCCCACCATGGTCGTTGAGCTCTTACTCTTGCAGGTATAAGACGCCACTATATCCATGCAAGAAAATGAATTTACGTTGCAGGTATTATAAGACTTAAGATTAGAACAATTAGAAAATGATGGAAGCAATACATGATAATGATAATGATGAATCTAAGTATAGATATATTAAAATCCATCTATCCAAAAGACACAAAAGAATATCAATCTTCAAACATTTTTTTATCTTACTCATTCAGGTATCATTATCTATTCTATTCATGTAAGGAAATGAATTTACATTAACAATTAGAAATGATGAAGTAATATATGATAATTATGAAGCAATACAAGAATAGATATCTTAAAATGCATGTGTCTTCAAATAATTATCTATCGCATTCATTCAAGTATCATATCCCACTATATCCATGATGTAAGGAAATGAATTTACGTATGAAGATATTACAAGATTTAGCTTAGAACGATTAGAAACGTGATGAAGCAATACAGGTATAGATATTTTAAAATACATTTATCTACCTTCAAACAACTATCTATATTATTTATTCAGGTATCATACACCACTACATCCATGTAAGGAAATGAATTTGTGTAAGTAGATATTCTAAGACATAGATTAGAACAATTAGGAATGATGAAGCAACGCATGATAATGATGAAGCAATACAAATATAGATATCTTTAAATGTGTTTATCTATCTTCAAACAACTATCTATCTTACTCATTCAAGTATCATACCCCACTTTATCCATGCAAGGAAATGAATTTGTGTGGGTATTATAAGACATCTTTTAAAGATATTGTACTAACAAGATTTCGCTAACTATGGTTGTTGATGTAGTTTACTCGATTTGCTTGTGGAGGGTTGGTGATAGGCCTAGCTAGTCATCATTATGTTGCAGATGGACAAGCAGCTACTTTTTTCATGAATTCATGGGGAAAAGTTGTTAGAGGAGAGAGTATTCTAGCTCTGGTAAATGATCGGTCTCTATTGAAAGCAAGTGATCCTCCCCAACCATGTTTTGATCATTTAGAGTATAATACTATGACCCATGAGCAATTTCCAATAATGTCAAGTCTAATCACAAAAAAGTTTCATTTTGATGCAATATTCTTACAAAAACTCAAGTCAACGGTAAATGGGTCTGACAAGTCAAAGAAACCATATACTACTTTTGAAATCCTTGTTGCCCATATGTGGAAATGCATTACAAAAGCTCGAGGGCTTGGTGGGGATGTAAAAACAAAAGTTAGCATTCTAGTGGATGGAAGAAAAAAGGTTGAATTCTCCCTTGCCTCAAGGATACTTGGGCAATGTTGTCTATGAATTAGGTGCTCAAACTATTGCATCAGAAATCATAAATGGGTCTTTAGAATTTGTTGCAGAGATAACCCACAAGGCAGTTACTAAGGTTGATGATAATTTTGTACATTCAACAATTGATTTTTTTGAGCTAAGGAAGCAAACCTTAGGGCCAACGAGCCTTAATCATGGAACTGATGTGATACCATTAAGATGGATGAAATTTCCAATAAGTAATTTTCATTTTGGAATGGGAGAACCACTGTATGTAGGCCCTTCATTAATGCCCATTGAAGGTCTTATAATCTTTTTTGATTCATATAGTCATGTTGGAGGTGTAGAAGTCGTGGTTTTCTTGCCAAAAGTACATATGGATGTACTTGAACATAATGGGCTCAACATTTGATTACATTTTTGTCCTAAATAATACCTTGATTTTAGATCTCTACTCAAGGTTAATATTAATAAGACTATTTGAATGTCCAAGGGGTTGTCTTTAGTTGGTAAAAGCATTGACTTGTCAATGTGGAGATCCAAGCATAAATCCCAATAGGACATATAATATGATATTCTAAGTTGTAACTTTTGCTCTTTCATTACGCACTTCCAATGTGGATGTGGTTTTTGAATAAAAGGATTTCTAAATTGTGACTCTCGATCTTCCATAAGTGTTTTTCAATCTGCTTTCTCAAAAGGAGGTAATATTAGTCTCATGTTTGTCTCGCAAGAGCTTGTAAATTGGTTTCATGCATGAACATAATGTTTGTAAATGATAACAATATAAAAAAATGAGGCTATTTAAATTGAATTCATGACTATCATTGATTTATATAAAATATATATTATTTTTTCGATTCTACTTTTTAATATAAATATATATCATGTGTATAAAACCACATGTACAATTATTTACATTATTTAAATTAATTTTATAAATACATACTTTCAAATTTAAAGATTAATTTTTGTATTGTGTGTAGCAAAGGAAATTTTCTACCTCAAGGATGATGAATCCTTGAGAAGAAACTCTCCCTCTGATACCTCCACGAACTGGTGCTAAGGTGAGCCAGAGGATAATAAAATTATGCTAGGGTGTCAAAAAGTCGAGAGAACTCCCTGGACGACTTTGCTAAGATTTTTTCCTCGAGACAAGCGTGTAGAGCTAGGACACCAGCGCGGCGAACTGACGTCCTGTATGGACAAAGCACAAAGTCCGAGCAAAAAACTCTAGATGAGTTGACAAAACTTAAGTAAATGAGAGGAAGAATATCCAAATAAACAAATAGCGCGAAATACAAATTAAAGTGATAAAAGGTAAAAGAAGGCAAAGAAGTCTTACAAAGTGTCCATGCTATGAAGCCTCCCACAAGATGATTTCCTCCTCGTGATGATGCACCTACACACATGCAAGAAGAAAAATGTTGGGGTTGTGTTTTGGAGTCTGCCTAAGTTAGACCCCCATTTTAGTGTTTCCACCTCCATGAACAACCCAAATAAATCCACAGGGAAAATAAATGATAAATATAATTGAAATACGATGCAAGATAAAACAATGATAATGCATGAGATAAATATAAAAGAGAATAAGTAAACTCCCCTTTTTGAGATGCTATGAAAATGGTACAATGGGCTATTCAAAAAGCTACAAAAATGGTAGTCTTTGTAATTGGAAATGTGAATGTTGTCCAAAGAGATTGTCAAGAGCTCCAACCTGCAACTAGTATATTCCCAATGCAAAAAGATCCTCTAAATGCTTTCAAACGAGAGAGATATAGGCCCTGGAGGGCAAATTGACATTGGTGGGCGCATGCAAAAGCATTACGATTCCAACTGAGCGCAGGCATAATGCTCAAACGGCTGACTGCATATTATCAGATTCATAGGATACCAGCACGTTGTGACAAGTCGATAGAGTTGGTTTAACTCCAATTTGAAGCTGACGAGGCAATCCTAGTGGACAAAAGGACAAAGGTGGCGATGCCTGACCTTTGATGACATGAAGGAAGGCACCATTTGTCGTGTTGAATCATAAAGGGAGAGATTTTTGACACTACATTTTTCCCCCACTTTAGCGAGCATGTCTTTGCTAAGATGTGAAGCTAAAGTAGAGGAAGATAAAGAAAAATAAAGTCACAAAAGGGAAGCAGATTTTGTTGATCAGACGAGGTTTCCCCCAACGAGATGATGCTAAGATTTGGAATAGATATTTCTATTTGGTAAATCACAAACATGCTAGTTGCAAACTAGCATGATGGATGATAAGATAACTAAGTGGATAAGATAGCATAACAAAAACAAACCTTGCTTTAGAGGAAAGCCTTTGGTTATGGAAAGATACAAGATATGTGTTCGTTTAGATATAAGATACGCTGGTATGGGTAGCGAGATGTGTTATGCTAGATAGCCATATGATAGGGCGAGATATATGCCAATATGGATGACCATACAATAGGGCAATGAGATAGATAGATGTGCCAGCATAGGTAGCGATACGCTAGATAGCCATGTGATTGTGACATCAAAGATAAATTTGGTAAGCAGTAGATTGGCCCCTACCAAGGCAAACAAGCGAGATAGATTAATAATGGTTTGGCCCCCATGTAGGCAATCTTGGAAAATAAAAAGATCAAGTGGTTTGGCCCCCACCTAGGTGATCTTGGAAAATAAAAAATAAAAATAAAAAGATTGAGTGGTTTGGCCCCCACCTAGGCAAACATGAAAAAGCAGCCAATAAAGGAAACCGATGCAAAAGTTAAAAAGATAAATGCAGATATGATGCCCCCCCCTTAGAATAACATGCCCCCATGGAATGCATGTTATTCTAAGGATAAGAGCACTTGTGGCATGTCAACATACCAAGATGTTTCTGTGGAATGTCACCAAGAGTAGGTGGCACATAGATGTCCACAACATCAAGGATGAAATGCAAGAGGACAAGGGGATCTTATAATTTGGCATCATAACCCATAGTCGTGTAAAAAGATATATACCTAGGAGCACAACGAGATGGGTGTATCATCACAGCACCAAAGGTCTTGGATCTAAAGAAGAGCACATGAAGACAAAGATAAAATAAAAATTTAGTTCAACATGGAAGAAGGCAAAGGATGCTCGCAACGCTTTGCATCATTCCTGAATATCAAAAAGAAAGATACAACAGATAGAAGAAATAGATAGACAAATACAGGAATTTGTTCGACAGAAAATCCCATGTATCTGAGCACCTACGGAGTAACTCGAGTCCTCCAGGAGAACACAATTAATAAAGACAGTCAACCTCCTGTATCCAAGTACCTATGGAGTAAATCAGGTCCTCCAAGATGTAACAAACATAAAACACAAGCACAGGGGAGCACATACACAAAAATATGGAGGGAAAAGATAAACAACCTAAAGGTCATCCCATAGGAGATCATCATCCTCCTAGTCTGGAACATAGGGAAAAGGAGGATGAGCTCGGAGAGGGACAACAGCAAGGGCTTCACTGGGCACCTCACCGGCAGTGAGGGCAAGGGATGAAGCAACAACAACGTCTATGTCCATAGGCTTGGAGGAGGTAAGGGTACTATTGCATAAAGATCATGGACAAGGCCGAGATATCCTCCAAGGAGTTGAACATGCAAGCCTTCGTAGAAGAAACAGGTGACTCACTCAGAGAAGATGAAACAAGAACATGATTGCTGGCCTTCGAAAGAGGGGTAGTGAAAAACTCAAGAGAAAGCGGGGCCTTCTAAATCATACATACAGAAATAGGAAAGCCAACAGGCACTAAAACAGAAATAGAAGAGGGTGAGGAATATACCTGCGAAGATTTCTACCATCAAAATTTGGGAATAGGACCCTTGGTGCAGGAGCACCTAAGGGTGAGCAAAGACCCTTGTCCAATTTTTCAATTTGGCATAAGGACTGGTTCAAGTCCATTAGGTTGTTTATAGGGAGCTTGGAGTGCATTTTTGTTTTCTTTTTGGAGTGCATGTTTTCGGCGCGACTTACCCCAATGACATCGCTATCATGTGGAGCGCAACCATCGGCCATTTGAACAACCGGTTTTACCCTATCCCGATGCCCTGATGATTTTGCATAAGTTGAAGTGGAGCGCACCATCGGCTATCGGCATAACATGCTAGGGGCTACACTGATAACCCGATGGGAAAGCATATGGTTTGGAGTGCACCATCGGCTATCGGTATAACATGTTTGATGCTAACTCGATAACCCGATGGGAAAGCATATGGTTTGGAGCGCACCATCGGCTATCGATATAACATGTTTAGGGCTAACCTGATAACCCGATGGGGAAGCATACGGTTTGGAGCGAGCGGAGTGAGTTCAGAGCGCACCATTGGCTATCGGCCTAACATGTTAGGAGCTACACCGATAACCCGATGGGAAGGCATAATGTGTGGAGCACGCCATCGGATATCGACGGGAGTGTTTTGACGCTACGCTGATAACCCGATAGGAAGGTGCACGAGTTGTAATCTGTCATTGGTCATCGAAGCAACTGTTTTAATGCTATCTCAATGACTCGATGGAAATACAAAATCAATTACAGTTAAAAACCGAATGGTGTCGAGTTGAATCTCATCTGTTAGGAAAGATTCATGACTTGTCTAGGAGGCTATAAAAGACCAAATAGGCATTTTGTAACGAGGTTAGAAGGAGGCTGGATAGGTGGAACAAAGAACATCTTTTGAATAACAATTTGAAGACCGTTTTCTAGTTTCTTTCTCAGAATTCAATTTTCATTTGAAAACTATAAATTATGGCTTCAATTTTTAAATGTCGGTTTGATAGAGTAGATGTTACTTTTCTATGTTTTGTGAGTTCCAATTTTGAAGTCGTGCCAAGATCGGCTCTATAAATAAGTTGTGTTATGTTTCTAGTTTTATGTTGGTTACACATAGTTATAACATGGCTTTGTCTTGATTCTCCATCGTGGGATCCACACAACCATTGGAGGTTATCAAGTAGAGCCAGCGATGTATAGTAGAGTTCTATGGGTAGCAGACCAGGGAATGGCATCAGCCATTTCAGCAGACTGGCCCTAGGTGATCTTGATGATAGCCCAACTAGGTATCAGTGACCAAGAGGAATCACTAGCCTCAGACTAGGAGAAGATGGGATCAATAGGAGAAAAGATCCAAGCTTGAGAGGAAAATGACTTAGGAGAAGTTGAGGGTATAGCTAATGATAGAGAAAACCCTGCAAGGTGTCTTGTTAGATTTAGTGGAATAGTGAGTTGGTGGATTTACAAAAGTGAATTCACTAAGAGTAAAGTAACAAACCTTGGTAGTGAGGGCCTAGAGTGGATTAGGGAAATAGAGAGGAGCATTCTCAGGTTAGGCTAGGAAAAAGGCCTTGGTGTGAGTCAAGCTGACTCAAGCAATCTAGGGTCCTCCCTATCAACCCTGATCAAGCTTGTGTTTAGGCTGCATAGGATAAGCAGGTCTCTTGTCAACCGTAGCAGGTTGAAGCACTCCAAGAAAACTTTGATGTTGGAGTGGTTGTAACACAAAAAGAGATGACAAAGTTGCACTAGATACCACCTATGTATGCAGCATATTAATGGGCCAAGATAATAGAGGCACGTCTGGGAAAGAGGTGATAAGAAGCAGCTCTAGAGAAGGAGCAATGAAGATCTGCACCCATTTGAGGGGAGGTTCATCAAGAGGCCCCGAAGTGGTTGGAAGCAAAATCGAAGAAGATGAAGAAATAGGAATGTCAGACAAAGCAAGAGTTGATGGGACAAGACTGGGTGTCACAAATGTAGTAGCAGCCTACAGAGAAGCATCACGCTCTTGAGCCATGGTCTATCGATAGTGGTTTTGCTCATGTGCACGCTGATTATGACGAAGATGAGGGCCACCAACTAAAGCCCAAGAGGATTCAAGAGAATCATGCTCCATAGGAGAGGCCTCTAGAACCATGTCAGGGATAGGAGAAGGCCCAAATGATGGACCAAGACGTGCATTCAAAATAGGCATGACATTCACAGCAATGGGTACCCTACCCCACTTTTCTTGAGGAGCGACCAGGAGAAAGGAGGGTGCCAACACAAAATATGAAACAAAAGAAAGCAGTGACAAAGGAGCATAATAAGAGAGCTTCCCTTTCTCATAACAAGAGGGTTGAGGGATATCAGCCAAGATCAAGAGATTGAAGGGAGGGCAAGCTACATACTTTGACAGCATAGGCGCCTTTCCTTTGTTTGCACTAGGTGCAGTCATAGGAATAGAAGACACCACTAGAGGCGGTGTAGTCCTAGGCAAACGCGAAGGTCTATTCGAAGCAGCAGGCTTAACTTCATCCCTCAATGATGATGGTACATGGGGGACCACCCACTCCATCACAAGAATAGAGGGAGAAAGGTCGATTCAGGGAGAGGCAACAAAAAACTAGGTTGCATCGATTTGGAAGCCAACTCCCCCATCTTATACTAATACTATGTGTGGTACATCAATTCACCATCGGGAAGCATGGGCCCCACTGGAGAAGGCCAAAAATTATCTAACAAAAAATCCCCACAAGCTACCAAGGGTGAGTACCCAATGTCATGGACGACATGCACTGAACCCTCATAGGGAAATTTGAGGCACTTATGAATCACAAATGGGACCGTCTCCATAGAAATCAACCAGGGAATTCCTAGTTTGGGTCGAAAGAGGTCTGACTTAGGAATGCTCACAAACATGGAAGATATAGCCTTGGGTCCCATGAGGACTGTTAAGATGATGCTACCCAAAGGAGGGATGGAAAAACCATCATGCATCCTCAAGGTTGCTCGACACTCATCATATGTAGGCCTATATCAATCGCATGTGAATACAGTCCCCTCTATAATGACATCGACCTTGCATGATAGATCAACCATCACAACTGCAATAGTTTAACCATTCAATTTGGCAGGGATGTATAAAGGAGCAAGCTCTCCACAATACAGAACATCCAGAGGGGTGAATGACAAGGACACATCAAACACCTTTCCCTTTTGGCTAGGAGGTGAGCAAATAGGAGTGATAGTGACCATGTTTACGAATGGACCATCATCCAAAAAAGGATCTGATGCAAAGATAAAAAAATTTGAATCTAGGGGAAAGGGGTTGGTAAAAATTTGCAAATCCTTGTTAGCTTGATCAACAGATTTGTTTGACTTATGTTTATGTGCATCAACTTTATTGCACCACTATCAATGTGGTCCTGGACTATTTGCCAAAGACAGTAGCATCGCTCGATGTCATGACCAGGCACACGATGGTAATGGCAGAACTTTGACCAATCATACCATCGCAAATAGGGTCTACTATCAGACAACGGTCTAATCTTGGGAAGGGTTATTAAGTTATCTTTCAGTAACCACTGCGTTATGCTCAAATAAGAGTCATTCAATTTTGTAAATACCCTATTTTGTTGTGATCCTTGTGTGGAAGCTATCAGAGGGATAGTCAGGACATTAGCTACAGCCTTATTCTTCCTAGACCCTTCCATAGACGTGCCTACAAAGAACCCACTGTGAGGGTTCAAAGTAGAATCTTCAAACTGTGACATGATGTGTCGATAGTCTATAAGCACAGAACACATGTTAGAAAAGTTTTCATATCTATTAAGAGATAACTTTTCCCTCAATGTCGGTTGCAGATTGTTGATAAACATCCTTTTCATATCACTATCTAGCGGGGAAAGGGAGATTTTGGTAGAAATAGATTGATATCTTGAAATAAAATTTGTGACCTTCTCATTGGGCTTTTTCTTGCAATGAACAAGGTCAGCAATAGTGACCCTGCTACCAATGTTAGCCTGAAACCGTCTAAGAAAAAGGTCTATAAGTTGATCAAAGGTGCAGATAGAATGATCTGGCAAAGAGATATATCATTCTAACGTGATACCCTTAAGGGACCGTGACAATAGTTTAAGCAACACAAAATCCAAACTATGATAATCACTGCACATAGTCATGAAAGAATTGATATGCACATTAGGGTCCCCACCACAATTGAACCTATCAAAATTCAGTGATTCAGTTGGAGGAGGAAGGATAGTGTTCAAAATGGTGATGTCAAGGGGGCTCTTCCTATAATATGCAAGCATGGATGACTAACCAAAGGTAGACGCCAAGTTAGTCGACTGTAACTGCAATTGACCATGTTTTGCAAGATGTTGTTCAAGATGGGATTAGTGGGCGGAGGAGGTGGTGGGCCAAATCTACCACCACCTCCACCAGAACCTCCAGAAGGACCAGTGCCACTGGCAGATGTAGTGCTAATACTAACCATGGATATTTGATTTGTAACGGAGGCAAAGGTTTAGCCACTAGACATACCCATATAACCCAAGTGGGTAGATGAAGCAATGATACTAGGAATAGTAGGCCCAGGATCAACCATGTGCATTGTTTCAAACCAAACATACTGACACTAAGATGAGGTCCACGAGTAATGGATTGGCCATCTTGAGGAGGAGCATCAGCCAAAGGCACGTGATTTTTAGCAATCATAGATAACTCCCTCAACATCTCTAGGCCTCTCATATATGAGATCAACATGTGTCTCAAAGTGTTGATGACATTTCCATCCTGGGGGAGGAAATTCTCCCCATTTAAGAAACCCTCAAAGTCTCTTAGATTCTGCTCAAGAAAGCCAATTTTCTCAAAATCAACAGTGAGAGAAAAGTCATGATCAATAGCAGAAGGGGAAGATGAAGTGAAATTTCTTGGAGAATTACTTTGAGAGTTGGATTGCAAACCAGGTAGAGAGGGGGGCCCTGTCAAAATGGACTTAAGGGGACAAGAAGAGAAGAGATCATTTGGGTCAAGAAGTTGACCATTGAACATTGTGTTGGGTAAAGGAGGACTATAACGGCCAGGAGGAAAACTCTACCTAGATGATCTATTGACTACAACTCCTATAGAAGTCTGGGTCATAAAGCTCAATAGACGAGTCTTCTGACACTAAGACTACACTAAAAGGATATGAAATGCTTTGTCTTCTGGTAAAATTTGGCTAGAGATCATAAAGAGAACACAAAATGCAAACTATATGCAAAGAACTAGATCGTTTGTAGATGCTAGAACAAAGGTGTGATAAAAATTCCCAAAAAAAAAAAAAATTACGTTTAATTTAAACTAAATGAATGCAATGAGCTAAATGATAAATGCACAACACAAAAGGAAGCTCTTTTCACATCGGGTTCACCAAAATGTAGCAGAGGAAATTTTCTACCTCGAGGATGATGAATCCTTGAGAACAAAATCTCCCTTTGGTACCTCCTTGAACTAGCGCTAAGGTGATCTAGGGGATAACACAATTATGCTAGGGTGTCAGAAAATCAAGGGAACTCCCTGGACGGCTCCACTAAGCCTTTATCCTTAGGACAAGCACGTGGAGATGGGACACCAGCATGGCACATTGACATCCTGTACGACCGGAGCATAGAGTTTGAGGAGAAAACTCCAGACGAGCTAACAGAACTTAAGTAAATGCAAGGAAGAATACTGAAATAAACAGATAACGCGAAATATGAATTAAAGTGATAAAAGGTGAAAGAAGGCACTGAAGTCTTACAAAATGTCCACGCTATGAAGCCTCTCGCAAGACAATAACTTCCTCATGATGATGCATCTCCACGGACAACCTAGATAAAAGCCACGGGGAAAATAAATGATAAAGATAATTGAAATACAATGCAAGATAAAAGAAATGATAATGCATGAGATAAATGGAAAAGAGAACAAGTAAACTTTCCTTTTTGAGATGCTATAACAATGGTACTATGGTCTATTCGGAAAGTTGCAACAATGGTGGTCTTCATAATTGGAAATTTGAATGTTGTTCAAAGAGATTTCTAACTCCAACCTGCAACCAGTATATTCCAAATGCAAAAAGATCCTCTAAATGCTTTTAAACGAGAGAGAGAGAGAGAGAGAGAGAGAGAGAGGCCCTAGAGGGAGAATCGACATTTGTGGGTGCATGCAGGAGCATTATTATTCCTTTCGGGTGTAGGCGTAATGCTCAAACAACCACTTGCGAACTATGAAATTCACGGGATGCTAGCGTGCCGCACGGAGCCATCGTCCCAAAGGTGACAAGTCGACGGAGTCGGTGAAACTCTAGTTTGAAGCTGACGAGGTGAACCCAGTGGACAAAAGGACAAAGGTAGCAATGTCTAACCTTTGATGACATGGACAAAGGCACCATTTGTTGCGTTGAATCATAAAGGGAGATATTTTTGACACTACATTGTGTATGTGTAAGTTAATGATGAGTCACCAAACACTTACGGGATATAAGGTAATTTTGTATATCAAGTTGAATGATTTGTCCACAAAATCTCAAAAATAATGTTAGTAATAAAACTTGTAGCATTTTGAATTTAGTTTAAAAAATACTAATTTATCTTTGAATGATTTTTATTAATCATTAGAGAAAATTGCATTTTTCACAATAATATTTTTTCAAATTTCAATAAAACAAATATTTTTACTCAAATAAAAATTGAATATTTTCTTCTAAAAAATCGTATTAGTGTAAAGGACTTGTATGAAATTGTATGAGATGTTTTTTAAAAAAATAAAATAATTAATTAATATTCTTTTAGTGTAATGTTTAAAAATATAAAATGAATAATTTTTTATTTGGTGAAAAATGAAACTCAATTATTTTCAAACATATGTAAAGAGTAAAGTGTTTCTAAATTTTTATATCTAATGAATTTAAGTTATGAGTATTTCGATATATATCATGTATAGACGTGGTTTATTTACAAAATAATAAATAATTAAATAATATATTTATAATAAAGAATAATCATTTTTTAGAATCATGAGAATTTCTTCTATAAATATGTTTTTTATTTTTAAAAATTAAACTCACATCTTAGTTTAAAGGTTAAAGTTGAATAAATTCTTGGATGCCACTCATCTTATGCTTTGCAAAAAAAAATTTAAAAAATTGGAAGAAATCAAATTTGAGTTAAAATAGATATATATCTTTAATATAAAAATAAATAAAAAATAAAAAAATTGTTAAATCTGATAGCTCCACAATTAGTATTTTAAAATAATTATAGAATTTTTGTATTATACAAAGTGAAGAAGATTGAAGTAGTTTAATCAATAGGAAGGGAAAGAAAAATAATTATAAAAGGATAGTTAATGGTATAGTTATCAAGGCAAACACTCTTCTTTAAGTATAAATAAAATTAAAGTTGAAGTTGTTAATGTTTAAATATTAGATATTTTTTTAATTTAATAAATGATTATTGAAAATGTAAACAATGAAATCTATAATGAAAATGAAAATACGAAAAAATATATAAAATATTTAATGATAAGATGAATATTATAATACAAAAAAATATTTAATTAAATGTTCTTTGAAAAGTTGTATGTTCTTTTAAATTTTGATAGGATGAATAAAATTGATGACACTGTTATATACTTTTTTGATATAATAAAGATTGTATCAAGCCCTTTCCATTTAAATTTATAAACCAATTTTCAAGATATAGATAGTAATTATAGTTTCAAGGAAAAACAAAATTGTCAAAAATCTTGACCACCAAAGAGTATCGTCATTTAGAAAAATACAAGTATTTAAGTGACCAAATAGGTAAGATTTAAGTGACTACAAGAAGTTGAAATAGCTCAAGAAAAAATACCTACACTAATTCCACACATGGGAACATGAAGCAAGAAATGATAATGAATACCTAAATACAAAGAGTTGAAATTGATAAACCAGAAGAGAGACTAATGCAATTTACTATGCCAATTATTTTTCCCATGAATCAGAAGATAGATTAATGTTGCAAAGACATCATAAATTTCATACACTGAATTGTCGGTGATGTAGACAAAATTTCAATTACAAAAATTGGTACTAAAAAAGCTTTGGACACATATACAGAAACATAAATTGTCATTACAAGAATCGGCTCCTTACAAGAAATGCAGGTTTCTTTTAGCCTTTTAAAGAATAGGCTTCGTCTTTACTAGAAACATAAGATTTAATGAAAGGCAATATCTTTTTTTTTTTTTTTTTGATAGGTAATTGGCTGAAGCTTAAATAGCTTTTGACTGGAGCTATGAACCAATGGGGACACAGTAGGGGGCCCCATCCCCATTACATATCTTTGAATTATTATTATTATTATTATTATTATTATTATTATTATGTTTGATTAGATTGACCCCAAGACCTTCCCCATCCTATGGAAGGCCAAGAGTCACAACTTAGAATTCCACTTTTAGATGTCCCTATTGGGAATTGAACTTGGGTCTCCACAATGAGAACCCAGTGTTTTAACTAGTTAAGCTCAACCCCTTGGACGAAAGGCAATATCTTATTAAAATGATGCCAAAAATCAATACAGATCAAAAGAATGCCTAGTTTACATCTTTTTGATAGTATATAGTTCAGAAAAGAAGCACATCCCATTGTAGAATTTATATTTTGATTAGCACTTCTCATTTAAGAAACCCTAATAATTATTAGCTTGTATTCTCATTTAAGTGAAGCACATCCCATGGTAGATGGTAGTAAACAACAGTCCAATAGAAGATCATGAGTGAAAGCAATCGTGCATAGGAGAAGAAGGCAATTTTCCTCTCTTCTAATAGCTGGTGAACTAACAAGATGGGAAGCGTACAAATATTGAACATGGAGATGCTTATTTTGCAAGAGATCCATGGACATAGACACACCACCATATATTTGAATGAAATAGACATTCCTAGGAACTGCATTACAGTTCATCGGCCCACTAGGAAGTCCACCATAGAAGGGAATGACATATAACTCCACTAATGAAACAACACTAAATTCCTCATTAGATAAATCAAGAAAAAATGAATTGCTAGGTGTGAGCACAATAGTGTGACATGATGTAGAGGAAAGACTATCATGAGATGCATGATGGATATTGTGATCATTGGGTATAACATTGCAATTAATCAAAAGAGGTGGAGCGCAATCATTTGAGTCATTAACATTAGATATATTGAGACAATTGAGGGATGTAAATCATTATCATATTGTATGAAATAAGTGTCATCATCATAAATCATATTGGCAAAGATAGTTACATTGTTTATAATGGAGAAGAATATGTCCATGACTAAGATCTAGCAACAAAAAGTATATATTGTAAACTTTGGTTATGGAGATAGCCACGTAAGATCTAGACGTTTGATGGAAAGCAATACAACATGAGAAGATCAACATGACAAATAAATTGTATTCTCATCAAGAATGCAATAGAATGGAATTGAGATTAACAAAGGATACCTCTTGGTTATGTAGGCCAAGGTGGGACATAGGATAACATAAGATTATTCATGATATGATATACATAAAGTGATAAATTATTACCCACATAAGGTGGAAAATGTTAGAGAATATTTAGCTATTAGTTGTTTTTTTACAACTAGTTATGCTTTTTTGCTTAAGTTCACTTAAGAGTGCTTATTTTAGTTGTGCACCTAGTTTAGCTTTTATGCATCTAGTTTAGCTAGAATTGAGCTTTATTTAGCTTCTCATGCTTGCACTTTAATTCTCCTAAATTTAGCTCTACACTTTCTTTATAAACACTTCATTGTACAATTGTAATTCATCATGTAATCCTATATTTATGTATTCTTTGTTTTTTAGTAATATAGCATTGATTTGTGCATCTCTCATTTGTGGAAGGTGTTATTGTTTGTCATTTGATCTTGTAGGCTTATGTTGCAAAATTCAACATTGTATCAAAGCTTTGAAACTTCAACAGAAAAGTGAAAATCTGATAAGTCCACTAAAGGTGGAAATGTCCTATGTGGTCTCTAAGTAAACTTCAATAACATGAGTGATTAGGACCTAGGGGAAGAACTTACTAGGTACAACACTTAATCACACCAACTGTTGGCAATTTGTTGTATTTGGTGAAGTGTTGTCATTGATGTCAACACTGTATCTCGGTTAGTCTTGGTGATCATCTTGGTTTTGGTTGTGATTCTAATCTGGTATGATTGGATCTCTGGATTACTATGGATAGTTATATGCTTTCCATATTCTATTGGTTCATAATTTGGTGCTCTGGTTGCTATTTTCTTTGTTCCCAATTGATATTTCCTGGTATCGGTTAGCTTTACTGGTAAGCGATATTTAATGATTTGGTCAGAATATTTTGATCCGACTTATGGGAATGGTTTCTATCATGTGGAAGGTGCATCTTGATTGTGTTTTAATTGTTTGGTGGTGTTGCATTGGTTGGTGTGTTGTTATGGTGGTCCTATTTGGATCTGGTTAGACTTTTTTTTACTACACTGAGGATTTCTACCGGTTGGTGAAGTGTGTTGGATTTTGGTCTTAGCATAATTTTCGGAGGATGGAATTTTTTGGGAACCTGAATTAGGTCCATGCTATGTAATGTAAATCATAATATTGGTCTGGTGGTATCGTGTGATGGAAGTTTTGTAATTAAATGGGTTTATGGGTTTAGGGTTTAGCTGACCTTGTCAATAAGGTTGATGATTTGTATTTATGGGTGACTTATCCATGCAATTATGGTATGTTTATGGGATGGTTATGTCTGCATTATTAGAGAGTGGTTTATGTGTGAACAAGGTTATATCATTCAGTGAAGGTTTGAGAAGGTTTTGTATTGTAGGACAGACATCAATGCTTAACCGGAATTGTATCAAGCATTAATAGATGCTACTTTCATAGTTCATTCTTTCCATATTGTAGTATGATGCTTTGTAAGTCAGTGGGACTTCCCTTTTGTGTTGAGAAGTGCGCTCTAGGCGATTGGCCTGATTGCAAGTGCAATCCCTATTGTAATTATTTCACATTACTGTTGCATAAGTATTATATGATTGTGGGTAGGGTTTCCCACCATGGTTTTTCCCCTTATCAGGTTTTCCACGTCAAAATATTTGTGTCATTTGTGTTATGCTTACATGGTCTATCTTTATCCTAGTTGGAGGCTATGTCGGTTAGTCTTGGTGATCATCTACGTTTTGGTTGTGATTCTGATCTAGTATGATCATATCTCTGGATTCAGTTTTGGATGCTTACTATGGATGGTTATATGTGATGCAGAGATTCTTGGAGTTGATCCAAATCACCTAGTTATCTTTCTCGTTCTCTCTCCAACCTAATAACTACTCAATCCCTTCCAATGGTACCTAGTATAAGTTATGATAGTTAGACCTCCAAGTCCTAATCTACTTTAGCTTTCCTCCAAGGTATAGCCACAAGTTTTTTACACAACTCTTCCTATTGAGGATTCCACCTCAATCCTTAACACGCCTCCCTAGTGCTCCAACAACCTCTGCAAAGGATCTTAATTCACCAACTTATTCTATGTGTGTAAAATGAATTTATATAGTCTCTTTTATGTCTTTAAGGGGTTTGATCACCTTCAATCCCATTGCCAAGCCTTCTCAACCTCACTATGTCTTTACCGGGCTTCAAATAGGCCTAATGCAATTAGCCCTCTTATTACGGATTTAGGGCTTGGTTTCAAATATTCCCACACAAGGCCACAAATAAATTACATATTTGATTACCCTTTTCAGATTTATAAACAATATTGAAAAATGGCATTTGGGTTCTTTGTACACATGGGATATCCAAAAATATCCTATTTTCAAGGGTTTTAGGCCTACCCGGGTGACTTACAAACTTGGTCTTAAAAAGCTTCACCAATCAAAACATATGCAAAAACCAATCAAATATTATTTAAGAAAATTAAAAGAGGTCTCCAACCATGTTTCATCTTTGGCTCTACCAATCCATGTGTGCTCTATAAACACACATCTTTTGATATCCTAGTCTCACCAACTCCTAGCTGTGAGCATAGGGTATCATTGTAAAATCACCACAAAAGTCTGCAAAACCAAAAATCATACTCTAAACATATTTAAAGACTCTAACCTATCATTCCACAATATTGCAACCGGTGCCATAAGTGGATTCTCAGGTTAGAGTCATTTCTTGCTTAAACCCTAGCTTACAAGGGTTTTGCACCTAGTCACAGAGAATGGATTGAATCTCTACAACCAGACATAGTCAAACTTGATAATCTACCTTGTTGGAAAGTAGACTCACCAAGATCTCATTCCCTACAATTAAATTCTTCTAACAAGTCCTTACTGGACCGTACTACACATTAAAAACAAGGAAAATAGTGAAAATGGTATAAAACAAAGTTTTTTCTTGCAAAGCAAAACTTTCTTTGCATTCCAATTCCTCCAGCCTGTACAATGACGTTGTTTTTGGCTTATATCATCATGATTCAGTTGGTTAGAACCAACTTCTTCACCACCAATCAACAAAAATGCAACTTTTTGCAATGTTGCAAATGTTGCTTAGCACTTTTACATCTTTTGGTTCTTAGGATGCAAACTTGCACTCAAGTACACTCCAAGGCTCAAAAAGGCCCTCAATTCATCCTAGGAGACCTAAAACAATACATGACACCCTATTACATGATGTCTCTATTCTTAGAGTAGTGCACCTATGAACAACATCAACATTACATCTTTCTAGGATATCAACCTCCCAAACACAACAAAAGCTTGGACAACTCAACCATGACTTCATTAAGTCCCAAATGGTTAGTCCACTTATTACAACATGAAAGACACAAAAAAGACTTAAGAAAAAAAGCAAAATTTGCATGGAGTGATAGGTGCCCTTCACCATACTCCCCTGGGACAAAGAACTCAAGTCCCTTGAGTTAAGAGGTCTACAATTTCCACACCATGTTGAAGTATATCTGATTCTGACATCCACATAGCATATGATTCAAGTAACCCTGCCCACTTTACAAGATAATATTTGTATACCCCTTTCCTTGTCTTCTTTATTACCTTGGTGTCCAAGATACTTTCCAACTTGACCGGTTGGATTGGTGGCAAATCTCTCACCCAATCTTCATTACCTTGTGATGAAGTTTCCAACTGATATGTTTGTGATTCTCCCTTATATGGGTAGAGATCACATACATTAAAGATAGGAGAAATACCCAAGGTGGGAGGAAGTTAAACTTCATATGCATTCTGATCATATTTATGCACCACCTTGAGAGGCCCAATCTTCTTCATCAATAGCTTAGTAGGCTTCCCTTTTGGAAGTCTCTCTTTCCTTAGGTATGCTAGGACCAAATCTCCAATCTTAAATTGCACATTCCTTCTTGTTTTATCAGCATCCATCTTATACTACTCGGACTTTTGTTGCAAGGTTTGTCTTACCTTATCATGCACTTCTTTGATTCCTTTTGCAAAATTCTCACCTTGTGCACTCTTAGGTGTCATAGAAATGAGATCCTTGAGCTCTACTATGCCCCTAGGATAAAAACCATACACTATTTCATAGGGACTTTTACCCGTACTTCAGTTAACTGAGTCATTGTATGCATATTTTGCCTGACTGATTGCCAAATCCCAAGTCTGCCCATGTTGTTTGGTGAGACATCTCAGTAGATTACCCAAGGATCTATTGACTACCTCTATTTGACCATCTAATTGAGGATGGTAGGCAGATGAGAAAGATGATTTTATGCCCAACTTTCTCCAAAGTGTCCTCCAAAAGTGGCTTAAAAACTTTATATCTCTATCACTGACTATGTTGATTGGAAGGTCATGAATTCTAACTATCTCCTTGAAGAAGAGTCCTACAATATAGGTGGCATCATTGGTACTCTTGCAAGGTATAAAATGTGTCATTTTGCTGAACCTATCAACCACTACATACACACTGTCAAATCCCCTTGGAGTTCTTGGTAGGCCTAACACAAAATCCATGCTTAAACATTCCCAAGGCCTCTGAGGTATGACCAATGGTTGGTACAGACCTACATTACTTGATGAACCATTTGCTCTTTGACAGATTGCACATTGTTCTACAAACCTTCTCACTTCTGATTGCAACTTGGGCCAATGGTAAAACCTACTAACCTGCTCCATAGTTTTGTCTATGCCAAAATGACCTCATAGACCTCCTTGATGCTTTTCTTGGATAATGTTTTGTCTCATAAAACATTAGGGAATGCAAAGAGGGTGTTCTTTGAATAGCAAACCCTCTTGTATCATATACTTTGAATAAGAAACATGTGAGTTGTTATAAAAATTAGAACAAACAACATATATCTTGACAAAGTCCTTATTATCATCCTTATAGAGGTCTTTTAACTCAGTCAATCCCATACTTTGCAATTGTATCTCCTGCATAATCATGACTCTCCTACTTAATCCATCAACTACCTTGTTTGCAGTGCCCTTTTTGTGCTTGATAGTGATGGTATAGGATTGTAAATGTTCAACCCACTTTAGGTGTCTTTGATTCAATTTCTCTTTCCCATAAAGGAAACTGAGGGCATGGTTGTCAATGTAAACTACAAACTCTTTGGGTAGCAAGTAACGACACCACTTCTTCAATGCTTGCACCATGGCATACAACTCCAAGTCATATGTGGAGTATCTTTACTTGGATTCATTCAATTTTTTGAAAAGAGTGCTATGGGATGACCTTCTTGACTCAAAATGGCCCCTATTGCCTTTTGGCTAGCATCACACTCTATTGTAAACAACTGACTGAAATCGGGCAATCTAAGGGTTGGTAACTCTTCTATCTTAGCTTTCAACAATTCAAACCCCTTATTGGCTTCCTTTGTCCACTTAAATTGACATTTAGTCCCTCCTTTAATGGTGTTGAGGATAGGAGCACAAACATGGCTAAAGTTTCTTACAAACTTCCTATAAAAAGATGCCATTCCATGAAAACTTCTAACATCACTTATGCCCCTAGGTATAGGCCAATTAAGTATTGCTTCTACTTTACTTGGATCCAACTTTAAACAACCTTGTGAAATGACAAAACCAAGGTAAACTAACTCTATTTTCAAGAACTCACATTTTTCAAGGTTGATTTTGAGTTGAGCCTCCTTTAACTTCTTCAAGACCATCTCCACATGCTTAAGGTGTTCCTCCTTGAACCCGCTGGAGACCAAAATGTCATCAAGATATACAATAACAAATTTGCTAATAAAATCAACTAAGACTTCATTCATGAGCCTTTGGAAGGTACTAGGTGCATTGGTGAGGCCAAAAGGCATCACCAACCACTCATATAGGTCTGCATTGGTTCTAAATGTTGTCTTCCATTCATCACAAGGTCTGATTCTTATCTGATGATAACTAGATTTCAAGTCCACCTTTGTGAAGTAGCATGCTCCACCTAGCTTGTCCAATAGGTCCTCTATCCTTGGCATGGGAAACTGGTATCTTATAGTGATCTTATTAATTGCTCTTGAGTCAGTGCACATCCTCCATTTTCCTCCTTTTTTAGGCACTAGAATAGTGGGAACAACACAAGGACTCAAACTCTTTTTAATAAACCCTTTGTCTAAGAGTTATTGCACTTTCTTGGCGATCTCTTCATTTTCACTAGGTGTCATTTTATAAGCAGCTTTGTTAGGCAGATTTGCCCCTGGTATCAAGTCTATTTGATGATTTACATCCCTCATTGGAGGCAAAGAATTAGGCATATTATCTTCTATAACTTCTGCATATTGCTTTAATAAAACTTGCACTTCTTGAGGCACTTCACTCATTGGATATGTCTTAGCTTCATCTTTAGGCTTTAGCACTATAGCTTGACCATGATTACCTTCTTGTTTTAACACTTTAAGGAACTCCTTGCCACTCAGCAACATAACACTTGACCCTACTTGTTTTTCCTCCTTTGGATCAGTTAATGGATCTATTTGATACTTCTTACCATTCTTGGTGATGAGATAACTATTATTTCCTCCATCATGATAGGCTATCACATCATATTGCCATGGATGGCCCAAAAGCAGATGACAAGCATCCATAGGCAATATGTCACATAGAAGTTTGTCTTTGTATTCACCAATTTCAAATTCCACCCATGCTTGTTCATCAACTAAGACATGTTGACCCCGGTTGAGCCATGATACCTTATAGGTAGTGAGATGAGGCAATCTTTTCAGTTTGAGTTTATCCACCATTTCAACTAAGACAATATTCTCTGTGGAACCTGAATCCACAATCACCTTACAAATTTTTCCATGTGACTTACAAGTGGTCCTAAATAGACTATGGTCTGGTTCCTCCTTTCTGCAATCCCACTCTGTTGTTGTGTCCTTGGTGCAGATAGTTGCCTCTTGATTCCATTCTCATCACAATATTTCACAACTTCAGCTGATGTGAATTCTCCACCCCGATCAGATCTCAAGCACTTTAGATTCTTACTGGTTTCTTTCTCCTGTAAGGCTTTGAATTCCTTAAACTTGTTGAAATCATCATACTTTTCCTTCAAAAATGTAACCCACATGTCATTCTTGAATGATCATTAGTAAATATCATGAAATACTTATCACCTTGAAAACTCCTAGTCCTCATAGGACCACATAGATAAGTGTGCACCAAATCTAAAATATTTGCAAAATAAAATGATTTTCTCTTGAAAGAGGAAGTAGTCATCTTACCCAACTGACACTCCTTACAAATCACATTGTCTGGTTTGACTAGTTATGGCATACCTCTACCCATACTTTACTTGTTGACCTTAACCAAGTTATCAAAATTTACATGACAAAATCTTCTATGCCATAGCCAATTGTCCTCCACTTTTGCAACCAAACAATTGTTAACATTTGTGTTTAGATGGAATAAGTTACCATTTGTCTATTTACTAGTAGCAATCATTTATCATTTTCTTCCTAAAATCCTGCACACTCCATTCTTCATCCTCTTATTCCTTTGATTCCTCATCGGTAACACCTTCATCTACTGCAACATAACATTGTTTCTTACCTTTTCCCTTAAACTTTCTGAACTTTTCTTTTTGATCACTGATAGGACAATTAGCAACAATATGTCCTATTTTGTTACAAGAGAAGCACTTAAGAGGAAGCTTGCCTTTGTACTTATCGGTGCCTCTAGGAAATTTCTTTGCCAATAAAGCCTTAATTTCCACCAAGTTATGTTCATCATCCACTCCTTCATTACCACCGCCATGATGACTTGACCTATATACATCATTTCCTTTTCTTACCGGTGCATTAGATATAGATGCTTTGAAAGAATATTCTTCTTTAGGTACACTATTTTTTAAGTTATTCAATTCAAAAGTAGTAAGCTTGCCTATCAATGAATCAACTATGACTTTATCTTTGCTGACTTACCTCAATTCTTGGATAGCAGATACTCTAATAGCATAAGTAGGAAATAAGTTTCTAAGAATTATACTTACCACTGTATCTTCTGCAATAGTTGCACCAACACTTTTGATTCCTCCAACTACTTCTTTTATTCTTTGTTTGTACTGGGTGATGTTATCACCTTCCATCAACCACACAAACACAAATATTTTTCACGTGGAAACCCAACTGGGAAAAACCATGGTGGGAATTAGCACCCACAAAATATTTGCACTCTTTTGGAATGCGCCCGGTTAAAGGCCTGGCCTGATTAAGAGCTTTACAATATGCCCAATTAAGAGAAGACCCTGTTAGGAGTAACCTTGCTAGAGGATTTTAAACTCAAGTTAATGAGCCACCCGGTGAAGGGATTTACAATATCAGACTTATTAGGGTCTACCCGATTAAGGAATTTCAATCTCCCACAACTGTTAGGGAACAACAAGACAAATGATCTGATTACAACACTTCCTTGCTTGCTAGTACAGATCCTTTTCAGCTCAACTCTGCTACACACATGCAGACACTTCAATCTAGTTCGTCAATACCTTATTCTCAAACCACCGACACTAAAACCTTTCTCAAACTAGCCCTAAATATATTTTCCAATTAGGGCCGCGACAAACCCTAATTACATCAACAAGATTACATTACAAATTATTAAAACAAATTCCTAGATGATTTTCAACAACGCACATCGATTTGATAAGCAATCAAACCCTTGTCACATTCTTCTAAGCACTTTGATGTTTCCCAACAAATCCAATCCTTGTACGCATTCAAATGCCTTCTTATCATTACACATAGGTTCTGACATATCATCACAAAGTTATGAACATGATAAGATCCATCGCCAAACCATAAATCATTACCGGTTAAAGATTTGTCACTGGTATTCATTCTTCTTCATAGAGTTCATATCAGTCAATTACAAGTGTTCTTTCCAGTTCATCAAACTTGATGCGATTTCAATAACATACTCATGCCAATGTTATAAACATATATTCTGAACCGCAACACTTGAATCTTCTCCAATCATCCATACCAGTCTCTTGATCATCGCATTATTCATGTTTACTGGTTGACTGTCAACTTAGCAGTTTTGTTGTCTAGTTGATTCCACTACCAATTAGGCTATACTGGTTAGTCTAGATGACCTAGATGACTAAACAAAAATGGTTTCCATCAATGACAACACAAATAAAGACATCAAACAACTTATTATAACTAGATCATCATCATGCCAACAATCTCCTCATCATATCAGCTTTACCGGTCGTCTTCTCATCTCATCATCATCTCCATCAGTAATGCCAACAGTCTAGTGTGAGGATTAATGAACAGTGCAGAAATATTGGCTTTAGATATCTCAAGCTCATTCACCTGATCATAGGTCAAGCCATCTGCATATTTATCCCTCATGGCCTACCGCCACAAAAGAATGGCATTGTGCTCAATGGTGATGGTTTCTATATTAGTTGTTTTAGCATTTAATGTGGTTAACATGTTAGATAGACCAGCGATTCAACTATAAACATTTGCAATGCCCCGTAATTGGTTCAAATTTTGACCAATTAAGTCTTAAATTGAGGGGGTTTAGTAACTAAGGGTTTGGTAATGGAGGTTGTGGCAATTGTGGCGATTATGGATTGTAATTATTACCACTCATTTTACCTGATTGAAGTTGGAAATTTGGATTTAATTAAAAAAAAATCAAGCAATAGTGTATTTGAAATCAAAAAACCTAATTTATATCAAAAAAATCTAAAAACAAATAAATGATAAAAATACAAGGAAATAAAAAAAATCATACTTATTATCAAGATTTTACAAAAAAAAATTCCTAACAAATCGGATACTGTATACTTGGATTCGATATCAGATCGCTCCAATTCACATAGCCCATGGGTAAAAATGGCCCACGGGTTGTCCCAATCGAGTATAAAATACCCACAGGGATTGGATATCTGATTGAATCAGATATTTGATCCATGAACCCTTTTTCAATTTGAAAATACAATGTATGTATGTTATATATTATATGTAATATGTAATTCATACCAATTACAAATAATGAAGAAATATATTATAATGATAAAGTAATGCAGGATAATGATGGAACAATAAAAGTATAGATATCTTAAATGCATCTAGCTAAAAGACTCAAAAGAATATTAATCTTCAAACAAATATTTTATACAATAAATGATAAAATATTTAAAAATAGAGTGATTTAAAAAAAGTTATAGAAAATTATAATCATAAAGAATACATACAATAATTGGATCTTTTTTTAATAGAAATATTTGTTGTGTAATGTAATTTTTTATTTAAATTAATTTAAATGGTGTGAATCAACTCCCTATAAAATAACTAATTGATTTTATTATTATATTTTGACAAATAAAAATTATTAAAATTTATATATCAATAAAGAAAAATCATTTTATTCACAATATTATAAATAAAAAAAATGAAAAGAAAAAACTATTTAAAATGTAAATTTCATTTACAAAAAGAAAAAAAATTAAAAAAACTTAAAAAATCTATTATTCTTAGAAATTTGTTCTTATAACACCAAACTTTTTAAACCAATTTTACAACATATTAAGTTTTAAAATATAAATCTCAAGTTTATAGAAAACAAGTTTATTTTGAAAACAAAAATAATAATCACTTTTCATAGGTACAAACCAATTGATTAATAAAACTTCATTTGAATGCAATAGTATTGCCTACAACAATACTAATAATAAAATAATGTATGACAAAGATGAATTAATACATGATAATGATGAAACAATTTTAAATGCTAAAAGATACAAAAGAATATCCATCTTCAAATAACTATTTTATACAACAAATTAAAAAATGTTTTTTTATTAATATAAAATTAATTAAAAACATAAAGTCATACAAACACCAACCTAAATTAATCAATCAACACAAAAATTATGCAAATACAAGAATGCACAGTAGTTGGCTTTGCAATGCTGAACTGGTAAACGATGTACAAGTCTCTACAGATAATGATGATGATAGCGATCTTATCAGACACCTCATCTGAACTGGTAAACGATGTACAAGTCTCTGCAGATAATGATGATGATAGCGATCTTATCAGACACCTCATCTGAGAAGAAATTCAATCACAGAGAATTTTTTTTTTCAATTTCTACACACTAGGCAGTTGGCTAACTTTCATTATATATTGAGAACAAATGGTTCAGAATAGCAGATTAAGACATTGCATTTGCAGAAGAGAGAAAGAAGAATGAAGGTGTT
This sequence comes from Cryptomeria japonica, assembly GCF_030272615.1. Lineage (NCBI taxonomy): Eukaryota > Viridiplantae > Streptophyta > Pinopsida > Cupressales > Cupressaceae > Cryptomeria > Cryptomeria japonica. Next base: position 28,929,707 of record NC_081415.1, on the reverse strand, counting down.
GAGAGGTGAAGGTGTATTGATCAAACCCTGTGCGGGTAAAGATCAACGTAAGCTTGTTGAACTGAGCAATTTCGATTTGATTGCACACCCAATGTTCAACAAGGTGGCTTATGTTTTTGAAGCTCCCACCCCAACCTCAGAGGTTTTGAAGGAAGGACTGGCCAAAGTTCTGGCAGAGTTCAGAGAATGGGCAGGGAGATACACGAAAGAAACAACCAATGGCTGCCTTGGTATCAATCTGAATGATGAGGGTGTGCTTGTGATAGAAGGCGAAGCAGATGGGACAATAGCAGATGCAATGCCCTTTCATCCCTCTGAATTCCTCCTTGAGTTGATACCACCCACACCCACCATGGTCGTTGAGCTCTTACTCTTGCAGGTATCATACCTCACTATACCCATGCAAGGAAATGAATTTGCGTATGCAGTTATTATACTAGAATCAATGCAAGTATATATATCTTAGAAGGCGTCTATCTATCTTCAAACAATTATGTATCTTACTCATTCAGGTATCATATCTCACTATATCCATGTAAGGAAATGAATTTAGGTATAAGGTATTATAGGACTTAGATTAGAACAATTAGACATGATGAAGTAATACATGGTAATGATGAAGCAATATAAGCATACATAATTTAAAATGCATCTATCCATCTTTAAACAACTATCTATCTTACTCATTTATCTTACTCATTTGGGTATCACACTCCATTATATCCATGTAAAGAAATGAATTTATGTTTGTAGATATTATAAGACTTAGATTAGATAGATTAGAAATGATGAAGTGATATATTTAATAATTACAAAGCAATACAAGTATAGATATCTTCAAACAACTATCTATCTTCTCATTCGGGTATCATATTCCACTATATCCATTCAAGGAAATGAATTTACATATGTAGGTATTATAAGAATTAGATTAGAGGAATTATAAATGATGAAGTAATACTTGATAGTGATGAAGCAATACAAATATAGATATCTTAAAATGCATGATATATCTATCTTCAAACAACTATTTATCTTACTCATTGAAGTATCATATCCCATTATATCTAGTACAAGGAAATGAATTTACATATGCAAGTATTATAAGACATCTTTTACACATATTAGACTAACATGATTTTGGTAAATATGTTTGTTGATGTAGTTTACTCAATTTGCTTGTGGAGGATTGGTGATAGGCCTAGCTAGTCATCATTATGTTGCAGATGGACAAGCAGCTACTTTTTTCATTAATTCAAGGGGAAAAGTTGTTAGAGGAGAGAGTATTCTACCTCCGGTAAATGACCGGTCTCTATTGAAAGCAAGAGATCCTCCCCAACCATGTTTTGATCATTGTGAGTATAATACTATGACCCATGAACAATTTCCAATAATGTCGAGTCTAATCACAAAAAAGTTTCATTTTGATGCAATATTCTTAGAAAAACTCAAGTCAAAGGTAAATGGATCTGACAAATTAAAGAAACCCTATACTACTTTTGAGATCCTTGTTGCCCATATGTGGAAATGCATTACAAAAGCTCGAGGGCTTGATGAGGATGTAAAAACAAAAGTTAGCATTCCAGTGGATGGAAGAAAAAGGTTGAATCCTCCCTTGCCTCAAGGATACTTGGGCAATGTTGTCTATGAATCAGGTGCTCAAACTATTGCATCAGAAATCATAAATGGGTCTTTAGAATTTGTTGCAGAGATAACCCACAAGGCAGTTACTAAGGTTGATGATAATTTTTTACGTTCAACAATTGATTTTTTTGAGCTAAGGAAGGAAACCTTGGGGCCAACGAGCCTTAATCATGGAACTGATGTGATACCATTGAGTTGGATGAAATTTCCAATAAGTAATTTTCATTTTGGAATGGGAGAACCATTGTATGTAGGCCCTTCATTGATGCCCATTGAAGGTCTTATAATATTTTTTGATTCATACAATCATTTTGGGGGTGTAGAAGTTGTGGTTTGCTTGCCAAAAGTACATATGGATGTACTCGAACATACTGGGCTCAACATTTGATTACATTTCCTTCGTAAACAATACCTTGGTATTAAATTTGTACTCAAAATCAATCTTAATAAGACTATTTGAATGTCCAAGGGGTTGTGTTTAATTGGTTAAAGCATTGACTTCTCAATGTGGAGATCCAAGTATAAATCCCAATAGGACACCTAATATGGCATTTTAAGTTGTAATTTTTGGTCTTTCATTAGTCACTTCCAATGTGGACGTGGTTTCTAAATAAGTAGATTTGTAAGTTGTGACTCTCGATCAAAAGAAGCTAATATTAGTCTCATGTTTCTGTTGCAAGAGCTTGTAAATTATTAGTTTCATGTATGAAAAAAATATTTTTAAACAATAGTCATATAAAAAATGAAGCTATTTGAATTTCAATTTATAAAAAATATATATTATTGTTTCAATTCTAGTTTTTAATAAAAATATATATTGTGTATAAAACTACATGCAAAATATTTTACATTATTTAAATTAATTTTCTATCTAATACATACTTTTAAATTTAAAGATTAAATTTTATAAATAATGAATTTTTGTATTGTGTATGTGTAAGTTCATGATTAGTCAACAAACACTTTTAAGGGATATAAGGTAATTTTGTATATCAAGTTGAATGATTTGTCGACAAAATCTCAAAAATATTATTAGCAATAAAACTTTTAACATTTTGAATATAATTTAAAAAATACTAATTTGTTTTTAAATGATTTTTATTAATCATTAGAGAAAATCACATTTTTTACAAGAGTATTATTTCAAATTTCAATAAATAAATATTTTTACTAAATAAAAATTTAAGATTTTCCTTTTAAAACATTCTATTAGTGTAAAGGATTACTAAATAAAAATTTAAGATTTTCCTTTTAAAACATTCTATTAGTGTAAAGGATTCATGAAATTGTATGAGAAAATCAAACAATTAATTAATATTCTTTTGATGTAATGTTTAAAAATATAAATGAATGATTATTTATTTGTTGAAAAAATAAAATTCAATTAAGTTTCATATGTAAAGAGTAAAGTATTTCTAAATTTTTAGTTCTAATGAATTAAAGTTATGAGTCTTTCAATAAATATGATGTATAGACGTGGTTTATTTAAAAAATAATTAATAATTAAGCAATATATTTATAATAAAAATTAAATTATTTTTTTTAGAATATGAAAATTTCTTCTATAAATATAAGTTTTTATTTTTTAAAATTGAACTAGCACCTTAGTTTGAAGGTTAAAAGTTGAATAAAATCTTGGATGCCACTCATCTCATGCTTTGCAAATTTTAAAGTTTTTTTAAGGAAACCAAATTTGAGTCTATATATATATATATATATATATATATATATTAATTTAATATAAAAAATAAAGAAATAAAAAAATTGAACTAGACCTGATAAATCCACAATTAGTATTTTAAAACAATTATAGAATTTTTGTATGATACAAAGTGAAGAATATTAAAGTAGTTCAATAAATAGGTTTTTGAAAAAATAATTATAAAAGGTTGGTTAATTGTATAGTTATCAATGCAATCACTCTTCTTTAATATAAATAAAAATGAAATTGAAGTTGTTAATGTTTAAAAGATAGATTTTTTTAATTTAATAAATGTTTATTGAAAATGGAAACATTGAAATCTATAATGAAAATGAAAATATTAAAAAATATATAAAATATTTAATAATAAGATGAATGTTATAAAACAAAAAAATATTTAGTGAAAAAGTTGTATGCGAATGAATTGAGATGGCTAATGCAGTTTTAAGTCTTCTAAATTCTAATAGGATGAATCAAATTAATGACACAATTATATATTTTTTTATATAATAAGGTTTGTATCTAAGTCCTTTCCCTTTAGTTTATATAAATCAATTTTCAACATATAGATTGTAATTAGAGTGTAAAGGAAAAATCAAATTTTCAAAGATCTTGGCCATCAAAGAGTACCATCATTTATAAAAATACATGAGGTATTTCTTTTTAGATCACCAATGTGACCATATCTTTATATATCAATTGATATAAAACTAAATTTATATGGTCATATATTTAATAGTAATACAAATAGAAATCTTAGTTATTATTATCAACATCATTCTATCCACTTGATCTATCTTCAACAATGATCTTTATTGGTCAACGACGAGACAATTTTCCCTTCTTATTCTATCAACAATTTATTTGTCGACATGCAATAATAAGACCTTAAAGGATACCTTCAAATTCTTAATCATATACAAAGGTTTCCCATGATCCCTAGCATCAGATGAAGATGAAGATCACTACTAGAAACTAACAATATTTTCTCAACCATACTAAGAAAAAATCAAAATGGACCTCACTTTCATTAAATAGAGCTATAGACATGTAAGCATATGGACTCCATAACCAATGACTACTGAATGATTTAGAAAGAAAGGAACATCTATTTCTAGGTCTTTTTTTAAACTATGTAGTAATCCATTCTTTAAAAAAAAGTTAAACCAACCCCTTAACTAATTTTTTTTAATCAATTAAATCAAGTAAATTTGAAACAATAAATAAAGGGACATTAACATTAGTTCTTTGTTATATATTTCTAGTTCAAGAGAGCTTGATCCAATTACTCGGTTGATGACATCCTTAATGGGGCTTTCCAACTGATTTAGAATGTTGATGATAATATTCATGCACAAGTTTGACATGAGATTAGAATGACATCTCCTTCTTTACATGGTAAAGATAGAATTGTGGCATCTTTTACAATGTATTGACAATATATAAAAGAGATTGATATTTTGATACATCTTAAGAACTGACCATTTATTAAATTGATAGAAAAAAGTTTCAAACAGACCAAGATTACATAGCTCAGAAAAAATACTCACACTAATTCCACACATGGAGACGTGAACCAGAAATAATAATGAATGCCTAAATACAGAAAGTTGAAATTCATTTTTTGTGCCATGCCCAATTAATAAATCAGAAGAAAGACTAGTGTAGTTTACTATGCCAACTATTTTTTTCCCATGAATCAGAAGAGAAAATAATCTTGAAAAAGACAATATAAATTGCATACCCTGAATTGTCGATGATGTAGATGCAATTGCTATTACAAGAATAGGCTCTGAAAAAGCTTTAGACACATGTACATTAGCATAAGTTTCCATTACAAGAATTGGCTCCTTACAAGAAATGCAAGTTTAAAGAATAGGCTCTGTCTTTACAGACAACGTAAGATTCAATGAAAGGCAAATATTTTATAAAAATGGTGGCAAAAATCAATACAGATCAAAAGATTGCATCTTTTTGAGAGTACATAATTCATAAAAGAAGCGCATCCCATTGTAGAATTTCCCTTTTGATTAGCACTTCTCATGTAAGCAACCCTAATAATCATTAGCTTGTACTCTTGTTCATTAGCTTGTACTCTTGTTGCGTAGAAGGAAAGGCTATTTTCCTCTCTTCCAATAGCTTATTCTGAACACATATTGAACACAGAGATAGCTTATTCTGCAAGAGATCCATGGTGATAGGCCATCACCATATATCTGAACGAAATAGGCATTCCTAGGAATTGCATTAAAGTTTATCAGCCCACTAGGAAGTCCACTATTCCCTTTTAACGACATATGTCTCTACTAATTAAACGACACTAAATTCCTCATTAGATAAATGAAGAAAATATAGATTGCCAGGTGTAAGCACAAAGAGTGTCCAATGACGTAGACGAAAGACTATCATGAGATGCATGAAGGATATTGTCATCACTGGGTAGAACATTGCAATTAATCATTCGAGTCATTAATATTAGATATATTGAGACAATTGAGGGATGTAAATCATTATCATATTATATGAAAGAAGTGTCGTCATCATAAATCATATTGGCAAAAGGTAGTTAGATTGTTTATAATGGAGAAGAATGCGTTCATGACTAAGATCTAGACAACAAAAAGCATATATTGTAAGACCATCTAAGATCTAGACGTCTGATGGAAAGTAGTACAATGTGAAAAGATCAACATGACAAGAATAAACTGTATTCTCATAAAAAATGCAATAGAATGGAATTGAGATTACAAAGGAGACCCCTTGGTTATGTAGGCCAAGGTGAGACGTAGGATAACATAATATTATTCATGATATGATATACATAAAGTGATAAGTTATTGCCCACATGAGGTGGAAAATGCTAGAGAATATTTAGCTATTAGTTTGTTTTTTTTACAACTAGTTATGCTTTTTTGCTTAAGTTCACTTAAGAGTGCTTATTTTAGTTGTGCACCTAGTTTAACCTTTATGCATCTATTTTAGCTAGAACTTAGCTTTATTTAGTTTCCCATGCTTGCACTTTACTTCTCCTAAATTTAGCTCTATACTTTCTTTATAAACACTTCATTGTACAATTGTAATTCATCATATAATCCTATATTTATGTATCTTTTATTTTTGAGTAATATAGCATTCATTTGTTCATCTCTCATTTGTGGAAGGTGTTCTTGTTTGTCATTTAATCTTCCATGCTTGTGTTGCAAAATTCAACATTGTATCAAAGCTTTGAAACTTCAACAAAAAAGAGAGAATTTGATAAGTTCACTAAAGGTGGAAATGTCTTATGCGGTCCCTAAGTAAACTTAAGTAACATGTGTTATTAGGACCTAGGAGAAGAACTTACTAGGTACAACACTTAATCACGCCAACACCCCCCTTGAGTGCAACTTAAGGAAAATGTACACAAATGCAAGATGGATCTCAACTACAAGGCCACGTTAAGTAACCAAGTACAAATGCAAATCAATCTCTCATAAATAGAGAAAGGGAGAAAACCCAGTGGGAAAAGTTCATTCATCTCCAAAAGAGATATGAAAATACAAAAGACTCTCAAAGAAGAATGAGAAGGACAAAACCCTATGTGAGGAAAACGTCCGAAGAAGAGAGACCATGCAGCCCCCCCTCAATGTAGAATGTGCACTAATTGTATATACCTAAAATTGGATGCAGGAGTTGGTCCATGATTTTTTAACAATGTTACTCCCTTTAGGAAGAAATAAAACCAGTCTTTGAAAGTTTCTCAAGTGTCCTCATGTTGATGGTGATAGTTGCCCCTTCCTAATCAAATGTAATAGGCCACATTGTTAACAAAAGACAAGATTTCCAAGATCTAGTGAAGATAAATGTAGAACAATATCCAAAGACTCGAGTATCCCCTCTGAAGATAAATATATGGGTAAGTAAACCAAGATGGGGGACGAAAAAGGGATCTTAAGATGCTCCTTTTTTTCTTTCTTTTTTCTAAAATTGGCAAAGTTTGAACTTCAACAAGAAAATGAAGATAGTTACACTCAAATTTTGAAGATGTAACAAGAACAAGAGTTGTAGCACGCTCCAAATCTACTTTCTAAATTACTGACTTGTTTTGAAAACAGTGAAGATTAAGGGTTTCAAAGTGGTTTCAAAAAGGAGAACACAAAGTGGTCTTATTTTTTCAATAGAAACATAGCATAGCATCTATAGTGCTTCCCCCTAAAATGACAACTTTTTTTTAGAATTTTTAAATTGCTCTAGTGAGAAATTAGCTAACGCCATATACTTTATGCATCATTTTTTGATTAATTTTTTTAATAAATATATGATTTTTTACTAATTTTCAAAGTGGACACATCCTAAAAAATAAAAATTTGAGCATATTCCCCCATAATTTTTTGGAAAAATAATCTTTTTTTTAAATATGTTTAGAATGAAGTCTAATTTATGAAAATATAATTTGTTTCAAAATTCTATGAGCGAGTAAAAATTCATGCCCAAAATAGCACATGTTGGTTTTTACAAAAAATGAATACACGAACAAAAGAAATTAGAGATAAAAACCTTAAGATAAACAAAATGTGATAACCTTAAGATAATCTTTTGGTTCCCTCATATGAGATTACTCCTGTAGAAATGATATGTGTCATTAGTCCCGATTCCCCTTGGTACGGTAGCATTTTCACTTACCTTCACTACAATATCCTTCCACCCAACCTTTCCAACAATCAACATCGTACCTTCATTCGCCAATCCTCCCACTATGTCATCTTAGCAGATACCATTTACCGACGGGGTCTAGATGGTACTCTCCTTAGATGTTTAGAAAGTGACGAAGCCTAGATTGTGTTATGTGATGTCCACAAAGGTATATGCAATGCTCACTCTAGTGGTTCAACCTTAGCCAAGAAACTTATGAGGACTGCATACTACTGGCCTACTATGGAAAATGACTCATATCAATTTGTCATAAAGTGTAAGTAGTGTCAGATTCATGAAGACCTCGTTCACACATCAACAAAAGAACTTCAGTTGATCACTACCTCATGGCATTTTTGCCAATGGAGGCTCAATCTCGTGGGTAAGATTCACCCTCCAAGTTCCTCCAGTGGCCACAAATTTATCCTTATAGCCACAGAATATTTCAGGAAGTAGATTGAGATTGTTCCTCTCACCCAAGTCACCAGAAAGAATATAGAAACCTTTATCCTCAATTATATCATTTGTCAATATGATGTTCTCCTTTTCATTGTCTTTAACAATAGGTGTCCTTTCAAGAATTAGGATGTTCATGAGGTTTGTGATTGATTCCATATCCATCATCTCTTTTTCACTCCATATTACCCTCGAGGTAATGATCAAGTTGAGGTGTCTAACAAACTTATCCTTAAAATTCTCAAGAAGACAGTCGATGACGTTGGCCAAAACTAGTATATCCAACTCAATCCTTCACTTTGGGCATATCGCACAAGTATATGTACACCCACTATAGTCACTTCGTATTCACTTTTTTATGGTGAAGAAGTCATCTTTCCTATTGAGGTTGAGTTACCATCCCTGTGGATCTCTTTGTGTGATCTCATCAATGATGAAGACTATAGGGTCTCTCACTCACAAGATTTGGAATTATTGGATGAGCATAGAAAAAGTGATTTCAATCATCTTAAAGCATATCGGCAACGAATGAGTTGAAGATATAATCATAAAGTAAAGCCTCACACATTTGAGGTGGGTGAATTAGTTCTAAGAGAAAATCCTAAGAATCAGCAAGACTGAGAGAAAAAGGGTAAGTTTGAACCAAATTGGCTTGGCCCTTACGTCATCACAATAGTATATGGATCAGGTGCATATCAACTTTCAACACCAGATGGAGAACCTTTGGAGGATCCTATTAATAATATGCACCTTCTCAAGTTTTACACACTTTTTCAAAGTATCCTAATTAAAAATATCAAAATATCAAAAATTCAAAAAAAAAAAAAAGGAAAAATGAAAACCTGGTAAATAGACGCCTTGTGACACAAAAAAAAAATTGAAAAATAAAAAAAAAAGTAAAGAGAAATAAATTTGTCCACGGTGAAAACCACTTCGATGGCACCCTAGGCAAGTAGCATGGTGAAAACCGAGGTTACCAGCACCATGTGTAGTGACTTTGATCCTCCCTCCTTTAAGATCCAATTTTTCCTTTTGCCTTTTCACTTTGCACAAACTCAGAGCCTTTCATTTCATAATAAATTTACCCATTCTCATCATGCCTTGTTATTGATCTACTTAATATTGGAATGTCATCCATAATAAAACTCTTTCTCATACCTTTTTTTTTCACCCTTTCCTTCCATAATAAATCAGGTCCAATCTATAACTGGGAGAAAATCCTAAATCTAGTGATGGAAGTGGAACCTTGAGCATCACATGTTTTGAGGAGCATCATCTTTTCATTCCTCCTTCTTTCGTACACAATCCACAATAAAAGATCACTTGCATCACTAATCCACAAATAAAGTTTCATTCTTCTTCATAATAGAGTATTAGTTTCATGGATTCGATCAGTATCAAATGAGATGCAAGTAGCATTGAGATTTCAATATATCAAATCTTTCAGCAGACATTGGCAACAACATGATTTTCAGCGTTATTTATCTTTTATCAAGATATAATATTATAAACAGATCAAATATGATAACATTTGTGGCAAGAAACACTAATAACTTGGGGATTTCATTGGATGTTTTTGAATAAGGGAAAACAAGTTTTAAGGGGACCAGAAACCCCATACAACAGGTTTTGAAGGGACCTGAAACCCAAAAGATTTTACCAGGATCTAGAACCCAACAAAGTAGGTTGTGCAAAGATATTAACAATGAAAACCATAGCCAAAAACCAGCACAGCTGACTCTACAAGATAGAGCACAACTGCCCACAAGGGATAAGACAAACCCCTCACTTAGGATTTCCCTTTGGGACCCTTCATGTGCGATCGAAGGTTCATGTGAAAAGAAGGCGAGGACCTCTTAAACCATTTACCTTTAACCATTATCCATCCATCTTCAACTTTAGTATATTCCAAATGCAAAAAGATCCTCTAAATGCTTTCAAACGAGAGAGATATAGGGCCTGGAGGGCAAATCGACATTGGTGCGTGCATGCAAGAGCATTACGATTCCAACTGAGCGCAAGCATAACGCTCATACGACCGACTACATATTGTCAAATTCATAGGATACTAGCACATTGTGGACGTCTTCGCGCCATCGTCTCAGAGGTGACATGTCGACAGAGTTGGTTTAACTCCAATTTGAAGCTGACGAGGCAATCCTAGTGGACAAAAGGACAAAGGTGGCAATGCCTGACCTCCAATGACATGGAGGAAGGAACCATTTGTCATGTTGAATCATAAAGGGAGAGATTTTTGACACTACATTTTGCCCCCACTTTAGCAAGCATGTCTTTGCTAAGAGATGAAGCTAAAGTAGAGGAAGATAAATAAAAATAAATTCACAATAAGGAAGCATATTTTCGTTGATCAGATGAGGTTTCCCCCAACAAGATGATGCTAATATTTGGAATAGATATTTCCATTTGGTACATCACAAGCATGCCAGTTGCAGACTAGCATGATGGATGATAAGATAACTAAGTGGATAAGATAGCATAACAAAAATGAACCTCGCTTTAGAGGAAAGCCTCTGGTTATGGAAAGATACAAAATATGCGTTTGTTGAGATATAAGATACGTTGGTATGGGTAGCGATCTACATGTTATGCTAGATAGCCATACGATAGGATGAGATATATGCCAATATGGATGACTGTACAATAGGGCAGTGAGATAGATAGATGTGCCAGCATAGGTAGCGATACGCTAGATAGCCATGTGATTGTGACATCAAAGATAAATTTGGTAAGTAGTAGACTGGCTCCTACCAAGGCAAACAAGTGAGATAGATCAATAATGGTTTGGCCCCCATGTAGGCGATCTTGGAAAAGAAAAAGATCAAGTGGTTTGGCCCCCACCTAGGTGATCTTGGAAAATAAAAATAAAAATAAAAAGAATGAGTGGTTTGGCCCCCCACCTAGGCAAACATGAAAAAGCAGCCAATAAAGGATATCGATGCAAAAGCTAAAATGATAAATGCAGATATGATGGCCCCCCCTTAGAATAACATGCCCCCATGGAATGCATGTTATTCTAAGGATAAGAGAACTTGTGGCATGTCAACATAGCAAGATATTTCTGTGGAATGTCACCAAGAGTAGGTGGCACATAGTTGTCCACAACATCAAGGACGAAATGCAAGAGGACAAGGGGATCTGATAATTTGGCAGCATAACCTATAGCCAGGTAAAAAGATATATAGGAGCATAGCGAGATGGGTGTATCATCATAGCACCAAAGGTCTTGGATCTAAAGAAGAGCACATGAAGAAAAAGATAAAATAAAAATTCGGTTCAACTTGGAAGAAGGCAAAGGATGCTCCCAACACTTTGCATCATTCTCGAATATCAAAAAGTAAGATACAACAGATAGAAGAAATAGATAGACAAATAGAGGAATTTGTACAATAGAAATCCCCTGTATCTGAGCACCTATAGAGTAACTCAAGTCCTCCAAGAGAACACAACTAATAAAGACAGTCAACCTCCTGTATCCAAGTACCTACGGAGTAAATCAGGTCCTCCAAGAGGTAACAAACATAAAATGCAAGCACAGGGGAGCACATACACAAAAATATGGAGGGAAAAGATAAACAGCCTAAAGGTCATCCCGTAGGAGATCATCATCCTCCTAGTCTGGATCATAGGTAAAAGGAGGATGAGCTCGAAGAGGGACAATAGCAAGGGCTTCACTGGGCACCTCACCAATAGTGAGGGCAAGGGACGAATCAACAACAACGTCTACGTCCATAGGCTCGGAGGAGGTAAGGGTACTATTGCATAAAGATCATGGACAAGGCCGAGATATCCTCCAAGGAGTCGAACATGCAAGCCTCCGTAGAAGAAAAAGGTGACTCACTCGGAGAAGATGAAACAAGAATATGATTGTTGACCTTCAAAAGAGGGGTAGTGAAAATACTCAAGAGAAGGCGGGGCCTTCTCAATCATACATACAAAAATAGGAAAGCCAATAGGCACTAAAACGAAACCAGAAGAGGGTGAGTAATATACCTACCAAGATTTCCGCCATCAAAATTTGGGAACAGGACCCTGGGCAAGCTTGTGTTTAGGTTGCATAGGATAAGCGGGTCTCCTATCAATCGTAGCAGGTTGAAGGACTCCAGGAAAACTTTGATGTTGGATTGGTTGTGACATAGGAAGAGAAGACAAAGTTGCACTAGATACCACCTGTGTATGCAGCATATTAATGGGCCAAGATAACGGAGGCACGACCGAGAAAGAGGTGATAAGAAGCATCTCTAGAGAAGGAGCAAAGAAGACCTACACCCATTTAAGGGGAGGATCATCAAGAGGCTCTGAAGCGACTGGAAGCAAAATAGAAGAAGATGCAGAAATAGGAACATCAGACAAAGCAAGAGCTGATGGGACAAGGGTGGGTGTCACAAATGTAGCAGCAGCCTACAGAGAATCATCATGCTCTTGAGCCATGGTCTGTCGATAGTGTTTACGCTCATGCGCACGCTGATTATGACGAAGATGAGGGCCACCAACTAAACCCGAGAGGATTCAAGTGCACCATGCTCCATAGGTGAGGCCTCTAGAACCATGTCAGGGATAGGAGAAGGCCCAACTAATGGACCAAGAGGTGCATTTGAAATAGGCACAACATTCACAACAATAAGTGCCCTACCCTGCTTTGCTTGAGGAGCGACCAGGAGAAAGGAGGGTACCGACACAATATATGAAACAAAAGCAAGCAATGACAAACAAGCATAAGAAGAGCGCTTCCCTTTCTCATAACAAGAGGGTCAAGGGATATCAGCCAAGATTAAGAGCTTGAAGGGAGGGCAGGTTACAGACTTTGACAGAATAAGTGCCTTTCCTTTGTCTGCACTAGGTGTAGTCATAGGAATAGAAGACACCACTGGAGGCAGCGTAGTTCTAGGCAAATGCGAAGGTCTATTAGAAGGAATATGCTTAACCTCAGCCCTCAATGATGATGGGACATGGGGCACCACCCACTCCATCACAGAAATAGAGGGAGAAAGGTCGATTCAGGGAGAGGCAACGAAAAACTAGGTTGCATCGATTTAGGAGCCAACTCCCCCATCTTATACTAATACTATGTGCGGTACATCAAGTCACCATCGGGAAGAATAGGCCCCACTAGAGAAGGCCAAAAATTATTTAACAAAAAATCCCCACAAGCTACCAAGGGTGAGTACCCAATGTCCTGGACGACATGCATTGAACCCTCATAGGCACTTATGAATCACAAATGGGACTATCTCCATAGAAATAAACCAGGGAATTCCTAGTTTGGCTCAAAAGAGGTCTGACTCAGGAATTCTCACAAACATGGAAGATACAGCCTTGGGTCCCATGAGGACTATTAAGGTGATGCTACCCAAAGGAGGGATGGAAAAACCATCATGCATCCTCAAGGTTGCTCGACACTCATCATATGCAGGCCTATATCAATCATACGTGAATAGAGTCCCCTCTATAATGACATTGACCTTGCATGACAGGTCCACCATCACACCTGTGATAGTTTAACCATTTAGTTTGGAAGGGATATATAAAGGAGCAAGCTCTCCACAATACAGAGCATCCAAAGGGGTGAATGACAAGCACACATCAGACACCTTTCCCTTCTGGCTAGGAGGTGAGAAAATAGGAGTGATAGTGACCATGATACGAATGGACCATCATCCAAAAAAGGATCTGATGCAAAGATAAAATTTGTCAAATGCAGGGGAAAGGGGTTGGTAAAAATTTGCAAATCCTTGTTAGCTTGATCAACAGATTTGTTTGACTTATGTTTATGTGCATCAACTTTGTTGCACCACTATCAATGTGGTCCTGGACTATGTGCCAAAGACAGTAAAATCACTCGATGTCATGACCAGGCACACGATGGCATTGGCAGAATTTTGACAATTGTAAATAGGGTCTACTATCAGACAATGGTCTAATCTCGGGAAGGGTTATTAAATTATCTTTCAGTAACCACTGCATTATGCTCAAATAAGAGTCATTCAATTTTCTGAAGACCCTATTTTGTTGTGATCCTTGTGTGGAAGCTATCGGAGAGATGGTCAGGACATTAGCTACAGCCTTATTCTTCCTAGACCCTTCCATAGACGTGCCTACAAAGGACCTGTATGCGGGAAAAGCAGGTCGATAGAACTCAATATGTGAAAATATGTTCCAAAATACCTGTCCACACACACACACAGGACTTCTTGTTGCAAGCTATGGAGTAATGAAGTATTACTCATCTTCCCAAGGTTGGTCCCATGGTCCTCTATCTTACAATGTCCCTCAAACCAATGTTTTTGCTCTCAGATCACTGAGCAAAATGGTTTAGGGATGGAAAATGCAAGAACAAGGGATGTTTTGATAGATTTTAGTATGAGATGCATCCTAAGCTATGCATGATTCTAGAAATGCAATAAACTAGATTATAAGATGACAAGGTTAGTATAAATACTATCCTAACATAATATATTAGTCTATGATTGAGCTAAAATGATAAAGAAATTATTCTAAACATGCATATTTAGACTAATTCCTGATTTAAAAGAGGCTAAAATGATGAGCATAAAATGAGATATGAAAGCTTGAATGTATTTGAGCATAAGTATGATACTAGAATTTTGGAGGATGATCAAAATGGAGGAATGGGAGCTCTATTTATAGCAAAAACAGGGCAATGGATGGTCAGGATTGAAAGAGTTGATCAAGGGTTGAGTTTGAAAGTTGGGGATCCATGTTTGCAATTTGCACCAATGAAATGGTGACAAGTGTCATCATAGGGTTGGGTTGAGAGAAGGGGTTGGAGACATTAAATGCCTGAGGAGACCTTAGGGTTATCTAGAAGGTAAGGGTCAAGTCTAAATTAAGATTACCCACTGGATTAAGAGTTAATCCAAGGATAAAACTTTGTGCAAATGATTAAGAGATAATCATGGTCAAAGCATTAAATGCTTGATGAGACCCTTGGGTTGGATGAAGGTTGAGTTAAAAGAAATTCTTTAACCATGTAAGAGGGTTTGAGTTAACCATTAATGGTTATGAAGACTTTGGGGAATTAAGTGGTTGAAGGCTTGAAGCCTTTAATGGTTATCAAAGACTTTGAGGAATTAAGTGGTTGAAGGCTTGAAGCCTTTAATGGTTATCAAAGACTTTGAGGATTTGAGAAGTGACCTCCCCTTGCTTAGGGATGTGACAAAGTTTAGAAGATGGGTTAGGCTAATTAGAAGCGATTAGAAGAGTCTAGAAGGGATTAGATAGGGGTTTAGGAAGGCAAGTGGGAGATGTAGGATTTTGCAAGTGGATGGAGGGATAATAGGATTTAATTGAATTAAATGATTTATTCAATTTGGTTGTAATTTGGGGAAATTAAATAAATTAGATTTATTCAATTTTAGGATAACTATTTAATTAAATTTGAATTTAATTAAAGTGGATAGGGGGGATTTAATTGAATAAAATGATTTATTCATTAAATGGTAAAAAGAAGTCTAGTGAATTTAATTTAAATAAATTGAGTAATTTACTTAATTAAATAGAGGAATGTGGATAATTTAATTAAATTGGATTTAATTAAATAGAGACATGAACATAAAATATTCATTTAGGAATATGGTCATTTTTATACGTCTACAGGACCCACCGTGAGGGTTCAAAGTATAATCTTCGAACTGTGTGACATGGTGTGTTGATAGTCTGTAAGCACATAATACATGTTAGAAAAGTTTTGATATCGATTAAGAGATAACTTTTCCCTCAATGTCGGTTGCATATTACTAATAAACATCCTTTGTAGATCACTATCTGGCAGGGAAATGGAGATTTTGGTAAAAATAGATTGATATCTTGAAATAAGATATGTGACCTTCTCATTGGGTTTTTTTCTTGCAATGCACAAGGTCAACGATAGTGACCCTACTACCAATGTTATCTTGAAACCATCTAAGAAAAAGGTCTATAAGTTGATCAAAGGTGCAGATAGAATGATCTAGCAAAGAGATATATCATTCTAACGTGATACCCTTAAGGGACCGTGACAATAGTTTAAGCAACACAAAATCCAAACTATGATAATCACTGCACATAGTCAAGAAAGAATCAATATGCACATTAGGGTCTCCACCACAATTGAACCTATCAAAATTTAGTGATTCGATTGGAGGAGGAAGGATAGTATTCAAAATGGTGATGTCAAGGGGGCTCTTCCTATAATATGCAAGCATGGATGACTAACCAAAGGCAGAGGCCAAGTTAGTCAACTGTAACTACGATTGACCCATGTTTTGCAAGATGTTGTTCAAGATGGGATTAGCGGGCGGAGGAGGTGGTGGGCCAAATCTACCACCACCTCCACTAGAACCTCCAAAAGGACCAGTGCCACTGGCAGATGTAGTGCTAGTGCTAGCCATGGATATTTTATTTGTAGCGGAGGAAGAGGTTGAGCCACTAGACATACCTGTATAACCCAAGGTGGTAGATGAAGCAATGATACTAGGAATAGTTGGCCCAGGATCAACCATGTGCACTGCGGAACCAAAAATACTGACACTAAGATGAGCTCCATGGGTAATGGATCGGCCATCCTAAGGAAAAGCATCAGCCAAAGGCACATGATTTTTGGCAATCATAGATAATGACCTCAACATCTCTAGGCCTCTCCTATCTGAGATCAACATGTGTCTCAAAGTGTTGATGACATTTCCATCCTGGAGGAGGAAATTCTCCCAATTTAAGCAACCCTCAAAGTCTCTTAGATTCTGCTCGAGAGAGTCAATTTTCTCAAAATCAACAGTGAGAGAAAAGTCATGATCAATAGCAGGAGGGGAAGATGGAGTGAAATTTCTTGGATAATTACTCTAAGAGTTGGGTTGCAAACTAGATAGAGAGGGGGGACCTATCAAAATGGACTTAAGGGGACAAGAAGAGAACAGAACATTTGGGTCAGGAAGTTCATCGTTGAACATTGTGTTGGGTAAAGGAGGACTATAATGGTTAGGAGGAAAACTCTACCTAGATGATTTGTTGACTACGACTCCTATAGCAGTCAAGGTCGTAAAGCTCAATAGATGAGTCTTCTAACAATGAAACTACACTAAAAGGATATGAAATGCTTTGTTTTCTAGTAAAATTTGGCTAGAGATCATAAAGAGAACACAAAATGCAAACTATATATGCAAAGAACTAGATCGTTTGTAGATGCTAGAACAAAGGTGTGATTAAAATGCTTTTTAAAAAAAATATATGTTTCATTTTAACTAAATGAATGCAATGAGCTAAATGATAAATGCACAACACAAAAAGAAACTCTTTTCACGTCGGGTTCACCAAAATGTAGCAGAGGAAATTTGCTACCTCGAGGATGATGAATCCTTGAGAACAAAATCTCTCTCTGATACCTCCTTGAACTAGCGCTAAGGTGATCCAGGGGATAACAAAATTATGCTAGGGTGTCAGAACATTGAGGGAATTCCTTGGGCGGCTTTGCTAAGCCTTTATCCTTAGGACAAGCACGCAGAGATGGGACACCAACACGATGTGCTGACATCCTGTATGAACAGAGCATAGAGTCCGAGTAGAAAACTCCAGACTAGCTAACAGAACTTAAGTAAATGTGAGGTAGAATACTAAAATAAATAGATAATGCGAAATATGAATTAAAGTGATAAAAGGTAAAAGAAGGCAAAGAAGTCTTACAAAGTGTCCACACTATAAAGCCTCTCGCAAGACAATTACCTCCTCATGATGATGCACCTACACACACGCAAGAAGGAAAATGTTAGGGGTTGTGTTTTGGAGTCTTCCTAAGTCAAACCCCCATTTTGGTATTTCCACCTCCACGAACAACCCACATAAAAGCCACGGGGAAAATAATGATAAAGATAATTGAAATACAATGCAAGATAAAAGAAATAATAATGCATGAGATAAATGGAAAAGAGAACAATTAAACTTTCCTTTTTGAGATGCTATAACAATGGTACTATGGTCTATTCAGAAAGTTGCAACAATGGTGGTCTTCATAATTGGAAATGTGAATGTTGTTCAAAGAGATTTTCAGCTCCAACCTGCAACCAGTATATTCCAAATGTAAAATGATCCTCTAAATGCTTTTAAACGAGAGAGATATAGGCCCTGGAGGGAGAATCGACATTTGTGGGTGCATGCAGGAGCGTTATTATTCCTTTCGGGTGTAGGCATAATGCTCAAATGGCCACATGCAAACTATCAAGTTCACGGGATGCTAGCGTGCCGCACGGAGCCATTGTCCCAAAGGTGACAAGTTGATAGAATCGGTGAAACTCTAGTTTGAAGCTGACGAGGTGATCCCAGTGGACAAAAGGACAAAGGTAGCAATGTCTAAGCTTTGATGACATGGACCAAGCCACCATTTGTTGCTTTGAATCATAAAGGGAGATATTTTTGACACTACATTGTGTATGTGTAAGTTAATGATGAGTCACCAAACACTTAAAGTATATAAGGTAATTTTGTATATCAAGTTGAATGATTTGTCCACAAAATCTCAAAAATAATGTTAGTAATAAAACTTGTAGCATTTTGAATGTAATTTAAAAAATAATAATTTATCTTTGAATAATTTTTCTTATTCATTAGAGAAAATTGCATTTTTCACAATAATATTTTTTCAAATTTCAATAAAACAAATATTTTTACTAAAATAAAAATTGAATATTTTCTTCTAAAAAATTGTATTAGTGTAAAGGACTCGTATGAAATTGTATGAGATGTTTTCTGAAAAGGTAAAATAATTAATTAATATTCTTTTAGTGTAATGTTTAAAAATATAAAATGAACAATTTTTTATTTGGTGACAAATGAAACTCAATCATTTTCAAACATATGTAAAGAGTAAAGTGTTTCTAAATTTTTATATCTAATGAATTAAAGTTATGAGTATTTCAATATATATGATATATAGAGGTGGTTTATTTACAAAATAATTAATAATTAAGTAATATATTTATAATAAAGAATAATCAGTTTTTTAGAATCATGAGAATTTCTTCTATAAATATATTTTTTATTTTTTAAAATTGAACTCACATCTTAGTTTAAAGGTTAAAGTTGAATAAATTCTTGGATGCCACTCATCTTATGCTTTGCAAATTTTTAAAAAAAAATTGAAGAAATCAAATTTGAGTTAAAATAGATATATATTACTTTAATATAAAAAAAAAAAAATAAATTAATTAATTAAAAAAAAAATTGTTAAATCTAATAACTCCACAATTAGTATTTTAAAATAATTATAGAATTTTTGTATTATACAAAGTGAAGATTAAGAAGATTGAAGTAGTTCAATAAATAGGAAGGGAAAGAAAAATAATTATAAAAGGTTGGTTAATGGTATAGTTATCAAGGCAAACACTCTTCTTTAAATATAAATAAAATTAAAGTCGAAGTTGTTAATGTTTAAATATTAGATATACTTTTAATTTAATAAATGATTATTGAAAATGTAAACAATGAAATCTATAATGAAAATGAAAATATGAAAAAATATATAAAATATTTAATGATAAGATGAATATTAGAAAACAAAAAAATATTTAATTAAATGTTCTTTGAAAAGTTGTATGTTCTTTTAAATTTTGATAGGATGAATGAAATTGATGATACTGTTATATTTTTTTTTGATATAACAAAGATGTTATCAAGCCCTTTCCATTTAAATTTATAAACCAATTTTCAAGATATAGATAGTAATTATAGTTTCAAGGAAAAATAAAATTATCAAAAAACTTGACCACCAGAAGTAGGCTATTTAAGTGACTGGAAATAGGCTAAGATTTAAGTGACTACAAGAAGTCGAGATAGCTCTAGGAAAAAATACCTACACTAATTCCACACATGGGAATGTGAAGCAAGAAATGATAATCACTTAACATAGTCATGAAAGAATCAATATGCACATTAGGGTCCCCACCATAATTGAACCTATCGAAATTCAATGATTCAGTTGGAGGAGGAAGGATAGTGTTCAAAATAGTGATGTCAGGGGGGCTCTTCCTATATTATGCAAGCATGGATGACTAACCAAAGGCAGAGGCCAAGTTAGTCAACTGTAACTGCAATTGACCCATGTTTTGCAAGATGTTGTTCAAGACGGGATTAGCAGGCAGAGGAGGTGGTGGGCCAAATTTGCCACCACCTCCACTAGAACCTCCAAAAGGACCTGTGCCACTGGTAGATGTAGTGCTAGTGCTAACCATGGACATTTTATTTGTAGCGGAGGCAAAGGTTGAGCCACTAGACATACCCGTATAACCTAAGGGGGTAGATGAAGCAATGATACTAGGAATCGTAGGCCCAGGATCAACCATGTGCACTGTCGAACCAAACATATCAACACTAAGATGAGCTCCACGGGTAATGGATTGGCCATCCTAAGGAGGAGGATCAGCCAAAGGCACATGATTTTTGCTAATCATAGATAACACCCTGACCATCTCTAGGCCTCTCCTATCTGAGATCAACATGTGTCTCAAAGTGTTGATGACATTTCCATCCTAGGGGAGGAAATTCTTCTGATTTAAGAAACCCTCAAAGTCTCTTAGATTTTGCTCGAGAAATTCAATTTGCTCAAAATCAACAGTGAGAGAAAAGTCATGATCAATAACAGGAGGGGAAGATGGAGTGAAATTTCTTGGAGAATTACTCTGAGAGTTGGATTGCAAACCAGGTAGAGAGGGGCCCCCTGTCAAAATGGACTTAAGGGGATGAGAAGAGAAGAGATCATTTGGGTCAGGAAGTTGATCGTTGAACATTGTGTTGGGTAAAGGAGGACTATAACGATTAGGAGGAAAACTCTACCCAGATGATCCATTGACTACGACTCCTATAGCAGTATGGGTCGTAAAGCTCAAAAGATGAGTCTTCTGACACTGAGACTACACTAAAAGGATATGAAATGCTTTGTCTTCTAGTAAAATTTGGCTAGAGATCATAAAAAGAACACAAAATGCAAACTATATGCAAAGAACTAGATCGTTTGTAGATGCTAGAACAAAGGTGTGATTAAAATGCCTTTTAAAAAAAAAAAATTACGTTTGACTTTAACTAAATGAGTGCAATGAGATAAATGATAAATGTACAACACAAAAAGAAACTATTTTCACGTCGAGTTCACCAAAATGTAGCAGAGGAAATTTGCAACCTCAAGGATGATGAATCCTTGAGAACAAAATTTCCCTCTGATACCTCCTCGAACTAGCGCTAAGGTGATCGAGGGGATAAAAAAAATATGCTAGGGTGTCTGAAAATCGAGGGAACTCCCTAGACGGCTCTGCTAAGCCTTTATCCTTAGGAGAAGCACGTAGAGAGGCGCTGACATCCTATACGAATAGAGCATAGAGTCCCAGCAGAAAACTCCAGACGAGCTAATAGAAATTAAGTAAATGTGAGGAAGAATACTGAAATAAACAGATAACGTGAAATATGAATTAAAGTGATAAAAGGTAAAATAAGGCAAAGAAGTCTTACAAAGTGTCCATGCTATGAAGCCTCTCGCAAGAAAATTACCTCCTCATGATGATGCACCTACACACATGCAAGAAGAAAATTGTTAGGGGTTGTGTTTTGGAGTCTTCCTAAGTCAAACCCCCATTTTGGTATTTCCACCTCCACGAACAACCCACATAAAAGCCACGGGGAAAATAAATGATAAAGATATTAAAATACAATGCAAGGTAAAAGAAATGATAATGCATGAGATAAATGGAAAAGAGAACAATTAAACTTTCCTTTTTGAGATGCTATAACAATGGTACTATGGTCTATTCAGAAAGTTGCAACAATGGTGGTCTTCATAATTGGAAATGGGAATGTTGTTCAAAGATATTTCCAGCTCCAACCTGCAACTAGTATATTCCAAATGCAAAAAGATCCTCTAAATGCTTTCAAATGAGAGAGATATAGGCCCTAGAGGGAGAATCAACATTTGTGGGTGCATGCAGAAGCGTTATTATTCCTTCTGGGTGTAGGCGTAATGCTTAGACGGCCACTTGCGGACTATCAAATTCACAGGATGCTAGTGTGTCGCACGGAGCAATCGTCCCAAAGGTGACAGCAATCGTCCCAAAGGTGACAAGTTGACAAAGTCGGTGAAACTCTAGTTTGAAGCTGACGAGGCGATCCCAGTGGACAAAAGGATAAAGGTGGCAATGTCCAACCTTTGATGACATGGACAAAGACACCATTTGTTGTTTTGAATCATAAAGGGAGATATTTTTCACACTACATTGTGTATGTGTAAATTAATGATGAGTCACCAAACACTTAAGGGATATAAGGTAATTTTGTATATCAAGTTGAATGATTTGTCCACAAAATCTCAAAAATAATGTTAGTAATAAAACTTGTAGCATTTTGAATGTAATTTAAAAAATAATAATTTATCTTTGAATAATTTTTCTTAATCATTAGAGAAAATTGCATTTTTCACAATAATATTTTTTCAAATTGCAATAAAACAAATATATTTACTCAAATAAAAATTGAATATTTTCTTCTTAAAAATCGTATTAGTGTAAAGGACTCGTATGAAATTATATGAGATGTTTTCTAAAAAAATAAAATAATTAATTAATATTCTTTTAGTTTAATGTTTAAAAATATAAAATGAACAATTTTTTATTTGGTGAAAAATGAAACTCAATTATTTTCAAACATATGTAAAGAGTAAAGTGTTTCTAAATTTTTATATCTAATGAATTAAAGTTATGATTATTTTAATATATATGATGTATAGATGTGGTTTATTTACAATATAATTAATAATTAGGTAATATATTTATAATAAAGAATAATCCTTTTTTTTTAGAATCATGAGAATTTCTTCTATAAATATGTTTTTTTTTATTTTTAAAACATTTTTAAAAATTGAACTAACATCTTAGTTTAAAGGTTAAAGTTGAATAAATTCTTGGATGCCACTCATATTATGCTTTGCAAATTTTTATAAAAAAAATGGAAGAAATCAAATTTGAGTTAAAATAGATATATATTAGTTTAATATAAAAAATAAAAAAATAAAAAATAAAAATTGTTAAATCTGATAACTCCACAATTAGTATTTTAAAAAAATTATAGATGTTTTGTATTATACAAAGTGAAGAAGATTGAAGTAGTTCAATAAATAGGAAGGGAAAGAAAAATAATTATAAAAGGTTGGTTAATGGTATAGTTATCAAGGCAAACACTTTTCTTTAAATATAAATAAAATTAAAATTGAAGTTGTTAATGTTTAAATATTAGATATTTTTTAATTTAATAAATGATTATTAAAAATGTAAATAATAAAATCTATAATGAAAATGAAAATATGAAAAATATATTAAATATTTAATGATAAAATGAATATTATAAAGCAAAAAAATATTTAATTAAATGTTCTTTGAAAAGTTGTATGTTCTTTTAAATTTTGATAGGATGAATAAAATTGATGACACTTATATATTTTTTTGATATAATAAAGATTGTATCAAGTCCTTTCCATTTAAATTTATAAACCAATTTTCAACATATAGATAGTAATTAGAGTTTCAAGGAAAAACGAAATTGTCAAAAATCTTGACCACCAAAGAGTGTCGTCATTTGGAAAAATGCAAGTATTTAAGTGACCAAATAGGCTAAGATTCAAGGGACGCGTCTATTCTGGCTCCAAAACAATAGTATGGATTGACTAACATGTGTGTTAGTTGCGCGTTTTACACTGTCGATTTTGCAATTAACGGGTGCGATTGACTAACCTGTCACTAACACGTTGTACGAAAGATCCGTTTTGGAGCCAGAATAGACACAACCTGATTTAAGTGACTACAAGAAGTTGAGATAGCTCAAGAGAAAAATACCCACACTAATTCCACACATGGGAACGTGAAGCAAGAAATGATAATGAATACTATGCCAATTGTTTTTCCCATGAATCAGAAGATAGATTAATGTTGAAAAGACATCATAAATTTTATATACTGAATTGTCGATGATGTAGACACAATTTCAATTACAAAAATTGGCACTGAAAAAGCTTTGGAAACATATACAGAAACATAAATTGTCATTACAAGAATAGGCTCCTTACAAGAAATGCAAGTTTATTTTAGTCTTTTAAAGAATAGATTCCATCTTTACTAGAAACATAAGATTTAATGAAAGGCAAATATCTTATTAAAATGTTGCAAAAATCAATACAAATCAAAAGAATGCCTAATTTACAGCTTTCTGATAGTATATAGTTCAGAAAAGAAGCACATCCCATTGTAGAATTTCTATTTTGATTAGCACTTCTCATTTAAGCAACCCTAATAATTATTATCTTGTATTCTCGTTTAAGTGAAGCACATCCCATGGTAGATGGTAGTAAACAACAGTCCAATGGAAGATCACAAGTGAAAGCAAACGTGCATAGGAGAAGAAGGCAATTTTCCTCTCTTCTAACAACTAGTGAACTAACAAGATGGGAAGCGTACAAATATTGAACACGAAGATGCTTATTTTTTAAGAGATCCATGGACATAGGCACACCACCATGTATTCAAATGAAATAGACATCCCTAGGAACTACATTACAGTTCATCGACCCACTAGGAAGTCCACCATAGAAGGGAATGACATATGTCTCCACTAATGAAACAACACAAAATTCCTCATTAGATAAATCAAGAAAAAATGAATTGCTAGGTGTGAGAACAATAGTGTGCCATGATGCAGAGGAAAGACTATCATGAGATGCATGAAGGATATTGTCATCATTGGGTATAACATTGCAATTAATCAAAAGAGGTGGAGCACAATCATTTGAGTCATTAACATTAGATATATTGAGACAATTGAGGGATGTAATTCATTATCATATTGTATGAAAGAAGTGTCGTCATCATAAATCATATTGGCAAAGATAGTTAGATTGTTTATAATGGAGAAGAATATGTATGTGACTAAGATCTAGCAACAAAAAGCATATATTGTAAGCTTTGGTTATGGAGATAGCCACATAAGATCTAGACGTCTGATGGAAAGCAATACAACATGATAAATAAACTATATTCTCATCAACAATGCAATAGAATGGAATTGAGATTGAGATTAACAAAGGAGACCCCTTGGTTATGTAGGCCAAGGTGAGACATAGGATAACATAAGATTATTCATGATATGATATACATAAAGTGATAAATTATTACCCACATAAGGTAAAAAATGTTAGAGAATATTTAGCTATTAGTTGTTTTTTTACAACTAGTTATGCTTTTTTGCTTAAGTTCACTTAAGAGTGCTTATTTTAGTTGTGAACCTAGTTTAGCTTGTATGCATCTAATTTAGCTAGAATTGAGCTTTATTTAGCTTCTCATGCTTGCACTTTACTTCTCCTAAATTTAGCTATATACTTTCTTTATAAACACTTCATTGTACAATTGTAATTAATCATGTAATCCTATATTTATGTATTCTTTGTTTTTGAGTAATATAGCATTGATTTGTGCATCTCTCGTTTGTTGAAGGTGTTCTTGTTTGTCATTTGATCTTGTAAGCTTGTGTTGCAAAATTCAACATTGTATCAAAGCTTTGAAACTTCAACATAAAAGTGATAATCTGATAAGTCCACTAAAGGTGGAAATGTCCTATGTGGTCCCTAAGTAAACTCCAGTAACATGAGTGATTAGGACCTAGGAGAAGAGCTTACTAGGAGCAACACTTAATCACACCAACTGTTGGGAAATTTGGTGTATTTGGTTAAGTGTTGTCATTGATGTCAACACTGTATCCCGGTTGGACCTATCCCGGTTAGTCTTGGTGATCATCTTGGTTTTGGCTGTGATTCTGATCTGGTATGATCGGATCTCTGGATTCAATTTTGGATACTTACTATGGATGGTTATATTTTTGCCATATTCTCTTGGTTCATAATTTTGTGCTCTAGTTTTTGTTGCTTTTGTTCCCAGTTGATATTTCCTGGTATCGATTAGCTTTAACAGTAAGCGATATTTGATGATTTGGTCAAAATATTTTGATCCAGCTTATGGGAATGGTTTCTATCATGTTGAAGGTGCATATTGATCGTATCCTAACTGTTTGGTGGTATTGCATTGGCTAGTGTGTTGTTATGGTGGTCCTATTTGGATCCGGTTAGTCTTTTTGTTACTACACTGAGGATTTCTACTGGTTGGTGAAGTGTGTTGGATTTTGGTCTTAGCATAATTTCGGAGGATGGAATTGATTGGGAACCAGAATTAGGTCCATGCTATGTAATGTAAATAATAATATTGGTCTGGCAGTATCATGTCATGTAATTTTTGTAATTATGGGTTTATGGGTTTAGGGTTAAGTCGACCTTGTCAATAAGGTTGATGATCTATATTTATAGGTGACTTATCCATGTAATTATGCTATGATTATGGGATGGTTATGTATGCATTATGAGAGAGTGGTTTATGTGCAAACAAGGTTATATCATTGAGTTAAGGTTTGAGAAGGTTTTGTATTGCAGGACAGACATCAATGCTTAACCAAAACTGTATCAAGTATTAGTAGATGCTACTTTCACAGTTCATTCTTTCCAGATTTTAGTCTGATACTTTGTAAGTCAGTGAGACTTCCCTTTTGTGTTGAGTAGTGAGCTCTAGGTAGTTGGTCTGATTGCAAGTGCAGTCCCCATTGTAATTAATTCACATACTGGTGTAGAAGTATTATATGATTGTGGGTAGGGTTTCCCATCATGGTTTTTCCCCTTACTAGGTTTTCCACATTAAAATATTGGTGTCATGTGTGTTGTTCTTTCATTGTGTTGTGCTCTGGTATAAAGTTTAAATTGATTTAACTGTTATACTTGTGAGAAAACATATTCAACCCCCCCCCCTCATTTTTCTCCCGATATCAGATCATTCCAACACCAACACCCCCCTTGAGTGCAACTTAAGGAAAATGTACGCAAATGCAAGATGGGTCTCAGCAACAAGGCCATGTTAAGTAACCAAGTACAAATGCAAATCAATCTCTCATAACAAAGAAAGGGAGAAAACCCAGTGAGAAAAGTTCATTCATCTCCAAAAGAGAGATGAAAATACAAAAGACTCTCAAAGAAGAATGATAAGGACAAAACCCTATGTGAGGAAAAAGTCTGAAGAAGAGAGACCACGCAGCCTCCCCTTGATGTAGAATGTACACCAATTGAAGATTCTTGAAATTGGATGTAGGAGTTGGACCATGATTGTCCAACAACATTGCTCCCTTTAGGAAGAAACAAAACCAAAGGTGTATGAATGAGGTCTTCTCGTTCCTAAAAGGAATATGTAGGAAGAAAAATTAAGATGTATAAAGTCTTTAAAATTTTCTCAAGTGTCCTCATGTTGATGTTGATAGTTGCCCCTTCCAAATCAAATGTAATGGGCCACATTGTTGAGAAAAGACAAGATTTCCAAGATCTAATGAAGATAAATGTATAACAATATCCAAAGACTCAAGTATCCCCTCTGAAGATAAATATATGGGTAAGTAAAGCAAGATGGGATACCAAAAAGGGATCTTAAGATGCCACTTTTTTCCTTCTTTTTTCCTAAAATCGGCAAAGTTTGAACTTCAACAAGAAAATGAAGATAGCTACACTTAAGATTTGAAGATGCAAAAAGAACAAGAGTTGTAGCATGCTCCAAATCTACTTTCTAAATTACTAACTTGTTTTGAAAATGGTGGAGATTAAGGGTTTCAAAAAGAAGAAGCACACAAAGTGGTCTTGTTTTTTAAATAGAAACATAACATAGCATCTATAGTGCTCCCCCCTAAAATGACAACATTTTTTTTTAATTTCTATAATCGCTCTAGTGAGAAATTATCTAACACCATATAGTTTATGCCTAATTTTTTGATTAATTTTTTAATGAATATATGATTTTTTACTAATTTTCAAAGTGGGCACATCTTGAAAAATAAAATTTGAGGGTATTCCCCCCTAAATTTTTTGAAACATGGTCATTTTTTTTTCAATGTGTAGAATGGAGTCTAATTTCTGAAAATGTAATTTGTTTCAAAATTCTATGAGTGAGTAAAAATTCATACCCAAAGTAGCACATGTTGGTTTTTTACAAAAAATGAACACACGAACAAAAGAAATTAGAGATAAAAACCTTAAGATAATCAAAATGTGATAACCTTAAGATAATCTTTTGGTTCCTCATATGAGATTACTTGTGTAGAAATGATGTGTCATTGGTCCCGATTCCCCTTGGTACAGTAGCATTTTCACTTACCTTCGTGACAATATCCTTCCACTTGACCTTTCCAACAATCAGCGGCATACCTTCATTCGCCAATCCTCTCGCTATGTCATATTATCTGATACCCTTTACCGGCAAGGTCTAGATGGTACTCTCCATAGATGTTTGTAAAGTGACAAAGCTTAGATTGCGTTACATGAGGTCCATGAAGGTATATGTACTGCTCACTCTAGCAGTCCAACCTTAGCCAAGAAACTTATGAGACGAGATACTACTGGCATGTACTATGGAAAGGGACTCATATTACTTTGTCTAAAAGTGTAAGTAGTTTCAAATTCATGGAGACCTCATTCACACACCAACATAGGAACTTCAGTCGATCACTACTCCATGGCCCTTTTGCCAATGGGGGCTTGATCTCGTGGGCAAGATTCACCCTCCTTCCTCCAATGACCACAAATTCATCATTACAGCCACAAAATATTTCTCAAAGTGGATTGAGGTTATTCCTCTCACCCAAGTCACTGGAAACAAGATAGCAACATTTATCCTTAATTATATCATTTATCAATATGATGTTCTCTTTTCCATTGTCACTAACAATGGGCGTCTTTTCAAGAATCAAGATGTTTGTGAGGTTTGTGATTGATTCAATATCCATCATCGCTTTTCCACTCCATATTACCCTCAAGGTAATGGTCAAGTTGAGGCATCTAACAAAACTATCCTCAAAATTATCAAGAAGACAGTCGATGACGTTGGCCGCAACTAGCATATCCAACTCAATCCTGCACTTTGGGCATATTGTACAAGTATTTGTACACCCACTGGAGCCACTCCTTATTCATTTTTCTATGGTGCAAAATCCATATTTCCTATTGAGGTCAAGGCATCATCCCTACGGGTCTCTTTGCATAATCTCATCAATGATGAAGACTACAGGATCTCTCACTTACAAGATTTGGAATAATTGGATTAGCATAGAAAAACTGCTTTCAATCATCTCAAAGTATATCAGCAATGAATGAGTCAAAGCTATAATCACAAAGTAAAGCCTCACACATTTGAGGTGGGTGACTTAGTTCTAAGATAAAATCCTAAGAATCAGCAAGACAAAGAGAAAAAGGGTAAGTTTGACCCAAATTGGCTTGGCCCTTACATCATTACAACAGTATATGGATCGGGTGCATATCAACTTTCAACACCAGATAGAGAACCTTTGGTGGATCCTATCAATAGTATGTACCTTCATAGGTTCTATATAGTTTTTCAAAGTATCCTAATCAAAAATATTAAAAAATTAAAAAATTTCAAAAATACAAAAGAAAATAAAAAATTGTCACAGTGGTGAAAACCTGGCAAATAGATGCCTTGTGACACAAAAAAAATTGAAAAAACAAAAAAAATAAAGAGAAATAAATTCGTCCAATGGTGAAAACACTTTGGCAACACCCTTGACAAGTACCATGATGAAAACCGAGTTACCACTGCCATGTCTAGTGACTTTGCTCCTCCCTCCTTCAAGATTCAATTTCATCTTGTCACTTTGCACACACTCACAACCTTTCATTGCATAATAAATTTACCCATGGTCCAAAGCATGGAGTTGTGTCACACTTTGGGCCAGTGAAGGGTAGTTCGTCCTAACTGAGTCCGACCAAACTACCCCCGAGTTGCGTGGTGCCTATGTGGCATCAAAATGGCATCGGGAGTCTGGTCGGACTAAGTCCGACCAGACTCAATTTGGTCAGACTCCCTTAGTTCAAATGGCGCCATCCAAAAAAAATTCAAAAAAAAATTAGTGTTAAAACAAAGGGTAGTCCGGCCAGACTATCCTATGTGTCATGTGAAGTGGCACAAAAAAGGTAAAAACTCTTTAATTCTGAAACTTTACACTTCTGCTCAATTTTTCTTCAAGAAGAATATTTTTTTACAAAAATCGAAAAATACCCTTTTCTAGAGCTCGAAGTCACGAATTTAGAGATATATTTTTTTTTGTATTTTGATTAATTTTAATATTTTTTATTAATTAAACATTGCGAGTAGCTTTTTAAAGTTCAAAAAGAGGCTAATTAGAAATGTTAAAAAATGTTAAATGATATTAAAAAATTAAAAAAATATTATTTTCACTAGGTGAGAGAATCTTCTCGAAAAGGGTTTTTTTTTTGGTTAATGATAAGTTTAGTAGTCAAAAGGTGACGCGGAACAAAAACTGTCAAATTTAGCTATGTTGGACTTCAAAATATTATAACAAGAAAAATATACTTCAAAATTTTAAAAAATAAAAATTAACACTACATATATATGTTCTCTATTTGGGAAAAAAAAATCAGAAAAAAATAAGTCCATTTTCATTTTTTTGTAGCGCCAACTAGAACCCTTAATTTTCAGCATTTTTTAGCAATGAAAAATCTGTCTTTGAATTTATAAAAAAATCAATTTTTCTCCAAAAAAATTTAAAAATAACAGACATAAATTTCATTCATATTTCTACATTTGATCAGTTTACATCATTTCAATATTTAATTTAGAAATGTCACTTTTATGTGGTCGAAGTTAAACAATTTTAGTTGTGTTGGTCGATTCCTTTATAAAAGTGTGACACAACATTGTGGTTTTACCCTCATTCTCATCATGGCTTGTTATCGATCTACCTAAGATTGGAATGCCATCCATAATAAACATTTTCCCATACCTTTTTTTTCACCCTTTCCTTCCATAATAAATTAGGTCCAATCTGTAACTAGGAGAAAATCCTAAATCTAGTGATGGAAGTGGAACCCTGAGCATTGTGTGTTTTGAGGAGCATCGTCTTTTAATTTCTCCTTCTTCTGTGCACAATCCACAATAAAAGATCACTTGTATCACCAATTTGCAAATAAACTTTTGTTCTTCGTAATAAAGTGTCAATTTCATAGATTTAGTCAGTTTCAAATGAGATGCAAGAAGCAGTGAGATTCAATAAATCAAATCTTTTGCTAGATGTTGGCAACATGATTTTCAGTGTTATCTATCTTTTATCAGGATAATAATATTGTGAACAGATCAAACATGATAACATTTGTGGCAAGAAACACTAATAACTTGGGGATTTCATTGGATATTGGTGTCAGGTCTTTCATTTTATTTTGATTTTATCTTTTGTGGTGACATGTCTTTTAACTTTTCCAGGATGTCTCTAACTAGAGATTCTATCTCCCAGATGTCTTTGACTAGAAAGGCAAGGATGGGGTATGTTCACCTATTTTGTTGTTTGTGGATTGTCTCTTAGTAATACTTTAAATTATATTGATGTAAATTATAAATATGTATTTAAAATATTTAGTTACTAATTAATAATTAAATTTATATTAATATGATATTTTTGAAAAATAAAATAATAATTTATTAAAAATATTTAAATTTTAATTTAAGAGAAATATTTTTCACATATATGTGTATGTATGTATTTGTATATATTTGTGTCTATGTGCATTTACAGATATGTAATGAGGCATATAACTACTTAATAATTTATTAATTAATATATTAGAAAAATATTAGAAAAAATTACATTTAATTTGAAGTTACTATATAAACCTTTCAAATTAGGTTTATTGCAAGCATCACCCATAATAAAGATTAAGCCTCACACACTCGTACTTCCCCAATTTTTATTGTTAGCGATAAAGAGTTTTGAGAATATAATTTGCTTATTTACTTCATCTATTATTTTTATAGCTACTAACATACCATTTTTTACTAATATAAATATTTATTTAAAACTTGGTGGTCCCTTACGACAAATAACCTAGAAATTTCATGTTTTTTAATTCAATTTGAGTTTGGATGTAGTCCTTTATAGATTTTTTGATATACAAATAATATTTTTTTGTGTAAAATCTATGTTAGTTTGATTTCAATCATAGTATGAATTCTTTTATTGTATTGCATATTTAGGATCAACTGATAAATCTCTTTTTTTAGTTTTGGACTTATTCATGATTTCAATAAATTGTTAATTTATTGGGACGCTTCCTAATGACAAACATAAATACATCTAATTAACACATAAAAATTTTGCTTGCATCCTTGTTGATTTTGATATTTTGTATAAGTTTGCATTGACATTTCTTTGAAAGTAGTAGACCATACCTAAACATGATATTTATTCTAATGGTATGCTATTGCATTACTAGAAGTATTAGATTTTAGTTCAAATTGATATAAAATGCACAGGTATAGATGAAAATTAGATAATCAAAATATGAAGAAAAGATGTTATTCCCCAAAATTTTATTGTTAATAGTCTACTAATAGATTTATTTCCTTCTTTGAGTTACTTGATGGTTTGAATGCTAACTCTATATCATTGAACTATAAGAAAACTTGTTATAACCTCCTGCTTTGCAGAAAGATTCATTCCTTATTAAATGTTAATCAAATTCACCTTCTAGCGAGATTATTTTGGGCCACCTCTCTTTGAAATATGAAATATCCTAACTACCTCTTATAGCTCCTAATGATGAGTGAAATAAAGCACAATAGAGTATTGTGAAAAGAAAAGAAAAAAAACACACCCAACCAAATATGGTTTTGATTAGACAATATGCTTTATCATTCCTATGTTACAATGCCTCTAATGTTTTATGGCCTATGTGTGAGGTATAAATGATTGCCTTGCATGTCAGAGTTTTATTAGTTTAATGTCTATCTTATATAGTGTCTAGAAGCTCTATATTCAATTTCTTGCTTTCATTATTTAAATAAAGATGTGACTCCCTCTAACCTTATTCATTAATTAAAATTATTTTTTTAGCAATATTACTAAAGAGTGATCATATAATCATATATATCATAGAAAAGATTAAAAAATAAATTATAATGCACCCTTGAAAAAGTGGTAAAAAATTAGCAAATAAATAATTAATATTAGGAACATTTCATTTGTAATACATATATGAGCTAATACTATTTGAAGATATTATTTAAGAAATCATATTATGATAATTCTCTTATGGAATGGTGATATTGAGGGGGTTACTCGAATGAATTATCTAATATTTAATTTTAGAGGTGTTTTAGAATAATAAAGAAATAAAAAAGAGTGTTGACCCTATACAAAGACAAATTGAAAAGGCTACAAACAACTGGTCAAGAACAAACCTCTGACAACAAGGGCCAAAACAACCCACTTACAACACACTAGTAGAGAAACTAATAATCCACATCAAGGGTGGGTGGAAGTTTCACCCACAACTCGAGGAAGAGTTTGGGAATAAGAGGAAGAGTTATCTTTCCTTTATTGACGAGCAACAATCCACACAATATTATCATTCGGAACACCAACACAAGGGGGAGCATGAGGAATCCCCTTAGTGCGACTGCCAGCACCAGGAGTAGGATGTTGACCAGGTGATAAATCCACCACCAAAGGATAGAGAAGGACAAGCAAAATATAGGCAAAGAAAGGTCCACAAATCTAGATGGGAACACACCATTAGCACAAGGCAAAGGAGGATAAATAGGGCCTGAGGAGGCCACACTAGTAGTAGGACTCACAACATCATCCTGTGAGGAATCATCAACATCCTATGAAGAATCATTAGATGAAAAATCAAAAGTTAGGATAGTTAGGTGATCACCATAAGATTCCTTCCACCAAGTGGAAATTCCTTTGTGGCCTTTGTGACATGAGAGAGAACAATCTATGGACAAGTGGGTAATAGAGAAGAAATAACGATAATGGAAGGGGAGGCCCTCATAATCCAGCAACTAATTACATGGCATATCCCCAACCATAAGAACCGCATCCCCAAGAAGAGGTATGGAGATATCAATATCGATCAGATTGTGTGTGAAAGTAGAAAAACCCATGGAGAAAGTTGTATCATCAACCTTCAAGAAGCAACTGATAGAGTTGCCAATGACCCCAAAACAAGAATTCTTGCAAAAATGAAGGGGGGGGTTTGGAAGACAAATCCACACTGGATGTACATTGAGTTGGTCAATAAGAGGGTTTAAATATGTAGTCCATGGTTTGACTGAGAGAGAATTCGTGAACACCCCAAGCCCGCAACTTGTTCAACACCAGCATTTACTTTTTTATCACATATATGTTGTTAATTTTTAAATACCATAATTTAATATGAATATATTATCATAAATATTTTACGGAAAGTCATTTATTTTACATGATAAAATTTAATTTTAATTTTGGTAAGAGAGTAATTACAAAGTTTAATTAAATGTGGTAATGGAAAGATGACTAAAATTAGTAACTTAACAACTAATGGTAGATATATGTCATTTTTACAACTAATGTTAAACTAAATTGTAGAAAAAGGTTCCTAATATAATTTGATCCTAATATATATAATAAGACAACCTAATCATCTCCTTACAGTAGTGCATGGGAGAAACTCACAAACATTGCCAACTCGCAATGCTAGGTCACAAGTTTGGTTCAAAATTGTAACTAGGGTAATATTGGATTTGTGCAGTGAATTCTAATAGAACCATAAAAACTCAAGTTTATTTTGGATTCAATGTACACTAAAATTTATTTGAGGACAAGCAAACTTCAAGAAGGGTGGATTGTCATGACCTCGATCAAGCCATGATGAGTACCATAGTAATATTCATTGTCATATCAGGAATAAATAAATAGATTTAGAAAATAACCTTAATTTTAAGATTTTGTAATTTTTATAACCTATGTTAGACAAGTAAGTGGAAAAAAGAAATAGTGATTCTGCTCCATCAAATATTAAGCACTTGATTCAAAACCTATAGCTAGAGCGACATATACTCAATGATAAGATGAGATGCATACACATGATTAAGGAACTAATTCAAAAAAACAAGCTTGACCTCATGTAATTATATCAGCAAGTGCTTTAAGAAATGTGAGATTTTGCCAAGATCAAGAGCTGAATGAAAAGTACAATAGAGAGACAAAATAGATGATAGGAATAAACTGTATTCTATCAAGATGAAAATACTGATCAACTAGATCATCAATCAATACATACAATGAATATGAGCCTGCTTATATAGGCAAGGCTATATGGATATGTGAGCACACAAACATGACATGTGGCTCAATGAGAAACAAGGGTAGGTAGGAAATAGGTGTAGTAGGTAGGAAAAACAATATAATATTCCACATGAGGTGGATCACCCATCGAAGGTGGAATTATCACTCCACAATAAGTGGATATGATAAAGTAGTAACAAGATCACACCATAAAAGGTGGAAATTCTCCTACACACACTATCTCAATGTGGCACAAACACCCAAGTGTCTCATACCCAAACTACTATGATATGCATGTACCTAAGTAAACTTAAGTAGGGTGTAATAATATCCAACATGAATAAATAATTACACCAACACACCCCTTAAGTGCAACTTAAGGGAATGCACTTAAGTCTACAATGCAACTAAGAAATGTGAGATGGGTCCCAGCTACATGGCCATGTTAGGTACTCATGTACAAATGCAAATGCATGCAAACCAATGCAATGAAATCTCTCACAAAGCGAGGAAAAAGAGAAAAACCCAATGGGAAAAAACCCTCCCCCAAAAAAGAGATGAAAACTATATACAAAGAAACTCTCATAGAAGTATGTGAAGGACAAAACCCCATGTGAGGAAAAAGTTCCCCCCATATGAGAGAAGAAGAAAAGAGAATAGGTAGCCCCCCCTCAATGTAGAATCAGCATCAATGGTAGAAGTGTGAAGATGAATAAAGAAACTACTCCATGAATGTCGAACAACATTCCTCCCCTTGGGAAGTAACAAAACCAAAAGTGTATCCAAGAAGTCCCCCCAAACATGAAGGGAAGATGTAGGGAAAAAAATCATGATGAATGGAATCTCTGAAAACTTCTCAAGTGTCCCCATGTCGATGTTGAAAGATACCCCCTCCAAAGGTGGTGAACTTCTCCACATTGTTGAAAAAGGCACTCCAAGATCTAGTGGAGAAGAATGTAGAACAATAGCCAAAGACTCACATGTCTCCTCTAATAATAAAGAGACCTCCTCAAACCGTATTACAAAAGTATCCACATTCATGTCAACCTAGAAAGAATGATCATGTAGAGAATGCACAAGAGGTTCAGAGTGTTCCCTCACAACAATCAAAGAAGGATAATCTTCATCAAAGAGAAGATGAATGTCATCAATGATGTCTCCCAAATCTGCAATGTAGGACTCCACAAACAAACCTGAAATGTCTATCAAGTAGGCATCCCAATGAACTGAAGCTGGAAGACATGAAATATCCTGTTGCACTGAATCACAAGAAGGCAAAACTATCACACTAGTTGCATCATCAGGTGCAATAGGTGATGTGATATCAAGAGGATGAGATGAAATGAAAGGCTCAAGAATGGGGTCACATGTGAGAACACCCAAGTTCAAGCACTCAAAGTTCTCCTCAAAATCTAAATCATCATGTGAAGAATCAACCTCATAAATAGGACCAAAATGTGAAAAGGAGTACAACCTAGATGCATGATCAACCATCCTAGTCGCAATGATAGCTCTAGTCTCCAAGTCTCTAATGATAACTAAATCAGGTGTGAGCTCCACAGTTTTTCTTGTTGCCCCATGTGTGATTTGATAGATGGAAAGAAGATTGTTTGTCAAGTGGGGTACACATAACACATCATTGAAGGAGTTATCCCCAATGGCAATAGATCCTTTCCCAATCACATCCGTGTATGTATGATTGCCCATGAAAATCTGCGACATGTGGCAATTCTCAAATGAAGAGAACATAGACTGTGAAGATGTCATATGATGAGAAGCCCCTGAATCTAGAAGCCATCTCCCTGAATCATGACTTGAAGCAACATAAAGAACTTGTTCCTTTCCTTTATCTATCCCAAAAGAGTGATCCTTTCCTTTATCCTTTTCTTTGGAAGCTGAAACAGACATTCTAGAAGGTAGGATGATTTTTTTCTTATCAAGAAGATGCTTCAACTCATCAATATCCTTCTTGTAACAATGTTGTTCATCATGTCCAGACTTCTTGCAATATGCACAAAAGAGATTGTCCTTGTATGATTTCCTCTTAGGTGAGGATGTAGAATCACCTTGTTGTGGAGAGGATGATTTTGCTTCATCTTGTTGTGGTTTTGACTTAGGTTTCTTTTGATTCTTGCCTTTTCCTTGATTGCTTTGATTCCCTTTGTTAGCCACCAATGCTCGTGATTTTGAAGATTTGATAATCCCTATCTTAGTCAACTTAGATTGTTCAAGTATCAACATCTCTGTGAATGCATCAAATGAGGGAGAAGTGTAAGAGGAACTTTGAGCTAACCTATGGGTGTGAAAGCTAGATACAAAGGTTGCATACTCTAAAGGAAGCTTTTCCAACAATTTATAAACCAATTGAGCATCCTTTTTGTCAATGCCACAATCCTTTAGCTTTTCTCTTAGCTCAATTGCTTTTGTGACATAATCTTGGATTGTATCAAAATCCTTGGGATCCAATTTTGTGAGTTCACTATCAAGCTTGTATCCCTTAATCTCATCAACTTGTCCATACAATTTCTCATAAATATCCCAAGCCTCTTTAATTGTAGTACACTTATCAATGTGAAAAATGAGGTCATTTGATACATACTTTCTAAGAGTTCCAAGTTCCATAGAATTTTTAGTGAGTCATTCAATTTGAGCATTAAGATCAACCTTAGGATCAGGTGGTGATGTTATAGTTCCATTTACATAATGAATGAGTCATTTTTCCATTAGTTTACTCCATGCCTTTATTTTCCATGATACATAATTATGAGGAGTTAAAAGTGGAAATTTAGGAGAACCCATAGCACCAAAATGAAAAAAAACATGAGAGAGACCTCAAATTACTCAATCAAAAAACCCCCCCAAAATGATGATTTGGCACTTTATACTTAGTGCGTATACAATGGGCCACATGCAAAACAAGGAAAGGTGGCCTTTTGATTTAAACTTTATAGCTACCTTGAATAGGCTATAAGAGACTCCAAACAATACTGCAAGTGATCTAAACTAAGATCCAAGCAATTTAATAAAGTACCAAATAGGCCAAAAATGACCAAATACTGAAATTACAATTTCTACTCAAAATCACTACAAACTAATGGCATATTATAAATTAGATGAAAAATTATGCACTTTCAAAAAAAATGGCACCTAAAAAGGAGGTCGTATGACCCCAAACGAAGCCTCTGAAGTTGCAAAATCAAGGATTAGACAAGGAAAGTCATGAAAATCTGTAAATTCTGAAACATCCATCCATCAAAATCAGAAAAATCCTCCACCACTGTGAAGACCATGAAATTCTATCCCATTTCAAAAAAAAATGCACCAAAAAAGGAGCCAAAATGACCAAGTTATGCCCTCCTAAAGTCGGACTGCAATTTCAAAAATGCAAATGAGAGGGGGTCCAAAAATTTCCAAAAATTGTTGATGTAGGCTGGTGTCAGCAGAACATGGATTAAATTCAACGCCCGTATCCCATCAAAATGGTCGTCGCTCTCTTCTCGCTGCCCATACGGAAAGCTAACGCGTTAGTACGGATTCGTTGATGTGTCTGTCCATGTGGCAGATGACAGGGCTTTTCCGTACTAATGAGTGTGCATACGACTAGGAGATGATGTCTCAAATCTATACACCTGCATAGCTAGATATTTGAGCACCAACTGGGCATTGACGCAGATCTACATGGCCAGAGCAGGAGGCCATGTGGGTGGCCGAAGAGATTTGTCGACAGTGAGAATGCAGCAGGTCAGAAGAGCGATCATAGAGGAGGCAGTGCGAGCCATGGGGAAGGCAGCCTGGAGCTGTCGGGGATGAACACACAGGTGGACGAAAAGATAAGTACAGCCCTTGCAAAAAATGAATTCGCCTGTACGAACAGGCAAAGTATAGGCATAGATTGGTGGGGGGGGGGGGGTGAAACCCCAAGTAAAAAATTATATATATATATATATATATATATATATTGAGTTATTTTGAGTTTTAATAAACTTTGCAATATATTAAAAAAAAATTGCAAATTAAATTATATTAACATTGAAAAAAAATTCGCAGAAAAAAATATATTATTATTATTTTTTTAATAATCCGTACCGCAAGCCAAATAGGTTAATTTTTATTCTCCAAGGCCCCGAAATCACTTTTCTCCAAAATAGGCCGAATTTATACTCAAAATTCATGGAAATGGTCTCCCGGAGTCAACCGTGATGTCCAAATTGCCATAGGACGCCCCCAAAAATAGCACCTTCCCAGATCCAAAAATAGAAGCCTACACAAGACTAATCAAAGAAGCCCTTTAGGCTCTGATACAATGTGAAATTTTGCCAAGACCAAGAGATCAATGAAAAGTACAATAGAGAGACAAAATTGATGATAGTAATAAACTGTATTTTGTCAAGATGAAAATACTGATCAACTAGATCATCAATCAATACATACAATGAATATGTGCTTGCTTATATAGGCAAGGCTATATGGATATTCGAGCACACAAACATGACATGTAGCTCAATGAGAAACAAGGGTAGGTAGGAAATAGGTGTAGTGGGTAGGAGAAACAATATAATACTCCACAATAAGTGGATATGATAAAGTAGTAACAAGATCACACCATAAAAGGTGGAAATTTTCCTACACACACTATCCCAATGTGACACAAACACCCAAGTGTCTCATACACAAACTACTATGATATGCATGTACCTAAGTAAACTTAAGTAAGGTGTAATAATATCCAACATGAATAAATAATTACACCAACAAGAAATTATTCCATTATGACAATGATCTAATATAATTACAATAGCAATTAAGATTGATGGCGTTGAGAAGGAGACTAGGCTTGCAACCCAAGGAGTTCAGGGATTTCAGATAGAATGAAAGGCCATGATTCTTCACAAATTTAGGCTTCAGAGCTTGGTCAAAACCTAAGTGGGTCTGGGAGGATCAGAACAGATTGTCAAGGTATGGTCCCGATGCCAGAAATCAGGGTCGATGGAGAAGAGATTTCCCTTGACCAAGAGGGGATCATCCCCCTAACCCTAGTGAATGTAGTACCATTACAGTCGATGCCAAGACGGATTGGCAGAGGGTTCGTGACAAAGAATGAAGACCTAAGAAGATTCCAAGATCTGAGCTATCTGAAAAGTTCAAACCCAAACTTGTTGACACCCACAAGTTGACGTTCTTCCTGGATTGTAAAAGCTGGAGTGATTTTATGGCTTTTTTTAGAGATAAGGGGATTTTTCTTGAAATTTTTTGGGGATTAGTTGGTTGTCTGTCATGTTAAAAAGTGGTGTGAGGAGATGTGGTCCTTTAGCGTTGATATTAAGACTATGCCAAATGGTTTTTTTCTTGTCATAACATAAAACAATAAAGACAAGAACTGGGTTTTACACAATGGGCCCTTTTTCTTGGGAGGCAGAGGGATCTACATCAGAGACTGGGAACCAAATTTTAACCCTATTAAAGCTTCTATGGATGAGGTTCCACTTTAGTTGTGCCTCTATAACCTCCCCATGGAATACTGGAATGAGTAAGTTTTTCAGATGATTGGAAACAAATTAGGGTTTTACCTCAAATCCGATGAAGCCATTGCAAAGGAAGACTTTAGCTCACATGCGAGGATTTGTGTTAGCTGGAAACCCCATTTGCATCTTCCGTCATGGATTGAGATTAATACAAATGCAGGGAGTTGGCTACAACAGATTGAAGTTGAGGAGCACTTGGAGAAATGTTTGGTTTGTAACAAGGACGGTCATTCGAAGGAGGTTTGCTTGATCGGCCCCAAAGGAAAACTAATTGAAGACCCACTAGAATCTAGAGTGGAATACTTTATTGAGTTACAGATGGTAGCTGGACAATCACATTCTCATGATGTTAGGGTTTTTCCCTCTCTAGGGCCCGATTTGGTGAACGTTGGACCGTTTGTAGAGGACTCAAAACTGAATGACAAGTCTAGAGGGACAACCTTAACAACCCATTTTAATGCAACACAGCTTGTGGAGGAAACGCTTAATAAGGTGGAAGTTGCCATGAATGTAATTGATATGAGTATTGTGGGATCCCAGATGGTTTGCCCTTTA
This sequence comes from Cryptomeria japonica, assembly GCF_030272615.1. NCBI lineage: Eukaryota > Viridiplantae > Streptophyta > Pinopsida > Cupressales > Cupressaceae > Cryptomeria > Cryptomeria japonica. Next base: position 28,887,908 of record NC_081415.1, on the reverse strand, counting down.
GATGGTGAGGAGACTCATGTTCAAGAGCAGAGTAACAACTTGGGCATTGATACAGGGGCGAGTTCTGGGGATGGTGGTGATGATAGCCCCTGGGAGGAAGAGGATGAAGATTGGTGTGCTTTTGATGAAGAGGATATTTTGGAGTGTCGAACTATTCAGCAGTCTTACTCTCAAACTGACAAAGCGGCTATTGGAGAAAATAAATCCAGAGGTCATAACCCAGTAGAATTAGGATTCCAATGGAAGGGAATGCCAAAGGCCAGTCTAAATTATCAGTAGGGAAGGGAGGCCCCCTTCCTGAAGGAAAATAAAAATCCTTAGTTGGAATGTCATGGGTTGTAATGCCCTTGACAAGTGTCCTCTGATCAAGTGAGGGATTGATCAAATGAAGTCAGATATTATTTATCTGCAAGAAACTAAACTTAGTTTGGAGGATGTTGCGAGTTGGCTGGGAGGTTGGAGGATTTGGGAAGGGATTTTTTAAAGTGCAGTGGGCTCTTCAGGTGGGTTGGGGATAATCTGGAACCCTACTCTCATCAAGGTTGAAGAGATATGGTTGTCAATAGAAAATGCATATCGGTAAAAGGTGAATTTTACCATAGTTTTGTCTTGATTATTAGATGGTTAATGGCAAGTTGATTAAATTCGTAATCTGCAAATTTTTTAAAAACTTGACAATTCTACAAATCTCATATGTGTTCTCTGTTGAATGGTTTTTTGGGAATAAAATTAACTTTTTTTGTTAGGTTTTGGAACCACAAATTCTTTAAGTGGGCTTTGATATACCTTTTGACAATTGTTTCTTACTTAAGAAACATTATTCTGGGTATTTTGGATTGGTCCTAATGGTTTCTATGTTGTCCTTATGTATAAATTGCTAGTCTTTTTCAATAGTAGATAAAATTCACATAGACTCTTATTTTTCCAAGTTTCAAGGAAAAGTAATAATGTGAATATAATATACATAAAAAATGGAAATATGATGTTCAAGTACTATATGAATCGTACTAATGGAAATTGGGAGTGATTTAAAATTTCCACGTAAGATTTTGAGAAGCGTGAAGTTAGGGTGCACAAATACTATTTCCTCTCCCCTATAAATTGAAAAGTGGCATAAATTGACAACTATTGGATCCTCTCCCCTATAATTGACAATGTTGCACTTTTGGTGCTTGAGGCTGCTCATTATGGCTCTACCTTGTCGCTTGAATGTTACAATTTTCATGTGAAATCAAAAAGCCTTGGTTTGCCACTTGAATGTTGCAATTTTCAACCTTATTTTCCCTCCAAACACTAAAAAAATAATCTTTTAACTATCCCATGCATCAAATAAAACTTTTTTGAGAGCTTCTTTTCTCATAAGATATAATTAAACTAAAAGCTTTATTTGCTTCATTTGTATTGACATCGTTTACTTGACATTATGGTCTTAGGCTTTGGAGGTAATTTTTTTATTTATTCTTTAAAGAATTCAAAACCTTTTAAAATTTCAATTATGACCTTGAAATCTATATAGGTTATTTTTAATCTAAATAGATGAAAAATGGGCAACAATAAAAAAGGGGTAACCTGTAATAAAAAATATAATACAATTTTGATAAACAGTGAGATGTATATATACATATATATTTATTCAAATATATATATATATATATATATATATATATATATATATATATATATATATATATATATATATATATATACAATTAGAATATTTTTTATTTTTAATTTAAGATAATATAAAGAATAATTTAAATATTTAAGTAAAATATTTATTTTATCTTCAAAAATTATTTTAAATCCAAGTGAAATTGTTATACTTTTATTTTTATTATATTTTTAAGAGAAATAAAAAATATATAATATAATACATTTTCTACTAAAATAATTTATTATTTATAAATAAAAATAATATTTAAATAATAAATAATTTACAAATAAAAATGTTAGGATCAATTTTTTATATCATTTCCACAAGTACCTAATTTATTTAAGAGACATACAATTATCTAGTCATTTATTTAGAATTTCTCATCATTTATTTAGTCATTTATATTTGTGTGATCTCACCCGATGACCAAATTAGTTATTTATAGCTTTGTTGTAAAAAATGACTAAAATTTGGTCATTTTTACTTCTTGTGACAAAAAAATTTGGTCACGTAGTCATTTATGTTTTCTGGTGGATTTTTTCAGTAGAGAGAGAATATTCTCAAAATATTCAACTGACGTCAGCAGTACGGACAGCTATACATGGCCCCCTGAGACCCTCTTTGTGCCCTAAAAGAGGGTTTTTTTTACTTTTGGCCATAACTTGGGCATACGATATCGTTTTTTGGCAAATGAGATATCATCGGAAAGCTTGTTTCATCTAATTTCCAGATTTATGGGTTTTATCACCGGGTTTTGGTGCTAGTAAATTCTACAACCATTTGAATTTAGAGGTGTTTTTTTCAGTCCCAAGCTCATATATTTTCGCCAATTTCTCTATTTTTCACAATTCAAGCGGCATTGAAACGGTGTTTCAGATCTCTTCATAGCCATCCATGCACTTATTCCAAATTTTACTCCAGGTACATTTTATTTAGTTTTTTATGTTTACACACTCTGTTGAATTACTTGGAGATATGAGATCATGGAAGCTTCTTGTGTGTGTGCAATGACTTGTTTTTTGTTGTTCTTCATGTATTTCCATCCTTTTGTCTTCTTTGAGCATTAAATATACATCATTTTGTAAGTTTTTTCCTTTTTGCAAACGCACTGAGATAAAGTGTCACTATGCCTTGCATGCTTGGGATCTTGCACATATTGTGCCTTATTGTACTCGCACTCTATTATAAAGTGCCATGGGGGGGTTTGATGTTTGCCTTTGTTTACCATTTACAGTTGGAAACTTGGAAACAACTCTCAATGATTTTGAGTAATTTCACCCAGGACTTGGTTGTGCTTGGGGGGGCTTTTAATGCTATTTTGGAATCTAGAGATAAGAAAAGTGGTAAAGTTGGTGTCACTATATCCCAACTGGGCTTCCAAAACTTTGTCTCTGATAATGGGTTGTGGGAATTCAAGACCAACAAAGGGACTTTCACTTGGTCAAATCAGAGGGCTAGTAGGGAGTACATTGCAGAGAAGTTGGACAGATTTTTCTTGGGGGGTAATTTGGCTTCTAAACCACTTTTGTTTGAAGTCAGTGTCCTATCGTTGGTGGCTTTTGATCATTTTCCCATTGAGCTTTTGATATGTCTGGATAGTGCTCTGATTTGATGCCCTTTTAAATTTGAAAAAATGTGGTTGCGAGACGCGTCTTTGAAGGAGCTTGTTTCTTCGGCGTGGCGGGAGGCTCTTGTGAGAACTGGTTCGTGGGCCTTTAAATTTTTCAAAAAACTACAATATCTCAAAGGTAAACTAAATGAATGGAATAGGGTCAAGTTTAGAAATGTTTTTGTGAATAGAAGCATGGTTGAAGCTAAACTCAAGGAGCTGGAGTAGTCTATTTTGGACCATGGCATGAATTTGGATGCCTATAATAAGGAGAAGGTTCTTAAATATAGACTTAATGAAATCTTGGCAAGAGAAGAAGTTTACTGGAAATAAAAATCAAGGGAAGGCTGGCTAAAGAAAGGTGATAGGAACACAAAGTTTTTTTTTAATTCAGTTAAAATCAAGCGGTCTTGGAATAAGGTGACGGTCATCAAGAACGGGACTAATGTTGTCCTGGACAACTTAGAGGATATCAACAATGAAGTTGTGGATTTCTTCACAGAGGTGGTTTCCGAGAGCAAGAGTTTAGACTCTCTACATCAAGATACTCTCTTGAGTAATATTCTGAAGGTAATCTCGGGAAATCATAATCATGCGTTGTGTAAACCTATTTCAAAGGATGAAGTGAAGCAAGATGTTTTCTTGACGATGGGTGACAAGGCTTCGGGACCAGATGATTTTTCGTCCCTTTTCTATCAACAGTTCTATGACGTTGTGGGTCATGACTTCTAGCAGGTGGTGGAAGAAGCGAGAGTCAATCTCAAGGTGGAGAAAGAACTAAATTGCACCTTTCTTACTTTAATTCTTAAAGTAGAGAAGCCTTCTTATTTTGGGTATTTTAGGCCTATTTTTGTGTGTAATGTGTTATACAAGGTGATTACCAAAGTTATTATGAACAAATTGAAACCTTTGCTCAAACTAATAATCTCGGAGGAACAAAGTGGCTTGTCTCAGGTAGATCAATTATTGAATAAATTATTATAGCTCATGAAGATATTCACTCTATCAAGAAAGCAAAGGTTGAGCAGATGCTCATCAAACTGGACATCAGGAAATCATATGACATGGTGGACCAGGAGTTTTTGTTTTGTGTCCTTGGAAAGTTTGGATTTTCAACTCATTGGATTAATTGGGTGAAAGCATGCATAGATGGGTCGTGGCTCTCAGTGTTAGTCAATGGAAGCCCGCAAGGCTTTTTCCAAGCTTCTTGTGGTCTGAGATGGGGGGACCTCTTTCTCCTTTTCTCTTTATCATTTTGGTGGAAGTCTTGGGAAGATACATTCAGAAACTAAAAAATGTAGGCAGATGGAAAGGAATTATGGTTGTAGATGGTGTAGATGCAGTCACACATCAACGGTTTGCAGATGACATGCTCATGTTTGGGGATGCCTCTCTAAAGGAAGCTCAACTCATAAAAAGAACCTTCAATATTTTATGTGATGCATCTGGGCAGCGGGTTAGTTAGAAGAAATCAAACATTTTTTTCTTTAACACTAACATAAGAAAGCAAAGAGAAATTGTTAGGATACTGGGTGTCAAATCTAGCTCTCTCCTAGGGATATTTTTGGGGACAGCGTTGTTTGGGGGGCCTAATAGGACACAATTGTGGTAGAGATTATTTGACATTTATGTGAAAAAGTTAGAAGGTTGGAAATGCAAATGGCTCACCTCTACAGGTAGGTTGTTATTGTTGAAATCAGTCTTATCAGCGATGCCAATCCATTCGATGATGTGTTTTAAAGTTCCAGACAAGATTTCCAAAAGTATCAACTAGTTTATGAGGAAATTTTTGTGGAGTGGCAAGGGTGATCAGGATAAAATTCCACTAGTTGCATGGGATAAGGTGTGTCAACCTTGCCTAGTGGGAGGGGCTAGGCTGAGGAAGTGGTGCTTTCTGAATGAAGCAATGGGAGCGAAACTTATATGGCAGATGTATGTAAAGCCCAAACACAAATGGGTTCAGATTTTGAAACACAAATATCTGGATTCATTAGATAATGAGAGGATTTTTACTCTTCGTGAACCTCCTAGAGGATCTATAGTTTGGAATTTTTTACTGTCCTACAGGAAAGTGATAACATAGCACATTACCTGACACCTGGGGAATGGGGAGAAAGCCAATTTTTTGACAAATTCCTGGGATGACAAACCGGCCTTATACTTAGGGAGAATATAGATTTTATTAAATAGACTTTTGAGGGCACTTGGGGCACAAAAGTTAAAGACTACTTATATGTAGAGGGTTCCAATGGAATTGATGTTTGGCAATGGAAAGATATTGATGAGCTGCCATTATCTTCACAGCAAAAGAGGTGTTTCAAAAATATTTTGGAAGAGTACTCCCCAGTTCTTAGTCTAAAGGAAGATGTTATCAAATGGTGTGGTTCAAAATCAGGTGCTTATTCAGTTAAAATTGGCTACAATTATTAAGAATGCAAATCTTCAACCAGATTGGCCTTTTAAATTATGCTAGAGCTCTAAATTTCTTCCAAAGGTGGGATTTTTTACCTAGTTGGTATTGAAGAGGAGGATTATGACGATAGATTGAATGTTGTGTTTGGGATTCAATGGTCCTTTCCAATGTGTTATGTGTAAAGAACATAAGGAATCATTAGACCATTTACTTTTAAATTGTGATTTGGCTCAGGGTGTTTGGAGGTATGTCTTGGGTAAGCTAGGATGGTCAATTCCCCTCCCATATAATATTATTGATCTTCTCAAGAATTGGTTTTTGGAGAAGAGAAAATTTGTTATGTCGAGTGTATGGACGGTCTCACCTTCCATTGTTATCTGGGAGCTATGGAAAGAAAGGAATGGGAGAATCTTTCAAGATAAATGGGAAGGGCTTGACAGAGTGTGTGGTAGGGTGGAGTGAGCTATCTCTGAAGTAGTCTCTTCAGTGACGGTTAATCATAATTATGTGAAATACTCATATAGTTTGGTCGATAGTTACATTGTCGCCAAGTGGCCCCTCATCAAACTTAGACCCGTTCATGGGTTCCCCAAGATTAATCCTTTGTGTGTTTCTCTCGATGAGGAGGTTGTGAAGTGGTCAAAGCCAGAGAAGGGGTGGGTGAAAATAAATTTCAAAAGGTAATCTAGGAACTTCAGGTGCAGGATGTGTGGCATGTGATGATGGAGGGAAGATCCTCTTCACAAGAGCAAGAAGGCTTCAATATGGAACCAATAATGAGGCGGAGGCTCAAGCGGCCTTACTAGCGATTGATTTGGCAGTAAACATGAAGGAAACGAAGGTACATCTGGAGCACGATTCCCAAATTGTGGTCAAGGCCTTGATCAAAGGTGATACCTCTTGTTGGAAGTTGAATAATTTCTTACACATAATTAGTGAAAAGATAAAATCTGTCCAAGATTTGTGTATCTCCCATGTGAAAAGAGGAGGAAATTCCATTGCTAGCGACCTTTCAAATGTAGCGTGTGAGCTTACTATAGGGGAAGTGAGGTGGCGCGATTGTAAAGATGGTATCGTGAGATGGAGTTAAGTTTCCCTACCAAGTTGGTATGCCTACAAATTCAAATTTCATGTCTTTCAGCTGGTCTTTCAAAATTGTAAGGCTGGTGTGTTAATGCGCATTTATTGCAGAATGTCCTCTGAAATGGCGGCGATGATGGAGCGTGCCATCTTTACTTTTAATTTTGGTATTCTCGCGCATTTAATGAGACTGGTTTCTAGTGAAGGAAAGTGGTTTTTTGGCAAACTCCGTCGGATTTTTCTTTGCAGTGTATTTTTCTTGTGTTTTCCTAGAATGGAAGCAAACTTTACCTTGCAATCTTCCAAGCTAATGCCAACTTTTCGGGGTCCCATCCCACTAAAAAAGCTTGAGAAAATGTTTCTTGCAAAAGACCCGTTGTTTTTTAAGGTGGTTCAATTGGTCTTGGGGGAGGATGTGGCAGTTATTAGCCACAAATATAGATGCAGAGCTAACATCTACTCCCTAATCATGGCTTAGGGACTAGAATTGGGCTATTCATGCGCGGAGGTGAGGAAGGTTTTGAAGAAGATTATTCCATAGGAATACATGTTAAATATGGATTCTCTGCTGGAATGGGTCGTGTCGAGTTGGGGCTTCAACCTCTCTGAAGAAATCCTAGAGGAAAATGTTGAAATACGAGCGAGGCATTCCCGAATCCAATTTCTTCACTGTCGAGAGGAAGCTCGAGCTTGTTTCAGGGAGGATGTGAGACGTGGTTGGGAATGTTTGGTGATTTATGTCCAAATAATGGAACTGGAAGATGTAATTCAATAGGCGGGTGTGGAGGAGAGAATGGTGGATGAGATGAGATGCAGGAGGCTGATAACGAGACGACTATCGACGGAATTGGCAAGGCAGGTTGAACTGGGTGGTGTGGTCGATGACATTGGTGGAGTGGCAAAAGGACCAAATTCTTGAGGGGCTGCTGCCAAAGATACAAGGAGGACCAATGGAGATTCAAATGCCTTGGCTGGAGGAGCTCTGAAGAAAGAGAGACGAGGTGTTCTCTAGGCTAGGGTACTTCTGGGTGCCATTTTTTTTGTTTAGATAAAAATTTATTTGCAAAACTAGAATCTTTTGTTTCTGTTATAAACTTTTGAACAGTTTCGGCCAAAATTTTGATTGACATGATGTAATTTATGAATTTCCACTCTTGAAGCTTGGGTGTGGGGTAGTTTTTTAATAGAATACTAATTTTGGAAATCATGGTTTTAGATGGGTGGTTTGGATGGTTTTTGTGGGTGGTTTGGGGAAGTGGTTTGATACTGGAAATTTTTTATGAAGTTGTACTTTTTAGCTTTAAATAATAAAATATAAACATTACCGATAAAAAAAACAATATCAATTAAGATTAGTAAGATTGAAACAAACAAATGAAGGAGCATAGGATCAATGGTCTATTAGGAAGAAACAAATATTAATTTACTAAACATTTACTTAGTGAATCATGTCGTGAGGTTGTGATTAGGGTATTAATAAAGAAACAATTTCATTTAGCGAAAGCAATGATCATCATATTGAAAATAATCATGGAATAAAATTGAGTAAAGGGGAATGATTATGAAATTGATATAATTAGATTAATAATAATTAACGATTTAATGGAAGACTTGAAGGGACAACAACCGGTAAGAAAGAGACACCACCTTATGAAACATAACCATCTCCTTTGTAAGCAAGGATGACTCAACATATCAACTTCAAGGATATATAATGGTTATGCATTTAAGAAGAGGGAATCATAAAAAAGAACTCAGATAAATATAAATTTAGTTTATAATAACTATTGTCAAGCATTATAGGAGATTAGGGAAAAAGATGTTAAGTTCACATCAAAGAAGAAATCAAACTTAAATACTATCATTATCAAAACAACATATTGGTATATCATAGCTTACTTATGATCATATGCTTATTTAAATTTATGATATGTTATGTTTGCATTCTATTAGGAATAATGAGTAAATATATATAACTATAATATAAATTATTATATCTATTTGAGTATCAATGTGTATAAATAAGTATTGTCAATAAGATTTGCATTTGTTAATAATAAGGAGATTCAATTTATACTTAATTGTATTTATGTATACATGCATTCATAATAAGTGAAAGATTATTATATTAATGGTATTGTCTTTAATCATTCACTATTTCCTCCAAGAGGATAGGTTGGTGTGTGTAGGGAGAGGTGGAGTAAAGCTTCACAAGATAGGTAAGCGCAAATGGGGTATGGACAAAGTCCTGAAACCTTGAGGGAGCCGACTTGTAGACTAGTTTCCAAGCATCCTATGACAACAAATCCTCTTCCTCCTTCAAGGTTAGGAAATAATTAAGGATGAGGTCTAAATATATAAATTCTTGATTGTATCATGAATAATTAATTATTCTCTAGTTTCAATAATCTAAATGAAGCCATGAAAAGTGATGATAATGTATGTTTAATTATGGGAATCATGCTTACTCCTAGTAAGGGACATTACATAGCATTAGCCACACTAAATATGTGACTTACATTTTCCCTATAGATTTCTCTTTGCAAGTATTTTATATTTATTTTATGGTTAAATGAACCTTATTTATACAAGACATGGTTCTCCCACTCTACCCACCAACTTAGAAATTCAAAAACACACAACATAAAACATAGACTATCTATTTTCATTCAATTGCTAATTGCAAGCTAAAAACAAAAATAGTTTATTTCCAAATCAATTGCATGGACACATAAAAATATATGATTACATGGCCTTTCAAAGGCCTCCCTCCCTCTACATTATTTTTCTCTCTAATATTCACATTCTCAGTTTTCAAACTTTACAGCTCCTCAAATCTCCCTTTATTGCAGCCCTTCTCTTCCTTTGGGCCAATCCTTACCACATAGCCACACTGCTATCTACCATTTATTAGTCAACTCCTTAAAAAATTTAGGTCTGATATAAATAGTGGGGTCTTTTAATATGAATTCAATAGGTTAGTTGGGTCATCTATTTTATTATACATCACTCATTAATCAACCACTTGCTTGTATCTTTTTTGTTGGAAATTTTAATCATGCCTATATAATTTGATTGCTTTTATTTTTTTCTATTTTTATTAATTTAAAAATAATAACAATAATAATAATAATATGGAGAAAGATAATTACACATACAATTCAAATTTAAATGTGTATTTTTTAGTTTATATTTGTGTAACTTATTCTTTCTAAAAATAGTAGACAGATTGTTTTTTGTGACCATATTTAACAGCCAAAGATGAGCTACCAAAAATTAGATAAAATGAGTCATCAACTAAATAAAAATCGATAAATATTAATTTATGTTATATGTTTTACCCTTAATTTTATGACGTGGACCAACAACTCAAGCCAAGACACTAATTGACAAGGGTATCAATTTAAGCTTAGAGTATGAGAGGGAAACACATGCCATCTCTAACAACTTGTCATTGGGATAAAGACATGCTCAGACCTATGAGACCAGGTGGAGTCGATATCTGGTACCTACAATCCCACATCCACCACTAAATGTAATATAACATATATACAACACATATACATCATAAATGGGCAAGTGATAGAGAATCACAATGTCATATCATGCTAACATTGAGTGGTATGACATCGTCTCTAATCACGAAGACACTAGAAGACAATCACAAATATTGTAGCATAAACTCAGTCATCATAATCATAGAGTAGGGTTAGCGTAATCATAATATCATCAAAATCCCATAAGCAATATGATCCATCATGAGTAATGATCAAATATAGATCCATCATCATATCCAATACAATCATGAAATAGGGTTATTATATAAAATGATACCATCAAATCATCACAAAGTAGACTAAGGTAGATCAATATATTCCTTTGATGTACAAAAAGACAAGATGAATCAGGGAGGGGCACTACATTAAGGGGTGTATGCACTATTTTTTCTTTTTTTGTGAGCAGACAACTAGGGGCCTCTAGGATTGGAAGGATGACCCTATCACCCTCTCCTCAGAAAGCTACAAGTAGCTTATGCTAAGCCGAGGATTTATATCACCCCACGAGAGCCTTATGGTGAGTATCATGGGGGGAATACCAGCTATCCCCTTGCACTGAAGTTATCACGATGTTCGGTCAAAAAAGGATGGGACACTAATCTAAAGGTGTCTAGTCATGTTTCGGGGCATCTGGTGGCTATACATGCGACATTTTGCTCATGTTAAATGAGGACTCCCAGTCAGCAGAGGTTACGCTCTACGGGTTTTATCACACCAAATGGCACTAGAGAAGACAGATGTCAGTATAACACATCGACACCAAGTGATAAGGGACTTTCATCCAAAACCACAATCTTTTGTATAGCGGATCAAAACAAAATACCACTTGGGTCGTTCCCTCTCACAAGATGGGAGGCGAACCCTCTAAAGATAATAACAATTTCTCTTACACTCAAGTTCCAATGGAAAGTGAGGGGAGAGGATACTTTTGTTATCACCTTGGGTTCTAAACTAAATATAATGTGCCAAAGGCATAAGACACAACAAGCAAGTTAATTCCCCTCAACAAACAAAGAAAATGTCAATGAAATTGTGTGAGCCTAATTAGACTAGGAATTTGAAACACAAATACACGTGCATTATTTTAAATTAAAACAAAATTATTTTTAATTAAAACAAGATTATTTTTAATCCAACCATTTCCAATTTATTAATAAAAATAACATCATTTATAATTAATTAAGATATAATTATTATATAAATTATTAATTTAATTAAATTAAAATTATTTAAAATAATTTTCATAAAATTATTACATTAAAAATATTTAACTAAGTATCAAATAAACATAATTTTTGGTATGTAATACATATAAAATTAATTAGAAATTAAATAAAAATACATACGTGCATAATATCTTCGCACTCTTTGTTCTTGATATCTTTGTTTCGTGTCGACTGAATACTTCTTTGAAGTCTTATTTTGCCTTCTCTTCTTGTTCCCCATGATTTTAAAATAGCCTTCAAATATCTTCAAATTTTTGCCCTTAAAATAACTTTGAAATGTCTTCTTTTATCAAAAAATGTGAATCACTTTGATCATTTGTGCTTGAAAAAATAGAAAAAAACATTTCTATTTATATGAGATTGTAAATTATTAAAAAAAAAAAATTGTGTCGGCCTGGGTTCGAGCAAACATCAGCCATTACAAAAGGCCATGTTCGCTTGAACCCGTTAGGTATGTGAATGTTTGTGTCATTGGGTGTTTGAGCAAATAGGGGTTTGAACGAACCTTGTAGGGTTCGAGTGAACGCCCTTTGTGCGAACCCCTGTTCGCACGAACCGCCTTCCTAGACATCTCTCCCCAAATTCTGAGAAATTTTGGCCTTGAAACCTCTAGTTCAAGGCTCAAATGAAAGAATCTTGACAACCCAAAAATATAGAATGGTAATGCTCAGAGCAAGATTTCTAACAACTATAATTTTATTACATTATGAATTTGTTATGATCTTGTTTTTAAATTTTACAAAATATTGGTTTTTCAATGAACATGAACTTATCTGTTCAACGCATTGGAAAAAATAGGAAAATAATTCAAAAAAATTATAAAAAATATCTAAGCCCTCCATATTGATGTCTTCTTTCTAATAAAAAAAAAAAAGAATTTCGATATATATAGATCAAGTTATGTGTTCAAATGTACACCTATGTCTAAACTATAACTAGTTGAACTTCAAGACTTAATAAAATGAAAAATATTCAACATATCACTATCAAACCAACTTCACACCCTGGATATTGTTGTTACAAACCAAAATTAAAATTGAATTTCAATATATATAGATCAAGTTATGTGTTCAAACGTACACCTATGTCTAAACTATAGCTAGTTGAACTTCAAGACTTAATAAAAAGAAAAATATTCAACATATCACTATCAAACCAACTTCACCCCCTAGATATTGATGTTATAAACCAAAATTTGAAAGACTTGATTTTTTATCATTTATAAAAAAAAATTATGCGTTTTGGGAGGCATGTCACTCTTAAAAAATATTGTTTGCTATTAAAAACTACTTTTCGAGGGAGATGGAAAAAAAAAATTAAATTGAAAAAAATATATTTAGAATCTAAAGACAAAATGCTACAAATCACTAATTTACATCATCTTCAAATTCTTAATAGTTTAAAAGTTATAGTTGTCGGAAGGTGAAGATTATTTTAAAAATGTTCAACTCAGTGTCAAAGTTGGCAAAAACATGGGAACCATTATTGTGAGTTCACCCCACTAATTCCACTCATTGGAACGTGAGGCGAGAAATAATAGTGAATACCTAAATACAGAAAGTTAAAATTCTTTTTTGTGCCAGCCCAATTGATAAATCAGAGAGAGACTGGTGTAGTTTACTATGTCAGTTGTTTTTTTCCCATGAATCAAAAGAGAGATTAATCTTGAAAAAGACAACATAATTTGCATGCACTGAAGTATCAACAATGTAGAATAGGCTCTGAAAAAGCTTTAGACGCATATACAGTAACATAAACCCCATTACAAGAATAGGCTTCTTACAAGAAATGCAAGTTTATTTTAGTCTTTTCAAGAATAGGCTCTATCTTTACAAGAAACGTAAGATTTAATGAAAGGAAAATATTTTATTGAAATGGTGGCTAAAATCAATACAGATCAAATGAATATCCATTTTATAGCTTTTTGAGAGTAGATAATTCATAAAAGATGCACATCCCATTGTAGAATCTCCCTTCTGATTTAGACCTCTCATTTAAGCGACCCTAATAATTATTATCTTGTATTCTCGTTTAAGCGAAACACATCACATTGTAGAGATGGTAGTAAACAACAGTCCAGTGGGGATCACAAGTGAAAGTAATTATGTATAGAAGGAGGAGGCGATTTCCATCTCCTCTAACAAATAGTGACTTAAGAAGATGGCAAGCGTACAAATATTGAACATATAGATGCTTATTCTGCAAGAGATCCATGGAGATGGCCGCACCACCATATATTCCAATGAAATAAACATCCCTAGGAACTACATTAAAGTTCATCAGCCCACTAGAAAGTCTACCATAGAAGGGAACAACTTATGTCTCCACTAATTAAACAACACTAAATTTCTCATTAGATAAATCAAGAAAAAATGGATTGCTAGGTGTGAGCACAAAGAGTGTCCAATGATGTTGAGGAAATACTATCATGAGATGCACGAAGGATATTGTCGTCACTGGTTATAACATTGTAATTAATCAAAAGAGGTGGAGCACAATCATTTGAGTCATTAACACTAGATATATTCAAACAATCGAAGGATGTATCAAGAGATAAATCATTATCAAATTGTATGAAAGAAATGTCCTCATCATAAATCAAATTGGCAAAGGTAGTTAGATTGTTTATAATGGAGAACAATACGTCCATGACTAAGATCTAGCAACACAAAGCGTATATTGTAAGGTTTGGCTATGGAGATAGCCACCTAAGATCTAGACATCTAATGGAAAGCACTACAACATGAGAAGATCAACATGACAAGAATAAATTGTATTCTCATCAAGAATGCAATAGAATGGAACTGTGGGATTGAGATTACAAAGGAGACCCCTTGGTTATGTAGGCCAAGGTGAGACATGGGATAACATAAGATTATTCATGATATGATATACATAAAGTGATAAATTATTACCCACATAAGGTGGAAAATGTTAGAGAATATTTAGCTATTAGTTATTTTTTTACAACTAGTTATGCTTTTTTGTTTAAGTTCACTTAAGAGTGCTTATTTTAGTTGTGCACCTAGTTTAGCTTTTATGCATCTAGTTGAGCTAAAGTTGAGCTTTATTTAGCTTCTCATGCTTGCACTTTACTTCTCCTAAATTTAGCTATATACTTTCTTTATAAACACCTCATTGCACAATTATAATATAGCATTTATTTGTGCATCTCTCATTTGTGGAAGGTGTTCTTATTTGTCATTTGATCTTTTAGGCTTGTGTTGCAAAATTCAACATTGTATTAGAGCTTTGAAACTTCAACAGAAAAGTGATAACTTGATAAGTCCACTAAAGGTGGAAATGTCCTATGTGATCCTTAAGAAAACTTAAGTAACATGCGTGATGAGGACCTAGGAGAAGAGCATACTAGGTATAATACTTAATCACACCAAAAACCCCCCTTTAGTGAGACTTAAGGAGAATGCCAAATGCAAGATGGGTCCCGGCTACAAGGCCATGTTAAGTAGCCAAATATAAATGCAAAGCAATCTCTCATAAACAGAGAAAGGGAGAAAACCCAGTGGGAAAAATTCATTCATCTTCAAAAGAGATGAAAATACAAAAGAATATCAAAGAAGAATAAGAAGGAAAAAACCCTATGTGAGGAAAACTTCCCCCCATAAGAGAGAAGAAGAGAGACCATGTATCCCCCCCCCCCATTATAGGATGTGCACCAATTGTAGATGCTTGAAATTGGATGTAGAAGTTGGTCCATGATTGTCAAACAACGTTACTCGACAATCGTTACTCCCTTTAGGAAGAAACGTAACCAAAGGTGTATGAATGAAGTCTTCCCATTCCTAAAAGGAATATGTAGGAAGAAAAAATAATATGTATAAAGTTTTCAAAAGTTTTTCAAGTGTTCTCATGTCGATGTTGACAGTTTCCCCTTCCAAATTAGATGTAATAGGCCACATTGTTGATAAAAGACAAGATTTCCAAGATCTAGTGAAGATAAATGTAGAACAATATATAAAGACTCAAGTATCCCCTCTAAAGATAAATATATGGGTAAGTAAACCAAGATGGGGTACCAAAAATGGATCTTAAGATGCCACTTTTTTTCTTCTAAAATCAACAAAATTTGAATTTCAACAAGAAAATGAAGATAGTTACACTTAAAATTTGAAGATGCAACAAGAACAAGAGTTGTAGTACTCTAAATGAACTTTCTAAATTACAAACTTGTTTTGAAAATGGTGGAGATTAAGAGTTTCAAAAAGGAGGGGCACACAAGGTGGTCATATTTTTTCAATAGAAATATAACATAACATCTATAATGCTCCCCCCTAAAATGACAACTTTTTTTAAGAATGTCTAAAATCGCTCTAGTGAGAAATTATCTAACACCATATAGTTTGTGCCAAATTTTTTGACTAATGCTTTAACAATATATGATTTTTTACTAATTTTCAAAGTGGACACATCTTGAAAAACAAAAATTTGCACGTACTCCCCCCTAATTTTTTTGAAAAATAATCATTTTTTCAATATGTATAGAATGGAGTCTAATTTCTAAAAATATAATTTGTTTCAAAATTCTATGAGCCAACAAAAATCCATGCCCAAAATAGCATATGTTGGTTTTTGACAAAAAACAAACACACGAACAAAAGAAATCAAAGATAAAAACCTTCAAATAATAAAAATGTGAAAAAATATTATATGGATTGATAGCTACTTAGAGAGAGCTTAGCGATATCATAATGTTTATTTTTCTTTGCATTGAAACATAGAACATGTTGGTTTTTCACAAAAAATAAACACACTAAGAAAAAAAATAGAGATGAAAACTTTAAGATAATCAAAATTGTATGGTTGTATAGCTAAGAGAGAACTTAATGTTACCGTGGTGTTTATTTTTGTTTGCATTGAAACACATGCAAACCTGATGGAGAACACGACAAAAAATGTGAGAAATTTTTTCATCATTACAACATGACTCAAGCTTGAAATGGTCATCCAAGCCTTCGAGTTGGATGCCCAAGGCAAATCCAAGCCAAAGCCTTGGTGCTTCCTAATGCAAACTAGTTGGCGAGAACCAAATTGAAAAAAACATTTTTTATATTTGGTGAATGTCAAATTTGGTGCTCACCAAATGTATTGCATTAAAAAATTCCCATCCCACTCTCTCTCACTCTCTCTCTTCCTCTCTTTGACAGTGCAATATGTACATAAAATATAACATTTAAGCATAAGTCACATTTTAATATATATTTTTTTATTATATACTTTAAGTTATATTTTATGTAAATATTGGCAAGATGTTTGAGAGTGGTTTCAAATATCTAGGAGTTATTATGTAGATTCTAAATTTTATAAGATCATATAAATTTTTAGACTTAGGAAAATTTTAGTAATCAACATGCTCCTATTAGCATTATCTTTCTCTCTATCTCACTCTATCTCCCTAAAACTTTATACATGTCTATCTCCCTCTCTTATCCCTCTCACTTCTCTCTCCTCTCTAGATCTCTCTCACCCTCTATCTTGTCTTCCCTCCTTATCCCTAACTATATCTCTACCTTCGTTCCTCTCTCTTTTTCTCTCTTATTATTTCTCTCCCCTCTCTCTCCATTCTCTCAATCACTACCTATCCCTCCCACCCTCTCTCTCCCCATCTTTCGGTCTCTCCCTCCATCTCTCTTTACCTCACTACCTTTCTTCCTATCTCATTACCCACTTATCTCTCTCATCTCTATCTATACCCCTAGGTCTCTTACCCCTCTCTTCCCAGGCTCTAGGTCTCTCCCCTCTATATCTCTCCCCTGTCCAGTTCTTTCCCTTCTCCACATCTCTCCCTACCTCCTTACCCCTCTTTCTCTCTTTGTGAACTTCTAGATCTCTTCCTATCCCCTCTCCAGGTCTCTTAATATCTCCTTGTCTATCTCTCCCTACCTTCCTCGTTAGCCCTCTCTTTCTCTTTATTCTTATTTCTCTCATTTTCTCTCTCCCTCCACTCTCTTGATCATTGGCTCTCCCTCCCTTTTATAGAGTTTAGGGTTTAGGGTGTAGGATATATGGTTGAGGGTTGAGGGTTTAGCGTATAATATTGATAGTACATGGTTTAGGGTACATAGGGATAAGGGTATTATGCATATTGATACTTCCCTCTATCTCTCCCTCTCCCTCTCTCTTCTCTCTCACATCTCTCTCCCCTTTATATGAAGAGACATAGAGATGGGGAGGGAGAGTTAGTGATTAAGAGAATGGAGAAAGAGAGGAGAGAAATAACGAGGGGGAGAGAGAGAAAGGGAGGGATAGAGATGGGTGTAAGAAATAAATGTAAGTTATAGAGGAAGAGACCTAGAGAGGGGGCCCATAGAGAGATGGGTCTAGAGTTTTGCGGAGATAAACAAAGTGAGAGAGTTATGACAAAAGCATGTTGATTACTAAAATTGACTAAGTCTAATAATGTATATGATCTTCTAAAACCTAGAATCTACATTATAACTCTTAGAGATTTAAAACCACTTTCAAACATCTTGTCAATATATACATAAAATATAACTCAATGTATGCATTGAGAGAGAGAGAGAGAGAGAGAGAGAGAATTAGCAGATAGGCAAATCATTTGGCGAGTGCTCTATTTGGTACTTGCCCTACTTGGTGCTTTCCAAATAGGTTTCACGTGACCAAACCTTAGAGTTGGCATGCCAAATATGGCAAGTGCCCTATTTGGTGCTTGTCAAATGCCTTGATGCAGGCAAAAAAGAAAGTGTCATGTTTTTGGTCCCCCATCTTGCTGGACATACCCCAACCTCCTCCAAATGTTGTTCCAAAGTATCCACACTCATGTCAAACTATGAAGAATGATCATGCAAAGAAAGAAGAAGAGGGTCAAAGTGTTCCCTCACAAAAACTAGAGAAGGATCATCTCCATATAAGAGAAGATGAATATCATCAATGGTGTCTACCAAATTTGTAAATAGGATTCCATAGACAAACTTGCAATTTCTATGAAGTAGTCATCCCAAGGCACTATATTTGGAAGATAATGCATATCCTATTGCATTGAATCAGAAGAAGTCAAAATTGTAGCAATGAAAGCATCATTAGAAGCAACAATAGATGTAATCTCAATAGGAGGATATGGAATGCAAGGCTCAAGAATTGGATCATATGTGAGAATACCCAAGTTCAAGTAACCAAAGTTCTCCTTAATATTTGAATCTACACTAGAAGTGTGATCATCATCTAAAAGCTCAAAGTCATCAATAAGAACAAAGTCTGAAAAGGAGTATGACCAAGATGCATGATCCACCACCCTAGTAGAAATGATCACTGAACACTCTCCATGTCTTTGATGATAACTGAATCGGGAGTGAACTCCATAGTCTTCCTTATTGCACCACAAGTGATTTGATAGATGTAAAGGAGATTTTTGTCAAGTGAGGTATACAAAAAACATTATTGAAAGTGTCATCCCTAATATCAATAGATCCCTTCCCAGTTACATTCCTATACATGCGATTACCCATGAAGATAGGTGGCATGTTGCAAGGCTCAAATGAAGAAAACATTGATTGTGAAGATGCCATATGATGAGAAACTCCTAAATCTAGAAGCTATCTCCCTAAATCATGACCTATAGTAGCACAAAGAGCTTGTCCTTTGTTCATAATTGTCTCAAAAGTGTGACTATTTTCCTTATCAAATTCTATTTATATGGAAGAAGTTGAAGTACACATGCTAGAGGAAAACCGACTCTATTCTTCTCAAGAAGATGCTTCAGTTCATCAATATCCTTCTTATAAAAATAGTGTTATTCATGTGCCATCTTCTTGCAATATGCACAAGTAGACTTCTACTTCTTAGACAATTCCCCCTTAGGAGAGGAATTTATAGATGTGGATTGTGTTTTCTTCTTAGGTTTGCTCTTAGATTGCTTATATTTCTTATCCGATCCTCTCATGAGTAGCCTTTAAAGCATGTGACTTGGATGACTTGAGAATACCTATTGTGATTATTTTTTCCTTTTCAAGCATCAACATATCTATAAATAAATCAAATGATGGTGTAGTATGCACTCCCCATATTCAACCAATGAGTTTGAAAACTAGAAACAAAAGTTGCATACTTTAAAGGAAGCTTGTCCAACAAATTAAAGACCAATTGTGCATCCTTCTTATCAATAATTTTTGAGTTGTGCTCTTAATTCATTTGCCTTAATTGCATAGTCTTGAATTGTATCAGAATTCTTAAGCTCAAGGATAGTGAGGTCATTATTAAGTTTGTATCCTTATCAACTTTGTCATACAATTGAACATGTTTATCCCAAGCTTCCTTAACCGGTCAACACTTATCAAGATGAAAGATAAGATCAATTGATACACATTTTCTTAATATTCCAGGAACCATAGTATTTTTGACGAGCCAATCCATTTTTAGACTATGATCTAATGTTTCTTGATGGTTCCATTTGTTCGATATTCCATCATTTACTCCACGTACATAGTTTGTTTTTATTTGTTTATGTCTTCTTGTAAACATATGGTGTTTGTTAGAACAACTTAGGATTTTAGTTATTATTTGTTAGACTCGTAACTGCTATTTTAGAGCACGCGGTTGCCTATATTTATCCTATATATTTGTAAACTCTTTGAGAGAATGTATGCAGAATAATATTATTGATTATATTCTCTGATATGGCATCAGAGTTGGCGATAAAGGGGGTGTGAGAGAAAAGTGTCGAGCCTTCATTCTACTGATAAAGATTCGACGATGTGAATCAACGATCCACATTGGAGTATTGTTCTTGGTCTGTAGCAGTTCTTAGCCTGTCTTATTATTGTGTTCGACACTAGAACTATCATTTCTTTCACCACTATCATTTTTGTTGCTACTATCACTTGGTCTGTGTGGGGTTCATTCATTGTCTTCACAATAGTTTTGAAGGTGACTCATCCTCTCCCCGACTTATGAAAGATCTGTTGTCTTGATTGCTGAATCTGGTGTTTGACCTTTTTTCCTATTCATTGGCCTGCATTGGCTATGCGCATTGGTCGGGTTTGGAGCTGTGGCATTCGATCTAGTTGCAAATAGTCGAATGATTTGGCTTGTATATACTTGACATCTTTTGTGCAGGGATACCTTTCTGTTTTGATCTTGCCAGCTTGCTCCCAAGCACTTAGGCTCCTCTGACTGGTGTTTTGGAAGAGCAAGTTTGTAACTAGATGCGACTTTGGTGTCCTTGTCTCTACATTACCCACTAGAACACCAGAAATATCACGGGGGGCATCTCATATTTGGTGAAGGTAAGAGATCGGGCCCGTGTTGGTGCATTCAACTCTTTACGCAGTCTTCATATTTGGTCATTATCCCATTTGTGCTAAGCGGCCAGATTGGCAGCCTCTTACTGTAAGTTTTTGGGGTGACCTTTTTAGCATAAATTTAACAACATAAACATGAAGATTATCATGCAGAAGAAATAAGTAATATCTTCTCTCAAGTCTCTGGATTAGGTGTTGACATATGAGTCAGATTCTCATAGAGAGTCTGTATAATTTGAAATTTTGAAGGGATTTCTTTTTGCATTTGGCCTTATTAATAACAGTAATTTTTTCTAAACATTATTCATTTTTTAAAAACTGCATTTTTAAGCCTATGATAGCACCAACACCTGATCCATAGAAACACAATATTATGCTCACAAAATGGCAAGTAGTTCTTTGAAATTTCTTCTTCCATATTCACAATTGCTACACGGAAATAATTATTCCACTTGGAAAACCAAACTTAAAACTCAACTCGAGTTTGAGGAAGTTTGGGATGTGGTCAATGGTACCACAACACGTCATAAAACAGACGTTGATGAGCAGAAGAAATTTGATCAAGCCGACAAAAAGGCAAAATTGATCATTCTATTTAATGTGTCTGATGATGTTCAGCCCTTCATCCACGCCTCATCCATAGCCAAAGATGCATGGGATAAATTCAAGACAGTGTATGAGGCAAAGAATCAGAATCAGATCCCGAATTTGTAGAGTCAACTACATAGCCTAAAGATGAAGAATGGAGAACAATTAGAATCCTTTCTCAAAAGGATTGCCAAGTTGAGAGCCTCCCTACAAGCATTGGAAGAAATAGTTGATGATGATATCTTGGTGCCTATTGTTCTAGGGCCCTACCATCTAGATACAAGGTGTTTGTGACAACTTTGAATGTCACAGAAATGACACCCACCTTTGAGAAGCTATTGAATTTGCTTTAGAAAGAAGAGCCTATCAATCATGATCATAGTGAGGAGGATCGTGCTATGACATCATGTCATAAAGGTAAGAAGCCTATGCAGCAGTTCAATACACCTCCCAAATCTGGTAATTCATCCAGACCTCAGAAGAAATGTCCAATCTGTGATAGAGTTGAACATGATGTGAAGAATTGTTGGTACAACTCCTTCAACAAAGGATCTTCCAACAAAACACATCCAAAGAAGCCCTTTCAAAGTGGCAAACAACAATGGGAGAAGAGGAACAAATAGAAGCAACCAAGCAATGTTGTTGAAGCAGATGATTCTCCAAATGAGGAATATGTGTTGTTA
This sequence comes from Cryptomeria japonica, assembly GCF_030272615.1. Lineage (NCBI taxonomy): Eukaryota > Viridiplantae > Streptophyta > Pinopsida > Cupressales > Cupressaceae > Cryptomeria > Cryptomeria japonica. The sequence goes on along the minus strand of NC_081415.1, from coordinate 28,865,823 downwards.
GCCCACACTTTAGAAAATGGTCCATAATCTACCTCCATCTGGTATGTGGACACGGGTGCTACAAAGCACATGACTGGACAGAGTGAGTGGTTTTTGACATTGAGACATCATCATGGTACAATAACTCTTAGATATGATACCACCCATGAAATCAAAGGTATTGGTGACATATCTTTATAGTTTGACATACATAAGTGCAATATTACTAATGTTTTGTATGTGTCAGGGCTTACCAAAAATCTTCTCTCTGTTACTCAATTTCTTGATCATAATCTTAGGATTGAATTTGATTCAAGTAAATATAAAAAGGTGTGTCTTGTCAAAGATAAGTCTAAAAATGAAAAGATTGTTTCTAGTGCTACTAAGGTTGGTAGAATGTTTAGGCTTGATACAGTAGCAAATCATCAAGCCTTAGTGACTAAGGAAAATGATTTTTCAATGCTTTGGCATCGTAGATTTGGTCACTTGAGCACTAGTTACTTGCTCAAACTTTGTAAAAATAACATGGTCAAACGACTTCCATTCCTTGAAAAATCTAATGCAATTTGTTCTAGTTGTATTGTTGGAAAACAACATAGAGCACCCTTCTATCCTAGTGAGCATCACGTAAGCCAACTTTTGTAGCTGGTGCATACTGATTTGTGCAGTCCCATGCCACCTAGTCATAATGGATACAAGTACTTTTATCTTTTTGTTGATGATCATACAAGGAAAATGTGGGTATTTTGTTTGCATCATAAAGATGAAGCTCTTTCCTATTTCAAAGAGTTTCATACTTAGGTGGAGAAAGATACGAATCACCATATTCGTGCCCTCTACTCGGATCGAGGGGGGTAATACACCAGCACCAAATTCTCCACATATCTGAAGGAAAACGTCATTCAACATCAACTAAATGCAACATACACACCCCAACAAAATGGTGTTATAGAATGAAGAAATCACATCATCGTGGAGATGGTTTGTAGTATGTTGAAAGATTTGCAACTAGAGTGTACATATTGGGCTGAAGTTGTACATACTGCAGTTTATCATCTGAATCATGCTCCAACGAAAGCCCTTGACGGCATTACTCCAAAAGAAGCATGGACAGGTGTGAATCCTTCTATCTCACATCTTCATGTTTTTGGATACACTACCTATATGCACATTCCTAAACAAAGAGAAAGAAGCTTGATGAAAAATCCATGAAATGTATACTTCTTGGCTATAGTAGTGAGTCTAAGGCGTATCGCCTTATGGATCCTAATACAAAGAAGATATATATTAGTAAGGATGTAATCTTTAATGAGAAGAATGAGGTAAGTTCTCCTCCAACATCTTCACCTACTAAAGATAGTGCTCCTATATTCAATATGGATGGTAAAAATAATGGGAATGTTGATAGTCAATCACTACCCACCAATGTCACAAAACCATTGCCAAAATGGTATACTAGTACCATTCGAGATGCAAATCTAGATGGAGTTCTACAAACTTCAACTTTAGGTCCGAGGACTCGCAGCATGGCTCGAATGAGGTAAATTTTTCACTAATGACTTCAGTTCTTGAAACTTTTGAGCCATCTATTGTTCAAGAGGCACTTCAAAGCCTTGGAAAGAGGCTATGGATGTAAATTGATATGTTGTTGAATCTCCTTGAATCTCCTTGCATCTCCTTCACCATGGAAGTTGAATCTAATAACCAACTTCCTTTCTTAGATGTGTTGCTTATTAGGAAATCTAATGGCTCTTTGGGTCGTCGTGTGTTTCGCAAAACCACCCACACTGACCTTTACCTTCACTCCTTATCGCATCACCACCCTTGCCAAAAATTTGGGGTTCTCAAAACCCTGGCCATGAGAGCCTGTAGTATTTGCAATGGTGACCACTTAGACTAGGAACTAGACCATCTTCGTCGCATCTTTACATTGCATGGCTATTCCAACAAATATATCTCCAGAACCCTTAACCAAGCCAAATCTTGCTTCCTCTCGCATTCTATCCACAATCCTCCCTCGAACCTCCCTCGTGTCTCCCTTCCTTATGTTGAAGGCATTTCCCATCAAATTTCTAAAATCCTTTCGAGGAAAGGTTTTCGTTATGCCTTCAAGCCTTTCTTGATGGTCAAGAACCGCATCCCCCCTCTCAAATACCCAAGGGACATTCTCTTGGACTCGAGTGTCTATGAGGTGACATGTTCATGTAGTGCACCATATATAGCTAAAATGGGTCATTCCTTTGGCACTAGAATCAAAGAACATAGTGGCGATATCAAACATGAACATGTTCTTAAATAAGCTCTTGCAAAGCAGTCTAGATCTACCAAGCATCATATTTGTCTAGAAAGCACAAACGTCTTGTTTACAGAAGATAATTTCTTCAAGATGAAACTTAAGGAGGCCATAGAAATCAACAACCACCCCCATAAATTAAATCGTGATGAAGGGTGGAATTTAAGCAATTATTGGCAATCATTGCTTTCCAGCATAAAAAATCTTCATCATCCCCATCCTTGACTTTTTCCTTGTTCGCTTCCCTCCTTCCCTTTTTTCCTCATCTCTTCTCTCTCCCTTGTGTCCTCTCTTCTTGTGGTTCCCTTGCCCCTAAGGCTCATGGCTTTGCCCCCCTCCCCCTTTGCGGCCCTAATCTTCCTTCTCTAGGTTGGTTGCCTTAGCCTCCCCTTTCTTTCTTTCTTCCGTCCTTGGGCTTCGTTCCTTTTCTATCAACCTTGTTCCTTTTGCCTTGAGGTGGTTCCCCTTCCTTGGCTTATTCTTTCCTTTGTTCCTTCCCTAGGAACTTTGGCCATGTGCCTTACTTTGGTTTTTTTCCTTTTTTCTTTTTGTCCTTTTCTTGCTTCTAATTTTTTGTTGCTCTTTGCTTACTTACTTTCACACACACACACACACACACACACACACACACACACACATATATATACTTTTCATATATATATATATATATATATATATATGCTTCTAATTTTTTGTTGCTCTTTGCTTACTTACTTTCACACACACACACACACACACACACACACATATATACTTTTCATATATATATACGTGTGTGTGTGTGAAAGTAAGTAAGCAAAGAGCAACAAAAAATTAGAAGCATATATATATATATGTTCACACACACACACACACACACACACACACACACATATACTCACCTTTGCGCACACGCATGCATGTGCACGCGATAGCACACACACACACACACATTCTTTCATATATATATATATATATATATATATATATATATATACCTAAAATTGTCTTGTCTAATTGAATAAATACTTTTATTTATTTAATTGTTTTAAGCCTAATTCTTCTATTAATTAAATGAATCTTTATTTATTTAATTAATTCATTTATCCTCTTCTAGCCTTATTTCTCATTTATATTAATACTTTTATTTATTTAAATTATCCTTTTCCTAAATTAAATAAATATCTTATTTATTTAATTGATCCCACTTCTTCTATTAATTAAATGAATCTTTAATTATTTAATTAATTCGTTAGCCTTTTCTACCCATGGCACATGTCATTCATCTCTTAATTCCTACACTACCTACCCTCTCATTATTTTCTTATTTTCTCTACCTACCCTTTAATCCTAGCCGACCATTTATCTTTTACACCTCTCAATCTTATCACTCCATTTCCTATTGTGTCTTCTATATAACGAGATGCTTCCTTCATTATCAACCCTAAGCAGTTGAATCAAGTCTTCTAGCATTCAAACTTTCATATGCGATCAAGCCTACTTGCAACTATATTTATGTTCTTTGTTGAGCTCTTGTGCATATAAAAAATCTGAGAGCAAATATATCAAGCAAGATCAATGGAGATAGGAAGAATGGAGATCCAAACCCTATTGGACATGTGATGGTATAATCTTTGTGATTTCACTTGATTTGCATTGTCTTAGGTAATCTTCATATGTTATGGTGGATCTTTGTTCATTGTTAGGCTAGGGTTTTGTGGTTGAATTCATTTAGCCTTTCAATATTGTTGTTTATCCACTTTCACCATAAATATTTTGGCACGCTCGATGGGACTCTTGTCCCTTTTGCATTTAACATCTTTTGTTGTAGATTTTGTGTTTTTGAAGTTGTAAATCTGACATTTCTGACAACATTTCAACATTTTCGCGTTTGTGCATTTTGGGATCACGTTTTTTATTTTCTATCGCATCTGTGACATCTGGAATCGCGTTTGCGTCTTCGACATTATTTCACTTTTTTTTGCAGATTGCAGGATCGCATCTGTGTTCCTGAATTGCGTCTGTGAACCTCTGAACCGTGTCTGTGTTCCGGCAGTATTTTCATTTTCCAGATTGTAGGCTTTCATTATAGGCACGTCTGTGGGCAATTTAATCATGTTTGTGAGATCTAATCGTGTTTGTGATCATTTTAATCATGTCTATATGTCTTGCAGGATTTTCTGTTTCGCATTTTTTTGCAGAAATGCATCTGTGAGGTGTTGAAACACGTCTATGTTGCAGAATCGCGTCCGTGTAGGGTAAAATCACGTTTGTATTTTCAAAAAAAAAAAAAAAATCCTCATTTAGGGTTTTGATTTTCGCCAGTTTGTCTTACATTTAATTTTTCAGATCTGGTTTATTTTGAGCTAACATCTTCAGATCTAGCTAACGAAATTGGTGCAGCTTGTCTTGAAAGAAAAATCGTTTTGTCGAAGACCCCTATTTCACAAAGTCTTTTGGATCGAAAATTTACCTAACTTGTGTGCTTGCAAGAAGGGGTGATCATTTGAAACAATCCAAACTACTAACAAATCTTTGTTGCAGGACCTTGACAAGGATTTTTCTTTTGATCTTTATTGTGTGCCTTATTTTCATAGATTATCAAACACTTCAATTGGTGCACTAAAATTGAACCAGTGTCTTTTGTGTCTTGAGCAATAGGCTCTTTTTGTTTAATCTTTAGAGGGCCTGTCTCCCCGTGTGGTCATTAGGAGTACTAGTGAGGAGAGAACGACCCAAGTGGTAGCGAGAAAAATCCATCCTCTTCTAAACCACTATAAATAATTGTATTCATGGTGAAAACTATGGATAACGTGTGTTGATTAGTTCATACCGACACTATGTCTCCCCATAAACCCGTTTGATCAAATTTATTTGATCAATTGTAGGGCGTAACCCCTACCGGCTGGGAGCCTTCTGTATTTACAGAGCTGAAAGTGTCGCATGTATGGCCACATGAGCGGATGCCCTTACTAGCACCTTTTTGATTTAGAAGCCAAAATCCTTCTATTTATTGGGGTAGGAGGTCGGACCTCTGGAGCGGCCCACACACATACGATTCTTAGTAGAGATACAAAGTTTGCCACGGGGATTTTTCATGGGGACTGATGCTTGGCTGCCCCAAGAAGTGAGTGCCGAGGGTGGAGCCAGTGGGGTCAAGCATCTAAGTATCCACTCTAAATAGCGTAGCCTCATGTGGGATCAACAACTATTGTCCTAGCCAACCATAAGAATTGTGCTTGTCTTATTTTGAACAAATCAAACATTCAAAGACCAAACATCAAAACATTGTGTCTTTTGTGTCTTCAAGTGTATGCAAAACAATTTTACATCAAACAACACACTTTTCTTTGAGTCATTTTGAGTCAAACATTGAGTCCTCATCAATGTTGTGTCCTCTTGTCACGGAAAACAGTCAAAAATTCAGATTTAGTCACAACAATAAACTTTACAAATTGGAAAAATTGCACTTAGTTTTCAGAAACACGTCTGTGCAATCTAATCACATTTGTGAAGGGCAGAAACGCGTCTGTGTTCTCTTGAGCAACATTAAATTTACAAAATCTCAGAAACATGTATGTGTCTGACAGAACCACGTCTGTGTCATTTAAGCGCTTCTGTGAAGTATACAGGCATGTCTATGTTCAGAATTGAAAAAAGATTTTACAGTCTAGCAAACAAAAAATAGTCAGTTTTAGACTTATTGAGCTTTCTAGGTTATCTGTCTGGGTTTTCATCTAGCATTCAACCTATTTCTGGGTCTCACAAAGTCTATCATTGCTTTGCATCTTGCATTACATTCACATTTGTCTAAACTTGAGTCAAAAGGTCACTTGCTTGTCCTCATCATACTTTGTCAACACACTACATACAACAACATATTGCTAAGTGGTCCCTCATCAAGGTCTTTCACCTTTAGGTCTCATTTGGTCTTACTTAAAGTCAAGGTCAAATTACCTCATCAAGAGAAACTATCATCTCTTTGGAAGCCACACCTACTCTACTACATACATACTTGGTCTTACACTTTAGACATTGCAAGTACACTTCAGATTCATTTACATTTCATCCAACTCTTGGTCTTCCATACTCTTTTCATTTTCATCTAGTCTCACACATCTTGGTCAATACCTAGTTCGTGGTTGAAACCCGTTCCCAAAAATCTAGGAGAGAAGCTACAGAAGCTCAAGAGTCTGCAAACATGAGTACTTATGAGTATGGCAATGATGTCTTTTTCAATTCTGATCATACCAAATTCCCTGACATGGATGCTTATGGAAACATTCCAAATGTTGAGAACATGGACACTAGAACAACAATGATACACACAATGACAATATGGACAACATTTCAGTACATTCAACAGAAGTGGAAGACTCCATTATGGATCCTCGTTTTAATCGATTGGTTGAGGAAAAAATGAGGAGAGATAGACAATATTTCTTACAAGTGATGGCACAAAGTGGAGCCAAGATCCCTCATGATTTTGACATGTCTTAAATAATGGAAAATTGACCTTTGCAACAACCTCGCCTCAACATGGATCAAAGGAGGCCTACTAGTGGAGGCAATAGAGGACCACATATGGTGCCTGAATCACCATCATCTTTGTTTCAAAAACCTAAGGTCCCATACACACAAGGTCAAGCATATGACACCCACCTTCGCAAAACATTATGGAGGTCTTATGCAAAAAAATATACTCAATCACATACCAATGCTAAGGACCAACCACCAAAGCAATTGGATATCATGATCAAAATTTGGACACAAGGAAACCCCACGTCAAATTTGGGGGCAACACATTAGAACAAACTCATGACATACTTGTAGAGTATGGTATACATGGACAAAACAGATATTCTATTCCTTATCATGACTCTATACCAAGTGGTCCTTGTACGCAACATCATTATAGACCTCCTCCATATGAACATGTGTATGATCAATACCATCCATATATGCAATATGCTCCTCCTCCACCTAGTGGTTTAAGCATGGGGTATGGTCCAAGAAGTCGATCTCCACCTAAGAACAATTTGGAGCAGCAGATTAAGGACTTATAAAAGAAAATGGAGGACATAAATACACCGAAGCCAACTTACACAATGAGAGACATATGTCCTTATCCATTTGACAAAAGCATTCCAATGCCTCCATTTCCTACACACTTTGTGACACCTAAGTTTGATAAGTACAGAGGAAAAGGAGACCCTAAGGCACATATAAGACAGTTTTTCACAACTTGCATTGAGGTAGCAGCAGAAGAGACATATTTGATGATATTATTCCCACAAAGCTTAGGTGATCAAGCTATGGAATGGTTCTCCCAACTTCCACCTAGAATTAAGTCATGGGGTGACTTAGCAGAGGAATTTATCCAACATTTCTCATACAACATAGAGACAGACATATCAGTCACTACTTTTTGCAACACCAAACAAAAGGATGGAGAATCTTTTTCATCATTTTTACAAAGATGGAGGAATGTAGCCAGCAAATGCTCTTGTGAAATTCCACATAAATAAATGGTAGAGATGTTCACCCAAAATATTAACAAAGACATTGGTTATGACATAAGAAAAGCTTGTTTGTCTACCTTCAAGGACATCATTGAAAAAGGCTTAGCAACAGAAAAGGTCCTAATTGAGCAAGGCATTATCAAAATATTCAAAAAAAAACAAAGAGGACTTTAAGATTTTGGAATAAAAACAAGAACACAGTCAATGATGCTATTGTTGATGCCAATATAGTACGACCCGAAATCGTTTTTTCTGGATCAAGCTCTACATACAATCAAGTGAATACTCAAACAACTTCCAAATCATGAAGGAAGTACACCCCATTGGGAGAACAACTTGAGTCAGTTTTCAAGAAGCTAGTGGCAAACAAAATAATAACAATTCCAGATTTGCCTCCATATGAGCCAAAGGTTAAACCAAATTGGTGGAATGATGATGAGTATTTTGAATTTCATAAGAGCAAGGGCCATAAAATAGGAAATTGTCATCGGCTAAAGGACATTATACAAGATCTAATTGATAGAGGTGACATTGAGATTGAAGGACACTCATCCAATCAAGAACATGAAATGTTTAAAGAACCATTCCCAAAACATGACAAGGGAAAAGCTAAAGCCATAGATGACCAGACCAACTATACCAAAGCATCCTATAACTATGATTCAACTATCAATCACATCTCAATGGACAATTATGTCTCTACCATTATCATCAAGGACAAAATGCCTGAGAATTATACCCAAAGACCCAAAATTGTCCTAAAAGGAATTGGATCTTCTTCCGAACCTACCTCTAAATGTAATGTTCCAACTCATCAAGGTAAATTCACCTTGCAAGGTGCTCCAGCTAAAAACACAACTTCCACATCAACTAAGCCTGAGTATAACCTTGTAGAACAGTTGGGGAAGACACCTGCACTTATCTCAATCCTTGAGCTATTAAGCATATCCCTCGCACATAAAGCCATTCTTGACAGAATTTTGAGAGACACTTCTGTCCCTACTGATCTGAGCGTGGACCAGTTTCAAGCCATGGTGGGATACCTCTTTGTTCCACTTTCCCTTACATTCACAGAAGCTAACGACGCCTCCGTGAGCCAACCACATAATGCACCTTTACACATTGAAGCCTTCCTACACAAGCATCGAATAAAATGAGTCTTGATAGATGGAGGAGTGGGTCTAAACATTTGTACATTGAGCACTATTAAACAATTGGGATATTATGAAAAGGCTATGAATTCTACAAAAAAAATTACCATCAAAGCTGACCCAAACCCATTCATATATTGCAACAATTTGCGACCTATATCAAAAATAACAATCCTAGTCAATCGAGAAGCTATTCCTTCATTCGCATATGTGGATCCAGAATCATTGAAAGCTTCTACATTAAAACAAACATAGCTCAAAGAAAAATTCAAGGTTAAAGACTTGGGATGTGGTGAGTATATTTTTCATGTTGATCAACTCCCACTATCTCCTAAGGAATTCAGTCAACAAGAACAACCTACAAACAATTTGCAATGCCAAGGAATTGGGTACGAAGCACCTAGTGTTGTGGCTACTAAGTTTGAATGCAAATCTCCTCTAGTGGTGCAAGCACCTCTTGATATCAATAGTCCTAAGAGTGGTTCCAGTGAAGAATCTATTAAGCGTATTGCCAGCGCTCTTGATAACTTTTATAGCCTTACCATTTCATCCACTCATTCCATTTCCACTCCTCTCCTAGACTTGGATCAACAAGAATTACAAAAGCCCTTACTCATTAAGGATCAAAAATCAAGATTTGAAAAGAAAAATCTAAAAGTTAAAAATAAAGAAAAGTCCTTTAGTCCAAATCAAAATCAAAAGCTACTGGACTCCGTAAAAATCAAAGTCAAGGATAAAAATCCTATGAAAGAAAAAGAACAAGAGTTGATCTCCCCTAATATCAAAATAACTGGGGGCAAAAGTTCTAAAAATTTAAGTCAAAAAGAATACTTGTTGATCCTTAGTCTCCATCATGCTATCCTACTTTCACTTCTTTTCACAATCATAAGCCTTCATAACTCATCCACTTGTTCCACACATATTTTCCCTTCTGGTGATACATCATGGACCTTTAATGGAGCCTCCTTGAGGGACTTTGTTGTCAGGGATGCCCAAACTTCTTTAGGTGACATGCATATGGGCCTACGTAGTCTACACATTAGTAATTCTATCTCAGTTCCTTTATCAAGGAAGACAATTACTCGAGCCACACATCATTCAGTCAAGGAAAAATGTAGTTACAATCATAAGGTTAAGCCTCACACATTTGAGGTGGGTGACTTAATTCTCAAAGAAAATCCTAAAAATTAGCAAGACAGAGAGAAGAAGGGCAAGTTCAAACAAAATTGGATTGGTCCTTACATCATTACAACAACCTATGGATCCGGTGCATATCAACTCTCAACCACAGAGGGTGAACCTTTGGAGGATCCTATCAATAACATGCACCTTCATAGGTTTTACACATAGCTCTTCAAAGTATCCTAATTTAGAAATACAAAAAAATCAAAAAAAATCAAAAAATTGTTACTTGGTGAAACCCTGGCAAACAGGTGCCTTGTGACACAAAAAAATTGAAAAATCCAAAAAAGTAAAGAGAAACATTTCGTCCAACAGTGAAAACCACTTTGGTGGCACCCTCAGCAAGTACCATGGTGAAAACTGGGTCACCAGCGCCATGCGTATAGACATTGCTCCTCCCTCCTTCGGGATTCCATTTCATTCTTTCACTTTGCATACACTCCTAGCCTATCGATCCATAATAAAATTATCCAATTCCATCATGGCTTGTTATTGATCTTCCTACGATTGGTTATCCATTCATAATAGCCCTCCTTTTCACCCCTTTTCATCCATAATAAATTAGCTCCTATCTGTGGCTAAGGAAAATCCTACGTCTAGTGATGGGTGTGGAACTGAGAGCATCACATGTTTTGAGGAGTACAGTTTCTTTCAGCTTTCTTCAGTCTATCCACGCACAATCCACAATAAAGAAAAATTTGCATCGCCAATCCGCAATAAGGTTCCATCTTCTCCACAATAAAGTATCAGTTTCAAGGATTTAGTCAGTTTCATATGAGACACAACAACAACAATGGGCTTCAACAAATCAAATCTTTCAACAGACTCAGGTAACATTATGGTTCAGTGCTATCTATCCTTTTGTGAAAGTAAACATTGTGACGACAATCAAATAGACTTATACAAGTGACAAGAGACACTAAAACTTGAGGACTACAGTGGATGTTGGTGTCGAGTCTTGGTTTTCTTTTAATTTTATCTTTCTGGTGACATGTCTTTTAGCTTTTCCGGGATGTCTTTGACTAGAGATTTTTATCTCCAGGATGTCTTTGACTAGAAAGGCGAGGATGTGGTATCGTCACCTATTTTTCATTGATGTCTATGGATTGTCTCTTAGTAATGCTATGACTTGTCCAAGGATATGAGGACACTGTGAGTCTAGTGTGAATTGGGGCATTCCTTATTTGTGATTGTTTGATCTCCATGCAAACGGGTACAATGACTTTCTAGGTCGAACATATGCCTAGATTGTCATAACCTATTTTGCCATAATAAAGCTCAATTATGATAATGCACAAGAAGCTCTTTCACTTTCATGTCTTCTATCTTCCATCCCTCTTTCTTGATTGACCTCCATCATCCTTCTTGAGTCTGTGTAGCTTGCTATCACATGACTGAGTATAATGACACACCAAAAATATTTGCATTTCATGTAGTTTGCACCTGCATTACCACATATTAAGCATTTCATACATACATATAGATATCACAATTGCATCACATCCTACACACAACACATGTTAGCACATTTTACATTCTCATCATGTAAATATTCATCTGCATTTCATACATTCACATTTGCATTTGCATAAGCATATAAAAAATAAAAGAATAAAAATATTGCATTTCCTCATATACATATTTGCATCCATATCATAAGCATCACATAGAAACATATATCATAAGACACATAGAAACATTTCATCACATGGGTACACATGCATATAGCGGCAGCAAATATGAATCATCTCATATATATAATCATAAGTGTCATGATACAATGATGTCAAAATCATATGGCTACAATCACACGAAGGTGTCTACATCATCATACAAAATGGTACAAAACTAATACATAGGGAGCCCTCTTGGCTATGATGAACTCCCTCCCTCGGAGCCAGCTGGCCTCGACGGAATCTGAGCCCTGGAAAGACCCACCCCAGGATCATCTCTCTTGTCCCCTCTATCTGGTGGTGGTGGAGGACCCATGACCCCACCGCTAGATGCTTGTCTCTTGTCCCTCCCTCTAGTGGTCGTCGCTGTCCGTGATGGTCTACGGAAGCTCCTAGCCCACTGATCTGGTGGCATCGCTCCATAGTATAGGTCTCTCCAGTAGCCTATCTCCTCCCCGGCTCGTAGAACATAGGCATATCCACCTCCTGTGTCCTTTCTTCGTGTCTCCCTACCCTCAATGTTGTCTTAGCCTCTATATAGCACTGGATAGCCTGATCCCTCTCCCACTCAGTGTCCCCCAGCTGTCTCCTGAGCCTATCCCTCTCCCACTAGAGATCCTAGATCTCATCTACCTGTCCCTGGTAGATCTCCCTCAAAGCCAATAACTCATCCTCCTCCTCTCTCCCCTCACTCTATGGCTGCTCCTGTGGCTGCCCCTGTCCCTATCCCTGTACCTTTCTAGGACCCCGTGTTGCTGATACCTGTAAAGGAAATCCACCTCTCCCCCTCACCATGTGAGCCTGTCGAGCCCGACTCTCCTCTCCACCCTCCCTCCTCGGAGCCACTCTCCTCTCTCCTACTATCCCCTGCCTCCTTCATCGGCCTCTACCTCTGCCATCTTCGTCATCATCCCCATCACCTCCGCCATCTCCATCTATCAGCTCCCCTGGATCTGTCAATCATGGAAACAGATGCTCGACCTAATATGCAGTATACTTTGCATCCATCCCTGCATCCTCTATCTCTGGCCACATATCCCAAGGCAAGGGAATCATCTCTACCAGCTGCATCACTCCTGATCATATGATAATAACGGCCCGAAGTGTGCTTGATCTCTCACTGTCCGAACATACATCTCGGAACCTCATGGCATTCGTTGTATCCTACCGAACTGCCTGTCCACCCTGTCCACCAACTGCCTCTCAAGCACATATGGCGTCCGCCCAATTAGATACCTCCTCCTAAATGTATATGGCAGCTCCATTGCGTCATCCTCCCACTCCTCTCACTCTCAATACAACCTCCATACTACAGTGTCAATCTCATCGATGACCCTACGCCAGTACTCTATTCTCCCGATCTCTGGTTGCGATGTAATCATGTCATACAGATGCACAAAACTACGCCCATGGCCCCTGCCTCTGAAGTGAATCGGTCGGGTAATCGATAGATGCTCATATGCCCACACCTGCAATAATGTCACTCTGCAACCCAATCCTACTGATCCATGGTATACAAACTGATGAAGCTCATAATATAAATGTGTCAGCAGACACGGTCCCCATGCAAATCTGGTGTGTTTTGTCACCAATGTCTCCAATGTGCTACCCCAGCCCACAACCAACCCTCGTGTCGCCCTGTTTGGACAGAGGAACCCACTGATCACTCCTACCAGTACTATTGGTAGTGCTAATCCAGTTTGTGTCATCATGTCCCATGCCACATGTCCAGCCCTCATCTCCAGTCCTGGATCCTAAAACACTCGTCTCAGTGCATCCCTATCTCCATCTCGATCGTAGGGTACTAACTCCCCATCGATCGATATCCTCTGAATCCTGTAAACATCCTCCAAGGTGACTATCATCTCACCCATCAGCAAATGAAAACTGCGAGTCTCTGAGTGTCATCTCTCAACCAGCGCAGTTAGCAACCCCATGTTCACCCAAAACTCAGGCACATACAGAATATGTCAGAAGCCCATAACCTCAATCGCTACCCTATCCTCAAATGTCAGCTCTGGTCGTAAACTCTGAGTCAACAAGAATCTCTCTCATGACTCCATCATAGGTAGGTACTCCTGCAGTCAAGCAAATCAACTGTGTCAATCATAGTGGCATTCCCTGTTCATCACAAAATGCTGCTTATTATCCTAGTGACACTCCCTGTTCATCACAAAGTGTTGCTTTTTATCCTAGTGACACTCCCTGTTCATCACAAAGTGTTGCTTTTTATCCTAGTAACACTCCCTGTTCATCACAAAGTGTTGCTTTTTATCCTAGTAACACTCCCTGTTCATCACAAAGTGTTTCTTTTTATCCTAGTGGTACTCCCTGTTCATCACAAAGTACTACGTGTTTCGCACTCCCTGTTCATCACAAAGTGCTACTCTTTTTAGTACTCCTTGTTCATCACAAATTACTACATTTTGGTACTCCATGTTCATCACAAAGTGCCTTGATTTATCCTATCCTAGGGCTCTGCTTGAGTGTATCCTCTTGAGTAGTTTCCTGATTGACAACGTATGTTCTATCACAGAATTGTCACTCTTAGCCCTATCTGCTATCCTAGTCTTCCCTAGAGGACCTGCTTGAGTGTATCCTCTCAACAACTTATCCAATCGACAGCGTATGTTCATCACAGAACTGTCGATTCAACCTAGAAGACATAAATGCACATTTATGACATAAACACGCTTACATACTGCACATACACATCTGCTCTGCACAAACATGTCTGACATACATAGACGTGCCTCTGCTCTGCACAGATGCGCCCAAATAGCATAAATGCTCCTGCACAACACAGACGCGCCTGGCACAAACACAGACGCGCCTTAGCATTTTTTCCCCCCTGCTTAACATATCTAAAATGCATAAAATGCGCTACCTAACATGTGTTAATGACAACACTTATTGCAACAAAGTACAAGGAGGTTTTGCGGTACTTACCGGCTCTCCTGCATCTGCTAGCCTCTGGAATCGGCGAACGTGATCGAATTTGTGAACCAATACCATCGCTGCTGACTGTTGCTGCTCTACTCTCTCTCTACACTCTGATCTCTTGGATATGTGGATGATAATGAGGATGTATTCTCGTCATGGTCTATCTTATAGACTACCCTCACCCTAGCCCTAGCCCTAGCCCTAACCCTAGTCTCCCGAGTCAGTCTCCTTTATCCCGTGACTTTGTCACTCTATCCGATCAGTTTATTCTAGCCTTTCTTTCTTATCGAGAGATTGTACATTTTCATCCAATATCTCGAGGGGGCATATCATTCCGATCTTGGGGCAATGTTGTATCAGTTCATCTCATCTTCTTTGAAACAACGCAACAAGATGCATTGTCTCAAAGAGGGGCAAAATGTAGACACCTAAAATCATCCTGTCTAATTAAATAAATACTTTTATTTATTTAATTATTTTAAGCCTAATTCTTCTATTAATTAAATGAATCTTTATTTATTTAATTAATTCATTTATCCTCCTCTAGCCTTATTTCTCATTTACATAAATACTTTTATTTATTTAAATTATCCTTTTCCTAAATTAAATAAGTATCTTATTTATTTAATTGATCCCACTTCTTCTATTAATTAAATGAATCTTTAATTATTTAATTAATTCATTAGCCTTTTCTACCCATGACACATGTCATTCATCTCTTAATTCCTACACTACCTACCCTTGCATTATTTTCTTATTTTCATGTGCGTCTGGGTAGGATAGGTGTGTCTGTGTTTGTGTTAGGCGCATCTGTGAATGAAATAGCATCTATGTCAAATGCGAGCACGTCTATGTTGTGCAGGCATGCTTATGCTATATGGGCATGTCTGTGCAGAGCAGAGGCACGTCTATGTATGTCAGGTGCGTCTGTGCAGAGCAGACACGTATGTGCAGTATGTAAGCACGTTTATGTCATAAATGTGCGCTTATGTTTTCTAGGTCGAATCGATAGTTCTGTAATGAACATACGCTATCGATTAGATACACTGCTGAGAGGATACCCTCAAGCAGGTCCTCTAGGGAAGACTAGGATAGCAGATAGGGCTAAGATTGACAATTCTGTGATAGAACATACATTGTCAATCAGGAAACTACTCAGGAGGATACACTCAAGCAGAGCCCTAGGATAGGATAAATCAAGGCACTTTGTGATGAACAGGGAGTACCAAAACGTAGTACTTTGTGATGAACAGGGAGGACTAAAAAGAGCAGCACTTTGTGATGAACAGGGAGTGCAAAACACGTAGTACTTTGTGATGAACAGGGAGTACCACTAGGATAAAAAGCAACACTTTGTGATGAACAGGGAGTGTTACTAGAATAAAAAGCAACACTTTGTGATGAACAGAGAGTGTCACTAGGATAATAAGCAGCATTTTGTGATGAATAGGGAATGCCGCTATGATTGACACAGTTGATTTTCTTGACTGCAGGAGTACCTACCTATGCTGGAGTCACGAGAGAGATTCTCGTCGACTCAGAGTTTACGACCAGAGCTGACATTTGAGGATAAGGTAGTGATTGAGGTTATGAGCTTGCGACATATTCTGTATGTGCCTAAGTTTTGGGTGAACATGGGGTTGCTGACTGCGCTGGCTGAGAGATGGCACTCAGAGACTTGCAGTTTTCATTTGTCGATGGGTGAGATGATAGTCACCTTGGAGGATGTTTACAAGATTCTAAAGATACCGATCGATGGGGAGTTAGTACCCTACGATCGAGATGGAGACAGGGATACACTGAGATGAGTGTTTCAGGATCCAGATTGACAACCTATGTTCTATCACATAATTAATATGCATATATATGTATAAAATATATATATATATATATATGTGTGTATATATATATATATATATATATATATACACACACTTATACTTTCCATGTGTGTGTGTGTGTTCACACACACACACACACACACATGCTCACCTTTGCGCACACGCATGCATGTGCACACGAGCGCACCCACACATACACATTCTTTCATATATATATAGATAGATAGATATTACAATGATATATGTAATTTATTTTTATGTCTTTGTTATTTGGGCATTCTATTTTTTATGTATGTGTGTGTTTCTTTTTTTAGTTTTCTTTTTATTCTATTTATTTGGTATGTTTTCTTGTTGTTTTTCTTGGTCCCCTCCACACACACACACACATATACGTTCTTGCATATGAATGTGCATACATATATATGTTTTTGTACATAAACATATATAGGTATTTATTATTGTATACATATATACATATGTTATACATGTATATAGATATGAATGTGTATATATACACATATATGTATACGCACACTCTTATATATATACTGCAATATGGTGAAAAATGATGAGGCGAGATCAAGTGGAAAGCTTTACCCCCCCTCAAAAGAGGGATGAAATTATCACAAAGGATAACCTTCAATTTTTCACACATTAAATTCAAAAGAGGGGTTGAATTCACTAGATCCAATCCCCAATAGTAAGAGATTGAATACTAAGTGAATGACAGTAAATTTGGAAGTATTAGGAAAGTAAATTGACCCTCTTTTGTAATAGACTAGTTGAATTAAGCAAATCGAGACCAAGTGCATAAATGACAAAGAAATGATTATATCTTGAGATAGAGATGTGAGATGAAGTTGTGTACCTGGGATTAGCAGTAGAATGTCAAGAAGAAGCTTCTGTATAAATCTAAGAAAAATTTGCAAGGACCGTGCATAAGTTATGCACGGTCCTCTGAAAAATCTGCACACTGAAAAGGGTTTCTTCATCTTTGAAAATGAAGCCTAAACCTACAATTACAGCCATGCACCTACAACCTACACATAGAAAAGAGAGGAAAATGTTGTTGGGATTAGGAGTTTTCTTTCAGGTCAAACCCCATTTTGGAATTAACCAAGTGGTTGTAAAATGGTGCAAATAAATTAAAGGAAATGTCTAAAGTAAAATCCACCTCATGAAGGGGATGTAATTGAAATGTTGATACCTTTGTAGATGAATTTGCTTGAATAGATATGTGAAATAGGATATCTTGAAAGTTAATAGAAATATCCTCTTCGATTGTTGAATCCTTGTCTTGAATGCAACACCTAGTCTTGAAAGGAGACTTGAAATGCTCAATGCTTGAATGAATGTTTGAATGCTTGAATGCTTGCACTTGATTTTGCTTTATGATCCACTTATCATCAACTTATACTTGATTTCACTCATGCAAATAGGAGGGGAAGAGCTCCTTATATACTTTCTAATTAGGGGTGTTTAGGTAATTTCCCGTCTTAGGCCGACATAGAGAAAGTTTTCCCGCTTCACAATTGACAATCCCAATGCAAGGGAGGACCAAAGGGGGCCTAAAATAAGGCTAGGACAAGGGCACCACACCCCTGTCCGACCCTGATTTAGGATAGGCGGCAGCAAAAGGTAGTGCAAAATAATGAAAAATGCAAGTTTTTGATGACATGAGCATGTTTCGGGTCTCCGACCAGGCTTAGGGATTCATCCGCTAATGCAAAGACCCAAATGCGGTCAAAAATTTCAACGGTCGCAATTTTATGATGCTACATTTAGCCCCCACTTTAGTAGGAGTATAAGCGTATGCCAATACTACCGGTAAAGTACAAGGAGACAAGATTGAAAGACTTTCACCACATTAAGGAGGCAAGATACACCAAGCCCCCTAGTGGACTAAGGATCTTACAACTTCGATTGACAAAGTAAAAGGGAAGATCAAGAGGGAGAACCATGACTGCAAATAGTAAAGTTCCCCTCACTTTGAGTCATGAAAAGAAAGGATACCAAAAATTACAAAGAAAAGCCAAAGTCCGCTAAGTAACTCCAAGTACAAGAAGGAAAATATGAGTGGAGTGTATGCCCCCACGTTAAAGTGATCATGCACACCTTATCAAGATTTACTGCTTTAAGGTAAGATACACCTAAGAGATAGAAAGAGAGGGAGCACATGATTATCGCGAGGATTTAGCCCCCAATTGATGAATAAACCCAAGAATAATGAACACAAAACACAAAGCACGAGGTGGCTTCGCTTTCCTCGGGGTCAGTATTCTATATGATAACTCATGTATATCATGTATATATGTGCATAGAATAGTCCTCATTCCCCAAAGAAAGGAAAGCACCTTGGAAGAAAGGGAACACATGTGTCTTTTGAGTCAGCATGAAAGAGACCAAAAAAGATCTCAATGCTTTGCATTGTCCTCAAGTAGACATCACTAGGGATACACATAGAAGAATGGTCACAGAAGAGCAAGAAAGGAGAGAGGTAGAGGATCTACAATACTAATGCAGCTAGTCTAGCACGACATCCACCTCCCGATCTTGCTGATCATTATTTCGGGAAGGCGAGAAAAATGCCAAAGGAGCAACATCGAGCACAACAGATGGAGCTATCACAAGATCCAAACAAGGACTATGCTCATGTACTAAGTCACTTTTTTTGTTTCTAGGAGCTAGGATTAAGGCTTTTGAAAATTCTGCAAATAAATGTTTGTCAACATCAACATATTTATATTCACTATAAGAAGCATTAGGAGTTGTATTGCCATCATGAATAACATTTTCACCCGTTTCTTCACCAAGATTTATAAAAAAGGGGAGCTCTAACATGGATAGAAGTAAAATCATCACATTTTTTTGCAACTTATGATTTGGAGACTTAGGTTCAACATCTTGCTTAGGAGAAGGGTTAGTGCAGGATCAAGGGGGGCCAAAAAGTGGCGATGTGAAAAAAATAGCCTTCTTCACTCGCCTAAGAATGCGAAAATCCGTGTTGACTTTTTGCTTGGCCTGGGTGTCAGTACACCTTGGCCTGGTAATTACCTATGCAAATCGGATATCGGATAAAATCGGATATCGGATTTTATCCAATATTCGATTTTTATTTGTAATTTTAATTTAAAAATATATATTATATGTTACGTATTATATAATACGCATTATATAATACAATATTATATTTTTTTTTAATTGGTAATTGGCCAAAGCCTGAATAGCTTTTGACTGGAGCTATGAACCAGTGGGGACACAGTAGGGGGCCCCATCCCCATTACATATCTTTGAATTATTATTATTATTATGTTTGATTAGATTGACCCCAAGACCTTCTCATCCTATAGAAGGCCAAGAGTCAGAGCTTAGAGTTCCATTAGATTGACCCCAAGACCTTCCCCATCCTATGGAAGACCAAGAGTCACAGCTTAGAATTTCACTTCAGATGTCCCTATTGGGAGTTGAACTTGGGTCTCCACAGTGAGAACCCAGTGTTTTAGCCAGTTAAGCTCAACCCCTTGGACATAATACAATATTATATTATATATAATATTATATTATATTATATTATATAATATTGTATTATATTATATATAATATTATATTATATTATATATTATATAATATTGTATTATATTATATATAATATTATATTATATTATATATTATATAATATTGTATTATATTATATATAATATTATATTATATTATATATTATATAATATTGTATTATATTATATATTATAATATAATATAATATTATATTATATTATATATAATATATAATATTATACGTATTATATAATATTATATACTATATAATATTGTATTATATTATATATTATAATATTATATTATATTATATATAATATAATATAATATAATATAATATAATATAATATAATACGTATTATATAATACAATATTATGTTATATTATATAATATAATATAATATTATATTATATATAATATAATATAACATAATATTGTATTATATAATATAATATTATATTGTATTATATAATATAATATAATATTGTATTATATTATATATTATAATATAATACAATATTATATTATATTATATATAATATTATATTATATTATATATAATATTATATTATATTATATATAATATTATATTATATTATATATAATATTATATAATATAATATAATATTATATTATATTATATTATATTATAATATATATAATATAATAAAATACGTATTATATAATATAATAATTTTATTTTTTTTTTGATCGGTAAGAAGCCGAGGCCAAGAATTTTATTAATTATTTTGAAGTTTACATTACTCCACTCGTGTGGGCGCCGGTAGGAAAGAGTGGAGGCGAGAAAACCTTCGGCCTTGCCCGAGACCACAGTCCAGCTAGTCCTGACTTAATATACAAAAATTCCAGATTTTAATACAACAATACCCCGGGCCAGGGTGATCAGGAGGGGGTGTTTCTATTTTACCCCTCCCTTACAAGCCCTAATTTACAAATTTCAGAAATCATTTGTCCCTTAACTTCCACCTGCATGGCTCTAAAGATGTTCTTTGATTGTATATAATATCCCTTAATTGTTCGAGGTATACCTGTTTGGCCTGCATGGTTAGTTATTCAAACACTAGGCAGATTTGTTAGTATCGATCAATCCTTTATCATAAATGAAATTTTAACTGTCCATCTAGAGAGATCCTTTAGTAAACTATCCTGAGAAACCTATCCTCACAGAACATAAATTAAAACTTAAACTGAGTTGGGTTTCCAGATTTGTTTATCCTAGTGATTAACCCAAGACCCAATCAGATAAGGGATCTCCAACTTACCGACTCTTGTTAATGCTCCTGGATGCGCTCCTTGAGAAGGATGAGATCCAGGCTACAATAACAAAAGTAGGTAAATGGGATTCAGTCAGTCCCTCCTCCCTTTCCCCATCATTTATAGCAGAGAGGATGACGGAATATGATTATAACAAGCTGGATATAAATTTATGTCCAGACCTCAAAATCTACATGTTAGCCACCTTTAAACCATAGTCTTAAGATATGACAGGTGAGTAGCAGGATATAGAAAATCAATAAGTGGCACTGGAGTTACTTTCATTGATGCACATTCTAAAATATATATCATCACTGTGAGTAAATACCAGTAAATGCATATGTTCAAGTGCTTTGCTAATATCTAAAGTAAATATACGATTTACTGGGTATACAGAACAGAATGCTACAATATGACTACATAAACATTTGTCTTAAAGATTCGATACACATTACTTATTTTACCCCAATCATTGTTAACTATAGGTAAAATCCTGTTTTACTAGATTTAGTAAACAACTTTGAAACACCAGTATAATCAAACTGTAGTCACACAAATCTGTCCATTTTAATTAAATGAATATTTGCTATTTATTTGATTAAAAATTCACTAGCCATCAATTAATTAAATTAATATTTAATTAATTCATCCCCAAACATTCTTCTATTAATTAAATAAATTATTCAATTTATTTTAATTAATTCATTAAATCAAATTCCATTCAATTAAATAAATAAAATCTATTTATTTAATTAAATCCCCTTTTCCTCTTTTAAATAAATTAAATAAAATTTATTTAAATCATTATCCCCCCACTTGCATTTTCCTACAAATGCAACTTGCACACATTTATTGAAATAAATGAATTTTTATTTTAAATAAAATCCTATTTTCCCTCACCCACCAAATCCACTTGCAAGAATTAATCCCCTTCTAGATTCTTCTAACCCCTTCCTAATTAGTCTAATCCATTCCCTAATTATTGTCACATTCCTAAGCAAAATGGAGTCACTTCTCAAAGCCTAAAAGTCTTTGATAACCATTAAAGGCTTTCAACCTTCAACTACTTAAATCCTCAAAGTCTTTGATAACCATTGAAGGCTTCCAACTTTCAACCATTTAATCCCCAAAGTCTCCAAAAACCATTAATGGTTAACCCAAACCCTCCTACATGGTTAAAACATTTGTTTTGACTCAACCTCTACCCAACCCAAGGGTCTCATCAAGCCTTTAAAGCTTTGACCATGATTATCTCTTAATCATTTGCACAAAGGTTTATCCTTGGATTAACTCTTAATCCAGTGGATAATCTTAATTTAGGCTTGACCCTTAGCCTTTAGATAACCATGAGGTCTTCTCAGGCCTTTAATGCCTCCAACCTCTTCTCTCAACCCAACCCTATGTTGACACTTGTCACCATTTTATTGGTGCAAATTGTGCACATGGATCCCCAACTTTCAAGCTTGACCCTTGATTAAACCTTTCAATCCTGGCCATCCATTGCTCCATTTTTCCTATAAATAGAGCCCATTCCTTCATAATCCAGATCCTGAAAACTTGTATGCATTTAGGCTATAGACATTTTTAGAGAGCATTTAGCATAGCATAACTAAAATCTTGTCTTTTGGTAAAATCAATCATTTTAGCATCAATAGTATATTATTTAGCTTTTCATTTTATATTTGAAGCTTAATACTACAATCTCAATCCTCCATAAGCATCCATAGTGCAAAAAGTTGCTGAGAGCTACACTATTTTGGAACTTGGAGAGGAGAGGAACAAGGGAGAAGAAGCTAAGGTCATGCTAAGAGGCAGTTGGAGATGTCTCATAATCTTTGTTTTGTTTATTAGATACATTAGCATGCTTTTTAGTGTCTCTTTTGGTATGCCTTCATAGATTAGTTTTTGATTGACTAACACTAATGTTTTGTGTGTTTTTGTGTTATTTTATCTTAGACTAACCTTGTGCCATTTAGGAGGGCATCATTTGGTGAACCCGACGTGGATCGAACACGCAAAACAAATCTTTTTTTTAAAAAACTAACATATTTGCTTGTTGAAAGTGCCACACAGGTCGCGCTTCGGCACTATTGAACAGGTTCTAGCGCTACCGACAATTTTTATTTTAGAGCTATTGTTCTTACAATAGCGCTATTGTAAAAGTTTCGGCGCTTTTGAAATCGTTCTAGCGCTTCTGATATTATTCTGGTGCTATTGGAAACATTCTAGCGCTTCCGTCTTTCTGTCTCTTCTATTCTTTCAGCGCTACTATGTAAATTAGCGCTTTTGTAAACACAGACTAGCGCTACTGTATAAATTAGCGCTTCTGTCAAAACACAGACTAGCGCTATTGCGACAGAGTGTCGTCCAAGTTGCCTTGTAACCGAAAAATTGAACATTTTAGGCTTGTGGAAGCCCCCCTTGAGCACCGATTTTTACTAACTTGTTTTTGTTCATACAGGTTAAACACTCACCATAAAAATCACAAATTTGTCCTTTGGTGCTTAAAAAGAACTTGAAAAACACAAAACAACTGTAGCGTCGTAAATTGTACGCACTTGCTAGGGTGGTACAATTTCACACCTAGTTTAGCACCCGCCTTGGCGCATTTTGCATTTTGCATTGCATTTCCCCTTTAGCACTTAATTAGTCAAATTAATTAGGTCTAAGGTTCTATTTCATCATCTCCCACATCATAAAGTTGGGCCCTTTCATTAAAGTGTGCCCCTTTCATTTTATTCCTCCTATACATCATTTAATCAAAAACCCTAATTAGGTCCTATTTTGAACTTGGGGGCTTGATTTCGGGGGTCAAAACATCTCGAAATCACCTGTAACTTCGGGATTCGCTCTAAAATCATCGTATCCGACGGCCCTGAAAATTTGGTGAAAAGTTGTCGGGACCATGGCGCCCGGAGTGCACATGGTCCCGGACATTTTTCCCAAAATTTTAGGAGCGCGATCCAATCATAAAATAAAGCTTAACCCCAAGAAATTGGCGAGATATTCAATCTCTAGGTCGGCTAAAAGTCGAAATTAAGACCTAGGGTTTCATACATAAGAGCTCTCTTTCTTCATTTGAATGGATCCAAATTTTGGGCTT
Source organism: Cryptomeria japonica (assembly GCF_030272615.1). Classification (NCBI taxonomy): domain Eukaryota; kingdom Viridiplantae; phylum Streptophyta; class Pinopsida; order Cupressales; family Cupressaceae; genus Cryptomeria; species Cryptomeria japonica. Next base: position 28,841,326 of record NC_081415.1, on the reverse strand, counting down.
TGGAGGACCTTCTATGCAGTGAAATAGCAGATCTTTGAAGACTTCAATAACATTCAACATCCATCCATCAAGCATTCATCAATTTCATTCATTTAGGGCTTGGGAGACATTGAAGAACAATAGGAGATTACCGACTGAAGATTGGCTTGTACTCCTCCCTGAAGGGTTGGGTATTATTTCATGTTGTTTTCATGTCTTTGCATAAGCTTCAATATGTCCTTTATTCATGCTTTAGATCACTTTGCATCTTGATTTAGAGCATTTACATTATCATTTACAAGCAATTAGGGTTTACTTTCTAGGTTGCTCTAGTTTGCTTTCTTGCATTTAAGGACCTTGCACACACACTAGGTCTGCACACACAATACATTTTACAATACAACTTGGCTATTTGTGGAGGTGGAAATCACCGAAGCGGGGGTTTGACTAAGGCAAAACCCTATATAGCCACCCAAAACACCTTTTCAGATATGAGTGCAGATTTCGGGATTCAGACGACGCCACAAGTTGCAGATCCGAAAGAAGCAGACGGAGACGGGACCACACACCAAGTTTCGGAGCAGAAGACCAGGACAGGGGCGTGGGGCACCCTGGTCCTGCCAGGACAGGGGCGCTAGGCGCCCTGGTCCCTGGGACAGGGGCGCTGGGCGCCCTGGTCCTCCTGACAGACAGCATTTTCAGCATTTTGACAGCTTTTCCAGAGTGCAAAACAGCAGTTTCCGGAGCAGTTTCAGGGGCAGAATTAGGACAGTGGCGCCCGCGCCCCCGTCCCGAACATTTTCACTTAGATTTTGACTCTAGGTACGCATTTTCATTCTTCCCTTGTCCTTGTGTTTACAGCTTTCCATTGTTTAAGTTCAATTCTGCAATCTTGTTATTAGTTCATACTTGCACTTTGGGGGTTGGGAATTGAACTTGCATCATTTTATCTTTCAATTACAACAAAGGAATAGAAATCCTAATAGGTAGCCTGTGGCTCTCTCTTCCACAAGAAGAAGTAGCCAATTGTGTGATACCTCTAGGCTCTTTCGTATTCCACAAGTGTGTGGTTGAAAGTGAGATTAGGGCATGTTTGCTTAGTGTCACTTTTTCTCCCACACAACAACAAATTTTCATTATTTTCTAGTTAGGATTCATCTTTATTTTGGTGTTTAAAATCAACCAAACAAAGTTTCTTTCCTTGCATAACATCTAAAAATCACAAGCCACACTTCAATTTTGGGCAAGTAAAAAGAACAATCCACTTGTTTTGATTTTTGGCAAAAACAAATTTTACTTCAAAGCAAACGTGTTTTTCATTAAGTTGACCAGGATTTTTTTTGAATTCTAGATTACAAAACACATTGCTTTTGAAGTTAAAAAGAACACCATGACTGTTGGAGCAACATCTCCAAATAGTTAAAACACATTGCAATGATGGATTAAAAAGAACAAGTGAATTTGGTGTTTGGCATGCTTGTGCACAAAGGTCAGTCGAGTGGTCCTACCTCTAACACACACTATCCTCTCCCTTGGCTCTCGTGGTCCTAGGTGCAAGAGAAAAGTGTTAGTAACGCTCAAATTTTATCTTTTTAAGAGAGGCCTGCCAAGGGATCGATACTCTTGGGAACGACCTCGAGCGGTAAATCCTTCGAGCCGCTATAGAAATCAGGTGAGAGCGAAAGCTGTAGCCTTGGGTATAGCTGTTCCTACAATGTAACTGGTCGAAAGGACAAATGGGCCCCACCACCAGTTACAAGGCTCTTAAGTGAGTCACTGTAGAATGAACTTATGTCCAAAAACATCGAACATGACTAAACACCTTTAAGTAGTAGCCCACCCGTTCTATTGATTGAGGATATTTGAGATATAATTTAGTGCAAGAGCATAGATGGTTTTGCTCCCAAGATACTCACCATACATATTTCCTTGAGTAGAAACATAGCTTTTTGAAAAGTCACTTGTGGCTTGATAAAAGTGGTGACTCCCCCATCATAGGGATCATCTATTTGTTATGCTCGTGCAAGACTTAATATATCACATCCTTACCTACCACAGCGGGATTCATAAGGTATGTAGTACCAAAGTCGAAGAAATATCAAGATGTGGGCTAAATTTATCACAACTGGCCGTTTGACCTTAGGGATAAAAAGTGTTTGAAGTGTGTTCGTTTTACAGACCTAGTGCAAATTGAGCCGACTTCAGGCTTTGGAAATACATCTTAAAATACATCTAAAGGAAGGGTCAAAAGCAAGTCCAAGGATTGGGTTGATCTAGACCCATACTCATTTGTGCCTTTGAGGCAACATTCTTGTGTTTGTGTGCTTGCTTTGTTTTCTTGTCAAAGAAAAATCAGAAAATCAATCCCAAAAACAAAGTACAAACAACAAAGAAACACATTTTATGACCATTCTTCACCTATTGCGAAAGAAGAAGTGTCATCGGAATATCAACTTGAAAAGAAGACCATTAAGCTCAAAGGCTTTGATCAAAAGGAGGAAATTCTTCTATCTCAATAGACAAATTTTTGTCTCACATAGAGTCTTTCTACATCGCATGCGTCTTTACCTTCAAGGCAAAACAAATGAGTTTGATTCAGAATCATTGAATCGCAGAGCTTTTATGCAATATAGGGCTCTGAGTTATCACAAAAATCAAGGAGGAAAGATTAATCCCAACTTCTTCCCAAACGTCTGTATCACATACAACACAGCTCGAGAAATACCTCCAACACTTGAAAGGGAAGAGGTGGAGTTTGTCCCATTTGTAACACAAAGTTTTTATTGAAAGTTGAAAACAAAACATCCATCCTCTCACTCATTTATCATCACTTCATCATCAATCCATCCCAAAACTCTCAAAACATTAAGAGGTTCTTGTCCCAAGATTCCTTTATATATATTGCTTGAATCAAACACATCGTATCACTTTTTAGATTGTTTCTACATCTAGGATAAGCTCATCCTAAGAGACACATCTATGCAGGTTAAAACTAGTTCATGAGTGAATCCTCTCATTGCTAGGTAGTCAAAATCTGTAACACATCTCAGATTTCTCTACACCTTATCACATCCAAAAACAAACAAGCAATTCAAAAAAAGGAATTTCGGTTACATCTATCTTAAAGTGCTAGAGATCTACATACAACACAAATCACCAATCATCAATCTTTCATTTCATCACCAACTCATCATCATCTTCAATCAACTTCCACACAAAAACTTGTAAGCAAAAATGGCTAAAACCTGATCACGGTCAAGGCAACGAGAAATAGAAATTGAGGAAGAAGAAGACGAAAATCTCAATGAATTTCAAGAAGCACTTGGAGGCAATATAAATGACGAAAACCCAAGTACTCCCACTCCTTCAACAATCGAAAGGGTTCAGCATAACCCTCATTTTAACAGATTGTTTGATGAAATACTCAGGAGCAATGCGGATGCTCACTTCTTAAAACTCGCTCAAGAAGGAGCCAAACTCCCCTCTGACTTTGATCTTGCCCAATTAAGACAAGCATCAGAAAGACAAAGTTGCCATGAGGAGGAAAGAGGTAGAAATCACATCAGATATAACATTCCTCGAGGTAACCCACCACCTCCTCCTCCAAATGAAGTGAAGATGTTGCGGCAACAAGTCGAGAATCTCGCCCAACAACTTCATAGTGGTGTTAAGACCAATCAATTCTCACTTAACAACATCTGTCCCTATCCGTTTGATAGGAATCTTTATATGCCACCCTTTCCACGAGGATTTGAAACACCCAAATTTGAAAAATATAGAGGGAAGGGGGATCCCCGTGATCATGTTCGAGAATTTCATTCCGCTTGTCTTGAAGTAGCATATGAAGACACATACCTAATGCGCCTTTTTCCCCAAAGCTTGGGAGGAACAACCACATCATGGTTTTCTCGACTACCAGGTGGCATTAGAACATTTGAGGAACTCATCCAGAAGTTCCTATCTCATTACTCTTATAACATTGAACGCGACATCACCATGGCTGATCTGTGCAATACCAAACAAAAACCAAGTGAACTATTCTCAGTATTCCTGCAACGATGGCGCCAAATGTCTAGCAGACGTTCTCTTCAGTTACCTGAACGAGAACTAGTGGAAATTTTCATTTCCAACTTAAACGAAGAAATGGAATTTCACCTGGATGTCAAAGACACAGACTCTTTTAACGATATGATCACCAAGGGTTTAAAATGTGAAAGGGCACTCATCAAGAAAGGACTCATCAAAATCTTTAATGAACCAAAAGATGGTCCTCGCCCGCGCTTCAATAGTGATAAACCAAACTTCTGGAACAAGAACAAGAATATTGTCAACGATGGAGTGGTGGATGCCAGGACTGTCCAAAATGCACAACCTGTGGTTCGATTTGCAGGACAAAATCCTCCACCTCAGAATAACACAAATGTTCCTTCCAATCAAGGTCGCATCACGTCTCATGATGAACCAAGACCTCATCAGCAAAAACAAAAACGCACATACACTCCCTTAGGGGAACCCATTGAAACAGTATTGCGACAACTCATTTCTCAAAATTTGGTCACTCTACCTAAACTATCAAACTATGAGCCTCAGGTCAAACCGACATGGTGGAGAGATACTGAACATTGTGAATTCCATCAAGGAAGAGGACACAAGACAAGTAATTGTCATCGATTAAAAGATCTTATTCAGGATCTTATTGATCGAGGAAAAATTGAAATTGAAGGACATGACCCAAAAACAACAAATAATGATCATCTGATGTTCAAAAATCCACTTCCATCACAAGATCAAAGGGGTCCTTCCACTTCTAGGCGAGGCACTGATACCACTGATTATACACAGGCTGCATATAATTACACTGTAAATCATCTGTATGATGCCAATGAACAAGTTGCAACTATAACCTTCAAAAATCCCAACTCAAATTGCAATGTTGTTACGCGTCGCGGCAAAGTTACCATAAAGGCAGCTCCACAAGGCACCACCTCCATCCCAAAGCAGTACAATCTTGTGGAACAATTAGACAAAACCCCTGTGCTTATATCCATTTTAGAGCTTTTGTGTCTATCGCCATCTCATAAAACTATCTTGGATCAAGCACTCCAAGAGGCGTCAGTCCCCGCAAATCTGAATACAGACCAATTTCAAGCCATGGTTGGAAATCTAAAGTCCTCACCTTGTCTCACTTTTTCCGAAAGTGACAACTCTTCCTTCCAGCAACCTCATAATGCCTCACTCCACATCGAAGGATTTATTAACCAGCATAGGATCAAGCGAGTCTTGATAGATAATGGAGCAGGCCTGAACATTTGTACACTACAGTTGGTCATGGCATTGCGCTATGCGGTAGAATCAGTGGATCCTCGTAAGAAGATCACAATCAAAGCCTATGACGATGCAGAGCGTTCATCCAAAGGAGCTGTGGTACTACCAATCTGCGTGGGCCCTGTGGTAAAGCACATCATCTGTCAGGTTCTGGACCTTCCTTTGCCATACAATCTATTATTAGGGAGACCTTGGATACATGCCATGCAAGCCGTTCCATCTACCTACCATCAATGTATCAAGTTCCCACATAATGGTGTAGAGATCACAATTCTGGGCGGTGCAAACCCCTTTGCATTTTGTCATAATATCAGCCATCAACCAGAGATTACTGTTCCTAATAATAGAGAAGCCATTTCCTCCACATCATATATAAGTCCAGCCTCTCTTGCTAGTTCAAACACCACTATAACCAAGCAAGAAAAGCTTAAGATGAAGATAGCAGAGGAAGGTCCTGGGGAATACAACTTGAGTCAACTCTTTTGTGTGGGACAAATGCCCACTTCTCCTCGAACACATGGTAAACCACAACAGGTGCTCCAGCAACCACTAGTCACACCAGCATGTGCTTTGACACCTTTCATCCTTGGAAAGAGTCAAGAAGAAGAAACCCAAGAGGAGGACTTAGCGGACTGGATCTATAAAGATCCCATCACCACTGATATACCGCAAGTTAGACTTCCTACGAATCAGTATGGCAAAGGCCTCCTCATTATGCAAAGAATGGGATATGATGGTCAGAGTGCTTTGGGATATTGTAAACAAGGACGACATGAACCTCTGCTGCCAAAATTAAAGCCCAAAGGTAATACAGGCCTAGGCTTTGAGAAAGAAATCTTTCCTAAACTCAGATTCAAAGGAAAACCCAGCAAACCATTATGTCAACCTACTGCAAAAAGGACACCTTTCATCATTAAAGTAGCCTCAAGCACCATCCCGACTGCCCCATCGAGGCTCACAACCCCAACACAACCATCTACAATGCCAATCATCCCACCAATCAAACCAGTAATCCCATTCGCAATAGCCATTACATCCATAGTACCATTAGCAGCAGCAACTGTATCAGAACCTGCAGCAGCATCTATGGTACCAGCAGTTCCCGTAGAAGCCACTGAGTTAACACTACCGATACTTCCTGTGCCAGATTCTTTTATCCCCATCAAACTTCCTGTAGCACCGATCACTACAAAGGTACATCAACCAATCACACCTGTAGTGTTTAACTCAAAAGACATCCCAGTATGGTATAGCAATCGGATACTGGAAAGTGATTCAGAGACCGACTCACATGAAGGGGAATTTGATTCGGTATAGCTTAATACTTCAGATGAGGAAGACACATCACCACCTCCACCACGCAAAGACATCCTTGTTTACGGAGAAGCACAGATAAAAACCACTTGGGTTCCTGATCTGGAAACATCTTCCACAGACCCTACGTCTCATCCTATGCCTGATTCTGATAGGGAGAGTACCATTAACGACCTTCACCATAACGTCTTAACCCTCACTGATACATCTAACGCACTTAACCTAATCGATGAAGTAATGCCCATTATCCACCTTGAACTCATCAAATGGAACCAACCAAATCCCCCATGTCTTGACTTCTTCCAAAATGATGAGGCCATCATTGACTTTTTGGAATTAAGGGATAACCTACCAAGCGGGGATCACAAAGCTGGATTCGCCATAGAACTAAATAGCTCAGCATACTTTGGGGCGGATGCCAAACCTTTCAGCTGCAAAAATATAACAATAAAACATGGATCTTCCAATGAAAACCACACTGTGGCACTGTTTGATCCGACAAAAGTAAAAAGAAAGAGCGTATCCAATGGTGAAAACCTCTCTGAGGTGCCTGAGGATGAAGGGTTTGACATTCTCCCTGATAGTACACAACAAGAACGATCAACGATTCTCATTGAGGAAACCAAAGAATACAATGTGGGGACTCCTGAAAATCCTCATCTCATACATCTGGCATCTCTTCTCACTCCAGAGGAACAGCCTAAATTTATAGAGTTCTTCCAGAAGCGTCAAATCAACTTTGCATGGTCATATGCAGACATGCCTAGGCTTGATCCTAATTTAGTCATGCATCACCTCACCGTAGCAGAAGGAGCCAAACCTGTCAAGCAGAAGCTTCGTAAGATGCATCCTCAGATTGCAGTGCTAGTCAAAACAGAACTCAAGAAACTCCTAGATGTTGGTTTCATTAGACCAATTGATTATGCAGAATGGATCTCCAATATTGTGCCTATCGGCAAACCAAAAGGGGGCATCCGCATTTGTACTGACTTCAGAGATCTGAATAAGGCCTGTCCTAAGGATGACTTCCCCCTTCCAAATATCGACATCATAGTGGATCTGACAGCAGGACATGCCATGCTTTCACTCATGGATGGCTTTTCAGGATACAATCAAATAAAGATCGCACCAGAGGACCAACATAAGACAACCTTCACATGTCCATGGGGCACGTATTGCTGGAATGTAATGCCTTTCGGTCTAAAGAATGCAGGAGCGACCTATCAAAGAGCAATGACCACCATCTTCCATGACGTGATGCATACTATGATGGAAGATTATGTGGATGACTTACTAGCAAAATCACTCACTAGAGAAGGTCATTTGGACATATTAGAGAGAATCTTTGATAGACTGGAACAATATCATGTTCGACTCAACCCAAAGAAATTTGTCTTTGGAGTAACCTCCGGGAAGCTTCTAGGATACATTGTCTCAAGCAAAGGTATTGAGGTCGACCCAGCAAAGGTAAAAGCAATCATGGACATGCCACCACCAAAGAATATTAGTCAGCTAAGGACATTACAAGGGCGACTTCAATCCATCCGAAGATTCATTGCACAATTGGCTGATAAGTGTCACCCATTTACACACCTGCTACATAAGAACATCCACTTTCAGTGGGATGCCCGATGCCAACAAGCATTTCAGACACTTAAAAACTATCTCATGAATCCACCATTGCTGATCCCACCAGATCCAAGTAGATCGTTGTTACTCTATATCTCAGCAACAAGTACAGCATTGGGTGTACTACTGGCACAACATAATGCAGAAGGAAAAGAGTGTGTTGTTTACTACATCTCTCGCACACTGGTGGGCTATGAACTCAATTGCACACCTATTGAACGAGCTTGCTTAGCAGTAATCTTAGCAGCCACTAAACTGAGGCACTATCTATTAACACACAAAGTACAACTCATTGCAAAGATTGATCCACTCAAGTATTTACTTAACAAAGCAGCATTGACAGGCCGCTTGGCCAAATGGGTGATGATTCTAAGTGAATTTGACATCGAGTATGTCGATCGTAAAGCTATCAAAGGGCAGGTTATTGCAGATCAGTTGGCCGATGCGCCTCTCATAGGCGATCATCCTCTCATTTCCAATTTTCCAGATGAAGAGATATTCATGATCACAACAGCACAACCATGGAAACTATATTTTGATGGTTCATACACTAGGCACGGCTCGGAGGCAGGCATTTTGTTTATCACACCTCAGGGTGATAGCATCCTGAAGTCTTACAGGCTCACATTTCCATGCACAAACAACATAGCAGAGTATGAGGCCTTGATCACAGGACTCAGGTTAGTCGTACAATGGAAATTACAAGAACTACAAGTATATGGTGACTCCCAACTGGTCATTCGACAAGCAACAGATGAATATCAGACCAAGGATGATAAACTCATGCCATACAAGCAAATGGTGGACACTCTAAAGACATCATTTACTACTATCACTTTTGAGCAGATACCAAGAGATCAGAATCGAGCTATTGACGCTATTGCTACCATCGCATCTCTACTAGATCTTCCGCAGAATTCAACACGCTACGAGTTCTTGGTAGAACAGCTTTGGATCCCCGCTTATGATATCCCTGAATCCAAAATGATATGTCACCTTGTCGGTTTTGAATCCCCATGGTATGGTGAATTCTACACCTATCTCCGCGAGCACACCCTTCCTCCCAACCAATCGAATAACCAACGTAAAACCTTCATTCGCCAAACTGCTCGATATACCATTATTGCTGAAACCTTATACCGCCGCGGTCTTGATGGTACTCTCCTTCGATGTCTGGAACAAGATGAGATAACAAAGGCTTTGGAAGAGGTACATGAAGGAATTTGCGGGACTCACTCAAGTGGTCCATCACTAGCCAAGAAGATCATGCGAGCTGGATACTATTGGCCATCTATGGAAAAGGATTCCTACTACTTTGTCAGGAAATGCAAGAAATGTCAAGTTCACGGCGACATAATACATGCACCGGCCCAGGAACTGCAACCAATCACAACACCATTGCCTTTTTGTCAATGGGGTCTTGACCTTGTGGGTAAGATTCATCCATCTTCATCCAACGGCCATAAATTTATTATTACCGCCACCGAATATTTCACCAAGTGGATCGAAGCTGTTCCACTTACCCAAGTCACCGGCAAGCAGATCGCCTCATTCATTCTCAACTACATCATCTACCGGTATGGTGTACCCATGTCCATCATCACAGATAACGGTCTTCCTTTCAAAAATCAGGATGTCCGTGAACTTTGTGAAAAATTTCATATCCAACACCGCTTTTCCACTCCCTATTACCCACAAGGCAATGGTCAGGCCGAAGCATCCAATAAAAACATATTAAGGATCCTAAAGAAGACAGTCAATGATGTCAGCCGTGATTGGCATGTTCAATTGAATCCAACATTATGGGCATATCGAACTAGCATTCGAACCCCTACAGGTGCAACTCCTTATTCATTGGTCTATGGTGCAGAAGCTATCTTACCTATTGAGGTCAAGATACCATCCTTACGGGTTTCATTGCACAATCTCATCGATGATGAAGCATACAGAGTATCCCATCTTCAGGACTTGGAGTTACTTGATGAAAAGCGACAAGCTGCATACAATCACCTCAAAGCCTATCAGCAGCGCATGAGCAGAAGCTACAATCACCGAGTTAGATCTCGTACATTTGAGGTAGGTGATCTTGTTCTTCGAGAGAATCCTCGCAACCAACCAAATAGAGAACATCAAGGCAAGTTTGAATCAAACTGGATGGGCCCATATGTTGTCACTGTTGTATTCGGGTCCAGGTTATATCAGTTGGCTACATCAGACAGAGAACCACTCGCCGATCCAATCAACAGCATGCACCTCAAACGGTTTTATACCTAAGGTGTACAGAGCATCAGGCTCCCCTGCATATCAGAAAATACCAAAAACATTCAGAAAATGTCCTGAAGAAAATACAAAAACATTCAAAAAAGTAAAAAAAAATCATGCATCCAAACGGTGAACAACCACTCCGGTGGCACCTTGGGTAAGTGCGATGGCGAAAACCTGGCAAACAGGCGCCACTCATAAACGCTATGGCTCCATTGTCTTTTTAGACTTGTTGCGATCACATTTACTTCATACATACATCCATCCATCCAAAGCCATGGCTTGTTATTCATCTGTCATTACGAAAGTACTTCATGCATCTTGCATCCCACTTTTTCATAGTCATGTCTACACTTAGGGGCAATGCCCTTAACCTATTGATGGAAGTGGATTCTACATTGTCTTATGCGTCATTATGTTCTTCATTCAAGCAATCATCAAAAATATCAAAAAAAATTCAAAAATGTCTCACAAAATATCAAAAATGTCTCGCAAAATACCAAAAACATTAAAAAACAATACAAGTCCAAAAACAACGAAAAACCATCGAAAATCACCCAAAAACATGGCAACACCTTGTACATATTCATCCGATCAGATCCAAAACAAACATTGACAAAATACTCACACAAATGACCACTTATCACTCGACCAAAACAATCAACATCAACAATCCAAAACTGTCTTTAAACAAGGATGCATCCTTCCTTACCAAAACAAAGACAAAAGTGACGTTTTCTTTGACAAGAAAATTATATTAAGCTATCAAATGCTTGGTTGATTCGTGAGTAATTCATTTGTTTATTTGTATCAGGATCTTTCAGCATTGTGTTATATTGTTTGCACATTATTTCCGATGAAGTTTTGGGGCATGTACTAATGGTGTCTATGTGGGAAGTTCACCAAGCTACGTGATCTTATGCAAAATGCAGTCATAGATCACTACGACTTGCTGACTACAGTGTATACCTCGACCATATGGACATGAACCATTACCAAGGATCCATATTCTTTATTCTTTATGTATATACTGTTTGTTTGCAGGTACAATGCTTTTTCTTTGGTTCCTCCTACCTCATCCAAACTGGATAAAGGTTTTATCTCTTATTACGGTATGCACTTGTCTCAGGATATGATTAGCCTAAGATCAAGGAGGACGATCCAAGTCATGCATGAAAGGAGATAATCCTTGTCTATTCCGCAAGCAATACTCAGGTCAACTTGATCCATTATATCAAGTTGCTTGTATTAACTTGCTATATCAAAATCCATGTAAGAAATACTCTGGTCATCTTGAATCTTTATGTCAAGTTGCTTGTATTTTCTTACAACATTTTAAAGCTCAATGATGAAAATAGAGCACTATGGATCGTCATCTCATCTCATTTGTATATACTGCATTCCGTTGCATTCCAACCATCCATACATTCATAATAGCTACATATCATGCATACATAGTCATAATAATGCATACTCTATTTTCCTCTTCTTCCATAGGAATGAGTCACAGGTCCTCCATTTCTTCTAAACATTGAACCCCCCCAACCCTCCCCATCTCAATAATCAACATCACATACCCTACATCATTTCTCAATCAACCCAATCAAGCCACGTTCATCACCATCCATCTCTAATAGGAGGGATTATGTTTCCCATCCTCATTCATCCACACAATCAAGCAAGTTACTCTGTCTACACAGATACATCGACTCACACACACCTAGACTATCAACAGATACTCTGATCAAGTATCTTCGGGTCTCAACAAGTAATCGATCATGGTAATCCTAGACTACATCAGGCATTTATCATAATAGCCTAGTCTCAACGGGGCTGCCATGATTCCCCACAACCATCCATCACCCGCGCACACTATCAATTGATCAACCAATCAAACACAATCTAACGGACAATTACATCAATTGTCTACGTCTCAACGAGTATTTTTGCTTCATATACCTTGACTTCATCGGGCAATTGCATCAATTGCCTAAGTCTCATCAGGTCACTTTGATTCACTTACTCAAACTTTATCTTGTCCAAGCAAACAATTGGCATCAACTGTCATGCTTTGACTTGACCGAGGCAATTCAACTGATTGCACCAGATTGTTCAACCAATTTTGATCAATTGTATAGCATCACTCAAAAGAACAACCACCACATTTTCATTGTATCTCCTGCATGACCTAAGGGTACTCACTGGCTTGATGTTTCTCCATTTTATCCCCCAATTTCTTCTATTTTTCACCCGCATGGCTAACTTCTTCTCTTCTAACACCCTGCCAATTTTCATTCTTTTTTGAGAGATCGCCCGGTTTTTCGAAATTTTTTGGCCCATCTCTCGAGGGGGCATCCCACCCATTAAATTTATATTTTATGGGGCATTTCTTCACACCAGTTTTTCTTTCTTTGAAATGATGCGATAAACTGCACCGTCTCAAAGAGGGGCAAATGTAGTCACACAAATCTGTCCATTTTAATTAAATGAATATTTGCTATTTATTTGATTAAAAATTCACTAGCCATCAATTAATTAAATTAATATTTAATTAATTCATCCCCAAACATTCTTCTATTAATTAATTAAATTATTCAATTTATTTTAATTAATTCATTAAATCAAATTCCATTCAATTAAATAAATAAAATCTATTTATTTAATTAAATCCCTTGTTCCTCTTTTAAATAAATTAAATAAAATTTATTTAAATCATTATCCCCCCACTTGCATTTTCCTACAAATGCAACTTGCACACATTTATTGAAATAAATGAATTTTTATTTTAAATAAAATCCTATTTTCCCTCACCCACCAAATCCACTTGCAAGAATTAATCCCCTTCTATATTCTTCTAACCCCTTCCTAATTAGTCTAATCCATTCCCTAATTATTGTCACATTCCTAAGCAAAATGGAGTCACTTCTCAAAGCCTAAAAGTCTTTGATAACCATTAAAGGCTTTCAACCTTCAACCACTTAAATCCTCAAAGTCTTTGATAACCATTGAAGGCTTCCAACTTTCAACCACTTAATCCCCAAAGTCTCCAAAAACCATTAATGGTTAACTCAAACCCTCCTACATGGTTAAAACATTTGTTTTGACTCAACCTCTACCCAACCCAAGGGTCTCATCAAGCCTTTAAAGCTTTGACCATGATTATCTCTTAATCATTTGCACAAAGGTTTATCCTTGGATTAACTCTTAATCCAGTGGATAATCTTAATTTAGGCTTGACCCTTAGCCTTTAGATAACCATGAGGTCTTCTCAGGCCTTTAATGCCTCCAACCTCTTCTCTCAACCCAACCCTATGTTGACACTTGTCACCATTTTATTGGTGCAAATTGTGCACATGGATCCCCAACTTTCAAGCTTGACCCTTGATTAAACCTTTCAATCCTGGCCATCCATTGCTCCATTTTTCCTATAAATAGAGCCCATTCCTTCATAATCCAGATCCTGAAAACTTGTATGCATTTAGGCTATAGACATTTTTAGAGAGCATTTAGCATAGCATAACTAAAATCTTGTCTTTTGGTAAAATCAATCATTTTAGCATCAATAGTATATTATTTAGCTTTTCATTTTATATTTGAAGCTTAATACTACAATCTCAATCCTCCATAAGCATCCATAGTGCAAAAAGTTGCTGAGAGCTACACTATTTTGGAACTTGGAGAGGAGAGGAACAAGGGAGAAGAAGCTAAGGTCATGCTAAGAGGCAGTTGGAGATGTCTCATAATCTTTGTTTTGTTTATTAGATACATTAGCATGCTTTTTAGTGTCTCTTTTGGTATGCCTTCATAGATTAGTTTTTGATTGACTAACACTAATGTTTTGTGTGTTTTTGTGTTATTTTATCTTAGACTAACCTTGTGCCATTTAGGAGGGCATCACAAACATTTAGTGGCAAGAATATCTCCTGCAAAAATGACCCTGATCTATTATCAGGAGTGATACCCTATTAAGACTGAAGGTAAGAATATAAGATTGCGAGGTGGGAGAGGAGTGAAGCAAGCATCGAAGACTGCATATTTAGAAGAAGGCAAGAACATAAATTTTTTTTATTACTTTATGTAAATATAGTTATACAGGTTAACGCTTATAAATATTCTTGAAAGATAACAGAGAATATCTCTCTCTCTCTCTCTCTCTCTCTCTCTCTCTCTCTCTCTCTCTCTCTCTCTCTCTCTCTATATATATATATATATATGTATATGTATGTATGTATACGTGTATATATATATATACATACATACATACATACATACATACATATGTATGTATGTATATGTATGTATGTATGTATATATATACATACATACATACATACATACATACATACATACATATGTATGTATGTATATGTATGTATGTATGTATATATATATATACATACATACATACTGTGTATACATACACAGTATGTATGTATGTATATATATATATATACATACATACATACTGTGTATATATACATACATATGTATATATTCACAGTATGTATGTATGTATGTATATATATATATACATATGTATGTATATATACACAGTATGTATGTATGTATGTATATATATATACATACATACATACATACTGTGTATATATACATACATACATACATACATACATACATACACATACATACATACATACACATACATACATACATATGTATGTATGTATGTATGTATGTATATATATACATACATACATACATACATACATATATACATATATATGTATATATGTATGTATGTATATATATATACACATGTATATATATACATACATACATACATACATACATACATACATACATATATATGTATATATGTATGTATGTATATATATATACACATGTATATACATACATACATACATACATACATACATACATATATATATATATACATACATACATATATATGTGTGTGTGTGTGTATATATGAATATATGTATGCATATATGAATATATACATACATATATTCATATATATATATATATATATATATATATATATGTATGTATGTATTCTAAAAATTTTCTGAGTATATATCTGCAGAATGAGATTGTGCTCATGAAGGGCATAGGATGACTACTGGAAACTGAGACTACCAATAAATGTATCAAAGCAAAAAACTCTTATAATCGCAGCCTCAAAGCATAATTAACACTTCCCCCATATTTAACCTTGAAGCATGAGAAAGACCCGGGAAAGTAGATTTCTACAGAAATACAGAGATTGAAAGATCCGTATTATGCCTTTATATAATCATAATCACATATCTATATATTTCTTATGGATATATAGCTTCATGTCTTCATGAATAAAAAAATAGCAAGAGGCAAAAAACCATCTCAAGTCCAATGGAAAGGTTTTGAAAGATCATCTATGCAGCATTCCTATTCAAAAAGGATTAAAAGGTTGTTAAGCGCATTGCCTCTAAGTATTCTATAGCTGCTTAAAACAAAAAAAGATTATTTCTGACAATGTAACCTCATCCTCGAAGAATGCCATTCCAAGGGCCTTCATCCTTTCTTGCTCAGCTTGTGGGGAGGGCGAGGCCCAGAGCCCTCTGGTGCATTTGCTGAGAGGGCAACAGGGGAACGACGGAGAGGCACATGATCAGGGATGATCGTGATATTTTCTGCCTCCAAATAGTTCTGCAACCACTTTTCATGTGGGGGTTTCTTAACTTGGAGAATCCAAAAGAGAAATAGGAAATTCCTACTTCTGACATAGCACAAAGCTTTGAAAGCCACCGGGTCTTCAATTACCAGAATAGGGGAGCGAGGAACTGGGTTATTCTTTCTGATAAGGACATAATAGTCCTGTGGTTTGGGAGCTGTGAGTTCTTCATCTATATTAACCATAACCCATTCCAATTCACTGAGAATGTCTTTATTGAAGACCTTCTTACATAATTTCACCACCGTGTCCCTATCCTTCTCAAAATGCATTGCAAGGGCTAGAAACATTGCTACAATATCTGAGTTTGCTCTGGTTCGGTCCTCGTTCATAATGAAATCCCTCCCTAGAAATTTCATTACCGCTCCAAAGATCAAAGGGTTCTGTTGGACAAGAATACCTCTCAGCCTCTCGTCCTTAATCTCACCGACGAAGGCCATTTGATATTTCAGCCCCAAAAGCTTGAGCGTCGTATCCATTGAAGCTTAGCAGAAAGAAACTTAGCATTCTAAAATAGGACTCACACTCTTAAAGCTGCATAATGAGCAACTACTAAAGAGTAAATACAAAACATGGAGTGTAAATTTCAAGGCGCAAGATCATTATTATTAACCCCTACAGTCATCAAGCGAAGGGTATCTCAACTGTCCCATCACTGCAGGGATATAAACTCGACTTCGCAAAGAGCCGTCAAAAGGCCTTGATCGAGAAAGGAAGCTGACGTGTGATGTCCAACAATAATATTTCATATGGCAACTGAAGCTCTACAACTATAGGGGTTCAGACGATGGAAAATATAGAGGAAGATAACTAGAAAGGCTTAAGTCTTAGAGGAAGGCCATCTTTACATTAATAATATTAGCTTTATATCCATGCCGCATATACTTAGATAAAATATGAAATCATGTTTATAAACCTATACTTATTAATGTATGGATTAGTCTTCTGCTAGTCCTCAAGCTTATCTAGGCATGGCAGCAGGACAATAAAAGGCTACATTTAGGTATAGCCAAGTAAGAGAGGAAAATGATGCCAATTAAATCACAAAGTATCTGTATGATTTAAAACCTATCTGAATGAAGGTAAGAGGAGATATTTCTAGAAGGTAAAATAAATAATTGAATATTTAAACAATGGCTCTGAGAATATATGGATAAGCGGCTTAGAGGATTTGAGCAGTTAGAGATGACTCTCAATCTAAAGATAGGCCTGCTAGGATCCGAACCTACCTAGATATAAATATGCTTGAAAATATATGTTTATATATATAAGTCTATATCTTAATAAATATGTATATATATATATATATGAAACTATATATGAATATATATTTATATATATGTAAATATATATATATATATATCTTATATATATATATATATATATATATATATATATATATATATATATATATATATCTCAAGGATATATATATATGTGTGTGTGTGTGTGTGTGTGTGTGTCTGAAGAAATATATATGTGAATGTATGTAAATACATACATTCACGCATGCATGCATCCATACATACATACATATAATTGTATATATATATCTGTATATGTGTATTTATGTATGAATGTATGTATGTGTTTGTGTATGTGTGTATATACACACACACATATATATCCATACATGTATATATATACTATATATATGCATACATCCATATATATATATATATATATATATATATATATATATTAGAGAAAGTTTGAGGTCGCCCCAAAACTCCTTATAGATCTAAATATGGATATGTAAACTATCTAGATATGCTTATATATATATATATATATATATATATAAGATTAATGATTATCTGAACTACAAGGTTAAGGGGAAGGTTTGAGTATGGAGCTAAACCGAGGTAGCTAAGATCCAGACAAGAAAGATGTGAGGGGACCATGAAGACGGATCTTGTCTTAGGTTGGCATAGACAAGAGCTTGATGCCATCAACCCACAAGTTGGCTATCTCATCCGCCCTTTTATTTCCTTCCCTATAGATATGATTAATTGTAAACCTATCAAGACCTTTGCATAGGTCTATAGCCTTTGATAGCAAGGTATTAAGTTTCCAATTAGGCATGCTCCCTTTCCTTAGAGCATTGACAATTATAGCCGAATCACCCTCAATATCTAAGCATTTAGCTTCAAATTTTCTGCATAAGAGCAAGCCTTCCACCAGGGCCATCAATTCTGCCCAGTTGTTTGTGTTGATGCCAACCAGAGAAGCAAAGGATGCTATTTCCTTGCCTTCCCAGTTATGAACAATGCATCCTATCCCAACTTGCCCTGGGTTGCCCCGGGCAGCCCCATCAAAATTTAGCTTCAGCCACCCTTCACCAGGGGGCTGCCATTTGCATGTCACCCTAGATCGAAGGCTGGCTAAAGGGCCTACTCCTACAAAGGGAGGAAAGGATAAGCCCTTCCATCATTTTTTTATCCTTTCATCCCAATAAGATATAGAAGCATTTTTTAGTGAACCTAAGGTAAGTCTATTGTTCACAAGCTCAGTGATAGCTGACTCTATCTTATTGATGATTCTTAGGGCATCTAATTTTTCATTCTTAAAGAGGCGCCTATTTCTTTCTTTCCAAAGTTCCCACATTATGGATGATGGGAGAGCTCTCCATAAACCTTCAAAGAGACATCCACACCTAAGGAGAGGCCAAGCCATGAGCATCCCTAAGATGGTGTTGGGAAAGGCTGCAGACCATTCGAGTTTATTGGTGAACCAAATCCAACATTGATGAGCAAAGGGAGTTAAGGAGTATATGATTGGTGTCCCCCTCCTCTACTTCGCATAGAGGACATCTACTAGGACCCTCATATCCCATACGCCTAAATTTGTCTGCAGTGAGGAGTTTGTTTTGGATCACCAACCAGGAGAAAATACCTGCTTTAGGCAAACAATTTCTATCCCAGCAAAGATTCAATGGAAGCTCTACCTTAGGTCTTAAAACTGCTTTGGATATGTGAGAGTACCCATCCTTAGAATTGTATTCTCCTCTTAAGGAGCCCTTCCAGACGAGCTTGTCCTCATCATGACTTAAGACAAAGTTCCTAGAATTAAGAATTGACAAAAGTTTATGCTTGTCCCTCTCCGAGATGACTTCATCATCCCTTTCGATCCATTGCCAACCAGCCCCTTCCTTTGAAGGGGAGAGATAACTATTTAGTAGGGGGCGTCTATGTGATTCAAGAAGGGCCCGGGTAACCCCAAAGTCATGGATGTTTTCAATGGCTTTATACCCTCCCCAAGAATCTGACCAGAAGAGGGCTTTGTCCCCAGACCCTAGGTTCTAGGTTAGCCTGTCAGAGATAATCTTCCTACAATCGAGCATAAAATTCCAAATGCAGGAACCTCTGGGAGGGTTGGGCTCCCTGAAGATTTGGGTTGAATCATCTCCATTAAGGTATTTGAGGTTAAGTAATCTTGCCCATTTGAGGTGAGGAAATTTGAATAATCTCCAAACCAGCTTGGCCCCCAATGCTCTACCTTGATCTCATAGGTTTTTGATGCCAATGCCACCATCCTCTTTGGGTGTACATATCTTATCCCAAGAAATGAGTGAGATTTTGTGGTTGCTATTAGTACCTTGCCAAAAGAAAGTTTTGAGATGCTTGTTGATCTCAACGAGTTTGGAAGAAGACAACCGTTGGAGGGAAAGCTGGAAAATGGGCATAGCTGATAAGACCGATCTAACCAAAGTAGCCCTACCAGCCGAAGAGAGCCATTTCCCTTTCCAAGTACTAATTCTAGACTTGATCTTGTCCACTAAGTTGTCCCATAAATTAGAGGGTCTCCTGCCTCTGTCAAGGGGAATGCCTAGATATTTGCAGGGAAGGGATCCTTGACTAATTTCCAGGACATTGCAGATTTCTTTTCCTAAAAGGGGGTCTATGTTGAATAGAAAGACTGCAGATTTAGCTAGATTAACCTCTTGACCCAAGGCCAACATATAGGAATTAAGAATGTCTTTAAAGGCACGAGCCTCCCCCAAGCCACCTTGCCCAAAAAGCATTGTGTTGTCAACAAATTGCTGGTGGGTGAAGGGGGGGAGGCCACTGGTGATGGGAATACCTTGGATCTTCCCCTTCTCTTTGGCCACCAAAATAGATCTGCCTAGGGCTTCAGCCATAATAATGAAAAGGAAGGGGGACATAGGATCACCCTGCCTGAGCCCCCTCAAACTACTAAAGAAACCTTCCGGGGAGCCATTAACCAGAACCGAGAATCTAGGGGTGGATATGCATTCGAAGATAAGGTTGATCCAGGTTTTGGAAAAGCTAAAGGCCTCCAAGCATTTGCAAAGGAAGCGCCAATCAACTTTGTCATAACCTTTACTTATGTCCAATTTGATTAGCATGCTCGGAGATTTGTTGAGCTGAACCGAATGAATGGCCTCCTGGGCAATAATAACCCCATCATAGATTGATCTATCCGTTACGAAGCCAGTTTGTTCCTCGCTAATAATTAAGGGGAGGAGATTCTAGAGTCTAGCTGCTAAGGTTTTAGTTAAGAGTTTATACAGAGTGTTGCAGAGAGCTATTGGTCTGAAGTCATTAAAGCTCTCCAGGTTTTCTTTTTTTGGAACGAGGGCAAGGAAGGTATTGTTGACTTCTTTAAGAATCTTACCCAAATTCCTTACCCCCTATAAGGCATCCGTGATTTCTGTTCCCATGGAACCCCAACATTTTTGAAAAAAAGCTAGTGGGGAAGCCATCCGGGCCCAGAGCCTTATCTAGATTCATCTTGAAGAGGGAAGATTTAACCTCCTCCACTAAGAATTTCTTTAATAGGGTTTGGTTGTGGTCATTGGTAATGAGTTTCAGAAGATTCTTAATAATTTCGAGTTGGCCCCTAAGGTTGGAGCCTTCAAGATTGTTTAAGATATTCTCATATAACTTAACGACCTCAGACGCAACCTTATTTGGTTCAGATAGGATGGATCCTTAGCCGTTCATGATCTTAGAGATTCGGTTGACCCCTCTCCTTTGCTTGGTGTTGTTGTGGAAGAACTTGGTATTCCGGTCGCCATCACTCAACCAAGTCTCCCTGGTTTTTTGTTTCCAGAAGATCTCTTCGTAAGATAGTATCTTTTCATACTCTGAGAGTAGGTCCTTTTCCTTAAGGAAAAGATGCTCATCCATCCCCTTCTCAAGTACCTCAGTGTTAACCTTATTGAGATCATTCTTTATTAGGGTTTTTTTGTCAAAGATGTTACCAAAATTGGTCCTATTCCACTCTAAGAGCTTCCTTTTTATAAGCTTTAACTTACTAGCAACAATAAACATCTTCAAACCTGAGAAAATGGAGCTACTCCACCATTTCTCAAGTAAGTTTAGAAAGTTGTCATCTCTAAACCACATATTCTCAAATTTGAAGGGGCATTTTTTAGGGGCATTGTCGGATGATAAGTCTAATTGGAGTGGGAAATGGTCTGATCCTGATAAAGGGAGAGGCTTTGCCTTCAGGGAGTAATTTAGCTCAGAGAGCCCTCCATAGATAAAGAACCTATCAAGTTTCTCTGCAATATTACAAAAACCAGATCTTCTATTGTTCCAGGTGAAGGCATTTGCTGCCGTCTGGATTTCCAGCAGGGAATTCCTATTGATCCAGAGATTCAAATCTACAGCTGAAGGAGGAAGCTTGCTACTTCCTCCTCTCTTATCCGATGCCTTAGTGATGGCATTGAAATCTCCACCAATGATACTTAGGTCATTCGAGAAACTTCTTAGAAAGGACTCAAGTTCCTTCCAAACCTTCACCTTATCCTTATTCTAGATGGGGCCATATACGTTAATTAGTTTGAATCTAAGGTTATTTTTGTAGCTTACTACATCTCCTCCTATCCAATTCTGCTGAATCTCTAAAGGTGTGAATGAAAGGGTTCTAGAATCCCAAATGATAGCTAAACCCCCTGAGGCGCATGTGGTCAGGGAATGTTTTAGTTGTCTAGCCCCTAGTTTTTGCTCAAAGAGGGAAATCTCATATGCGTTCATTTTTGTTTCTTGAATTAACATTAAGTCAGGTTTAGAATCGGAGATGCAACGCTTTAAGATGCATTGTTTGTTAGGGGCATTCAAACCCCTAACATTCCATGTTATGATTTTCATGGCTTTGTGGGGAGGAACTTCCCCTCCCCTACATTAAAAAGAGTAGATATTTTGAATTGACCTCTAGCTTCTCCATCCTTCAATCTCAATTCAGCAAGGGATCTCCTGCCCCTTCTTTTACTGAATTTAGCACAATCTGGAGAGTCTTTGCTTTTAACAAAGCAGAGAATGCCTAGGGTGTTAGGTTGCTGATTTTCCAAGTTCTTTGATGCTATAAAGAGTTCATCTATTTCTAAGTTAACTCTAGTAATATTTACTAGATTATTAACAAGGAGATCCCTTTGTCTTTCCAATTCCTCATCATCACATATTTCATCAACCAATTGATCCATAAGGTCATTTACTACTTCTTCCCCTATAAAATTAGAAATGATATCAACTTCCTTAGACACGCGGTCACTCTCAGATACTACAGTTGTAACAGGGACAACCCATGGCAAAGACGGGAAAGCCTCTTCCCCCAGAGGGGCCTTCAAACTTGAGACTGGGGAGAATGGTTGATTATGTCGAGAAGCCCATTCTCGATCCTAGGGAGTATTATCTTTCTCTTTTGATAGCATTGGGATGGTGAGATTCCGCAAAGGGGAAGTTTTTGAGGAGTTCTCTCCTTCTAGTGGGGTAAGAGAGCACGATGGTAACATATTTGTCATACCGGGCTGTTCTGTCTAGGGGAGCCACTCACAAATTTCCCCCTCTTCCAAGTTTCGATCCCTGAGAGAAGGGCCACCTATAGGGGGAATGACAGAGGACAGTGGTTGGGGAGGAGAACATAAGGTCTTAACTGGGGATCTCTGATGACACAGAACCGTGGCAGGGTGATTAGTGCTAGTATTATTAAAACCCTTAATGGAGAAACCCCCTCCATCCACAAATCTAATTGGAATGATTCTTGACTCGGAGATTGATTTAGGGAAAGCATTTTTAAAGGGAATCTTCCTTGGCCTTTTAACTTTGAAAGGGCCATTGTAGAAGGGTAATTCAAGGGATAAACATACATTATCGCATTTTAGTGTTACGGGTTCGATAGTTTTAATGTTAATATCCATGTTAACAATCAGAAGATGGTTAAAGAAGCTTAGGGCTGATTTTTTAACTTCTACAAATTTACCTATTTTGTTCCCTAAAATTCTTTAAAAAATCATTATTTCATAATTCTACCGAAATTTTTTCAAGTGATATAGCTCTATTGACCATGCATGAATTTAATTGAGAAGGATGAAAGAGGGTTTGCCATCCCCAGTAATCAAACCCTAAGCCCATGAACTCAGATAAGCCCTTGTTTAGCAAAGAATTTCTTAAATTTTGATTACCGCATTCAATAGCTAAGAACTGATCGGGAAGGATGTCAATTTTTACCTGGTTATTGAGAGAAGACACCACCCAGTTAGCAATTTTTTCAGTCGGGATCCCCCAACCTTTCCATTGTGCAAAAAACATTTTGTTGTTGCAATGCATTTGATACATATCTAATGTTTGGGAATCAATATCAATGATTATCCCACTGGGACTAGCTTTTGGTAGTTTGCCAAAGGACTTTTTAGTAAAGAGAACGGAAGTCGGGGGCCTGTTTGACCGGTTAGGTTTTACAGAACCTTCCTTCCAACCAGGGTTGGGATTTTACATAAGACGATTTGATTGCCCTTCTACCTTATTATTTCTTCACCTTACTGACTGCCATTTTCGATCCCTACCTTGGAGCGAAGGAAGGGGAGCCCTAGCCGAATCAACCAAAGAATACTTTGTTTTTGCAAAGAAAGCTTCTTGCTTGATGGTTTGAGATTTTACCCTGCTCAGTTCGTCTGCCCTAGTATGACTAGCCAGAACTGCAAACCGATTTCCATAGCCTTGGTAAACACCTCGCAATGGAAAGGGATGCTCGCAGAGAGGTAATGTCTTGATTCTGCTTTTCACATGCAGAGCCATCACTTTTTTTCCCTCAATTTTTACTTACCGGCATATTATATAATTATATTATAATAAAATCGGATATCCGATAAAATCAGATATCCGATAAAATCAGATATCCGATTTTTTGAGACTTTTATATTTCGACAGTGACAGTCCCGTGAGTCATTTTTAACTCACGGGTCACGTGAATTCGTCGAAATCCGATATCCACTCCATTTGATATCCGGTGTTTTGACAAAAAAATTGCTAAAAAATTAGAGGTAAGAATTTTGTCGTTTTGAATCATTTTCATTCATTTTTTGTATTTTTTGTGAATGTTTATTTGATTTTTCATTGAAAATATGGTTTTTTTCATGAAAACTAGGTTTTTTCTAAATCAAATACCTGATTGTTTAAATTTGTTAACTAAATTTAATTGTTTACATTCAATTAGGTTAAAAATGGGGGATAACAATGAAAACACTGACCAACCACAACTGCAACAACCAAACCCTCATTTGCCAAACCCCCCCTCAATTCAAGATTTGATTGCACAAAATTTGAATGAATTGAGGGGGATTGCAGAAGTATATCGTAGGATCCCTCGTCTAAACCCATTGTTTGATCCTCTCATGTCGATCATAAAAAGTATGGAAACCATGACTGAGGAGCACAATGCCGCTCTTTTGTGGCGAGATTCTATGAAGGAAAAATATGCAGATGGCTTGTTGTATAAGGATATCAAGGATCTTGAGATATCCAAAGCCGAAATCACCTCATTGTTTGTCAATCCCTGTACTGGTCAGCCTGTAGATCCCCAAAAAACAAAACTTTCTATCAAATGGTGCACAAATGATGGGATTGTGAAATTTTTTTGGGATCATTGGTGGATGGTTTTCGATAAACCACCCAACAACAATCTTGATATCCCCTTCTATTTCATAAAAAAATTGTATGCTGAGTTTGTTTTACACAAACATGTGAACTACTTTGACATCCAACCTTTTCAGGGTGTAGGTTTAGGTATGCCCCAAAATAGACCTGGGGCAGTCAGAGTAGTCCAGGGCCCATATGTCTCCCCTCCTCCTGTTGATCCCCCACCTGCAGTTCAGCATCTTGATATCATTTGTGAGGCGGCTTCACGGACCATATCGGCTATTCCCTCTTTGAGTAGCCTTTTGGTTTCTTAGGTTGCGTCAGTAGCTCAGCCTACTCTTGATGGTAGTGGTGCATTCGGTGCCGGTGACACGTCATCCTTGGCTCCACACATATGCGTGCCCCATAGTTGTGTCATGTGTGGGCACATATGCTTGGGTCCAGTTGGACAGCCTGTTGATCCTCTTGTAGACAGTGTAGATTATGAGGTGCATGATGCACCAGATGTTATTACACAGACTGGAGGATACCTTGGGGAGTCCTCACATGCTAGAGGCGAGGAGGCACCGTCATCATACATTGATGATGTAGTGGTAAGATTTGTATTTTCATAGTTCATGTTATATTTTAATTAAATATTTATAAATTAGATAATATTGAGTACTAATTTTTATTTACATGGTCTATTTAACAGTTGATGACCGAGGATGAGTTGAGACAGATTTAGGAGGGCACCTTGTCGGCCATTTCATTTGGCCTGGATAACTTGACGGTACATATATTATTGCACCTAGTCGTTTGTATTTTATTGTACATACATGCTCATCATTTATATTTGTATTAATTAGATTATGTAGTAACTTGCATGTATATCTTATTTTACTCTTGTAGGGCACAAGCAGCACGAGTGCGGTGTAGTGTGATCTAGGATCTGGTAGTGCAATTGGAGACAAGGGAAAGGTAATTGAATGCAAATATGATTGAATGAATAGTTTAAATAACTTATAGTGATTATACATGTCTAGACATAGATTGATAGTTTCATATACTTGTTGTGTATATATACAGAGAACTCTTGGCTTCACATCCTTGATGATTACACCCAGTATACCTGAAGAAGAAGAAGAGATGCCTCGAGTAGATGTGTGTTTATTTTATTATTTGATTAGTAGATATAATTTGTTATTATCAGTGATAATTATATGCTAACTTGTATCAATGTCATGTTTCTGAACATATGTAGGTTGTGTATCAAAATATTCAAAACATACCTCCTCTACCCAAGACATACATCAAGAGTCCTGCAAAGCTGAAGAGAAAACGTGGAGATGAGGTAAACATGAATAGTTCAATTAAATAGTTCATTTTTATGTTAACTTTTTGAATGTGAATTATATAATATAACTAATATTAATTGTGCTTTGTTTTTCTTGTGCAGGATCCTTCAGAGCCGAGCAATGTGGCGAAGAGGATCGATTTTGAAGATACATCAGCAGCTTAGGATGTTATAGATAGTTTTGGGATGCTTACATGTCTAGTTGGCATGTATATTTTGTATATGGACATACATTCACATATTTAGACATACATTTTGTTTCAGTTGGTGTTTATGCCATATTTGTGTATGGACATACATTTGTAATCATTTGACATTTTTATATATACAGAAGTTGATATTCGATCATATAAATTGTTGCTCATATGTGTGTGGTGTTATCATGGAAATCTTTAATTTTCATTCCAATAATTAACAATGGTTAATAATGGCTATTTAATGAACAATACAATTCATTTCATTTCATCGTAAGTGTTGTTTTTATAATGAACAATACAATACAATTTATTTAATGAACAATACAATTCATTTAATCAATAATACAATACAATTCATTCAATGAACAATACCCTATGCATGCTCCTATTTTTCCCCCCCACTCGATCGAACGCTCGTGGTCATACCCTATCAGCATCATCCCTTGAGTGCCCTAAGTGCTCAAAATTGTCAAACACATACGGGCCCTAACTCGAAATCCATGGCACCTGCGAATGATCCGTTTGAACCTACGGGGCCACAAGAGGGGTCCCTACAAAAGCCTATCTTGGTTTTTCAAGTTTCCCTACGGTTTTATTAGGGCAGCAATTTTTCGGTTGGCAAAAAAATCGTCAGTCTCACTCAATCGAATGTTGTCGCGTGGCCAATTTCTCGTTCAGCTTGTCGCGATGACGAACCATCAGCTTTGACATGTCCAATTAGGCATAATTACCCTACGCATGCTCCTATTTTGCCCACCCCACTCGATCGAACGCTCAGGGTCATACCCTACCGGCGTCGCCCCTTGAGCACCCTAAGTGCTCAAAATTGTCAAACTTTGACGGGCCCTAACTTGAAATCCATGGCACCTACGAATGATCTATTTGAACCTACGGGGCCACAAGATGGGTCCCTACAAAAGCCTATCTCGGTATTTCAAATTACCCTGCGGTTTTATTAGGGCAGCAATTTTTCGGTTGGCAAAAAAATCATCAGTCTCACTCAATGGAATGTTGTCGCATGGTCGATTTCTCGTTCTGCTCGTTGCGATGATGAACTGTCAGCTCCGACATGTCTAGTTAGGCATTATTACCCTATGCATGCTCCTATTTTTCCCCCCCACTCGATCGAACGCTCGAGGTCATACCCTACCAATGTCGTCCCTTGAGCGCCCTAAGTGCTCAAAATTGTCAAACTTTGACGGGCCCTAACTTGAAATCTATGGCACCTTTGAATGATTCATTTGAACCTAAGGGGCCATGAGAGAGGTCCCTACAAAAGCCTATCTTGGTTTTTCAAGTTGCCCTACGGTTTTATTAGGGCAGCAATTTTTCAGTTGGCAAAAAAATCGTCAGTCTCACTCAATGGAATGTTGTTGCATGGCCGATTTCTCATTCTGCTCGTCGCGATGACGAACCGTCGGCTCCGACATGTCGAGTTAGGCATAATTACCCTACGCATGCTCCTTTTTTGCCCCCCCACTCGATCGAACGCTCGGGGTCATACCCTACCGGCGTCGTCCCTTTAGCACCCTAAGTGCTCAAAATTGTCAAACTTTGACAGGCCCTAACTCAGAATCCGTGGCACCTGCAAATGATCTGTTTGAACCTACAGGGCCACGAGAGAGGTCCCTACAAAATACTATCTCGGTATTTCAAGTTTCCCTATGGTTTTATTAGGGCAGCAATTTTTCGGTTGGCAAAAAAATCGTCAGTCTCACTCAATGGAATGTTGTCGCATGGTCGATTTCTCGTTCTGCTCGTTGCGATGATGAACCGTCAGCTCTGACATGTCTAGTTAGGCATTATTACCATACGCATGCTCCTATTTCCCCCCCCCCACTCGATCGAATGCTTAGGGTCATACCCTACCGACGTCGTCCCTTGAGCGCCCTAAGTGCTCAAAATTGTCAAACTTTGACGGGCCCTAACTCAAAATTCGTGGCACCTGCGAATGATCTATTTGAACCTACGGGGCCAAAAGAGAGGTCCCTACAAAAGCCTATCTCAGTTTTTCAAGTTGCTCTGCGGTTTTATTAGGGCAGCAATTTTTCGGTTGGTGAAAAAATCGTCAGTCTCACTTAATTGAATGTTGTCGCGTGGCCAATTTCTCGTTCTGCTCATCATGATGACAAACTATCGGCTCCAACATGTCGAGTTAGGCATAATTACCCTACGCATGCTCCTATTTTTCCCCCCCACTTGATCGAACACTCGGGGTCATACCCTACGCATGTGACATCCATGAAGGGATATTTTGTAAACAATCAGAAACCTTTAATGATAATCAAGTTGAAGCCTTGAGATTTATGCAATATGGTTCAAGTCCAAAACTATACCCTGAAGCCACACACTCTTCCCTCTCCCAGCATACACTAATGAGTCACAAGTTAACATAGAATCTGGAAGGATTTGATGAGAGCGTTTTGATTTTACTTATGTATTGTGTATTATAATAAAGACCAATTTGCCAATGTGACATCTTCATATGAGAGAAAAGCTTCATTTTATCTCAATACAGTTGTACCTATTTCATTATTAGAAAAAATAAATATACAAAGATCTATTATTAGTATCCTCTCTATTATGATAACCATGTGGTGGTTATCATATCAGGACAATCATCCATGACTTTCAAAGTAATTGATATTTATTCCTACACCTCACACTCACAAGATTAATAATGAAATGACATTTATGATTCATCAAATGCTGACAAAGTCTAATCAAATTTCAACTTCAAGATGTATACAACATATCATATTCAACTTCAAGATGCATACAACTTACCATATTCAAGCTTATGCCAACCACCACTTGGATATTGTTATATGTCGATTAAAGTACAATATGTAATAAAACCATATAGTCTTACAAAAAAGCCATCATAGACCATCTATGTCGATTAAAGTACAATTCATTTGTAATAGGGGCACACTCACAATCTAAAGTTGCAAAGCCCTGTGGGAAGCATCAAATTAGAAATTTACTAATCTGACTCACACTACTCTCAAAAGCATCAAAGATGCTACTGCTAGAGAACACCACGCTCCATTGTGGAGATAATATTAGGTGCATCTAATGTTAGCGTCTGAAAATGAAACAATGTTATTCAATTGCCAAAATCTAACTGACTTTATTTTATAAACCATTAATGATTAAAAATAGTCAAGGTTAGCTGAGTGAAAGTTCGATGACCACCTTGACTAGTAGGTGTTGATGTTGAAGGCCCAACATTAACAAATGTCAAATGTCAAATGTTTGATTCAACAGGCCACATTGACCATCAATGTCAAATGTTTGATTCAATAGATCATCTGTTATGACAATTTGATCCACCGCAGATGTGTCCTGGCCACATGCATTTGAATTATCTTCATGATAATAAACACAACAAAACCCACAATTTAATCTCATTAATGCACAAAGGAATATGTACCATCACCAAGAGAGGGTCTTGTCAACGACGAATGATCTAGCATGAACCTATATTTTTAAGAATTGTTAGTCTACACATAAAATGCATGGATAAACATAAAGGATTTATGACAATCACTTCAACTAAAATGCATGATAATAAATGAAAAGGTGGGATTATATACCATAAAAATACGTCCCTTTGAATTATATCAACAGAACCCACTATGTTGACGCAAAAATTGTAATGTGATACTGTTGTATATCATCAAAAAAGACCTTCATAAGCATAAAGGTTATGCGATAATTATATCATAAAAAATTATCAAATAGTGTTGTCTAATAACAAAAATTGTAAAGCTCATCAAATGCATGATAATAAGTCGTGTTGCAAAAATACGTCCCTTCGAATTATATTGAGTGTACTCACTATGTGCATGCAAAAACCGTGTTGCCAAAAAAAAACGTTCATCAATAGACCTGCATTTTGAACACATCCTTAATATACGTGTAACAAACTTGAACATTAAGGTTTAATGATCATTGTTTGAAATGAAATGCATGATAAAAAAATAAGGCACCATTAAAGACCTACTACTCAAGTGTGCCTGAAGTGTCATCTCTTTGTTTAAGAGTATCCAATATTGCTTCATGATCAGCAGTAGTCACTGTCCATAGCTCTTTGGTCTTCGGTTTTGCTTGATGCTTCAGCAACTTGACATTTGTAGCTATAATAAGGTGTGAATACATTATAATGGTTTTGTGTCTCTCGTAGTCTTCAAATGCAGGTATGCCATTCTTTCTAATCATGTATGTTCGCAACCAAGTTCCCACAACAACAACTGAACCTGTAGGATATGTGAACCCATCATCATCTGTCATTGGTTGTGTTAGCTTTTGTTTTCCCTATACACATCGTGCCAACCAATATTCTGATCTCTCTTCATTCCCTTGCGGTACAACAACTGCAAAAACATGTCCTGGTTGTACAAGATCTAATAGATGATCATACTCAAGTGAACTTTCCATGTCATCGTTTGACAAGGATATTGTTTGAGATAAAGGAGTTAGATAGTGGGGAACCCACGTATCAACCCACTCACTTGACTCGCACTGATCCCAATCACACCGAACACAACTCTAACAAAAACAAGCCAACGCTCATGTCCAAATGGTCCATGTACTTGCATCTGAGTTGAGAAATGAATGCATCTTTGAAGAATCTTTAATTGTTTGACAATCCAATCTATCTCCCACCGTTCCCTCCTCAACCAACCAAAAGAATCTGCTCACTACTGAATCAAGAGTACCTCCATGTGACAATGTTGAACTACACCAATCAACAATAGAATGTGCATCAGAGAAATTTGCACCTGAAATCCTCAATTGCTCCTTAACTAGAGCTCTCTTCAAACATGCACCTGCTCCATCATGCTCTCCCTTCCCATGCCCTGCCTCAAAAAAACACCAAATATGAGGTATACGCCTCTCCACATGCATTCTACTCAACCAATAAAACATACAGGCATTCTTGAATTGACTCGTACAGTTATCTGACCATATTATATGTCGGTCAATTGCAATATCTTTCTCATGCAAGAACTCAAAAAAATTCTCGAAAGAATGTTGCACATACTCGGAGGAGTGTGTTCTATCATCACTCATATAAAAATGATACTCCCTAATTATCTTCCTGTCCTCTTCTGTACTATCAGGAGCATGTCTATATGTAATGTGAACAAAAATAGCAATCTGGACTGAATTGTAGTACTGAGACTGTACCTCATTTTGTGGTTGCAATGTATAGTTCTCTACAAAATCAACCACCAATACAAAAGTGCCAATCGGGAAAGAGTTCTTACACATCCTGAATTGTTGATCCAACCACTGAGACCTATGGGTGTGCCTTGCATACTTGTAGAAAAGATTTTCCTTAAAATCCAAAATAAAATCAGCAATACTCACTTCTCTTGAGACTAATTCGCATCTAGAACCTTCACCTCCACTCTTCAAAGTATATTTCACTGTCTCGTATCTTTTTTTCTCAACATAATTATTTCCAAACTCATGTTCGCTGCCCTCATGAAAACATGAAACAAACTTTGACAACCCACCGCATTCTGAGCACTTCTCATTCAAACAATCATTTCTATAGAAATAGCAGCCATCATCTCTAGGGCATAAAAATAGATCTTGCAAGTCTCTTGATGATCTCAGAAATAGCATTGCATCACACTCCTGCAACATCTCATTAGTATGCATCGTAGAATGAATATGACATAAAAGTTCATGGTACATTGAAAACTCCACATGGTACTTGCAACAACAGGTATTGTGAATCTTAAGAGGAACACAATAAAATGGTTTCAAAGATTCAAAGGCCCTTTGTGATATTTGCAAAGTTGGATGTAATTCACAAAAAAAATTGTACAACATTGTTTGGCTTGATTCCAAGAAATGTTTGGGATGCGGTGTGTGGTCTCAGTTGCCGATTCTTAATTTCAAAATGTCCTTTACATTGGGTGACACTCTAGAATTAGAGTGCCAAAATTGTTGAATCTCTTCCTTCACATTGTCAATCAACTTTCTATCAACACGTGGAAGCCTCCCACCAAATGCCCATGTATCTTGTTGAAGTGGATCGTCAAGTGTTTGTCTTCGTGCAAGTGCTCTATCCAAAGTTTTACGGTTTATGTTAAAATCAACACAAGTTTGTCTCATTTGACGAGCCTTCCTCAATTGATGGCTTACTAAGGAGGTTGTAATCACTCTTTGAGAGGCTCTCTTATCTCTTTCTTTGGTATTCTTTCCAATAGAATTGAGAGTGTCAAATAGATTTTTTGCAATAATAGAATTTCTCTCCATCTTCTTGTTCATACGAACCTTCAATTTCTTTAGCAATGGTCTCATCTTTATCATCTTTAGCAATTGAACAAAGAGTTGGCATTGCTCGGTCAATGTCTTATTGCTAAAATTTTGGTTGAAAAGTTTTGTAGCCCACAACCGAACGGTTCTTGTTGACCTCTCGCCTTCAAGATTTGCAATAATGTTCTCATCGATTTCAAATAACCATTTTGGGGTTCTTGAAGGTCTTAGATTTGGAATTTGTCTTTCATCCATGAGAGGGTCTTCATTTCTAAAGTAACTAGGTGTTACATATGGTTCACTTGGTGAGGCAATTCCCCCTTCAATGTTAAAGTTTTCCACATTTTCACCTCCTATGTCAAAATTTTCCACATTTTGAGCATTTTAATTATCACTTTCAACATTTTCAAAATTTTCAATATTTTCACTTTCAAAATTTACATTTTCATTTTCAATAACTTGTGGCACATTTTCAATTTCAATTTCCTCTTCAGTTGAAGTAACATTAGCAATATTTAACATACCTTGTCTTCTCCTCCTATGACATTCTCTATCTCTTTCTCTATACACTTCAACTTGGTCATTTGAAAGTTTTCTTTTGTGTTTAGACTTCCGACGACTACTACTCCCCATTTCCCTCCATACATATGCTCCTTCGTGATTGACAATGTAAATTTTCACTTTAAGAATATCCCAAAAGCACAAATTTGTCTCTAGTTGTTTGAAACCCCGTGATCCTCGACAGAAAACATAGGACCCAGACTGTTGGTCATTGGAATCTATAGAATGGCCCACAAACCCCTTTTTTTTTGGTTTTTAGTACTAAAATCGGATATCGGATAAAAAATCCGATATCTGATTTTTGTACAAAAATATGTGGTCCCCCCAAAAAAATCCCATTGCCGCCATTTATGAACTAAACTGCCACATGGCGGAAATCCGATATCTAATTAAATCGGATATCGGATTTTATTGGTCAGAGAGAGAGAGAGAGAGAGAGAGAAGGAGAGAGAAGGAGAGAGAGAGAGGGAGAAAGAGAGAGAGAGGAGAGAGAGAGAGAGAATATGACCCCTAATGTTATGATTTGGTGTCTTAAGGGGTCCTATGGTGTTGTTAGGGGTCATATGGTGTCTTGTGACACCATCGGACCCCTTAAGACACCAAATCATGTCGCTAGGGGTCATATTGTGTCTTACGGGGTCGTAGGACACAATATGACCCCTAACGACATGATTTGGTGTCGTTAGGGGTCATATGGTGTCTTGGGACACCATAGGACCCCTCAAGACACAATATGACCCCTCAGGACACAATATGACCCAAAGCGACCCAATATGGTGTCACTAGGGGTCATATGGTGTCCTAAGAGGTCATAAGGGTTCATGGGACACTATATGACCCCTATGGACACCATATGACCCCTAATGACACCATCAGACCCCTAATGACACCATCGGACCCCTTAAGACACCAAATCATTTTGTCAGGGGTCATATCGTGTCTTACGGGGTCGTAGGACACAATATGACCCCTAACGACATGATTTGGTGTCTTAAGGGGTCCTATGGTGTCGTTAGGGGTCATATGGTGTCCATAGGGGTCATATGGTGTCCCATGAACCCATATGACCTCTTAGGACACCATATGACCCCCCAATGACACCATATTGTTGTGTCCTAAGGGGTCATATTGTGTCTTAAGGGGTCCTATGGTGTAAATATGACCCCTAACGACATGACTTGGTGTCTTAAGGGGTCCTATGGTGTCACAAGACACCATATGCCCCTAACAACACCATAGGACCCCTTAAGACACCAAGTCATGTCATTAGGGCTCATATTATGTCTTACGGGGTCGTAGGACACATTATGACCCCTAACGACATGATTTGGTGTCGTTAGGCGTCATATGGTGTCTTGGGACACCACAGGACCCCTTAAGACACAATATGACCCCTTAGGACACAATATGACCCAAAGCGACCCAATATGGTGTCACTGGGGGTCATATGGTGTCCTAAGAGGTCATAAGGGTTCATGGGACATGATATGACACCATAGGACCCCTTAAGACACCAAATCATAACATTAGGGGTCATATTGTGTCTTGCGGGGTTGGAGGACACAATATGACCCCTAACGACATGATTTGGTGTCTTAAGGGCTCCTATGGTGTCGTTAGGGGTCATATGGAGTCCCATGAACCCTTATGACCTCTTAGGACACCATATGACCCCTAATGACACCATATTGTTGTGTCCTAAGGAGTCATA
Source organism: Cryptomeria japonica (assembly GCF_030272615.1). NCBI lineage: Eukaryota > Viridiplantae > Streptophyta > Pinopsida > Cupressales > Cupressaceae > Cryptomeria > Cryptomeria japonica. The sequence continues at coordinate 28,806,156 of NC_081415.1, read as the reverse complement.
TTGTGTCTTAAGGGGTCCTATGGTGTAAATATGACCCCTAACGATGTGATTTGGTGTCTTAAGGGGTCCTATGGTGTCACAAGACACCATATGACCCCTAACGACACCATAGGACCCCTTAAGACACCAAATCATGTCATTAGGGGTCATATTGTGTCTTACAGGGTCGTAGGACACAATATGACCCCTAACGACATGATTTGGTGTCGTTAGGGGTCATATGGTGTCCATAGGGGTCATATGGTGTCTTGGGACACCATAGGACCCCTTAAGACACAATATGACTCCTTAGGACACAATATGACCCAAAGCAACCCAATATGGTGTCACTAGGGGTTATATGCTGTCCTAAGAGGTCATAAGGGTTTACGGGACACCATATGACACCATAGGACCCCTTAAGACACCAAATCATGTCGTTAGGGGTCATACTGTGTCTTACGGGGTCGTAGGACACAGTATGACCCCTAACGACACAATTTGGTGTCTTAAGGGGTCGTATGGTGTCACAAGACACCATATGACCCCAACGACACCAATTGACCCCTTAAGACACCAAGTCATAACATTAGGGGTCATATTGTGTCTTACGAGGTCGTAGGACACAATATGACCCCTAATGACATGATTTGGTGTCTTAAGGGGTCTGATGGTGTCGTTAGGAGTCATATGTTGTCCATAGGGGTCATATGGTGTCCCATGAACCCTCATGATCTCTTAGGACACCATATGACCCCTAATGACACCATATTGGGTCGCTTTGGGTCATATTGTGTCCTAAGGGGTCCTATGGTCTCTCTCTCCCCCCCTCTCCTTCCTTCTCTCTCTCTCTCTCTCTCTCTCTCTCTCTCTCTCTCTCCCCCTCTCCTTCCTTTTCTCTCTCTCTCTCTCTCTCTCTCTCTCTCCTCCCTCTACCTCTCTCCCTCCTTCTCTTTCTCTCTCTCCCTCTCCTCCTCCTCCTCCTCTCTCTCTCTCTCTCTCTCTCTCTCCTCTCTCTCTCCCTCTCCCTCTCCTTCTCTCTCTCTCTAAAATATGACCAATAAAATCCAATATCCAATTTAATCGGATATCAGATTTCTGCCATGTGGCAGTTTACTTCATAAATGGCGGCAAAGGGAAATTCTTTGGGGACCGCAATTTTTTGTACAAAAATTGGATATCGGATAAAATCCAATATCCGATTTTATCCAATATCCAATTTTTGTACTCAAATTTTCAAATTTCAAATTTTGGCTCAGGAATGCTTTGGTATTAGGCTTGGAAGTGACAAGCCTGGAAAGTCAACTGAAAAAACGTGTTTTTCAGTATTCCTTGATTTTCCAGACTTTACACTGGTGGCTGACGACTTTTTTTGTAGCCAAAATTGATAAAACGAAAAGGGTTTTCTAAGGACGTTCCCAGATTTCCAACAATATAAGGCTTGTTTTATTTCAACTTTAGTAAATAATTATTATTTATTTTCTAATTGAATTCTGACAATAGTCCTGATTGATATACTGATTAAAAAACACTCATAACTTTCAAACGGTATAACATTTTTTGAAACCATAACATGCGTCACATCCTATGCTTCGTCTACTATAGGGAAAATTTTTAAAAAAAATAAATTCATAAGGCTTTGACCAAGTTAAGGTGGTTAGACGTAGGAGTTTCTGAATTTCTGAAAAGCTGTAGTAAAAAAATCATAAATAATTATTTAATTCATAAAATTTTTTTTAAAAAAATGTGTCACATCCGGACATGAGTCTAATACTTATATTATAAATATTATAAAAAAATATTAAGATTTGATTGTGATTAGGGTGGTTAGACATACGTCTACTTCTTATTTTTTTCCTGAAATTTTCATCAAATAGGATTTTTTTTTTCCAAAAAACAACTAGTAGCTTAGAAACTACATTCAATTTTCTATATATTCTCTTCTTACATATTTTAAAAATAATGTCCACAACTTATTCAAATTTTCATGTCAAGTTGCATAACTCTGATTTTTCTGAAATTTCATTGCCACTTAAGGGCCTGTTTTGGCACACCATGATCCTGCACATACCCAGAAAATGGAATCATGTCAACTGTTGGTGTTTTGGGAGATTGAATAATTTGAGGAACAACTTCATGAGCTTTAGCACGACGTTTTCGTCGGTGTTCTCTCACACAACGATTCCATCTATTCTTAGCGGAAGGCTAAGAAGACTGAGGTATATTATTGAAGGGGGAATGTTCTCATCTTTGGTATTTGGATGGTTAGGTTGAGGTCTTTCAGGTTGGACAAGAGGAGAGGTGGGTCTCTTCTCTCTATAAGAGGAAGGAGGTGGAATTGCACCATATAAAGGAGGAATGTTTGGTGCAGAAAGGAGATCAGGTCCATTGTGAGGAAGAGGTATAGGTCTAACCTTAGGAGGAATATTATTGTTCTTCTTGGGAGAAGGCGTGGTTTCATCCATAGGAATAGGTTGGGAATCTTCCTTAGGAAGAAGATTAGTTCTATTTGTTAGGGGAAGAACTTCATCTTCAAGAATAATGGGAATATCAAGTGTTGGATTTCTAAGTTGGCTTAAGGATAAAATCATATCTTTCTTCCATTTTTGATAAGATTGAAAGAGAGCATCACTTCTTTCTTGGTGGAAGAGATTCAAATTGTTGAGGCCAAAAGCAATTAATAGGAACACCTGGGCTTCTTTTTGTTGGTCAAAATAAGCTATGGTTGATAGTTATGATTTCTCTATTGTGGGGAAATTTCAAACACTTATGGATTGGAGAAGCAATAGCCTTCATGGAAGATAGCCAAGGGTAGCCTAACTTCACACAAAATTGTTTAGATGAAGGAATGATATAACAAAGTTGACATCTATAGATTTAGTATGAACCTCTATAGGAAGTGTGATAGAACCAATAGTAGGACAATAAAATCCATCAAATAACTTAATGACCACATTAGTATCATCACAGATTGGTTGATGTAAATGTAAAGTATAACGATATTCTTCAGTGATGACATTAACCATGCAAGAGGGATCAATAAGCACACTACGACAAGGTTTGTCTTGGATCTTCGCAACTATGTATAAAGGGCCATTAGGTGCCTTAATGGTCTCACTCGGATCAAATGTGATACATGGATCTTTAGGTGTTTCTTGTTTCTCCACCAAATTAACTACATTTTGAGTTGTAAAAGTGAAATCAGAGGGAGAGAAAGAAGCGTGTTTAGTCTCAATCATGTTAGAGGTACGAGAGGGTAAAGGATCAATGAAAATCTTAAGATTTTGATTAGGAGGAGCTACTTATTTGTTTCCCTTATCATTCACACCTGCCACTGATATAGTATTATTATCAATCAAGTCTTGAATATTACATTTTAATGCAAAACATTTTTCAGCATCATGACCAAGTTGACGATGAAATTGACAAAAAGAATTATTATCAAAGTGAGATGAAGTTGCCTTAGAAGGAACAACTAGTTTTATTGGAGGAAGTTTGATAACATTTCTTTGTAACAATTGAGACATGATGATATACAAATATTCATTCAAAGGAGTAAATTTTTTCTCTCTTTTGAAAAAATTAGAAATGGGAGGCACACCTGTTGAAGAATTCACATTGTTGTTGTTGATGGTGTCATTGAATTTGATGAAGCCTTTGTTTGGTTTGAAAACCGCAAATGGTTGTTGAGCACTCTCACCCTTATCACTTGGAGCCATAGTAGTAGATTGCTCCACTTGACTCACAGCCAGTTGATAATTGTGAAGTGTTGCGCACAACTGTGGAAAGGAAGTAAACTCAGAAAAGATAAGTTTTTCCCTAATGTCTTTTTGCAAATTGGAAATGAAAATTCTTTGAATATCATTATCAGGCATTGGAAAAGAAATTTGAGAACACAAATGCTTATATCTACCAATGAAATCAGTCACTTTTTCTTTAACATCTTGTTTACAATGCATTAAATCAGTCAAAGTGATTTTAGGGCCTATGTTGTTTTGAAATTGTTGAATAAAAGCATTTGCTAATTGTTGGAAAGAAGTAATAGAATAAGAAGGCAAAGAGCAATACCATTGTAAAGCCTTGTCTCTTAATATTCTAGTAAACAATCTGGCAAGCAATCTTTGATCATGAGCAAAGTCAGTACACAAAGTTTGGAATGTTTTGACATGTGTTAAAGGATCACCTTTTCCATTATAGAGTTCCAATTGAGGGACTTCAACATGTTTAGGAGGGACAACTCTAACAATATCAAGAGAAAGCAGGCTTGCAACATCAAATGTGGGCACACTAAACTTGGATTGACTCATTGAAGCAATTTGTTGTTGCAATGAAGAAACAGTTTGAGAAAGGTTATTAATGGTTGCTTCAGTTGAAGAATTTATGTTAGACATGGTGGATTGAGAAGGTGGTGTGATGTTATTGAAAGAAGGCATTGATTGAGAATAAGGTGGTGGGACACTATGGTAATTAGGCATATATGGTGATTGAGTAGGAAATGGGACACTAAAAGGAGGAGTTAAATGATTGAATGAACCACCCCCTTATGTCACAATTATTGGTTGGGAGACAATAGGAATACTCATTGAAGGCATATATAAAGACGAGGGATTGAATGAAGAAGAGGGATTGCCCCCATGACTAATGGTTGTAGGTATGACATTTTGAGTTGAAGTAGCCATGATGTTTGAAGTGAAAGTAGGAATACTAGCCATAGAAGTGGTCAAAGGAATATAATTATTGGTTTGTGTAGGAGGTTGTGAATAACCTAAGTTCTCAACACAACTCTTCATAGGCATAGCATTAGAATCAAAAGTATAAGCAATACCACACAATATATCAATTCCATTCTTATCACTTTGAATCATGCATTCTAGGCCTTCAATTAATTGAAGAGCTTCACTATTGGGATATTCTTGGGACATCCATTGTTGGAAATTGTCAAATTGATTGTCCAATTTTGAAAGTGGATATATGGAAACTCTAGTTAAATCTTATTTGTCATCATGGGAATCATCAATTGGGTAGGTATAGATGTTATTAGGATGGGAAGAATTAGCAATATCCTCATTGTAAAAGTCACCCAAATTAGGCTCCATCTCTTCGGGAATTAAACCTTGAGAAGCCTTAATTCTAATGCTTCATCTAATGGGGACAGTATAGGTAGGACTAATAGTTGTAAATTTATGCACTAGAGGGAAAATTTAAATTTTGAATTTTTGGAACAAAGTTTGCAAAATTTCAAAATTCAAGAAAATGATGATTATACAATTCGAACTTTGTGGAAAGAAGAAACGACACAATCTCCAAGAAATATTTATAATTAATAAAAAGAGATTGAAGTTTAAAATTAGGGCCAATGGGATACCACTTAATTTCAAATTTTAAATTGATAAAATTAAGATCTTAAAATTAGGGCGGATTATATAATTAACCACTTAATTTTAAATGTTTCCTTGAAAGTTGCAATATTGAAATTGGGAAGTGTTTTCGATTTGAGAGGAATCAAAATTCAACAAAATCAATCAGTTTTCTAGATTTAAGCAATTAAATACAGTCATAATAGTCTCTCAAAATTTCGGGAAGAAAGCTAGGGACCGTGCATAGGTTATGCACGGTCCTCCCAACTTTTTCGGAAATTTTTCAGGGATGAAAGCTACTATGATTTGAGAGATAGCCCCCAAAATTGATTGATTTTATGACTCTAGATAGGTGAAATTAAGGTTTGAATGTCGAAATAGGAATCTATTAGGGTTTTCAAAATGATAAGAAATTGAATTGCAATTTTGAAAAAGGTCAAACCTAATGGATAGGTCCACCTTAAATAATATTTACAAAACTGAAATTGGTAGAAATTGATTGAAATTTGCACCAAAATCCAATAAAATTTAAAAATTAGGGTTTTAAGACCTAACAACTAAATTTTGAAATTTTGCATTTTGGGAAAACGAGGGAAATTGAAAAAATTGAATTTTAGGTAAAAAGATAAGTCTAAAAATAGTCACAAATCTGAAAATTAACTATAAATCCAATTTTTGCATAAGTTCAAGTTGATGTTTGAAAATTAGGGTTTTGACAATCAACCACTTAATTTTATAAATTTGATTTGCAAATTGAATAAGACAATGAAAGAATTGAATTTGACAAACAATGCAATTTTGAGATCTAAGACAATAGATAGCAATTTTTGCAAAATACAAGTTCAATTTCAATTTTAGCAACCAGGGTTTTGAATGAATTAACCACTAAGTTTGTGTAAATTGCAAGAAAATTAAATTTGTAAATGAAAAGTATGCAATAATTTTCAATACAAAGCATGTAAGACGTCAGGTTCACCAAAATGTAATATGATGAAATATAATGAGGGGAGATCAAGTGGAAAGCTTTACTCCCCTCAAAAGAGGGATGAAAGTTTCACAAAGGATTCCCTTCAATTTTTCACACATTACATTCAAAAGAGGGGTTGAATTCACTAGATCCAATCCCCAATGGTAAGAGATTGAATACTAAGTGAATGGCAGTAAATTTGGAAGTATTAGGAAAGTAAATTGACCCTCTTTTGTAATAGACTAGTTGAATTAAGCGAATCGAGACTAAGTGCAAAAATGAGAAAGAAATTATTATATCTTGAGATAGAGATGCAGGATGAAGTTGTGCACCTAGGATTAGCAGTAGAATGTTGAGACAAAGCTTCCCTACAATCTGAGAAAAAGTTGTAGGGACCATGCGTAAGTTATGCACAGTCCTTCGAAAAATCCGCATGCCGAAAAGGGTTTTCCCGTCTTTGAAAATGAAGCCTAAACCTGCAATTACAACCGCACACCTACAACCTACACACAAAAAAGAGAGGAAAATGTTGTTGGGATTGGGGGGTCAAACCCTATTTTGGAATTAACCAAGTAGTTGTAAAATGCTGCAAGTAAATAAAAGGAAATGTTTGAAGTAAAATCTACCTCAAGAAGGGGATGCAACTGAAATGTTGATACCTTTGTAGATGAATTTACTTGAATGGATATGTGAAATAGGATGTCTTGAATGTTAATAGAAATCTCCTCTTCAATGGTTGAGTCCTTGTCTTGAATGTAACACCTAGCCTTGAAAGGATACTTGAAATGTTCAATGCTTGAATGCTTGCATTTGATTTCACTTTATGATTTCACTTTATGATCAACTTATACTTGATTTTGCTCATGCAAATAGGAGGGGAAGTGATCCTTATATACTTGTCAATTAGGGGTGTTTAGGTAATTTCCCATCTTAGGCCAACATAGAGAAACTTTTCCTGCTTCACAATTGACAAGCCCAATGCAAGGGAGGACCAAAGGGGCCCCAAAATAGGGCTAGGACAGGGGCGCCATGCCCCTATCCCCCATGCCCCTGTCCTGCCCTAATTTAGGACAAGCAACAACAAAGGCAGTGCAAAATGATGAAAAATGCAAGTTTTTGATGACATGAGCATGTTTCGAGTCTCCGACAAGGCTTAGGGATGCATCCGCTAATGCAAAGACCCAAATGCAGTAAAAAAATTGCAAGGGTCACAATTTTATGACGCTACACACACACATGCTTTTATTTTATTTTTATTATTTTATTTCTTTCTTAATTTTTGCTTCCTTTAGTTTTATTTGTTGGATTTGGGTCTTAGTTTTTTGGTTGTCTTTTCTTCTTTGTGATGTTTTAATTATTGTTGGATTTTTTGGTGTTCTTTCTTGTTGTCTCCCTCCCTTCTTTTTGGGTGGTCTCTTTTTATTGTTAATTTGGTTTTGTTGTTTTGGGTTTGTGGTCTTTGTTTTCTCTTATTATTTTTTGTTTTTATTTATTTTCAGTGTTGTGACGTTGGTCTTTTCATCTTGTGGTCTTGGTCAATAACTTTTATTCAATTCTTTTCCCTAGCTTGTGATGCCACTTGTCCTAACCTGGTACCGTCACCCTCTCTCTGTCCACCTCTTCTTATTGTGTATAGGTCTGCAACATTATCCATTTTCTCCTTGTGCTCTCTCTTTGCTTTCATCATGATGATGTATCACAGAGTGTGATCCGAAATATCGATGCAAAAAAGCTCACACAATCAAATCCAAAAGCTCATATTAATTTTAGACATACTAATGGATTATGGAAATCTACTGATATTGATTATTAAAATCTTTCCTTTCATGGCTTGTTAATGGGATTTCTTGGGTTAATCCTAAGGGGAAACCCAATCTAAAGGAGCAACGAGAATGTCTAAATCTGAGTTGGATGAAAGTGGATTTTGATGGAGCATTGAAGGATAAGCCTGGCCTGTCAGGTGTAGAGTTTGTTGCTAGAGATTCACAATGGAACCTTCTAGGCTATTGGTGCGAAATGGCTTAGTGATGGAAAAAATAATGAGGTAGAAGCACAAGTTGTCTAGGAAGCCATTCAAATTGCAAAAAAAACTAAGTGTCAACCGCATCCATTTGCAGGGGGACTCATTAATGGCAATCAATGCAATTGCAAAAGGGGAAACAAGTGTCTGGAGCTTAAATAAATATATAAAATCAATTTCATTTTCCCTTTTCTCTTTTGAAGATTTTAAAATCTTGCACGTGAGAAGGGGTGGCAACTAGCTGGTTGACATGTTGTTAAACACTGGTATGTCATCATTAAAGTTTAATTGTCTAGAGTTATTTGAAGCTTTTCGGGAGATTTGTAATCAAGAACTAGAGTTATATTTTGACGATGATTAGTACAATCATTTTATGGTATGACGAGCAGGTAGAGTTGGTTAATGCCTTGTTTTATACCCCTAAGTGAACAACTATCTCACATCATTGCCATGAATTGATGCTTTGAGTTGAAGGTGGGAGACAGGTGCCATGGAGGAGAATTTTACACTGGTCACACTGAGACAACAACAATGCTTCTGTGGCAAAATTACAAAGAAGTAGATTCATAGTGTTTTAAAAATCGATGAACCTCTTTTTTTGTAGATTATCATTATCATTCCAACATCAACATTGCTTCGACCTTTATGGCTTGGGAACTCGAATTGGAATCTAAGGAGGAAGGTTGAGAGCAATGAAGGAGTGTGTTAAGCCAAAGTGGTGTGGCAGAATCACTGTAATTCTAGCAATGGTGGAGCTTGGTGTGGGTTTGTGGGCTCATTATAGAGATTGGCATCAATTGGGCTATTTGAAGATATTATTACAACTATTTCTCATTTGGAGTGTGTTTGGGAACTGAGATGAGTGCTAGGCTGAAGCCCAAATGGGTTGGGAATCATTGAAGGATTTCTTGAATGTTTGAGAGATGAAACGAAAGACTTTATGATTGAAAAGAGAAAATGTGTGTGGAAAAAAGAAAAAGGATGGCCCGAGGATCAGGAGCCTAACAACTCGATGAGAAAGATGCAGAAGACCTAGTTGGTGTGGCCATTTTGGATTGTTCCTTTGTTTTTATGTGTTTCAAAATTTGAATGTCATAGTTTAAGGTTCATTGTGGAACCCATTGAAATCTGAATATGGGGTTTTTATGTTTATATGTATGTAAATTTTGAGGTTTAGTAGGTTCATGGGCATTGTACGTTTTGAAGCGTACCCATTTTTTGTTCTTTGCTCTTGGGTAGTCTATGTCTGATGTTATGGTAGTGACAAGCTTAATGAGTCGAGGTAGCAGGTTTACCTTGGACTCTTCTATTATTTTCATACTTCAAATGTACCTTTTTTCAGCTAACTAATATAATACCAAATATTATCAATAAAAAAAAAATCAAAAAAAAAATCATTGCTTTCATTCAAAGAAAAGTGTACACTACTCTCCTCTAGATTAGATATATGAAGATTGGAATAACTAAAGCAAAATCCATACTAGCTTAAAAATTTGTTCAATTGATAAGGATGATGCTACAAGATATAAAAAACCATCCACCGAAATTTAAACTTTAGAGACATATTTGAACTTAGTCGAAAGAGGCTTGTAGTTCTTCCTCATATTGTTGGAATGGGTTATAGAAAAGCTATATATGCTAAACATATTTCCCTTAAAAAAAAATTTACTGACAGAAAATGCTCGTATCTTCGTTCTCCGACCCGACTAAAACAGAAGATGATCATATTTAGTCTCTTTTCCATCTCCGATTCTTTGCATTCGTATTTATGCAGCCATTTACTCATTCCATCTCTGCTACCTCACATTGCAAGCCTTTAGCCTAATGTGAGTACCTTCAACGCAACATAAACAAAAGTAACAAGTGTAAACCATCTGAAAATCCATGTGTTACTAAGAATCAAAATTTACAGATGACCCTTTGCTGAAAATCTCTATTTTATTTTGTGTATACTCCAGCACCATGAGTACAACTTTGGGACATCCATGTGGGCCTGGAATAAAATATTGTTCTTTTTCTCCTTTCTTAACATCCACCTGCAAGCCAACTTCAATATTTGCAGTACCTTGTTTAGTAGGGCAGAAATATTTTTGTTCAAGGCTTCGCAAATGCGTAATCACGGCAAAGTCTTACAGCAACAATGGAGCTTTTTCGAGTAATGGAGTTTCTGATAGGGTAAGTTTATACCTTTGACTTGTTTTGGTTTCAGATTATTTGTATTTTACATGGTTCCGTTGATTGTTAGTTCAGTTGAAACAGCCTTAAAAGTTATTGAATCGCAGAAATCGTCAGCTGCCAAAGCCGAAGGATGTCTATTTAGCTCACAATGAGGCATACCTAGCTTCGGAAATCGGCTGCTGTATTGAGCTCTTTGATGCCTACCTATAGGTTCTACATATATGCATACGCATAAACACATACATATACATAACATACAGATAGAAGAAGAAACAAGCGACTTTGTCCTCAATTTCAGCTCCTTTGGGTAGCTTTTTGCAACTGTAGCATTTAAGATCCCATAGAGAGTTAGGCTTATGGGTTTAATTAAAAGTATTTCATGACACACACACATATAGTATGCACTTAGGGGCGGCACTACATTTTATTTTGAAACTGAGATCATTCATATTTTAGCACTCCACGGCTTCTGTGACATATCTCCAATTGGCGACAATGTTGAAAAGGCAAAATTTAATTTAGGTCACAACTACACTGGAGCCATGAAATATCCACCAGTTTGGGGGACACCTGATTATGCTACAAGCATTCGAAACTTGGTCACTCTGACATGAATGCACCTCTTTGCCATTACACTACAATCCTTTGCACATTGTATATAAAAGGTAAATGTTGTTCTTTTAGGTCGCAAATCAGATATGTATTACTCATATAAAACCCCTGCGTGGAAGCCCACAAAAGGAATCCTTAAACTCTTTTATACCTAGGTTTTGACCAGCTATCAACCACCCTCACACACATGTACCACTTTTAAAATTGCTATCGGCACATATCTGAACTTGCATTCAGGGTCTGAAATTGCCCTAAGTCTTGCCCTAAAATCACAAATTCCATTCATATAAGAAATGTGCCCTAAATCTTGCCTTAAAATTACAAATTCCATTCATATAAGGAATGTAAGGTTGTTAGAGGTATAACTTTACCATTTAAAATGCCTTTTAACAAGATAAACTCTGATTTAAGTCCTGCAACCATATTAATCTCTCTCTGTCTCTTTGTCTCTCTCTCTCTCTCTATAAAATTATCATAATTCATTAGATAGGTCGAATCACAATAGAGTTTGAATGAAGGAGCATGATAGGATTTGCTTGAAGCAATCTTCACACTATGCCCAAGAGCAGATACTCACCCTCTTGGCCCCAAGTGGCAGGCACCTTGGACATCCAGCATGAGGTGGTCTACCTAATGGGATGTTTGTATCTGCATCCCCTATCCATGTTCCTTATTCATCCACTTGAGAGCATGATGGGTTTCACTCAAAGTCTTTCCCTACCAACCAATCCACACTATGGAATTCCTCGAAGAATTATATGAGGCACGGGGAGCCTGTCGTTTCCAATCAAGCCCAAGAGCTTGGAATGAACATCGAGTCATTTGGCCTCTTGGCCCCACCCCGGGGGTTGGTGTACTTGATGGGGGTGTCAGTGTTGCTGCCTCCTTATCATGTATTTCTTTCCTTCACTCCATAATGGGATTGTTGGTTGGGTCAAAGTATTAAAGGGATCTAAATTAATATAATTAATTATGCATACATTAAGAATAACAGCAAGAATGATAATATATATTAGAGGCATTATATTAATTATGTATCATTCCCAGATATTATTAAATTGCAGACATGCTAAGTGGATCAGCAAGACAAACATTATGTGTTATGCATCATATCAAGTACTTGTAAATATCTAAGTCTGCTGACTACTATTATTAATTTTGAAATTATCTCCTTTTTGATTGGCTGACTTCTCTGTCTGATTCTGTTTGATTCTCCTTCTGCTTATCTTCTCTTCTAAATCTTTTAAGGGTCTATTCATAATTCTCTTTTAGATTTTCTTATAATCCTGATTTAAGTCTGTTCCTAAATCTTCTTTTCTCCACTAGTCTATTATTTATGTCTTTGTTAAAGAAGTGACTCCTCAAGAGATGCAACTCCTTGAAGGGGGTTAGCCAAACAATAATTAATTAACTCTAATCCCTGCATTTTTAGTATGAGGTCGGCCATCCTAATTACTGTCTTAATTGCTGCCTTTTTATATTATTTTCTGCTCTTTTTTTTATTATTATTTTTCCCCTAAACTTGGTGATTTAAATCATATTTATATGTGGCTTTTGCTATCATACATGAATTCGGCCAAGGAAGGATATTAAACATGGTCTTTGTAACGAAGAGGGTCATCCATGAATGAGATGATAATTAAATTGTTCACCAGAAGATTTAGGTGCCAAGGGTAAAGAAGGTCGGCTGGGAGTGGAATAGATTAATTTCGTTTTTTAATAAAAGGATGACGTTTTGAAGGAAAATACCAGTTTAGGACAGCTCTTATTAATCTCTGGCACCCAGGTTTAATAACAAAACTGGGATTTGTTGTATTTATATGTAGGGGCATGACAGTTGGCCTTTCCCAAGATTTCTTGTCCTCAAGCAATGATCATGGAGAGAGTGTTCAAGATAATTACAATTTGCAACTTCTCATAGTTTCCGTTTTGCTGCATTATCCTAATATTATCTCAAGTTGCAAATTTGAACTAGAGTTGCTAAATTATTAGTTTAAGATAAGTTTCTTTCATTTGCAAAGAGGAAGGTCATAGCTTATCCTGCAATAGCGGGGTAAGTCTGAAATCAATCTCCCCTCTGCATCTACAAGGAATTAGTTAAAAAAGGTAAATTAAAAAGAGGAACTTCCCATACTAAGATGAGGTTTAGAAGCATGACACACATTTATGACCTTAATTGGTGATATTTTGATGAATGTTTTTTCCCAGGATGCAAACAAGAACATTATGGTGATGCATCGTGGATGATATCTTAATTGAATGATTTTTGTAAAACACCACAAAATATCAGTCCAAGGGCATCTATTTGCTTTCTTGAGAAGGTCAAGTTTTAGGGCAGCATTCAAAGCTCTTATGGAGTCTAGAATGATTTGGTATTTTCATAATTATTAAGCATGGAGCAAATACGCTGAAAACACATTAGGTATGAACCAAACATGGAGCATACACATAAAAACATGGAGCATACAGATAAAAACACGAAGCATACACATAAATATATGCAGACATGAAGCATACACACGAATGCATGTATTGTCATGTTCGACAATCTCTCATATTGTCTTGCCACTGTCATTCAGTCATTGTCATATTTTCGGACTCAGCTAATAGATCCTTTCTCATTGGCTAGAATACATCCATTGATTTATCTTTTTCCTGCAGGCTGGCAGGATCAAGGCTTTGATACCATTTGTAATGTCTTCTTTTGGGATTGCTATAAATCTTGCCCTAAAATCACAAATTCCATTCAAATAAGAAATGTAAGATCATTAGAGGTATAACTTTACCATTTAAAATGCCTTTTAACAAGATAAACCCTGATTTAAGTCCTGCAACCATATTAAACTATATATATATATATATATTATGTATGTATGTATGTACGTATGTATGTATGTATATATATCAATTATTTCCCATTAGGGTTAGTAATAACACATATAAGTACAAATACATATAATTATCATAATTTATTAGATAGGTAGATAGGTCTAATCACAATAGAGTTTGATGAAGGAGCATGATAAGATCGGTCCGAAGCAATCTTCACACTATGCCCAAAAGCCAATACTCACCCTCTTGGCCCCAAGTGACAGGCATCTTGGACATCCATATTGGGGTAGTCTAACTTATGGGATGCTTGTATCTGCACCCCCTATCCATGTTTCCTTATTTGTCCTCTTGAGAGCATGATGAGTTTCACTCAAAAGCTTTTCCTACCAACCAATCCACACTATGGAATCCCTTGAAGAATCATATAAGGCGTCTAGAGCACGGAATGAACATCCAGTCATTCGGCCTCTTGGTCCCACCCTGGGGGTTGGCATACTTGATCGGGGTGTCAGTGCTGCTGTCTCCTGATCATGTATTTCTTCCTTCACTCCATGATGGGATGGTTGGTTGGGTCAAAGTATTAAAGGGATCTAAATTAATATAATTAATTATGCATATATTAAGAATAATAGCAAGAATGATAATATATATTAGAGGCATTATATTAATTACATATCATTCCCAATTATTATTAAATTGCAGACATGCTAAGTGGATGAGCAAGACAAGCATTATGTGTTATGCATCATACCAAGTACTTGTAAATATCTAGTCTGCTGACTAGTCTTATTAATTTTGAAATTGATTATCTCCTCCTTGATTGGCTCACTTCTCTGTCTGATTCTCTTTCTGTTTATCTTCTCTTCTAAATCTTCTAAGGGTCTGTTCATAATTCTCCTTGAGATTTCTTATAATCCTGATTTAGGTCTGCTCCTAAATCTTCTTTTCATGGGGCAGATATCCTTCCTTCTTTTCTCCACAAGTCTTCTATTCATGTCTTTGTCACAGGAGCTACTCCTCAAGAGATGCAACATCTTGAAGTGGGTCAGCCAACAAATATTATTAAATTACAGACATGCTAAGTGGATCAGCAAGACAAGCATTATGTGTTATGCATCATACCAAGTACTTATAAATATCTAGGTCTGCTGACTACTCTTATTAATATTGAAATTGATTATCTCCTCCTTGATTGGCCGACTTCTCTGTCTGATTCTGTTTGATTCTCTTTCTGTTTATCTTCTCTTCTGCTAAGGGTCTGTTCATATTACATAATTCTCCTTCGTATTTTCTTATAATCCTGATTTAGGTCTGCTCCTAAATCTTCTTTTCATGGGGCAGATATCCTTCTTTTCTCCACAAGTCTTCTATTTATGTCTTTGTCAAAGGAGCGACTCAAGAGAGATGCAACTCCTTGAAGTGGGTCGGCCAAACAATAATTAATTAACTCTAATCCTTGCATTTTTAGTATGAGGTGGGCCATCCTAATTGCTGTCTTAATCGCTGCCTTTTTATATTATTTTCTGCTCTTTTATTATTTTTATTTCCCCCCCCTAAACTTGGTGGTTTAAATCATATTTATATGTGCCTTTTGCTTATACATGAAGTCAGCCAAGGAAGGATATCAAACATGCTCTTTGGAATGGAGAGGATTGGCCATGAATGAGATAGTAATTAAATTATTTGCCATAAAATTTAGGCGCCAAGGGTAAATAAGATCGGCCAGGGGCAGAATAGATTAATTCCGTTTTTAATAAAGGATGACGTTTTGAAGGAACATAGCTGTTTAGGACGGCTCTTATTAATCTCTGGCACCCAGATTTAATATCAAAACTGGGATCTGTTGTATTCATATGCAGGGGCATGGCAAGTTTATACCATTATAGTCATGGTTTCCTTCTTGTAGTACTATCTCCTTTCTTCAGGATTCACAGAGTACTTTAGTAGCAAAAGCAAACTCAATCTTCCTTGGTGGTGGGTTTTGCTATCACATGGTTATTTATAATGTTTGTTTTAAGTGGCATTGTCTTTCTTGATATGTTTAGGGTTTATCTGTTTTGGGTTCATCCCTTAGAATCTTCTGTTGTACCACTTGTTTCTTTAAGATATTGGAACTCTTTTTGACTCGCATACTATTGTAGGCAATAGGTTTTTTTTGATGTGTCTGAGTACACCACGGATTACTTTATTAACACTGAAGCAGCTTTCCTTAGACAAATGCTTGAGTATATAGAGTTAATTTGATCACGAACTCAATAAGATGTGAGGTGCATCGTGTTTTACAGGTTTAGTAATTGGATACAATAACTTACATCCACAGACTCAAAACGTTTCTATGGTTTTGGAGTAAAGAGCAGCTTTGATAAATTGAAATTTTAAGCATTTGGTCATTCAATCTTCACAGTTGTCTCTTACACCAATATCAAGCTTCTTTTTCTTGTGCTCTTTGAGAAGGGGACTGCAGCTGGAATGGATCCCTGGTGGACAACCTACACTTGAATCTTTGATAGAAACATAAGCTATATTGAAATACAAGCACGACCAAAAGTGCTTAATGGACAAATCAAAACTGTCATTTACTAATGTTGCACTTATTACTATTAGTGCTCAAGAAATGCCACCCTATTGTAAATAGCAATGGAAGGAAGAAAATACAAGTAATGTAAACATATAATGCAAGTGTTTTGTTCACTAATGGTTGACTATTGCAAGTTGTTTATACATAACATAATATGTTGGCATGTGTTCCAGCAAAAGGCTTTAGAGGCAGCAATGAATGATATAAATAGCTCTTTTGGCAAGGGAAGTGTTACAAGATTGGGAAGTGCAGGTGGAGCTCTTGTGTATGTACTAAGTACTCATATTCTTCAACCTTTTTTTTTTTTGGTTGTTTTAATGATTCATTGTTTGTACAACTTGTCATAGTTCTTCATAATAAAAATCATTGCAGGGAGACATTTCCGAGTGGATGCCTTACATTGGATCTCGCTTTGAGTGGCGGCCTACCTAAAGGGCGAGTTGTGGAGGTAAATATTCATCATTTTCCAATACATTTTATCATATACTGTATAGATCTCCCAGCTCACCCTTAACTTAAACAGTGAAACCAAAAATGGAAACCACACAATTCATGGATAGGTTATATAAAATATACCAACCTTAAAACTACACACACTAGAAGAAAATATGGCAAGATTGAGTTCCAAGGTGATAAAAGCCAAATTGTAACTGGGACTTACTGCCTGATGCATCACACACTATTTTGCAGCCTGCATTGTTCATTGATGCTACCTCAGACACATTATAATGGGATTCATTTAGCATTGAAAAAACTATCCTTCTAAACAAGTGATCTTATAATTAGGTAGTATATATATTTCATGCAAATGTTGTTTAGTTGCATGCATACCCTCAAGTAAATGATTCAATAGTGACTTGACATTGGATGGGTACAATATGCTACAGTTATAGGTGCATCCGATATACTCCAGATATGTTCATAGCGCATCATCCAATGAGCTATCTGTTATTGTGAAAGAGACCTGATGAGTAAGAGAATATTAGGAATTGCCTTATCAAAATCTTACAGAAATATTACTAGCACGCTCATGAATTTTGGCACTCAAAAGTAAAGCTTTTATTATGCCCATAGGCAATTGCTGGCATTTTGCTGTCATTAGTTTTTGCTTCTTTGGCATAGTGCCAAGGATCGTGGCCCATTGTCACAATTTAATGTTTAGCTCAATTATTGCCTTTTGTTTTGGTGTCCCAGCAGATATACGGTCCAGAGAGCAGTGGAAAGACTACAATAGCTCTACATGCAATAGCTGAAGTACAGGTATTATTTTTTATGCATTTCCTTTGCTGCTAGTGTTGTTATGAAGTTATTTGCTATCATTTGCAATACAAAGTTAAAAACTATTGACGTTTTTATGAACGTCTTTGCCACCATGTTTTATACAGAGTAAAAGCTACTGTTGCAATGAACCTCTTTGTTATCATTTTATATTTGCTTGTAATCTCATTTGCTGTACTAGATTTACATAATTTTTGTTTTAGAAACAAGTTATATGAATAATAAGCATGTTACAAGTAAGATGATTCGATAGCAAATGCAGAAAGATTCCGTTGAATAATCAGACATGAATGTCTCTAGCATTTGCTTGATGGATATGCCTACTCCCACTCCTTTACAGGACTGCTTCATGGATTTTTTCTTTTCCAGTTCCTTCCTCCTTATTTGTGTTTTTTGTCTTTTCAAATTTAATACCTTTGGCTTTTATGGAACATCCAATAAAATTGGAATGAAATAGGATTCTAATTTCTTTTTACTTTACAAAATTGAGATATCTATTTAAATTGTAAAAAACAAACTATGAAATTATGCATGTTTTAGTTTTATTCATCTTTGCCAATAAAAAATATAGATTTAATAGCATGGCAGTATTATTATGCTGAGACACATAACATGCAGCGACAACAGGGGGAGAAGCTTCTGATGTCATGACTGCGAAAGAAAAATGATGGAAAAACTATATAGAGCCAACATTTATTTTTCAAATATAAAGACATCAAAATTTTAAAATAAATATGTATACCTACAAATGAAATTTAAAAAAAATAACAAATTAGTGTATCCAGATTTATTGCACTTTTCAAAGTAGAAACAAAACTAAAAAATTGCATAATAATGAATGGTAGCTTTTCCAAAGGTAAAATTAAAAATTATATATGAAAGTAAAACAAGTGTATTACTAAAAAAATCTCCAAACAAAAATAAAGTAAACAATGTAGATAAAATAAAATAATTCTTAAAAAAAAAAAAAAATGTGTCCATGTATGCATGCATGCATGCAGTAAATAAAATAGTTCTTAAGTATAACAAAATAACTCTTCCAAGTAAATAAAATAAATGAATCTTTTTTCATCTATATGTGTACTTGTAGTTTAAATAGACATTAACATTTGATTTTTATATAGAAAAATAATAATTTATTATCATTAAACTACGAATTCCTATCTAACTCCTTATAAATTTAATATAGGCACCTGGAGATTGATATATCTCAGTGTCTTTTAGATAGATGCATTTAAGATATCCTGATTTTTCTAGTTCAACTGTTATTTGCAACTTCCTTGCATTAAGTTTCTTCCCTCAATTGGATTGTGTAAGAAAACATTTCTGGTATTCTAAAGCTGCAAAGGAACCAAGATAACATGGGGAAGAGATTTTTACTTGTTATTCTGTATTTGATCATGAAATGCAAATCACTTACCTTTGTTCAGTTTCCTAATTGCTTATTGAATGAATGCAGAAATTAGGTGGCAATGCCATGCTGGTCGATGCTGAGCATGCGTTTGATCCATGCTATTCAAAGGCATTGGGGGTGGACATTGAAAGTCTAATTGTTTGCCAGCCAGACAGTGGAGAGATGGCTTTAGAAAGTAAATCTCATTCCATCGTCCATGCTATAAAAAGTACTTGATTTCTTATGCTCCACTAAGTTCTCGGCTATTTCATTTCCCTCTTTTTGTCTTCTCTTCCTTTCTGAACATGCACTTTGCTGAAATGAATGATGCTTACTTGAAGTTTATAGATTTATTTCAAATGAAGCAAAAGCATATATCACGATAAGGCAGATATCATATAAAGAACAGTTTGTAAAGTTGGAAAATTTGCAAAAGTTACTTTGATCCTTTTAGAAGCTAGACTAATTGCTGACAGGGTGGGCTAATTGTAAAACTTTAAAAGCATGTTATCCTCATGACTTTGATTGTGTTGAGTTTGACTAGCAGTATATGAAAATCTGTAACTCATTACGGTCTTACATTTCCATTAGAAACCACCTACACAGTTTCTTATGATTTTGGTGGATCTTGATAATTAGTTGTCTAATGATGCTTAGTGATCTTGGTACTAGATTGGGTTCAGGTTGGGGGGTTCAGTGTGCACATTTGGCTAAAAAAAAATTGGGGTTGGGCTCTGTTGTGATGTTTTCACACATCACCCCATTGCAAATGGGGACCCCCACTTTTTGCTTTTTAGTGTCGGTGTAAATTATGTCTCATAATTACACTTAAGTTGACTTAGGGTAATGCATTTCATAGTAGTTTGGATATGAGACACTTGGGGAAGTGTGCACATAGGGATGATGTATGTAGGAGAAATTCCACCTTTTGTGGTCTTATCTTGTTACATTCTACCATCGGTGGGTGATCAACTTTTTGTGGAATATCTTATTATTTCTCCTGCCTACCCCTACCTACCCTTGTATCTCATTGAGTCACATGTCATGATTGTGTGCTCACATATCCATATTGCCTTGCCTTTATAAGCAGGCTAATCTACATTGTATGTAATTTTTTAATGATCCAGTTGATAGTATTTGCATCTTGATTAGAATATAATTTATTCTCATCAAATCTATTCTCTCTCTTGTACTTTTCATTATGCTCTAGATCTTTGCTATTTTTGACAAATTCTTACATGGTATTAGAGCCATTGGGGCTTCATTGAGTAGTTTATTTGGAGACATTTTGGAGTATTCATTTTTCGGATTTGAGGAGCGGTGCATTTTGGGGGCATACTATGGTGATTTTGACCTCACCATTGTGTCTGGGAGGCCATTTCCACGAAAATTGAGTATAAATTTGCCTATTTTGGATGAAAGTTGTTTTCGGGGCATAATTTTTTTAACTAGCAAGCCGTAATGACCTACCTGCTCGATGGTACGATTTTTTTTAAAATAAAAAAATAAAACATTTTCTGCGAAATTTTTTATTGTCAAATATTTTTTTAATTTTGTAGATTTGTTTATTATTGTAAAACGTTTTTGTTGATGTGTTTTTTATGCACATGCGAACACAGACTAAAATACCCAAAAGTATCTTATCCTCTTTTGAACAAAATCTCTCAAATACTGAAGATTAGCTTAAGGATCACTTGAGAAGACTCCAAGGTTCATGAATGTAGGGTCACTACGTGTGGATAAGCTCTGTTGGTTGATGTGATTGCTGGTATCACAAGGGGACTTACGTTGAATTGTTGAATGCTTGAATCGCTGGAACTTGATCATCTGATATTTTGATATTGTGATGCTTTGTTTTATCCTAAACTAGCTTGAATTTTTTTTAAAAAAGGGGCAAAAGATGAGGGGTTGAGAGAGTCTATTCTAAGACCTAGAATGTAAGAATATGGGTGAATGATTAGATGGAATCATACTGGGCAAGGTCTTACAAGCAATTTGAACAATTTGACACAAGCTCAATGCAATCTTCTAAGGACATTTCAAAGATTTTCAAATCATTACCATCAAACATTGCTCATCATTCAAGCTAACGCATAACAATTTGAAGTTAAGCTCATATCATTCTAGTTGACCACGCAAGGCACACTTACAATCAACAAGAGACTAGTGGTATGGACTAAATGGATTCCACACAAATATTTTCAACAAATTCCTCCACTCAATCTAATCAAGATGAAAACAAATTGAGAAGTAAAGACCATGCGAGTTGTTGAAGTAACAAATCAAATTCACCACAACTTCAATGAAATCAATTGTTCTTTACAACAAGGTTTGGCAACAATCTTTGCCTTCTCCTAATCTAACTTCTACTCTAATTGCTTGTAATGTCCCCTTCGTAGGTGACAGGCAGTTGAGTAGGGATTGGCCTATCATCTGGTTCCCGTAGGTCAGTGGAGTGAAGAGGGAACCTGTTTAGGAGTAATGGAGTCTTGCAGGGGGGGCTTTGTGAGCCAATTCAAACATTCAGACGACAGTTCCTAGTTTTTAGGAGGGATCCCTATTTTTTAGGGAATGACTGAGAGTTGGTTCCAGGGTGTCTAGGAACCATTTTGGATCATTTGAGACCATCTCCTAAATTTTAGGGAGGGTAACTATTTTTTAGGGAGGACTACCAGTTGACTGATTGACTACCCGGAGGGCCACAGAGCATAGCAGGATCGCTTTTGAACATTTCCAGAGATTTGGAGACAATTTCCTACTTTCTAGGAGGATTCCTACTTTTTAGGGGGATCAATGTCAGTGAGCCTCCAACACTTAGAGTTCATACATGGACAGGTGGATTCAGTCAGAATTCGATTTGGAGACCAGATGAGAAGCTTTTGAATAAAATGGGAGATATTTAAATATTTCCTAAGTTAGGTTAAATAAATAATTATAAAGTGAATTATTATAATCACTTTACATTATATTAAAGTATAATAAAGAACCCATGGGGCACATTTACCTAGAAGTTATATAAAACATTGTTAATACATGAAATGAGAACCCTAATTCGAAATTAGGGTTAGGGATGGGAAAAAAGGTGAATAGAATAAGGAAAAGGTAGCCATTTGAGAGATATTCAATTTCATTTTTGACATCAACAATAGGTGGGAGCTCTGGAAAGGAGTATTCTATAGCAGATTGGCTTCCAAGAACGAAAACTCTTGATCTGCAATCTGATGGTAAATTTTTGCCCTTACAACTGACTGATCTGCAATTTCCTCAATAAATGGATACCCAACTGATAACAAACTGAAAATATGATGCTCTTGCCTTCTTGAGGGCCGGGGCTACATCCAACTCTCACTTCTCCCAAGAGTTTTCGTTCTTGGAAGCCAATCTGCTGTAGAATACTCCTTTTCAGAGCTCCCACCTATTGCTGATGTCAAAAATGAACTTGAATATCTCTCAAATGGCTTCTTTTTCCTTCTTTTATTCACTTTTTTTCCCAGCCCTAACCCTAATTTCGAATTAGGGTTCTCATTTCATGTATTAACAATGTTTTATTTCATATTATAATGCCTTCTCTTGGTTCCAATTAAGCCAAGGGTCTATTTTATCATAATATAAAATGACCCCATTTTAAGTTATAACTTGAACTTCTAGGTAAATGTGCCCCATGGGTACTTTATTATACTTTAATATAATGTAAAGTGATTATAATAATTCACTTTATAATTATTTATTTAACCTAACTTAGGAAATATTTAAATATCTCCCATTTTTTTTAAAAGCTACTGATCTGGACTCCAAATCAAATTCTAACTGAATCCACCTGTCCATGTATGAACTCTGAGTGTTGGAGGCTCACTGACATTGACCCCCCTAAAAAGTAGGAATCCTCCCAGAAAGTAGGAAATTGTCTCCAAATCTCTGGAAATGCTCAAAAGCGATCCTGCTATGCTCTGTGGCCCTCCGGGTAGTCAATTAGTCAACTGGTAGTCCTCCTTAAAAAATAGGACCCCTCCCTAAAATTTAGGAGATGGTCTCAAATGATCCAAAATGGTTCCTAGACACCCCAAAACCAACTCTTAGTCATTCCCTAAAAAATAGGGATCCCTCCTAAAAACTAGGAACTGTCATTTGAATGTTTGAATTGGCTCACAAAGCCCCCCCTGCAAGACTCCATGACTCCTGAACGGGTTCCCTCTTCACTCCACTGACCTACGGGAACCAGATGATAGGCCAATCCCCACTCAATTGCCTGTCACCTAGGAAGGGGACATTACATTGCTATTCACTATTCTATTCCTTGAAAACAATCTATTTCTCTATTCCTATTACTATTAACCTCTACAAATGAGAGTTTTGAGCCATTTATAGTGCTCTCAATACAATTCAATGGCTTAGATCAATTTGAGATCAATGGCCGAGATTTTACAATGAAAACCCTAATTAGGGTTTGTTACAACAAACTCAACTTGGCCAATGAAAAAATTACATTCAGAGAATGTGGACCGATAGATATTGAGGTTTGGTACATCGAAGTTTGTGCCTTCATACCTTCATATATGAGTTTGATTCATTGAACTTAGACGCATTGACGTGGATCCCTTGGATTGGTGGAGTAGTGACTGGGATGCCACCTCAATCTTGCACTTGTGCTTGGTCAAGGAATGTTGAGCGATATCTCTTGATACTCAACATTATTCAATTGCTCAATGTGATGATTGATGAGAAGCGGACTTTGATTAACTCTTTTGAAACTATCTGCTTCTTTGATCATGTTTGATATATGCTTGGTGATGACCTTGATTGACCTTCTCTTGCTCATCTTTGATCATGTTTGATATATGCTTGGTGATGACCTTGATTGACCTTCTCTTGCTCATGATATACTTTGAGTGGATGGTGCACTTGGTTGAATGTAGCTCTTCAATGTACTGAATTTGATTCTTGGATTCTTGAAGGGAATTCAAGATTGTAAGACCCTTATTTTCTACCATGCGAGTCATCTTTCCTTCATGCTCTAGTGCCTTGAAGTAGTTGGATGATCCCTTCATGTTGTTGTGATGTGGTGAGAGTACTTGAGATTCTTCCTTTCTAAATACCTTTGTGTTCGATGAGACTTCCTCTTGATCTTGCATAGTGGTGATAGGACTTATTTGTCACGGTCAAGTCATTCCTTCTTCTTTGGTAGCTCATCTTGCGTTGAGGTGATTGTATGATCTCTCCTTTGCCATCGTGTGATCTCTCCATGTCAATGTGATAGAATGAGAACCTTGAAGATATCCCGCTCTACTGCTTGCAGCTGTTGAACATTTGAAGTCTTTCAACCTAGTAGCACTTTGAGTCTTCTTCCATGCATTTGAGGTGTTCTTGATGCTGATGAAGCTTCTTGAAGATGTCCTCCTTGTCCTTATTCTTGGTGTTGAAATTCCCTCTTTAAGATCCTCACTCCAATCTTCTTCCAACCTGATCCATTTGATTTTCTTCCTTACCTCCTGCAAAATAAACAAATGGGCATAAAACGCACATGATATATAGCTTATACAATCCCTTAATTTGACATAATCTCTGACTCTGATTTTATGTGATTATTCACTAAATCTGATCAAGAGGAGGCTAATATCATTCAATGAGCTTGTTGTAGTTGAAGAGAGTTTGCCGTATAGAAGATGAATTTGCTGCTTATATGACGAATCTGGGCTACTTAGTGGTGAAATTCACTCCCCTTGATGACTGGATCTGCACCTTCAATATCTAAATTCGCTTTAATGCTGTCTGATTTTGCTCTTGCATTGATAAAATTTGCTCAATCTGCTGATAAAATTCGCTGCCTTGCTGCTGACCTGCTCAAATTCGCACCAGGAGAGGGAAATTCGGTTTGAATTGATGATCAAATGATTCATTTTGACCTTTCCTTTATAGGTGCTTTAGGGTAAAATGCATGTCTTTTCCATAAGGCCGACTTTGACTTGGATTAAATAAAATTTTAAGTTGCTTTTCCCAATAAGGACGACTTAATACAAATTCTTCATCTCCCTTGCAATTCGAATTTTGAATTAATTTTTGCGCCAAAATACTTGAATTTGAGGAATTCGCTCAAAATAGGGAGCAAGGTACTTGATTTCACCAATTTTGCTTTTGACCTTGGACAAGGTACACGACTTTGACAAACTTCGCTCTAACTTGTGAGTGAGGTACATTCCCTTTGATGAAAATTCACTCCAATCAATGAGTAAGGTACATGTCCTCAAGGTGAATTCACTCAATTTGGAGGGCAAGGTACATGCCTTTAGGGAATTTCGCTCCAAGTTTGGGGTAAGGTACTGTTGATGTGTTTTTTATGCACATGCGAACACAGAATAAAATACCGAAGTATCTTATCCTCTCTTGAGCAAAGTTTCCCGACTGTTGAAGATATCGCCGAAGGATCAGTTGAGGCAACTCCAAGGTTCTTGTATGTAGGTTCTCTACTCGTGGATAAGCTCTTTGTGGTATGATGTGATTTTGCTGGAATCACAAGGGGACTTACACTTGATGACTAAACGTCTGATTTGCTTTGAATATTGCTAGAACACAGGATTTCACTAGCCTAGATTTTGAAAAAAAAGAAAAAAGGATGAGGGCGAGGAAAGGATCTAATTTTGACACTAAGAATGTAGGAGCAATGAATGATCTTTGATGAATTTCTAACTAAGTCTTGTTTTGACATCCCAGGACCATCTCCACAAGGTTAGTGCGATCTTCGGAGGAAAGCTTTATGATGTTCAGATCATCGCTACAGGCATAGACACCA
Source organism: Cryptomeria japonica (assembly GCF_030272615.1). Taxonomy (NCBI): domain Eukaryota; kingdom Viridiplantae; phylum Streptophyta; class Pinopsida; order Cupressales; family Cupressaceae; genus Cryptomeria; species Cryptomeria japonica. The sequence continues at coordinate 28,780,178 of NC_081415.1, read as the reverse complement.
TCAAGTTGATGCATATCAGTGAAGAAGCGACAATTGAAGTTAGGCTTAAGCTGAATGATTCCAGTTGACTACACAAGGCAAGTCTGCAATCAACAAACTGCTAGTAGTATGGATATACAAATTTCACCATCAATCAAACACATTTCTTCCACTCATCTAATAACATGAAATCAAATATGAGAAATATAGAGACCATGCAAGTTGTTGAATCGACCCATAAATTTCACCATTTCTTCAATGAAGTTTTACAAGTCTTTTACAACAACATCTTGGCGACAATCTTTGCCTTCTCTTGCTATTCTACTCTAATTGCTATTCTATCAACTGACTATTCACTATTAGCTAACTATTCACCTACTATCAACTATTGACTCACTATTTTTCTTTACAAATGAGGAGCCAGGGCTTATATAGTGCCCTCAATACAATTCGATGGCTCAGATCAACTTGAGATCAATGGCCGAGATTTTACAATGAAACCCTAATTAGGGTTTGTTACAACAAACTCAATTCTGACCAATGAAATAATTGCATTATTTGGACACATGTCTTCTCTGGAATATTCGACCAATGGATAGCCGGGGTAGGTACATCGAAGTTAGTGCCATTTTTGATGAGTTAGGTACATTGAATATGGACATGCTGAAGTGGACCAACCCAACCGGAGGAGTGATGACTGGGATGCCACCTTGTCTTTCCTTCAAGTGTTGGACTGGAAGAGGTCGTCCTTGATGAGGCTGCGATGGAGAAGATCGTCCTTGTTGATGCTAGGCTGGAGAAGGTCGTCCTTGTTGATGCTGGGCTGGAGAAGGTCGTCCTTGTCCTGGCTTGGTCTTCTTTCATCTGCTAAACCAAAAGATGATTAAGGACACATGATAAATTCATTTCAACATAGCATTTTCAACTTAAATCATCAACAAAAAGATATTAACATGAAACTTGCCCAAGATTTTCTCCAGGAATAGACCCTATAAGAATTTCGCCCTGGACCCTTTGGAAGGGTTAGGAGCGAAATTCCAACTTTAGCTCAAAATTCACATTTTTGAAAACATCTTTCCAAGGCATTCCAAATAGCTTTTCTCACCCTAGTCCAGGCCCGACTTTGCACAAAATTTGGAGAAAAGGATGGTTTTAGTGTTTTTCGCTCTGGACCCTTTCAGGAGTGAAAATCATTTTTAGGCTCGATTCCTTCATCTTTCATGGTTTCTAGCAACTTAAAGTCACTCTCAGGGGCAACTTCTCCTTGATTTTACCTTAGCCCACACTTGATCTAGCAAAAAATTGATAGCAAAGAGAGGTTTTGAGAAAATTCGCTCTAGACCCTTTGGAAGGGTCAGGAGCGAAAATCTCATTCTTGACCCAAAATCATCATTCTTTCAACTTGAAACTTCTTTGCAAGGTAGAATCTCATCCTTCAATGCCCTAGGAACAAGGTTTCATGTCCAAGAAAGGTCAAAAAGTAGGCTTATAAGGAATTTCGCTCTGGACCCTTTGGAAGGGTCAGGAGCGAAATTTCCTTTCCTGGCTAAAATCCTTCATTTTCGCAACTTCCAAACACTCTCAAAGGCAAGATCATGTCTCCTCACACCCATCCAAGCCATGAAAACCTAACGTTTGACTAGACTTGCAAGGAAAATAGGTGGTTTCAAGATTTTCGCTCTGGACCCTTTGGAAGGGTTGGAGCGAAAATCACTTTTTGGCTCAATTCCTTCAAGTTTGATAATAATTGGCAATTTGGAGTCATTCCTAAGGCCTTCTTTAATCATGATCCACACTAGATTTGGCATGAAACTAAGGGAAAAGATAGGTTTTGCACAATTTCGCCCTGGACCCTCTGGAAGGGTCAGTAGCGAATTTCCCTTTCTATCCCAAAATCATAATTTTTTGAGACAACAATCAATTCAAGGACAATCTCAAGGACATCCCTCACCTTGGTCTAGGCATGGCTTGGTACAAATTTTGGAGAAAATGATGGGTTTTAGGATTTTTGCTCTGGACCCTTTGGAAGGGTCAAGAGCAAAAATCTTGTTTTAGGCTTATTCCTCCATTATTTCAACTTGAATCCACCTTAAAAGGAAAGAAAACACTTATCCTCACTCATCCAAGCTACAAAAACCCAAGTTTGACTTGACTTTGCTAGGAAAATAAGGGATTTTAGGAATTTCGCTCTGGACCCTTTGGAAGGGTCAGGAGCGAAATTCACCTTCTTGGCTAAAATCCTTCACTTTTTTCAATCCCACTCTTCCTTACAAGATACATTTCATCATTTTTCATCCAAGGAACAAGGATTGAAGCCTAAGCAAGGTCAAAAAACTAGGTTTACAAGGAATTTCGCTCTGGACCCTTTGGAAGGGTCAGGAGCGAAATTCCCTCTCTAGGCCTGAAATTTCATCTTTTGTTGCTTTCCATCATTCCTCAAGGCAAGAATATGTTTATCCTTCCTCCAACATGTCTTGGACACTAAGAACTTGGCCTAACAAGGAAGACAATGAGGTCCATGAAGAATTTCGCTCTGGACCCTTTGGAAGGGTCAGGAGCGAAACTCCTATTTTTGGACAAGATCCTCACTTTTCAAAACACTTCTCAAGGCAAGAACACATCAAGACTCACACACAAAGCCTAATAAACCAACGCCCATCCAAAACAAGGAAGGAAAATGAGAGTTATAAGGATTTTCGCTTTGGACCCTTTGGAAGGGTCAGGAGCGAAATTCCTCTCCCAAGCTAGAATCCATCATCCCAAGGTCTAAAATCTCCTCTCCAAGGCAAAGTTGCATCAAACCTTCTCAATTATGCCTCAAAAGTCTACAAACTTGGTCAAGCTAAGGAGAAAAATAGAGGAAATAAGAATTTCGCTCTGGACCCTTTGGAAGGGTCAGGAGCGAAATTCACCTTAGGCCATGATCCTGACTTCATTTTTTTGCATTTCTTCATTCAAACAAGTGCTTTTGCTTTCATTCAAGCCTAGGAATGCATTAGTTCTAGGTTTTGGTCAAAGTAGAATGTCTTATGGAGAATTTCGCTCTGGACCCTTTGGAAGGGTCAGGAGCGAAACTCGCTTTGGACCCTTTGGAAGGGTTAGGAGCGAAATTTGACATTTTGAACTCTCCGTCAGGATCATTTTATGGAATATAACATTTAAGTATAAGATTCTTATACTTTAAGTTATATTCCATATATACTTTCAGGATGTTTGAGAGTGGTTTCGGACCTCCAGGAGTTATATTGCAAAATCTAGTTTTTGGAAGATTCTTCAGTTTTCTAGACTTAGTCAAATTTCAGGATCAGGACATTCCAGACTTAGCCAAATTTCAGGATGAGGACATTCCAGACTTAGACAAATTTCAGGGCATTTGAAGATCAGGATGACATTTCAGACTTCATCACTCACCAACTTGACCTAGCTCGGACCTTCAAGAATGATATCTACTCACAAAGCAAGACACAATTAGCAACAAGAGCAAAACCAGGCCCTACGGAAGACTCTCAAAGAAACCCTAATTCTGGGGCCCTGTGGACTCACCCTGGCTCAAGCAAAGCCTGTAATCCAACGATCCCCTCGACAACACTCATCCTGCAAAGGCTAACAGACAAAACCCTAAAAGACCTAGAAAACAAACCCTAGAAAGCAAAAAGCTGGGGTCCCCATTTGCAATGGGGCGATGTGTGAATACGTCACAACAGGTACATGGTTTCAATGAGAATTTAACTCAAAACTTGGGGTAAGGTAGATGCAAATTTCGCTTCAAATCAAGAGCAAGGTACATAGTTTGGAGAAATTCTCTCCAATTTTGGAGCAAGGTACATGGTTTCATATAGACTCTTCATTCAACCTTTTCACTTGCCTTTACTTCACTCGCTCAAACCTCAAGTCTTTTGGTCACTCCAATGCCAAATTAACCTTCAAAGGAGGCCTTAGGAGGAATTTTGCTCCAAATTGGGAGCAAGGTACATGGTTTGGAGAAATTTGCTCCATGTCCTTAGCAAGGTACGGGGTCCAAATGAAATTTTCGCTCCATGTCCTTAGCAAGGTACGTGGTCTCAATTGAAATTTTAAACTTAATTCCCAAATTTCTTTCACTTTGTTGAATCATATCCAAGTATTCCAACCATCTAAACATGAATCTTATCAGATTTATCCTTAAAGAAGGCTAAAGGAAGAAATTTGCTCCCATTTGGGAGCAAGGTACATATCCTTGTTGAGAATTTGCTCTAATTTGTGAACAAGGTACATGACCTTGAGCAAATTTCGCTTAGACTTTGGGGTGAGGTACATGACCTTGATGTTGCCCCTTAGTTCAATTTGTTCATCCTTCTCTTACCTTATTGATTTTAGCCTTACGTTTTCAATTCTTTGCACATGAAAGCATCACCAATTTGACTCTTAAGAGTACCTATGGAGGAAATTCGCTTGGATTCTTGAGCAAGGGACAAGGTCTTAGCAAATTCGCTCCAAATATGGAGCAAGGTACAAGGTCTAAGGCAAATTTCGCTCCAATTAGGGAGCAAGGTACATGACCTTAGGGAAGACTCTTCACTTAACCCTTTCACTTGACTTTGCTTTATTTGTTCAATCCTCAAGTCCTTCAACCATTCCAATGTGAAACATGTCAAATAAACCTTTGAAGAAGGTCTTAAGAAGAATTTCGCTCCAAATTGGGAGCAAGGGACATGCCCTATGATAAATCTCACTCTACAAACAAGAGACAATTCATTCATTCCGAAAGCCTTGACAATTGACTGTCTTCACTCTATCCTTAGGTGACCAACCTGACTTGATGAACCCTCTGGCTACTTAAGAAACTATATCCCTTCAATGCAAAGATTACTAGCAAGATTCTAACACAACCTAGGACTAATCCTAGAAAGCGAAAAGTGGGGGTCCCCATTTGCAATGGGGCGATGTGTGAAAATGTCACAACAGTTTTCATTTCAAAAAAAAATCAAAATATATTTTCGGGGGGGGGGGGGAGTGTACGTTGACCCCAACCCCCGTAGAGAGTTTGCAGGGCGTACAATTTTCTATGGGCCCCCACTGCCACACATCTCCTGGATCTGCTCCACACAATGCCACCTTCGACGCCATTTCCTCTCGACACTTGTCGACCACTTACTCCCACCGACAGCTACCTCTTCCATGCTCCATGCTGGGCTCCTTGCCGTGCACCACGCAGGTCGCTGTGTCTCCGCCGCCTAGCTCCTTTGTGCCACTGCTTGACACGTGGCCACCTCTCACTTGCCATCACATGCCAACACAGAGGCAATGTGGTACTTTTTCTTCGCTGGATTCTTGAACTGTCAGCACCTGCATCATCACCACGTCGACAAACCATACACACATGGCGCGATCTGATTGAATCCGTACTCCTGAGTAAGCTTGCACAGTGAGTAGGCCACATTAGCAGTCATATGCCTTGTAGAGGCCACGCGACATTTATGTACTAGCTCATACCTATCCAGTCACCTGACAAATCACCCTGCCATGCCAGCGACTGACATCTAGTCAACACGTACGGAACATCCACGTCATTTGCCACACGTGTTCCACATCATCGTACGGACGCTGTCACCAGCCACATCATCCATTCCATATTGTACGAATGACATGCAGGTAGGGAGGGGAAGTTTTCACGACAGCTAGACGACCGTCAAATTTAACCCCGCGAGATGATGACATTAATAGTTTTTTTGAAATTTTTTTTAGCCCCTTTCCAATGAGCTTTTTGATTTTGCGGGCGAACTTTGGAGACCCATAATTTGCTCATTTTAGCTCCTTTTTTGGTGCAATTTTTTTTTGATTTGGGCTAATTTTTTGTGCTCTCTGCAGTGGTTGTGGTATTTTCTGATTTTGGTGGACAAATTTTTTAGAATTTTCAGTTTTCACAATTGTACCTATCCAATCCTCAATTTTGCAACTTTAGAGGCTTCGTTCGGGCTCATACAACCTCCTTTTCAGGTGCCGTTATTTTTGAAAGTGCATAATTTTTCGTCTACTTTCACATGGTGCTATTAGATTTTCATCAGTTTAAGTAGAAATTGTATTTTAAGAATTTGGTCATTGTTTGCCTATTTGGTACTTTTATTTTGCTTGGATCTTAGTTTAGATCTCTTGCAATATTTGTTGGAGTCTCTTATAGCCTATTTAAGGTAGTTGTAAAGTTGAAATCAGAAGTCCACTTTGCCATTTTTTGCAAGTGGCCCATTGTAATCGCACTAAGTATAAAGTGCCAAATCATCATTTTGGGGGGTTCTTTAATTGAGTGAATTGGGGGGGGAGTCTTGTGTGATTGTGCCTCTCTTTTCTTAGTGCTCTTTCATTTTGTTGCTATGGGTTCCCCTAAATTTCCACATTTAACTCCACATAATGCTTCATGGAAAATTGATGTATGGAGTAAGCTAATGGAAAAGGGATTAACTCATTATATTGATGGAACTATCATAGCACTAGCCTAAAGCTGATCCTAATGCTCACATGGAATGGCTCACTAAAAACATTATGGCTATTGGCACATTGAGGAAGTTTATATCAAAGGATCTCATCTTTCACATTGACAGGTGTAAAACAATTAAGGATGCATGGGATGTCTTGGGAAAATTGTATGGTCAAATTGATGAGATTAGAGGCTATCAACTTGATAATGATCTCACCATGTTGGATCCCAAGAACTTTGATACAATCCAAGATTATATTACCAAGGCAAATGAGCTAAGAGTGCAACTGAAGGATTGTGGCATTGACAAGAATGATGCGTAGTTGGTCTACAATTTATTGGGAAAGCTTCCATTAGAATATGCAGCATTTGTTTCTAGCTTCCAAACTCATCGCTTGACAGTGGGTAGTTCTTTCACTATGCTTTCATTTGATGCATTCACAAAAATGTTGATGTTGGAGCAATCAAAGTTGTTGAGCATGGGGATTCTCAAGTCTTCAAAGTCCAAGGCTTTGGTGGCTAATCAAGAGAATCAAGGAAAGGATTCCAATAAGAAGTAGAAGCAATCTAAGCCTAAGACACGACAAGATAAAGCACATATTCCTCTCCACAACAAAAGGATTCTACATCCTCACCTAAGGGAAAATCATCTAAGGAGAGGCTTTCTTGTTCATATTGCAAGAAAAGTGGTCATGATGAGCATCATTGCTACACCAAGCAGATTGATGAATTGACCAACATCGTCAAGAAGAACAACATTGATTTGCCATCTACTTACAAGAAGAAGGATTTATCTCCTTCCCATTCCTCACAGTCAAAAGGTAAGGGACAAGCTCTTTGTGCTACTACAAGTCATGATTCAGGGAGATGGCTTCTAGATTCAGGAGCTTCTCATCATATGACATCTTTGCAGTCTATGTTCTCTTTATTTGAGCCTTGCAACATGCCACCGATTTTATGGGCAATCATACATATGTGAATGTGATTGGGAAAGGATCTATTGCCATTGGGGATAACTCCATTGATGTGTTTTGTGTACCCCATTTGACAAACAATCTTCTTTCCGTCTATCAAATCATTCATGGGGCAACAAGGAAAACTGTGGAGTTCACACCTGATTCAGTTATCATTAGAGACTTGGAGACTAGAGCTATTATTGCTACAGGGGTGGTGGATCATGCATCTCGGTTGTACTCCTTTGCCGATTTTGTTCCTATTGATGAGGTTGATTCTTCATATGTTGATCACACTTGTTGTGATGATTCAGATATCGAGGAGAACTTTGGGTACTTGAACTTGGGTGTTCTCACATGTGAACCCATTCTTGAGCCTTGTATTTCATCTCCTCCTATTGATATCACATCACCTCTTGCACCTGATGATGTGGATATTGCAACAATTTTGTCTTCTTGTGATTCAATGCAATAGGATATTCCTTGTCTTCCAGCTTCAGTTTCTTGGGATGACTACTTGACAAACATTGCAGGTTTGTTTGTGGAGTCCTACATTGTAGATTTGGGAGACATCATTGATGATATTCATCTTCTCTTCTCTTTGATGATCCTTCTTCGATTGTTGTGAGGGATCACTCTGACCCTCTTGTTCATTCTCGACATGATCATTCTTTCGAGGTTAACATGATTGTGGATCCTTATGTTCAACACTTGGAGGAGGTCTCTTTATCCTTAGAGGAGACATGTGAGTCTTTGGATCATGTTCAACATTCATCCTCACTAGATCTTGGAGTGCCTTTTTCAGCAGTGTGGACTAGTACACTTGATTTGGAGGGGGCAACTTTCAACATCGACATGGGGACACTTGAGACGTTTTCAAAGACTCCATACATCTTAAGTTTTTTTCCTACATCTTCCCTTCATGATTGGGGAGACTTCATGGATACACCTTTGGCTTTGTTTCTTCCTAAGGGGAGGAGCATTGTTTGTCGATCATGGAGTAGTTTCTTCATTCAATTTCGATCTTCTACCATTTGTGCAGATTCTACTTTGAGGGGGGGCTACTTGGTCTCTCTTCTTCTCTCTTATGGGGGGGAGCTTTTCCTCACATCGGGTTTTGTCCTTCTCATACTTCTTTGAGAGTTCTTTTGTATATTTTTCATCTCTCTTTTGGGTGGGAGTTTTTTCCCACTAGGTTTTTCTCTCTTTCTCCGTTTGTGAGAGATTGCATTAGTTTGCTTGCATTTGCATTTGTACATGGGTACCTAACATGGCCTTGTAGCCGGGACCCATCTTGCACTGTTAGCTTGAGTCTACATTCCCCTAAGTTGCACGTAAGGGGGGGTGTTGGTGTAAATTATGTCTCATAATTACAGTTTACTTAAGTTGACTTAGGGTAATGCATTGCATAGTAGTTTGGATATGAGACACTTAGGGAAGTGTGCACATAGGGATGATGCATGTAGGAGAAATTCCACCTTTTGTGGTCTTATCTTCTTGTTACATTCCACCTTCGGTGGGTGATCCACCTCTTGTGGAATATCTTATTATTTCTCCTACCTACCCTTGTATCTCATTGAGCCACATGTCATGATTGTGTGCTCACATAGCTATATTGCCTTGCCTTTATAAGTAGACTCATCTACATTGTATGTAATTTTTTAATGATTTAGTTGATAGTATTTGCATTTTGATTAGAATACAGTTTATTCTCATCAAATCTATTGTCTCTCTTGTACTATTCATTGTGCTCTAGATCTTGGCTATATTTGACAATTGTTACAGTTAGCTTAGGTGTTTTTGCTTAGTTGTTTAGCTTAGCGACAATTTTTACCTTTTGCTTGTGAGAAGGGTATATCTTGTTGCTTCGAGTTAGGTGTGTTGATTGACCTTTGGAATGTCTTAGGGATGCAATGTCTTGTCCTTAGGGTGTAATCTAGTTAAGAACTCAACTCTCACGAGAGTTAGGAACTCGTGAACAAACATTGGGATTGAGGAGAGAAAAGTTGTCAGAATTGCAAAATGTTGTCATAGAGCGAGAAATGTTGTCAATGTTGCAAAATGTTGTCATAGAGCGAGAAAAGTTGTCAATGTTGCAAAATGTTGTCGTAGTTGTCAAATTGCAAAAAGATGTTGCAAAGTTGTCAAGAAAGTCATCATGAGGATTGATTTTTGAAAAATACTAAGTGTTGAGAGTGATGAAATGTCTAAGGATGAGATGTTTTGACAAGGAAAATTCCTTGTCAATGTCAGATTTTCCAACCTTGACAGGATAGGAAATAAGGGAAATTTTTTGTAAACGTCTTGTCTAAGTGTGGAATTTTGAAATTAGAGTTCAAGTCCTTGACTGCATGAGGAATGCATCCTTGGTCTTCATTAAATTGTCTATGTTTAGCATAAGAATTGCGTCACCTTGTCCTCGAGGGCTCCTCGCATTTGCCTTGCATTTTTTCCCTCCACACTATGAAATAGCACCCTTCCTTTGTTCTTGTGAGGCTTGGAAACCCACTCTTAGATTTGTCTTTGACATAGGTGGATTCGTGCCCTTCAAGTTTTTCTTGGTAAACATGGATTCCCGCCTAGCATATTGTCCTCACTACACAAGGCATTGTGGTCTTTTTTTTATCCCATTGCACCTTGGAATGCCGACTTGCACATCCTTGTTAACTTGGTGGTCAGCACCTCCTTGGGGACTCGTGACATGGCTTAACCGCCTCTCGTGGGTTAGGTTAAATCTGGCATTTGTATCGGGTGTTGATAGTTTGAGTTTTTGGTGCAATGACAAATGATTCTAACAATTGGTATTAGTGCCTTGGGTCATGGGTTCGAGTTTCCCTTTAGTGGGTGTTGAAGGCTTAGTCGGTGCTGAGGGGAGATTGTTGACTTGGTGGTCAGCACCTCCTTGGGGACTCGTGACATGGCTTAACCGCCTCCTGTGGGTTGGGTTAAATCTGGCATTTGTATCGGGTGTTGATAGTTTGAGCTTTTGGCTCAATAGTTAATGATTCCAACAATCCTTGCATCATATGAAATTGCGCCCTTCAGCTTGTCCATGAGCACTTGCCCTTGACACCACCTTGATGCCGCCCTACCTTGTCCTCACATCACATGAAAACCTGACCTGCATTAGTCCATGATACCTCTTAAAATCCACACTTGTTTTATCCCTTTGCATCATGGATCAGCGCTCTCATCTTATCCTTAAAGGTAACTTCAATGCGTCCAAGAGCTGTCCATGTTCACCTAGAAATACCATGCTTATACTAGTCCTTTAATACTCCTAAAACCTGCCTTTAGTTTTTTTTCCTCATTCACCTCTCAAATTTGCCTTTCTTAGCCTTTAATCCTTGTGCACTATGAAATTCCACCTTCCCTTTCAGTAAAGGCTCAGTAAACAGTCCTTATGCCCCACTAAAACCCGCTCAGCACTTGTTCCCTCCACACCCAAAAAATGTGCCCTGCTCTTGTCCCTACACACTATGAATCATGCCCTTTAAAATAGAGTGGAAATTAAGTCTTAGAACATATAAACATAACCACCCAATATAACTCGAATCAACTGAATGAGAATCAATGGTGCAATCTAAGCATCATATATCCATGGGCTAAATCAACATCCATATGCATTATGTATGGAAGGATCACTAATCATCATAATCATGTTTCAAAGTATCACTACATGAGACCAACATATCGATTATCCATAATAAAGTACAGTGTGACAGGGACTGCAGGAGGAGACAGGCCTTACATTAATAGTCTGCCATTTAAATATCTTTCATGCTTAAATAAAGTTATTGTAAAGTGATCTGCTAAAGTTGTAATTGAGACTGATTTTAAATTAGGTGCATAATTCTAATGTTATTTTTAACCTATATTCTTTTTCCTCTTTCTTTAATTGTGTATAACATTTTAGAACCGAGTCACATTAATTCTCTCACGCTACATCTTTTCTAAATGTGAAGATTGCTATTTTTCCTTAAAATTTGTGAAGTGGGGTGTGGGAAGTAATGTTTGGTATTATCTGCTAAAGTTGACCTGTTTTGCTTTTGTCTCAGCTGCTGATCGAATGTGCAGATCAGGAGCTGTAGATCTTATTTGCATTGATTCTGTTTCTGCTTTGACCCCTAGAGCTGAAATTGAAGTAAGTGCTTGTTCATTTTATGCCCTGGCCACACTAGTGGACTATTACCTTTTGATGAATTACTGATAAGTAATTACATAATAACTCCTGTTAAAGGGTGAGATAGGAATGCAACAAATAGGCCTACAAGCACGCCTTATGAGCCAAGCACTGCGTAAAATGTCAGGGAATGCTGCTAAAGCTGGCTGTACTCTCATATTTCTTAATCAAATTCGGTACAAGGTAGACAAATTATACATTGCCTTTCTTTTGATTATTTATTGGTAAAATATCGTCATTCTGAAACATTTATGTTGCTCACAGATTGGTGTTTTCTACGGGAGTCCTGAAGTTACTAGTGGGGGAATAGCTTTGAAATTCTTTGCATCCGTCCGTTTAGAGATTCGATCAACTGGCAAAATAAAGTCTGTAAGCCCAATATGCCTACAGTAACTCATTTTTTTAGGTCAAGCTAACTTTTATTTGGAATCTGTGATGAAACTTCCTTTTACTTCAATAAAAATATATCGAAGAGGAATCATGTTTGTTTTCAATGCAGCCGAAAGGAGATGAAGATATTGGGATTAAAGCACGTGTAAGAGTGCAGAAAAGCAAGGTAATTGTGGAAGTAATCTATACTTCTCAAAAGAGCTGTAGATATTTTCAATTTCATTCATGTTCTATCAGAGGCGAATAGACTTTTGCTCTCCTCTTGTTATGTTGGTTGTGCATGCCTCCATTTGTCGTATTGATTGCATTTAGCTAGTTCCGAAATATGTTTATAACTGATAACATAAAAAGCTTGTACAATCTTACTTGTCCTTTTACAAGTAGAATATGACTTCCAAGTGGACCAATGTGATAATGCATTGTTATTGTTCTAGTCCTTACTTTCTAAAAGTGTTACTGAGCGTTTTGGTGGGTCCTCCATTTTGGGGATCTGGGAATTATCCCATGTCTCCCTAGTGTTTCCCATAGAAGAGGACTTGAGGAGGCCTTGTCTGTTATCCTCTAGAATGCATTCCATTGAAAGGGGAAGGAAGCTCATCTCGGACTTTTCTCCCATGCGAAGTGAATTTCCACATTGTAAAAAAATACTAGTAAAACTTAAACAAATTAAATACATGAGATTAAAAAGCAACATAGAAGCTCAAAAATTTGAAATGTTTTAAGCTAAGTCACAGGATACGGCGATTTTCATGGATGAGGTTCGAATTTAATCGAATTTCAAACTTCTATAAAAAAAATCGAATTTAATCGAATTTCCTCTATAAAGCACTGCTATCCGCCTCTAAACACAACTCAACTGGTCGTGGGTATTTTTTGTACATGCTTTGTATCTATTGGTTCATGGGTGTCTGCAACTGCTGGGTCGCCCTCGGATTTTCTCCAACAAGGGTCGCCATTCTGATAATTTATTAGAAGTATACATATATTTAAAAATAAACAAATTATAGAAGGCGAATTTTATCCGAATTTTTCCCTTGTCGAATTTCATCCGAATTTCATGGCTGTCGAATTCGAATTCAAATTCGAACCTTGTGACTTAGGTTTTAAGTATTTACTTAATATTTTCATAATCCTACCTAGAACAATAGTTAGTTGTGCATAAATTGTGTGTATACGTAGGGACATATAGATTTTAATCTGCAACTATGATACACTCATAGCCATATATAGGTCTCCCATGAAGGAAGAGTTTCAATTCCATTGATACTGGGTATGCCAACCACTTCCTCTTAAGGTGCACCGACCTTTGTAGAGTATGATTGTAAGAGATGAGAAGTCCAATTAGGGAGAGTTTAACTTTGGTGGGGTTAACAATCAAGGCCCAGATTTTGAATGATGATTTGTGGGCCAAATTAAAAGCCAAGTAGAAGCATATAGTCAAAGTTGTAGGTATGAATGAAGAAATCTAAATCTATACATCAAACTGACTTAAAAGAAACAATTCAGAAGAAAAATTGATGGAGATTGCTAGTTAACTACCTCTTCTTGAAGAAGGGAGTGTTAAACTTTTGTCATGCCCTTTTTCAAAACTATGGAATTACTCAAATAAATAAATTAAGTTGTTGAAAAAATTAACTTTATAGTAAAAGATGACTTGTATTTTAGTTATTTCAATGTGTTGTTATAAGTGGTTGAGTAAAATGTTGCTAGACCTAAGGTACACAAAGGTGATTGAAAAATGACTATTATATTTTTGTAACTCTGAGGAAGTACTTAACAAAATGAAAATAATATTAATTTATTTCTTCGAAAAAGTTATAAAGGGGAGGAATATTTTCAAAAAGGGTCTTTTTGCTGATTTGAATGATTTCATTTCCCAAAAATGAACGTGCATTCTTCTTTCTTTCCTCAGGACGAAAACCATCTTATTGTTTTAGTGCAGTTCTACTTAGGGATTATTAGTGTATTTCATCAAATGAAGATTTCTAGTTTTTAGTTCCAGTATTTTTTTCAGTGTTGGTTTATTATTGCAGTTTGCAGATTTTAAGATGGATCATGTCATTTTAAAGACTGAATGCAGCACCCATGAGTCCACAATCTGGCCGTATTGCTCAGACAAGGCTATACCTTTGCATTATCATTGTTTGATGAATGGTGCCAGAAGTTATGAAACCTATTTAAATATTCGTGTTTGCTGGCCATACCAGTTGAAATTAATGCTTAAGGAGATGCCGTATAGTTTGGTTTATCAGATTTGACTGCAAAAAATGATGAAGCTATATTGTCTTATCTGATTTAGTGAGCTGTACATTAACTTCTGCCACTCATCTCTCTCAGTACCATACCTTATGATGGCCATACGAGCTTGCTGCCCCTGAAGTTTTTTAGACTTATCATTTCTTTCTGGCTGCCAAACCAGAAAAGGGATTAGATGACAATTCTTTATATATCATTTCGTTCTTTGTTAGACTTATCATCACCGATTTGTAGAGGTAGGGGATTAGATGACAAAAAGAATTCCAATTCAATTGTAGAACACAAGGTGCCACTGAGAGGGGGGGTGAATAAGTGGTTTTCAATAATCTTTACCTTTTTAATCCTAAATGTGAGTACCGGTTAACATATCAAAGACTAAGAGGACATACCGATGAAATAAGGGAGAGATCAAGATGCAAGCACACACAAGGATACATCACATAACACTGGATATACGAGGAAAACCCAATATGGGAAAAACCTCAGTGAGAAATGCTGCTGGAGTTTATTGCTCCAATCCAACCTCACAAATAAAACTGAATACAAAGTTTAGGGCACCAACCCAAGGAGCACCAACCCCTAACTGTTTATGGGCACCAACCCAAAGGAGCACCAATCCCTGCACTGAGCACCAAATCAGTGATTACAATGAAAGTTACCAAAACAATACTAATAAACCGGTTACAATTGAGTTTTGTAACCTCTGCAAATAATCTCTCTTCCGGTTCACCTCTTCTCTTCCTGTTCAACCCTACTCTGTTCTCTACCGGTTCTTTGCTCACCCTCTTTGTCTCTTCCTTTGCTCACTGCTGTTGTCTTATTTGACCTTGCTTGATTCTCACTCTGCACTGCTTCACACTCTGCTGCCTTCTTACCGGTTCTAACACTACCGGTTCACTTGACTGCTACAAGCTTTAGCAGCTTACCAGTTACTTTGACCTCACCAGTTCAACCTTTTGTTAAACCCTCTTACCGGTTAAACCCTTCTTACTGGTTCACCTTCAAATGCTCAGTCGCTTCACTCTTCTTAGTTAGATCAACTCTCTGTTTGCACTCCTTTCCTGCAATTGGCATCCCACCATCTGGCAGCATCAATCAATTTAGGTCTTTGGTTGGCATATTTATATTTGAGCTTTCCCGCCAGGATGGACATTCAAACGTGGCACGCTAGGGTTTCTTCACCGACCACAAGGCGTACCAAATCCAATCAGATCGGATGTTGTCTCTAGGATTTACAACCTTCAATAAATTCCACATCACCGCCATTACTTATCCTTCTAGAACACGTTTTTTATATGTAGCAAACTACGACTTGTTTGTCAGCTTGCTTTTTGGTCAATCACCATGAATGTTCTCGCAGTTTTCTTCACCTACTCCGATTTGCACCTGGACCCCTTGCATCGATCATGATGTCAAAGAATCAGATCTCTGTCCTTTTGATCTGTCTCGAGCCGCATCCTTCTGCACTCGACCAGTGATTTCATTTAATGTCGACTTGTTTCAATCTTGTCGACACCTACCTCATTCAATACATCGACTTGTCGTTCACCGACCTCAACATGTTAGGTTATCTACTTTGCCACCTAGAAGCCATGTGTCATCTTCGTCGGCATCCACCTCAGATCACTGTGTCAGTTTAGGATGAGTCACCAACCAAAAGCACTCTACCGGTATACACCTCATACTACCAGTCTTCTTGCCGTACCGGTCATACAATAACCGGTTATCCTTCAAGCCATGCTCTCTCTGTTCGGCCGAGTAGGTCATGATACCTTTTCTCTGCATATGACTTGATACCTTGTTCCTTCTAGGCTCAGCTTGTCCCTTGCAGTTTACTGGTTGCCTTACCTATTTGCATACTGGACCGATATTCATTCTTCTTCACAGAGCACATATCAGTCAATTATAAACGTGCTCTCCGGTTCAGCAAACTTGATGCTTTGCAATCACAGACTCATGCCTATGTTATGAACATACACTCTGAACTACAACACGTGAATCCTCTCCAATCGTCTGTACCGGTTTCTTGATCACTGCTCTGTTCCTATTTACCGATTGACAACACATCTGCCTGCATACCGGTAACATCCTTGATGACTCCATGTATCAATCTCCAATTGTTACCAATTGTGGTAACACCAATCTCCATCTGCATCTTGGTATGATTCCACTTTTCCTTATCCTTCATTAGCTCGTATCTCACCTTAACCGGTTTGTCAAGTGACAAACTCATCACTTTTTATCCTTCCTTTTTTGTCCCTGTGGCACATCATGCCTTCTCTTGCTGATCCAGTGCACATCTCTGGTTTCACATGCTGGAGGCTTCCTCATGTTCCACTTTGGCCATCCGGTATGAGCCTTCAATCACTTGCCTTTAACTTCTTTGTCTTATACCAGAGTATTATCACTTACCGGTGGGAGTAGATGAACAGTTGCACTCAACTTGCCAATCATCTGGTGAGAGTGGATCTTTGTCACCTGCTGACAAATAACTTGTGGGAACTGGTTGTCAATGCATTGCTCTCTACTTTCTGTATTGCACCAATATGACTTCCCTGTTTGAGCAGATACATCTTCAAACAGACATATGATCTAGTAAACTTCCCATATGTCTTCCTTGCTATCTAGATGCAGCATACTTTCTGTCATTCTTCTCTTCATCTTGTGACAAGATCTTCATCCGGTGGGAGTCTTGTTGTATGACATCTTGCATCCCGGTTGTACTGCATATTCTTCATAAGTTCAACCTTGCTTGCTTACTGGTCACATGCTTATCGGTTGGCAACAACACAATGCCAACATATCACTCACCAGTTGGCATTGCCATAATGCCAACTGTCTCCAACTTCTACTCGCCAGTTAATACCAACTTATGTCTCCAACACTAACTTGTATACTGGTGACTCCAATGACCGGTTTGACATCCCATACTTACCGGTGATAGGCTATACCGGTAACATGCTATACCAGTTGACATCAATGACACCATTACCGGTTGTCATCAATGACAACACAATGCCAACATTCAATAGGGTGGTGATCAAAAAGAGTATAAGCAAGTATTTTGGGCAATTACAAGGCTCATCTTCTTGTAAAATACTGTTTGCAATAGGAGGGAATGAATTACAATGTGTCTTTTGCTCCCATGGCCAAGAGGGTCTAATTTTGATTGCCTTTCTCCTTGACAACATAGTTTGGTTTGAAAGTGTATCATATGGATGTGAAAAGCACTTATTTGATGGGGATTTGAATGAGGAGGTTTACAATTTGCAGCTTGAAGGATTTCAAGTACCTAGTAATGATCATCGAGTTTGTCCACTTTTTAAGTCTTTGTATGGGCTTAAGTAGGCTTTGTGATCTTGGTATATAAAAGTTGTTCAATATCTTCAAGATTCTAAATTTAGATGAAGTTTTTAATCCAAATCTCTATGAAAAGCTATGGTGATCAGGACTTGATTTTTGTTGTCTATGTTCACGGTCGTGCATCCATAGGTAATAAGGCCACTTTGTTGCAGCGTATGAAATCAGATTGATTTCTTCTTTTGACATGACTGATGTGGCCCTCGTATAGTATTTGTTGGGAGTAAAGTATTGCAAACATGACCATTTCATTTTAATGGCTCAGGTCAAGTATACCACAAGTCTTTTAAAATGATTTTGTATGGCATATTGTAATCCTTCAACTCCACCTCTAGAGGTCGAGCTAAAATTGTTAGCATCATCACATGATTAGTCACTTGAAAGACAATTTGTGGGCAGTTTGATACATCTTACATTGACTTGACCAGGTCTTTGTTTTGATGTTAGTTATCTACCTTGGTTGTTATCTCAACTGAAGTGTGTTCATTGGTAGGCAAAAATACAAGCGTTGTGATATGTCAAAGCTACTCTTGACTTTGGCATTCTTTAGTAGAAGTCAAAGTTTTTAATGTTGAAAGGATTTATGGACTTTGATTGGGATGGTTTAGTTGATACTTGAAGATAAATCACATGATGCATATTTTCCTTTGGTTGAATAATTGTTAATGTGTGAGCGTAGCTCCAACATACTATGTCTTTATCTTCCACTAAAGCAAAACTCAATGTAGTTGTTACCTTCGCTTGTTGGTGCTAGCAGTGAATTAGTATGGTTACACTGAGTTTTGAGTGATTTGCAACTTAGATAACTCCGACTCTACTTTTTTATTGACAATCAAAGGCCTTGAAGCTTTATATATTTTCCTTGGGTTGAATAATTGTTTATGTGTGAGAGTAGCTTCAACATACTATGTCTTTATCTTCCACTAAAGCAAAATGCAAGGTAGTTGTTACCATCACTTGTTGTTGCTAGCAGTGAATTAGCATGGTTACACTAAGTTTTGAGTGAATTGCAACTTAGATAACATTGATTCTGCTTTTTTATTGACAATCAAAGGCCTTGAAGCTAGCAAAGAATCCAAGCAATCATGCTTGCACCAAACATATTTAGGTTCATAATCACTATAGTTAACAATTGCTTGATATTGATGATATTTCTTTCGACCACTGCACTTTTCAAGAACAGTTTGCCGATATGATGAATTCCCTTGGTGCTATTTTCTCTGCCAATTTTTAGGACAAAAGTGGTGCTGTCTTCGATTTAAACAGTAAAAGGTGTATTAGATATAATATAATGTTAGAAATAAGGTTAGAATTATTAGAATAATATTCCATTTTTATTTAATGGTCAATATGATGTAATTTTATATATATTAGAACTTTCTATTTTTTCATTCATCATTGATTGTTTCTTTTAGATACATTGATTTGTTGTATTCTATTTGATGATCTTTCCGATCATTTGTATATACAATTTAGTTTTTACCAATTACTTCTCAGTAATATGGTATTAGAGTGGGTTTAGAAAATACCCTCTCTCAGTTTGTTTTTAAAATCGCGATGTGTGGTCGTTTTTCTTTGGTTGCATTTCGCAATTTTCACCCATAATCGTGATGGCCTGATACGGTTTTTTTTGTGGATTTCAGTATTTTTTCTGTAGTTTCGGTGACGAGATTCCTTCATTGTTTCTTGCTAGTGATTTCACACTTGATGACTAGGGTTTTTTGCATTCCCTGACTTGTGATGCGATGAGATTATTTCTCCCATGTTTCACATTTTCTACGATGACTTTCTACAATTTTTCGTCATTTTTTGACCTACGGCTAGGGTTTTGACAAAAATCAGACACCAGATTCCTTCTGGGTTTTTTATTCTCTTGTTTGGGTCGTCGTCAGATTATCCTGGGTCAGCTGAAATTTTCTCAGGATTTGTGCCAATTGTACTTCATCTGCCTCAGTTTTTTGTATTGGGATTCATGCCTTGGATTCTATGCTATTGCCTCTTTGATTTTTCATTTTTTGTGCATTGGGAAGTGTGCAAGATGGCGTCATTGACCAACTTAATGTTAGAAGGCAGTCAAAGATTTAACGAAGCGTGCAAGATGGCATCATTGACCAACTTAATGTTAGAAGGCAGTCAGAGATTTAACGACAAGAATTATAACACTTGGAAGTAGTGCATGTTGACTATTTTTGAATATCGCCACCTTGATGATCTTGTTTTGGGAAAAGAATCTCGTCCTTCTGCAACCGGATCAGATCAGGACAAGTTTGATGGCCGGAATCAAGAAGCCGTCATGCTACTTAAGCTCTGTCACAGATGACCAATTGCCTCAGATTCCCTCTGGCAAATCAACATCATAAATCTGGAAGCATCTGAAAGAGTTGCATGAGACATTCGACAGAAGCCGAGCATTCTTCCTGAAGAACCAGTTGTTCTCCATCATGATGGATGAACGAATGTCCTTACAGGAGCATCTTATGAAGATTAAGGACATTCTAGATTAGCTCAAGAGAAGATATGGTAGTAATGACCTTGAAAAGTCTACCTAAATCTTATGAGCACTTCATAGAGACTCAACATTACGTCTACAAATGTTGATATGAAGTTTCTAGAGTTATGAACCAAAATTCTACAACAGGATCGTTGGAAACAACAGTTTGGTAGCAGTACCACTTTGTCCTCTTCAGAGCAAGCCTTTGTAGCCAAATCCTTTCACAAGGATAGAGGCAAAGCTTAGTCCTCTCAGTCATCTCAGCAGAAGGCTCCAACTAGTCTCACGAAGGTTCGAAGAAGAAAAAGGTTCAGTGCAATTATTGTCATAAATATGGCCATATGATCAAGGATTGTCGCAATCGGATAGCTTCCGAATAGTGGAAGTAGGGGGGGTCTCAGCCTAAAGCCAATGTCGCTGAGCACATAGAGCAAAAAGAGTCTGCCTTTTACGCTTTCATGGCTAAAAGACCTGCAGACCATGTGAAGTCATTGGTGCTTCTTGACATTTCACTCACAAGCGTGATTGGTTTACAAAATTCTCTCCCTATATAGATTCAGTCATATTTGGAGGAGGTAAATAGTATACCGTTGCCGGCAAGGGCAACGTTCAGATACAGTCTGGTGGGGGGAACCTTATATTCCTCAATCTATACTATGTTCCTAGCATGGAACTAAACCTACTCTCTGTGAGTCAGATTATGCGACATTCTCCTTAGCTTGATGTAATATTTAGTGCACACAAGTGTTCGATTGATGATCGTGTGACACACACTACTGTAGCTATTGGCATTGAGGATCATGGTCTTTATAGACTTGTGGATACAGGTGATTCTCTTGAGCATGTCGTCGCAGCTAAATCATCCTTTATCACTAATCTATGGCATTAGTGATATGTTCACCTAAACATTCACAACCTTACTCAGCTTGTTCGGGAAGATTTAGTACATAGCCTACCTGAAATTCAAACTTAGAATCAATGAGTTTGTGAAGCTTGTCAGGTTGGGAAGCAGCACAAGACACCGTTCAAGGACAGTGACTCATGGCGAGCATCTAAGGTACTACAATTGGTCCACGCTGATGTATGTGGTCCAATGAATACTCCTTCTGTTACTGGGTGTAGATATTTTTTGCTTTTTGTTGATGATTTCAGTTGTAAAATGTGGGTGTACTTTCTTAGATAGAAATCAGATGTGTTTCTTGTATTTCAGAAATTTAAGGCCTTAGTAGAAAGAGTCTAGTTGTTCTATCATTACTCTTAATGGGGGGGAGTTTTGTTCTATTGCTTTCTCCACTTTCTATGATACACATGGCATAAAACGTCAGTTAACCACACCATACACCCCTCAACAAAACGACATTGAAGAATGTCGCAACCGTACCATTACAAAAGTGGCTAGGTCTATGTTGGAACACATAAATGTGCCTAAGAAATATTGGGTAGAAGCAGTGTTTATTGCAGTCTATCTCCTTAATAGGTCTCCCACTCATGCTATTAAAGGGAGGCTCCTGAGGAAGCCTAGACTGGTCGTAAACCCAGGATCAGTCATTTGAAAGTTTTTGGCTCTTTAGCATATGTATGGATTCTAGATGCCAAGCGCTCCAAGTTGGATTCCAAGAGTCAAAAGCTTACGTTTATAGGGTATAGTGACAACCATAAGGCTTACCGGTTGATTGATGTAGACACTGATTGTCTTATCTTCAGTCGTGATGTTGTCTTTGATGAAGAACAACGACCTTTTCACCTTTCCTCGTTTGAGCAACATTCTAAGGATCAACCTTTGAAGTCTTTTGATTTAGGTGTCCGTCTTCCATTTGGTTCACCTGATGGGAGGGATGATGCAGATTCTGAATTTGATGATGCACTACTTGAATTTCTTCTGGATGATGCTAATCTTCCCTTTGTTCGAGTTCCACCTCGAGTTCCACCTCTACTTCTAGTTATTCCTCATGCATTTGATGTTGGCACTTCTACTCTCCGGCCTAAATGGTGGGCTAAGATTATCAGTGATCTTCATCCTGATGAGCTCATTGATGGTAGATCTTCCAAAAACAAGAGCAAACAACAGTCTATAGTCAATTTTGCTCTCATGGCCAACATTCATAGTATTTATGAGCCTCGGACCTATACAAAGACAAAAGGGATTCTAGAGTGGGAACAGGCAATGGACGCAGAATACCAGTGCCTTTTGAAGAACAACACTTGGGTTCTCTTTGATCTTCCTTCAGGGAAGAAGCCCATTAGCTGCAAATGGGTGTTTAAGGTCAAGTATCATGCAGATGGTACCTTAGATAAATACAGGGCTAGATTGGTTGCTCGAGGATTCACACAATGGGAGGGCATTGATTATGAGGAGACTTTTGCTCCTACTTCCAAGATGAGTACCATTCGTCTTCTTCTCGCTATTGCAGCTCAGTTTGGATGGAAAGTCCATTTGATGGATGTTAAGAGTGCCTTCCTCAACGGTGAGTTGCAAGAAGAAGTCTACATGACACAACCTCTTGGTTTCAAGGTTGTCGACAAAGAACATCAAGTATGTAGCTCATGAAAGCACTCAATGGACTCAAATAGGCTCCTCGAGCGTGGTACATCAAGACTGATCAGTACTTGGTTGCTCATGGTTTTTAGCATAGCCCTTTTGACAGTCATCTGTATATCAAACACTTTGGTGATGATGTTCTCTTTCTTGTTGTCTATGTGGATGACTTGATCATTACTGGCAGTTCAACACATTTGATTGCAGAAATCAAACAAGACCTGCGCAAGGCTTTTGACATGACAGAATTGGGGCTTCTCCATTATTGTTTAGGTGTTGAAGTTTGGCAGACTGATGATAGCATTTTTATTTCTTAGTCTAAGTATGCCAGGAACTTGCTTGACAGGTTTTGAATGCAAGATTGTAAACCTGCTTCCACGCCTATGGAGATAGGACTGAAGTTGTCAGCCAAGTTTGATTCTCCTCTTGTAGATTAAACAACATTCATGCAACTAGTGGGTAGTCTCATCTATCTCACTACCACTAGACCTGATCTCAATTTTGCAGTGAGCTACATTTCACGCTTCATGATAGCCCCCAAGGCTGATCATTGGGTAGCAACGAAGCGTCTGCTGCGTTATGTGAAGGGCACTTCTGATTATGGACTTCTTTACACTCGAAGTCACGATCCTAGACTCAGTGGTTTCACAGATTCAGATTGGGCTGGTTTGGTTGATGATAGGAAATCAACCTCTGGGTATGTGTTCAGTTTGGGAACAGGTGCAGTCACATGGACTAGTAAAAAGCAGTAGGCAGTGGCTCTCTCTTGGACAAAAACAGAGTATCGAGGAGCAGTTAAGGCAGCGTGTGAAGCAGTTTGGCTTCGTCGGATGCTTGCGGATATGCAAATATCTCAAGTAGGTTTGACTCCCTTGTTTTGTGATAATTAGGGAGTTCTTAAACTTGCCAAGAATCCCGTCTTCCATGAAAGAACCAAGCATGTGGAAACTCATTGTCATTTTATTGGGAAGCTTGTTGAAGACGGCTCAATTCAGTTGCAGTATGTTCCAACTGCAGATCAGACTACAAACATTCTCACCAAGTCTCTCAACCCAAATAAGTTTGCTAAATTCAGGGGGCAGCTTGGTGTTGTTGACAGATTGACCATTGAGGGTAATAGAATAATATTCTTTATTTATTTAATGGTCAATATGATGTAATTTTGTATATATTAGAACTTTTTATTTTTTCATTCATCATTGATTGTTTCTTGTAGAAACATCGATCTGTTGTATTCTATTTAATGATCTTTCTAATCATTTGTAAATACAATTTAGTTTTTACCAATTACTTCTCAGTAAGAAGAATGCCCTGTGCATGTAGGCATATATTGCTTATGCCAATGATGTGATAACACCACATTGGTTTTATTTAAAAAGTAACTTACAATTAAGTTACAAGCAGCTTTTAACTTCTCTATATAATAATAAATACAAGCCACTCATTGAAGTATGTGCCTTCAAATTCTCTCAAACTCTGTCCATTCTTCCAACACTCAAAGTGATGGATTACATTGACCATTCCTCTCCCTACTACCAAACACTTAAAAGTGATTGTGTGCCAACTGAACCACCTTTTGATCTTTGCTAAATTGAAAAACGAAAAATGTTATTGCCAAACTCATAGGGGTCATCTTAAGATAACTTAAAAACACACAGATCAAATCCCATAAAAATTAAATCCAATAATAAAATGCCCTTCAAAGCCTTTGCTGAATTTAAAGATAAACTTACATTAATAGAATAATTGAAATATACATAATTGGAGACATCAGAGAAGTCTGTGAAAGCCCCAAACACAGTATGATAAATGACAGCTATTTACAGCTTTAGCATTTATTTATGTTTATCTTCTGGGTGAGGAGGGTTGATGCATAGCACTTAAGAAACATATTTATTGTTGCTTGTTTGGATGCTTTGAACTTTCACTTCAAGAGTTGATAGATTGTATGTGAAATTAGAGACACAAGAGAAGTCCTTCGAAGCCCCAAACAAACATGATAAATGCTAGGTATATTAGTTTTATAACTTCTTTGTTTTTATTTTCCAGGCAAGGATATTTGTTTTATGGCATTTGACAACATTTTATTTACTTGTTTGGGTACTTTGTACTCTTCATGTGAAGAGTTGACAAGGTTGTTTGCACACACTATTCTCTCCATTTAAATGGTAATGAAATTATTTGAGTGAAAATCAATGATGAGAAAGAGGACCATTTGCATAAAGTATTATCTGTTACAGGCTTATAGTGTTCTAGCAAAGGAATTGGATGGAAGGCAGGATTAAATAATTTTTAGTTTGTATCAATCTCTTGCATTGAATACAGTTCATTTAATTTCTATATAGCATTGATTTCTGTAAATGAAGGCATTTCTAATAAACAGAGCAAATTGGACTGATATTTTTTAGTTTGGTGGAAGGCGTAATCTAGACATTTAGAACTTTTTTAAAGTACCATCTTTGAAGGCATTCTTTTCTTCTTGGTTCATTTTCCCTTCTCTAAACTTTTCTTGTATTGGTTCTTTATTTTGGTATTCCAGGTTTCAAGGCCCTATAAACAAGCAGAGTTCGATATCATCTTTGGTGAAGGTGTACATCAGCTGGTCAGTATTATAAATGAGTTGGAATTCTAAATGCTGATAATTTGAGAACGTTCTAATAAAATTTAGGTTATTGCAGGGTTGCATTTTGGATTGTTCAGAGATGCTAGACATCGTTTCTAAAAAGGGTTCTTGGTACAATTATGGGGATTTAAGGTTTGCCTGGATTTCTTAGTTGTACAGTAGCTCACACGATTTTGCCATTTGATTTGAGTTTTTATTTTATTTGAAGATATATGAATCTTTAATTTGATTGCATCAGAAAATTAGTCCCAATAGAGCTATGCATATTTCTTTGGCCTACTAATTTTTGCACAAAGTCTTATTTGAAGACCATGATTGCTTTTAATAATCAATATTGGAACAAAGTCATGTATGCCATTCTGTAAAACGATTTGATGGAATGTAATCAAATCTTGCTTAGTAGTGTTGCGTCCTTGCTGATGCAGAGTTTTAGTCAAATTGTGGGGTTTTCAGGAAATGGAACTCATCAGAGGTTTAACATTTCTGCTCCATCAGTCTTAAAATTTTCCAAAGTTTATGTCTCACTTTGGTAGCAGAAAATATCAGAAGGGAGACTGAAGTCTCAATTGGCAGCATTAGCAGACTGCAGGTTGAAAATGAATCATTAACACATAATCACTAGAAAAATTGCATTTAAAACAAGTTGACGCTCTTTTATGCCAATTACCCCTTTAATGTGTATGGAATCAGTCACATAAGCAAGTTGCTGCAGCAGAATAAGGTATTTATCCCTTCCAATAAATAGCATGAAACTAATTAAAATGTTCCATAAATGATTGAAAATCTCAAGTTCTTAACATTTTCTCTGTAGAGATACAAAACATTCACACTTATGAGTGATATTGCTCATTGAATGGAAGATTGATGGAAGAAAAACCAGCTGACATTTTAGAAAGGCATTTGACCTATTAGCTTGCTTATTAGTTCTTAATGATTGAACTGGTGATCCCATCTTGGATGAGTAAGGTTGGCTTACTGACTTGAGCAGGATTTGTGCAATGGTTAGGATGATCAAGAGTGCTACCTGCAGTGTGATACTTTTTTTAAAGTTTAATCTTGTCAGCCTTTGTTATTATTAATAACTTTTGAGAGAGATGTTAACTGGATAATTTTTTTTTCTAACCTTTTATCTTCTTCTTTGGCATTAGGCAATTCTACATCCAACAGCACATTGGACTTTTGCTGTGCGTGGGTGGATGGATGGACTGATTTGAGGAACGTTGGCAGCCAACATATTTATAGATTTGTAACCCTTAATGTTATCAGCACAGATCCATCTTAATATGGATCTGATATACCCTCAGAGGTATCAAAATACTCAAGGTCCAATCCCTGTCTTATTCTCATGTTATGACAGGATTGGCACTACATATCAGATCCTCATTAAGATGGTTCTGTTCTAGTTTGTAGCAATATTTGCAAATTGAGCTGATAATTTAGAAAATGAGAACTCTGATGTCCCTGATATGATTAAATAATAAAATTAAAATACTTTATTGTATGGCCCCAAATTTAATAATAAATCATTCGGGCCCTTTATTTAATTAGTCAAGTTTTAGTTTGGTCGTGTCAGCCCGTTTGTAACCCTTTGGGAAATTTCTCAGAGCCCATATTTATGGCCGAGTTAGTCATTGTTGTAGATATGCGAATTTGGTATTGTTCTTTATATGTGCGAATTCCAGTTGGAGTTTAGCTTGTCTGCCATTTCGGAGGTGAGAGATCCTCCCTACTTGGCATCCGTAGTTTCGGTGGGAGTTTCTCCTCACCCTATTCTGCTTCTGTTCGGAGTTGTGTAATATGTTGTGCGATCGTTATCAATATAATTTCTCTTTGCATGTGCGAATCCTCAGATTATTTCTTCTGGCAAGTGTGAATCTTCATCTAAGTCTCTTGTGTTTGAAATATTAATAATTCATTTCATTTCCTTGTGCAACACAGAACTGTCTAAGCGTTTGGAGGGCTCGAGGGGCAGGACTCGGTGGATATTCACTCACCGTACGACCAACACTACCGTACGCCCAGTCCGTACTACCATCCTGTTGATGTGGTTTTTATGCACATGCGAACACATAATAAAATACCATAAGTATCTTATCCTCTCTTGAACAAAATCTCTCGGATGTTGAAGATTAGCTTAAGGTTCATCCAAGAAAGACTCCAAGGTTCATGAATGTAGGGTCTCTACGTGTGGATAATCTCAATTTGCTCTAATGTGATTATGCTGGAATCACAAGGGGACTTACGTTTGTATGCCTGAACGTTTAATCTGCTGGAACTTGAGTCCTAACTACTCACCGGGATAATAAAGAAATAGCAAAAGGTGAAAGGCTCAAAAAGTCTACTCTAAGGCCTAGAATGCAAGAAGATGGATGAATGCCTAGTTGAAGTCCTACTGGGTTAGGTCTCACCATCAAATTGAACAACAAATCGTTACACCATCAGACACTGATCACCATTCAAGTTAATGCATGAACAATAGAGGCATAACAATTCGAAATTAAGCTCATTCAATGCCAGTTGACCATGCAAGGTGCCCTTACAATCAGTAAGAGGCTAGTGGTTTGGACTAGGCGGATTTCAAGCGAGTGCCTTCAACAATTTTTCTCCATTCAATCTAATTATGTATCATCTAATATGAAGACTCAACAAGAATACATGCACATTGCAAAGAAACAACATATTTCACCATATCTTCAATGAAAATGGAGTCTTTTTACAACCAAGGCAACAATTTCTTGCCTTCTCTTCCTACTCTATTCTAATTACTAGCTAAGCTTCTATTCTTCTATCTTATTCACAACTAACCACTATTAACTATTGACTCCCTATTAACCTTTACAAATGAAGAGCCAAAGCCTTATATAGAGAGCTCTTTACAATTCAATGGCTCTGATTGATTTAGAATGAATGGCTAGGATTACAAGATGAAAACCCTAATTAGGGTTTGTTACAACAAACTCTCTTAGCCAATGAGAAAATTACATTATATTGAGGTGATGTCCGATGGAGAAGAGGAGCATGAGGAAAGTGAACCACCAAGGGAAGAATCTGCCAAAGAAACAAGCCTGGCGGAGAGAATTTCCACATTGGTATGGAGGGGAGGCATCATTGCCACATTGGCGGGTACCCCAAGGTGCAGTGTGTTTAGGGCATGTGGTACGCTTCAAGGGCAACGAGTCCTTGTTATGCTCGACAATGGGGCCTCGCTCAACTTCATAAACTCATCACTCGTCACCCGAAGGGGTTTGCGTACAAAGGAGCACGAAGGGTTCGATGTCAAGGTGGTAGGAGGCAATCTCCTATCACGCACTCACCTAGTTCCGCTACTGAGCATCACCATGGGAAATTACACGGTGACAGACGATTTCTTTGTAGTAGATGTGGATGACACGAATGTCATATTGGGCATCCAATGGATGGAGACCCTTGACTAGTACACACAGAGCTTCAAAAAGATGGAGTTCTCATTCGAGGTGGATGGTAGGAAGGTGGTTCTCAGAGGAATGTCGAATGGCGGCCCAAGGGAGATTTCCGCCATACGTATGGAAGCCATCTTCAAACATGATGAAAGTAGTCTGGGCAGCACATTGCTTGATCTTGACAAAACCTGTGAAAGGGCAACCGACTTACTACCAAGATGAGGAACTTCAGGCGATGATGGATAAGCATAGTTTGGTCTTCGTTGATATGCCACCTGGTATACCCCCACATCGAGGGTTTGAGCACACCATTGAGTTGGAGTAATGAGCAAAACCCGTTATCACCACACCCTATCACCACCCGAAGAAGTTCAAAGAAGAGATAGAGAAATCGATCCAGGAACTCCTCGATAAAGGATGGATCCGGCCCAGCTGTAGCCCCTTTGCGTCCTCGGTGGTACTGGTGAAGGACAAAACTCCTAGAATGTGTGTTGACTACTGTGCACTGAACAAGAAGACTATCAAGAATAGATACCCCAGTCCCAGGATCGACGAGTTGCTGGATGAACTACATGGCGCAGTCTATTTCTCCAAAATTGACCTTTGCTCCGGCTAGCATCAGATCCGTATGAGGGAGCAAGATGTGGAAAAGACAACCATTCGTTGCCATTATGGACACTATGAGTTCTTGGTCATGCTGTTTGGGTTAACCAATGCTCCAGCCACTTTTCAGTCCTACATGAACCGCATCTTCAACAAGCAACTGCATAAGTTCCTACTGGTATTCTTCGATGACATACTCATCTACAACAAGACTTGGGAGGAACATCTGAGACATTTGGACGAAGTATTGGGGATTATGGAATCGCAATCATTATATGCCAAGAGATCCAAATGTGAGTTTGGAATGAGCGAGGTCCTATACTTGGGTCACGTCATCAGTGTTCGAGGGGTACAAGTTCACTAGGAGAAAATTCAAGCAATTCTAGACTGGCCTCACCCAAGACTCTCTTGGAGCTGCGTGGATTTTTTGGATTGTGCAGTTACTATAGAAGGTTTGTGAAAGGATTTTCACAGCTTGGTGCACCATTGACAGATTTGATGAAGAAAGGATCCTTCCATTGGGATGTGCAGGCGCAACACACATTCGACAAATTAAAAGAAGTTATGAGTACGTGTTCAGTTCTGGCACTACCAGACTTGACTCGCCCTTTCATCCTGGAGTGCGATGCCTCGGGTGAAGGCATTGGAGCGGTGTTGATGCAAGACCATCACCCCATCACGTTAGAGAGTTGGAAGCTCTCGAGAGCTGAGCGGTTGTACTCCATCTACGACAAGGAAATGCTCACCATCATGCATGCTAATGAAGTTTCAGCAAAACCTCATCGGGGCAAAGTTTGTCATACGGACAAACCACAACAACCTGCGATATTTCTTGGAGCGGAGGGATCTGAACGAACGACAACAGAATTGGGTGAGCAAAATCCAGACATTGGATTTCGACATTGAGTATGTAAAGGGCAAGAATAATGTGGTAGTTAATACCCTGTCAAGAAGGCCTGCCATATGTTCTCTATCTTAGATTTCGGCAGATTGGAAGGAACATCTGTTGGTTGAATACTCCAAGAATACTTTTGCCTGCGAACTGATGGATGGTCGAGTGCAGGATGACCGATACAAGGTCATTGACGACATCATTTACTACAAGGACATAATTTATCTGGTACCCGAGTCCAAGATGAAGGAGAAGATTCTGAAGGAAATGCACGACTCTCCCTTGGCCAGACACTCGGGATACTTGAAAACTTATAGACAGATCCAGGAAAGGTTTTCTAGGAAGGGACTTAAGAAGGACATTCTGCAGTACGTGTGGGAATGTCCCACCTGTCAGAAGAACAAATCTGAGCACACTAACCACTGGACTGCTTCAACCATTGCCAATTCCCGACCAGAAATGGGATAGCATCTCGATGGATTTCATTACTGGGCTCCCCAAAATGCAAGGTAAGATTACATCTTCGTCATGGTAGACCACTTGACCAAGTATGCCCATTTTTTTGCCATTTCCACAGGATACCAAGCAGCTCAAGTGGTCAAGTTGTTCTTCTGTGAGGTATTCCGCTTACATGGTCTACCGTGGAACATAGTAAGTGACAGGGATAGCCGTTTTTTGAGTACCTTTTGGATGGAGTTATTTCGGTTGGTAGGAACTGAGTTGTCGCCCAGCACGAGCTACCATTCGTAGACAGATGGACAGACCGAGATTGTGAACAAATGGCTAAAGGGTTATCTCGGGAACTGAGTCTCAACACAACAGAAGGCTTGGGTTCGTTGGTTACATTTGGGTGAACACTGTTACAACACCACCTATCACATGTCGATAGGCATGCCACCCTTTAAAGCACTATATGGTTATTAACCTTTGTCATTTGTTGATCTGGCATTGGGAGATTGTCGTGCACCAAGGGCCAAAGACTGGCTTCAAGAGAGTTTGGATATCCTGAGATCTCTCAAGGGATAATTTGAAGATGTATGCCGACAGACACTAGATGGAGCGAAATTTTGAGGTGGGCAATCTAGTTTACCTCCAACTTCAATCGTACAAAAAATTCTCCTTGAAGACAAGTGGTAAGGAGAAGTTGAAGCCGCGTTTCTATGAACCCTACAGGGTGATTCAGAGGGTGGGCGAGGTTGCCTACGAGTTGGAGCTTCCTGAGGGGAGTCAGATTCACAATGTTTTTCATGTGTCATGTCTAAAGAAGGCCGTCAGGCAGCAGGTCACAGTGTCCAAGGATCTGCCACCCATCGACGAAGAAGGAAAACTAATTCTGGAACCGACGGAGATCATCGATGTCAGAGAGAAGAAGCTGAGATAGCGTACAGTTAAGGAGTTCCTTGTGTGTTGGAAGGATCTGTCGATGGAGGATGCCACCTGGGAAGGCGAGCAAATTCTGGAGCATCCAAGTTTGCAATTGCTTGAGGCCAAGCAATTCTTGGCCCGAGCGGACTGTGATGTCCTCGATATAATTAAATAATAAAATTAAAATACTTTATTGTATAGCCCTATTGATGTGTTTCTTATGCACATGCGAACACAGAATAAAATACCAAGGTATCTTATCCTCTCTTGAACAAAGTCTCTCATTGCTATGCTTTGCGATCAAATGAGACAACTCCAAGGTTACGAAATGTCAGGTCTTGACTTCTGGATAATTTCAGTGGTTTGATGTGATAATGCTGGAATCACAAGGGGACTTACGTTGTACATGAATGCTCAATCTTATCATGGATCAAGATAAGTATGCCGATAACTTAGGATTTGGCAATGAAGCCGTGGACTTAATTCTTACTAAAAAATGGGCAAAAGGAATAGGGTTCAGGAAATCTATTCTAAGCCTAGGAATGTAGGAAATGATGAACAAATCTAGTGGAATCAAACTAGGCAAGGTCTCACAAATAGGTATTGACACAAGCCTAGTGCAATCGTCTAAGGTATACTCAAGAATTTTTCAGACTATCACCATCTAACGTTGACACCATCCAAGTTGATGCTTGTCAAGGGATGCATAATAGTTGAAGTTAAGCTTACCCAAATTTCCAGTTGACCACACAAGGCGCAGTTACCAACGGCAAGAGGCTAGTGGTATGGATTAAGGATTCCACACAAATATATTCAACAAATCTTTCACTCAATCTAACAAACATGAAAATAAATTTTAATCTAAGATTCTAATCTAATTTGGAGGAATTGAGAACCATGAATGCAAAGACAACATTTGAAGAGCAAAATCACCAACAATTGAACAATGATTATGATTCAAATAGCTGCAACATATACCAACAATTCTACAAAAATTCTCTCTTACAAATGAGAGACAATGAGGTTTATATAGAGCCTCAAAAGAAATGAATGGCTTAGATTGATTTGAGATCAACGACCAAGATTACAAGATAAAACCCTAATTAGGGTTTGTACAGCCACCATTACATTGGCCAATAAGAAACGAGGGTAGGTAAGATAAATAATATTTGATGTAGCGCCATGTGTCACTTATTCCCTCCTTGAATAGGTGAAAATATTGCAAGGATAAGGCGTTAAAATCCCACCCTTATTTCCCCTATTGCAGTTGACCATGGAATACATTCAGACTATGAGGCAGCGAGAGATACACTCTCGGAGGTGGAAAAGTGGATTGAGAGCGCAAGGAAGCAGACAAATGATTTCCTTACTCAGTTTGTCCAGGCATATGATAGGACAACAAGGCTGGTGTTTAGAATCCAGTATTTGGAGGGAGTTTGGGAAGAATTCCGGCCTATTCAAGAGAAGACTATTCCACGCCTCCAGGCTTTGAAGAAGATTCCTAATTACACCTTGGTCAGCGAGAACATTGTGCACAATGGAGATGGATACGATTTCCATGGCTGGTATTGTTCATTAGCCATGAAGAGATCAACGTATGAGAATGCCCAGTCAAGTTGTATGGAGATGGAGGGATTGATTCAAGACATTCAGATGAAGATCCTTGCCTCGATTGAGGAATTATTGGGTGTTGATGTTAGTGATGCAAGTTTATGTATTTTTGCCCGTTGGACTCTTTGAAGAAGAGTCAGATGGACGACTTGGTCTCTTTGTTGATTCTTGTTCATAGTTCGCAGAAGCTTATGCCAGATTGGGAGAACACTTTGGATGCTTGCTCAGATTCACTGGATGTGATTGATTTATAGCAGGATACCTTGCCTAGCATTTCCATGGAGGAGTTAGATTCAGTATTGGCTAGATTCTTGGAGTATGCTAGGAGAGAGAGAGATGCAGAGAGGAATCTTCTAGAAGATTCCCAATTTGATGATTAGGTATCTTTTTATTGGGCCATATGTTGGTGGCTCCATTTTCTATGTAAACCCTAATTAGGGCAATTCTAGGGTTTTGTTGGCATGATCTTGGATCAATCTTGGCCATCCATTTTGTGAGAGACTCTATATATACCTCCTTGTCTCTCATTTGTAAGAGAGTTTTTGTAGAATTGTTGGTATATGCTGCAGCTATTTGAATCATAATCATTGTTCAATTGTTGGTGATTTTGCTCTTCAAGTGTTGTATTTGCATTCATGGTTCTCAATTCCTCCAAGTTAGATTAGAATTTATTTTTCATGTATGTTAGATTGAGTGAAAGATTTGTTGAATTTATTTTTGTGGAATCCTTAATCCATACCACTAGCCTCTTGTTGCTGGTAAGTGCACCTTGTGTGGTCAACTGGAAATTTGTGTAAGCTTAACTTCAACTATTACGATTCCCTTGACAAGCATCAACTTGGATGGTGTCAACGTTTGATGGTGATAGTCTGGAAATCCTTAAGTATACCTTAGACGATTGCACTAAGCTTGTGTCAATACCTGTTTGTGAGACCCTGCCTAGTTTGATTCCACTAGATCTGTTCATCATTTCCTACATTCTTAGGCCTATAATAGATTTCCTGAACCCTATTCCTTTTGCCCATTTTTTTAGTAAGAAGTAAATCCAGAGCCATATTGATAAATCTTAAGTTGTTAGTACATCTATTCCGCATCTTCATACTCGAAGAAGATAATCCAAACATTTGCGTAAGTCCCCAAGTGAACACAACAATTCACATCGACCATCGAGTTACCCACTCGTCAAGACCTGACATGTAGAAATCTTGGAATCATTTTAGTTGATCTCATTCTTAGCATCTGAGTTGATTTTGTTCAAGAGAGGGTAAATTACCTTGGTATTTTATTCTGAAATGTTATGTGCATAAAACACAC
The DNA here is from genome assembly GCF_030272615.1 of Cryptomeria japonica. Classification (NCBI taxonomy): domain Eukaryota; kingdom Viridiplantae; phylum Streptophyta; class Pinopsida; order Cupressales; family Cupressaceae; genus Cryptomeria; species Cryptomeria japonica. The sequence continues at coordinate 28,745,752 of NC_081415.1, read as the reverse complement.
ATCAATAGTTCGGAGTTGTGTAATCTATTGTGCGATCATTATCAATATAATTTCTCTTTGCATGTGCGAAACCTCCTTTTATTTCTTCTGGCAAGTGCGAATTTTCATCTAAGTCTCTTGTGTCTGAAATATTAATAATTCACTGCATTTCCCTATGCAACATTGAATTGTCTAAGCGTTTGGAGGGCTCGAGGGTTGGGACTCGGCAGATATTCATCACTGTACAACCAACACTACCGTACGCCCAATCTGTACTACCATCCCCACCGTATGATCAAAGCACAACATATCACCGTACGACAAGCATTGTCGTACGCTCAGTCCGTACTACCATCCCCATCATATGATTAAAGCACAACATATCACCGTACGGTCACCACCGTACGCTCTAAGGAAGCCATACGAATTACACCGTACGTGGAACAATAGTGTTTGAAGGAGACCGTACTGCATACGGAATCTTAAGTAATCTGATCTAACCGAGTCATTTAAATCAACTTAGATTACTAATTAATTATACGGTTATAATAAAATAATTATGAATATACATTGTATTGAATCAAATATCTTATGATTCGATGATCAACATATATCGATTCATATATTAATTGATTCTATGTAATGTATATTACATATGAATCGATTCATATGTTAATCGATTGTATGTTGTGTCATAGTGTGAATTAATTACTTATTAATTCATGTTAACTAATGACGTGTTGATTCTTGATTCGATTCCATGTTCATACCGTTTTATCTTCTTGCTGATGATGTGTTATGTCTAATCGATTGTTAGAGACATGATGGTTGGGAGACGTGTTTCTTAATAGGGTTGTGTTGATTGGTTTAGACGTGATGCTCCTATATCAGTTTGATCTCCCTCTCTCTCGAATAAAAGTTGAGCAGCAAGGTTACAAAGTTACAAGAATATTAAATACATCTACACATCTAGTATATAGGATTTATCCTTCTCTTGCAGCAGTTTGGGTTAACAAATTCAACGTATTTAATACACAGGCAGATCACACATTATTAAGCAAATTGTATTCCTTCCTTTGCGAATTCTTTGTCATCTTCAAGTCCGTATTATTCAAACAACAATCAGGTTGAGTTTCTCCTTTTGTCGCGACATATCTGTCCTTTGCAGAGCATCATTAACATCACAGATCGAATCTACATTTGAACTGTCAAATAAATTTAAAAGCCTAATCTGATCACTGAAACCTTAACATGGTATCAGAGCCAGCCTAAGGAAAAGATCAGATCAGATTTATAAAAGCGAGATTATCCTTCTACTATCGACTTCTAAATCATCCTCTTATATCAACATCAAGATGGTGAATGGGATTAGAGTTGAAGACAGAGTCGAAGGAGCATCTAATTTCATTTCTTGGAAGTTCAGAATCATGCTTGCCTTAAGTGAAAACGAATTAGATGGATTTGTGAAGAAAGCCATACAAGAACTAGAAGAAAAAGATGAAGAGATTGAATGGAGGAAAAAGAACAACAAAGCAATGAAAATGCTTGTTGACTCCGTAAAGGATCATATTATGCCAATCATCTCCACGATGGAGGCTGCCTATGGCATGTTCAAATTATTAGAGAATATGTATGAGATAAACAACACAAGCCAAACTCTTGCTCTAAAGCAACAACTCCATGTCAAGATGACAAAAGGCGAATCAATCACCTCATACTTCATGAGGATCACTGAACTAAAAGATCGATTCTCTACTATTGGACACAGAATAGAGAGCAAAGAGTTAACTATGTTGGCTGTAATGCCCTGCCAAGAAACCCTAAAGGATTCAACTAAAACTCTCGAAAAGAGTGCAAAGAATTTTTTTAAAACATTAATGAACTTAAGATGCATTAAATTAAACATTGCAATAACACTTGCACAAGTAGTTGACTTAGCTTAAACACCTAAAGGGTTTCCAACGAAGATTACTAGATTAATCCAATGAACATTAAGGTGTATTAATCCAACTAACAATGAGATTGATTAAACCTACTCATGATAGAATGATTACCACATGAACATAGCCATACAATTCCATAAGAGGTTAAACTCACATGATCGAATATATACAATTGCTTTTGGTTACATTACATTAGTAAAGCTATATTCATCATAATCCATATTAGTGCATTTAAATAATAACTTCATACATACAATTAAGATTAATATCACCTAAATTACATTATACATTTTAACCATAATGCCATTCATACATTCAAAATAAAAAGGAACCAAATGATCACATACACCATACAACACCAAAATTGATATCGGAGTTCACCCCTAATGGGCTACATCTCCAGGTCTGCTCAGGTCTGCTTCAAGTGCAAGACCATTCTATTAAATAAAAGGTGAAAAATATATAAGGTTCACATCAATTACATCCTACCATCAAGGCGTACAAAAACAAATAATACATATGACCGCATAGGTCCAAGAGATACATGAATGATCCGAGAAGAAGAAAGAGGATCCATTTGAAACATGATATGGAGTAAATACAAGAGAACAATTGGTGTACCAGCGAAACTAAATCCTCGCAATCCATCATAAGCGTCACATGATCTAACATGAATATCAAGAACTCACAAAAAGCATAAACAAACAGATATGACTCCCACAAAAGTGCTCCAAGCAAGATCAACAAAAACTGCACACTAGTGAACATAAGGGAAGAGTGTCATCACATAGCTTGGTATGGTTATCCTAGCAGGCCTCCATAGATCCCGACCCCCATCCACTAGGTTACCCTGGTAACCTCTCCCGAACCTCCGACCTAATCCAAGTCTCATGTGGACCGAAACAATTCTTTCATGAAGACAAGGTTGTTGGTTTGCCATTCCAGGCCTTCTCACTACATCCTGAGTCTGCACTAGCACTCAACCTATGAGTGAGGCACAATTATCTTACTTAGTGTTTTCATCTACCAAACCCCCTAATAATTTATTAAGTTATCACTTATTTAGACAAACTTTCGATGGGTTACCCTGCTTACCACTCTGGGCGCGACCCCCACTCGAAAGCCACTCTCCCATATGACACTTAACCACAAATCAGTCGAACTCCCAAAACCAAGGTATACACAAGAAATAGTATACGGAGTTCAAAGCAATAGAAAACCACTTGGCCAAACAATCCCTTGCCCATAGTTAACTAATTGATGATTATCTGACTAGAGACATGACCAGATACGATAACCACCTCATGAAACAACTAAAACACATATCCAAGGACTTGCAATTTTCGAAAGCAAATGCGAATACAGTAAATGAAATACACATCTTTGCTACTCTAATATGACGTTAATTTTTCCATTTTGTTTCACATACAATTTGGCCAAAGTTTTCTAATCCATCTAAATTTTCAAAATACAACATTTGAAAAATCACCATTTCTTAATAAATTAAACTCCAAAATTATAGTTAAATAATTTGCCTGTTTTCCAAAAAAAATAAAAATAATTAATCAATATTTCTCTAAAATGAAAATATCATTAAATTTCTAACTATATCTATTCGTCTCCAAATGTCCCCAAATAATATATCATTTAATTTTCAAATTTCCCAAATAAAATATTACTTAATTTTCAAATTTCCTAAATAATATATTATTTAATTTTTCAAAATTTCCAAATAATATAAAATTTAAACCACTAAAAAAATACAAACTAAACTAAATATATATATTAATTAAAATATTTAATAATATAATTTTTTTTTAAATAAAATAAAATTTAAAACTTTATTTATTTATATATATTTTTTGTTTAAAGTAATAAAGCCCACCCACATGGGCTCCCTTTCCAAAGGGGAAGGCTGTGGGAGACCATGCAGCCATGACTGTGTGGAGGCCACGGAGGGCTCCCCCCATGGCTTGGGGAAGCCATAGCTCCCCAACCATGGGGTCGTGGGGTCCACGGCAGCCCAACCCCCCCCCCCCCCCCCCCCCAAATAAATCCTTTTTTTTTTTAAATTTCAAACAGCTTCTCAACTGTAATTCAGAATATTTCTGAGTCTAAACAAACATTTATTGTTAAAGTTCTAGTAAAAAATCACAAAACTGAATACCATTTTAAAAAAAAAAAAACTAGTCCCAGAAAACTAAAATTGGGAAAAATTTACAAGCATACCCCCATACAGGGGTGAATTCCAACAAATTTCAACCATTCATCCCACCAATTTTGCCATATATAATCCTAATTTCTCATTTTGAAAACAGAATTGAAAGCATTCATATGGAATTTATTAAAATCCACTGAGAACAACCACACACCCATTTTCAATTTGAAATCAATTTTGAACAACCAAGAAATTGATTTGGAGATTGGAAATGAAATCAAGGAGGGTCTAAATTCAAAATTTAATCACAACTCTTCTTATTCCACAAATTTAAGAGATTTTTCAACCAAAAACACACAGATTTCTTTCAAATCAAAATAAATTTCTTTTAAAAAAAGACAAAGGAATTTAAACAAGAATCCAACCTCAATATGCAATCCTGGAAGTAGTTGAAGAAGAGCCCAACCTGCAACCTGGAAGATTTCTTCAAACAAAGATGCCGCCAAAAATTTTCAATCCAAACCAAAAACTCCCCCAATTTCATGAAAAACATAGGTTAAAAAAGAATTTTGACCTAAAAATCCATTTTAGGTTAAAATTATTTTTAACCAAATTAAATAATTTCCAATATTAAAAAATGCTTATCTCTCCCTCAATTAATTTTCTCAATTTTTAATCGAATCTAATATTTCCATTTTCATAGTCAACGAGGGAAAAAGATTTTATTATTTTCCTATTTCCATTTAACCTTTTTACAAAAATGCAGCTAATTTTCACAATTTCTATTTAAAAATGCATATACATATTTAATTCACCATTTTGAAAACAACATTTAATCAACTTGCTAGTAATATAAATTAAGCAATTTGATTTATTGATTAATCACACATAGGGGTCCTATTTAATTTAATCATTTTTATTTATGAATGCGTACTAAACACATTTAATTAATTAAACACTTTAAGATTTAATAGTTAATTTCACAAATGCATAACACGCAACTCAAGAAAACCAATTAAACTCATGACCCGCATACTAGACATAGCTAACTGACAAAGGACTGACAATGCTCATTATTGAGCTTGGCTAGGGGTAAAATGTAGGGTCTTACGACCATCTCATCCACTTCCCTCGGGCCAACAAGGCATGCTCAGACTTGTGAAGCCAGGTGGAGACGATACCCTGTACCTTCACGATACTAGTACTTGCAATTTCTTGCAACAACGAACCACATGTGCATATATATACAACCACAGTAGACACACCGGTGAAGGAGAATCGTGACGTTCCCTGTCTCACCGAAATGAGTGAAGAAAAATCATCTCCTCTCACCCCATACACTCACAAACATGAAACATGCATATTACGCAACTCACGTATACAATAAATGTGTTAGTCCAGGGTCAGTAACACATAAATCAAATTAACATCTAATCATACAGAAGAATTAATGCGTAATAAACATTCACCGATACACACATCAAGCATAAAACCTGAATATAACATCACAACCTGGTATATCAACCAACCAAGTAAACCACTAAAAAGTCAACCAAGGTCAAACTGGGTTTAAAAGAGTCAAATCAGGGGAGGGGTACTACATTAGCACTAAATGGTCTACCCTCCTCATGGGAGGCATTCATTCAAGGGATAAGCGCAAGATCAAAGCTTCCTAAGTTTGATCGATTAAAGCAAGATTGCATTCAAGAAGAGTCAAGATTGATTAGAAGAGGCATTGGCCAAAATACCATAAACGAAGACATTCATGTTCTTACCTCATTCCTCAAAGAAGAACGGTAAGAAAGGACACTTTAAGAGGAAGAAAGAATCCAATGGTGCTTCTACATCCAAAAGAAGGAAGGATATGTCAAAAGTCCAATGTTTTAGATGTGACCAATATGGACACTATGCCATGAAATGTCCCACCAGGACTAAGCCTCAAGCTTCCATTGCACATGTTGGCAAAACTCTTCCTCAAGGAGATTCAGATGGATTCATTTTCTATTCAACTCTTTCAAGTCATGTGGTTACCTATCACAACACTTGGATAATTGATAGTGGGGCATCACGCTACATCACCGGATTTAGAGAACATCTAGATAACTTGGTGGAGAAAACTTCAAATGAGAAAGTAACCATTGGAGATAACTCTAGCTATTCAATGAATGGAGCCTCAACTCTACAACTAAATTCAGGCATTTCCATACAATTGACTGATGTATTATTTGTACCAGGAATTAAGTGAAACTTGGTCTCCATATCAGCCTTGGAAGACAAAGGATATCGAATTGCATTCATGGATGGCAAAGTTCTGGCATGGCCCAAGAAAACAAACATCAAGAAGGCTCAAGTCTTAGGAGTTCGCCATGGATGTCTCTATCAACTTTGCACTCCTCCTCAAGCACTAATTCATGATTCTTCAAACACTTGCGAGATTTGGCATAGAAGATTGGGTCATCTTCATTTCCGTGCTCTACCTTAGATGGAAAAGATGGTAACAAGACTTTACAAACTGAACCAAGAACATGAAGGAACTTGTAAAGGATGTGATTTGGGGAAGAACACTAAAGGTACTTTTCATAATAGTGAAAGTAGATCTAAATATGTCTTAGAGCTTATTCATTCAGATTTATGTGGCCCCATGTCAGTGGCTTCTTTGGGTGGATTCTTGTACTATGTTATTTTCATTGATGATTATTCTAGGAAAACTTGGATATATTTTTTGAAAAGTAAAGAATCTGATGAAGTACTATCAAGGTTTAAGGAATTCAAAGCCCTAGTAGAAAATATGTTAGGGAAAATAATCAAAACCTTAAGATCCGATAATGGAGGAGAGTATACCTCTAGTAACTTCCGAAACTTTTGTACTGATGCTGGGATTAAGATGGAGTTTAGTGTTCCCTATAATCCTCACCAAAATGGTGTGGCTGAAAGAAAAAATAGAACCATTGTTGTGGCAACCAAAGCCATGATACATGATCAAAATCTTCAAACTTCGTTTTCGGTAGAAGCTTCTAGAACTGTCGTTTATATTCAAAACATATGTCCTCACAGCATTTTAGGAAACAAAACACCCGAAGAAGCATTCACAGGAGTGAAGCATGATATAAGCCACTTGAGAATCTTTGGTTGCCCAGTATACATGCACATACCCAAAGATAAAAGATCAAAACTAGAACCTTTAGGCAAGAAGGGAATTCTTGTAGGCTACAGTGAAACATCAAAAGCTTATAAAATCTATATTCCAGGACAAAAATTGATTGAGTTAAGTAGGGATGTAATCTCTGAAGAAGATGTTGCATTCAAAATATCCAAGGACATTGATGATATAGACACTGAAGATCAAGAGCCTCCTCAAAGTATGGAAGAAGACCATACTCTTGAGATTCAGAGGGAGACTCATGAACTTGTAGAAGATGTTAATCCAAATGAACCCTTGGATCCTATTGACGGGCCTAGAGACATTGTTGTAAACCAAAAAAGACCTCTTTGGGCAAGGAAAATGATACAAGAGGCTGAAGGTTTTGCAGCCCCAAAAGGAACCTTTAGAGAAAGTAAAAGACCTCAGAGATTCTCCAGCTATGTTGCATTAATGTGTCGAATCATTGAGTCAGAACCCACTAGTGTTGAGGAAGCTTTTAGTCTACAGGTTTGGAAAGATGCAATGACAAAAGAATACCAATCAATTGTAAAGAATGATGTTTGGGACATTGTACCTAGATCAGAAGGTAAATCAGTTGTTTCTTCTAAATGGCTCTTCAAAATTAAACATGCTGCTGATGGTAGTATTGAAAAATATAAAGCTAGATTTGTAGCTAGAGGATTTTCTCAGAAGGAGGGAATTGACTACGAAGAAACTTTTGCCCCTGTTGCCTGATATACTTCTGTCAGAACCGTGATTGCTATTGCTGCATCAAAAGGGTGGAAGATCAACCAAATGGATGTAAAGACTGCATTTCTGAATGGTGTAATTGAGGAAGAAGTATACATTGAGCAACCTGATGGTTTTGTAATACATGAAAAAGAATCTCATGTTTGTAAACTAAAGAAGGTGTTGTATGGTCTTAAATAAGCTCCACGTGTTTGGTACGAGAGGATTGACCATTACCTTTTGGGCTTAGGTTTCTCCAAGAATGATGCAAATTCAAACCTATATTTCAAGGTAATTAATGGAAAAAATTTAATCCTAATTCTTTATGTTGATGTCTTACTAATTACTGGAGAAGATCATCTTATCATCAAATGTAAATAAGAGTTAGCATTTGAATTTGATATGAAAGATCTAGGTTTATTACACCATTTCCTTGGTTTAGAAGTTTGGCAAAAATCTGATGGAATCATTTTAAGTCAAGGAAAGTACACCATTGACATTCTGAAAAGGTTTGGAATGATGGATTGTAAATCCATGGTCACACCTATGGAAACAAATTTGCATAAGTTAAGAGAAGATGCAACTAATTCAGACTTGGCAGATCCCACTCTATACAAGCAAATGATTGGGTCCTTAATGTACTTGGTCAACACTAGACCAGATATTTGTTATGCAGTTAGTGCACTTAGTCAGTTCATGAGTGAACCAAGACAAATACATCTAGTTGCTGCAAAACATATTTTGAGATACCTCTGTGGCACAATTGGATATGGTTTGAAATGTACTGATGTGGACTTGAAACTTCATGGATATACCGATTTTGATTGGGCATGATGTGTCATTGATCGAAAGAGCACATTTGGTTGTTTCAGTTTGGGTTCTGCTATGATTTCCTGGTTCAGTAGGAAGCAGTCTTTAGTAGCACTCAGCTCCACAAAAGCCGAGTATATTGCAGCATCCATGGGGGCTCGAGAAGCTGTGTGGCTTATAAAACTTCTTGTAGGGTTGTTTGGACAATCCTTAGAACCTACAATCATTCATTGTGACAATCAAAGTTGTATAAAGCTTTTTGTCAATCTTGTGTTTCATGACAGAACAAAGCATGTGGAGATTCCTTATCATTATGTTAGAGACATGGTGGAAAGGAATGCTATTTAGTTGAGAAATGTTAGTACAGATGAACAAACTGCAGTTATCCTCACCAAGCCTCTTTCTAGAATAAAGTTTGCATACTTTCGAGGTAAGCTTGGTATGGTAGAAAATGTAGCCCTAGATGAGATTGAGTCTTACCAACATTGATTTGTTTTTAATAGTACTAATGTATTCTCTAAGATGTTTAAAGTGTAAACTCTTTTATGCAATCTTATTAATCTGATATGGTTCATGATTAGTATCATGTGTGTGACTCCATGACAATTTTGGTTCAGTGTTTGATGAGCCCCTGTGAACATTATTGTGAGGTGACGATCTCTCAATAGTGAACACTTGTACATCTGATCATTATCGTAAGGTGACGATCTTATGATATTGATTGATCATACCATTATGATGGATATCGTGGGACGTGATATCTATGGATATGTCATAATGGTTTACATCTCTAGTAGTAATATCTATGGATATTCCATAATGGTGGATATCATGAGATGTGATATCCATGGATAAGCCGTAATGGTGGATATTACATAAAGAGATATTCATGGTGGATTTCATGTGACGTGAAAATCAGTGGACATGCCATATAGTAATATCTTTAGATATACCATAATGGTGGATATCATGTGAAGTGATATCTAGGGATAAGCCATAATGGTGGATATTACTTGAAGAAATCTCTATGGTGGATATTACTTGAAGATATCTCTATGGTGGATATCATGTGAGGTGATATCCGTGGATAAGCCATATTGGTGGACATCACATAAGGTGATGTCTATGGATATGCCATACTGTTTGTTATCACAGTGAGGTGATACCTTTGTGACTCCGTTCTTGAGCAGATTACCTCCCTAGCTAAGAGGAAGTGTTGAAGATTAGCTTCAGTCAGTAATCTGATCTGACTGAGTCATCTAAATCAACTTAGATTACTAATTAATTATACTGTTATAATAAAACAATTATGAATATACACTGTATTGAATCAACTATCATATGATTTGATGATCAACATATATCGATTAATATATTAATTGATTCTATGTAATGCATATTACATATGAATCGATTCATATGTTAATCAATTGTATGTTATGTCATAGTGTGAATTAATTACTTATAATTCATGTTAACTAATGACGTGTTGATTTTTGATTCGATTCCATGTTCATACCGTTTTATCTTCTTGCTGATGACGTGTTATGTCTAACCGATTGTTAGAGAGACATGATGGTTGGGAGAGGTATTGCTTAATAGGGTCGTGTTGATTGGTTTACACGTGATGCTCCTATATCAGTTTGATCTCGCTCTCTCTCGAATAAAGGTTAAACAGCAAGGTTACAGAGTTACAAGAATATTAAATACATCTACACATCTAGCATATACGATTTATCCTTCTCTTGCAGCAGTTCGGGTTAACAAATACAACGTATATAATACACAGGCAGATCACGCATTATTAAGCAGATCGTATTCCTTCCTCTACGAATTCTTTGTCATCTTCGAGTCCGTATTATTCAAACAACAATCAGGTTGAGTTTCTCCTTGTGTTGTGACATATCTGTCTCCTGCAGAGCATCATTAACATCACAGATCGAATCTATATTTGAACTATCAAATAAATTTAAAAGCATAATCTGATCACTGAAACCTTAACATTCAAAGCACACTTAATTTTTTTGTTTTTAGTAATCAATTTTTTGTTTATTATTACATATACCTTGTATCCCCATACCCTGTCCTTGGAAGTGGCATCCTGCCTAGAGCAATATCTCCTAGTGACAATGTCTTTGCAAGTTTTTTTCTTAAAATCTATATTTTGTTAGAGATCGTTTACAGCAGTTTTAATGGTGAGGGAATTTCAGGAGGCTGCAATTTTTAATAAAAACAGTATAATCGAAGTGTTGGATCCCAAATTTTCTTATACCTCTTATACTGCAACCCCTGATTGGCTTTGATGAAATGTTTGATATTTGAGTTGGTGTTTTATTCTTTTCCCAAGTTTGGCTGTCAAACCGTGTGTTCATTTCATAATATCAAAGAAACTAGATCTTTATTATTTGTCTCAACATATTGTAGCTATCATAAATGCTTGACATTTCTGAATATGAAACGATTGGTTTAACTTTACATGTGAATATAAATAATTTTTTAGTTCATTTCTAGAGCTATATATTTCACAGTTATCCTAGTAAAGGATAAAATTTATGGAAAGTTACAATATTTTCTTGATTAGGTTAGTCATGTCTATAATGCCAAGATACTAAAAGGAATAAATACAAAGAGAGATACCATTTAATGGCTTGGCTGCTATTAAACAAAATATTCTAAATAATTATAATGGTAACAAGTTAATAACTAATATCAGAATTTATTACAGGTCTGATGAATCATTCTTTGTTGTCTGAGCGCAGGTTAGCCCAGGGGCGAGAGAAAGCATTGCAGTATCTTCGGGATAATCCTCTTGTCTGTGATGAGATAGAAAAGGTCTGTAATTTTTCCTTTTATCATTCATTTGTGAAACCAATCATTGCACTCTCTTTAATGCTTAATTCACAAGGACGATTTCTCACTGTTTAAAATTTTTATTTGTGATAACTTTCAATTGCTTCATCACTTGACCCGTAAAGAGGGAATTAAAGAATGATGTGATCAATTTTTGTTTGTTACTTTGTAATTAAATTTCACACCTCCATGCTTTTCTCATTTTTAACTCAGCTAAAGACACTCCTTAGTACCTTCCTCATAATAATGTCTCTGAGATTTTATTCACGTTGGCTCTTCATGTTCTAAATAGCTCATTGATCTTTTAGTATACTCAGCATGTTTATGTATTTGAAGCTAAGAGCCAAGCTTTATCTTTTGTGAAAGTTTGGAGTATTAGATTACTTGATGCAATTACTATCATTCCTACATTAATTTGACCATTCATTGTCTATATAAAATTTATGGTGCATCTTCAATTTGCCTCCAAAACAAATATTATACTATAATCACAGTTCTTCAAGTCCTTTTAAAACGGATGCATCAACATTCAAATTTTGTCACTCTACCTGATGCTGAAATTTGAGTAAGTCCTAATTGACAGTCTTGTAAGTGGAAACAATTTTAATCTTATTTTTTAAAGGGGGGATGCAAATGAAATAACTCTACATTTCTGACAGTGCATTGCCAATCTGCAAAATGCAGAGCTAATAATGCAAAACAATGAAAACATATATGATGCAAGATTGCTAGCAATACAAGTCCTGCTTCTATTTTATCATCTATAAGTATGATAGTCGCTGAATGTCTACCGAATTAGATGACGTGTTATAATTGCTTTCAAAATGATGAGCGTTTAAAGGCTACTTTTGTGGATTTGTTTAGTAGTCAATGATGTCAGCCATAAAATTTGATTTTGTATCTCATGGTTTAGAAGAATCTTATATAACCACTTCAAAAACTCATCGGCTGTGTTTGCTTCTTTTATGTTATTGGGTGCATCATTTGCTGGTAGTTTTGAGTTACTAACTCTTCTGATCAAAGGCCAACTCATTTTTTCTATTGTTAAAATTGTATGAGAGATTGTTTCCTGTTTCAATAAACATGGCACCAGTAGGTGCCCATGTCAGTAAGCCAATTTTGAATTCCTAACTCTTCTGATTAGAGGCCAGCTCTATTGGTCTATTGTTGAAACTGTATGAAAGACTGTTTCCTGTCTATACTGGGTTTATGCCGTCCAACAGATGAACATATTTCTGAGGAAGAGATGATCCTATGTTCATATGATAGATTAATATGCAAGTCTTAAAAAACGCTTTCCGCTTTTTTATTGTGCTCCATGTGGAAGACAAATGTCCTCTCATTTATGTCTTTTACATACAGATGCTGATCTCAGAAGATATATGCTCTACCTTAACTTGGTGATGACAAATTTTGAAAATTTAGTTAATAGCAAGTCTTTCTTTAGCATTGAGAGAGGACGCCACTGTTTCGAAATTCCAAAGCTAATTTAGTTTTGATCTACCCTAAATAGTCAAGATGATTGTTCGCGACTGATTTGGTGCAAATGTAATCCTGAATCAAATTTGATTATTTTATGGATTTATCATTTTTAATGGTGATTAATCCTTATGCAATTGATCAATATAAGTAAAATTTGAAATATTCTAGGTGCAATTGATCAAAGCATGCGACTCCATCATGTTATCTTTTGTTATGAATTAGTTTAATTGTTTACAGATATTTTGGTTTCATTTTAGTTTCACTTTTTATCCCATAGAATCGTTAGGCTGATCTGTTTTGTTCTTTAATTGAGTAATTATTATGAGAAATGTCGTAATCTGGAGATTAAATGTTATTATCTTTTAGTGAATTTGTTTTAATTTTCTTTTAGTTCTGGAGGTTTTGATTTAAGATCTACATAGCATAAAATTTTGACTCTAAACTAAAATTCATTATATATATATAAAATGTAGTTTTAATTTGCGGCAACTTTGCATTTATATGCAACACATGTAATTGATCAACTGTTGATTTTTTTTGAAGTTCTATGCCCCTTTTGAATGCCTTCTTTTTCCGCTTGTTATGAAACTCTGCAAATAGTCAGAAATTGAGAGTTAACAATCCCAAGTAGAGAGTCTACTGATGCCTCTATAACCGATCTAACTCTTTCAATTGAGATTACTCTTTTTGTTCTAACGTCTCTCGAGTCTCAACTGATAAACATGTGTTTGCAGCTACTGTTGTTTGCTGATTTTAATTACATTAGTTTCTTTAACCAGATTAAAAGCATACTATTTTGTTTTGTAGGCGGTACGTGTGCGAATGATGGAAGAGTTGTCTAGTGGAAAAGACACACTCCATGGAATAAACTCATCTTTACTTGATGGATATGAGCAAAGTAGTGACGAAGATAACAAATTTACTGAAGCAATATAACTGTAACATATGCATGCACTTATATTAATCAAGATCATTCTTATGTTCAGAGTGCACTTTGAAAAGATCATCTCAATGATTTAATCATTTTTATGGTGAGTTTGCATTTGGAATATCATATGACGCGCTAAAATTAATTATATATTTATTGTAGAGATTATACTTCTCTAATCCATGAGCAGTGATTACATGAAAGGGCAGTGTCACAAGCATAATTTGGAGCTACAGTAATATGCAAGGGCCATGCACATGTAATGCTGAGAGGGATGGGACTGATTTTTCAATATTTTTAAGATCGTATTCTACCAAAGCACCATCAAAAAATACATATATGATAAATTTTAATGAATTATTTTGTTATACAATTCACAAATTCGATTTTTAGAGAGTTGTTTATTATCAATGAAATACTATTAATATGAAATGAATAACCTCTTCACATAAATTAATTAGGGTACATTTCATCGAATTTCTAGCCTAGTGACAAAAATTTATATGATCAAAGTTTTTGGCAAGCATTCATTACTTGCTAGAAGAAATTCCATGTTTAAGTGAGGCCTTCATCACACATTTCATTAGACGGTCCTTGAGGTAGAAAATTAATATTTTTTTGATCTCATGGAAAAGGAGTTTTTTTAATGGAGTTCCAAAAGCAAAACCTAATGACTATACATCAAGTGACAACTCTTATCTTCCTTGCCCATAGACAATTCTTAAAATCGGGCCTTAGATATTATCTATTGGGCTGTAGTTTAGAGTTCACATATAAACCACACAATCAATTTGAAATTATGGGTTAGGGTTAGTGTTATGATTGGATTTGGATTATGGTTAGGGTTAAGATTAGGGATCGAATATCATTAGATTTAGAAGTACTGTTGGTTTTAGGATTGGGGTGAGGGTAAAGATTAGAATTAGAGTTACAATTGTTTTTGTTTTGATCTTTGAAATAATGTTAAGTGTTATATTTAGGATCAGGTTTAGAGTTGATTTTGGGATAGGGTTAGGTTTACGATTGTATTAGAGTTTGAGTTTGAAGTAGGGTTAAGATTAGGGATCAAATACTGTTAGGTTAAGGGTTATGTTAAAGGTTAGACTTAGAATCAATGTTGGTTTTATGGTTGCATAATAATATTACTGTTTATGTTTTTGATTAAAAAAGCAGTGTTAATTAGGGCATTGACCCTTTACAAAGCCAAATGCTATCAAAATTTAAAAGACCAAGCAGGGGTGCAAATCCCAAAAGAACAAAGTCAAACAGGCCAAACTGACCTGTCAAACCATTAACAACCCAACCCAAATCAAGAGGGGGGAGAAAAACCCGAAACTTGACCAGGGGGGCTTGGGAAAGGGGGTTAGATTTTCCTTTCCGCCTACGACAAACAATTGTTCAGGCAACACTATCATTAGGAACTTTCAAAGAAGAATCAAGCAGGGCCATGCAGGATTACTGCCAGATTGTTGTTGCAGAGTAGCAATAGGTTGTTGCAGCGGAGCAGCAACAAGAGAACAAACGTCAGGAGCAGAGTGAAGGTGAGGAACAGGAGCAACAGGTGCAGGAACCAAGGGGGAAGGGCTCGCCACAACAGTAACATCAACCAGACCTTCATCAGCAGTAAGGGGCACCTCATCATGAGATGAATCAACCAAAATAGAATCTGAAACATTAATCGTCAAGTGGTCTTCCGTAGCATCCTTCCACCAAGTAGCAGCACCTTTGCGATGAGAGAGAGAACAATCAGAAGCAAGGTGACCCGTTGAGAAGCACCTTCGACAGTGAAAAGGGAGGCCCTCATAATCCAGCGGTTGGGTCCAAGGCCTATTTCCAACCATAAGAACCACATCCCTAGGGAGGGCCAGAGATATGTCAACATCAATTAAAAGACGAGCAAAGGTAGAATGACCCAGGGAGAACGTGGCATCATCAACCTTCAAGAAGGTGCCAATGGAGTTACCGATGGCCTCAAAACAAGAATGTTCCCAGAAATAGAGGGGGAGATTGGGGAGGCGGACCCAAACCGGACGAACAAAGAGGGATTCCGTAAGGGGGTTGAAGGAAGGAGTCCAAGGCTTGATAGAGAGAGAGTGATCCCCCCAAGTCCATAACTTACCCAAAATCAAATGACGCTCATGAGTAGAGGTAAAGGAGGCAACACAAAACCCCTTAGCACAAGGGAAAAGCTCAATGCCATAAGAAACAAGGGGCTTCCAAGAATCACTCACCCAACGATGAAGATTCGGGAGGGAAGGCCAAAACCCAATAAATTTGCAAACTAGAGCGCTGCGTTGATAGAAGTCAACATTCTCCATAACCTCTCGGCCACATACCACAACAGGAGAGGTCTTGGCATAAGGGAGAAGATGAACTCCCTTAGAAGGTTGGGCAATAGATTTAGTCACACGGGCAAAGCTACGCTTTCCAGCAAAGGGCTTGGGTAGAGCATCTTCACCCCGAGCATCACCACCAGTAGCATCAAGGGCCTCCAAATCCAAAACTGGGTCAGAGACACCAGCCGTGGGGGACCCAGCCCAAAACCCCTGCGTAGAGGGCGTGGATGAAGACAGAAGAGAGCCTCCATCAGCAACCACAGGAGGAGGGAGACCAGAAAACCGAACACCCTGCAGACCACCAGCGACAGAGGCAGAGGGGCGAGCCGAAGCATCCACATCACCACCAGGGAGGAGGCAAGGGATGCCAAGAGAGAGTCCAACGAAGCCAAGGGCCACAAAAATCCACCACCAGGTATGTCCGCAGTAGCACTGCCACTACCCACGGCCACGACAACAACAGAAGCAGCGCCCAACACAGGGTCCAACGTTGCAAGGGAGTTGTTGCGAGGGGATTTCAAAATTCCCTGGGTGGGAGACATTGCGGGAGACATTTTTCCTATCAGCTAATAAAAGTATTGGTAACTAGATTTACTAGGGTTAAGGTCAAGTTATTATAGATTTGGGTTAATGCATCCCACCAATAGTATTGATAGAAGAGGTGAGTCTAATTGTAAATGTAACCCTTAACCTAATCTTAACCGTTATTAAACCTTATCTAGCATACCTATCTTAAAGTAAATCTATTTACTAATTTTTAAATGCTATTAATATTTTTATTTAGACCTTTAGAAAAGTTATATCGAATATATTTTATGACAACAATATTATATTATTAATATTTAAATTTAATTTAATTATAATAAGCTTTAATAATATATTATATAATAATTATATAATATTACAATATATTTTTATGAATTGAATTATGACAATTATAACATTATTGATTATTACATTATGAACTAGCTCCAAAGCTTGTGTAGCCTTTTACGATTTTCCTGCATCAAATTTTCTTCAAGATGCTTCCCAAGGGTTCAACACTCACAATGACCCTTAGAGAATTTAACTCTAGGAAACCTTGTAACTATATCTATTTTACTTAGCTACTCAAGGTAGTCGTAGTTAAGGTGGTCAAACAACAAATGCCATAATTTGCTAACGCCATCTGAATAAGTAATCAATGCTTAGGAGAAACATTAGGTGTAAAGTGAGAAGTGTATAACTTGGTTTAGTGATCCATCCTTCCAAAAGATAACAAATTGTTGTGCAACTCTTTGATCTCAATAGAGTCTAGAGAAAAGTGAACTATTATGCCCTTCCTTATATAGGTAATTTGAGACACTAAAAGGAGATTAAGTAAAAGGTAAGGTACACTTAGTACATTAGTGAATGTTCCTGCTTCAACATCAAACATACCCTATCTATATAATTATTGTTGGAGTTTCATCACCCAGAGTGGTTGAAGACATACTATGAGGCTCTAAGGAAGAAAAAACAACCTAAGAAGAATCCATGTGGTGTAAGTGTTAGGGTTTAGGTAGATTGGAGCAATAAAAGGTATTAACTATAATACAAAATAAAACACAATAACAATCACAACACAAATTTAACATGGTTCACCTAATGTGGGCTACATCCTAGAGAAACAATTGTCCATTTTCTTCTATTATCTGATGAAGAAATAGATTAAAATCTCGTGACTTTTCACATTCCACAACCAATTATTTATCAAGCCTTTTAGGCAATTTACAAAGGTAGGATTGAAGGGAAAAAGTGGTTGTCAAAGTTACCAAATTTAAGCTCTATAGCATGATCAATTGCCACATACCAAAAATCTTCCATTTGGAGAGTGATCATGCTCCACACTAGAAAATTCTATTTGGAGACAAATCTTGGAGTAACAATGTTGCACCTGTAGCTCCCACTAGATTGATGCACTTGGACTTGGCTTGTTTCTCATTTCCACTATTATCATTCTTGAAATCCAACAAAAATTGAGCAGAAAATCAGTTTCTCTCGACTTACTATTGTAGACACCTAAAATTGACCCATGCTTGTGAACGATAATTTTACTAATTATAAGCCAATTTTGAGTTCCTAACTCTTTCCGATTAGAGGCCAACTCTATTGGTCTATTGCTGAAATTGGATGAAAAATTGTTTCTCGTTTCCTAGTCTATCCAGGGTTTATGTTGTCCAACAAATGAAACGTATTTATGAGGAAGAGATGATCCTATTTTCATATGATAGATTAATATGCTAGTCCAAGAAAACACTAATTGCTTTTTTATTGTTCTCAATGTGGAAGAGAAATGTCCTCTCATTTATGTCTTTTATGTACATATGTTGATCTTAGAAGATATATGCTCTACCTTAACTTTGTAGAAGTTGATGATCAGCCACAAAAACCAAGAATCATCTACAAGCAAAACACCTATACAACTAGATAATTTTGTATTATGCACAAAGAATGATGGAAGATACAATATTGAAGGTACAATTACAATGAATAAATGAATCGTTGTAAAAGATGAATGAAACCCTAGGTGCAAACCTTAATGCCAAAATTTGGAGAGCTCAAGCAATGCAAAGTAGGAGCTAAATTAGGCTCAACTACATCTAGAAGTAAAGCTAGAAAAGCAAACTCTAGATAATAAAAAGCACTTAAGTTTAGCTTAAGTGAAAAACTAATTAAAGGACCTAGCTAATAGATAATTAGATAATTATCCTAAAGTTACTTAGGGATAAGCTAATGATGAATACAAAATGCATGAATGATTGAGTCCCGACAACTAGGCTTGATTAGGTACTCATGTACAAACCAATGCAAATAAATGCAACTCACACCAATGAGGTCTCTCTAAATGAAGAAAACGAGAAAAATCACATGGGAAAAAACCCCTCTCCAAAAGCCAGAGATGCAATGAAATGAAAAGAAAACTCTAGATAATTAAAAACGCCTAAGTTTAGCTTAAGTGAAAAAGCAATTAAAGGATCTAATTAATAGTAATTAGATAATTGTCCTAAAATTACTCCAACACTCCCCCTTAAGATTAACTTAGGTATAAGCTAATGATGAATGCAAAATGAATGAATGAATGAGTCTCATCAACTAGGCCTGATTAGGTACTCATGTACAAACCAATGCAACTCACACCAATGAGGTCACTCTAAACGGAGAAAAGGAGAAAAAACACATGGGAGAAAAACCCTCTCCAAAAGCAAGAGATGCAATGAAATGGAAGGTACTACATGTGACTAAGATGCAAGACTCGAAGTGGACCCCCAATTACAAAATCGATCACAAAAGTATAATGAATGTCACCCCCATAAGAGAGAGAGGAGAAGAGACAATGTATCTGCCCATAAGAGAAGCTTCAATGCTGAAGATGAAGGTTTGAGGACGAATGTTGAAGCTGATTCAAGAGTAGCAAACCACATGTCTCCACTTAGAAAGAAACAAATCTAATGGTCAAGGCTGAAGCAACTCCATGTAAGGAGATGGAAGGAGTAATCTCAAGATGTGTGTCATGGAAGACTGCTCAATTGTCCACATGTCTAAATTATGATGTGTTAGATCAATTAAAGAAAATCCAAACAACTATGAAGATATCCGATGAAATACCTCTAAAGGCACTGAAGATTGGATGACATGAATGCTCAAATTGCCATAAAAGAGGAAGTGAAAATTCTCAAATATGTCCCCAATGTCTGCAATGTGTGACTCAACAAATAACCCTATAATATTAGACATAAGTCATTCCACAAAGTTGAAATTGGAAGGGAATGCCTATCAACCTGCTGAACTAAATCAGTGGGGGCTATGCATGAGCCAATGCCAATCTGATAAGGAATAACAAAAGATGAAGATGATTGAGATGGAGTCTCAATATGAGGAGTGAGAACTAAGAGACAAGCTTCAGATCCATCTGGACATGAAATAATTATGATATACACTTGAGCATCTCAAAAGTACTATGCAATCATAGGGTATACAATCTGCACATGCAAGGGGAAAGACACAATTTATTGCAAGATCCTCTAGAAATGGAGAGAGGTGAGGGTCTCCAAAGATCTCCCTGTTGGTGTAAATAATTATTCATCATGGATATTATTACACTTACTTAAGTTTACTTAGGATAATACATTTCATAGTAGTTTGGATATGAGACATTTGGGTGTTTGTGCCACATTGGGATAGTGTGTGTAGGAGAAATTCCACCTTTTATGGTGTTGATCTTGTTATTACACTATCATATCCACTTATTGTGGAGTGATAATTCCACCTTTGGTGGGTGATCCACCTCATGTGGACTATTATATTATTTCTCCTACCTACCCACACCTATTTCTTACCTACCCTTGTTTCTCATTGAGCCACATGTCATATTTGTGTGCTCATACATCCATATGGCCTTGCCTATATAAGCAGGCCTCTATTCATTGTATTGGTTAATCCAGTTGATTATTGTTGATCATTTCTATTGATGAGAATACAGTTTATTCTTGTCCCATATTATGTCTCTATTTTGTACATTTCATTGAGCTCTTGATCTTGGCAAAATCCAACACTCCAAAAGGCGAGTCCAAAGTGTGCAGGGACATTCATTGTCAATCAAAGCACACATAGTGTCAAGATCAACACTAGAACCAATCTCTCCTACAACATGGCTATTAATAATCCTCCAAGCAAGCTAACCCCTCTCTAAATCTGGTTGAGGGACGGGTCCATAGAAATAGGGCAAAAAATTAGGACATCTAATATGTGTCAAGATGTCCTTTCTCAAAGACTCATGATTGGCTTTTGCCAAGCTGATAATAGAAGGGTGGATAGAAAAACTCATGATACCTCCTCAAAATAAATAAGCAGACCCCAAGAATCTCAGCACTTGCAAAGCACTCAAGTATAAGCCTCTCTAACAAAATGATCCATCCCAAGTGCCAAAATATCCAAGTAATTGAGCATATAGTGAAAACACAAAAAACTCAATAAAATTTACCTAGAGAATAATATGGAAAAATAGATTTGAAATCTAGATAAGAAACTCTGAAATCTCTTTGATGATATCTTCTTTTCGAAAAATGGAGTTCAAATGTGATATGGCTCCAGAAGTGAAAAAATTGAAAGCTGATTTTGGGAGATCTGTACCAAAAATTAGTGTAGAATTCGATCAAACTAGATGCATAATCACATTGACATTGAAACCAACTTTCCAACGATATCTTGTTTGCTCGATTTTGACTATGTATGACAAAGTTATGAGCAAAACATTGACTGCATGTCAATTAAGGCTTGGACGACATGAAGGATTCTCAAAAAAAGAATTTTTTTAGAAATAACAACTTTCCGAAAATATAAAGTTTTCAAAAATAGAAACTTTTGAAAAATAGAATGTTTCCAAAAAATGGAAACTTTCAGAAAATAAAAACTTTGTAAATTTAATTTTCAAGGAATCCCCCGATCTCTAATTTCATCACTTAAGAGATAATTTAAGGGTTCTCAACCCTCTTGGGCACGATGGTGACCTTTGTTTTTCTACAAAGTGCCCATATTTTTTAGCTAACCCTAGATTTTATTTCTTTTTTTGTGCCCTCAACTAATTTGACCCAATTTTTCAACTGCTTGGATTTTGTTGAAACAGTAGTCGACATTAGGATTTTTTGATGTTACAAATGCGATGACAACCTTTGTTTGAGTCCAATGTGCAAATAAAATTACTCTAGGTTGGATCCCTTAAGCACGTAGACATGAATTTGATAGATCTGAAGCTCTTATACCATGTAGAAATTGATGATCAACCATAGGAGCTAAGAATCATCTGCAAGCGTCCAAGGGGTTGAGCTTAACTAGTTAAAACATTGGGTTCTCACTGTGGAGACCCAAGTTCAATCCCCAATAGGGACATCTGAAGTGGAATTCTAAGTTGTGACTCTTGGCCTTCTATAGGATGGGGAAGGTCTTGGGGTCAATCTAATCAAACATAATAATAATAATAATAATAATAATAATAATAATTCAAAGATATGTAATGGGGATGGGGCCCCCTACTGTGTCCCCACTGGTTCATAGCTCCAGTCAAAAGCTATTCAGGCTTCGGCCAATTACCGATAAAAAAAAAAGAATCATCTGCAAGCAAAACACTTATCACACAAAAGAGATCAAACAAAGATAATATGTTATTTAACAACCAAAGAATTATGTATTATGTACAAAGAATGATTGAAGATATAAAGTTGGAAGTACAATTACAATGAATGAATGAATCCTTGTAAAAGATAAATGAAACCTTAAGTGCAAACTCTTATGCTAAAATTACAAGAACTAAAACAATGCGAAGTAGGAGCAAAATTAAGCTCAACTATATCTAGAACTAAAACTAGAAAAGAAAACTCTAGATAATAAAAAAACACTCGAGTTTAGGTTAACTAAAAAAGCAATTAAAAGACCTAATTAATAGATAAATGCCGTAAAATTACTTCAAGAAACTTTATGATAACAAATTTTAAAAATTTAGTTAATAATAAGTCTTTTGCCTGCATTGAGAAAGAAATTCAATGTTTCGAAATTCCAAAGCTAATTTAGTTTTGATCTACCCTAGATAGTCAAGATGATTGTTGGTGACTGATTTAGTGGAAATGTGATAGTGAATCAAATTTGATTATTTTATTCATTTGTCATTTTTAATGGTGATTAATCCTCATGCAATTGATCAATATAAGCAAAATCTAAAATAATCAAGGTGCAATTGATCAAAGCATGCGAGTCCATCATGTTGTCTTTTGTTATGAATTAGTTTAATTGTTTATAGAATGCGCTTTGAAAAGATCACCTGAATGATTTAATCATTTTTATGGTGAGTTTGCATTGGAATATCATACGACACATGAAAAGTAATTATATATTTATTGTAGGGATTATACTTTTGCAATCCATGAATAGGAATTTACATGAAAGGGCATTGTCAGAAACATAATTTGGAGCTATAGTAACATGCAAGGACAATGCACATGTAATGCTAAGAGGGATGGGACTGATTTCAATATTTTTAAGATCAAATTCTACTCAATAAAAGATGGTGTGATCAAAGCACCATTAAAAAAAATATATATAGGATAAATTTGAATGAATTATTTTGTCATACAATTCACAAATTCTATTTTTAGAGTTGTTTATTATTAATGTAATAGTATGAATATGAAATGAATAACCTCTTCACATGAAATATATCCATTTAAATACAAAATAATTGGATTTTTGGTAATATCATATGAATTATCAATTTAATTTTTTTTTAATTAAGGTACATTTCATCAAATTTCTAGCCTACTGACAAATATTTTTTTTCAGAGTTCTAGCCAAGCATTCATTACTTGATAGAAGAAATTCCGTGTTTAAGTGAGTCCATCACACATTCCATTAGATGGTCCTTTGACATGGAAAACTAATATTTTTTGATCTCATGGAAAAGGAGTGTTTTTTTATGGAGTTCCAGAAGCAAAACCTAATGACTGTACAATATATCAAAATCAGGTAACAACGATCAAGAGACAACTCTCATCTTCTTTGTCCATTGACAATTCTGATTGTCTCTTATTTTTTAATTTTAATTTTTAAATTTATTAACTTTAAAATTCACATACAACAAGATACTGTCATAAAATACAAAAGGAATCACAAGTTACTGCAACATTCATTCACATGGATGTCATTTTGTCTCTGCAGAAGTAAAAAATAATGAAATGTTCCTTCATCCATGACTATCTCTGGATTTGTTGTGTTCAATGTAAAGGGTCCTAAAAATTGGACCCGTAGTTTAAAATTCACATAGAAACCTAGCAATCAACTTGAAATTATGGTTTGTAAAGAATTTACTAGTGGTTAGGGTTTAATTTGAGTTAGAATTTGACAAGGGTTAGGGTTAGTGTTATGATTAGATTTGGATTAGAGTTAGAGCTAAGATTAGGGATCGAACATGGTTAGGTTAAGGGTTATGTTTATGGTTAGACTTAGATTTAATGTTGGTTTCAAGATTGGGATGAGGGTAAGGGTTAGAGTTAGAGTTATAATTGTTTTTTGTCCTGATCTTTGAAACAATGTTAGTGTTATATTTAGAAAATTAGGTTTAGGGTTGATTTGGGACAGGGTCAGGTTTATGGTTGTATGCTCAAGTTTGGTTAGAGTGGTTCAATTTGAGGGTAGGGTTAAGATTAGGGATCAAATATGGTTAGGTTAAGGACTATGTTAAAGGTTGGACTTAAAATAAGTGTTGGTTTTATGGTTGCAAAATAATATTATTGTTTATGCTATTAATAAGGATATTAATAATATTAGTAACTAGATTTACTTTAAATTAGATATGGTAGATAAGGGATCAAATATTATAGATAGATATGGTAGATAACGGATCCAATATTATAGATAGATATGATAGATATACTAGAATAAGTGTTACATTTATGATTTGTATTAATAATATTATTGCTTATGTTATTGGTTAGGGTTAAGATAAGGGATCAAATATGGTTAAAGGTTACATTGATGACTAGACTTAGAATTAGTGTTGGTTTTATGGTTGTATAATAATATTGTTGTTTATGTTATTAATAAGGCTCTTAATTATATTAGTAATTAGATTTACTTTAAGATATATATTGATGTGGGAACATCCAAATTGACAAAGGGTAATCCACATCAAAAAAAAATTGTGTTGTTAGTGTCCAAGTCATTTCATTTTGATTTTGTTTTCCATTTGTGCCAAGTCTTAAGTCTAGTAATTTGGAACTTTAATAAATTTGTTGCCAAAAAGAAGGTTTATTATTTTATGTTTGAAATATGAAATATGAAATCTCATTATGGATGACAAGGATTTTGCATAAAATGAAAGGAAAGTTTAAAACCCTTTTTTATTTTTAAAAGGTGATTACTTGTGGAAGATGAAACAAAGGGATTGTTATTTTGTTGCATGAGTAGGAAAAGAGGAACGATGTATGTGGGTGTGCATGAGCAGGGGATGAATGAATAAATGAATGTTTTTAATAATGTCCATGAGGTCAAACAACCCATGGGACCCACAGATAGCTAGCAAAGAAAGCATGCAAAGCCTAAACAAAACATTGTAATTGCTAAACCTCATTCTCCTTCTGCATCTTGGATCTTCTATTGTGTATCTTGATTATGAAATATGCAACTCTTGTTATCTTTTCTAAACGTTGCATGGAAAAACAAAAAGACAGGGAGAAAGTAATGTTGAGGTGTGCATAGAGAAGAAAACAATGAGTGGAAAGGTTTATAATAAAGACATGTCTGGGAGAGAGAACTAGTGCATGGTCAAAGGAAATTACAGAGAAGTGGGAGGAAGTGAAAAGAGAACTGCATAGAGATAAGAAGATAAGAATTAAGCTATGTGGGCATTGGTCTTGAAATATAGAGCAACTCATGAAAGACAAAATAAGTGGGTTGGTAATGTGTTGAAGAGGAAGGACTCTTAACTACGTTGTAAGAGACAAAGAAGGAAGGCATAGTGGTCTATAACTTCACCTTGCAAATAAGGAAAATAATTGCATGATAGTAGAGAGGAAGAAAATCCCAGGTACATAGTGGATGAAGTGTGGAAGCCAAGGGAAGTAACATAGAATTTCAAAATTGATTTGTTGGAATGAACATGGTAGTGAAATTAAGAGAAGCCCAATACAAATTGTTCATATCGAATTGAAGTTTGTATTAAAAATTGTAATTAGAACTCTGACATAATCAATAAATTTGAAAGGCTTTCATTTTGGGATTTGACTTTATAAATTGTGGTTAAAAATTTGCTTGATTAGCTGCAATAGCTTTCAGCTTGATAAGACAAATTTTTTTTTTTTGTAATATTTTTTTTAGATTAATACATCTATAAAAAGATACATTGCATGTATAATATCATCAGAAAAGTCTACAATAAACCCTATCACCTCAACACATTTATCCCACCATTGACACAATAGCAAATACAAACTACCCATAAACAAAAAGAAGAGCATGCTCCATAATACTCGTAAACCTAGTAAACCCCGACATTTACATACATGCTATATAAACTTTCATGTTTAGATTTCAATGGGTTACTCAATGAAACCTAAACTATGAAAATAAAATATTAAAACACAAAAAAACATAGATACTATCCACAATGGCCACACCAACTAAGTCTTCAGCATCTTCCCCATCAAGTGGCTGATAACTTAATGATGAACGAATAGTACCAAACCGGTACTAAGAGGGGGGGGGGTGAATCAGTACAGGAAAAAATGCAACCTTAAACCGGTTTGTCAACTAACACTTATGCACTGACAGACAAACAACATCACCGGTCCTTCAACAAAGTTCAATCGACAAAACCCAGTGTAACTAAGACGAGCAAAGACTGGTTGACACTTATCTTCTCATATAATCTAACTCATCATTCCCATTTCACTCTAATGCGTGGACAGGCAATCTACCATCAAAGATGTACATATTACAACAAGATAAACATGCATCACCACTTAATCAGAAAACAATCATAACATCACACATGACACACATATTTTTCACGTGGAAACCCAACTGGGAAAAACCACGATGGGGATGAATACCCAAAAGCTTGTTTTTGAAATCTTTGGAAGTCCACTCTGTTAGGAGCCTTGTCCGGTTAAAGACAGATACAATAGGTTTTGTTAGGAACTGATCCTATTAGGGATCACCTGGTTAAGGGATGGCTACAATACCCGGTTAAGGGTTAAACCCTGTTAAGGGTACCTTGTTAGAGGATTTCAAGAACTCAATAGCTAAAGGATATCAATGACTTAGTAGCTTCGAGTTACCTTGTTAGAGGATTTTCAACAAGCCCGTTAAGGCTACCCTGTTAGGGGATTTCACAACTGTTGAAGTGGTTAAAGATCAACAGGTATATCAATGACCCTGATAATAGCACTCAATGCCAATGCAGATCCGCTTAAGCTCCTCTTCACCTTCTGCACTTACACTCTTCAGATATGACTTCTCTCCTTTGGTCTAGCAAGAATCACGTATCTCTTCTCTTAGATACACACACACAACTTTTGCCAACAAACTCTAAAAGAATCACAACATTGACCTTATAGAACAACAGACAGGTCGGTAGCATAAACCCTAAACCCTAGACCTATTAGGTTAAGGAATTCAAATGGTTCAATCCTGACCGTTGATCATACTGTATTGAATGCAACAGTCTTGATCCAATCTTAAGACATTCTCCATGGTTCATTTTCCATCGATTTCATGGCGGCTGATAACCCATCACACGTTATCACCGTTTACAAACTTCACACATTCCCAAGGTAGATAGGAACACTCTTCTTTATGCAAGATCCTTCACGCGCACAAGGCTTACGTGGCAGCACTATCTATTCTTCGTTATCATGCTAACTTCATCACATAAAGATCATCGATTGAGTCACACAGGCTTAAGATACTCCAACCGGAAATCCTGAAGTGGAAACTACCTACCAACCGGTAGTCATACAATGCTTCCATGTGCCGGTTCCCATGACTACATGCCGGTTCACCTTGACATGCTGGTTCACCTTGAACAAATATACCGCTTTACTTTGGCATATATACTGGTTCTCACATATGCCGGTTCTCTCTTCATATCACATATTGACATCAATGACAACATACAATATCATTATGTCCTCATAATGGTTCACATAATGCCAACAATCTCTCCCTTTGGCATTGATGGTAATATACAAAGATATCTTTCTGCAAACTCATCTTCTCCCCAATTTTTGCAGATATCTTCTCCGCTACACTTCTTCTCCCCCTTTGACAACAATGCTAAAGTGGAGGCACAAACATCCCTGTTCCATTATGCTGCTCCCCCTGAGGAGTAGCATCCTTCAACACATCAATCAAAAAAAATTTGACTATGCAATACCTGACTGATGTAGAACAAATACTTTTAATTTACCTCCTGAAGGGGCAGTACCCCCAATTCACCTCTTAAATACACAAATGTAGTCTTTGGGAGAGGCTTGGTGAATATGTCTGCTAACTGCTCCTTACTGGAAACATGTTCCAGTGCAATCTCTTTATTCTGAACCTTTTCCCTCAAGAAATGATACTTAAGCTCAAAATTCTTGGTTCTAGAATGTAAAACCGGATTCTTTGAAATATTGATAGCACTTGTGTTATCACAGAATATACTTACCAGTTCAGATACAGGGATTTTGAAGCCATCTAATACATGCTTCATCCAGATTGTCTGAGTGCAGTTCATGAAAGCTGCAACATATTCTGCTTCCACTGTAGACTGAGAGATACAACTCTACTTCTTACTCATCCATGAGACCAGTCTACCATCGAGAAAGAATGCACCACCGGTTGTGCTTTTCTGATCACCCACATTACCTGCCCAATCAGCATATGTGAATACTTTCAGGTTGAAATCATTGTTGTATGGGTACCACAATCCATAGTCAACTGTTCCCTTCAAATACCTAAGAATCCACTTGACTGCAACCAAGTGGGATTCTCTTGGACTTTTCTTGAACCTTGTAGTAATGCCAACTGCATGTGCAATATTTGGTCTGCTATGCACTACATAATGCAACTTACCAATCATTGATCGGCATTCCTTCTCATCAACCAATGTAGAATCATCTTCTTTTGATAATTTGCAACCGGTCACCATCGGTGTACCAACCGGTTTGCTATTTTCCATGCCAAAGGTCTTCAACACCTCTTTGACATATTTGGACTGAGTGATAAAGATTCCATCTTTCATTTGCTGGATCTGCAATCCAATGAAGAACTTAATCTCCCCTATGAGTGACATTTCAAACTCTTCCTTTATCTCATCAGCAAACTCATGACTCATCTTGTCATCTCCACCAAAGATAATGTCATCAACAAAAACTTCACAGATTAGGATATGATCTCCTTCAGATTTCAAGTAGATATTGCTATCTTCACTTGTTCTCTCAAATCCAATCTTCACAAGATGGGAATGTAGACGTTCATACCATGCTCTAGGTGCCTGCTTTAGACCATATAAGGCTTTATGTAGCCTGCACACCATTTCACTGTCTTCAGATAGGGAAAACCCATCTGGTTGCTCTATATACACCTCCTCTTCAAGTACACCATTTAGGAATGTAGATTTTACATCCATTTGATATACCTTGAATCCTTTAAAAGCTGCATATGCAAGAAGCATACAAACTCCTTCCAATCTGGCTACAGAAGCAAAGGTTTCTCCATAGTCTTCTCCTTCTTCTTGAGCATATCCTTTGCACACCAATCTGGCTTTGTTCCTGATCACCATGCCATCCTCATTCAGCTTGTTTCTGAACACCCATTTGGTGCCAATGACATTATTATGTTCCAGTCTGGGTACCAAGGACCATGTACCATTTTTCTCTATCTGGTCAAGTTCCTCTTCCATTTCCTTGACCTAGTCTTCATCTTTATGAGCCTCTTGGAATGACTTAGGCTCAAATTCAGAGATCAAACATGAGTTTTCTCTGATCTTTCTTCTTGTAAGGATTCCTGCATCCTTATCTCCTATGATCTACTTAGGATCATGATTCAGCTTGACATACTGAGGAATAGTCTTGAATGGTTCTTCTTGCTTTTCCTCTTCATCCTCATCTTCATCAGTATCAACATTCACCAGTTCAGGAACACTGTTACTGGTACTTGGTTGACTGACAACCGGTTCCCAGAAGGTTGCAACTGGTTCATTTACAACTTGCTCACTGCCTGTTTCTTCTGGTTTCTCAGAGGTTTTATCAACTCTCACATTGATACTTTCCATAATTCTCTGAGTCCTATTGTTGAAACACTTGAGAGATTTACTCTTGGTGGAATATCCTAGGAATATTCCCTCATCACATTTAGCTTCAAACTTTCCCTAATGTTCACTCCTCTTGATGTAACATTTGCTACCAAATACCCTAAAGTAGCTAACCACAGGTGTCTTACCGGTCCAATACTCATAAGGAGTTTTATCCTTACCTTTCTTGATGAGTACCCGTTTCATTGTGTAGACTGCAGTGCTTACCGCTTCTCTCCAAAAGGTGTGAGCTAATTTTCCTTGAATCAACATGGTTCTAGCTACTTCAACCATAGTCCGGTTATTCCTCTCTGCTAGGCTATTCTGCTATGGAGTCCGGGGGGCAGACAATTGCCTCTTGATGCCAAATTCTTCACAATACTTGTTGAACCCATCGGAAGTGAATTCCCCTCCTTGATTAGCTTTGAGACACTTGATCCTTTTACCACTTCCCTTCTCCACTAATGCTCTAAAACCTTTGAACTTCACAAAGGCTTCAGACTTGTCTTTGAAGAATGTGACCCACATCATTCTTGAGCAGTCATCAGTGAGAATCATGAAGTACCTATCACCCTGCACACTTCTAGTTTTCATAGGACCACACAAATCAGTATGCACAAGATCAAGCAAGTTGTCAGTAGTGAAAGATTTACCTTTAAAGGTTGAGGAAGACATTTTCCCCAATTGACACTCTCTGCACAAGGTATTATCCGATTTGCTTAGCACCGACAACCCTCTAATTGCCTTGATCTTACTAGCCTTCACAATGTTATCGAAGTTTACATGGCAGAGTCTCCTATGCCATATCCAGCTATCATCAAACTTAGCCATAAGACATGTACTTATATTTGCATTCAGATGAAATAGGTTACCTTTGGTCTGCATGCTGGTGGCCACCAATTCACCATCTTTTCCTTTGATTCTGTAAATTCCATTCTTGAATTCCAGAGTGAGGCCACTATCATTCAGCTAGGCAACACTCAAAAGGTTGTGTCTGAGACCATCAACCCAATACACATTGTCAGCACTACTCTTTCCATTTAGAGAGATGGACCCTTTTCCTTTAACCATACATGGTGCATCATTGCCAAAACGAACCACACCACCATCATACTCTTCCAAGGATAGAAACTTGCTCCGATCACCAGTCATATGGTGTGAGTAACCACTGTCGATAATCCACTCATTGGAATTATCAAAGTGGGAGACAAGAGCCTTCTTGTCTGACACATCTTCCTTTACAGCAACAAACACAATGTCTTCATTCTCTTCATATTTTGATTCCTCATTTGTGACACCTTCATCAACTGCAACAAATCAGTTTCTCTGGTTTCCTCCTTTGAATTTCCTAAATCTTTCCAGTTTATCCTTGTTGTCACTATTAGGATAGTTCATAGCAATATGTCCTATCCGGTTACACGAAAAACATTTCAAAGGGAGCTTACCTCTGTATTTACCGGTTCCTTTTGGAAATTTCCTGGCAAGAAGAGCTTCAAATTCCATCAGAAACTCCTCATCATCCATTACTCTGCTCTATCTTGGTTCACCACTAGTGCTTGCTTCTTTTCCTTTCTTGGATGGTACAACATAAGCTCTAAAAGCTGATTCAGTCTTTTGAACACTGCCATCAAAACTATTTAGCTCATAGGATGTCAACTTTGCTATGATGGAGTCCAAGGATACCTTAGTCTTGTCTATTGATCTCAGCTCCTGAATAGCAACAACCCTTATTGCATAGACTGACAATAGGGATCTCAAGACTTTGCTTACCACAGTGGAATCTTCCATTTTACCACCTGCATTCTTGATATCTCCGACAACAGTTTTGATTCTAATACCATATTGTTGAATGGTTTCACCTTCAACCATTCGCATGTCTTCAAACTTTCCTCTAAGGCTTTCTTCCTTAGCTTGTTTTACATGCTCATCACCTCCATAGATATTTTGAAGAGCATCCCATACCTCTTTGGGATTTACCTTATCTTGGACATCAATGAACTCAATATCAGATGAACTACTGATTAGGGCTTCCATGACTTGCCCATTCTCCTGTATCTCTCTCTTTTGATCATCAGTGAGAGTACCGGTAGGGGCAACATAGGGATTCTCAACATAGCTCCAGTGTTGAGCACCCATGCTTCTGATGTATATCTTCATTCTATCTTTCCATATGCTGAAATTTTCTTTGTTAAACTTTGGACCTTCCCTCTTCATCATTACAACAGGATCTTTCCCTCAAGTGGTTAAGCTTACAACACAGAGGACCTGGAGGATGCTCTGATACCAATTGATAACTTAATAATGAACGAATAGTATCAAACCGATACTGAGAGGGGGGGGGGTGAATTAGTACAGGCAAAAACTCAACCTTAAACCAGTTTGTCAACTAACACTTATGCACTGACAGACAAACAACGACACCGGTCCTTCGACAGAGATCAACCGGCAAAACCCAGTGTAACTAAGACGGGCAAAGACTAGTTGACACTTACCTTCTCATATAATCTAACTCTTCATTCCCATTTCACTCTAATGCATGGACAAGCAATCTACCATCAAAGATGTACATATTATAGAAAGATCAACATGCATCACCACTTAATCAGAAAACAATCATAACATCACACATGAGACACATATTTTTCATGTGGAAACCCAACTGGGAAAAACCACGGTGGGGATGAATACCCACAAGCTTGTTTTTGAACTCTTTGGAAGTTCGCTCTGTTAGGAGCCTTGTTCGGTTAAAGACAGATACAATAGGTTCTGTTAGGAAACGATCTTGTTAGGGATCACCTGGTTAAGGGATGGCTACAATACTCGGTTAGGGGTTAAACCCTATTAAGGGTACCTTGTTAGAGGATTTCAAGAACTCAATAGCTAAAGGATATCAATGACTTAGTAGCTTTGAGTTACCTTGTTAGAGGATTTTCAATAAGCCGGTTAAGGCTACCCTGTTAGGGGATTTCACAACTGTTGAAGTGGTTAAAGATCAACAGGTATATCAATGACCTGATAATAGCACTCAATGCCAATGCATATCCGCTTAAGCTCCTCTTCACCTTCTGCACTTACACTCTTCAGATATGACTTCTCTCCTCTAGTCTGGCAAGAATCACGTGTCTCTTCTCTTAGATACACACACACAAATTTTTCCAACAAACTCTGAAAGAATCACAACATTGACCTTATAGGACAACAGACAG
Organism: Cryptomeria japonica; assembly: GCF_030272615.1. Classification (NCBI taxonomy): domain Eukaryota; kingdom Viridiplantae; phylum Streptophyta; class Pinopsida; order Cupressales; family Cupressaceae; genus Cryptomeria; species Cryptomeria japonica. The sequence goes on along the minus strand of NC_081415.1, from coordinate 28,712,349 downwards.
GTCGGTAGCATAAACCCTAAACCCTAGACCTGTTAGGTTAAGGAATTCAAATGGTTCAATCCTGACTGTTGATCATACTGTATTGAATGCAACAGTCTTGATCCAATCTTAAGACATTCTCCATGGTTCATTTTCCACTGATTTCATGGCGGCTAATAACCCATCACACGTTATCACCGTTTACAGACTTCACACATTTCCGAGGTAGATAGGAACACTCTTCTTTATGCAAGATCCTTCATGCGCACAAGGCTTACGTGGCAACACTATCTGTTCTTCGTTATCATGCTAACTTCATCATATAAAGATCACCGATTGAGTCACATAGGCTTAAGATACTCCAACCGGAAATCCTAAAGTGGAAACTACCTACCAACCGGTAGTCATAGAATACTTCCATGTGCTGGTTCCCATGACTACATGCCGGTTCACCTTGACATGTCGGTTCACCTTGACATGTCGGTTCACCTTGAACAAATATACTGCTTTACTTTGGCATATATACCGGTTCTCACATATGCCGGTTCTCTCTTCATATCGCATATTGACATCAATGACAACATACAATATCATTATGTCCTCATACCGGTTCACATAATGCCAACAGTGGCTAGGCTTCTACGTCTCTGGGCCATCTCTTTTCTTTCTTCCTTGCACATTGTCTTGTTCTAGTCACAAGGTCTTTCACTCTAGCTCACGAGCATTCAAAAAATTTCAACGACTCCCAACCCATTAGGGCTTCCTCCCAACACTCATTTCTATTACCAAACACACTCCAAACAAGGAACGATTGCACTAGAGTCTTCATATAACCAAATTGACACAAATCTCCTTGATGAGCCCATAGAACCACACCAGGCTACACTATTGCTAGGATTATCGTCATACCACCACACCACTTCGACTTCACACATTTTTTTCATTGCCCTCAACACTTCCTCTTTGGACTCCAACTCCAAACCCTCGACCATAAAGACTGAAGAAATGTCGATGTTGGAGTGATAACAATGCTTTGATTTCAAGAACTCTTGATCCAAAATCAATTCTATAATCTGTCAAAAAAGTGGTTCATCAATTTTAAACACACTACAGAGCTGCTTCTGTATAATTCTACCATGAAAACATTGTTGATATCTCATTGTAGCTAGTGTAAATTCTCCTCCATTGCACCTATCTCCCATCCTCTCTTCAAAGCATCAACTCATAGTAATGAAAGCAACAAATACTCCCTTGGGGGTTTAAATCAAGGCATTAAATGATGGTATGATCTGCCATCACAAAGCACTCTATCTCTTGACTACTAATCGCCCAAAAATCCTCAAATAAATTCAAACCATTTAAATTTAATGATGACACAATAGTGTTTGACAATGTGTCAACCACCTAGTTGCCACTACCCACATGTGAGATATTGAAATCCTCAAAAGAGGAAAGAGTAGATGATATTAATTTAATGTATTTTTTTAAGCTTTAGGAACTTGTTTCCCCTTTTGTTATGACATTAATAATCATTAACAAATCTCCCTCCAAATGAATGTGGTTGACCCTTTAATGTGTTAGAGTATTTGGGTATTTACTTGATTAATTAAACAATATTTGTTTAATTATTTAAGTTCCCTTTATCTCTTTTACACTTAAGCTAACTTTAGGTGCATAATAATTAATTCTTTTATTAATTATTATGTGCAAACCTAGGTTTTCCCTTTTAGGGTTTCTTGACCTATTAAAGGTTGAGTTCTTTCTTTTCATTGTAAGAAGAAGAAGGTGTTTTACATTACACATTTTGTGAATACTGAGCTCTCTCTTCTTGAGCATATTTTCTGTGTATTTGTTCCTTCTGTGATTTGCTTCCTTGCTTCTCCCTGTAACAGGTTTTTCAGCTTGCAGAGATCATTTGGGCTCCTGTGGTGTTGTATTTTCTCAACTCCAACATAATGTTTTTTCCATTTGAATGGCTTCCCAGCCTGCCTGTGCTTCTACCTCATTATTGGATCCATCACTAAGTCATTTTGCACCAATAGCTAGAAGGTTCTCTCGAGAGTCTCTCACAACAAACCCTGCACTCGATGGGCCAGGGTTACACTTGGATGCTCCATCGAAATTCAATTTCATCCAGCCCCGTTGGGACATTCCCAATGTAACCTCAGGTTTGATTTCTCCTCAGGATTAACTCGAGATGACCCCTAAATAGGTTTAAATTTAATCAGAGGCCAATTTCATTGAATTAACTATCACTGAGACTGAAAGGAACTTTTGCCAGGTTAATCTGTGAAGCTGAATTGCTCATAATTTTTGAGATAGCTCTTTCAAGCCAAGTCAAGAATCTGCCCACATTTTCCTTCTTGTCCTGAAAGATATGCCAATTTCCTTCTTTCCAAAGCTCCCATATGATCGTCGAGGGATAAATTGCAATATGCTTGAAAATTCAACATACCAAGACATCTCATCTAGCTTTGGAAAACCCCTAGAAGAGAATTTGGCAAGGGGCATTGCCAACAAAGCTGCGATAACATAAATTTCTAGCGAGCTTGGGAAAATTTGCAATTCAAGAATGGGTGCTCAAGTGTTTCATCATTACATTGACATAGAGGACACACAAAGGGACTTGCAAGCCTATCTCATGCAATCTTTCTCCAGTTAAGATCTTACCACGAAGCACCGACCAAGTAAAGAACCCCACTTTTGGAAGGTAATGCCTATTCTAGCAAAGAGCTGATGGCCATCCCTCCACTGAATCAACATCCTCCAACTATCTATAACCAAGCTTCACATAATACTCCCTATTTTATGATCCACACTAGATTATTTGATCCGGGGCTCAAAGAAGAACTACTTTCTGCGAGGATAGGATTCCTCGAAGCATAGTAGCATTACCATCATCTTACTCTAAATCCTCTACTGATTTCCATTTCTAACCAAAGCCTTCCCCTTCATCAGTAGGATCCAAAAAATCTACTACCCTATCTACCCATCTATGAAAAGTAACAACCTTCAAAGGAACTAAATTCTCCATACTATAAATGATTTCCTTACCATCCCATGAATTTGACCAAAATTTTGCCCTTTCCATCTTCCAACAACCAAGAAATGTGATCAATGATCACAAGATTGCATGCCATTAAGAAGTTCCAAATCCCCGATCCTCTTGGAGGATCTTCAATTGTCAATACCCTATGACTATCTCTATTGTCCAAATACTTAGCCTATCAAATCCTAGCCCATTTTTGACCTGGGTTTTTGTACATACTCCATATCTGTTTTTCTCCCATAATGTCATTCATAAGTTTCTAATTGCGGAGAACCACTCCCCCTCCCACTTGCAACTTTGGGTTTGTAAATTTTGTCCCACGCTAAAAGAGGAAGCTTGTCATGATCCCTACTCCCATTCTTAAAAAAATTTCGCATTTTTTGCTTAGTCAGCCGAACAACCATGGTTGGGATTTTCAAATGCATCATTGAAAAAAGAGGCATCACTAATATCACTAAATTTAACATAGTAATCCTTCCAATAGATGTCAACCACCTACTTTTCCATCCCTCTAATTTGCCACTACAACTATCCACAAGACTATTCTAGAGACATGACTTACTAGCCCCTAAGATCAAAGGGATTCCCAAAAAACTTACCCAGAAGTGCCCTAGTTTTGACATTAAGAATCCTCGATATTTCCCTCCTGACCACCAAGTTGGTATTGAAGAAAAAAATGCCAGAATTGTGTCAATTAACTTTTTGCTCAGACACCTTGCTATACTTTTCGATCACACTCTTCATGATTCTAGCCTCACCCATCAACATAGTATCATTCATGAATTGGAGGTGAGAGACAATCTCAACACCCCTAGCCACCATCACCCCCTTCTAGGAACCATTATCCCTTTGTTTAGAGATAAGACGACCTAGGACTTCCGCCATAATGATAAAAAGGAAGGGCAAAATTGGGTCTCCCTGCCTCACCCCTCGAGAAGTTTTAAAGAATCCCCGAGGACTTCCATTGACCAGTATTGACACTTGAGGCGAGCAAATGAGACTTTGAATCCAAGAGAACCATTTTGGATGAAATCCAAACTATTCTAGCACTTTGAGCAAAAGGGCTCTATCCACTCTATCATAAGCCTTTCTTATGTCTAACTTTACAAACATCTTTTGAGTGTTCCCCAATCTGATGGAATGAATAGCTTCATGAGAAATAATAATGCCTTTTGGGTAAATGCACAATGTTGAGTCCTTAGAGTGGAATTTTCATGCTTAGCCAAAAAAATGAAAAAAGTGTTGAACAAAATGAGATCCCGAGCCAAAATTTGAAATTGGATCCCGAGCCTAAATCTATGAATGGGATCCGTTTATCTTGTTTAGAAAGGGGACCCCATTTCTTTTTATATTGTTTATTTTTTTTATATTAAAAATAACTTATATGTACATGAAATATAATATTTAGGTATAAGATCTTATAAATTTTAAAATAGTCAAATTTGAGCAATCAATAGGATCCTATTAGCATTTTCTAGCTCTCTTTATCTCAATCTCTTTAACTTCCTTGAGATCTAGACTCATCTCTCTCCATATCACTCTTCCTAGTCTATCCCCTCTCTACCTCTCTATCTTACTCTCTTCTCTCTCCCCCAAAATCTATACCTATCTCTCTATCTCTTTCTCTCACATTCTTAACTCTCTACTCTCTATCTCTTATCTCTCTACACACTCCCCTCAGCTCCTACCTACCTCTATTTCTGTACATATACCTCTATATTTCTCTCTTTACATATCTTTCTCACCCTCCATGCTTGCAACTTATCTTTCTCTACATACATCTATCTTCCACTCGAGATCTCTCTCTCTGTCTCTCTCTGTCTCTCTGTCTCTGTCTCTGTCTCTGTCTCTGTCTCTGTCTCTGTCTCTGTCTCTGTCTCTCTCTCCATCTCTACCTCTCCACCCCTCCCTCCTTCCCTCTCTACTTTTATCTCCCCTCTATCCCCTTTCTATCTCACTCTTTCCTTTCTCTCCAAAAATATAGACCTATCTCTACCTATCTCTCACATCCTTAACTCTCTACTCTCTATCTCCTCTCTCTTTGTACACACATCCCCTCACTCCCCACCTATCTCTATTTCTTTACATATACCTATCTCTCTCTCTACAAAGATTTCTCTCCCTCCCTACCAACTTCTCTCTCTCTCTCTCTACTTTTATCTCCCTTCTACCCCCTCTCTACTTCTCTTTCTCACTCTGTCCCCTCTCCCAAAATCTAGAACTATGTCTCTACCTCTCTCTCATATCCTTAACTCTCTACTCTATGTCTCCTCTATCTCTACACACCTCCCCTCACTTCCTACCTACCTATATTTCTCTATATTTACCTCTCTATCTCTCTCTACATGTACCTTCTCTCTCTATCCCTACCAACTTATCTAAGTTCTCTACATGCATCTCTCTTCCACCCTCTCTTTCTTTCTCCTTCTCACCCCCTCTCTCTCTCTCACACCAACCCTCCTTCCTTCCCTCTCTACTTCTCAGTCTCTCCCCTCTCTCCCAAAATTTAGAACTATCTCTTTACCTCTCCCTCTCACATCCTTAACTCTCCACTCTCTCCTCTCTCTCTACACACCTACCCTCACTCCCTACCTACCTACATTTCTCTACATATACCTCTCTATCTCTCTCTAATATCGTCTCTCCCTCCCTACCAAATTATCTTTCTCTACATATATCTCTCTTCCACCCTCTATTTATTTCTTCCTCTCATCCTCTCTCTCTTTCTCTCTCATGCACCACCCCTCCTTCCTTCCCTCTCTAAGTTTTTATCTCTCCTCTCTACTTTTATCTCCCCTATATCCCCTATCTACCTCTCTATCTCACTCTCTCCCCTCTCTCCCGAAATTAAGACCTATATCTCTACCTCTCCCTCTTACATCCTTAACTCTCTACATACCTTTCTCTCACTGCCTACCAGCTTATCTTTCTCTACATACATCTCTCTTCCATCCTTTCCCTCTTTCTCACTTCCACCCACTCTCTCTCTCTCTCTACCCCTCCCTCCTTACCTCTCTCCTAGTCTCTACCTATACATCTCTCTCTACTTCCTTCTATCTCTCCTCTCCCTCTCTTTCCATCCATCTATCTCCCAATCACTCTTTATCTCCCCTATGACTCTCTCTACCTACCTCTCCCTCCCTCCATCTCTACTTTTATCTCACATCTATCCCCTCTCTACCTCTCTATCTCACTCTCTCCCCTCTCTCCTAAAATCTAGACCTCTCTCTCTCTCTCTACTTTTTTAGATATCTGCCCCCCCTCTCTCTCTCCATCTATCTTCCCAATCACTCTCTTTATCTCCCTCTCACTCTCTCTACCTACCCTCCTTCCCTCTTTACTTTTATCTTCCCTCTCTACCTCTTCATCTCACTCTCCCCTCTCTCTCTCTCACATAATCTAGACTTATCTCTTTACCTCTCTCTAAAATCCCTAACTCTCTACTCTTTGTCTTCTCTCTCTCTCTATACACCTCCCTTCACTCCCTACCTACCTCTATTTCTCTATATATACCTATCTCTCTCTACATACCTTTCTCTCCTTCTCTACCAACTTCTCTTTCTCTACATACATCTCTATTCCACTCTCTCTCTTTCTCCCCCCCACCCTCTCTCTCTACCTCTCCACCTCCCCCACTCTCCCTCACTCTACCTATCTATCTCTCTCTACTTATACCTATCTCCCCTCTTCCTCTCTTTCTATCCATAGATCTCCCCAATCACTCTCTTTATCTCCTCTCTCACACACTCTACCCACCTCTTCCTCCCTCCCTCTCTAATTTTGCAAAGACAAAGTGAGTGGGGGTTAGATGGATAAAGAGAGGGAGAGAAGATATATAAAGAAGTAGAGAGAGATGGATAGGTAGAGAGTGGGAAAGAGGGAAAGAGGGATGGATCAATATGTAGAGAGAGAGAGAGAGAGAGAGAGAGAGAGAGAGAGAGAGAGAGAGAGAGAGAGAGAGAGAGAGAGAGAGAGAGAGAGAGAGAGAGAGAGAGAGAGAGAGAGAGAGAGAGAGAGAGAGAGAGAGAGAGAGAGAGAGAGAGAGAGAGAGAGAGAGAGAGAGAGAGAGAGAGAGAGCTAATTACTAATATTTGACCAAGTATGAAAATTTATAAGGTCTTCTAAAATCTAGAATTTGCATTATAACTCCTAGAGATCTCAAACCACTCTCAAACATCCCGCCAATATATACATAAAATTTAACTTAAAGTTAAATGTTATATTTCATGGATATATAAGTTAATTTTAATATAAACAAATACACAATATAAAAAAGTTATTTTTCATGTTTATATGTCATTTTCAATATAAAAACTAAATAATATAAAAAGAAACAAGACTCGTTTTCTATTAAACAAGATCTCGTTTCAAAAAAAATTGAATTCCAACATTGATTTTTGCTTTGAGTTTCACTTCAGAAAAAGGCTTGGGGAGCCAACCCTTAGCCTTGGACTGGTTTGACCTACAACTTGAAGGCCATGTCAATGTCCATACAAAATATTGACTTTGGACATATATCTAAAGACATTTTCTACATAATTTTTTGAAGAAATTAAAAGAAATTACAAAAGAGACTATCTAGATTCCAAATATATAATTTTAAAAAAATTAATTTAATTTTTTATTTTTAAAATAACTTCTAATGAAAGAGGTCCATAAACTTCAAATAACATGGTTTCTTATTTTTTTAATAACTTTTTTTAATTTTTAACTTTTGTGAAAAATAAAATTATATGGCATCAAACTAGAGACAATTCTATACAATTTAAAAAAATAAAAATAAAAAATTGTTAATTTTAGGTCAAGTTATGCTTGTTGTACATGAGGGTTTTTTAAAACAACAATTAAGGCCAATAAAAAATTAACAAAAAAAATATTTAGAAAAAAATTCAAAAAAATTGTCCTCATCAAAGGTGAGTGAGTTAATCTTTTCCCAAAAGGATTCAGAAAAATACTGTCATTCATGTCAAATTATGCTTGATGTACACAGGCATGGTATAGTCCTGAAAAAAGTGACTTTTAAACTATAGGTTTTAGAAATGGCTATAGAAACGCAATTTATGTCATCTGAGTATTAAAATAAATTACATATTTGGAAACTAGACTTTGAGCACTACATTTTCTATTATTGAATTTTTATAAGATTCATTCTTTAAGTGCTTCAAATTTTCAGGTCAATTGGGATAAATTTTGAAAAATAGGGAAAACACTTCCACTTTTTGGCTAAAAAGTGCTCAACTTTATGCACACACCCTTCTACAATGAACCTCTTAGGGGAAAACCCACTCTGTTCTTTTGAAATAATGGTACTCAACACCTTCCTCAACCTATTGGCCACCGTTTCTGAGATAATCTTATATATTGTGTTGCATAGGGAGATAAGACGAAATTCCTCAAAAGACTATACCTCCGCTTTCTTCAGAATAAGAGCAAAAAGAGTATTGTTGAAATCCCTTAGTACAAAACCATCTCTCCTTGATTCCTCGACTACCTCCGAAATTTATTTCTTCAGTAGATCCCAAATTTTTTGAAAGAAAATTGCTTTTCTTCAGTAGATCCCAAATTTTTTGAAAGAAAATTGCTTGGAACCCATATGGACTCTATGCCTTATTTCCATCCAACGCAAACAGTGTTGTTTTGACCTCTTTCATTGTCATGGAATCAATCAACATTTTGTTATCCTCCTCATAAATATGCTTAGGGACAACTCTGAGAACATCATCATTGCTTGTCCCTGGCTCAACTTCATTTGAAGACAAAAGGGAAGAAAATAACAAAACAACAACTTTGTTAATTTGTACTAAGTCATGAGTCCATTGGCCATTGGGCATTTTTATTGAGGAAACCTTGTTAGTTGACAACTTAGCTTTCAACGAATTATGGAATTTTTTTGTGTTGCAATCCCCCTCCTTCAACTAGTTCTCATTGGATTTTTGTCACCATGAAAATTTCTTCGCTAGCAAGAAGTTCAAAAAATTGAGCATGCGAATCCTGCTCAGCAAGAAAATCAATCTAATCCATACCTTCATTAACAACCTTGTTATTCAAAGCTTCAAGGTGGCCTTCTATTATTTTTTTCTCCTTAAATATATCCTTAAAATGTGTCTGATTCCATGATTTTAGTTTTTCTTTAATCTACTGCAACTTTTGGAAGAAACAAAAAGCTTTTACCCACCCCATGTGGTGAATTCTTCCAACAAGAGGAAATTAAATCTTGGAAACCTTCCTTCCTGAACCACATCTTCTCGAATTTGAAGGGACACCTCAGTGAATAGAGTCTCTTTGAAAGACTAGGGAGACAAGAAAATGGCCAAACCCAAAAAAGGGGAGGATTCTAGCTTCATAGATGAGAGGCAGGGAAGCCCACCTACTCGCTAAGAAGAAACAATCTAACTTTTCTACAATATTGGAGAAACCTTGGCACCTATTGTCTAGGTGAAAGATCCATTGCCTATCTTAATCTCCAAAAGCCCATTACATTTGACAAAATCTTAGAAATCCTTTTGAATAGGGATCAGGGAACTTATAACACCTCGTTTATCCACTAGATCCAAAGAGATTGAAGTTCCCACATATGATAAAAGACCCCCTAAAGAACAAACGAATGACTAAAGAGATGTTTTCCCAAATTTTTTTTTTCTCTGGTATTTTAGGGCCATAAATATTGACCAAAAAGGAATAATGTGTAAAATAAAAGATTTAATTTTCATTAATTGCCAAGATCTCTCTTGAGAAACTATCTCCACACTAACTACAAAGGGGTTCCATAACACCCAAATAACACCTACAACCTCATTTACCTCAAGAAAAGAACCATTTCAATTCTTTCGTCCACCTAAAAACTTTTGAGCATCATTTTTACTAAGCTTTGTTTCCTGCAAACAAACCACATCTAGCTTTGCTTGATCAAAACACCATTTGATCAAATTCCTTTTGTCAAGAGCATTGTAGCCCCTGACATTCCACTTAAGCATTTTCATGGTTGTCTAGGAGGGCTAAGCTCCCTCCCAAACCTTAAATTTCTCTTACCTTTTGTCTCTTAGCAATTTATAACGTAGTCAAATTAGATTTATGGCCTCTAGATCTCTCCTCTCCCACCTTGAATTTCTTGGACTTGGACTTTGTTTGGCTAATGGTTCTTTTCTCATAAACTCCTGCATTAGTATTTAGACCAAAAACATCTTCATCTTATGAAGAAAGGGAGTCCACCCCATCCCCACACTCTGACTCAACCATTCCTTCCAGTTGAGTGGCAAAGGGTTTAACCATAGAGACATGAATATCTTTGAATAGAGGAGTCTCAAGATTGTGATTCGAAATAAAAACCCGTTCGAAGCCACTCAAGTTGAGGGAAGCAAAGTTAATAGGAGAAGGATCAACCAATCTTGGAGCTTCACATGGCTTAACAAGGGCATTAGATTTCTCAAGAATCAAGCCCTCAACTACTCCTTTGTTAGGGTCTTGATTTACCTCCACATTATTCATCATTGCCTCCACACCTTGCAAGTAGGATTCACTACATTCTCATAGGGATCTTGCGTTGGAGCTTGACCCTCTGCCCCCAAATCCAAGCTAGGTGTTGGCTCTGTTTGATCCCCAACATTCTCTGCTCCAGGGATTCTTACCTTCATCACTACCCAAATCTTTCCTTGGATCTTTCTCCAAAGACACTTTTCCAAATATCTAGATAACTTTACTTATATATGCCTCATCAACCCCAAGCTTCCCTTTGAGTTTTTTGGAACATTCTAGTTCTGTGTTCTCAAATGCCTTGAAAGATTTGTACATTTCCACTATTTGCTTCCATACACTAGCATTGGATCAAAACTCAATCTCTTTAGGGAGGGGAGGAACCAGTTTCCAGTTAATATAGATCCTTGCATACATGTTGAAGTCCTTTGCCTCAACCCCTTCACCTACCCTAATAAAGGTGCCCAGTTTATCCCCAATAGAATGAAGAGTGTCCATATCCCAGTATTCAAATGGAAGATTGTAGATTCGAATCCAGACAGGGACTTCCTTGAATTTCATCTTCAAAGGATTGAAGATGGGCTCCCACTCCTTCAGAATATACCCTATTCCTCCCATCATATAGGGTCCATTATCAAGGATCCACCGTTTCACATGGATAGTCTCACAAATCACCAAGTAAAAAGCCTTGGGTAGGGTTTTAAGGTGAACTTTAAATGACAAAGATTCGTAACACCATTAACGAATCCAAGACAATGTTGGCCAACCCCTAGCCCATTTCTTGAAGAACCCATTTTCCTTTAATCATTTGATAGAGCCATTCCAACTGGGGTGCTCAATACTAACAAAAACTACTATGCTAGGGTTGGTTTCAATGTGTACCTAAGAAGGTCCTCCCACCCTTGGTTTCTCTTAAGGCTTCCATATTTTCTTCTCTATTCTAGTCCAATCACCCTTTTGAGGTTCCAAATGTCCTAAAAAGGCCACTTCTACCCATGGGTTTCTTGGGTTGAGGCCCTTGAAGCTCCCAAAACCCATTCGTCCTCTTAAAACCAATCCTCCTCGGAGGTCTCCAAGCCAACCACATCCTTGACATTCTTTCTAAGCCATAGTCTTGATCTGCTCATGTTCGATCCTACCAACGCTTCTCTGTAAACCCTCACCATCGCCCATGAGTTCTCTCCATCTCTAATATAAGGTTTAGTTTGTTGTCAAAATATGTTAGGTTTATTAGTTCTTGCCAAAAGTGTAATCTGTTGTATTCATTGAATTTTATTTTTCAATTAATTTAATCAATGAACTCATGGAATTAAAAATTTGAACAAAAATTCAATAGTCTAAATTTAATTTTTATTTTAATGATTATAAAAATTGCATTTTCCTTTATTGTTATTGATTTTTCTAAATGTAAATTGATTTTTTCTCAAAAAATACATATTATTATGCATAGGGCAAATAAGCATTTATTGCTATTAGTGATTTAATTTACTGTCTGAATTAATTTATCTACCCCGCTTTTAGTGTTATTAATTACAGTAATCAAGTTGACTAACTTCATTATTTATTGCAAGCATGAATTATGCACTTACAAATTCCTCCCTCTAGATATTTTTATTAGAAAAAAGGACTTTGTTGTCATCTTTGTACAATAGGGAAACACAAAGCTAATAAGAATGTAAATGTAATATAAGTTTTTAAGGAAATATAATTTTGTGTAGTGAAGGATAACAACTTTAATATACTTGATGTTTTAAGTTTATTTTTATTTTTTTTATAGTTTTGTCTTTAAATTATTTTTAAAATAATATTATAATTATATTTATTTTATTTTTTATATTATTATTTTTAGTTATTTACTTATTATTTACTTATTATTTTTTTACATATAACATTTATTTTTGATTATTAATTAAATTTGCAAATAATGTATACATATAATAGTATAGATGAAAAATATAAAAAATGTTTGTTCTATCTTTAATTTAATAGGGTTTCCTTATAAATTTATTTTTCATGAGTGGATTTAGAATTTTTTTTATATACCGAAGTGATATTTTTATTGATAATTTTAATAAATTATTTAGTCATCTTAAAATATATAATTATATTACTATTTTATTATACATATAATATTTGTTATCCAAATTTTAATAAATTATTTATTTTCCTTATGAAAACAAATTATTTGATAGTTTTAGTTTTTATTTAAATTTAAACAAAAATAAAATAAATTATTTATTAAAAAACATTTATTAATTTAACTAAATAAATGACACAAAGCTAGTTTATTTATTTATTCATCTTCTTATTTTATTCTAATAGATCCATGTAGTATTTGACTCATTACAATGACAACCCAAAACCACCAACCTTAACCACTAAACATGTATTTGCTTTTATAGACCCAAGCTCATACAAATACAACTATTGGTAAAGAAAAACCATGCGCTACATAACCCTTGACCCCACATTTAATATTGGATACTAAGTTTTCTCTTTTTAAATATCTTTTCCTAATATTAAATAATTATAATATAATATTACAATGTTACTGTAGTCACTTAAATCTGTCCACTTAATTAAATGAATATTTACTATTTATTTGATTATTTAACCATCAATAATCAGTTAATTAAATTAATATTTAATTAATTCATTCTCGACCTCTTCTTCTATTAATTAAATAAATTATTCAATTTATTTAAATTAATTCATTAAGCCACACCAATAATCAATTAAATGAATAAAGCACATTTGTTTAAATTACCCCTTTCCTCCTTTAAATAAATAAAATAAAATATTTATTTAAATCCCTAAACTACCCCCCACTTGCATTCTCCTACAAATGCAAGTTGCACCTATTTAATTGAAATAATGAATTTTATTTTAATTAAAATCATATTTTCTCTCACCCACCAAACCCACTAGACTCTTCTAACCCATTCTAGACTCTTCTAACCCATTCTAGATTCTTCTAATCCATTCTAAATTAGCCTAATCAGCCTCTCTAATTATTGTCACATTCCTAAGCAACTTGAAGTCACTTCTCAAAGCCTCAAAGTCTTTGAAAAGCATTAAAGGCTTTATGTCTCCAACAAGTTAACCCCTAAAGTCTTCCAAACCATTAATGGCTCTTACATGACCATTAATGGTTAACTCAACTCACCCACATGGTTAGAGACTTTCCCTCTAACTCAACCCCCATCTAACTCATGTGTCTCTTCAAGCATTCATTGCTTTGACCATGGTTATCCCCACTAACTCTTGCATAAGAGTTTATCCATTGGATAAAGACATTATTCATTGGGTAAAAGCTTTATTCATTCAACTCAAGGCTAACCTTACCTCCTAAGGTAACCCTCATGTCATCTCAAGCATTTAATGCTTCTTCCCTCCCCTCTCAAGCTATCTCATGTTGACATTTGTCATCCTGGGATTGGGTTGAAAGCCCTCACATGGATCATAAACCCATCAATCTTGACCCTTGTTGAGATTGCTCAATCTCAACCATCCATTGCCCTGTTTTTCTAATAAATAGAGCCCATTCCTTCTCCAAAATCATCTAGAAATCTTGTATGCATCTAACCTATAGTAAAATTGAGAGAGCATTTAGGAGCAAAATCATATCTAGTTTGTTATTTTGGCTAAAATCAATATAGATTAATTAGGTATTTTCTCATATCTAGTTTGTTTGCATTTGCATAGTCTTTTATCTTTATTATTCATTAATCTTGAATCTCCATAAGACATCCATAGTAATGCAAAAAGCTGAGGGCTACACTCATGTGGAATTTGGAGAGGGGAGGAACAAGGGAGGAGCAACTATGAGCATTTTGGAGATCGTTTGGGAGGGTTTAGTGTCTTTCCTCCGTTTTTGTGTGCTTTCTATAATTTGTTTAGTATCTCTCTTGATATGCATGCTTAGGATTGTAGTTTCATTTATCTTTAATTTCTGATTGATACTACTAACTCTAATGTTTGACTTGTCTTGTGTTCCTAACATCCTTTTTGTAGTGCATCAGTTACAATACAACATCACAGTGGCCCGAAGAATATTCTAAAGGAATCTCTACATGTATGTCCATGTGCAACTCACACAATAAATATCATATTACAATTATAAGCATTATTATAAGGTGTACACCACCTATTTCCCAACGACCGATTCCTATTATATGCTACTCGATACTGAGGAAATTATAGATAGATCAACAACATCTCAACTATCGTAAGAAACTCTGAGTTCCATCTGCCACCTGTTACAACAAAGTACACCTTGCCCTATGATTCAACAAGATTTTTCCAATCTAAATAAATGCACTTTTGTTGTATCAATTCTACATCATAATGTTAGAGTGTGTCCAAGGAATCTTCTAGGAGTCTAACTCCTTAAAGGAAAGTTTGTTCAAATTATTAGAGCTCCAAATCTCTTTTTAAGGAGAGTTGAGCTCATTCATCTAGATGATAGTGATCCATAGTTTTGTTTCTTATTGTTTTTATTGTTGTCTTGATCTATTACATTTTAGTTATTAATGTTGCATTCTCAGTAATCTCCTAGATATGATTGTTAATGTTCTCTTGCTACAATTAACATTGTAGTGTTGTGTACTTTCTTGTGTTAAAGTTAGCAAACATTCTTATAGTCATAAAAAATTGAAAAAAGTGATTCCATCTGATTGTTTCCTTTTATGATTCTTTCAATAGTCAAGTTGATGATCTCATGCATGATAGAGTAGTGTGTTCTTATCTAAGTAATATTTTATTTTTACAAGTATAATCACTTCTTTTTGGAAGTGTGTGAGAAAGATTAGACATTTCAATTTCTACAATCACGAGATAGATCAATAAATTCAAAATATGAATTTGTAGCGTCTCTCCCTGATTCATCTTTTCTTTTGTGCATCAATAGACTTGTTTAGACTCTTTTATGATGTTTGATTGATACTCATGGATTGATCCATATTTCATATGCTTTTAGATGATGCTAGACTTATCATATTAATAGTTGACATTATGGTTTTATATGGATGATCATACGTTTGGGATTATTATGATGGATGGACTTATGTTTAGTTATCTATATGCACTTGTTATACATGCATGATTTATATTTCTTATGATGACATGATGGTATCTTGTTAGTGCTAACCCTATTTCATGCACCATGACCATGATATGATGTTGTGATTCTCTTTCACCTATCTAATTATATTGTTATATATGCAATGTATATGTTGTCTAATGGATATTGTGGTTGTGGGATTGCAGGTACTAGAAATTTCTTCCACTTGGTCTCATAGGTCTAAGCGTGTCTTAATCCCAATGGCAAGTTGATCAGAGGTGACATGAGTTCCTTCTACACACTCCAAGCTTAAGTTGATACCCTTGTCAGTTAGTGTCTTGGCATGTGACGTCATATTAGTGTCATGTGGTATGTTGTTCGACCCTATGTCGGGTTGCCTTGTGGAGTTGTAAATATTTATTAAATTAATAATTAATCAATTCATATAGTTTATTAAGTATTAAGATTAAAATAATGGATGACATCAATAGTTGGTATTAATGTGCGATTATTATTATTATTGGGGGATTTATTATCTATTAATATTTATTTTATGGATTTATATTTAATTGATGATTTTATATTATTATTATTTTATGGTTTACTATTTATTTGAATATTTATTATTTGAGCCTTTGATTTATTGGATTTATTATTTATTTATTTATTGTTTAATTATTATTGATCTTATATTATTGAGTTTTGTGGTTTAATATTTAATTGGGATTTTATGTTATTACCCATATGGCTTATTAAATTATTATTTACTCCACCTACCCTATTTTATGATTGGTTGTGAGATTTGGGGGATTCAAATAATATTATTTTATATTTTCCTATCTCGATTTTCAGGTATGGTTGGTAAGAAATATTATATCTATTGATTATTTTGATTGGCCAAGAGATTTCATAGTTTTGGTTTAGTTTTTGTAAATTTAGTTTTCGGAGTTTTTGCCGAGATTGGCTTGTTGGAGAAATTCGGCATCAATCCGAGGATTTGGGATTTTGAGAGCTTGGCTTTGGATTGTGGTTGGATTGTGGATTGGATTTGCTCTTCATCAAATTTCTTTGTCCATAACTTCAATATTCTAGGTTGAAGGTTTTATCCTTCTAGGCATTTTGATTTTTGAAAAGATTGCCTTTGAAAAGATTGTGTGCGTGAAATTTGGGTTGCCGTAAGATTGATTATATGGTTTAATAAATATTATATTGGGACTATTGTATGTTGATGGCTATTTTTCCTAGTGTATTATTGTGAATGGATTTTGTCTTTATTTCTCGTGATTGTCATGAGAATCCTATTCACTATATGATATATGCTTTGGGAAGTTTGGAGTCTTTTTGGCTTATTGTTGTTCTGTGTGAATTGTATTTATCATTTACATATTTTTTTTTGGATGAGAAGCCTTGTTGTTTATACATATTCGGGTAAAGGTGTCGGGAGTTTCTTCTTGTGCTTGTTGTAGGATGTCCCTGTAGATGCCCAAAAGTTTATGTTGTGTATTTCTTGGATTTGATATCATGTTGTGCCCAATTTGAGCTGGTCACTCGCATCATTTTGTATATATATAATGTATTTCTGGGCATTATCGTTAATATACGTTTCCTTTTCTCAGTCTTTCTTGTCTCTGTTATGTATGCACTATAGTTTTGTACATATGCACTACAATATATAATATATGCGCTATACAATTTCCTATATGTGCTAACCTGGATTGCACATGCACTATATTTCCAAGTATACACGCTACATGAGAATGTATAGACGTTGTTTAGTTCCGTGAAAGCGCTATAGGACTAGGCATATGTGCTAGTTTGTTCCTCAAAGGCATTGTCCTATTTCACATAGGCACTAAATTGTAATGCATAAGGACTAAACTGTTGAGCAAATGGGTTGTTCAATCTTGCAAATGTGCCAGTTTGCTGTGTTTCCACTTCTGAGTTGATTTTAACCTTCTGTGTCATTTTTTCCGAGCCTTTATCTTGTACTAGAAGCTATGTTTTTATATTCCTTGATATTTTGTGAGTTGATTATTTGATCAAAGATGTTATTTGTATTGTATTATGGCTCCAACAAGATGGTTTTTGCCTTGTTGTGGAGGAATACATTATTATGGCTCCAACAAGATGATTTGTGCCTTGCTGTAGAGGATTATATTAATTATGGCTGACCAGGAGAGATTATGCTTTTCTCTTAATTTTTATTATCTTATGAGGCTTTTAGTTTATTAAATGATTGACTTTACGATATATTGGACATTGTTTCAGTTTTGCATATGTTAAATATGAATGTTATTATGTGGATATGAATGAGCCTCCTTGTTGATGTCATGTATTACATTGTTTACCCTAAGGTCATGGAACATGGATAGGGGGAGTGGGCTTTCATTTGATGGTCGAGGTCATGAAAGAATAGGTTGCCAAGAGGTTCCTTCTAAGGATTCTTGGAGTCTAGACCACCAGGAACACATTGAAAGTTTTCTTGTGTAAATAAGTGATGACCTTAATAATTAATTAGATGGGTTGTGTAATTAGGATTCATTTAATCAAGAGAATAATTTGGTTTTGGTGCCCCACCTCATAGCCTTGAGTGAAGACTTGGGATGAGCTTGGGAAGACCGTGGATATAGTAAACCAAACTCCCTCGATTCTCTCATAGGTTGAGACAGTTTTTCATGACTATCAGGGTGACAGATATAGTTTTTGTGATGATCCCTTCTATGTGAGAATAGTATGTGATGACACTCTTCCCTACATGTGTCCTTGTTCCTTATGCCATGGTTGTTGATTAGCCTCTGGGAGTTTTATGCTTTTGATTTAGCCTCATGATGTGATTTAGATTATTGTTCATGTGGTTGCTTTTAGTAATGGTTATTATTGTGTTTATGTCCTTTGGTTGTTAGGTGTCAGCCTAGGTTTAGAGTGTGGGTGGGACCTTGTGTCATTTTCTATAGCACGGGGGGTAGTTGTTAATGGTTCCACATGGTTGGGTGGTTTGATGCCTTCTTCCATTAGGATGTTCTTCATTGGATGCTCGTGTGTGTGGATGTGGATCCTTTATCTCTTCAACTTTTGGTTGGATTATTGAAGCAAATTGTTGTATACATTATAGAATACACAAGCCAATGTTGTAATATGATTCATGTGGCATTTATATTAGTAGGATTCATGAGAGAGTTGTACTGGTAGATTGGACACTATGTATTATGAAGTAAATGTCATTGTAATCTTGTTAGAGGTAATTCTAGATGCTCCTTTAGGATATTTTATGTAATGAGATAATTACCCTTCAATAATAGTGATTATGGTATTTGTTTCATATTGGAAGATATTCTCTTAATGTTCTTATCTCTTGGTTATAGTTTATGTATTTGGTATTACATTGGAATGTATGGTTATTATTAATGAAGGAAATGAACTAGATATGTTGTAGATGATGTTAGTAATGTAATAATGAAGATGTAGTGAATGGTGTAAATGATGGGATTAGGAACATTTGGAATTGTTATTTTATAATGAATCTAAAGGAAACAAATGGTCATTGAGTTAAAATGGAATGTGTTCATGGTAGCTTAATTAAATGGATGGCTCCTTATGGAAAGGAGTAAATGTTAAGAATGAATGTTAGAGTTAAAGAAGATATTAGAATGTAATGGTACTCTACGATGTTATTATATTCATACAAGTAATGGCATTGAGATGCCCTAGGGAATGTTAGTTGAGATGTTATTTATTTCCGCTTGCGTATTATATTCTTGAGATCATGCTTTAAGTAGATTGTGTTGCATTGGTTCAATATTTTTTTAAAAAATTATCTCCATTTGCATGTTAGTTGGTTATATTTCTCTAGGGTACTTTAGTGGGCATTATAGAATTAGACCAATTATTTTGATTCTACAAGAGTGTGGTAATGTAGGATTTTATCATTTCGTAGTCTTAGATATAGAGGAATTAATCAATTTAGAATAAAAAATCATTGAAACCCCCCAACACTACCTTCCACAAATAGCTATAGACACCACCAGATTGATAAACTAAATGATTGAGATTTTGATGACTAAATCAAACCCACTAGACCACTTCAAACTTTAGAACATTTGCATGGAATTTAGATTGGATTTGACCAAGAATGTACACATTAGATAACTATCCACTATATATAGAGAAACCTATAAAAATACCATTAAAAACGAAACCCATTAATAAACTATAAAAAAACCTGTTAAAAGAAATATAATTTTTTTTATCACCATCCAAGGTATACCATGTAGGACATATGGAACATCGAAGTAACATGAGTAGAGCTATAAATTTTGTAGATGAATTGATTTAAAATTTAGAATTATCTAGAATTATATTTGAACGGATTTTTTATTAGATTTGGCCAAGATTGTACACAATAGGTCACTATCCATTCTATATTTGATCTCTTGATAATCACTACAATTCATTGAAAAAACTATTGAATAAGGAGGTGTACTATTCATGCAACCCAATTTGGAAGAATAAAACCCTATTGAGGATGCATAATGTGAAGATAACACTTTTGTTCTTGTGCATCAATATCCTATATTTGTGATGGTGAAATTAGAGGGCACACCAATATAATGAAAGAATATTGCTCATCTTCACATTTTATAACACCAACCACTACACAACCCATCATAGGAAGATGCAATTGATTTTAAAGGTCTATTTTATTGATGAAATCCGTTAAACAATTCATCTATTATGAACAAGACATGTCAAATAAACGGGTGTTGCTCTGATAAAATGTTTCTTTTGAAGCATGCTTCATTGAGCCATGATGTCAATCATTTTAAAACATCTAGAACTCCAATGGATCAACAAAAAAAGATTTTCTTTCAATCTAGTTAATTGTCAAATACTTTTGCATAATCTAATAAACTGAAATGCTAACTATCAATGGTAAAAAAATAGACATAGAGATGAAGAACCTAAAAGAATTTTTGGATCATGCTTGTAATTATGTTCATGAAAACATTCTTTTAAAAAAGATGATAGTAAAATATTAAAATTCAAGAATGTTAGACAAGACACACTACCTGTTTGACATAATGCCTTAAAACAAAAATTTTCCCCTGAACTACAATGGTTGCAAGATATTTATAAAATGTATTTGTTAATAAGACTATACATACTTTGTGTGAGGATGGTCAAGTATTTGTTAAGAAGACTCTACATACATTGTTTGGGGATGATCAAGTATTTTTAAAGAAGACTCTACATACTTTGTTTGGGGATGATCAAGGTGATTTTGCAATCATACGAATAAAAAGAAAAATGAAATGAATGTAAATATTTACATATGAATTTGTACTATTATCGATAAGACTATGTACAAAATGTATCTTAGACAACATTCAATGCTAAACCTACAATAGCTTGTAATAAGTATTTGTTGATTTCTAACAAAATTATTTCATTTTATTTTATTTCCGATATGTATAATATTGATTGAATTTGATTCCATCCCCAACTTTGACAACAATAAAGTATTTGATTTGATTTATGTTTGGACAATATTTGTTTTATTTGATTTTGGGTATTGGCCAACATTGATTGAAGTATTGAATACATTTTTTAATTGGAAAAGGCAAGATAATTATAGAATAAAAATAGCTACAACATAAGCAACAAATACAATCATAGCAATGGATTATGCAACAACCTACAACAAGGAAAACTACTTACAACAACTCATAAGAGTATGATAAATTACTATAGCTTGAGCAAATCCAAACACAATGATTGGACAATAATATACAACTGCCGAATTTCACCACAATGATCCAAAAAGGAAGGCTCAAGTAATTTCTTGATGCCTAATATGAGTTCTTGATGCAATGAGCAACAATCCACCAAAGGATCACCAAAGACCATTTTTCTCAAACATGACTATCTTTGGAGAAAACCAGAACCTTAAATGGTGTTAATTTCCTAGTCTATTAGTTTATCCCATGGATCTTCATCATATCTTCCTGAAACTCCATATCCAATCTGCCATTTTGTCTAAAAGAATGGAAATTAAGAGGTCTTGCAACCAATAGCTGAGAAACAAACAGGTTCCTATTTGCATATCCCAGTGTTGTAGCTTGCTATGTTGCCATCAATAATTGTATGCAGTTGTAGAAGTACTTAATATTACGAAGGTGCAATGGAAAAAAAAAACATCTCTTATGTGGATAACTATTGAAAATACAATCTATTCACAAGCTCCATCTCTAATGTTTTGGAGGCAAACGAGTAGTCAAAAGATATATATCTCTTATATTGACAATTAAAAAAGAATCCCATTTAAAAATTGATGAAATGACAAACATGATACTATAAATTAATAGACAATATTATTAGCAAGCTCCCACTATGATATTACAAAAGTAAAATCAAAATCAAAATCAAAAGAAATATAAAAGGAGCAGCCAAAAGAAACGTACCTCTTATTAACATTTCAATAGCTTACGCAAAGCAATAACATAGATCATGTCTTATGATTAATACCTCTAAATGTGATTGGGAGGATCTCACAAAAGAGTTGCACCTTGATTAGTAGGTGGGTAAAAGATGTTATAGTGGGCTTCCATACTTGTTCACACCCTTATCGTGTCTAGTATCAAGTCAAACAACTAAATTCCTTTGGGATACTCTCTATCAACTTGTTTGCTCCTTTTAATCAAAAGCATGGCTGGGATTCACTAGAGTAAATCCAACCATTAAGTTGTCAAAATATCCAACTTTCATTTGCAGGGGTCTAATATGATGTTTTGAAGGTGTTTCAATTCCCTTCATGTGGTTCTCTGATTGGTTTCTCTCCATTTCCCCATCGCTTTCTCTTGTTCCTATTTTCTAGGCCTAGTAGCCCTAAGAGCCCCTTTTAGCCCTACCTTCACGTTTTTTGCCCAATTACTCAAAAATATTCCAAAAAACCTCCTAAGATATTTTGTGATTCGAATACCCTTTTGGAAAAACTTTGAGTTTCGAGAGGTTAGGTTGTTTGATACGTTTGTACAGGTATGGATCCCAAAATGGCTCTTTTTTAGGGTTTAAGGGTTTAAGAGTCTTGTCTAATAGGGTTTGTTGATTTCCACACCCTGTCACACCTCCTTTCTTCTACTGAGACTCCATTATGATTCCTTATTCCATTCCAAACACTTAGCACAACCACATTTTATCTTCCTTGCAAGCAATGATAAAAATAACAGTCATAATCCCTAGTCGGGCTATGGCAGAGCTTGCCTTTGATATGATGGCAAATGGCTTCAAAGAAACTTCCAAGACATTAAAAAGAATATCTATACTGTACAAAGGCTCCATGACTTGAATCCCAAGGGCCATTGAGAAAACACAATAGGATTTCAAGTTGGAGCCATAGCTAGGGTCTCAATCCCTTGCTCAGACCGAGAGCAATGCAGTTGAAATTTTTTTGCAAACAAGCACTAAACCTGCACTAAGAAAGAGAATAACTTCCTAAGCACCACAAAAAAATTTACTAAACCACCATGAAAGGATAGTACCAAGATCAAACCATCCAGTACAAACTGCTATTACCAAAATTACAAATCTTATTCCAAAATTTGAAAATTGCCTTCAAGTATTACTCAAAATTTGCTCATGGATCTTCCAACCCATTTACAATGATTTCAAAAGAATTTTATATGCCTCCTTTCTCATAACCAACCACCCATCGGTTTCTTAACCACCGATTTGATCAAGTTTTGAAAAGTTGCTCCAAAAGTTGCAAAAAGTTGTCAAGCAACAATGACAACTTTTGCTCCATTTTGCATTTTTGCAGCTTATGCATTTTTACTCACTCTAAACCCCCTAGGATGGTTCCCTAACATCCAACTAACATGTCCAAAATCTTTATGAGGCCTTACAAATAATTTTACAATATTTTGCAAAATGATGCCATTTTTGGCTTACAAGGGCACATTGGCCAAAACTGAGAAAACAAGCAAACCTTGGTGACAAACACAGTTCAAATAACTCCAAAACACACTTGTGGACCTGTCAATAGTCCATTATTCATTTATTGGTCCCAAAAATGATCAATCACTCCTAAAATTTTGAAAATGCATCAATAAAACTAGGTGCTCCTTCACCATACTCCCCCAATGAGAAAGGAGTCAAGTGAATCCGTTAGGAAACAAAGAGAGGGAAATTCAAAGATTAGGAAATTCTACTTCAGGTAGCCAAGTGGTCTCAGATTTTGGAAGATGCTGCCACTTGACCAAATGTTCCATATAGGCGGTATGCCTAGTCTTCTTGAGGATTCTTGAATCCAACACCTTCTCGGCTTGTAGCATAGGTGGAGGGGGAAAAAGCAGGTCTGAAAGTGAATGAGAGACCTCTGCAACTCTACTGCATTCCTCTGGAAGTGTGCCTTTGTAGTGCACCAAGTCTGCAACATTAAAATAGGAGAGAAATCCATGTCCCTGGGTAGATCAAGTTTGTAGGCATTTTGCCCATACTTAGCCAAGACCTTATAAGGTCCAATCCTCCTCATTTGAAGCTTGCTAGGGACACCTTTATGAAGCCTTTCTTTTTTCAAATACACCATCACTAAGTCACCAACAACAAATTGAACATCCCTCCTCTTTTCATCCACTTTATCCCTGACTCTTTGAGAGTTGTCTTGTAAAGCTTGCCTAACCTACTCATTGATCTCTGTCATGGAATGATCCATGTCAACAAAATGTCCACTCCTTTTCTCCATAATCCCAATGTCTCTAAGATCCAACACACCTCTTGGATGAAGGCCATAAACTACTTTAAAATGACTCTTACCAGTTGATCTATTCACACTGTCATTGTAAGCAAATTCTTCTTGATGGATGATATGATCCCAAGCTTGTCCATACTCTGTCAAACATCTGAGAAGTTTCCCAAGTGTCCTATTTACCACCTCTATTTGGCCATCTGTTTGAGGATGGTAGGCTGAGCTAAAAGACAAGTTAGTATGCAATCTTTGCCATAAAGTTTTCCAAAAATGACCAATGAATTTGGTATCTCTATTTGACATTAGATACTGATTGATAAGCCATGAATCATAATGCCTTCCTTGAAAAACAAATGAGAAATATGACTAGCATCATGAGTCACCTTACATGGAATGAAATGGGCCATTTTGCTAAATCTATCTACCACAACATAGATGCTATCAAATCTAGATTTGGTCTTAGGTAAACCAACAACAAAATCCATACTTACACACTCCCATTGCCGGTTTGGAATAGGTAGTGGCTGATAGAGTCCAGCATTAGAAGAGGTTCCCTTTTCCCTTTGACAAACAACACATTACTCCACATATTTTTGGATATCCCTTTACATCTTTGGCCAATAATAGAATCTTTGAACAAGTTCTAAAGTCTTATTCAACCCAAAATGACCACTTAAGCAACCATTGCGCTTTTCTTGCATCAAGTTCTCTCTCACGGACCCTCTTGCCACACAAAGCTATCCTCCTTTAAATAAAAGACCATCTTGCAAAGTAAAATCTGCATATTCCCCATGAAAATGATTTCTAATCTCTTGACAAACCTTTTAGATGACAACAAAATCTTCATCATCTTGATATAGCCCTTTGAAACTATCCACCTCAATGCTCTTGAGCTGCACTTCTTGAACTGTTAGCAACCTTCTACTTAATGTTGAGAAATATTCTACCCGTTTGATATGCCTATCATTCAACTTTTCTTGAGAGTTGAGAAAACTAAGAGCTTGGTTATTCGTATAAATCACAAATTCTTTAGGTAATAAATAATGCCTCCACTTCCTAAGTGATTGAACAAGTGCATATAACTCCAAATCATAGGATGAATACCTTTTCTTGGCTTCATTGAGCTTTTCACTGAAAAATGCAACCGGTCTATTGTCTTGACTTAAAACCGCTCCACGTGCTATGTTGCTTGCATCACATTCTATGGTGAAGAGCTTGTCAAAGCTTGGAAGAACAAGGACAGGTTGAGTATCCACCTTTCTCTTCAAGATATCAAATTCTTTTTGTGTTTCTTTTGTCCATTGAAACTTAGTCTTTACACCTCCTTTGATTGTATCAAGCATAGGTGCACATATCTCACTGAACCCTCTGATGAACTTCTTGTAAAATTGTGCCAAACCATGAAAACTCCTCACTTCACTTGTTATTTTAGGTGTAGGCCAACTGATTATGACTTCCACCTTTGAGGTATCCATCTTCAAATCACCACTTGAGATTACAAACCCAAGATATACCAACTCCTGTTTCAGGAACTCACATTTCTCCAAATTGATAGTTAGTTGCTCATCACATAATTGCTTCAATACAATCTCAATATGCTTAAGATGTTCATCTTTAAACTTACTAAAAATCAAGATGTCATCTAAATAAACAACAATAAATTTACTAATGTAATCTTTGAGTACTTCATTCATGAGTCTCACGAATGTGCTAGGGGAATTTGTGAGTCCAAATGACATAACAAGCCATTCATAAAGTCCTTCTATGGTCTTGAATGTTGTCTTTCACTCATCTCCCTCCTTGATTTTGATTTGGTGGTAGCCACTCTTGAGGTCTATCTTGGTAAAATACTTAGCACCCCCTAAACAATCCATCAAATCTTCGATTCTTGGAATGGGAGACCTATACCTGATTGTAATATGGTTAATGGCTCTTGAATTAGTGCAAAGTCTCCAAGTACCCCCCTTCTTTGGTGCCAAAATGGTGGGAACTGCACATGGGCTGATGCTTTTTCTTATCAGACCATTATCCAAAATTTCTTGGATTTGTTTAGCTACTTCTTTATTTTGCTCCAGTGTCATTTTGCAGGCTTCTTTATTAGGCAATGAGGCTCCGAGTATGAAGTCAATTTGATGACTTATGACACATTGAGGAGGCAAGGTTGTAGGTGTTCCATCACTTATGATCTCCTTGAACTGATTGAGTATCTATTGCACTTCAATCGAGATACAAACCTTCTTGTCCTTCTTTTCCTCTTTTGGTTTCACAACAAGTGCAAACCCCACTCCTTCACCTTCTTTGAGAGTTTTTATGAACTCTTTCTCACCAACTAGTAGCACATTGGAACCTTTAGACCTACTCTCTTCTTGATCCCCTAAGGACTGTATTTTATAGGTAACTCCATCTTTTTGAAAGCCATATGAATTCATTTCTCCATGGTGTATTGCTTTCCTATCAAATTGCCAAGGCCTACCTAGGAGTAGGTAGCATGCATCCATTGGCAAGATATCACACAAGATCTTGTCTTTGTAGCCTCCTATAGTGAACTCCACCCAAGTTTGTTCATCAAGTAACCCTATAAGGATCACTATGTGGGATTCTTTGCAATTTGAGTTTGCTTACTGCTTCTTCTCAAACTATGTTATTAGTGGATCCTGAATCCACCACCACTCTACATACTTTACCCATGATCTTACATTTTATCCAAAACAAGGATCTTCTTTGACTAGGTTCCTCCTTAACCGGTTCTTTGATCAAAACTCTTCTTATCATGAGATTCTCTCCAACCTCGGAATCTAAGCTTACTTCTGATATCTTCACATTTGCTGCATCTTCTTGAATATAACTTACTCTCCTTTCACCTCCTTGGGATGAAGAAGACTTCTAAGGACATCTATAGGCAGGGTGTCCAAGTTGATGGCAATTGTAGCACTTCATTGTGGAGAAATATGACCCTCTTCCTGATCCACTAGACCTTCCTCTATTAGAGTTGCTAGATCCCCTTCCTATATAGCTTCTCTTGCTATTAGATTTGCTAGATCCCCTTCCTATATAGCTTCTCTTGCTATTGGAACCCCCACTTTTCTCTACCAACTTGGATTCCCCTTGGGATCTTTGGTCTACACCTCTTCCACCATAGCTACCTTTATGACCTCTGCCATCTCTTCCCCTACCTTTGCCTCTATTGCTTTGCTTTTGTTTCTTTTTACTCTTCTCTTCCACCTTGAGTGCCAATTGATAGCACTTGTGGACAATATTGGGACACAACAAGCTTAACTCTTCTTGGATATTCCATCGCAAATCATTCAAGTACCGAGCTACCTTGATGCTTTCATCTTCCACCACCTTGGATCTCAAACAAAACTTCTGAAACTCTTCAGTGTAGCTGCTCACATCTAGTTCTCTTTGTCTCAAATTTTGTCTCCTCTTATGTAATTGAATTTCATAATCTTCAGGGATATAGGCTTCTCTCACCTTGGCTAGCATTCCTTTCCAAATGGCAATTGGGTTCTTACCCTCCTTTTGTATCTCCTCTTGGATGAAATTACACCAAGTCAAGGATGCTTCCCTCAATCTAGATTTGGCTACCTTCACCTTTTGTGCTTCACTAATTCCATCATATTCAAAGTGATTCTCTAACCCTTCAATCCATTCCATGACCACTTCCGGTTCCATTTCCACAAAAAAGTGGCACTCCTTTAGGGACTTCCCTCCTAAGGCTTTGATGGCTCTAAGGAAAGGTTCTTCAGGCAGAATAGGATTTGGTTCAGGTGTGCCATCCTCTTCTACCACTTCTTTACCCTTTTCTTCATTGATTTTGATAGTTACCTTCTCAGTCTTGTCTTCTACTTCACCTAGTTTGTTCTCCAATTGTTGCAATCTTACCCTGAGGAGTCTATTCTCTTCCTCTTGGTCTTCTACCTTTTTGGCTAACTTTGCATTGGTCACCATCTTGAGGCTGTTTTCACCTACTGACTTAGTCTTTGACATCAACTAGTTTCTTCCCAAATCTTAACTCGCTTTGATACCACTTTGATAGGGAGGATCTCACAAAAGAGTTGCACCTTGATTAGTAGGTGGGTAAAAGATGTTATAGTGGGCTTCCATACTTGTTCACACCCTTCTCTTGTCTAGTATCAAGTCAAACAACTAAACTCCTTTGGGATGCTCTCTATCAACTTGTTTGCTCCTTTTGCTCAAAAGCATGGCTGAGATTCAATAGTGTAAATCCAACCATTAAGTTGTCAAAATCTCCAACATTCATTTGCAGGGGTCTAAGATGATGTTGAGAAGGTGTTTCAATTCCCTTCATGTGGTTCTCTGATTGTTTTCTCTCCATTTCCCCATCGCTTTCTCTTGTTCCTATTTTCTAGGCCTAGTAGCCCTAAGAGCCCCTTTTAGCCCTACCTTCACGATTTTTGCCCAATTACTCAAAAATCTTCCAAAGAACATCCTAAGATCTTTTGTGATTTGAATACCCTTTTGGACAAACTTTGAGTTTCAGGAGGTTCGGTTGTCTGATACGTCCCTACAAGTATGAACCCCAAAATGGCTCTTTTTGAGGGCTTAAGGGTTTAAGAGTCTTGTCCAGTAGGGTTTGTTGATTTCCACACCCTGTCACACCTCCTTGCTTCTACTGAGACTCCATTAGCTTCCTTCTTCCATGCCAAACACTTGGCACAACCACATTGGATCTTCCTTGCAAGAAATGATAAAAATAACAGTCATAATCCCTAGCCAGGCTATGACAGAGCTCGCCTAGGATATGATGGCAAATGACTTCAAAGCAACTTCCAAGACATTAAAAAGAATATGTACACTGTACACAGGTTCTATGACTTGAATCCCAAGGGCCATTGAGCAAACACAATGGGATTTCAAGTTGGAGCCATAGCTAGGGTCTCATTCCCTTGCTCAGATTGAGAGCAGTGCAGTTGAAGAAAATTTACAAACAAGAACTAAACCTGCACTAAGAAAAAGTAAAATCACTTCCTAAGCACCACGATAACATTTACTAAACCACCACGAAAGGACAATACCAAGATCAAACCATCTGGTACAGACTGCTATAACCAAAATTACAAATCTTATGTAAAAATATGAAAATTGCCTTCAAGTTTTATTCAAAATTTGCTCATGGATCTTCTAACCTGTTTACAATGATTTCAAAAGCATTTTATATGCCTCCTTGCTCATAACCAACCACCCATCAGTTTTTTAACCACCAATTTGATCAAGTTTTGAAAAGTTGCAAAAAGCTGTCAAGCAACAATGACAACTTTTGCTCCATTTTGCATTTTTGCAACTTATGCATTTTTACTCACTCTAAACCCCCTAGGATGGTTCCCTAACATCCAACTAACATGTCCAAAAGCCTTATGAGGCCTTACAAAGAGTTTTACACTATTTTGCAAAATGATGCCATTTTTTGGCTTACAAGGGCACATTGGCCAAAAACTGAGAAAACAAGCAAACCTTGGTGACAAATACACTTCAAATAACTCCAAAACACACTTGTGGACCTATCAACAGTCCATTATTCATTCATTGATCCCAAACATGATCAATCACTCCCAAAATTTTGAAAATGCATCAATAAAACTAGATAAAACTAGGTGCTTTTGCACCAAAAGGTGATAATACTAAAAAACACAAAATCAAATCCAAAAACACTAATCAAAATTTCATAGATTGTGAAAAATTAATATATTTGACTGATCATTTCTTTTATCCAATAAAATAACAAATAAAATTCCCTTGAGACAAATTTAAAAAAAAAATTAAAAATCCTAATCAGAATATTTTATTTCCACTATATTAGCGGTTGGTATACCAACAACAAACCAGCTGACTTGACAAGAAAGTGACGGATTCAGCATGCGAAATCGTTTTCACACGGAAGAATTTACTAGCTGAATCGGCATTTCAGTTCAGATGACTTGACTTCTTCCGTAAATCTTATCTTTAGTATTAAATAAAGTATTTGTATTAACTAGATTTAGTCCACGGTATTCCCGTGGGGTGCAATTGAGTATATAATATATAAAGAAAATCGGATCAAGTGGCTTAATTTTCTTGACTGTGCACATTCATTCAAAATTCTCTGGAATGCTTTCCAAGATCTGTGGAATGAATATGCACAATGCATATTACACATTTAGAATTTGAGCTCCTTTAATGAAACCTCAGATAATTGAATAACTTGTTCTAAGTCTGCGTTCTCACATTTCAACTGATTTTGTTGTAGTTTAGTCAATCTTCAGTTGGGCTCTTCAGATTACAGGTGAAACCTCATTTTTATCAAGATTTTCATTCTTTAATAATCAGCGAACAGGTGTGATTGTATGCATGTTATGGGTGTTTTACAGGAGGAAAATGAGTTCTTCATCTGGGCTGAAAAAGTTGATAAGAGTTGATGTGGTGTCTGATACCATCTGTCCATGGTGCTTTGTTGGGAAGAAAAGATTGGAGAAAGCCATGGACGAGACTAAAGAACTTTATACGTTCGAGGTATGAATAGGTCACTTTCTTCCTGAAATAGGTGTTTCATCAGGTAAATTGATGTTAATTATTGGGCGAATGTACTCTCCTTCCAAGGTGGGTTTTCTTCTTCTTAAAGTTAGTTCGCTATATGGATGATATCCCTCTATTTCCACTACCAAGGGGCATCTTCTGATAATTTCACTCTTAGTCTGCTAGCCTGCTGAGGAGGGATCTTAGAGGAGTCAAATTTACCTCCAGTTTGTTGAGAATGGATCTTTAGTAAATTAACCTCTAGTTTGTTGGGAAGGGTATCTCTTCTGTTGAATTTGAGGATTACTTCTTCCAGAAAATTCACTCTTTACCTTGTCACTTGGGAGGGTTGTCTCTTCTGTCTAGTTCTTCACTTGTTCTTTGGGAGGGTTATCTTTTCCATCGAGATTACTCGTCTATTGGGGAGATAACCAGTTTACATGTTGTCCATACCTTAAGTCAAATTAATTTCTAATCCGTTGGTCAGGGTTGTCTCTTCAGTCAATATCATCAATTGTTAGTTGTGGAGGATACCTCTGCTATCAAATTCACTCCTTGTCCAATGGGGAGGGTAGGGTTCTGGATAGTATTTCTTAAAGTATTTCTGTTAAGCTAAGAATCCAGCTACCTTATTCATACGGCCATAATAAATTGAAATTCAACTCTTTGGGTATGCTTCATTCGCCAAGCCACATTAACTTGCGTTCTAGTTGATTTGAATACCTGTTACTAAATTCCGGGCTATGGCACATCCCCTAATCCACATTAACATATAAACCGTTTAAAAAGGAAAATTCGATGGAGTCCCACTGGGATCACTCAAATGTAGGAAATCAAATGAGGAATCATCAAGACCAGGCTGAAAAGAGATGCCCATAAATGTTAAGCCAAAATATTAAAAAATGAGCCTTCGTTAGCTATTGTTAAACATAGTCATGAAAATCTTATAGCATCTTCGACTGGGTAAATTAAGAGAAGGGATTATATTTATATTTAATTTTTTTATTCCTTTAATAACAAACGTAGAACAAAAGGCTAGGATAATCTTTCCACTTCAGAAAATGAGTAGTCTAAGTATTAGAGGTTGATATTTGAGAAAAAACTTAGAACATACAAATATTATTTGTAAATTTTAGCTAATGTATGCAAGTTATGTGCATTCTATACAAAAACTTGGCAAAAGTTCTTTGAATGACTTGCCACTTGGTAAAAATGTAATTTTGAAATTTTGCGAATTTTTTTACTGTTTACAAAACTAATCCCAGAAAAAATTACTCTGATGTACACATGAACATGCTTTAAAATATGACAGACATAATCTAGTAATGAAATCTTTAAGCAATACAATAAAAAAGCCTGAATATAAGTAAATAAACCTTGATAGATCCTATGAATCATTTTAGATTCAAGGATATTTCATATGGTCTGAGTAGAGAGCAGAACTCTATATGAAATATATATATCAGATAAAAGTTTAATTTTTGATCCACTTAGACCATATTGATTTTTTACTTGGTACTTATTTTAACAAAGGTCAACTGTAGGGTTGTTCTTGAATTATTTGACATGTTGAGTAAATTGAATTTTTCATGGAGTAGCTGCTTATTTGCTATCAAATTCATGACAAGAATATAAAAAATTGTTTTCTTGTGCGGGGGCAGGTGCAGTGGCATCCTTTCATGTTGGATCCCACCCTTCCCAAGGAAGGAATCGACAAGAATGAATATCACAGAAATAAATTTGGACTGCGGACTCAAGGTTTGGTTGATAACATAAACAAGGTAATTCTGATCAGGACATCCTTCCATTGTCAAGATGTTGGAGATTTAGTTTCCATTATGAAAAGTGATACTCACTGGGGAAATTACAAAACAGGCTTTCGAAAGTGTTGGTTTCCACTTTGGTAGTGGTGGTAAAATGTGAGTATATTTATTTTCTATTTATGTCTTGTACACTTGCACCATGCACACACAACAAAGCCCTTACGCAAAAGATAATGATATAACAGTGTGAAATTTGCATTTACACTGTCTAAGGAAGTAGACTTGCATATTTTCCTTCTGAGTTCATTTTTTACTTGAACCGAGTTACCTTTCTATTTACAAGTGAGGATCTTCACCAGAATTTTGATTTCAAATCACACTTAAAGCTTGTTTATATTGTTGCAGAGGAAATACACTGGACAGTCATAGATTGATTGAGCTAGCTGGTCGTCAAGGCCTTGATAAGCAGAATGCAGTTGTGGAAAGCCTTATGATTAATTGCTTGACACAAGAAAAGTGTGTTAGTGACAGGTAATTACAATTAAGGTCTTCATTGGGTAAGTTGAAATTGTTTGTTCTGAGTCATTGTTTGACTTACTCTATTTATACAATCAATCAGTCATTGCATGATAATTCCTTTTCCTTTCTTGCTCTACATCATCCAATTCAAGCACTCGGCACCTGTTAGAGCTTTTGTTAGAACTGCTTATGAATGAGGGTGAATTACAAACAATGCTAGTGATAGGAGATGTGCATGATTTATTCCTATTGGAAAGATTTTAAAAAAAATGCTAATATCAGACAGTTCCTCAAACATAGTGTTTTCTTCCTTCTGTTTTCTGATTTCACACTGAATTAAGCAGTGAGCTCAGCCTACTAGAAACCAACCAAGTCCTTAAGGGAGTTTGCATATTCTGATTCTGAGATGTATTTTTCCTCTTCATATACAGGACGGCCTTATTTATTCCTCTCCATAGATTAAGCTCCCATTGGAGTTTCTTAGAACAACTCATCCCCTTGCCAGATCTGAATTCCCTTTAGATGTACCATCAAATTTCAGTTTTACAAATTTATCTGGACGAGGATTTCACTTTACATTTCTAACTCCCAAACCTTTTCATACTACTCAGTCCTTTTCCATAGTTTTTCCCTCTTAACTCTTGAATTGTCCAGGTCAAATTTTTTAGTATCATGTAATCACTGTGGGAAAAGGAAGACTGTACCTTCTTTATTAGAGGATGAGAATAATCTTTAATTGATGTGAAAATTCTTTTCCAACAGCAATCTTCTGAAGCTCCTTTGTTCCTGAGGATTTTGGAATTCCCCTCAATTGGGATTTCCGACAAAGTGCACATTAGTACTACATTCCATAGACCTCATATATTTATAGAACCTCTCGGCCAACTGCAAGTTAACATTCTTTCTAAACCAGAGCAGAACCCAAGCCAGCCACCACAGATTCAATATTATATACCATAAAGAAGAAAAGGGATATTGGATGAGTAGGTAATCAACTGTTTCAGCAACATTTCCACACAAACAGCATCATGAAGGCCCTTAACAGCTGCTTTTTAGTTATATTATGAGTCTATTGAACACCACCAACCAAGTGAAAGCATTGCATCTTGGATGAGCTTCTTTCCACCAAATTAGCTTACTTAGCCAATTCTCAAATGCGGGGAGTTGCAGATGTTTAATCAAAGAGTACCCTGCAGGTTGTCCATTCTACCTTGTCTTGTTCAGGCAATTTAATATTGAGACAATAATTGAGTGAAGAATAGACACCAGAAACAGTTTCTGATCTGCTTGAATAGGTTCTTCAACCAAGCTCTCCAAATCCCCAACATTTTTCTATATACCTCATTCTCTTCCCATAAGTGCATACTCTAAGACCCTAGGATTCTGAAAGAATTCTCTTTGACTTTCCTAAGGCAGAGAAAGAACTGAGAGGAGGGTTTCTATCCACGAGCCATCCAAAAATCTGCAATTTCTCCATTTACCCTAGTTCCAAGTTAGATTTTCTTTTATTATAAATTTGGACTAAATGATTCTACATTTGCTTTTCTTCGAACCAATGCAAGATAGGTGCATCATAAGTTTTATAAAACCTTACTTGATGTTAGAGAATCATTAACCACTTCTACTACGACCTTCTCTAGAATAGCTCAAAACCTGCTTGCAATCCATCATGGTCTGAAGCCCTGTCTCCTTTGAGACTAAAGATTTTTCTATGTTACACCAAGTTTCTGAGATGGGGATGGCAGGAAATAGGAAAATATGTTTCTGGGAGGATAGAGGACAGGAAGCCTCTGTTTAGGGAATGACGGGATAGCTATTAAAAAAATAGGGGAAGTTCAAAAATATAGAAAAATTCAGATATTCATATGATACGGCATTCACCGTATTCATTATATAACCATATGAAACATTAGAGCTGAATTGAAAATTCACACGAGTCAGCGTACAAATTACCAGACAGAGACATTGAAGTCTGTGTTTGTTTAAAGAGAACTTAACATTCAAGGCTTTTGAATAATGTAGATTATTCAGTTCATATCATATTTATAATGCCCCCGCTTAAGGTATTTTAAACTTAAAAAAGAAATTATCCAACGATTCTTTCTGGCCTGAAAAAAATTATTTAATGATTCTTTCTTTTGGTTTCTTTGTTAGGTCTAGATGGTGCAACATAAAGTCTCTAACCCAAGCGCTATGATGGATACAAGTTGATTATCTCTGTCATTCTATTTATTTATTTTGCTTTATATGGTTCAGCTCAATCCATCAATTATACCCCATACACTTCTGATGCTTTAAAGTAATTGGATTTTCTTTTGCAATGTCATTTGTTATTCATCAAATGTAATTGAATTTCCTTTTTTTAACAAAATTTAACTCACCGTGGGAAAGATAACAAACATTTCCATGAGTAGTTTGACAGTTTAATTGTGATGAGTTTGATCTTGGCTGTAACAATTGGAGTTTGAAGTTTATCATGCCTTTATGGGTGCTAAATTATAATTCTAATGACTCAAACTGATGTGAAAAATAGATCCATCATTTTAAATAGGTGGAGTAAAATATCTGAATCTTTTTCATCATATTTATCATTCTTCCAGTAATGACAGTTGGTTTCTAGGGCCTATAACTTTCAAATTGCCTTCTCAGTCCTTTCCTCGTACACCAATTGCTAGACCCTAGGACAATAACTCTAAAATCTTCTTTGACTAAGGCACGTCATAAAATTTGCAGTGGTTGGGCACAAGGTGTCTCTGCTTTTAGGAGTGTTTTTAACTTTACACAGGTTCAACTTTGGCGTAGCTGCAAAACCGTTCTCTTACACATTCATCTTTGTCTGTTGTACACTTACGTCCAGTCATATGGTTTCAGTATATGCTACGATAAAGTTTCAACCTCAGTTGTCAACGCTGTCTCATATCTGTTAATTTAATAAACAAAAACTGTTTTGACTCTTAAGAATTGGTAGGTGCCAATTGCCCGGGTCAACAAATTTTCTTGAATGGCATTATGAATATGTGCATTTATGTTGCCTATTACAAGGGTGGTTGATTTAAAGTGTTTTCGATTTTATTGGCGTGGGGGGGGGTGCGCTAGTTGTCCTTGGGATGGTCAAGGGATGTCATTTGATGTCTCCAACAGTCCTTGATGTTTCCTGGTCCCATAGGCTGTTCAGTCTCGTGGACATCAATAAAATATTAAAATCATTCATTCATGTTTCCAAGAGGAGAGAGGGAAGGGTTAGGGGATAGCAGGGGATGTTTCCGAGGTGTCTTCATGCCTTTAAAACATCCCTAGGATGGGGACACTTGCAAAAGGGCAGGGGACATGTCCCTGTGTACCCTTAGTATTTTTAACTTCCTCTGTAGAAAAAGGTTTAAAGGTGCCATCAAACTTCCATTATCTTCTGCACTAAGTACCATAGTTACATTTTCCAATAGGTTCTCTTTCACCTATTTAATGGACGCTGAACCCCATTTATATTGCCTATTCTGTTGGCCTTGCGCTTGGCAGTTGTGATAGCATGAAAATAAGAAGTATTTCTATCTCCCTCTGAAATCCAATTATCCCTTGGCCTTCGCTTCCAAAAAGTTTCTTCCTGTGCCTAAAAGAGTTCATGGAACACCAAAATCTGACATTCTTCCTCCATAAGCTCATTTGTCAAAACTTGAGGCTTGAATAATTGAAGCCACTTGCTCTAGTGAAGCTTCAATTGCTATTTTATCTAAAAAAATTGTTCCCAAAACTATTTATTCCAGGAACAAAAATTCTGTTTAATATTACAAAGCTTTGATGTAAAACAATATGTACATAATAGGAGTACCTACTACAACTGGGCAACCGAATTTTAACGTGGGAAAGAATGTCTGGGTGACTCAGCCACATTAATTCAAATTTGAAAGGAGAATGGGGTGGAGCAAAATGTAGAGAAATATTGATGCTTAAGCATTGATTATCAGATCCTACCACAGGAAGAATACAGGTCTCTGAGATACATGTACGCTGCAAACAATTGGGAGAGTCCGAGAACTCAACAATTTTTTCTGCTATATAACAAAACCCTTTTCTTCTATTATAATATTATTCCAAGAATATGTTCGTTCTTTAGGAATTAGATTCAAAACGATATTGTTTTCCAAAAAGTCTTGAAAATCAAATTCAGACTGGAAAGGGCGTTGTGACCCACCTCTTTTATCCATTGCCCCCACTTTTGCATTCAAATCCTTTATCATGCAAAACTTCAAGCTGACCAAAAACTTCTTCCCACAACCTTTTTTTCTGACCAGATCTTTGGGCCATAAACATGAAATAAGAATCTTAATATGTTAAAGCAATAAAACTTAATGGAGAAGCATACCTAGTTTAATGATTTTTCCAACAACTCAAGATGAAGAGAAGCTCGGTTCAAAGGATGCAAAGACCTCTCGAGGCACCTTAAGCTTCCTCTGACCAACCTTTAGAACATATCCAAGAGGACTTGAGGAGACTTGACTTTTTTTTTTTCAGAGAATTTTGTTTCTTGCGGAAATATAAAATCTAAGTTTATCTTTTGAAATTGGTGCTAGACAACTCATTTTGTTAGGGTCATTAATATCTTAATGTTTCAAGCTAAGCCATTCCTTTTTCCCATGGATGTTACCACCAGCTCCACCTGTTGATTGAAGATTTGAGAAATTCCCTTAGCTTTTGTGATCCTTCTTAAATTCTTTTCCTTCGCCTCCCACACCTCCTATTAATTTTCCTTACACTCTTCTTTCTAAATAAAGGAGAATTATCATAAAAGATTTGATCCAATTCTTGAATGATGAATTTCTCCCAACTCTTCTAGGGTGAATGCCTTTTCCAGATTCACTTGAATATACCTGGGTCATTTTGGTCTTCAAACTCCACACCAGCACTTTTTGAAAGAGAACAAGGACTTCTGGAACTATCTCTACACGAGTATCCGTGATGAAAGCCTTTGAGATCTGCGGGAATTTTCTTATAAATCTTGTCATTTTGGGTGCTTTACTTCGTTCAGCTGTGCCAATCTTGATTACGAGCTTTGGAGAAAGCTTTTCTTAGATCGACACTTGTTTAGGTAACCAAACTTTTTTTTTCTTTTTCCAAAGCTGCTTCTTGAGCAATAAGCTCAATCACGGAGAGATAATAAGACATTTTCTGGAAGAGGCAAATCAAGTTCCTTGGAAAATTTTATTTTCACATATACTGGGTTCGCCGGTTTTGGCCTGCAAATGCGAACCGGGTCCGTGTCCGCACCTGGGTTCGGCCAGGGTTCACCCTTTGGACTGTGGGTTCTCTCTGGGTGGGCTGGGCCAATCAAGTCACCAAAAAGTGACTTTTTCATATTAAAAAACTAATTTTTTTCTGCCTTTTTGGGCCAAAAACTAATGTATTCTGCATCTTTAAGCTGCCCTCACAATCAACTTATTATTTTTGATTGTCAATTTTGTAATTGTAATGATTTTCATTTGAATTGTGAATCTGGACATATATGAATCTATGATACATTGATATATATTATATGACATATGACATAATATGATATTATTGAAATTCTAAACTATCAATTGACATTTGGCATTGATCACTGATGAAGTAACAGACTATTAAATATATTTAGATTTGTAATTTTGTATATTTCTTTAAATTTTTCATATATATATATATATGTGTACAACCAGGTTTGCATGGCGAACCCACTCCCATACCCGAACCGGTAACTTAGCTGATTTACTATCTGTTTCTACTAATTGCTGCAGACTTCTTCCTATAGCCTCAAGGCAATCTTTATTCCATAAATCCGAATACACATGTCCAAGCTTTCAGAGGTGTAAGATGCCCCTAAAAAATTGGGACTTCCTTATTGTAAAGCTATTGTCTGCGTTTTGTTCTACGTATGCACTATAGTTAATGCTTATCACAATCTTCCTCTGTAAAAAATAAAACAAAAGAAAAAGCCTTTTGGCAGGAAATATGGGTGCTGCAAAGGATCCCAAGAGAAAGATACCAATTTTGTATCAACTGGACAGAAAACAATGGTCTATTCCATTTCTAATGAGCACATGCGTTGATAAAAAAACACATTCTTTTCCAATGGTTAACAATAGTTTCAAAATCACTGGTGTGGAGTCTGCTACTGCTAATGCATTTTTATACTTCTCTTAGTACAAGCGGGTGTATCCAGCTCCGGATTGCAAAGGCACAATGTTCACCCTTGTTAGTGGAGAGTGAAACCGGGATTCGCACTCTGGATTTTTGAAAATATGGAATATTCTTTTGTTGAATTCCTCAGAACAAACCTCTTTAAGAAGAGATGCCAGAATAGTATTTTGATTTTCCAAAACTGTGATATCCCTAGGGTTTCATATTCTACCTTAACTAGTCTCAAACAGATGGTTACAATTTAGATCTCCACGATACAATCACTCAGTAGGATAGCAGTAACAATTTCCTGTCTGTTTCAGATTCTAACAATTGATCCAAATAGAAAATTTGCAATCACGGAAAATTGCAGAGTCTGATAAAAATTTCAGAGTAAATGATTCAGATGTGAGTTTAAACAAAAATTCTGGACCTGGGCTTGATATTTATGAAAATTTGCTGTTCGTGAAAGAGACTACAACCACCCCTTGATCCAGGAGCATTTGGGTGGTGTATGCAGAGTCAATGATGGAAAATATAAAAAATCTGACGTTTCAGTATTTTCTGTGTTTCAGTAAATTTCATTTTTGGGCCTTTGGAGTGGAGTTTGGCCTGGGACTTACATCAGTTTCTTGGAATGGTTGCCACAGGCTGCATTCCAAGAAATTCAAACTAGCTCTCTTGTACATCTTTCCAATGATATAAAGAATTAAAATTTTTGCCTAAGACCCACCAAGTTGGGGTACCAAAATTGATGCAGACAATCCTCAGTTCCTGCAAGTTAGAAACCCTTTTGTGTTTGAGAACGCTGGAGGCTGACTAGAGAGGAAGGGACATGACAAAAACGTTCTCCTATTCTTTGAACAGCATAACCTTTATCCTTTGCTCACAACCATGGTGATTGCCAGCAACTCTGTCATGCAGCCTGCTCTCAGCCTCTCTTCTGCAAAAATTGACTATTACAACCCGTCAAGACTTTGGGAGCTCCTCAGTTGCTTCATTAGTTATACAGTGAAGTTGACTTAATTATATCAATCAAACAGAAAAAGAATTGCATTTCCTTTCATGATCTAATTTAGATTAATGTGTGTCATTCCATTAGCTACATTTGGAATCAATATAGTAAAAGAAAGACTAATGAGGAGCGATGGCTATATCTTCCAGGGATGATCGATGCTAGTCATTGAAATCCTACTTGAAGTTTCCTGTAGGTTTATTTTACATACTCAATCCACAGTTATATGGAATGTCATTGAAACATGTTAGTGATCAATATCTTCTTTCTTTTCTTGTGTGCAGAGAGGTGCTCTTGAATACTGCAGAGAGTGCAGGCATCGAGGGTGCCACAGAATGGATTGATAACCCAAATGCTGGTTTGAAAGAGGTAAGTCAAAAACTTGCAATCTAATAGTTCTTCTGTATCGTGCCTTTTATCATGCCAACAATATGTCTAAAATTTATCAACTTGCAAAGCTCAAAGTAGTTCTTCAGGCTTGTTTCTGTTCACTGGATTTCAGATACAGAGTAAGATGGAAAAATATGGCCACAGTATATCTGGTGTACCTCATTTTAAGGTGAGCAAGATCTTTGTTTTCTATCAAAGCCCTAAAACTTACAAAATGATGTATATTGCAAGGAATTGGGTTTGTTTACGTAATTGTTTGTCATTGTCATTGGTGAATAGATAAAACCAACACTTTGGTGTACACTATCAACCTTAGGATATTGTTTGGAGAAATGACTATTGAAACTTAAATTGATTATTCTCTGCAGATAAATGACAAGTATGAACTCTCGGGTGCCCAAGCTCCATATTCGTTCATCCAAATTTTTCAGAAAGCATCTCAAGATTTGGACTAAGTTATTGAGTTGAACTTTAAAGAAATCAACTTAGACATAAATAAACTTTGATGGGTTTGAAGCGTCCATTGTTTGAATAAAATCCTGCCATCGGAGTGATTAGTAGGTAACTGTGAAAACACAAGCACTTTTAGGTTGGGGTCTTATGGAGGGGGCTTTCTAAAAATTAGAGCTGGAGCTGCTGAGATTTTTAAAAAATATTTTAAAGTTAGTGGTCCCATGAATTTTATACTGCAGTTCAGCTTCTAAATTTAAGGATGCTGGTTCCATGAACTTTGTAGTGCAATCAGCTTAAATTTAAACTCGTGGTCCCATGAATTTTATACTGCAGTTCAGCTTCTAAATTTAAGGATGCTGGTTCCATGAACTTTGTAGTGCAATCAGCTTAAGTTTAAACTCTTAAATTTGAGCAAGCTGGCGGTGAATAAATTTAATAAATTTTTTAGTTTTCTCTCTAAAATTCAGATAATTGACAATTGACATAAAATATTCCTAAGCAAAAAAAT
Source organism: Cryptomeria japonica (assembly GCF_030272615.1). Lineage (NCBI taxonomy): Eukaryota > Viridiplantae > Streptophyta > Pinopsida > Cupressales > Cupressaceae > Cryptomeria > Cryptomeria japonica. The sequence continues at coordinate 28,670,744 of NC_081415.1, read as the reverse complement.
AATTTCTTCATGAGACCACCTCTTCCTTAAAAATAGAGTTTAAGCCCCCTCATGAGACCCTTGCCTTAATGTTTAGTGTATTATGAATAATAGTTTGTATACTTATTCCATTGCTGATTGCACATGGAAAGTTTTATTGTAAGATATTGTTTTGTAATGTAAACTCTCCAATTATAGTTTAACTAATGTGAAAACAAAATTAGTTAATATGTTCAAATGCGACTGTAAAAAGTATTGTCGAATGCAATGTCCACTCTTGTATGATCAATGCAAAATAATCAAGTAGTCATTAGTAGTATAATGATCTGAAAAAAATATTTTAGATATTAGAAGAAAATTGTCTTTCTTGACATTTCCTCCTCTAAATCAAGGGCTCTTTTTGGCACAATATGATCTCTCTGATTTTTATATTCCAAGCACACAATTAGGTGCATGGAGAATCCAAAGATACCTTTTATACAAGAAACATCATCCCTAGGAAGAGTTCTACATTTTTTTTGTATTGATCAAAGCTAGAATTACAATGAAAGTAAATAGCAGTCCGAAAAGGACTGTAGAAGAAAATAAAAAACTACAAGGCTATTAAGAACTGTCACAGAACTAGCAAGATTAGCAGATTACAGTACAAAGTATGAGAAGTATCAACAATCTAGTTACTAAGACTGCCATATACCACCAACTGAAACAACCCAGCTATAAAACATGGAAGCTCAAAACTCAAAATAAAACAAAAAACGTACAGCTGCAACAACCAGCTAATGATGCATAAGAGACTACCAGCTGCAACCACCCAACACATGAAGTATAGATATTGAATACAAATGATTTTTGCAATTGGTTGGCACTTTGAGCTTTACCTTGAGAAGAAGTATAAACTGATGTTCACTTCTTCAAGCTGTAAATTTGAAAAATTTCTGAAGTTGACTGGCACATCAAATCTCTCCTTCATGGAGCCACAAATACTGATGCTTAACCTCTTCCAAACAATGAGTTCAGCCTTATCTTTGTGACATTTCTGGAGCTGCGAGCACAAAAAAGAGAATTGAAACATGATGTCACAGTAAAACTTTAGATGTCTCATAATATTTATGAATGGACACCATTGTTTTTAAAAAAATCAAATGAAATACCTTTTAGCTTTCAAAGGTTGAAAGCATTCCTCCATAACTTAGAAATAAATTAATAGAATAAATTAGAGCATGGAAAGCACTATTTTGAAGAAGAAAGAGTGAGTTTCCTCCTTTTAAACATAGAAAAACATGTTTCCTAATATAGATTTTAAATAAAAGAGGGTTGCAAGGAAGACTATCTGAAAATAAATGATAGCTGACAATCATAGTCGTATAGGTTGAACATGACCTATAAAGAAATTGTCTTTAAATTTCATTCAATGATATTAAGTTTCCACCACCCATTATCCATCATTAGGATGGTAGATAGCTAATTTATTTTTTACACAATCGAAACCATAAACAACATTGATAGTTAAATTCCATTGCTATGATAACAGAAAAATAATTTACAAATAAGACAAATTAATAATTATTGAAGACAACAAAACTTTTCTTAATTTACATAATAACTAATATTAAATTTGATTGAAAGTGATCTAATTGACTTTGGTGTGGTCATTTATGACCACATTAAAAAAACCAAAATTATATTATAGAATATATAGTATGTGCATGATATACAATTTTTCATTTTATTAATACATCTAGTGTTTTTAAACTTATTTGATTTTGATAACAAAATTTAATTTTATAAAACAAATAAATTTAGTCAAAACTGATCTTTGTTCAATAAGTCTTCTTTAGAAACATAAGATGACGAGAAGTGAATCATAAAATATGATAATTTATATTTGAATTTTCATATACCTACAAACAACAATATCAATCTAGTAGTGGTGCAAAGTTAACCATCTACTCCAAATTCTGAAATAGACAATATATAAGATAAATATATAGAAAGTAAACAATTATATGTTAAACTTATGGAGATAGATCTTCAAAATTAGAAAACAAATTAGACTTGGAATAAAAAAATTAATTTGAGGAAGAAAACAAATAATATAGCACACAACCTAATAATAGAAGTATTTCCAATTCTATGAATAATTCAAATTAATTTAATTCAAATCTAGTTGCCTTAATTGATTTAGCAAATTTTGTTTTAACTAGATGGTATAGGATTCCTTGTACTACATCATATAAGGAAACTGATTGCCCTAATTTTTGTTTTGCATTACCATGCAATGATAATGATGTTATGGTGGGCACATAATTTTTAAGGCAAGAATGTTTATTTTTCAATCCTTTTCTTGGTACAAAGGCTCATGTTGATCAATGGAAGATCAAAAATTGAAAATAAAATGCAAAGAACCAAAGTTGCACACCAATGTATTAGTTATTTCATCTAATGAATATAATATGAACATGTGGCACATATGAGAATAGTTTAAAGTTCTTTGGCATGCATCAAGGAGCATTAAGTTACACATTAATTGACTATTCCACCCAACAACAATAACACAACAACAACACGGGAAATTTTAAGAAATAAATACTTGCTTTCTATTACTTCAATGAAGATGGAAATACAATAACAACACTTACAAAATATTAGCCATGTAGGATTTACAAATTCGCAAGCTAGAGCTACAAGTTTTGCTTCTTAAGATCTATAATGAAGGACTCGACTCTGAATAATAAAGCAACTAGCGCACGCCCCCAATTTATAGTACTCTTGTGTCTCTTGGAAATCTCGTGCCCCTTCCTGATGAACAACACATGACCACCAAGAAAAGAAACACATACCCAATAGATGACTCTACAACTTCCCAAAAAGGGGACCTAAAGAGGTCCTCAAATTTATAAAGTGGGTGCCTAAGGAGGTGATTTTTATCAGAGTTCTGTGACTTGTGGCGAGTCATGCGAGTCAGCAGGCCGGGTGACCCCTGTTGGGTCACGGTGACCCTGACCCGGGCTCGGATGGGTCAGGGGGCGTGATTCGCCTGACTCGCCGAGTCAACGAGTCACTCCTTGACTCGTCGAGTCCGAGGGTCGTGACCCAGTAGGTATAAATTAATATGATTAATATAATAATATTATTAATACAATTAATGTCAATACATTTTAATGTTATTAACATAATCAATTCTGTTAATACATAATAATACTATTAATATAGTATAAAGATGATAAATAACATAATAATGTAAATAAAATCTGAAGTTCATAAGGTTAATATAATCTGATATAATATATTGATAATATAGTAATATATTAGTAATATATTACTACTGTAACGATAACAATAAAATGTGGACAATCCACATATTGGACTAGGTAATAATTGACAATGTAATTCGGGTAATGTCATATTAAATTCAATTCTTAACCTATAGATTACAGTGATATGATTCTTCGTCTTTCTCTAGTACTTGCAAAAATAGGGAGTGTGTGGGGGAAAGGCAGAGTAAATCGGTCACATGGCGAAAATGTCCCAAGACGGGTAGCAAACCTTGAGGGAGTCGCATGTAGGTTGTGTCATGCGCCCTTGGCATAGTAAATCTTCTATCTTGTAAGGATTAGCAGAATAGTGGAGAAGAGTCTCATGCAATCTATGGGAAGTAAATCATATAACAAATTAATAATCTTGATGGTTAAAAATCTCTAAATTTCAAGGGTTTTCTTATTTTGTCGAGTAATTGCCGAGTCATTGCCGAGCCGAGTCAGCCAAGCCAAGTCACGAGCCGAGTCCGAGTCTGGGAACTTCGATTTTTATGCATGAGCATCTTATCATTTTGGTTGCATAGTTTGGTTTTTGTGTTCGGTTTAGTTAGGGGTAGTTTGGTTGATTGTTTATGTTTCTGGAAAGGAAGCACAATTTAATCATTTTTAGTTTATCACTAATTCAAGATTTTGGTTTGGTAGTTAAGGGAGTTGTCGTTCGATGGAAATGGTGGAATAAAGATCAGATGGGATGGTGACATGAATGATAGTTGAATGGGAAGTGAAAAAGTTGAATGGGAAGTGAAAAGTGGGGAATGAAGGAGAGATAATGCCCGAACGATGAGAGGTTGAGGAATAAAAGAACAAGATGAGTTCGAGGGGCTAAATAGAAGGCAAGAGGCCACGTAGAAAGGAGAAATCGTCTACGCGAATACGTGCCAATTCTGACCTGACAATAAATGAGAAGATGTACAATTGTTAAAGGATGTACTGACAAGAATAGAAGAGGGTAATCGGGCACATTCAAGGGAGAACAAAGATAGTCGATGTAAAAGGAATGAAGCTGGTAAGAGGGAAACAATCAGAGCTGTGAGATTGCAAGTATTAGAGAGAAGAATAAGTTTGGGAGTAGAAGAAACCGATGTTTGGGCAATGATTGATAGCTTGGGTTTGAAATTTTTTATATGAGTGTAGTTGCCTTCCTTAGTGACCACCAAATGCCATTTGTAAATGGAGAATCCTTGCATATTTGTAATGTGTTCTGATATATAAATGAATAAAGGAATGAGTTTTATGTTGCTCTATTTATTTACTGGTTAATTGGAAGTTCTTGTTGCCCAACATGTTTTGTTAGAAAGTCCAATTATTTACTATTATGTTTCTGTCATTACTTTGACAAGAAGTTTATAGAAACCTGTTTTTTTTATATCATAGTATAGGTGTGTGGTGTGAGCCATCACATGAGAGATGTATGTAAATGTGTGCGAGGATCATTTCCATAAAGTGGTATTAGATCCTAAAAGGTCTGGGAAGAGAAAGTTCAGAGCCCAAAAGATCTGGATATGGGAAGTTAGTTGAGTTTCATAGTTTCTTGTTTAAAGCTATGTACATTGCAGATCGACAAGTTTATGAGAAGAACTTGGGTACCAAAAGACTGGGCAGAGGAGAAAGGATAGATAAGCACTAGGTGAGGTATCACAAAGAAAAGAGAGAAAATTAAAAGATCAACAACATTCTGGAAGAGAGAGTCTCAAGAAGAGAGACAAGATGAAAGAAAACATGAAAAGAAAGGTGCAAATTTTGAAAGAGAAATGGCAAAGTTAAAAAAAGATTTAGAGACAGTGGAACAGTGGCTTGAAGAAAGAAGCTTGGAATATATTTGGTGTTGGCCATTGAGTAAGATGTTGAAGTGGCCCATAAAGATGCTTGTTGAGAGGAGAAGGCGACAAAGGATGGCTGCCTTGATAAGAGAAGAGAAAAGTGTGAGGAAAACGAGGGGTTTGGATAGTAGGAAGTTGCCAAGAGAGAAACATGCACCAGAAGAGGTGAAATAAGTTTTCTTATAAGTTTTCATTGTGGAGAACATGAGGAAAGATAAGGAAGAATGGAGAAAAGTGGAAGTGCATCAAGGAGAACTTGTAGAAGAAAGTAAAGAGGAGAGGAAAGTGTCCATAGAAGAGGCACTTAAGGAGACACCTTGGTCTCTTGATTTATTTACTAATGATATGTTTGAGAATTTGAATGCAGGTGTGAAGAAGGTCGAGAACAAGACCTTGAGAAGGACAAGAGTGGGGACACTAAGGTTTCTCATAGATAAAGATGGAGTTGAGAAGGAAAGAAAACAAGTTGTAGCAGTGTGCCAAGTAGACCAAAGAAAGCAGTTTGCATTAGGGGTGAATTGCAAGGCACTTGAACATGAAGATATGATTCTTAAAGAAAGGAAGGAACCTACAAAGAGGCAGATATGACAAGCCATTAAGACAAGGTTGGAATTAAATTAGGACAACATGACATTGGGAAGGTAAATATGAGTACTAATTTTGATTTTGATTTTGATTGTGTATGTGGAAATGTGAATATGCAAGTTAAAAAGGAGAAAAGACAATTGGAGAATCATGAATATATAGTACCAAGTTGGCAGTAGAAACTAGTTGAAGAAAAACATCAGATAAAATGTAAACAAGGGGTGGCTTATGATAGAGCTAGCAAGCCAAAACAAAGGATATAAAAGATGACATAGTTTCCATGAAGACAAGAAGGTAGGCCTAGTGCAGAAATATAAAGACAAGCTGAAGAAGATGGAAAACAAAATGTGGATAGTACAATATGGGACAACAATAGAGGAACTTGGTAATGGCCCATCAATGCAAGAAAACAAGAGATGTGAAGAAGGGGACAAGTTCAATGAGCAAAGAATCATGATGGAGTTAGTTTAGGATGATAAGAGGACATTGCAGTAAGGTAAGAAACAAGTGAGAACTTATATAGAAGCACTCAAGAAGGGGAAAGAAGCATCTACACTCCATGAAGATGACATAATAATAGAGCTTGAAGAAAAGGAAAAGTGGGAGACTAAAGGAGCAGTTTGGAAGAAGCTTGAGGAGAACACTTGTAAAGTAGAAGTAAGTCAACTGATTTAAATAATGAGGCTTTGAATAAATTTTTAATGTAAAAGGAGAAGATGACAAGGTTGAGGAAATGAAAAGTGAAAAAGAGATGGAAATTGTTGTCATTTTATGACACCCTTGGTCCATCAGTGAGAACTGATCAGAGATATGTTCCATGGACCAACACTACCCCAGTTGATCAAGGAGAAAAGCAATAGAATCATGAAGTGTTTCCTTGTCCGGAGGAAGTTCCTCCCTTGGCCTTTTATTCCTTCCTCCGAACTCTAGAACCTCAAGGTTTCGAAGTTCTTTCCCTTCGCCTTCTCCTCCTAGAACTTCGGACCCTTGAGGTTCCAAAGTTCCTCTCCTTCTTTTCTTTGGAACTCCGGACCCCTGAGGTTCCGAAGTTCCTTTGCGCAGTTCTGCCTTTTCCTTGCCTCCTTTTTTTTCCTTGGAACTCTGGAACCCCGAGGTTCTGAAGTTCCTTTCCCTTGTCTTCTTCAGAGCTCCGGAACCTCGAGGCTCCGAAGTCCCCTCCTCTTCTTCTCCCTCTTCTCCGGAACCCCGAGGTTCTGGATTTCCTTCCTTAACCTTCCCTTGCCTTCCCCAGAACTCTAGATCCCCAAGGTTCCGAAGTTCCCTCCTAGCCTTTCTTCCTTTTTTTTTTTCGGAACTCTAGAACTTCGAGGTTCCAAAGTTCTCTTCTTTTGCTTCCCCTTTTTCTCTTGGAACCCCGACGTTCCAAAGTTCCTTTCCTTCTCTTCCTCTCTCTATCTCGGAACTCCAGAAACCTGAGGTTCTGAAGTTCTTTCCTTAGCCTTCTTCTAGTTCTCCAGAACTCCGGAACCCCGAGCTTCCTAAGTTTTTCCCTTGTCTTCCCCACTTTGGGAGCTCGAGCTTTCGAAGTCCCCGGACTTCCTTCCGACTGGCGACACTTCCGGATGGCGTGATCGACACTCAAGGCTTTAAATGCTCCGACAACTTTTGTGACTTGTGCACCCTCTTTTGTGGAGCCACAATGGTGCATTTAATGTTTTTGGCAGGATTTCCATCAAGGGAGGTACATGGCCATGCTTGTTGTAATGACTTATGTCATGTTTGCATACTCTGACTTTGGAAGGTCAGTCAATCCACCCTTCTCAGGGTTGCCTTTTGTGGGTATGGCTAGGTTGCTTGCATGTACAAGTCAAGTGCATGCACTTCCCTGCATTCCCAGACTGACATTTCCCTGCACACACAGGGGTCATGATCACTCTTGTAACCAATTTTCTATATAAAGGTTGTTAAGCCTCGTTGTAAAGGGTTCTCTCCTTGTTGGCTTGAGCTATCCTATGCTCTCCCACTTCTCTTGTATTATTATATATTTTGCAACTGTAAGTTTGCCATTGGCCTTATAATTAATTAATTGGAATCACCATTCTTTCCTTCTTTCAACTTATGTATGTTGTGTATGTTTTCTTACCTCCATCATAAGTGTATGTTTTGTGGGTTTTCTCTCATATATACTGTGTTAAATTTATTTCTGAGTGTGAATTGTGGGAAATATTCTCCCCTCTTGACATCTAACGAATTCTAACCTCCATACATGCATTGGGGTCACTCATACAACTAAAGTTTGTGCATCTCCTAGGCATTTTAGTTGATTCCTTGTGCCGTTTCGGGTGGGGAGAGAAACACTCTCTTCTTGGTGTATCACCTCTTTTTATTTTTAGCATTTCTCTCTTCCCTTTTCCTCTGCAAGTTGTTAGGATAGGATTAGGAGTTAGCTTTGAAGTGCTGAGTTGGCTCAACACTTGCACCTAGATTGAGAAGGAAGTCGACCTTCTCTGGAGATTCAACCCCCTTGTGCAAGGTCCCACACTTCGGGGTTGTTTCCATGTTTTACAAGGTTACTGAGTTGATAGCTCAACAAGGGTGCACGCTTTTGTGATAACAAAAATGTGGAGACTTGTGGATGAAAAATCCATGAGAAAGGAAAGACACAAGAAGAAAAAAGGAAGCAAAAGAAGGCAGAATGAAAAGTTTAGAATTAGTAAATATGAGTTGGGCAAGAGGAATGAGAACCAAGAATGGAAAACAAAAGCTTGGACTAACAAAGGAATGACAAATAAAGGGAGAAAAGAAGGAACATGAGGAAATAAGGAAGTAATTTGGAGTAGCAGAGGATAAAGATGATGAAGTCAAACACATCCATGAAGGGGACATGGTAGAGGTGGAATTTAGGAGGAGCAACAAACAATAAAAGTGTAGATGATTTGTGGGCAAAATTTGTTTAAATTGAACAAGAATGGCATAATAAGATTGATAGTCAAGATTTGTATACAAGTGTGACAGTGAAGGTTGTATAAAGAATGGTTGCATCTAATAACAAAGATGTTGGTGCAGCAGTATGTTTTGAGGTAAATATGAAGGTCTTTTATAAGAATGTTGTTGTGTATTCCTTTTCAAAGATGAAAGATGAAGAGTTTGAGCAAAAATCTAGAATGGTGTATGACACTTGGGGTTGTGACAAGGATGGATAAGTTCAAGATGATCTATTATTGAATTTGACTATTGATGAAGACAAATATGACATAGTGGAGGTAGATTTACATAAGGCTATGAATGATTTTGTTGAAGTTGACATACCAATGGGTGTAACAAAGCAGATAACACATATAGTGGGGAAGATTTGTGAATAGAAAAAGAATAGATGACAACATTTGGATGAATGAAGACAAATGGAGTAGGGAAGGACCCGAAGTTGAAGATTGCAGACCATGATCACAAGTTTATTGCAGAGCTATAGGAAAAGGTGAATTGCTTGGTTCTAAATGAAGAAATTGTTTTGCATTCTTTTCATATGCTTGGCAGTGAGTAGACTAGAAAGAACTATGAAGTAGTCTATGCAGATTTTAGTGAAGATTTTGAGAGTATTGTTGTAATTGATGAAGTTGAAGAAGTGTCATTGTTGTCTATGTTGGTCGTTACAAAATGGGTGGAATGGATGACCAATAAGGAAGATAAATTTAACATGGTAAGTGTATATTTATATGCAATTGTGATAGATCTTAATGACATTGACAGAGTAAAAGGGGTTGAAATTGTGGTATTCTTTAGTTTCCATGAAGATGTTTGTATTGATATGTGTGTGTTTGGAAGGGTGACAAGAGATTTGAGGGGGATGGTACTTAGTGGATACAAACTCATGGGAGTAGAGCCGAGAAATGAGCAACAATATTGGAGGAACTTGGCAAGGGTGCTTCATCGATGTTGGAGGAAGAGGAAGAAAAAGAACACAATGAAATAATTTTTGGTTGATACTCCCATGCGTAAGAGCACATGCCTTCTTTTGTGTCCTGGAGAGTCTAATGCAGGACAATCTTATCATTTTGGTTGCATAGTTTGGTTTTGTGTTTGGTTTAGTTAGGGGTAGTTTGGTTGACTGTTTATGTTTCTAGAAAGGAAGCACAATTTAACCATTTTAATTTTATCATCGATTCAAGATTTTAGTTTGGCAATTAATGGAGTTGTCGTTTGGTGGAAATGGTGGAAGAAAGAATATATGAGATGGTGACATGAATGATAGTTGAATGTGAAATGAAATATGGGGGATGGAGGAGAGAGAATGGCCGAATGGTGAAAGACTGAGGAATAGAGGAATAGGCTGAGTTTGAGGGCCTAAATAGAAGGCAAGAGGTCATGTAGAAAGGATGAATCATCTGGGCAAATATGTTCTAGTTGTGAATTGGCAATAAATGAGCATATGGGTAATTGTTGAAGGATGTATCGACAAGAATAGAAGACATCAATCAGGCACATTCAAGGGAGAATGAAGACATGTGATGTAGAAGGAATTAAGATGGTAAGAGGGAAACAATCAGAGGTGTGAGAGTGTGAGTATTAGAGAGAAGAATAAGTTCAGGAGTGGAAGAAACCGATGTCTAGGCAATGACTGATAGCTTGGTTTACAAATTTTTATACGAGTGTAAGTTGCCTTCCTTAGTGGCCACCAAATGCCATTTGTAAATGTAGAATCCTTGCATATTTGTAATGTGTTTTGATATATAAATGAAAAAAGGAATGAGTTTTGTGTTGCTCTGTATATTTATTGGTTAAATGGAAGTTCCTATCGCCCAACATGTTCAGTTACAAAATCCAATTATTTATTGTTTTTATTCCTATCACTATTTTGACTGGAAGTATATAGAAACCTGTTTTGTCTTAGATCATAGTATAGGTGTGTGGTGTGTGCCATCATGTGAGAGTTGTGTTTAGATGTGTGTGAGGGTCATTGCCATCAGTGCATGACTCTTCCACTTCCAAAAAATAGAACAAATAATTAATGAGAGAATATGAGGTTGCATCCAATAGGCCTTAGTTGTTTCCCCATCATTGTAGCATGTTATGCCCATTAAGGCCCAACAATATCATGTTTATAATGAATGAATACAAATTGAAAGGTAAGTCAACTAACGATAGACGTTGGTAATTTTTAACTTAAACAAAGTGGTAATAGTAAAGCAAAGCAAGGTAATACATTATTGTATTGTGAGGATTACTTTTGGATTCAATTGCACATTAGTTTTTGTATCAATCATCATCAAGATTCAAAGTAGTTCTAATAGAATAAAAATGAGCAAATATAAGACTAAAACATCATAAAAGATGAGGGCGGGGAGAAGAAGTTGGCACACAACATGAGCCCTAAGGATATAAGCTAAAAGAAAAGACCAAAAATAATAGGTGAACAATTAAGAAATTTTCATAAATACCTGTCAAGAAAGAAATAAAGAAAGAAAAATATGGAATGAAAGAAATATAAGAAAACATAGAAAATTTATTATAATAGATGAAAAATTAATAAGTAAAAAATGACATAAATCATTTATCAAAATTTAAAATGTTATATGAAGAGAAGGTATTATGATATATTATTAATCTAAAAGAATGAAATATATAAATAGAGAGATAGAGAATGTTGGCAAGAGACACTGCATAGGTCATCCGGTGTTGTTATTGACGGCAACCCAAGTCAATTATTCCATCCGCAGTGTGTGATCTGATCCTAACGGAAGTCAAAATGAAGATTTGGTTAAGTCCGACAAGATAGAGTAGAGCATCCGACAGAGTGTAGTATTTTGGTTGGCATTTCATTTCTATTAAATATTTTGTGTTGTGGAGCTAGAGGAAGATAGTTAGATGTCTGGAGTACCGAATTCTAGAATCTTAGCCTCTGGTGGTGATTGTCATGCAAGTTAGAAGATCCGATGTACAAGTTTTTGGGTTGAACAACGTGGTATGGTCGACTTGGATAGTTGATTGTTGTGCGGAATTGATGGAGTAATTTTTGTGATTGTTTTTGTGATCAAGGATGTTTAGCCAACATTTGGGAAGCGTGTGGACAATTATTTTTGGTCCCCATATGCATTGGAGTTCGAATTGAGTCAACTATGTATGCATGTTTCATTATTTGTTTAGTGTTCTTAAAGCCGACATGTAGAAGACCTAATTTCATGTTGCAGATATATAAGACCGATGGATATGGTCATTTTATATATCGGTGGGTGTGTGAAAAGTGTTTGTGATCGATTCTACACAGTTTCACGTGCACAAGTGAAGGATTTGTGCTCCAAAATATTGCAGAATAGTGGGACAAAACAATGGGACAAAGTAGTGTGATATTAAGTGTTTTGTGCTTAACCAGAATTGTACTTTGGCATTTGTAGATGTTTTTCAGTTCAGACATTCCAATTATCTTTTGTAAAAGATATTGTAAGATAGTGATTCTTCTAAGGGTTGTAGCCCTTCTCATTTTGAGTTGTAAGCTCTAGGTAGTGTGCCTAAATACATGTGAATTCCCTTGTAATCTTTATATTTGAGTGCACTCATTTTGTGGGTCTCATCCCCACTGTGGTTTTTCCCTTGACTGGGTTTTCCACATATAAAACCTTTGTGTTATGGTGTTGTTGCTGATTGATTTGTGTTTCTGCATATTTCTTTTATTCATTTGTATGAAGTGGCTAAAAGAACAAGTTCACGAAGCTAAAAATTGCAGAACATTGATTCACCCCCCCTCTCAGTGTTGCTTGATTCCAACAATTGGTATTAGAGCTTAGTTCCTTCAAAGAAGTTTAGCAACTTGAGGAGGATCTGGGAAGGTGATTCAATGGATTCTGGTAGTCTTCAATATCAACTTATTGTGGCACTTGGTGATCTTGATCAATTCAAAGCCGAACTTTGGGAATTCAAAGGAAAACTGAAGGTTGCTGATAATTTCATTCAGTCCCTGAAAGATCAACTAAACAAGTCTAGGGAGAAGAGAAAGGAACTTGTTGATAAGCTAAAGGAGAAAGAAAGTGAAAGCATAGATGACCAAGCCTTGAAGAAAAAGACAAAAGAGTGTGAGTAGCTTACTAGAGATAATGCAATCCAGAAGAATGAGATGGAATCTATAGAGATGAGGTTGACAAAGGAGATTGAAGGAAGAAAGAAGAATGAAGAAATGTTGGCATTAGATTGTCATTGATATCAACACGAGAGCAATTGCAGACAGGTGAAGTGCATAACATGCTGGTTATGTATTCATGTAGAACACATCGTGTTATGCTACACAAACGTTGCAAGTTGCAGAGGAAATTTTAGGCACAAAAGAAGTAATTTCATGTGTTGTAGAGGTGTACACAAGGAAACTTCATGTTATACAAGGGTTCTCTCTATAAACGTGACTTTTATCGAAGCATCGCTTTAAACTTGAAAAATGGAAGTTGTTCAATAAGTTCACAAGTTAGCGTCTTGTTTGATCCTCCGATCTTTGATATGGACCCTGCCTTGTCACATTGTGTATTGTCGGGTGATCGCCTCTGACTTGAAAAGTTAAAGTCTTTTTGCTCTCACTTAAAACTTCTAGTTGATATCCGACCCTCGATAGTCGGGCCCACGTAGTGATGCGATTTGTTTTTGACATGACTTGATGTTTCGGTGAAAGATTTTTCACCCCTTATCAGCCTATCACATCCAAATGGAAAATAAGAAGTTTTTATTTTCATGTTGAGCTCTGACTAGCCTCCATCCCTTGATAGTCGGGCCCATGTTGTCGGAGTGTCTGCAAATGTCTAGCTGGTGACTATGTGTTAGCTCTACCTGATGGTGACGTGTTCATGGGGGACCCTGCTACCCTGCACCATAGAATGCTAGAGTGATATGACCACACAGGATAACAAGGAGAAGGGAGATATGTTTCCCACTATCCTGCACTACTGAATGGTCAAAGCAATTATTCCTACGGGATAAGAAGAGGAAGGGAGGATGGAACACCCCACCATCTCGCACCATGTAAAATAGGTGAATGTTGATCCTGCAGGGTAATATAAGGTGAAGGGAGAGATGGAGACCACTATCTCACACCAAGTAAGAAGGAGGTGAGATGGTCTTGCAGGGCAATTTATAAGGAAATATATAAGGAATCCCACCATCTCGCGACCAGGAAGAAGGATAAGAAATGACCTTGCGGGGAAACAAAAAGTGTGGTGAGAACAGTGTCCCACCATCCCCCGGGTTGTTGATGCTTTCAACACATGATGATGTATGAATGGTCCACATGGGTGTTTGATCAAGGTTGATTAGGTAATGTGAGTGATCTAATGGAAGATGTGGAGCCCATAAAGAGAATGAATGCACATAACACAAAGTTTTATGCAAACTACAAAATATGCCAGTTCAACACATCAACACTATGGTATATTTGACCAAGTATTTTTGGTCATATCTAGAAGATCGACAGTTTAGATTTAAAGTATTTAAAGAAAATAGGTTGGTGCGTCTGTGTGCTTCTGGAACTTGAATTGCCGACTGGAGAAAATGTGAACCGACTAAATGGACGAATCTAATAGAACATATGAAATTGAACAGATCACGTTGCATGACAACAATATAAACCACTTGTGTTGGTCTGCGATAAGCCAATCTTATGGAGGTTATTGCAGGTTGTATAAAAATATGGTATGTTGCCAACCAAGCTGATGAAAATATGCATGATGAGATTACTATTGATCTAGGCAAAGAGAGAGAGAGAGTTACAGAACTATGCTGGACTAAGGAGAAGAAAGAGCTGCAGAGGTGAACCAGAGTGAAGAAATAAAGTAGAAGTTAGAGAGATAGTTGCTGAGGATAGAAGGCAAAGAACATGGCATAAAACATAGAGTTGTTTGTGGAGACAAAAAGAAGACAAGAGAAAAGAGCAGAGAATAAGAACAAAGATCAGAGTGCAGAGGATCAAGATTGTGAGAACAAGATAATCAGTAAGGTGTTAAAAAACCTCATTTGTAACAAGGTGCATATATTGTATTTGTTTACATGTTTATTGTAAATCTTCGAGTGGATGCTCAGAGAAGGGATAGATGCTCCTTTGGGTTGGTGCCCATAAACTTCAGGGGTTGGTGCTCCTTTGGATTGGTGCCCATAAACATTGTAATCAATTTTCATTGTGAGGTTGGATTGGAGCAATAAACTCCAACAACTATTCTCATCAATGTTTTTTTCCACATTGGGTTTTCCTCGTAAATACTTGTGTTATGTGGTGTATCTTGTGTGGGTATGATTCTTGATCTATTTGCATTTGCACTCGTTAGCTTAAAGTTCTAGAATATAACTGATTCACCCTCCCTCTCAGTGACCTATTTTTGTTCCTTCAATTGGTATTAGAGCCCTAGTTTCCCTTGTAGTAAAGCTTTCTCTAGCTTGGGTAGATTTTGGTTAGTGAACACAATGGATAGGAATGAATCCTCCTCTTCTAAAGCTCCTATGTTTAGTGGTACAAACTATGCCTTCTAGAGTAGAAGAATGGAAACTTATTTATCCTCTTTAGGCTTTGATGTTTGGAAGTCAGTAAAAATGGTTATCCTATTCCTCAAGCTCCTCCTACAAACCCTAATGCTAAAAGAGAATATGAGAACAATGCTAGAGCCAAGAATGTCATCCTTAGTGGTTTATCAGATACAGAGTTTGTCAAAGTAATGCACTACACATCTGCAAAAGACACATGGGACAAGTTGCAAAGAATATATGAAGCAGATGTAAAGGTAATGGAGGCTAAATTGCAAAATCTTAGAAGTCAATTTGAAGGATTGAAAATGAAGGAAGAAGAGAAAATAGCTAAATACATTCAGAGAGTAGATGGAATTGTAAATGGCATAAGAGGACTTGGAGAGGATGTCACAGATGAAGTCATTGTCAAGAAAGTGCTGAGATAACTCACTTCAAAGTATGACATAAAGGTTTCTGCAATAAATGCAAAGGACCTAAAAGCTTTGTCCATGGGTGAACTATTTGGCTCCTTATCAACTTATGAGATGAGAACAATTGGTAGTGAAATCTTAAAGAGAGAAGCCTCTTTAAATACTGCAAAGAAAGGAAAAGAAGAAGTTGTCAATGTGGAGGAAGATGACTCTGATGCTGCTATAGATAACTTTGCAAGGAAGCTCAAGAACGGTTCAGGAAAATATAAAGGTAAGCTCCCTTTCAAATGTTTCAACTGTGGCAAGATTGGACACTTTGCATCTAAATGTCCTTATGGAGAGAGGGATGGAGATGAGAAGCAAAATGCGAAGACCTATGGTAAAGAGAAGATGAAGAATCCTTACAAGCAAAGGAGAAGAAATTTTAGGAGAAAGGATAACCTTTACACATTTGAAGATGATACCACTGATGAAGAAAGTGTGTCTGATGAGTGCCACAGTAAGAATGAAAGAGAAGTCAATCTCTTTATGGCACAAAGAGAGTTGCATGATGAATATGTTGAGGAAGAGGAAGTTGAAGCTGAGGTAGATCTTGAAGGCAAACTCGTGAGTGCACCTGAAGAACTTAGAAAGGTGAGAAGAGAATACAGAAAGGTTAAATATGTTGCTGTTGAAGAACAAGACAGATTGAACAAATGTCTTGAGGAGTCTAAGAAATTTTTTTTAGATCTGAGAACACAATTGGATGAAGCTGAGAGAATGTATGAGGTAACTGAATCAGTGTTAGAGAATAAGGAGGAGTACCAAAAGTTGGAGGAAGAAATCATGAATCTTAGAAAGGAACTTGATAAGTGCAAAGGTGAACTCAAGGTGGAAATCAAGTATGAGGGCAACACTGATGCATTGGATAAAATGTTGAACAAATAGAAGCACTCCAAAGACACAAAGGGTGTTGGATTGATCCCGGACAATGTTCTACAAGTAAGAACTCATCAAGCAAAGAAATACACTTTGTCACTTCAAGTGAATGATAATAGACAAATCTTCATAGTCAAGAATGCCCCAAGGAAGAAGATAGATCTGACTAAAACTGTCGAAGACATGAAGAAGACATATGTTGCTGCTACAAAAAGAAAACATGCAGATCCTAAAGGAAAGGCCAAGGTGGATAATGATGGCTTCATAAAAGTTAAAGACACTTGGAAGAACTTAAGAAGATTGAGCTATGCTGCTTCAAGGAGACAAATGAGAAATACATTCGATAATGATTGGTACGTACCTCAATTCCATGGATATTGCAATAAATGTAATACTTATGGTCATAGAATTGTTGAGTGTAGGCTTATGTATAGGTCTCCTCCTAGTTATGAAAAAAGAAATCCTTTTGCTACTCTTAGAGATGCAAATGTTATTTGTTATCATTGTAATGGTATAATTGGTCATAGAAGTTATGAGTGTAGGAGATATAGTTTTCAGTCCTATGATAGTCCCTCAAGTTCATCATTCAACATAAATGTCAAATGTTATCATTGTCAAAATATTGGACATATAGAAAAGCATTATAAATTTAGAGTAGCTAAACAAAAGAAGAAAATGTCAACCTTGGAACCTGAAGCAAAAACAAATCAGAAAATAATAGAAGAATAGAAAAACAAGGTTATAAGTTACAATATTGGAGAATATTTCTTATATGCATTTATGGAGTTCTACAAATAAGTAATGTGAACTACACTATATATATACACCTAGATAGAGTGAAGTGGCTAAAACAATGACTAGAGTTCTCTAATGGATAAGACTAAAATGGCTCTTAGTTGTGTAGGTTTGGATGTGAAATATTAGACAATAGCAATAATAATACTTTTTATAAACTACAAATATGTCATCAACTTAGTAGTGTTGGATAAAACTTCATGTAAACCATGTAATGTTAAGAAACACTTTCTAACATTTAAGGGCTTTTTATTATGATAATTATATGTGTATTGAAAAGAAAGAAAGACTAAGCTAGATTACAAATAAAAAAGTGTATACTTATATAGGATGTAAGATAAGATATAAATAAAGGGGGAGATGAAAGTGTGTGTAAAATAAACTTTAAAAAATGAACCAAAGAATGAGTTCTATTTCCATGATACTTATGTATTTTGTATATTGCTAACCTTCATTGATGTATTGTCATTTGAATTCAATATTTGTATTTTTCCATTTGTTATGAAGTTTATTAAGCATAGGTTTCTACATTTGATATATGGTTTTCAATATTGAAATCCTGAAAAAATAGTAATGATCAAATAGTTTAGATAAAAATAGCAAGCCAATACATTATAGATGTAAATGATTGTAATGATAGGGGTAATTTGGAACTAGAACAGTAATGTAAAAATGTTATGTAATGACTTAGTATGAAATTTGTGTTTGGATCTCGATGGTAAAGAGACATCAGCATAAGAATATGATAATGTAAGTGTGACATCATGATAGGGGCAAGAGTGATTCTAAGAGACATAATGCTAGTAGTTAGTGATTCCGAGCAATGAATGATTTTAAGAGTGACTAAATGATGAGTACTAGATGATTCACAATAACGCAGGTGTGATATCCTTTTATGTATGACCTAGGCACACAATTTGAATGGTTTGGTATAAGAGTCGATGTATGGGGAACCCAGAGAGAATTTATAAATTTGAAGATGAGGGTCAAATCCATAGTGCATAATTGATTTGAGTCCTTTCTATGCCTCTACATTCAACCTAAGAATTTAAGAATTGAAAATTTTAGAGTTATGAAATGTCTAGTTAACAGTTATGTTTAATTTTTTAATTATTAGCAAGCAAATAAGGTTAATGGAAAGACCAAATCAATCAAATTTAATGCTAAGACCAATACTCAAAATATCCACAGCTGCAACAAGGCATTGCAAAGCCGGAAAAAACAACAAAACATAATATACATAAACTATGCAACTGTTGAATGTGAATTACAAAAAGATCATTTTTCTTTAAAGATAACAAGAACAAGCTCCTTTGCAATAATGTTCATGGATGAAAGAAAAAATCCAATTATGATCTTTGACCAATGTTGCTCATACTTTTTCATTTTCTCACCAAAATCTATTCTGATTAGACTTTCCCCTATCAAATTATTGTCCTTCTTGCAAGTTGCATGGAATACCAGGTTAGAAAAGGCCAAAATGTGAAAAAAGTGGAAGGCTGAAATGTAGAAATTGAGCGAAATAGCTGGTGATAGATGGCAGCCAAAGAATACGGAAGCTTAAACTTTTGACAAAAATTTGAAAAACTCATAGTTTTCACATGGCACTCTACTTTGTAATCTTAATTAGTTGAGAATGTACGAATAGCCAGCATAAATGTTCACATGGCAGTCAATTCATCTAAAGCTACACCAAGGAAATTGAGTGGAATGGCAGGCCAAAATGTTCATTATTATTCACACTGTACAACTAAGTGTTGACTCTAAATTTTACCTTGGAAACGAACAACCTTATGGGAAATTCAGTGACGGGGGACCTGTTACGCGGGTTCCACTAAATAACCTCCGGGATTGAGAAGCCAACTCTTCCTTATGGTTTTGGGGGGAAAAGGGGGAAGAAAGAAACATTAAAAATAGTAAATCTAGGCTATTGAGGCGATACGCCAGAGCTTTTAAAAGACACGAGCATACAAAATCCAAAAACATATGACTTTCATAAGTCCATTCAACAATCTACAAGTCCGGATCAGGAACATAACCAAGATATAATTAAATTTCTTTGCGACATAAGGAAATACTCATCATGCATTTACCAGATAACAAGTGTGAAACATAGTTTAATCAACAAAATCTTAGATAGATATATTCCCAAAGTTATTGGAATTCTAACAGAACAACACATAAAAGACCATCAAAGCATACTAAAAGAAGTATCATAAAGGCCGCATGCACAATTTGAATAACCCTCTTCAGACAAACAATAATAGTTTTAAAGGCTAAAATCTCTACTTAATATACTTAATTGTTCTTTCAAAATTTCTGAACCCCAGCAACAGGGAAAAAACCAGCATAAATAGAGCACCCGGCTCTGGAAAACAACTCCCAAAACACGCCAAAAAGGCATAATCGCCCTGAACAGAAAAAACATGTCGTGTCACCCTGAAGATCACACCCAGCAAAATGGCCCCTGGAACTCCACTTCTCGCCTGCAACGATCTTCATACTGGTACGAACCAAAAAGATTTCACTAACCTTAGACACGCTGCTAGAAAAACTATGGAAATGCGGGTAACTGCTTGCTTACTGCGCTAAAAGGTGGGCCCCAAAAAGGAAACTAGTCAGCACACCTTTCCATTTGTCACTATTGCACTACTCCAAAAACTCGATGCCAAATACGGATCGAGGGAGTAATGTCGTGCTGACAATTGTCCTACGCGCCCTACATTGTTGGCAAACTAAAGAGGCAAACCAAATAGGGGAACCCAATGGCAAACCTTAGACCGGGGGATTTAATGTGAACATTTATTGGTGACTAACAAGGAAAATTCTACTTGCGGAATAGGAGAACCCAAAATTACTGGCTCGCAGACCAGATTTCATGCCAAAATGAGACGGAGCAAATCGAAGGCCTGTTGCAAAGGCAACCATTCATCCTCAGAGAGCATAGCTTGCGCCTCCAAATCTTGGAAATATTGACCTAGGCAAATTACTTCATCAAAAGGCAAGGGTACAGGCTCGTCTTAGACCTGTTTCAGGAGAGCAGAGAGTTGGGTCAGAGGGTGTAAAAGACACTCCACCTCAGTCACTGAAATAGGATTCCCCAGGCGCTGTAAGAAAGTTCTATCTTGTTGCAAAAGCTCAACTTGGCTTAATATTTGCTCAACCCATAGCACAGTATCATTCGTAGGAAAAGGAGAGGGCAGGCCCAGTGAAACGAACCTCTCTAAACGTCGCTTGATGTCTGGAACTGAAAATTGAAAAGGTGCCAGGGCCGTTGAAGCCTACATGATTATCCTGTGCCAGTTTATGAAACCATTTGTTTTTTTAATCAATTGCCAATGGCCAACAATCCCTTTCTCCCTTGGTCCCTCATCCTGAGCAAAATACAACAACTGAATAAGACTTTGGGCTACTAGGAACTTAGGACCGATGACAAGCATGGAACAACTAATGAGGTCATTGGCCTCAGCACAGAGGGACTGCGTGTCACTAAGGAATCTTAACACAGGCTGCAAGGAGGGGCAATATTGCTTTACCTTTTTCCGATGAGAAACATATAACTTTGTCAACATGGTAGAAAAATCTGGAGAAATCTGTTGCGGAGGTGGAATGTTCAGTAATCGCAAAATTTCATTATCCTTCACAACCATTTCTTGCTAGAGCCGACTGTATTTGCTTTGTTCAATGGCCACTTGATTCTCCAAAGTAAGGATCTTTGCCTCCCTAGTCTGAACATCTTGCTACAGGTGCAATGTATGATCTTGTTCATGCCGCAAAAGAGTCTCCAACTCTGAAATGTGCTTACCAGATTTTCCAAGACTACCCTCTCTTGCTTTCAGCTCTGCTTTGAAATTCATCTTTTCCTCAAACAATGATACTTGGGCCTCACTCAGTTGACGGGCATAATCCTCTTTGAGAAGGATTTCTTCGCGCAGCTGCATCTGGACCTGAGTAACATCCCTAGAGGCAACCTTTAATTGTTGTATTTCAACATCCCTCTCTTGCAATTCCTTCAGGGGCACGTTCCTTGTCGCTTCTTGGCCTTTTAGCTGAGAGCTCACACTGTTAAAGGACGACTGCAACTTCCCTTTCTTTGAATTAGCCCGAGCTAGCAGACTTTGTAGATGATTGATTTTTGAGCCTTGATCTTTGTCTTCCTTCCTTTGCTGGGTAAGGGAATCTCAGAGACTAACATTCTCTGCTTGGAGATTTTTTAGATGATGACTTTTCTTGATAAAATCTGTGGATACTGCTTTTGAAGTCTCCTCCATCATTCCCACCTGTCAGATGTTGTGACGCTTTGAAGACTAACGCCGATGGCTTGTAGCATGTAATCATCTGGTCTCATCTGAGATTCAGGTTTGTCGCCCTTGGGAACAAGATTTGCAAAATAGAGGCAATCTTTTTGCTCACTAAAGTGTGTTTGTAAACGAGGGCGGGCTGGATGAGCACCTTCCTTTTCCTTCCGCTTGCTCGTCTTACCCAAGCTAGTGGTTCTATCATAAGCGACTTGCTGCTGGAAATCATCTAGATTATCGATAGCTTGACCTACAAAAGCTGCACCAGGAGGGACTGCAAAGGGGAATTGCAAAATGGGCCGAACGAAAGCAGTTTAGATGGGGTGGGCCAGAGCCAATGGGGAAAATAATGGGACAAAAGGGGAAGCCCCTAACAAGAAAGGGCTTGAGGATGCTGCACCCATAACCTGAGGAGAGGACTCTCCAAAACCTAGCCTATGCAGCACAGGGGTTACTTCTGATGCTGGCGATGGAAATTTTGTGGATATGAAAGCCATGGTCAGGAAAGGAACAGAAGCTTGCGGGAGCACATCTTAGGGATCAACCGATGTACCCGCCGGGGCTAGAGTGAGAGTGGTAGAGACTGAGGTCTGCATTGTGGCCATGGGGACAACCAAAAGAATATCCTGAGCCAGAGATGAGGGGAAAAAATGATGTACCTAAATAGTGGAAGGCGACAGCTGCTGAAGATCTAAAGGTGTTGCTGAAAATTGAGAGGGTGGGTTTTCTCCTGACGCACTAGGGTATGGTTCTTTGGAGGGCTCTTGAAGGACTACTTCTCAAACTGCCTCTAACTAGCCTGCGAACGAGGCCTGCGAGCTGCGCTATCCAAAGGAAGAAAAATTTATGGTTTCGGATCTTGCCCTTCGATATTTATAACCTCAACCTCCTTCCACACTGCAACCTCGGGAGACAAGTCCCCGCGTGAGGAACTGTCACCTATCTTAGCATCATATTTATTTACCTTACACCATTCTTGCTCAAAACGCTCATCCAGGGGGGCATTCCCGATGCTGGCTCTAGGCTGATTTACCTCCTGTCGATAAACCCAAAAATCTTCCCTTTTCTTTCTGGATTAAACTAAAGTCTTCATGTTTTCCAACAAAGCCCGAGGTATAGGTTTCGCGGGGTTGAACCTTTGCAAGGGAGAATAGAACTTTAGCCATGGGGGGCGTTTTAAAACAAGAAAATTGTCAGGGCCCACATACAGGTTTGGGTCATCAACCCAGGGGTTCGTGCGCTCTGCCCATAAATTCTGAGGCTCATGCCTGACAACAATCTTTCTTTTGCTTAAGCAATCATCAGGATCATAGCTCCAAGAGTCATCAATCACTACAAAACCAAGCTCCACCATCTTGGACGTCAAGATTTCTTCTACTATTTTTCTTCTTACTAGGGTGATTGGGCCAATGGCCTTGTTACCCTCGATGATAGAGGTATCATGCTTTCCAGCCTCAATGGCTCCTTTGATTCTCACCAACTGCCTTTCCATTTCAAGGGCCAAGGTTAGATCAGTTACGTAAGTGGGCAATCGGAAAGGTTCTTCAGAGAACCCATGCACGCGGATGAAAGAAAAATCAGGGCCCACGAACCAATCGCAAGTAGGGTGCATTTTGCATCCAGTTCATCTGAATTTGAGAGAAACGGGCTAATGGCTCATTGGGGATCACTCCAAAGTCCTTGAGTACGGAAGCCATGAACAAATCTGAAAATTGATATGATGTTGGTAAATGCACACTCCAATGAGAAATTGTAGGTGATTGAAGGTTTTGTCATTGATGGAAACCTTGCAATCATATGATATCAGCAAGACAATATACCAGCACCGGCAACGACAAACTCTACACCGACACACATAACACCATCAAAGGAAGGATACCGACACCCTGGCTGACAATAATTTTGTTTATAGTGTATTTTGTAATTAATTGTAAAATCATTGTAAGCTGACATGGCGAGTTGTAATATGACTCATATATGTATGAGATCATTGTAGAACATTTTGAAATAATGTGATAGGCGAAATAAGGGAGACCTAATATTTGAATTATAGGTTAAGGGTTTATGTATGAAGTAGAGCTAAAACCGGTACTGGATCTGGCATAGCAGATGCTAATTTGAAGCAGTACAAGACATTGGATTTGCATAATCCATTTTGTAAGTCAGTGTGACTTCTTATTTTGTAATTGAGCAATGAGCTCTAGGCACTTGGCCTTCCTGCATGTGCAGGCCCCTATTGTAAGAGTAATATTCACTTATTGGCCAGTAAGCGAATATTATGGGTCACAAATCCCATCAAGGGTTTTCCCACACTGGGTTTCCTTGTTAAACTATTGTGTTATGGTGTGTTTTCAATGTGGTTATTGTTATTCTTGTTTACTGCATTATTCTTGGTTTACCGGTATACAGTATTGATATGCTTTACATATTTTAAATCAAGTAAATTCAATAACTGGTTAGATACTGATTCACCCCCCCTCTAAGTATATTTGGTATCAGAGCTTGGGCCTCTATTTTCAGAAGCCTAATAGATTGAGGAAGATCTTGACATCGGTAGAGATGGATAACTTGAAGAAACAATTGGAAACAACTCTTTCAGACTAGATGCAGAAAAATTGAAAAATATCAAACTTGAAGATGATCTAAAAGCTGCTTAGGATATTATTCAAGCACTTCAAGAAAATCTTACCATTGCAAGAAATAAGAGAAGAGAACATTGTGAAAAGATGCACAATGAGAATGATGAAAAGGAAACTCTTAATGATCTGGTAAACAAACCGAGACAAGAAAGCAGTACTACAAAGAATGAAATGCAGGATATGACTATGAGATTTCGCAAATAAATTGAAGATAGGAAGAAAAACAAAGAAGATTTGACTAGAAGACTGAATGATGCTGCAAGTGAAAACACAAGACTTAGTTATGAAAATGATATGTTGAAGACAGATCTAATGCATACACAAAATGAGTCAAATGAACTTATGAGACAGAAAGGAATCTTGGAAAGAGAATTGGCTACTGCAAATCAGCACAAGGAAAAATTCAAGAAAAGCTCAGAAGAACTTGGTGACATGTTGAAGAATCAGAAACCTAATGGTGACACTAATGGCCTTGGCTTTGAAGTTGGTGAAAGCTCCAGTACTGCAAACACACATGATCATAACAAACCGGTAAGACAACCAAATGCTTATAAATTTAATGGCAAATGCTTTAACTGTAACAAGTATGGTCATAGAGCAAATCAATGTAGATCTAGAAATTATCAAAACACCAGTACACCCATCGGTCAATGTTCTAAATGCAACAAAGTTGGTCATAATTCAGAGAATTGCAGAATGAATGTAAGATGTTATGTTTGTGGGAGATTTGGTCACTTATCTAATTAATGCAGAACACAAACCGACATAGGATATGGGAAAGCTATTCAGAAAAATAATGTGACTTGTTATGCTTGTAACAAGATTGGACATATTGCAAAATTCTATAGAAGTAAGGCACCACCGACAAATAATAATGGTGCTAGTTTGAAAGGTAAAAAAAGGTTGAAGAGGTAAAACAAGAATTCTCAAAACAATGGATCAGAAAGTCAGAACAGAATGTTGATGGGAATACTCCTCCACTGACAGAATAGAGTAACACTCCACCGACAGGAGACTCTTCATCTAATTGAAGAAAATTCCTTTGGGGGTTTAGCAACTAAATGAAAAATATGCTATTATTCCCTCGGTTGATGGTGAGAAGTTGAGATCACTACCAACAGATAAGTTAAGTTGTGACTTAACCGACAAGCATTAAATGTGGAAGGTGAAGAAAATAACATTATAAAACAAGTGTTTTGGCTCCATTTTCATTTCATCGAGCATTCAACTCTTTGAGAGCGCTAAAATCCTGAGCAAAGGCATTCCAAGCAAAGAAGCGAAGAAAGATGATAGCTTAGGTGCATTTTCTCAAATACCTAAAGGGGTAGTATATGCTGAAGACCCTAGAATGTATATACACTGTCATATTGATGAACTAGGTGATGAGGAAATTAAGAATATGTATGAATCTGTGATTTGTGATGAATCAGGAAATGTCAAACCTGAACATAAGATAATAGAAACCCTAGGTTTCACTAAAATTCTCAGTATCTCGGATTTCCCCAAGGATATCATAAGGATAGTATTAAGCATAGTACATGGTGAATTTTTCTGGTTGGACTCAATTCATAAAATCACAAAAGAAGTAGTAAAGGCTGTGACAGGGTTACCCTCCACTGGCAATAGACTTGACAAAACTAAGAAGGTCTCAAATGATCTAGTGACAAACCTAACCGGTGCAAAATTTGATAAGAGATCACTAAGGGTAAACGATGTAAAGGATACAAATATCAGATTTATCAGTATGATCTTAGGTTATAAGACTACACATGCAAATAGGTTAAACTCAGTTTCTAGCCTATGTATTAAGAGTGCCTATGATATGGTAAATGATAATGCAAGGATAGACATATGTGAATGGCTTAAAGATTAACTAATAGACAATTTAGCAAAGATTAAAAGGGAAAAGAAAGGAACATTCAGATTTGGAAACCTACTTGTTTGTCTGATGCTATATATAACCAAACAAGTACTCGGTATTGGCACCAAAGATTTTGGATATGATATACCGGTAGGAAAACAACTATCAGAATTGCTAAACAATATGGGAGAGAACATGGAGAAAACTATAATTGAGTACTTTCAAGCACTAAAAGCTCGAATGAAAACAAGAGTAAGGTTATCACAAGCTATTGTGGATAAGTACCAAAAGGAAATTTGTTTTGTAATAAAGAAAGATGAAATTCGGATGGAGGTAGTTGTTCCTAGAACCATATGGGTTATTGAAATGGGGTATGAGACTAATGACAACATAATAGAAACCTATGCAAAAGCCCTCCTAGAAGCTCCTAAGGAACCTGAAGAAGAAGTATTTGGTAATGCTGAAACTATAGAAAGTCAAATTCAATCAAAGAAAAGAGTTAAAAGGGTTGAAGCAACTACTAGAAAAGGAACCTGATAGGAAAAAGTTATTAAAGAAGATGTGCTAAAGCAAACTGGTATAACTAAAGGTGAATTGGAAGCAATCCAACCGGAAACACACCTTTCACCGATTGGAACTTCTTCATAAAGTGACATACCTACAGTATTCAAGAGAGTTGAGAGGAAAAAAAAACCTTCACCGACACCTTCTCCTACACCAAAAAGATAGAAGCAACAAGCAGTAAGGCCCCCAACAAAGAAATTAACTCCAAAGAAAAAGAAGTTGACTCCTAAGAAGAAGTCAAAACAAACTATAGCTCCTATTGATAAATTACTAAATGAAATTACTGAGGATGGCAAGTTGAAGAATATCAGCAAACTGTATAACACACTATCTACTGATGACAAAGAGAGAGTAGAGAACAATGTAATATTACACAGATATTTTCAAGAAATTTTTGATGCAAGTTGTTGATGAAATACCAGTAGATCTATATAACATACTAGAAGATAGAAGAGTAGCTATTATTGAGCTAGATAAGAAAATAAAGATTGAAAAACTACTTACAGTGCACCCTGTTAACTCACCTGATGAGATAGATCAATTAATATCTGAGGCTAACCAGTCAGTATTCTCAACTGCTCACTGACATGTAGCACTGATGGCAGGAAGAGTGAATCAGATAACAGAGGAAACAATAGATGCATGGGATATATTCCTAGTAGAAAAGGAGAAATAGGAAGAGAATAAAAAACCTAAAACCTTGAAGGTATATCAAAAGGATAGGGACAAAGGAAAAGGCAAGGTTGGTGGACCTCCCAGTATAAAGATAATAGACAACTTACCCCCACCGCCTTTAGATACTCCATCGATAGACACTACTGAAAATCTACCGGCAATAGAGAGTATGAAGACAACACATGAGGACACAAATCCTGATTCTGAGGTGTTGTACACAATGAATATCGACACTTACGAAGTCAACATTGTGGTTGATAAGGAAACAAGTGAGAAAAGAGATGTGGCAACTGAGCAACTGGTAGAAGACACAACATTTGAGACAAATGTTGAAGATACAATTGGAGACATTGAAATTGGGAGTGAGCAACAAAATTGGACAGACAATGGATATAGGAAAAGCTGATAGCACTGGTGTACATAATGTATCTATTGAGAAACCGACAACTAATAACAATGAAAAATCTGTTGAGATATCGACTGTAGACATTTCAGGAGCAAGCACAGAGAAACCGGTAGAACATACAGATTCACAAACAGAAAAACCGACAGTGGATACCATTGAAAAATCATCAGAGGCACCATTAGAGAAACCATCAGTAGAGAGTACAAAGAAACAGGTAGAACAACAGGTTCATTCACAAGTACATTCAAAGACAGTGCCACCGGCTACAACTGAAAGACCTAAACCTTTGGTAGTTGAAATGCAAACACAAACTGATCCTCCAATGAAAGAGGAAAGCAATGCTATTATCACCACCAATGGATTACAAATTGTGAAGACAGTTGGACAGACATCCAGAACCTCCATGTGTGAATTCAGACCAACAAATGTGACAGAGGTATTGCTAGATTCAATTAAGAAAACAACAAATTGTAATTCACTAGCATATAAGGCTATTGATAACACCATACCAATTTTGAAGATGATTGCACCCAAGTGTAACATAGAGAATAAAGATTCTTTAGGACAATTAGGCACATTGTCTAAATTCATCACTGGTAACCTAATCATTGTTGATCAAATAAATGAGGATACTTTTAAGGAAAGGATGATAAAAGAAAAAGAGAAATTCTTTATGGAAATTGTGAATAAGATCAAAGAGGAGATGGATACTCTTTTACTGGAACTCAATGAAATCATTTTTGACTTCAAGAAATTGTATAGGGATACATGCAAAACGGATGTATTAACAGAAGATCTTGACAATGAAATCAGACAGACACAGGATAAGATTAACAATATTGCTGACAATCTGATTGGAACATCAGATTCATTTTTGGAATTAGAGAAGAAAATTGTAGAACAAGAAGAGAAAATTAGGAAACTGGAAAATGAAAAACAAAGAATAAAGGACAAAGCAAAGGACTTAAAATGCAGACTTGGTCCAATACTAGAGTATCTTATTTCTTTGAGAAAAGAAATATCTGAGGCTCTGGTTCCCAGACTAAAGACATCGGAAGAGAAAATGCACATACTCACCAGTACAGTGCAGAGAAGCCATGAGGCTATAAAAGACACTAAAACATTCAGTAACAACAAAAAATTAATTTTGACAGATATTTTTCAGAGTGTAACCCACCAGTTACAAGAAACCAGGCAAGACTCCACTGACAGTGAATGACAATCTTTGTCATTGATGTCAAAGGGGGAGTAGAGACTATGAGAAAAATGATCAGCAGATGGCTCATCAGCTCAGGGGGAGCTCATATTTTTTTTGGTAAGACAATTCTGGCAGACTCATTTTTGGATGACACTTTTTGGATTTTTCTCATGAGTGTTGCCATCAATGCCAAAGGGGGAGATTGTTGGCAAGTGCACACTCCAATTAGAAATTGTAGGTGATTGAAGGTTTGGTCATTGATAGAAACCTTGCAATCATATGATACCGACACACAAAACATCGGCAAAGGATGGATACCGACACCTTGGCTGACAAGAATTTTGTTTATAATGTATTTTGTAATTAATTGTAAAATCATTGTAAGCCAACATGGCGAGTTGTAATATGACTCATATATGTATGAGATCATTGTAGAACATTTTGGAATAATGTGATAGACGAAATAAGGTAGACCTAATATGCAAATTATAGGTTAAGGGTTTATGTATGAAGCAGAGCTAAAACCGGTACTGGATCTGGCATAGCAGATGCTAATTTGAAGCAGTACAAGACATTGGATTTGCATAATCCATTTTGTAAGTCAGTGTGACTTCTTATTTTGTAATTGAGCAGTGAGCTCTAGGCACTTGGCCTTCCTGCATGTGCAGGCCCCTATTGTAAGAGTAATATTCACTTATTGGCCAGTAAGCGAATATTGTGGGTCACAAATCCCACCAAGGTTTTTCCCACACTGGGTTTCTTTGTTAAACTACCTTGTTATGGTGTGCTTTTCATGTGGTTATTGTTATTCTTATTTACTGCATTATTCTTGGTTTACTAGTATACAGTATTGATATGCTTTACATGTTTTAAATCAAGTAAATTCAATAACCGGTTAGATACTGATTCACCCCCCCTCTTAGTATCTTTGGGAATCCTAACATAGGAATCATAGGAGGTCAACAATAGAGGTGTCTAGCAGGTTATCGACATTACATTTCCAGACTTTTCGTAAGTGGCCAAACACATGAACTGTGCGAAGAAAGCTTCATTTTGGTGCAAAAGCAGGTGTACCAATACCGAAGAGAATCTGAAGCACCGCAACTATTGGAACTCAGATAATTGCTTAATGACGGCTCTAGCAATGGTTACAGAGAAGTCAAAGTGAAAAGGCTCTCTTTGCTTCCTACATTTGAAGAGAAAACCCATCATGGAAGCTGTGATATCTCAGTCGCTATCATGACCACATAGCCATATCAGGATAGAAGAGATATCTTTGAGGTTGTCTTGCTTTAGGTCACTATAGGACAAAGGGAACTTCGAAAGTCCAACCGACAGGCTTCAATTGAGGGTACTTTGATAGAAAGTCAAAGCGTCTCTCTTGGTGCTCCAGAACTCCTCCATCGAGCTTTCTGAGAAAACCTTTGATCCTTCAAAAATTGGGAAGCACATCATCTCCCTAATGGCTTTCGAAGATATGACCAATCTTAGGAGGGAGCCGCTAATAGAGCATGAGGTGGGATCGAAAACCTCTGCACAAGCTGCTACGAGCTCAGGGTAGTACGGGACTATGGGAACCAAGGATTGGGGAGCGCCACTGCTCTAGAAACACACCGCCATGGATTGAGGGTCAGTTTTGTGATGCAGAATCCTAGAGCAAGTAGCCTCTCTGAGGTTCTTGGGCTGCTTATGGATCTTGAGTTCGAAAATATTTTCCAAAGAATCCAGAATGACAGACGCATTCCAGGTTGTCGTTTTAGCCTTGGCCATTTTTTTTGGATACTCCTTCTTTGGAGGGATAACATGCACAGAATAAGATAGTTCTTCGAAAACATTAACCCAGAAACCTCTGGGAACAACACTTGTGGATGCGGCCTCAGAATCCATTATGGGCAGAAAGCTTCCCTTCTTTTCCCTAGGAAAACTAAAGATGGGAGATACAACTTCGCTCGCCTTCTTTTTCTCTCACTTTTCAAAAACAAAATAGACCGATACGAGGGAAAAGCTTCAAGCCTTATGCATAACGTGCTTGGATTTTTGTGAAAGCCAAGTGCTTAATGGCAAGGTCCTCCTTACATGCGCGCCAGCTCAAAATGCTACTGCAATAGACCTCCACGGATGAAGGGCGTCATCATTCCCGCTTCCCTAGAATACCTCTAGCTAATTTGACATTACTTGGGGGAAGTTCCTTTGGCAAATATTTTCTTTGATTGAGGAGATCGGTCAGAAATAATGATCGCACGGGCTGAAATAGTCTGATGGACCCTAATATTTAAAGTGTGATGTACCTGAATATACGCATGGCTCTTTGCTCATATCCACTTCTCTCCTCAAGGTAACTGACAAGACCCCGGTATCCTAAAGACAATCCCATTTGTATGACGCGAATTAATGGAGACATGACAGAAACATTGGAATTTGGGAAGGCATAAGCTGTGAGCATTGGACATCCTTCTGCCAAAATTCTACTATAAGTATGTCTTTTCAAACATTCTTTTACCATATTGCAAGCTTTAACGGCGAAACTTCTGTAGAAATGGATACTCCTGTTATGCTCGTCAGCAAGAAAGCGTAGGTCGCTTTCTTGGGAAACATTTCCGACCGGAGGTTGTAGGGGATGACGCACAGGAAGAACCCTTTAATAATAGCCGCCATTAAATGGATACTTGGAGAGGATTTTGTTGGTAACCCAGACTGATATCAAGTGAATATGGACATCTGCTCGCGATTCATAGCCTCTCTGCTAGATTGTGGTCAGTCTGGGGTGCTAGCGACATAGTTGACTCAGGCTCTCTTTTTTGAGGATTACCTGGGTGGATTGGAGAATGTAGTTGTATACCATGTACCCTTCCGAGGGCTCCCTATGGTGTCTAACTTGGAGCAGTTCATCACACTCAACGAGGAGGTGGATTGGCATCCACTCATCAGTGGGCTGAAAACCATGACGTTGTCCACTCATCAGTATCGTGCCGAGCTTGCCGAATAATTTCTTCTGTGCATCCATTTGATAATCCCAGTTCTAGAAGGAACTGACTGGTATACTAGATTCAAAGACTACATCTTCCCGAGAATTTTAATGCCAGATCAACAACCAAACTTGGTTGCCATTTTTCATGCCTGGGGAGCTCAAGAGTGCCTCTGACTTTGAGTGGTTGGGGGAAGAAGAAAACTCTGACACTGACAAGGGAGAGACTGACGAGAGCCGTTGAAGAGGTGATGAGCGTTCAACTGGGATTTGAACAAAAAGATTGCAGAAAAAGGAGAGGCCAAGAGCCTACTCATTTTGTAATGAAAATATAAGAAGCTTTTAATATAATCGATTTTTGCTTTTCTCCTTTATCTGTCTTCTCTTTTTTCTCCATCTGCTTGCTTGATTCTAACTGGAAATAAATAAGATAAATAGGCACTATATACATTATGAACATGATATACATTATATACCTTAAAAAGGGAAAGGAACCCTTAATGAAAAGGTTTGAGGTGGAAACCATTAACCGGGATGGGGAGGGGGTCCCCATTCATGTCTTCTAACTCGAACGCATTGAAACCTTTGCAACCTATAATGCGGAAAGGTCCCTCCCATAGGTAGTTGAACTTGGCGTGCTGACTAGGTTTCGCCATCCTCTCGTTATATTTCAATACGAGGTCTCTGAGGGCGAAAATCAGATTAGAACTCTTTTTACTGTCAAACCATCTTTTGATGACTTCCTGTCTATCTTGGAGAGCTATGAAAGCTGCCTCCCTCGCTTCTTCTAGCTCCATAATCTCTGCCAACCTTATGACCATGGGGCCATTTTTGGCAACTTCCATTGATTTAAGCAATTGCAATGCCAAGATCTCTAGTGACATGGGGAAAAGTGCATCTTTCCCGTATACCAGCTTGTACAAGGAGTTTTTTAGAATCTGTTTGGGCGTTATGCGATCTGCCCATAGTGCACTTCTTAGGTGGTGGTGCCACTCCCTCTTGTATTCAGAACCTATCCTTTTGATAAGTCTGATCAGGTTTTTGTTAGTGGATTCAGCAAGTCCATTCCCTTGAGGATAATAGTTAGAAGAGGTTTTGAGATAAATACCTCTGCTCAGGGCGAACTGGGTAATTCGTGAGCCATACCAACACATCAGATCCTCTAGGAAGACCAACACCTTTCTTTCTGATGAATTCCGCAAAGGAACGACTTCAGACCATCTGGTGAAATAATCAGTAGCAGTTAGGATCCACTTATGTCCGACTAAACTTGGGGGGTTGATCATTCTGATAAAATCAAGGCCCCATTGAGCGAAAGGCTCTTCCACTAACACGGCCTGAGTGGCATTGCCGCTTTCTTACTTCTTCCTGTGTAATATTGACACTCTTTGCATCCCCTTACTAAATTGTGTGTATCTTTGAACATGGGCGGCCAAAAATATCTAGCTTGGGTAATCTTGATAGCAGTTGTGGGTGCCGAGAAGTGGCCTCCTGAGGAGTCATAGTGAAACTCATGTAGGATTTTATCAGCTTGGGTCTGGTCCACACAATAGAGTAGAGCTCCATCAAAATTCCTTTTGAAAAGAGTTCCATCTATTAAGCAGAAACCACTATTTTGGAGTATGTAGAACCTCTTCTTAGCTGGGGGAAGATTTTCGGGAAAACTCCCAGTCTTCATAAAATGCTTCCTTTTGTCAATCCAACTGTCACTGGGAACATCCGACACAAACATAACCATTTCCTCTACTGTCGTTTCATCATCACGGGGTTCACAGTCCTGCACTATATATTCACACAGGCCTCTCCCGTGAACAAGCTTTGTTGACTTGATATCGACATCATATTCTAGAATCTTAGTGATCCAATTTGCCCTCTTTTCAGTGATGTTGCCCTCCATGATGTATTCCCTTACTGCGGGATGGGTTACGTACACCATGATTTTATTACAGGCAATGAAATGCCTGAATTTCTTTAGTCCTTTTACGACGGCTAAGGCCTGCTTTTTGACAAAGTTGTATCGGGCCTCATAATCCTTAAGATTTTTTGAATGAAAAGCTATGGGACACTCTCCTCCTTCTTGGGCATCTTTTTGGGTTAGAACCATGGCGATGCTATGCTGACCAGAATAAATGTACATTATGAAATCCTTAGACATGTCTGGGTTAGACAATAAGGGAGCGGAACAGATAGCATTTTTAATTTCATCAAAAGCATTTTTGGCTTCAGCAGTCTATTTGAAATGTATATCTTTTTTTAGCATGAGAGTGATGGGTCTTATTATTCCGACAAAGTCAGAGATAAAACGACTAACAAAATTGACCTTTCCTAGAAAAGATTGGACTCCCTTTTTGTTGACCGGAAGGGGAAGGTCTGTAATAGCTTTGACCCGGTCTGGATCAATGGAGACACCCTCATTTGAAACTATATGCCCAAGTAATTTTCCTTGAGGAACCCCAAAGATAATTTTTTTTGGGTTTAAGGAGATCCCAAATTCAAGACATTTTTGGTGGACTAACTCGAGATGATCAAAATGATCCTCCCGGTGTTTGGAAAACATAGTCGGGTCATCTAAGTATATTAAGATGATCTTATTAATTATCTCTTTGAAGGCTAAATCCATGGCCCTTTGAAAGGTTTCTCTAGAATTTGAAGATCCGAAAGGCATCTTTTGGTATGCAAACGTTCCCCACTTAGTAGTGAACGTTGTCTTGTTTTGGTCCTCCGCTTTCACACTTACCTAGTTATATCCTGAGAAACCGTCAAGCATTGAGAACATTTTTGATCCGGCCACTGTGCTCAGTAATTGTTCCATGGATGGCAGGGGATAGCGGGCTTTGAGCGACGCTCGATTCAGATCTCGAAAGTCCACACAGAGTCGGATATCTCCATTTTTATTCCTAATAGGGACCAAATTTGACACCCATGTACTGTGCTTTATGGGGTAAATAATCCTTGATTCGATCAACTTTTCAACTCTTGAGCCATGAGGGATTCAATTTTTGGGTTAACTAGTCTTTGCTTCTGCAGAACCGACTTAGCCTCATTTGCGAGCTTAATAGTATTCTGGATGATGTTAGGATTTTAACCCCTTAAATCCTCATAAGACCAAGCCATGACACCTTCATATTCATCACAGTATTGGGCCAAGTTATTTCTGTCTTCGGAGGAAACACCTTTTCCTTTCTTGAGAATTCTTTTGCTGCCGACTGACATCTCGAAGTAATCTTCTTTATTTGCTGTGAGATTTCGCTTATCCTTTTTAGCATCCTCATGGTCAAACAGGTTCTCTAAGGTGATCAAACCATTAGGGAGCTTATTGGACTTTAATTGAACGACCTAATTCCCGTAAGCTTCTTTTATCTTAGGTTACAGGTCATCGGCAAATTCTCTCGAGCTTTGGATGAATAAAGCGATCTATTCATCACTTTTGAACACTTGCCAATATGTATCATTATCAGGAATAGTCGGGTGGACCACCATGCTAACTGCTTGGAGGCCGATTAGGAAGTCCGTAGCAAGATCAAAATGTGCTCCTATGGTGGCCATTTGATCTGCTATGGTATTTAGTTTCTGAGGAATGCTTATGATATTGAAAGCACCAAAGCTTTCTATTAGATCCCACATTCTGGCGCGGTAAGACCTCATGCAGACATGCTTAGCACTGGATATCCCTCAAACTTGATGAAGCACTAGCTCAGAATCGCCAAGGACTTTCAATTTTTTAATAGCCATCTTTTCCGCCATGTTTAAACCTTGAATCAGTCCTTCATACTCTGCTTCATTATTTGAGAATGTAAACTGCAACCGGAAAGGCTTTAGGATTTGGTCACCCAAAGGGGGAGTGAGACAAACTCCCGCTCTGGAGCCCACCCCACATTTAGCGTCATCGAAGTGTAGGGTCCATAGTACCGAAGACAACTGTTCTTCAAAGAACGGATCCTTGGTGAGCTTTGGGATGACCTGATTTCAAAAATACAATAGGTACCCA
Organism: Cryptomeria japonica; assembly: GCF_030272615.1. Classification (NCBI taxonomy): domain Eukaryota; kingdom Viridiplantae; phylum Streptophyta; class Pinopsida; order Cupressales; family Cupressaceae; genus Cryptomeria; species Cryptomeria japonica. Next base: position 28,634,879 of record NC_081415.1, on the reverse strand, counting down.
GGCTGGTGGCATGGTAATTAGAGAAGGGGTCCGAGTCTATGAACTCATTCAGGAAAGCTTCTTGCTTAGGCAGAATCTCTCCCATTACTTCTTCGTCTTCTAAAAGCTCGACCACCTTTTGTTCATCATTGGATATAGAGGTATGGGTAGGCTTAAAATTAATCAAGGCTTGGTCAGCTATGTGCTCAACATGAAGGTGTTCCGAAAGGATTTTTGTCTTGGCACCGTGTCGGGTACAGAGGATAAGATGGGACCAATCTAGGGACATACAACCTTCTATTTTAGTAGTAAAATCTTGAGAAAGACAGAGTCCAAAGACAGGGGGATATCGATGACTACTACTTCTTGGGACATTATCACACTTGGACATGCAAATAATGTTAGGGGGAGGCTTTTGATGAGACCTACTGTCTGAACCCTGTTCCCATCGAGCTACATGACTCCTTTATTCAAAGGATCATGCCTGATGTTTAATACCTCGACAATTTTCTTAGGCATGACAGTAGTGCTAGCCCCGGAATCTATCATGGAGTTATGCAAAAGTTTATCTCCAACTATAAGGGTAAGGTAGAAAGGATTTGGCTTAGGCTTACCTTCTCCTTGGGCACTAGGGGCGAGCTTTCATTTGTCAATACGGCCGGAGAGAGCGCTTTACCCACTGCTGGTCAGGGACCCATTCTGTTAGTCTGAACGGGTTGTGGAGCTACCGCACTTGCGTCCTTTTGGTCACAAGACAATGCCTCTCTTAGTCTTCTCTTTTCCTCTGGGATACTCAGGAGATCCCACAGAGAGACATGAGTCGGGGCTTTCTTCAACTGTTCAACTACATCCAACACCTGAGGTGTGAGAACCTTTGGCTCTTTAGACTTATAAGGGATGAACTCTTTCCTTATATAGGCAGAATTGATGACTGGTGATTCCGGAGGCCTGTCCAAGGGCACTGATGTCATATTGCCAGAGTTTTCCCTGGTCAAATGCCTTTTAGAGTGAAGATTGTAATCTGAGTGCAGAAAAGAGGGGATCCATCCTTTGGGGTGATTACGCCATTGGTCAGTACAATGTCCTCGTCCTCCATCCATGAAAAAGCGCATGGTCAGGGGCGATCTCCGCTTCTTGTTGTAATGACATCCCTTGCATCTGAGCGACAAAAGCCGCATTGTCAATACCTGGAGATGTATATGCAGATTCATCCGGCGTCATGCCTGAGTTCCTTTGTTCTACAACCTTCTGCTACAAATTCCCTCTTGGGAAATTCCTTAGAGTATGAGCATTGTTGCACGGGAAACACCAAGAGTTGGTGTCATCTGCCAAGTTATTTTGACCTACCGTCAGTTCTCTACCAGCGGTTGGGTAGACAGCCTGCGACGGATTAGGGATTGGGACTATTTGGCCATTCGGTGGAAGAGGTTTCTCAGCATGATGATTCGTATGTTGGTACGGAGGTCGGTTCCCTTGGAAATTTTACTGAAAAGGGGGCTTGGCGGGCGAGACTTGGGCTCTTTTTAGGTTGACAATTTCATTGGAGAATGATCTCAGGAGATTTTTCATATCACTAACTTCAATAGCCAAAGAAGCGGTTTTGCAAGTAGGGAACGAGTACATAGACTGTGGAGCGGCCTCTTCCACAACTTGGGTAGATATTTCAAGGAATACTGGCATTATAGGGTAAGGGGCTAGCTTTCCAGTGTCGATCAAGTCATTTTCAGCTTGGACTGCTATATCAAATGCTTGCGGAAGAGTATTACCTCCTAATGATTGAATCATCACTGATATGTCATAATTGAAAGCTTTTAGATAGAATACAAAAGCCATATCCACCAGAAGAAAAGTAGACAACGGTATCCTCTACCAGGTTCGTTGAAACCTCAGATTAAAATCAGTTAATGCTTCGGTCAGAGCTCTCTTGATTGTAATGAGTTGGTGCATTAAGGATGATCTGTCAACTTTATTTGAGAATCTCTAAAAGAAACGATCTCTCAGCTGATCCCAATCTCCTATAGTGCTGGGGCCTAAGGATCTGAACCAATCCAAATCTTTTCCTTTGAAAGATGCTATGAGCAACCTCAGAGCTACATTCTACTCGGTGATACCATGGACAGTGCAGACAATAGCTACATCTTGCAAATGCTCTCCAGTGGTTTTATGACATTCTCCTGTGAATTTAGGAATGACCTTAAGCGCGGCTGCAGGGATGGCTTCGCAAACCATGGGTGGAACCGGGGGAATGAGGGGGCTACCATTATCCCAAGTCACAAAATTTCTGGGGGGAACTTGTGCCATCGCAGTGTGTATGATTGTGGGAAAACCCTAAGAGGATGAAACTGTGGCTGAATGGACAGTCACCAATGGAGGAAAAAGAAGGTGAGGGTTTAAAGCTGTCTGACTCTTGGTGACAGGCCTATGACTCATAAAATAGCTTTGAAATATATTTTGAAGTAATTTGTCCCACCGGGCATGCTAGAAAAAGAACTGTTGACTCTAAATTTTACCTTGGAATGAACAACCTTATGGGAAATTCAGTGACGGGGGAACTGTTACGTGGGTTCCATTGAATAACCTCTAGGATTGAGAAGCTGGCTCTTCCTTATGGGTTTGGGGGGAAAAAGGGGGAATAAAGAAACATTAAGAACAATAAATCTAGGCTATTGAGGTGATACGCCAGAGCTTTTAAAAGATATGAGCATACAAAATCCAAAAACATATGACTTTCATAAGCCCATTCAACAATCTACAAGTCCGGATCAGGAACATAACCAAGATACAATTAAATTTCTTTGCGACATAAGGAAATACTCATTATGCATTTACCAGATAACAAGTGCGAAACATAGTTTAATCGACAAAATCTTAGATAGATATATTTTGAAAGTTATTGGAATTCTAACAGAACAATACATAAAAGACCATTAAAGCATACTGAAAGAAGTATCATAAAGGCTGCAGGCACAATTTGAATAACCCTCTTCAGACAAACAATAATAGTTTTAAAGGCTAAAATCTCTACTTAGTATACTTAATTGTTCTTTCAAAAGTTCTGAACCCCCAGCAATAGGGAAAAAATCAACATAAATAGAGCACCCGACTTTGGAAAACAGCTCCCAAAACACGCCAAAAAGGCATAACCGCCCTGAACAGAAAAAACATGTTGTGTCTCCTTGAAGATCACACCTAGTAAAATGACCCTCGGAAGTCCACTTCTCACCTACAATGGTCTTCATACTAGTACAAATTGAAAAGATTTCACTAACCACGGACAGGCTGCTAGAAAAATTATGGAAATGCGGGTAACCGCTTGCTTACTGCGCTAAAATGTGGGCCCCGAAAAGGAAACCAGCCAGCACGCCTTTCCATTTGTCACTATCGTGCTACTCCAAAAACTAGACGCCAAATACGGACCGAGGGAGTAATGTCGTGCCGACAATTGTCCTGCACACCCTGCGCTATTGGCAAACTAAAGAGGCAAACCAAATAGGGGAACCCAACAACAAACCTTAGACCGAGGGGGTTTATTGTGAACACTAAGCTTTTCACTGTACATTATTAATGTGTAGGCCCCAGGTTTGACTTTGGTTAGTGATGGATACTCTCCTCCTTTCGACTGTAAGGAAAGAAAATGCGGAATTCACTTCCCTAATAACAGTTTGCAGAGGAGAAAACAGACTAGTGTAGACAAAATTTGCAACATTTACTAAATATGGCACGCGTAAAAACATACACAACAACAACATAGAGAGATAACACACAAAGTGAATGTGGGAAAACCCTTCGGGAGAAAAACCCACCACCAGCAAATGATCGACTTTATTATCAGTATGTTAAACAATACAATAGAGTCTCATCTGCAGATTTCCTACACTCTTTTATACAGTCGTTCCAGGTTGACACACAAACATTTGGCTCAATCTCTTCATAGAACACACTTAGCTCTCAAGATTTCATCACATCGCTATGGATTACAGTCGGCTTCAAATACCAAACTAATCAACGGTTCATCAGAGCAACTGCCCCAACGGCTCAAAGTCTAACCGTCTGCCTGCATCTGTATGCATTCATGAAAAGCAATTATCCCACATGCAGTAGAGAACCGGGTCGGTTCGTATTCATTTACACCGATGGTCTCATACTTGGTGTCCGAGAGTTGATCTTTTGGATCTCAGTTCGACCTCGCTCTCGTAGTCGATCTCCGCTCCATCGACTGTCGGCACAACCTTCAAAAGGTAAAGTCGATGGCCCGATGATACCTGATCACCTAAGGCGACTCCATCAGTCACCGGTATAGCTCTCCAAAAGATACTCCGATCTCCGATGGCTAGGAGTGGTCTCCATCGGGACATCGGAATAGGAACACAAATACTATGCCGATACCAAGAGCACGGACTCATCAGCTCATCGGACCAAAACCGAAACTGCTATCCCGATCTGCATTGCCAGCCCGATAATATGATTTCATCGGGTCATTGGAACAAAAAGAAGAATACAATGCCGATGAGTGAAACACTCCGAGACAAGGTAGAGCGAACTCATTGGGACATTGGCATGACATTCAAAATGTCAACCCGATAACCGATATGTGACCCAAATGCCAAAAGGTGACTTCATCGGGCATCGACACACTGCTGCTGCAGTCTTCCCGAAAACCCAAAGTTATTTTGATCTCTTGATAATACCACAAAGACCCATCGGACCATTGGTATATCGCTCCACAAGTTATTCTGATAGCTGAAGTTACTCCGATGACCGAAATTGACTTCGTCGGGTCATCGGGATGACTTCAAACCTGCTATTCTGATACCCAGCAGAGAAGAATACATCGGCAAGAGTCATGCCGATAGAGCTCACAAAAAACCTTCATACTGTTTCATTGACAAGACTTAACCTGATTAGTATGGACTATTGTCAAGTGAATTAGAGGCACATATTCCAACAAACTCCCACTTGACGAGGAATTCACTGGACTGAGATACCATTCCAGACGTTACTTATAGGCATGGGTACCAAGACCCATAGAATTTGAACACTACCTGAATTTGTGTGTGCTCAATGGTTTCATCAAGGCATCTGCAACATTTTCCAAAGTCTCTACCTTGTTAAGACAAACTTTTCCATCTTCCACCATGTCAAGTACGAAATGATACTGAACATCAACATGCTTCGACCTGACATGGAAAGTAGGATTCTTTGCTAAACATATGGCACTCTGACTGTCACTCCAGACTTCAGTCTACCCTGCATTAAAACCAATGTCAGAACTCAAACATCTAAGCCAGACTGCTTCTTTGCAAGCATGTGTGGCTGCCATGTATTCAGCCTCTGTAGTGGACAAAGCGACTACAACTTGCCGCTTGCTCATCCAACTAATTGCTCCACCATTCAGGACAAAAACATACCCACTGGTAGATCTCCTGCTGTCAATATCCCCTGCCCAATCAGAATCTGTGTAACCACAAATGCTAAGAGTTCTTTTTGAATCCCTCAGATTACCATGATAACATAATGTAAAATCTGAAGTACCCTTCAGGTATCTAAACACTCTCTTTATAGCATCCCAATGTGATCTCCCTGGATTCGACATAAACCTACTGAGTACTCCCACTGGTTGGGCAATGTCTGGTCTTGTACAGACCATAGCGTACATCAGACTGCCTATAGCACTTGCATAAGGTACATTTTTCATGTCTTCAATCTCTTTTGGAGATTTCAGACTGTCCAACACAGACAACTTAGTTCCTTAAAAGATGGGAACAACCTGTGGTTTACAGTCAGACATATGAAACCTATCAAGAACATTGGTTATGTATTATCTCTGGCTGAGCCAAAGTTTCCTCTTAAACCTATCTCTTTTGATCTCCATTCCCAGAATGTAATTTGCTGGTCCTAAATCCTTCATTTCAAATTTCATACAAAGCTGAGATTTTAAATCTAAGATCATACTTTTTGTGTTTCCTATGAACAACATGTCATCTACATACAAAGATATGATAAGAATCCTATCACCATCAGTTTTGTAGTAAACACAATGATCAACTTTGGATCTCACAAATCCCAAGGACAAAACAAATGTATCATACTTCTGATACCACATTCTGGGAGACTATTTAACCATACAGAGACTTCTTGAGTTTGCATACTAGATGTTCTTTACCTTTTTCCCCAAAGTGCTCAGGCTGAGACATATAGATTTCTTCTTCAAGATCACCATGAAGAAATGTTGTCTTCACATCCATCTGCTCAATCTCCCAATCACATGCTGCTGCAAGTGACAAGAGAAATCTAATAGATGTCAGCTTAGCTACAGAAGAAAAGATTTCCCCATAGTCAACACCTTCCTTTTGCAAATACCCCTTTGCAACCAGTCTTGCCTTATACTTGTCAACATTGCCATCTGGACCATACTTCTTTTTGAATACCCACTTACAACCTACAGGCTTTATGTCTTTAGGTAGTGGCACCAAATCCCAAGTTCCATTTTTATCCAATGATGACATTTCATCATTCATGGCTTCCAACCAGGAATTTGAATCAAGCATTTCAATTGCTTCTTTTACAGTCCTAGGCTCATCAGTATCTGCAAGTAACGCATAAGCACAATTAACATTCAACATAGAGTGACTGTGTATATGGTGAAAATGGATAACAATAATAACGATATTGAAAGGCTAAATGAATTCAACCACAAAACCCTAGCCTAACAATAACAAAGATCCACCATAACATATGAAGATTACCTAAGACAATGCAAATCAAACGAAATCACAAAGATTATACCATCACATGTCCAATAGGGTTTGGATCTCCATTCTTCCTATCTCCATTGATCTTGCTTGATATATTTGCTCTTAGATTTTATATGCACAAGAGCTCAACAAAGAACGAAATGTGGTTGTAAGTAGGATCGTAGTGTAGTCAAGTGCATAAAATTCATTAGGGTTTGATAATGAAGGAAGCATCTCCTTATATAGAAGACACAATATGAAATGGAGGGATAAGATTGAGAGGTGTAAAAGGAGGTCGGCTATGATTAGAGGGTAGGTAAAAGAAATAATAAAATAATGAAAGGGGTAGGTAGTGTATGAATTAAGAGATGAATGACATGTGTCATGGGTAGAAAAGGTTAATGAATTAATTAAATAAATAAAGATTTATTTAATTAATAGAAGAAGTGGGATCAATTAAATAAATAAGATATTTATTTAATTTAAGAAAAGGATAATTTAAATAAATAAATGTATTTATTTAAATGAGAAATAAGGCTAGAAGAGGATAAATGAATGAATTAAATAAATAAAGATTTATTTAATTAATAGAAGAATTAAGCTTAGATAATTAAATAAATAAAATATTTATTTAATTAGACTGGACAATTTTGGGTGTCTACATTTTGCCCCTCTTTGAGACAATGCGGCTTGTCGCATTGTTTCAAAGAAGATAATATGAACTAATACATAGTTGCCTCAAGATGGGAATGATATGCCCCCTCGAGAGATTGGATGAAAATGTCAGGAAAGATCACAAACAATCTCTCGATAAGAAAGAAAGGCTAGAATGGACTGACCGGATGGAGTGACAGAGTCACGAGATAATGAAGACCGACTCGGGAAATGAGGGCTAGGGCTAGGGTAGTCTATAAGATAGACCACGGGGGAAAATATATCCTCATTGTCATCTACACATCCATGAGAGCAGAGTGCAGAGCAAAAATAGAGCAGCAACAGTCAACAGCGATGGCCTTTGTTCATAGATTCGATCGCATTCGCCGATTCCAGAGGCCAGCAGAGGCAAGAGAGCCAGTAAGTATCACAAAACTACCTCATACTTTGATGCATTTATTGTTGCTATTAATGCATGGTAGATAGGGCAATAAATGCGCTTTAGGTTAGGGTCCAAAAATGTCAAAAAATGTCCAGGCGTGTCTATGCTCACTAGGCGTGTCTGTGTTTGTGCCAGGTGCGTCTAAGCTCGCGAGGTGCGTCTGTGTTTGTGCTAGGCGCGTCTATGATGGAAAACGCGTCTGTGCCAAATGCGGCCGCGTCTGTGATGTGTAGGCGCGTTTATGCCAAGAAGGCACATCTATGTCGCCCAAGCGCGTCTGTGCAGATCATAGGCACGTTCGTGTCTTTCAGGCGCGTCTGTGTAAAACAGGCACGTTTATGCAGTCTTCAAGCGCGTTTATGTCAGGAAAGCGCGGTTGTGTCCAAAAAATGTAAATTTGTGTCTTCTAGGTCAAATCGGTAGTTCTGTGATGAACATATGCTGTCAATTGGATAAGCTGCTGAGAGGATACACTCAAACAGGTCCTCTAGGGAAGACTAGAATAGATCAAGGCACTTTGTGATGAACAGTGAGTACCAAGATATAGTACTTTGTGATGAACAGGGAGTACCAAAAAGAGCAGCACTTTGTGATGAACAGTGAGTGCAAATGTGAGGAACACTTTGTGATGAACAGTGAGTGCATAATGCGTAGTACTTTGTGATGAACAGGGAGTACCACTAGGATAGAAGCAACACTTTGTGATGAACAGGGAGTGTCACTAGGATAGGTAGCAACACTTTGTGATGAACAGTGAGTGTCACTAGGATAGAAGCAACACTTTGTGATGAACAGTGAGTGTCACTAGGATAGAGTACCATATGCACTTAGATAAAAAGTAGCATTTTGTGATGAACAGTGAATGCCACTATGACTGACATGATTGATTTGCTTGACTGTAGGAGTATTTGCCTATGCTGGAGTCACGGGAGAGATTCCCATCTACTCAAAGGTTGAGACCTGAGTTGACAGTTGAGGACCGAGCTGCGATTGAGGCTATGGGATTGAGACATATTTTGTATGTGCCTGAATTTCGGGTGAACATGGGACTGCTGACTGCACTGGCGGAGAGGTGGCACTCCGAGACATGTACGTTTCATTTGTCGATGGGTAATATGACAGTCACCCTAGAGGATGTATACAGGATCCTGAGGATACTGATCAACGGGGAGTTGATTCCTTATGATCGGGATGGAGACAGGGAGGCCCTGAGATGAGTGTTCCAGGACCCAGGATTGGAGATGAGGGCAGGGCATGTGGCTTGGGACACCATGACAGCTATAGGATTAGCGCTGCCAGCAGTGATAGGAAGAGTGATTAGTGGGTTCCTGTGTCCTGATAGAGCGACACGAGGGTTGGCTGTGGGCTGGGGAGGTGCACTGGAGACACTGGTGACACAACACACCAGATATGCCTGGGGACCGTGTGTGCTAGCACACCTATATAATGAGCTGCATCAGTTTGTGTACCACGGGTCATTGGGATTGGGTTGTGGGGTGACATTGTTACAGGTGTGGACCTATGAGCATTTGCCAGTGACGAGATCGATACATTTCAGGGGAAGAGGTCACAGACACAATTTTGTACACTTATACGACATGATCACTTCGCAGCCATAGATTGGCAGGTTAGAGCACTTGGCGGCGAGTGATTGATGATATTGACATGGTCATATGGAGGCCATACCTAGGATGTGAGCAGTGGGAGGACAATGTGGTAGAGCTTCCCTACACCTTTTGGAGCAGGTACTTGATTGGGCGGATGCCCTATGTACTGGAGAGGCAGCTAGTGGACAGGGTGGGCAGGCAGTTCGGCAGGATCCAGCGGATGCCACGGGGTTCAGGCATGTATGCACGAACTGTCAGAGATCAGGCGCAGTTTGGGCCCCTATTATCATATGATCAAGCTGTGACACAGCTAGTAGAGATTATGCCCCTACCCTGGGACATGTGGCTAGAGATTGAGGATGCCGGCATGGATGTCGAGTACACAGCATACTGGGTCGAGCATCCATTCCCACGCCTGACGGATCCCAGAGAGATACTAGATGGAGATGGATGTGGGGATGGGGATGATGATGGAGATGATGGGGGCAGAGGCCGACGGAGGAGGAGGGGGGTAGTTGGAGAGAGGAGGGTGGCACCGTGGAGGGAGGGTGGAGAGGACAGGTAGGCTCGGGTGGTGAGGGGTCGCGGTGGATTACTGCTACAGGTGCCAGTTGTACAGGGTCCCAGATAGGTGCAGGTACAGGGACAGGTACAGGGATAGATATAGGGACAGGTACCAGTACAGGCACTAGTACAGGCATAGGCATAGGGGCAGGCACCCGTACAAGGGGAGCCATAGGCAGAGCCACAAGGGGCTAAGGCAGAGGAGGATGAGCTGACGGAGCTGAGGGAGATCTGCTAGGGACAGGTAGATGAGATCCAGGAGTTGGAGAGAGAGAGGGATAGGCTCAGGAGGTGGCTCAGAGATAATGAGCGGGAGCTGGATCAGGCCATTCAGTGCTACACAGAGGCTGAGACAACACTGATGGCTAGGAGACATGCATCAAAGGACACAGGGGCCGGATATGCCTACATCCTACGGGCAGGGGAGGAGATCGGTTATTGGCGGGATCTCTATTATGGTGCAGTGCCAGCTGATCAGCGGGCGAGGAGCTTCCATAGACCATCACGGACAGTGATAGCTACGGGAGGGAGCCGGAGGAGACAGATGTCTAGTGGTGGGGTTATGGGTCCTCCACCACCACTAGATAGAGGGGACAGGAGGGATGATCTTGGGGCGGGTCCTTCAGGGGCTCAGATTCCATCGAGGCCAGGCGGCTCCGAGGGAGGGAGTTCATCATAACCGTAGAGGGCTCCCTATGTATCAGTATTGTACCATTTTTGTATGATGATGTAGACACCTTCGGGTGATTGTAGCCATATGATTTTTGACATCATTGTATCATGACACTTTATACATATATATGAGATGATTCATCTTTGCGGCAGCTATATGCATGTGTACCTATGTGATGAGATGTTCTATGTGATGCTTATGATATGGATGCAAATATGTATATGATGCAATGCCATATTTTTGTCCTTTTATGTTTTATATGTGTATGCATGATGCAAATGTGAATGTATGTAATGCAGATGAATATGATAATGCAAATGTAAATTGTGCTAATAGGTGTTGTGTGTAGGATGTGATGTAGTTGTGATATCTATATGTATGTATGAAATTCTTATATGTGGTAATGCAAGTGCAACTACATGAAATGCAAATGTTTTTGGTGTGTCATTATACTCAGTCGTGTGATAGCAAGCTACGCAGACTTGAGAAGGACGATGGAAGTCAATCAAGAAAGGGGGATGAAAGATAGAAGATATGAAAGTGAAAGAGCTTCTTGTGCGTTATCATCATTGAGCTTTATTATGGCAAGCAGGTTATGACAATCAAGGCATATGTTTGACCCAGAAAGTCATTGTACCCGTTTGCATGGAGATAAGACATTCACAAACAATGAATGCCCCAGTTCATACTAGACTCACAGTGTCCTCATATCCTTGGACAAGTCATAGCATTACTAAAAGACAATCCACAGACAGCAAAAGAAAATAGGTGACGATACCCCATCCTCACCTTTCTAGTCAAAGACATCTTGGAGATAGAATCTCTAGTCAGAGACATCCTGGAAAAGCTAAAAAACATGTCACCAAAAGATAAAATCAAAAGAAAACCAAGACTCGACACCAACATCCACTGTAGTCTTCAAGTTTAGTGTCTCTTGTCACTTGTATAAGTCTTACTTGATTGTGGTCACAATGTTTACTTTCACAAAAGGGATAGATAGCATGGAACCATATGTTGTCTAAGTCTGTTGAAAGATTTGATTTGTTGAAGCCCATTGTTGCTACTATGTCTCATCTGAAACTGACTGAATCCATGAAACTGATACTTTATTGTGAAGAAGACAAAACTTTATTGCGGATCTGTGATGCAAATGTTGCTTTATTGTGGATTGTGCGCGGATAGACTGAAGGAAGCTGGAAGAAACTGTACTCCTCGAAACATGTGATTTTCTCAGTTCCTCACCCATCACTAGACGTAGGATTTGCCTTAGCCATAGATAGGAGCTGATTTATTATGGATGGAAAAGGAGGTTTATTATGAATGGCGAACCAATCTTGGGTACATCAATAACAAGCCATGATGGGAATGGGTAAGTTTATTATGAATGAATAGGTTGTGAGTGTGTGCAACGTGAAAGGATGAAAGAGAATCCTAAAGGAGGGAGGAGCAATGTCTCTACGCATGGCGCTGGTGACCCAGTTTTCACCATGGTACTTTCTCAGGGCACCACCGAAGTGGTTTTCACCGTTGGACGAAATTATTTCTCTTTACTTTTTTTGATTTTTCAATGTTTTTTGTGTCACAAGGCGCCTGTTTGCCAAGTTTTCACCAAGTAACAATTTCTTTTGTTTTATAATTTTTTTTGTATTTTTGAATTAGGATACTTTGAAGAGCTATGTGTAAAACCTGCCGAGGTGCATGCTATTGATAGGATCCTCCAAAGCTTCACCTTCTGTAGTTGAGAGCTGATATGCACCAGATCCATATGCTGCTGTGATGATGTAAGGACCATGCCAATTTGGTTCAAACTTGCCCTTCTTCTCTCCGTCTTGCTGATTTTTAGGATTTTCTCTAAGGACCAAGTCACCTACCTCAAATGTGTGAGGCTTGACTTTGTGATTGTAGCTGCGACTCATTCGTTGTTGGTAAGCCTTGAGATGATTAAAAGCAGTTTGTCTTCGTTCATCCAGTAGTTCAAGCTCTTGTAAGCGAGAGACCCTATAGTCTTCATCACTGATAATGTTTTGCAAAGAGACCCGTAAAGAGGGTAGCTCGACCTCAATAGGCAAGATGGCTTCAACGCCATAGACAAGTAAATAGGGTGTAGCTCTTGTAGGTGTGTGGACACTTGTGCGGTATGCCCAAAGTGCAGGATTAAGTTGGATATGCCAATTACGACCAGCATCGTCGACTGTCTTTTTTAGGATTTTAAGGATTGTCTTATTAGACGCCTCAACTTGACCATTACCTTGGGGATAATATGGCATGGAGAAACGATGGGAAATATGGAAGTGGTCACAGAGTTCACGAACATCCTAGTTTTTGAAGGGACGCCCGTTATCAGTGATAATGGAAACAGGAATACCGTATCGACAAATGATATAGTTGAGGATGAACGTAGCAATCTGTTTTCCAGTGACTTGTGTGAGAGGCACGAATTCAATCCATTTTGTGAAATACTCTGTGGTAGTGATAATGAATTTATGACCATTGGAAGAAGGAGGATGAATCTTGCCTATGAGATCGAGTCCCCACTGACAAAAGGGCCAAGGAGACGCAATTGGTTGAAGTTCTTGTGTTGGCGCATGTATGAGGTCTCCATGAATTTGACATTGCTTACATTTCTTGACAAACTGATATGAGTCCTTTTCCATATTGGGCCAGTAATATCCAGTCCTGATGAGTTTCTTGGCTAAGGTAGGACCACTAGCATGTGGACCACATATCCCTTCATGTACTTCACATAACGCAATCTGAGCTTCGTCACTTTCTAAACATCTAAGAAGAGTGCCATCTAGACCTTGCCGGTATAGGATATCAGCTAAAATGACATATCAAGAGGATTGGCGAATGAAAGTGCGACGTTGGTTATTTGATAGATCAGGAGGTAGGGTATTGTCACGAAGGTATGTGAAAATGGAACCATATAACTGGGACTCGGGATCGACAACACATATCATCTCAGTAGGAATGATTTCATATGAAGGAACCAAAAGGTTATCCACCAAGAACTCATAGCGGGTCTCATTTGGAGGTAGATCGATCAGTGAAGCAATTGTAGCCATGGCATCTGCGGCTCGATTCTGCTCTCTTGGTATCTGCTCAAAATCTATCTTTGTGAAGTGTTGTTTCAGGTCATCCACCATTTGTTTGTAAGGCGTTAATTTTTCATCTTTTGTTTGGTAATCATCAGTTGCTTGATGGATTACAAGTTGAGAGTCCCCAAAAACACGAAGTTCCTGGATCTTCCACTTAACTGCAATCCGTAACCCAGTTGTTAATGCCTCATATTCCACTATATTGTTAGTGCAAGGAAATGATAAGCGTTATGATGTTGGTATAGAATCCCCTCGAGGAGTTATAAAGAGGATTCCAGCTCCCACCCCATGCTGTGTGTATGAGCCGTCGAAGTACAGTTGCCATGGCTTTGCATGTGACATTGTTAAAATGGATTCATTTGGAAATTCTAAACTTAGAGGAACATCATCTATCATGGGAGCATCTGCTAATTGATCTGCAATGGCTTGTCCTTTTATTGCTTTTCTGTCCACATACTCGATGTCGAATTCACTCAGGATCATTACCCATTTGGCTAGTTGCCCAGTAAGTGTTGCTTTATTGAGAAGGTATTTCAATGGATCGATTCTTGCAACCAACTTAGTCTTATGAGTGAGCATGTAATGTCATAATTTCTGCGAAGCAAAGACCACGGTGAGACATGCACGCTCAATTGGTGTGTAGTTTAGCTCATATCCCACCAATGTGCGACTGATATAGTATACTGCTTTTTCTTTGCCCTCAACAATTTGTTGTGCTAAGAGTGCCCCCAGTGCTGTTGGAGTAGCCGATATGTATAGTAACAAAGGCTGATCTAGAACCGGTGGCATCAAAACTGGCGGATTCAGAAGATAATCTTTGAGTGTCTGGAAAGCCTGTTGACAGTTATCATTCCATTTGAATTTGATATTTTTATGTAGCAGGTGCTAAAAAGGATTACACTTATCTGCAAGTTGTGCTATGAATCTTCGTACGGACTGGAGTCTACCTTGTAAAGACCGAAGCTGACTGATATTTCTTGGTGGTTGCATCTCCAAGATGGCCTTGACTTTTGCTAGATCAGCTTCGATTCCTCTTTTTGATACAATGAATCCTAGGAGCTTCTCGGAGGTTACTCCAAAGACACATTTCTTGGGGTTTAATCTTACTTTGTGTTTTTCCAACCGATCAAAGATGACTGAAAGTATGTCCAAATGTGTATTTCTGTCTATTGATTTGCCCAAGAGGTCATCGACATAATCTTCCATGGTTACGTGCATGAGATCATGAAAGATAGTAGTCATGGCTCTTTGATATGTAGCACCTGCATTTTTTAGCCCGAAGGGCATGACATTCCAACAGAAAGTTCCCCAAGGACAAGTGAATGATGTTTTGTGTTGATCCTTGGGCGCGATCCTTATTTGATTATAACCAGAGAATCCATCCATCAACGATAACATTTCATGACCTGCTGTGAGATCAACAATCAAGTCAATATTTGGTAATGGGAAGTCATCCTTTGGACAAGCTTTGTTGATGGCTCTGAAATCTGTACAAATTCTGATGCTGTGATCTAGTTTATTGACAGGCACTAAGTTGGAGATCCATTCAGGATAATCAATTGGGCGTATGAATCCGACATCCAATAATTTCTCAAGTTCTGCTTTGACTAGTAATGCCACTTGTGGATGCATCTTTCTTAATTTCTGTTTCACTGGTTTTGCCCCTGGTTTAACTATCAAATGATGCATCACCAAATCCGGATCTAATCCAGACATATCAGCGTATGACCAGGCAAAGTTGATTTGTCGATCTTTGAAGAAACTTATGAATTTTGACCTTTTTGACTCCGTCAACGATTGAGCTAGGAATATGTTGTGTGGAACCTCTTCTGTACCAATGTTTGTTTTGATAGTCTCCTCTACCAACATGGATGACTTTTCCTCATATGATGCTGGGAGAATGTCGAGCCTTCCATCTTCGGGTGCCTTAGAGAGGTTTTCACCCTTAGATATGTCCTTTCTTTTTACTTTTTTGGAGTCAGATAGTGCCACAGTGTCGTTTTTGCCATAAGACCCTTGGTTTGTTCTTATTTTCACATTTTTGTGACTGGAAGGTCCGACACCCTCACCAAAATATGCCACGCTATTGAGTTCTATAGTGTATCCTTCTTTATGGTCCCCAGGGGGAAGATCATCTCGTATGCCAAGATAGTCAATAAAAGCTTCATCATTTTGGAATGTGTCAAACTGTGCAGGTCCTTCATGATCCCAGTCAATGAGTTGGGGGTGAACAAGGGGAAGGCCTTTAATGTCTTCGAAGTTAGTGGGGCTAACAGTGAAGATGCAGTTATATTCGGGTATGTCAAGGTAATTATCAAGGTCATCAATGGCACTCTCCTCATCAGTCTCGATCGTGAACGAATCCAAATTATCATCACTAGTAGCGCATTCGGGGACAGGTGTTCTCATCCTATGTGATTTCAACCTAGGACCTTGAGATAAGGATTGTGTGGAATCCTCATGGGTTGTTTCTTGACCAACTTTGAATCTTTTATAAAATTCCTCTTCTTCTGTGGGCTCATCTGGTTCTCTAAATGTTTCGGTGAGCTCGTAGTCACTGGAAGATTTGTCTGAACCCCATTCCCATTCGTTGGAGTCTGTGGAATAGCGACCCTCTTTTTGAATTTTGGTAGCTTTGATTTGTAAGGCTTCTTCTGTCCTTTGAGTGTGAACCTCGGAAGTCAAGAAACCAAGTCCTTTCGAGCGTTCCTTTTTGAAAGTCAATTCAGATTGTAAAGGTTCAATGATGCCTTCCTTTCGTAACCCCAGAAGGCTTTTTCCATCATACCCAAATTTTTGTAGAATCTTGAAGCCTTTGCCATATTTCTCACATGGTAAACTGATGTGATCTTGTGTGTCACCTTCAATGTCTTTGTAAAGCATTTTGTATAAGTCTTCCTCTTCTAGTTCGCCCCATCTTTGAAAGATAGTAGGGTCCCATTTGAGTACCATGATGGATACTTGCTTATTAGGATGTGGTCTTCCATATTCTTTTGGGGAACTCATGACTTTTTGTAAGTACATGGTCTGATTTAAAGTGTATTCCCCCATGCCCTTGTCCTGAAATTTGCCTTTAAGCTCACCTTGTTTTGATGTCGAAGGTTTTAATGACTCAGGATCAATGTATGCCAAAGAAGGAATAGCTTCGCGATTACTGGGAATGATGGTCTCAATTTTTTATCTTAGGTTATTGCAGTATATGAACAGATTAGGATCACCGTTAACTGTTACTTCTACTCCATTGTGAGGAAACTTAATGCATTGGTGATATGTAGATGGTACTGCCCTCATTTCATGAATCCAAGGACGTCCTAGCAATATGTTATAAGTGAGATCTAGATCTAGGACTTGACAAACCACATCCTTCGTAACTGGCCCAATTCTGAGAGGTAAGGTGACTGTGCCTTTGGACGAACGCTCTTCATCATCATATGCCTTGATGGTGATTTGATTTGTAGAATTCACAACTTTATCAGAATATCCCAATTGTTTAATTGTGCTCAATGTACAAATGTTTAGACCAGCTCCTCCATCTATCAGGATTCGTTTTATTCGATGTTTATGTATGAAGGCTTCAATGTGTAGTGGTGCATTATGTGGCTGACTTACGGAGGTGTCATCGGCTTCTGTGAATGTAAGAGAGTGTGGAATGGAAAGGTATCCCACCATGTCTTGAAACTGGTCCACGTTCAGATCAGTAGGAATGGTAGTGTCGCTCAAGGTTTTGTCAAGAATAGCTTTATGTGTGGGGGATATGCGTAATAGCTCAAGGATGGAGATGAGCATGGGTGTCTTCCCTAACTGTTCTACAAGGTCATACTCAGGTTTGGTTGATGAGGAAGCGGTGTTTTTAGCTGGAGCACCTTGCAAAGTGAATTTACCTCAGCGGGTTGTGACATTACATTCAGAGGTAGGTTCGAAAGAAGATCCAACACCTTTTAGGACAATCTTGGGTTTCCGGGTAGAATTCTCAGGGTTTTTGTCCTTGATGATAATGGTAGAGACATAATTGTCCATCGAAATGTGATTGATAGTTGAATCATAGTTATAGGTTGCTCTGGTATAGTTGGTTTGATCATCTATGGCTTTAGCTTTTCCCTTGTCATGTTTTGGGAATGGTTCCTTAAACATCTCATGTTCTTGATTGGATGAGTGTCCCTCAATCTCAATGTCACCTCTATCAATGAGATCTTGTATGATGTTCTTCAGTCGATCACAATTTCCTGTCTTATGACCCTTGCTCTTATGAAATTCACAATACTCATCATCATTCCACCAATTTGGTTTAACCTTTGGTTCATATGGAGGAAAATTTGGAACTGTGATTACCTTGTTTGCCACTAGCTTCTTGAAGACTGACTCAAGTGGTTCTCCCAATGGAGTGTACTTCCTCCATGATCTAGAAGTTGTTTGAGTATTCACTTGATTGTTTGTAGAACTTGATCCTGAAAAGATGAATTTAGGTTGCACTGTGTTGGCATCAACAACACCATCATTGACTGTGTTCTTGTTTCTATCCCAAAATCTCGGCTTGTCTTTTCCCTTAAAGTCATCTTTGTTTTCCTTGAATATCTTAATGACTCCTTGTTCAATTAGGACCTTTTCTATCGCTGAGCCTTTTTCAATGATGTCCTTGAAGGTGGACAAACAAGCTTTCCTTAGATCATAGCCAATGTCTTTGTTAACATTTTGGGTGAACATCTCCACCATTTGTTTTTGTGGAATTTCACAAGAGCATCTACTGGCTAGATTTCTCCATCTTTATAAAAATGATGCAAAAGATTCTCCATCTCTTTGCTTAGTGTTGCACAAAGTAGTGACTGATATGTCTGTCTCTATGTTGTAGGAGAAATGTTGAATAAATGCCTCTGCTAGATCACCCCATGACTTAATACCAGGTGGAAGTTGGGAGAACCATTCCATAGCTTGATCACCTAGGTTTTGTGGGAATAATCTCATCAAATATGTCTCTTATGCTGCTACCTCAATGCAAGCTGTGAAAAATTGTCTTATGTGTGCCTTAGGATCCCCTTTTCCTCTATACTTATCAAACTTAGGTGTCACAAAGTGTGTAGGAAAAGGAGGCATTGGAATGCTCCTGTCAAATGGATAAGGACATATGTCTCTCATTGTGTATGTTGGCTTCGGTGTATTTATGTCCTCCATTTTCTTTTGTAAGTCCCTGATTTGTTGCTCCAAATTGCTCTTAGGTGGAGATCGACTTCTTGGACCATACCCCATGCTTGAGGCACCAATTGGAGGAGGAGCATGTTGCATATATGGATGATATTGATCATACACATGTTCATATGGAGGAGGTTTATAATGATATTGCGTATATGGACCACTTGGTATAGATTCATGTTGAGGAACGCCATATCTATTTTGTCCATGTATACCATACTCTACAGGCATGTCATGTTCTAATGTGTTGCCCCCAAATTTGACACGGGGTTTCCTTGTGTCCAAATTTTGAGCATGTCGTTGAATATCCAATTGCTTTGGTGGTTGATCCTTAGCATTGGTATGTGATTGAGCATATCTTTCTGCATAAGACTTCCATAATGGTCTGCGAAGGTGAGTATCATATGCTTGACCATGTGTATGTGGGACCTCTGGTTTTTGAAACAAAGATGATGGTGATTCAGGTACCATATGTGGTTCTCTATTGCCTCCACTATTAGGTCTCCTTTGATCCATGTTGGAGTGAGGTTGTTGCAAAGCTCGATTTTCCATTATTTGAGACATGTCAAAATCATGAGGTATCTTGGCTCCACTTTGTGCCATCATTTGTAAGAAGTATTGTCTATCCCTCCTCATTATTTCCTCAACCAATCGATTGAAATGGGGATTCATAATGGATTCTTCCACATCTGCTGAATGTACGGAAAAGTTGTCCATATTATCATTATGTGTATCATTGTTGTTTGTAGTGTCCATGTTCTCAACATTTGGAATGTTTCTATAGGCATCCATGTCAGGTAATGTGTTATGATCAGTATTGAAAAAGACATCATTGTCATACTCATAGACACTCATGTTTGCGGACTCTTGAGCCTCTTTAGTTTCTCTCCTAGATTTTTGAAGACGGGTTTCAACCATGAACTAGGTATTGACCAAGATGTGTGAGACTAGATGAAAATGGAAAGAGTATGGAAGACCAAGAGTTGGATGGAATGTAAATGAATCTGAGGTGTACTTGCAGTGTCCAAAGTGTAAGACCAAGTATGTATGTAGTAGAGTAGGTGTGACTTCCAAAGAGAGGATAGTTTCTCTTGATGAGGTAAGTTGACCTTGACTCTAAGTAAGACCAAATGAGACCCAAAGGTGAGAGACCTTGATGAGGGACCACTTAGCAAAGTGTTGTTGTATGTAGTGTGTTGACAAAGTATGATGAGGACAAGCAAGTGACCTTTTGACTCAAGTTTAGACAAATGTAAATTTAATGCAAGATGTAAAGCAATGATGGACTGTGTGAGACCCAAAGATAGGTTGAATGATAGATGAACCCTAGAGAAATGACCTAGGAAGCTCAATAATTTCGAAACTAACTGTGTTTGTTTGTTGGACTGTAAAAGTTTTTCAATTCTGAACATAGACGCGATTTCCTAACACAGATGTGGTTCTGTTTAACACAGATGCTTTTCTGATATTTTTGTAAAATGCATTGTTGATTCTGGAAACACAAACGCATTTTTGCCCTTCACAGACGTGGTTATACAACACAGACGCTATTATGTTAGACACAAACACGTTTCTGCAAAATTTGTGCAATTTTTTCCAATCTGTGAAGTCGTTTTGTTGTGACCAAATTTGACTGTTTAACTGTTTTTCGTGACAAGAGGACATAGTGTTGATGAAGACCCAATGTTTGTAAGTGTCTAGACTCCAAAATGAATCCAAGAAAAGTGGGTTGTTTGATGTTAAATTGTTTTGCATACACTTGAAGACAGAAAAGACACAATGTTTTGTTGTTTGGTCTTGAATGTTTTGAATGTTTAAAATAAGTCAAGCACAATTCTTATGGCTGGCCAAGACAATAGTTGTTGATCCCACATGGGGTTTTACCCCCGAGGCTACGCTATTCAGAGCGGATACTTAGATGCTTGACCTCACTGGCTCCACCCTCGGCACTCACTTCTCGGGTTAGCCAAGCATCAGTCCCCACGAAAAATCCCCGTGGTGAACTTTGTATCTCAACTAAGAACCGTATGTGTGTGGGCCGCTACCAGAGGTCCGACCTCCTACCCCAACAACTAGAAGGATTTGGGCTTCTAAAACAAAAAGGTGCTAGTAAGGGCATCTGCTCGTGTGGCCATACATGCGGCACTTTCAGCTCTGTAAATACAGAAGGCTCCCAGCTGGTAGGGGTTATGCCCTACAAATGATCAAATAAATTTGATCAAACGGGTTTATGGGGAGACATAGTGTCGGTATGAACTAATCAGCACATGTTATCCATAGTTTTCACCATGAATACAATTGTTTATAGTGGTTCGAAAGAGGTGGGTTTTCCTCGCTACCACTTGGGTCGTTCTCTTCTCACTAGTAGTCCTAATGACCACACGGGAAGATGGGCCCTCTAAAGATTAAACAAAAAGAGCCTATTGCTTAAGACACAAAAGACAATGATTCAATTTTAGTGCACCAATTGAAGTGTTTGCTAGTCTATGAAAACAGGGCACATAATAAAAATCCAAAAACTCCTGCCAAGGACCTGCAACAAAGAGTTGTTAGTAGTTTGGATTGTTTCAAATAATCACCCCTTCCTGCAAGCACACAAGTTAGGTAAATTTTAGATCCAAAAAGACTTTGTGAAAATAGGGGCCTTCAACCAAACGATTTTACTTTCAAGACAAGCTGCACCAATTTCGTTAGATCTGAAAATGTTAGCTCGAAATAAACCAGATCTAAAACCCTAAATGCAAAAACTCAAAACTAAATCAACAACTCAAAATTTTGAAATCGGTGCACATAGATGCGATTACCCTCGACACAGATGCGACTTCATGACGCAGACGCGGTTCTGTGAGACACAGACGTGGCTCCAGAATGCAGATGCGACCTTTGGACACAGACGCGACTAAAAACACCACAGACGCGACTAAGGAACGCAAACATGATTTCCGGAACTTGCAAAAATAAAATACTGCCAATAACACAGACGCGATTCCAGATGTCGTAGACGCGCCAGAAAATCAAAAACGCTATCCGAAAGTACGCAGACGCGAAAATATCAAAACGCTGTCAAAAATGTTAGATCTGTAACTTCAAAATACAAAATCTGCAACAAGGATGTTAAATGCAAAAAGGGACAAGAGTCCCACCGGGCGTGCCAAAATGTATATGGTGAAAATGGATAACAATAATAACAATATTGAAAGGCTAAATGAATTCAACCACAAAACCCTAGCCTAACAACAACAAAGATCTACCATAACATATGAAGATTACCTAAGACAATGCAAATCAAACGAAATCACAAAGATTATACCATCGCATGTCCAATAGGGTATGGATCTCCATTCTTCCTATCTCCATTGATCTTGCTTGATATATTTGCTCTCAGATTTTATATGCACAAGAGCTCAAGAAAGAACGGAATGTGGTTGCAAGTAGGATCGTAGTGTAGTCAAGTGCATAAAATTCATTAGGGTTTGATAATGAAGGAAGCATCTCCTTATATAGAAGACACAATATGAAATGGAGGGATAAGATTGAGAGGTGTAAAAGGAAGTTGGCTATGATTAGAGGGTAGGTAAAAGAAATAATTAAATAATGAAAGGGGTAGGTAGTGTATGAATTAAGAGATGAATGACATGTGTCATGGGTAGAAAAGGTTAATGAATTAATTAAATAAATAAAGATTTATTTAATTAATAGAAGAAGTGGGATCAATTAAATAAATAAGATATTTATTTAATTTAAGAAAAGGATAATTTAAATAAATAAATGTATTTATTTAAATGAGAAATAAGGCTAGAAGAGGATAAATGAATTAATTAGACTGGACAATTTTGGGTGTCTACAGACTGTACTTATTAGGTGTGTAACTTTCAGGTTGCTGCTTCTCTCGAGTAAATCTTCTCAACTCTGGTGTTGAGGCTTCTTGAGGTTCACCAAGAGGCTCATTATCATGTTCTTCTTCAGAACTACTTGAACTGATTGAACTCTCCTCATCTTCAGGTATCTCTAGAGATTCTTCTTTAACTGGAGGTACTTCAACCTCAGCGTCCCCTTTCTTTTCTATTTTATGATCTAATGACATAGGCTTCATTTCATGAAAAATCACGCTTCTGCTGAATAAAACCTTATCAGTCACTAGATTCCAAAGTTTGTATCCTTTCACACCAACTCCATAGCCAATAAAAATACATTTTACCGTTTTGTTATCTAACTTAGATCTATTCACATCAGGCACATGAGCATATGCCTCTGCGCCAAAAACATGTAGGTTCCTTAAAGAAGGTTTCTTACCAGATCACGCTTCCATAGGTGTTTTGTCAACCAATACTGAAGTAGGAGAATGATTCAACAGGTAACACGTTGTAGCAACTGCTTCAACCCAGAATGTTTGTTTTAGCCCAGCTCCACTCAACATGCTCCTTGCTTTCTCCATTAGAGACCAGTTCAACCTTTCAGTGACTCCATTTTGTTGTGGAGTGTAAGGTACAATCTTATGTCTTTTAATTCCATGATCAACACAGTACTTGTCAAAATTTGCACTACAAAATTCACCACCATTGTCTGTTCTTAAACATTTAATCCTTCTCCCAGTCTGATTTTCAACAAGGTTCTTAAACTCCTTAAACCGACTGAACACTTCTGTTTTACTTTTAAGAAACTATACAAATGCCCTTCTTGAATAATCATCTACAAAGGATACATAGTATTTAGACTTAGACAAAGAAGGTACATCCACTGGACCAAACACATCAGAGTGAACATAATCCAGAATAGCAGAAGATTTATGAGAACTAGAATAAAATTGAACTCGGTTATGTTTTCCATAAATGCAGTGTTCGCAGAAATTGAACTCAAAAATACAATCATCAAGACCTTCAACCAGATTCTTATTCTTCAAAGCTTTTAAACCTTTTTCACCTATGTGGCCTAACCTATTATGCCAAAGCATTGTTTTCTCAGCAGGAAGTTTAGCTTCCAATGAGTTTGCATTATGCATCCTTACAGTTGTCTTATCAGACTTTTCAGAAGTTACATTACAACATATAGGTTCAGCATTTAACTTATACAATGTACCAATGCGATCACCCTTTGCCAAAACAATAGAACCCCTAGTCATCTTGCAACCACCAGACACAAAGGTAACTTGAACTCCAACATCATTAAGTTTACTTACAGAGAGGAGATTTCTTGCCAGACCTGGTATATGAAGAAATTCATTAATCCCCTTCACTCTACCATCTGGAAACTGAATTTTGATTCCACCTCTCCCTACAATCTCCAATGTAGAATCACTAGCCAGATATACCTTTCCACTAGCATACAGTTCATACTTTGAGAACCATTCCTTATGGGACGTCATATGGAAAGATGCGCTAGAATCTACTAACCAGGTGTCATCTAAGGTAGGCACTGCCAGGGCTGCTACAAAAGCATCAACATCACTCTGAGAAGACTTAGTGTCAGAATATTTCTTCTTGTTCTTCTCCTTCTTGCAATCCTTTCGGATATGCCCTTTCTCCCCACAGTTCCAACACTTCACCTTTGACTTCTTTCCTGGAGATTTAAAACTCTCTTGAGACTTGGACTTCTTTCCTTTCTTCTTGTCTTTGTCCTTTGATCTGCCTCGAACAGAGAGTGCATCCTTTGTCATCTCAGAAGACTTCTTTCTCATTTCTTCTGAGAAAAGAGTATTAACCACAGTATCCATCTTGAACTGGGTCGTGGTACTACCAATAGCCATCACTAAGTGTTCCCAAGAGTCAGGCAATGGACACAACAACAACATGCAACGTTCTTCTTCTTGAATGGACACACCAACAAAAGTTAACTGTGCAAGAATCATGTTGAATGCATTCAAATAGTTTGCCAATGGTGTCCCTGTGTCCATCTTCAGAGAGTACAATTTCTTCCTCAAGAAAAGTTTATTCACCAAGGATTTTCCCTGATAAATGTCACTCAGCTTCTCCCAGAGAAGATGTGCAGACTTCTCCTATGGATGTTTCACAAAATAGAATTAGCCAGACATAGCCTGATTAGACCCCTTGCCTTCCAGTCGGCTAAATCCCAATCTTCTTGCTTCATGCCTGAAGGCTTAGAAGTTGCAGTTACAACACCCCAGAGATCTTTGTCGACCAACAAGTCTTCCATCTTGAGTTTCCAAAGTTCAAAACTGGAACCATTAAACTTCTCCATGTCTATGCATCTTGAAGTACTCACCATTTCAATCTGTAAAACAAGTAGACACTCTGCAAGACTCCCACTGAGATAGAACTGACACAAAAAACCAACCCAACCCAACAAGGAGAACAAAACAAGACAGGCTCTGATACCACTTGTAAGGAAAGCAAGTGCGGAATTCGCTTCCCTAATGTCAGTTTGCAGAGGAGAAAATAGACTAATGTAGACAAAATTTGCAACATTTACGGAATATGGAACGAGTAAAAACATACACAACAACAACACAGAGAGATAACACACAGAGTTAACGTGGGAAAACCCTTTCGGGAGAAAAACCCACCACCAGCAAATGATCAACTTTATTATCAGTATGTTAAACAATACAATAGAGTCTCATCTGTAGATTTCCTACACTCTATTATACAGTCATTCCAGGTTGACATACAAACATTTGGCTCAAACTCTTCGCAGAACACACTCAGCTCTCAAGATTTCATCACATCGCTATGGATTACAGTCGGCTTCAAATACCAAACTAATCGATGGTTCATCAGAGCAACTGCCCCAACAGCTCGAAGTCTAACTGTCTGCCTGCGTTGGTCTGCATTCATGAAAAGCAATTATCCCACATGCAGTAGAGAACTGGTCGGTTCATATTCATTTACACCGACGGTCTCATACTTGGTGTCTGAGAGTCTATCTTTTGGATCTCAGTTCGACCTCGCTCCCGCAGTCGATCTCCGCTCCATCAGCTGTCAACACAACCTTCAAAAGGTAAAGCCGATGGCTCGATGATACCCGATCACCTAAGGCGACTCCATCGGTCACTGGTATAGCTCTCCAAAAGATACTTCAATCTCCGATGGCTAGGAGTGGTCTCCATCGGGACATCGGAATAGGAACACAAATACTATGCCGATACCAAGAGCATGGACTCATTGGCTCATCGGACCAAAACCAAAACTGCTATCTCGATCTGCATTGCCAGCCCGACAAGATGATTTCATCGGGTCATCGAAACACAAAGAAGAATACAATGCCGATGAGTGAAACACTCTGAGACAAGGTAGAGCGAACTCATCAAGCCATCAGCATGACATTCAGAATGTCAACCCGATAACCAATATGTGACCCAAACACTAAAAGGTGACTTCATCGGGCATCGGCACACCGCTGCTGCAGTCTTCCCGAAAACCCGAAGTTATTCCGATCTCCTGATAATACCACATAGACCCATCGAACCATTGGCATATTGCTCCACAAGTTATTCTGATAGCCAAAGTTACTCCGATGACCGAAATCGACTTCATCGAGTCATCGGGATGATTTCAAACCTACTATTCCAATACCCATCAGAGAAGAATACATCGGCAAGAGTCATGCTGATAGAGCTCACACAAAACCTTCATATTGTTTCATCGGCAAGACTTAACCCGATCAGTATGGACTATTGTCAAGTGAATTAGAGGCACATATTCCAACATCGACACCATTATGCACTCTATCTATGGCTTGTCTCATTACGGTATTGCCCAACAATCTCAACCTACGATGGATTGTGTAGAGAATTCTAAGATTTTTACTCTACCCTATAACTCAATGGTTGATGGGATACCATTATTTCTGGGGGTAGATTTGAGTTGTAGATGCATTGTTCGTGGTTGGACAATAATATAGGGAAGAGTATCATTATCATTCATGTTTCAATTATCGTTTATTTTTTGTTTATTTAATTTTTAATTATTAATTTTAAAACATAATTAAAATTTTATTGATAAATTCACATGTATTAATGGATGCTCATTTTAGTCTTATTAGTTAAATTTTTTGGATCATAATTGACCCATTTGCGTACCTTTATTGGTATCCATAGCACATGACTATGTGGGCATTTGTGTACAAGTAATGACAATTTTAAGTGCATAGCTATTGAGGCATATTTAAGTAGGTATCAATCAACACTTTGAAATGACCTCTTTTTGACCCTTGCACATACAATGGATCCAACAGTGTGCATAGTTACTACCTAGAAGTTAGAACAATAACTATAAGCAATTAAGTCACATACAGAGACAACTACCAAATATCATTGAAATTCGATGTACCATTTAGGATATGTGG
Organism: Cryptomeria japonica; assembly: GCF_030272615.1. Taxonomy (NCBI): domain Eukaryota; kingdom Viridiplantae; phylum Streptophyta; class Pinopsida; order Cupressales; family Cupressaceae; genus Cryptomeria; species Cryptomeria japonica. Next base: position 28,607,643 of record NC_081415.1, on the reverse strand, counting down.
GTGCGTGAAGTTAGCTATAACGGCTAGTGGTATGCTTCTCCTAATGGGTTAATGCCATAAAGGATTTGACATATCTTTCTTAGTCCTTTAACTTCACTAGTAGAAGGTAAGTGTTCTATGCTATGTGTCATAGATTATTATGGGAAAATCAACCAACTTCATTATTTAGGAATTTTCTAGTAGGGGAGATTTATTGGAGCTAGATCTAATATTTACATGTTTAGAAAGTGGGTTAAAGATCAATAAAAATTTAGGAAATTTTCTCTCATAAATTGTAATTTCTAGGTAAGAATGGTTAATTTGTTAACAAATGGTTGTCAAAATTTGATCGAAGAAAGGATCTATCAATTAAATTTCGGTTTGGGTCAAGCTTCCTAGGTTGGCATTTAAGTACTAGGATAAGCAAGTCTAATGGGCACTACCAACTCTTTTAGACAACTCATTGTAGTGGATGTTGTCACCAAATCTATTAAATGATTATTTTTTTCAAGATTATTTGCTTATGTGGATGTTGATAAGATGTTCCCTTCTATGAGTTCATTAAATTAGGTAAAAGGGTGCAATGGATAATCTTTGGGAATTCCATGGTTATTTTCCATTACTGTCTCAAATCTAGTCATGAGATAGAGGACTACTCAATCAATAAGAGAAAGCAATCATTTTTTTAGGAAAAAGAAAAAACCATCCCACCCTAAGATAGATTCTTTAGTAAATTCTAATTTCTTTAGTAAATTCTTGTTTTTCCTCTAGCCTAGGCCTTGGCGGTTGAGGGGATGATATTTTTTTCGGGGTAGATTTGGAGTCTAGATCTATTTTTGGTGGTTTTGACAATAATATAATGGGTTAATTCCAAAACAGGATTTGACATATCTTTCTTAGCCCTTTAACTTCACTAGAAGAAGGCAAGGGTCTGCAAGGTTATTTGTTTATGTAGATGTTGTAATATATGTTCCCTTCTATGAATCCTTTGAATTAGGTAAAAGGGTGTAATGGATAATATTTGAGAATTCCATGGTTGTTTTCCACTAGTGCCTCAAAACTAGTCATGGTATAGAAGACTTTTCAAGCAATAACATAAAGAAATTGTTCTGGAGAAAAAAGGAGAAACTTGACTTCCCAAAAGTCTCTTAAGAGTTCCTTAGTAATCAATAGTGAGGAAGAAGACCTTGATATATGGATTTAATGATATTATAAGTGTAGAGTCCAAAATAGCATACTCTTTTGCATTTCCACCTACACTTTTGAAACCACTTTAGTGTCTATTCACCTAGCATTTGAGTAGGCTCATTGCAACCCTTACATTAGCCTTTTTCCTCTCAGGATGCTTGAGACACCTTTTTAGCAACTATCTTTCAACTTCAAATTTGCATTAGCTGTGTCTTTCTCTTGCCACTTGTTGTTTTGAGTGTGTTTTGTTTGGACGTTAGCATGTCATGTAGATGTATGCCCATTGTGTAAATGTTTCATGACATCTTAATTTTCAAATGTCAATTCTAAGCATTTTAACACTTATCACCTACACAGGTTAGTGGAAATGGCTTAGAATCTTTCAAAATGACTCTAGCCCTCTTTTTCTTTCCTATTATCTCTTTTAAATCCACCTCTTTCATTCATGCAAGGTATTTTTATTCTTTTAGAAATATCTCTTGTTCTCTTGGCTCTCACAACTTTCTCTTGCTCTCTCTTGCTTGCTACAATAGTCTCTCATTTGCTACAACACTCTTAAGCTCTCACAATAATTTTTTTAGCTCTCTTGTCTTTATCAAGCCTATCTGGTAATACCTTTCTTACGTCTTCAAGCATATTGGGACTTACTACATCTAAAAGGAAGCCAAAGTGTGGAATAACGCTTTCAAATGCTAAATCTAACAAGAGAGGTGACACATAAATTTCTTACATACTTTTAAACTATTACAAATTAGATAAACACATATAAAATCCGATTTAACAAATGAAACCACAACACTAGATTTACGTGGGAAAACCCTTTCGAGAAAAAACCCACACTCCAAAAGCTAGACTCAATTGTACTATTAGCAACAACAATAGTTACAATACAATGCACATAGCTAATGCTCTTCAGGAGTAGCTACAACAAATATTTCAAGAACAATTCTGGCAGCATAACAACGCCTTAATAATTATCAACCCGTCTCACTCAAAACAACTAAGGAACCAACATTAATAGAGCTCATCACAAAGAGGAATGTGCTCATGGTTTCCAAAACCATCTTCAAAGCACAAGAGGTAAGTTGTGTTACACACAACAACTTTCTAATCCAATGACACATTGCATATAACGACTTTCAAAGCAACAACACCTATCTCTTTCATAATGGTCATGTTGCCAACTGTAATGTAAGTACAACATAGAAGTTACCATGACAAAATAGGTTTCTTGCTTACCTCACACCACTTATCAAAAGTGAACTCAAACCATAAATGAAATCTACCAAAATATAACTCTCCATGACTCTTTCACCGAACCAGAAACCACTATAGTTATAATAGAAGTTTGTCATAATCTCAACATATAGCAATATATGACACTAGTTCTCTAAAAAATAGGACTTCCAAAGTGGGTAAAAATAAAACAAATAATTAAATTAGCATGTTTGGACTCTAAGGTTGAGACACCTTAATCCCAACATTCTCCCACTTGTCAAAGACCTATCAATAGTCAAAACACTTTATCATCAACTCAAGGCCCCAAGGCCCATAGAATTGGCATGCCATCTGAACTTCTCAGTGTTCATTGGCTTTGCCAATGCATCTGCAACATTTGCCAAAGTATCAATTTTCTCCAACTTCACCTCTCCATCTTCCACCATATCACGAACAAAATGAAATTGTATAGCAATATGCTTTGTTTTGGCATGGAAAGTAGGATTCTTCACTAAACATATAGCACTATGTCACAATAGATACTAATATGTCTTGCATCAAAACCAACATTCGAGCATAATATCTTAAGCCAAATGGCTTCTTTGCAAGAATGATTAGCTGCCATGTACTCAGCTTCAGTTGTGGACAAAGCTACAATAGCTTGTTGTTTATTCATCCACCTCACTGCATCACCAAACATTGTGAACACATATCCACTAGTGGATCTTATGCTGTCAATGTTACCTGCCCAATCATAGTCTACATATCCATGAATACTTAAGGAATGTTGAGGTCCATTAGGATTACCATGGAAATATAGGGAATACTCAGAAGTACCCAGCAAAAATCTAAACACTCTCTTCACTGCATCCCAATGCACCCATCCAGGATTATCCATAAATCGACTAAGGAATCCCATTGCTCGTGCAATGTCTAGACTCATACAAACCATAGTGTACATTAGGATACCAACAACACTTCCATAAGGAACTGTGGTCATGTCCTCTATCTCAGTAGGAGACTTTGGATAGTCTTCCACAGAAAGCTTCATCCCTTGTAGAACACGAACAATTAACTGTCTGCAATCTGTCATGATAAATCTTTCCAACACAAAGTTCACATACTTTCTCTGGCTGGCCCAAATATTTCTATGAGCTCTATCCTTTTGATCTCCTTTCCCAAAATGTACCTAGCTGCATTTAGATCTTTCATCTCAAATTGTGTTGACAATTGAGACTTCAAATCTGAAATCATTCTCTTTCTGTAACCAATGAATAACATATCATCCACATACAATACAATAACGAGAATATGAACATTTTGAGCTTTGTAATAAACACAATGGTCAGATTTAGATCTCAAAAATCCCAATGACAACACATAGGTGTCAAATTTTTGGTACAACATTCTAGGAGATTGCTCAAGACCATAAAGGGATTTCTTTAGCTTGCATACTAGATTGTCTTTACCTTTTTCCACAAAGTGCTCTGGTTATGACATGTAAATCGCCTCCTCTAAGTCACTATGAAGGAAAGTTGTTTTTACATCCATCTACTCAACTTCCAAATCATGAGCTGTTGCAAGTGAAAACAAAAGCCGAATGCATGTCAACCTAGCTACAAGAGAGAATATCTCCCCATAATCAATTCCCTCCACCTAGGAAAATGCCTTTGTAACCAGTCGTGCTTTGTGCTTCTTAACATTGTCATATAGACCAAGTTTCTTCTTGATCACCCATTTACAACCAATGGGCTTAGGTACCTCAAGTAAAGGTACTAGATCCCATGTAGCATTCTTCTTCAATGTAGCCATCTCCTCATTCATGGCTTCCATCCAAGAATCTGCATCATGCATACCCATTGCCTCTCTAACAATCCTAGGCTTATCAGTGTTAGCAATGAAAGCAAAAATACAACTAGAATCCAACATAAAATATCCAAACCTTTTTGGTGAATATTTGTATGTGTCAGGTTGCCACCTATCATGCATAGACATCCTCAAAGGATGAGGTTGAGGATCTTGTTGCTCTTCTAAACTCTTTGAGCTAGTAGATCTCTCCTCATTATCAGGTCCTGCAGGACTACATAGTTCAACTCTCTTAGGAGTGGGTGGAATATGAACTACTTCCTTCTTCTATTTATCTTCCTTCTGTGGCTATAAATCTATTGTGGAATATTTTAGCTCATAGAAGATGACACTTCTACTATAGAGAACCTTCTCTGCAACTAGATCCCAAAGCTCAAGTACCCCTTCACACCGACACCATATCCGATGAAGATACATTTCACCACCTTATTTTCTAATTTAGATCTCTTTTCACTAAGCACATGAGCATATAGCTCATAGCCAAAGACTCTAAGATGTCTCAATGAGGGATTTTTACTAGACCATGCTTCCATAGGGGTCTTTTAAACAAGCATTGAAGTAGGAGATCTATATCTCAGATAACATGTAGTGGCTACCACCGTAGCCCATAACTTTTGTTCAAGACCAACACCACTAAGCATACTCCTAGCCCTCTTCACTAGTGTTCTATTTATCCTCTCCGCAAACCCATTTTGTTGTGGCGTACATGGAGTTGTCTTATTTCTTTAAATCCCGTGACCTCCTTACAGGAACCTGTCAAACTTAGTAGAACAAAACTCACCACCGTTATTCGTCCTCAAACACTTAATTTTCCTACTAGTCTAATTTTCAACAAAGGACTTAAATTCATTAAACCGACTTAAAACTTCAGATATATTTATGAGGAAATTTAAACAAATTTCCTTCTAGAATAGTTATCTATGAAAGAAACAAAGTACAAATATCTATTTAATGAAGGCACATTAACTGGACCAAATACATCAAAATGAATATAATCCAAAACCCCAGAAGACTTATGAGAACTAGAATAAAAAGAAACATGGTGTTTTTTTCCATAAACACAATATTCACAAAAGTTGAACTTGAGATTATAATCATCAAGGCCATCAACAAAGCTCTTAATTTTCAAGGCTCGTAAGCCCTTTTCACTTATGTGGCCAAGTCTTTGGTGCCACAACATTGTCTTCTCATCTACGAGCTTCATCTCCAAAGCATTAGCACCCTTAGGTACCTAGAAAGAATAACCATCAGATGTTGAAACAACAATCTTACATCCACCTTACGAGAAACAATCCGCACTCCCACATCACTCAACTTGCTAACTGAAAGGAGGTTTCGTTCCAAACTAGGAATGTGCAGTACACCATCAATCCCCTTCACTCTACCATTAGGGAATTGTATCTTGACTCTTCCATGCCCAACAACCTTCAAGTGAGAATAATCACCCAAGTACACCTTCCCACCATCATATTATTCATACATTGAGAACCAATCTCTGTGAGAGGTGGTGTAGAAAGAAGCATCTGAGTCACCAAAATCTTCAAAATATTTTCTATTTCCCTAGCAGAGTGTTGAAAAAATGGTGTTGTATACCTTGCATAATAATATTTTATTGTTGTATTATTTTATTATTATGTGAGGTGGAAATGGAATTATATTATAATATCATATTGTATTGTTGCACCTAGGAGCACCTAGATGGACGTGCAACATGTAGAGATTCCCTTGGAATATTCTTGTAACCACTTGATGAGTTGTATTGAAACATTGATATTATTATATTGTATTTATTTAATATTGGGGAATGTAATTGTGATGAAGTACCCAATATTAAATGTGGGTCAAGGGTAGGTAGGAAAAATATTATATTTTATTATCACATGGTTTTGATATAATACCACTTGGTGGTTTTGTGGGAGCTTGTGTTTATAAAAGAAACCACAAGGGTAGTTGTTTGAGTTGGTCAGTAAGCTAGGTTAGCATTTGTGAATGAAGCATGGCATGGGATGTGTGGATTCATGCTTGGTCACATGGAGTGCTTGTTGATGACTTGTTATGGCTGGGTTTCATAATTTTTCAATAGTTGTATTGTAATGGACACGTTGTTGATAATACATGGTGGATAATGTTTTTGGAGGCTAGGTTTTTCCCTCATGAGGGTTTTCCCAGGATATATCTTGTGTCACATTTTCATGGTTATGTTGTCTATTCTTTGCATGTAGATTCTATGTGTTGATTTGATTAAGATCTAAATTGGGTTACGTGAAAATTGTCATAAAAATGGCTGCAAGTTTCCTTTCATGTGGTATCAGAGCTCTTGGTTTAATGATGTTTATAACCCTAGTTGGAATCCATGAATGCATGAAAAAATGAAAAGACAAGGCAATCTATATGGTTTTGCAGGTTGTTATTGCAGATCTATATTTTTTGAGTTTGTTGTTATGATGGGTTGTTTGCAGATTTGGGGTTGGAAGATTTTTGGTCAATCTGGGGCATCATTGAAAAATACTTTGAATGAGGGTTTTGGGGGTGAGATTTCATATTTGGCCCCCTGGTGCAAAATGGACCTCATGGATGGATTTCGAGTTGTCGGGAGATGAAAAATGATATATAATTTGCCTTATTTTGGTGTCGGAGGCCTAGGTTTGATTTTTTTTTAAGATAGTATGACTGTACCCCCTGCAAAATGGACTTAGAAAATAAAATTATTAAAAAACTGCCCATCGGATTAAAAAATTAAAATCCCTGCAAAACCGAAAAAAAATAAAAATTATAATAAAATATCGTGGGGGCGCTTTTTGTTTTCAAAAGGCAAATGATTTTTTTAATTTTTTATAAAAAATATATATTGTGTGGGGGGTTTGTACCCCCCACACCCCCTGTGTACTGCAACAATGGCAGTGTGTGTACCGCTGACGATACCCATTGTCGGTACCTCTATACCGGTAGTGGGCCCCACCATCATAATAATACTACCAGCAACCGGTAAGGCCACGGGCCCTGGCAGATGGTGGACCCCATGTGGCCACCACAAAATAAATCCACTAGTATTTTAAAAGAAATATGTATAAATCCGCATTTGTTAAATTTAAAATATTTTTGTTAATACGGTTTGGTATTATAAAATAATAAATTGCCCCATTATTTTTTTTTGTTGGGAGATGAGAGGTGGGGTCCGGCAAGTGGGCCCCACGTGAAAATTTTATTTTAAGAAATTTTGAAATTGATTTGTCCAATTGGAGAATTTTTTTGGCAAATGGACTTTGGTGAATTAATTAATTTTTTTAAGTTTAGGTATTGCCCATATAGTGAAATTGGACGTTTTCTTCCAACTGTCATAACTTTCACCCCGGGAGCCCGTTTTTTGACTTCTTATACTCATTGGAGAGGTGATTCAGAGAACTACCATTTGGTTCAGGTTTGGTTTAGTGATTTTGTTGTTTTGACATGTTTTGAGAGCCTAGAAGCCTGATATTCTCCTTGATGTAGTTTTGGTCATATCTTTTGCATATGGAATCAGTTTTACGATTTTAATTATGCATTGGAGAGGGTACTCAATGTACTTCAGATTTGTGTTGTTATTGTATAAGTTTGATGAGTATAGAGAGATTTACATTTTTTTCTCAGTTTGAGGACATGATTGGACTCGGTTTGAGACTTGGAGTTTTATGTGGGTGATAGTTGGATGCAGGTGATGATTATGGTGTCATGGGTATGAAGGTACATGTTTTGCATTGACACGACATAGTCATGATTGTGGTGATTTGGTTTTTAATATGGTACTAGTTTGTAGACATGTTTGGCAAATCAGATCGGATTGTGATTTGGTGTTTGAGTCATGGTTGTCTACATGGATTATTCTATTTGATATCTCAGTTTGCAATTTACTAATGTGATGATGAGTTTTCATGTTTAGTGATTGGATCTATATGCAGGTTATGGATTAGCTGCCCATTCACTTGCAATGGGATGACTCGAATGTGGACTTTCTATATCCACTAGGTTTGATTCATTGTGGTGCATACTTGTTAGTTGACCTTATCTGTGGTCATTTGTGCATTGGTATGGTTGTTTTGAGATGAGAGGATGGATGATGTTATGGTACCTAGATAGTTGGATTGGGACTTGTAGAATGTATTTGATCACAATATCATGATAGATTTGTTATTTGTTTGATGACACTTTCAGTGGGATCTTTTGACAGTGATGAGTTGGTGGTGTAGGATTGATTCCTGATTGGTAGTTTGCTGGCGGTGGTTGTATCTTCTTGTTATGGAGTTCATGGTTTACTTGATATTGTTGACATTTCAGTTGATGTGTGTAGACCTGGATGTTCTTCATTTAGGAGATGTTTTATCATGATGCTATGGAGAGCTTGGTATCACGATTTAGTGGGAGCTTGTAGCAGTGATGTGTATTCACCATGTTGGTTGGTGGATGATCTTATTTGTGTGCAGATATTGGAGGATGGATTAGATCTTGTTGCTATAGAAGGGTTCTCTTGCATTTGCAGGTACATTGTTAGGATATGTTTGCATCTTGAGGACTCATGTAGTCCTTGGTATAGATGTGGTTTTATGCTTTCATTTGACATGTTTATCCTTATTGTTTGGACATATTATATTATGTCATGATACACTCTTTATTGCATGCTTAGAGTTTTGGCATGACATGGTTATTTGATATATTCATATGGAGCATGTTATCTCTTTGAGATGGATTAGATCATGTTGTCATGTTTATGTTTTCGATCCAGCTATTGGATCTTTGACATTGATCTTGGATTATTCTCTTTGTATTGGGTACATGATCTTTTTCTTGATACTTCATGATATTGTTGGGGTGCATTTGGAGCTTGGCATGGATAGATAAGTTATAAGTACTCATGGATACATAGAGATGTTGGTGATGCTTGTAGTCTTTTGTGATTAGAAGCATGTGTTGAGGCAGGTTGTTGTTTCAATTAGAAGTCAGAGGAGCATTCACCTGGTTTATGGATTTGAGAGGATATTGTTCTTAGTGCGAGTCATGATGACTTGGATATCTTGGAGGAGAATTCTCATTCCCATTCTTGGTCTACTTGGCGGTTTTTTACTTGAGAGGTATTTCCCATTGTTTCCTTTCAAGTGCATTATGCTTATGATTATCTTTCATAGATATGGATCTTGAGCTATGGAGATGTTTAGTTCTGAATGATTTGGTTTGAGAGATGTTTGGCATTGGTTATCTCCTTGTGTATTTGAGTTATTATTATGATGATGGTAGTCATTGATATTAGTTTGGGAGATGGTTTATTGGGTGTATTCCCTAGGCTTGGGAATGGATATTTAGTTTGATCTTCTTGGTTGTGAGAGACTTACAACCATGTTGTTTACATGATATGTATGTTTGTTTGGTCCAAGGGATTGAATGGTGTTTGGGTGTTGTTATGCTTTTCATGTGGGGTTTATGGAGGAGATCATACTTGACAGAGTTTGGTATTTAGAGGTGTGTGTAGAAGGACATGCCACAAGTTTTGATTTGCAATGTTTCTCTCTTTGTTTTGGTTATCTTCCTGGATGTTCGTATTCACATTGCATTGGTTGGAGGTTGTTTGGAGCTATGTGTTTACTGGTTTTGTGTTCATGTGTTGTCATGTGGGAGATGGCATAGAGGTTCCTTTATCTCTTTCTTTTGTTGGTGTGGAGAACATGGGAGAATGTTGGGGACATGGTGTGAGAGTGGTACTTGCAGGTTATTGATTTACATGATGTTCATATTGATGTGGATGTTCTTGATACTACATGGTTACAATTCTATGATGTGTTGTTAGTGGATTCATTTTTGATATTGACATTACCTATACAATGGGAGTTTCTTGGTGTACATATGTGGTGGGTATTGCACTTGGGGCTTATGGTTGCATGTTACAGGTTGCATATGTTGATGAGATGTTATTCACTTGGTTTGTATGCCTTAGAGGCATGTATAGTTAATGTGTTAGCACTTGTTGTGGGTGTTATTTCAGCTATGTAAACAACTTCCTTTTCATTGGATACCTTTGGATTAGTGTTTGTGTTCAGATATCAGTTGGTGTAGGACTTATCATTTGTTGTGACAAATTGTGTGGCTTTTTCTTTGGATGGCCTTTTTCATGTCCAATGGCAGTGGCATGATGGAGGGTGGGAGCATTCATGTATGAGATGGTGGCCACTTTGTTTCTTGTTGTAAGTATCTTGATGGAGCATGTGGAACACTTGGATTCCATGATGGTATATGTGCATGGAGAGATTAGTCTCATGTTCATGTGACAGATTACTTCTTGGCCCTTATGCAGTGTATACAATAAGTGGGAGAATGTTCAGAAAATGGTATTGTACACCTTGCATAATAATGTTTTATTTTTGTATTATTTTATTATTATGTGAGGTGGACATGGAATTATATTATAATATTATATTGTATTGTTGCACCTAGAAGCACCTAGATGGACGTGCAACATGTAGAGATTCCCTTGGAATATTCTTGTAACCACTTGATGAGTTGTATTGACACCTTGATATTATTACATTGTATTTATTTAATATTGGGGAATGTAATTGTGATGAAGTACCCAATATTAAATGTGGGTCAAGGGTAGGTAGGAAAAACATTATATAAATTATTATCACATGGTTTTGATGTAATACCACTTGGTGGTTTTGTGGGAGCTTGTGTTTATAAAAGCAGCCACAAGGGTAGTTGCTTGGGTTGGTCAGTTAGTCAGGTTAGCATTTGTGAAGGAAGCATGGCATGGGATGTGTGGATTCATGCTTGCTCACATGGAGTGCTTGTTGATGTCTTGTTATGGTTGGGTTTTAGAAGCTTTCCATAGTTGTATTGTAATGGATACATTGCTGATAATACATGGTGGATGATGCTTTTGGAGGCTGAGTTTTTCCCTCATGAGGGTTTTCCTAGGATATATATTGTGTCACATTTTCATGGGTATGTTGTCTATTCTTTGCATGTGGATTCTATGTGTTGATTTGATTAATATCTAAATTGGGTTATGTAGAAATTGTCATAAAGATGGCAGCAAGTTTCCTTTCATAGAGTCACCAAAAATCTATTGGTTAATAGATTTTGTTCTCTTCAAAATGTGACAATATTGACTCCTAGCCCCAGACAAGTGAACAAACTAATAACAACAGTTGGAGAAGTTGTAATTACTTTGCAACTTTACTCTAAAATTGAGAGGTATAACTCCCTCTTATGATATGAATTTAGGGTTTTATGGGTGTTCTTTTAACCAAAAAGAAAGAAAGGTGAATAAAAAGAAAGAAAAAAACATGCAAAAATAATTTTTTGTAACTAACTATCACTAAGTGCCATTGTTATTCCATATTCCAAAGACTAGTTACATCATATAACAATGAATGAGGGAGGAGAAATAAATACTTAAATAATCCAAAGCACAATATCTTGAACAGAAAAGCATCCACATAAGAAGAATGCAAATTTATCCGATATAGCACAAAGTCTAGTCACATCAGATAAACTGTTCAAAAAATCCCTTACTTGATATTAAAGTAACAAAACTCACTGAGTCCAGAATTTTTAAGAAAACAACACAAAGCCTATATTTCCAAAACCCTCCCCCTTTCATTCTTCTTTCTACTTTCTTTTTATAACTAAAACCCCTTTTGTTGTTTCCAAGAAATGATTCTTGCAAGAGTAACAATCTTGAAAATGACCATTTTAAACATTATCCAAGGTAAAACAAAAATTACCAAAGAAACGCATCATTAACACTAAAACCATATTATAAATAACTTCTAATTTCACATTTCTTCATCAGGTACTAGATTTTTGCCAACATTTTGGTTGTCAATAATTTCAGCCTTTGCTTCTTCTTCGATCAGTACCTACAAGACTATAGAAAATTCATTTTCATCCTATATATATTCTCTAACAAATTTGGTTAGGTCAAAGAGGATGTCATCTTGCATATACTCAACATTTGGCTGTATCATTGGAGCCTTTCCTTTGAGAACCATCTTCTCTGTTGTATGAAAACTTAATCTCTAGGATTTCTTCTCACAATTATCTCTTCTTGCAAATGCCATTTGTGATTCTTGACTTGTTAAACAATTTTTCCTAATAAGGTGATGGCCTTTCCATATTCTGGAAAATTAGTTCGTTGTTTCCATGCAAGAGCATGCAACCCTTGGATAATATTCCCTTGTTCACTTTCTGACCATTTTAGGTCAAGGTTAATGACCGACAACTGATTATCATGAGGCAAAACCATTCTGACATAGGATACTCATGATGACAGGCATTATTTTGGCCAATTTCAAAGGATGGTGCATTAAGTTTCAGGTGCAAAAGATGATAAAATCAAATACTACAACTCATGCCACCACCTTTACATGTCTTTAGCTATTTAATCAACCATGAATGGGGGGTACTTGCAAATCTTCACATGATTTGTTTCTAAGGGGTTGCGCGATGTACGACCACAGGTTGACACAGAGGCATGCAAAAGGATTTTAAACTCTCTGATACCCGGACATCAGCCTATAAGGGAGTATTGGACATTGGAAAGGAAAATAACTAGATATAGTTTGGATTTCTGGTTATCACCCGATTGCCTGATAAATAATGGTCCCTCTTTTGGAATCGCGACATCGGGTGAAGTTTGAATTCAAGAACCTCGAAACATAGTTCTGATGCACTAAGGTTTTACTGATAAGACATAATCCATGAAGAATAACCATTAGTTGAATAGAGGTGAGCATTTTAAGTTTATAAAAGGAAGGGGTGCTAACACTAATAAAGATTTATGGAGGCTCGAAAATCAAAATGTCCTTCTCAATCAAGATGGCATTCCAATAGTGGTGCAAGCTTTAAATGATTACAAAGCCCACTTTGCAACATAGCAACAAGACCAAGTGGACAAAGCCAGTGTAGACTCCCAACAAGCATCACCTCGGCCTTAGTTGCAACTTTATTGATGTTTTAAATTTTTAATGTTTAATAATTTTAAATATATTTAAAAAACATTATTTAAATGATTCTTTTAAAGAAGATCAGTTTCAAAAGACTTTGGGCATTTACAAAGTAAAACATTATAAATATTTAGTTATTGGATTATTGGAGGGTCTAAAATTTTGATCATTGTTGCATTATAGTGCAAGAGTGAGACTCGGTCAAATTGAAGATCAATGAAATTTTGTTGTGCTTATGAGAATTTATTTGTCTATGTGCATAGAAACTAAAAATATGGTTAATTTTTTTTTGAATCTATGAGCTTAAGCAACTTGAATATTGTTTCCTTTGTGAATATTGTTATTCATATGAGTAATGTTCATTTATATTAGATTTTTAGTAAAATTTTGAAATACAAAGTTTTTCTTCATACATTGGCTAGTTTGTTGTTTGATCTTGCAGGGTTGTGTTGCAAAATTCAACAATTGACATTTCAATCTTTGTTTGGATGTTAATGGTGGTAAATTTCTGACAATTTAATGACCTAAGAGTCTCTAGTTGATACTTTGAAATTATTGCTCTATTTTAAACTCTTTTCACAATTGTAACACGACGACATGCAAGTTTTCAATGAATTTACTACTTTCTGTTTAAAAATATACCCTTTTTAAATATTCATAAAATCAATATTTGATCATATCGAGAGAGCTATGCTTTTTTCAAAATTTAGACGGAATCTAATTAATAGTTTACTTAACTTTTGGTTAATAATTTGTCTTCATTTTTGAGCGATGAGAGTCATCTGTTAATTATTTCAAGGAAGAGAAATTTGTTAACTAACCCTTTGTATAAAAAAAAACCTTTAATAACTAAATTTTTTTCTTCAAAATTAATTATATTAATTGAAAAAGAATTACTATGAAAGTTTATAACAAAATATTTGAGTTCCTTTCATGGCAAGCCATTTTTTTTTAATATATTAAAATGGGCGATGAAAAGGAAGGTATTACCTTGATTTATTATTTACCTAAATCCTATGATAATTTAATGATGGAAATTGTTAGGGTTTCAAGCAGATCCGAAGCAAATATGAACTAACAATTATATGCAGATTTAAATACAAAAGATAAAGAAATAAAACAGGACACAAATAACACAAAGATTTAATGTGGTTCACCCAGAATGGGTTATGTCCACCATACACAACCGTCCAATCTTTCTTATTATCTAGCAAAAATAGTACATCAACCTTACAATGCCTTAAGCATCCCAGCTGCTTATAACATGCGTTTTTAGGGAAAAAACAAAGTTGTCCTTTTTAGGGTTTTATTACAATGTCGGTTTTCATCAACAAAAAAAAAAAATACCCAAATTTTTTTTTCTTAGGGGCTGCCGCCCCTGAACCCCCACTTTTCTCAGGGGCTGCAGCCCCCGAACCCGTGCTTGACCCTAAACCCTAGCAAGGATACGTGCTGAGTGTACAATACTTTGCTGATCAGTCACCACATTTCAACAATCTCCCACTTGGAGACTGATCAGGCTCCACACCGAACAATCTCCCACTTGGAGGCTGATACTACACAACACCACTGTACATGCAACATTTGCCGGATAAAACACTAGGACTCGACTGGTATAAATTCCACAATTATCAATCAAGAAGACCAACAGAAACTGATGAAGAAATCAACTTCTCCTGTGGAACTGCCTTCGTGAACATATCAGCAGGATTCTCACTTGTGTGAATCTTCTCAAGCCGTAACTGACCCTCCTCCAAAACAGTCTGGATGAAGTGGTACTTGAGCTGAATGTGCTTTGTCCTTGAATGAAAAGCAGAGTTCTTCGCAAGATGAATGGCACTCTAGCTATCAGTATACAATGGATGATCGTCCTATGTTTGACCCAATTCCTCCAGAAAACATTGTAACCAAATCATCTCCTTGCTGGCTTCTGTAGCAGCAACATACTCAGCTTCAGTGGTTGAAAGTGCAACAACTTTTTGCAGCCTAGAAATCCAACTGACTGCAGTTCCCCCTATAGTAAAAACATACCCTGTAGTACTCCTCTGTGAATCAATATCACTTGCCAGATCAGAGTCAACAAATCCACTCAGAGCAGCATTAGATCCTTTGAAACATAATGCCTTCGTAGTGGTTCCTTTCAAATATCGAAGGATCCATTTCACAGCATTTCAATGTTCCATACCTGGATTAATCACAAACCTGCTTACAACTCCCACTGCATGTGCAATATCTGGCCTTGTGCATACCATTTCATACATCAGATTGCCAACAGCTGATGAATACAGGATGTTAGACATTTTATTAACCTCTTCCTGTGCCTTTGGGCACATCTCCTTAGTCAATTTGAAATGACTAGCCAAAGGTGTACTAACTGCTTTTGCATCCTGCATGTTAAATCTTTTCAATGCCTTCTTTATATACTCACTTTGGGACAAATTCAAGGTTCTATTTTTCCCATCCCGTGTAATCCTCATACCAAGAATTTGCTTAGTTGCACCCAAATCCTTCATAGCAAATGACCTGGCTAATTTTTGTTTAAGATCATTTATATGTTGCATGTTAGACCCAACAACAAGCATGTCATCAACATAAAGCAACAAGATAATATAACTGCCATTATCCAATCTCTTAAAATATACACAATGATCAAAATGACATCTATGATAACCATGTTCAGCCATGAAACTATCAAATTTTAAATACCATTGTCGGGGTGCTTGCTTTAGGCCATACAAACTTTTCTTCAACCTGCACACCAAGTTCTCCTTACCTTTGACCTCATATCCCTGTGATTGCAACATGTAAATTTCCTCCTCCAAATCTCCATGGAGAAAAGTTGTTTTGACATCTAATTGTTCAAGATGTAAATCATTTGCAGCCACAAGACTAAGTACAGTTCTAATTGAAGTCATTTTTACAACTGGAGAAAATATTTCATCATAATCTATATCCTTTTTCTGTGCAAAACCTTTTACCACAAGTCTGGCCTTATATCTTTTCTGACCTCCTTCCTCCTCCTTTAGCCTATAAACCCATTTGTTAGGCAAAACTCTTTTTTCTGCAGGTAAAGGGACTAAGTCCCAAGTCTTATTTTTCATCAAGGAGTCCATCTCCTCTTTCATGCCTAGCTCCCACTGTTGTTTGGCATCCACCTGCATTGCTTCTTCATATTCTTCGGGTTCACCAGAATCAGTTAATAAAATAGAATACAAAGAAGGAGAAAATCTTTCAGGGGGTCTACTTGACCTCGTAGAACATCTAACACTTGTAGGAGTTTGTGGGACAAACTGTTGTTGCTGAGCATCAGGTACCTGTGGCATTTCATTTTCAGGAATCTCATCCAACACCACATATTCTTGTTTGTCCTGTTCATGCTTCTTTTCTTGCATCTGTTCTTTATACATAACCTTCTCATTGAATATAAAATCTCTACTTCTAATTATTTTCTTATTTTCAAAATCCCATAACCGATAGCCATATTCATCTATCCCATATCCAATGAAGGTACAATTATGAGATTTAGCATCAAGCTTGGTTCTGTTTTCTTTATCAATATGGACAAACACTTCACAATCAAAGGTTTTCAGAAAAGAATAATTTACCTTTTTACCAGTCCATGCCTCCTCTGGAATACCACCATCCAAAGGGGTTGAAGGTCCTCTATTTATCAAATAGACAGTAGTATGTACAACATCTGCCCAAAAATGTAAGGGCAATCCAACATGCAATCTCATGCTCCTTGGGTGTTCCATGATAGTCCTATTCATTCTCTCTGACACACCATTTTCCTATGGAGTTCTTGGAACTGTCTTTTGTTTTCAAATCCCATTTAAGGAGCAATAATCTTCAAATTCTTTGCTGCAATACTCACCTCCATTATCCGATCTGAGACACTTCAACTTTTTTCCTGTCTCATTCTCAACCAAAGCTTTCCATTTCTTAAAAGTTTCAAAAACATTTGATTTTTGTTTTAGGAAATATACCCATGTTTTTCTGGTTGAATTATCAATAAAAATAACATAATAATAAGAGCCACCAAGAGATGATACCTAAGTCGGTCCCCATACATCTGAATGCACAAGCTCTAACTTCTCACACTTCTTCTCTTTCCCAACCTTGAGAAATTTGACTCTTTTCTGTTTACCATAAACACAATTTTCACAGAATTCTAAATCAATCTTCTTGAGTCCTGGCAATAGATTTTTGGAGTGAAGGATTTTCATCCCTTTCTCACTCATGTGCCCAAGCCTATGGTGCCACATTATCGAATTTGTTCTTGCAACATCTATTGTTGTTGTCCCTATAGTAACTTTATCTGTAGCAGCTAGGGTAGAGTAAGTGTTACCTGTACACAGATATAATGTGCCTACCTTCGCACCTTTAGCTAAGTTACTAATGATCCTTTAGTGACCTTCCACATATTGTCTGAGAAGGTAACTATGCAACCTTCACTACCTAGTTGCCCTACAGAAATTAAATTTCTTCTTAAATTAGGAACATGTCTTACCTCCTGCAGAAACCAGTCATTTCCATTCTGCAATTTGATCTTTATCTTTCCTTTTCCAACAATTTGACAGGGCTCATCATCACCCAAATATACCTATCCAAAATCACCTTGAACATAATCTAGAAAATATTTTCTATGGGGTGTAGCATGAAATGAAGCCCCAGAATCTATTACCTAGGAATCATTAACATTATCCAAACATAAGATTAAAGCATCTTGTAAAGTATTGCTTGCAATATTAGCTTCCTTACTGTCATTTTCATTTTTGTCTCCTTCTTTGTTTTTTCGAGACCAACAATCTTTCTTTAGATGACCAGGCTTTCCGCAGTACTAGCAATCTTTCTTTCCTCTAGATTGAGAGCGTCCTTTCTTTGACTTCCCTCATGACTTCTCATTCCTAGGGCCTTTTCCTCTTTCCTTTGATCTTCCTCTATTCTCCACATTCAAAACACTACTCGATGATGTTGGAGTCTCACCTGTGCTTTTCCTTCGCATTTCCTCGCTTAGGATAACACCAACAATATCATCAAATACCAAAGTATTTTTACCAGAGACAAAGTTACTTACAGCCATAACCAAGCTATTCCAGCTTTCTGGCAAAGAACATAAAATCAAGAGAGCCCTAACTTCTTCTGCAAAGGTAATTTTTACCGAAGATAGTTGACTGGTAATTGTTTTAAATTCATTTAAGTGCTCTGCTACAGATCCTCCCTCACTCATTTTCAAATTAAACAAACGCTTCATAAGAAATACCTTATTCAAAGCTAAGGGTTTCTCATACAACTTTGCCAATGTCGCCATCAAATCTACAGTCATTTTTGTTTCTGTTATATTGAATTCTACAGAGGGTGCAAGGCACAATCGAATGGATCCCAGTGCCTTTCTATCTAAAATGTCCCACTCTTCATCTGACATTGTGGTTGCTTTCTTTGCCTTTCCTTCCAATGGCTGCCACAAATCCTTTTGATACAAGTAATCCTCCATCTGCATTTTCCATAATTGATAGTTCTGGCCATTAAACTTTTCGACCTTGAATTTGGAATCCTCCATTGCTCCCACTCAAATTTGAGAGTCCTACCAATTTATAGAAAACCTCGCTTGATACCAATTGTTAGGGTTTCAAGCAGATCCGAAGCAAATATGAACTAACAATTATATGCAGATTTAAATACAAAAGATAAAGAAATAAAACAGGACATAAATAACACAGAGATTTAACGTGGTTCACCCAGAATGGGTTATGTCCACCATACACAACCGTCCAATCTTTCTTATTATCCAGCAAAAACAGTATATCAACCTTACAATGCCTTAAGCATCCCAACCACTTATAACATGCATTTTTAGGGTTTTATTACAATGTCGTTTTTCATCAACAACAAAAAAAATACCCAAATTTTTATTTCTCAGGGGCTCCCACCCTCAAACCCCCACTTTTCTCAGGGGTTGCCGACCCCGGACCTTGGCAAGGATACGTGCTGAGTGTACAACACTTTGTTGATTAGTCGCCACATTTCAACAGGAAATCACTCTCACTACTTCAATAGCAAACTTATTATGAAAATGAATATGAATAAAAATTACAAATTATTATGTAGCCAAGGATGCCTTCATTGAAGAGATCAATCCCATGAAATAGATTGAAAAATAAAGGGGTAGAAGTTAGAGGTATCTAATGCTCTAGATAAAAGTCAATCTATTCTTCTATACAACCAGTGACCTCGACTAAAGATTTAGGGGAAATATTTTTGCTTACTATAAGCTTAAACAAATGCCACAATGAATGGTTGATAAATTTTTGTGCCTTATTTCATATGATTCTTCACAAAGAATGTTCTAGGTGAATATGAAAAAACTAACGGAGGTGAACTATTAGTAGGAGATGCTTCAATATATAAAATTATACATTAATATAGAGTGAAGTTGAGACCAAAATTTGAAGGTGTCTTGAAGATTTTAGGTTTGGCAAGCATAATGAATGATGTAGGTTGATGTTCAATAAGGATAGCTATGAAATAATTTTTGGTCACATAATGTTGGTAAAAAGAGTTTATTTAAATTTTTATTAAACTTCAAGCATTAATTGTAAGTGGTGGATTTAGTAACTGTTGGTGTAAATAATTATTCATCTTGGATATTATTACACTTTACTTAAGTTTACTTAGGTACATGCATTTCATAGTAGTTTGGGTATGAGACACTTGGGTGTTTGTGCCACATTGGGATAGTGTGTGTAGGAGAATTTCCACCTTTTATGGTGTTGATCTTATCTTGTTGTTACATTCCACCTCATGTGGAATATTATATTATTTATCCTACCTACCCACACCTATTTCCTACCTACCCTTGTTTCTTATTGAGCCACGTGTCATGTTTGTGTGCTCACATATCCATAAGCCTTGCCTATATAAGCAAACTCATCTACATTGTTTGTACGGGCAATCAATCAACATCTTGTAATGATCCAGTTGATCATATTTTGCATCTTGATAGAATACAGTTTATTCATATCATATATTTTGTCTCTCTTATTTGTGCTTTCCATTGCCTCTTGATCTTGGCAAAATATCACATGGTATCAGAGCTAGTCCATGTCTTCATGGTATCAGAGTCATTAGAGTGCCATTGGTTTGTCAATTGAGAGAAATTTGATGCTATTTGGGGTTTGCATTTTTGGAGCTTTCTATTGCAGGTTATTATTGAAGCTTGATGGGTCAAATTTGAGGACACCATTGGATTGAGAAGGTCCAAGAAAGTCAATTTTGCCTTTTGTTTCATCCAAATCGGACTTCAGAGGCCAAATCTAGAGGCATTTGAAGCTTGAAGCCGCGGTGGAAATTTTCCAGAAATTATAATTTTGTAGGCAATTTTCAAATAGCGATATCTCACTCATCCGGAATCCTTTTTTCGAGCAATTTTTTTTGTTTTGGGGTATAATTTTGTGATATGTAAAATGGTGCAAGATTTTTCTAATTTTCGGATATAGGTTTTTCAGAAATCATGAAATCCCAATTTTTACAACTTTGGAGGCTTCATTTGGGCTCATATGGACTCCTTTTCAGGTGCCATTTTTTTTGAAAGTGCATATTTTTTCATCTACTTTCACAATCAGCCATCTATTTGCAGTGATTTTGAGTAGAAAATTGTACTTTCAGTATTTGTCCATTCTTGGCATATTTGGTACTTGCATTTTGCTTGGATCTCAGTTTAGATCTCTAGCAGTATTTGTTGAAGTCTCTTAGATCTCATTTTGAGAAGTTATAAAGTCGAAATCAGAAGTCCACTTTGCTATTATTTGCAACTGCCAACATGATCTTTTTATGGAGGATTAGTTGTTCATTTATATCTCTTGGTGAAATTCCATTCGGAGGCATCTTTATTTGCAGTATTCTGCAGGGCTTTTTTGTTGGTGACATCATTTTCATGTTTCCACATTTGAATATTTTATCATGATGTATGGTCTTTCTTGAACAATGTTGTACTCACACTATCATAAAGTGCCACACTTCTTTGTATCTTGTCATTGTTAACATATTTGATGTAATCCTCTTGTACACATAGATTAGGAATATCTTGTGAGACTTGGTGCATGGCTCCAGTTGAGACTTAGATTGTACACATTTGTGCATGGCTCCCATGATACTTGGATTGTACTAGTATTTCTATTATTTCTGAGTGTCCAGATGATTCTCACAACAGGTTGTCTCCATGCCCGATCTTCATTTTGTTGTAGCGAGTGATTCATCGTCATCGACATGGTACCTGGTTTTGTCACACTTTGACATTTTTGGTGCAACACAGGCTCTCTTTCTTCCTTATGGGAGGTATTTTGGTCATCATCATTGGACCATCTTTGCAGGAGATTCAACATTGAGGGGGGGGCTTCATGGTCTCCTCTTCTCTCTTATGGGGGGGACATATTTTTTGTTCTTCTCATTCATCATTGAGAGCATTGTGTGCTTTCATCATCTCTCTTTTGGGGGAGGGTTTTTTCCCATTGGTTTTTTCTCTCTTTCCTTGCTTTATGGGAGATTGCATTTGCATTTGTACATGGGTACCTAACATGGCCTCGTAGCCGAGACCCATCTTGCATTGCTTAGTTGCATTGTAGACTTTAGTGCATTCCCCTAAGTTGCACTTAAGGGGGGTGTTGGTGCAAATAATTATTCATCTTGGATATTATTACACTTTACTTAAGTTTAATTAGGTACATGCATTTCATAGTAGTTTGGGTATGAGACACTTGGGTGTTTGTGCCTCATTAGGATAGTGTGTGTAGGATAATTTCCACCTTTTTTGGTGTTGATCTTATCTTGTTGTTACATTCCACCTCATGTGGAATATTATATTATTTCTCCTACCTACCCACACCTATTTCCTACCTACCCTTGTTTCTTATTGAGCCACATGTCATGTTTGTGTACTCACATATCCATAAGCCTTGCCTATATAAGTAGGCTCATCTACATTGTTTGTACAGGAAATCAATCAACATCTTGTAATGATCCAGTTGATCATATTTTGCATCTTGATAGAATACAGTTTATTCATATCATATATTTTGTCTCTCTTATTTGTGCTTTCCATTGCCTCTTGATCTTGGCAAAATCTCACAGTAACTCTCATGTTCTTAAAGTAAATAATAATATTGTAGATCATATTCTTATAGTTTCTAGAGGAAATTCCTTTTTCTTGGGCATCAAGGAAGGAATGACACATATAGAAGAAAAATATCTTTGAAATTTAAAAACCAAAAGTATGGCTTCAATAATTTTATTTTTCCTTTGATTTTCTTTTTTGAACATTATTTATTTAGTAAGGAAACTTGTGTGAAATTTCATAAAAGCATGACAAAATAGAAATTTTTTATATTTATAAAATAATAAATTTTGACACAAGAAAAATATCTATAACATGAAAACCCTACGTACCATGTTAATTTTATAGATGACTTATTAAGAAAGGTTTGGATTTATTTTATATAGATCTAAAGTTCCAATAAGATTTTAAAGAGTTTAATAGTTAGTAGAAAATCTGATAGAAAATAAAAATAAGATTATAAGTTATAATGTTGGAAATATATCTTATATACATTTAAGTAATTCTATAAGTAATGTGGAATAGAAAGGTGAAATACTGCACTATATGCACACCCAGATAGAATGAAGTGGCTAAAACAATGACTAGAGTTCTCTAATGGATAAGACTAAAGTAGCTCTTAGTTGTGTAGGTTTGGGTTTGGATTTGGAATAAGACAAAAGCAATAATACATATTTTTTATTAAATATATCATCCAACTTATTATTGTTGAATAAGTCATGTAATGTAAAGAAACCCTCTCTAGTATTTAAGGACTTTTTATTATGATTCTTATCTATGTATTGAAAAGAAAGAATGACTAAGTTAGATTACAAATTAAAAAAAAAAGGTGCATATTTATGAGATGTAAGATAAGCTAGAGAAATTGGAGAGATGAAAGTAGATATGTGTGTGTATGTGTATGTGTATGTGTATGTGTATGTGTATGTGTATGTGTATGTGTATGCGGTGTATGCGTATGTGTATGTGTATAATTTATAAATATAGAAAATACAATATAACTATAATGTAATTTTTAAAGAAGGAAACATGACTTCAAAATAGGGAAAACAACTAGCGATATAATTTCAACAAAATAGATTTATATTTGAATTAAAACAAACTTAAAAAATAAATCAGAGAATGAGTTGTGTTTCTTTGATACTTCTATATTTTGTACATTGTTAAGCTTCATTGATGTATTGTCATTTGAATTAAACATTTGTACTATTTTCATTTATTATGAAGTTTATTCGAAGCATAGGTTTCTACATTTGATATATGGTTTTCAATATTGAATTCCTAAAAAACAAGTAATGATCAAATAGTTTAAATAAAAATAGCAAGACAACACATTGTAGATGTAAATGATTGTAATGATGGGGGTAATCGGGAGCTTGAACAAAAATGTAAAAATGTGATGTAACAAAGTAGTATGAAACTTGTGTTTTGATCTTGATGGCAAAGAAACATCAACATAAGAATATGATAATGTAAGTGTGGCATTATGACAAGGGCAAGAGTGATTCTAAGAGACATAATGCTAGTAGTTAGTGATTCTAAGCGATGAATGATTTTAGGAGTGGATAAATGATTTCTGCTAGATGATTGACAATAACCCATGTGTGATGTCCTTTTATATATGACATAGGCACACAATTTGAATGGTTTGGTATAAGATTTGACATATAGGGAGCCCACAAAGAGTTTTTAAATTTGAAGATTTGGGTCAAATCCACAGTGTATAATTGATTTGAGTCATTTCTATATAGGCTTCTACATTCAACCTAAGAATTTAAGAATTGAAAATTTTAGAACTATGAAATGTCTAGTTAACAGTTATGTTTAATTTTTCAATAAATAGCAAGCAAACATGATTAATGGGAAAAACAAAATCAATCAAATTAAGTGCTAAGACTACTACTCAAAATATCCACATAAAATGACATAAATTAAAGAAATAAATACTTTTATCTTTATTATGGCCACCCTTAAAATTCTTTAGATAAATATAGAATAAATTTAATCGTAAAACTCTTGATATCAAAATTTACTCATTGATATTTTTTAATATTAAATAAAATTATTTAAAAAAGAAAAGAAAAGTAATGACATGTCAATTCATGAGAAATGACTTATCTCTTGTATAAAATGTTATCTAAGATAAATTGAAATAAACATAACAATCTCATCTAATAAACTATAAAGTTCCACTTAAATTCAGTAATTCAAACATTAAAGAAAAAAGAAAATAAATTATTTTAACATTCAAAAGACTAAATATAGTCTATGGGATAGATTCCTCCACAACTTTACATTTAAACTCTTTTCTTATTTATACAACATGATAATTTTTCTCACCAAAGTCTATTCTGATTAAATTTTCTCCCATCAAATTATTGTCCTTAACGCAAATGAAAGGGCCAAGATGTGAAAAAATTGAAAGGCAGAACTGTAGAAACTGAGTGAAACAGCTGGTCAATTCATCTCATAGCGCTACACCAAGGAAATTGCTGTGGAATGGCAGGCCAAAATGTTCATTATTATTCACAGTGCACACTGTGCAACTAAGCTTTTCACTGTACATTTTTAACGATGTCTATTCCTTTTAGGCCCCATGTTCCTTTGGTTAGTGATGGATACTCTCCTCCTTTCGACACCATTATGCACTCTATCTATGGCCTGTCTCATTACGGTATTACCCAACAATCTCAACCTACGATGGATTCTCTAGAGAGTTCTAAGATCTTTACTCTACCCTAGAGCTCAGTGGTTGACGGGATGATATTATTTTGGGGGCAAATTTGGGTTGGGTTCTAGGCGTATTGTTGGCGGTGGTTTGACAATAATATAAGGGGAAGAGTATCATTATCGTTCATGTTTCAATTATTGTTCATCTAGTTTTATTTATTAATTTTAAAGAAATTCAAAATATGATAATTAAAAAGTTCATTGAGAAATCACATGTATTAATAGTTATCCATTTTAATCTTATTAGTTAAATTTTTGGACCATAATTGGTTCATTTGTGCACCTTTATTGGTATCGATAACACACGGCTACTGGTGCATTTGTGCACAAGTAATGACAATTTTAAGTGCATTGTTATAGGGGCATCTTTAAGTAGGTATCAAGCGACACTTTGTAATGACCTCTTTTTTACCCTTGCACATATAATGGATCCGACAACATGCATTGTTACTACCCAGAAGCTAGAACAATAGCTACAAGTAGCTAAGTCACCTACAGAGACTACCACAAAAAAAACATTGAAATTCGATGTACCATTTAGGATATGTGGGGTGCACGAAGTTAGCTATAATGACTAATGGTATGCTTCTCCTAATGAGTTAATGCCAGAAAGGATTTGACATATTTTTCTTAGTCCTTTAGCTTCACTAGTAGAAGGTAAGTGTTTTATGCTATTTGTCATAGATTAATATTGAAAAATCAATCAGCTTCATTGTTTAGGAATTTTCTTGTAGGGGAGATTTATTGGAGCTATATCTAATATTGACATGTTTAGAAAGTGTGTTTTATTAAGAAATTTTCTCACATGACTTCTAATTTTTGGGTAAGAATGGTTAATTTGTTAAAAAATGGTTGTCAAAATTTAATCTAAGAAAGGATCTATCAATTAAATTTTTATTTGGGTCAAGCTTCCTAGGCTAGCATTTGAGTACTAGGATAAGCATGTCTAATGGGCACTGCCAACTCTTTTAGACAACTCATAGTAGTGGATGTTGTCACCAAATCCATTAAATGATTATTTTTTGCAAGATTATTTTCTTATGTGGATGTTGATAAGATGTTCCCTTCTACGAGTTCTTTAAATTGGGTAAAAGGGTGCAATGGATAATCTGAGAATTCCATGGTTATTTTCCATCATTGCCCCAAATCTAGTCATGGAATAGAGGACTAGTCAAGCAATAAAGAGAAAGCAAACATTTTGGAGGAAAAATAAAAAGCAATCCTACCCAAAGATGGATTCTTTAGTAAATTCTATTTTTTCCTCTAGCCTAGGCCTCAATGGTTGAGGGGATGCTATTTTTTGGGGGTGGATTTGGATTCTAGAGCTATTGTTGTTGGTTTTAACAATAATCGAATGGGTTAATGCTAGATTAGGACTTGACATATTTGTCTTAGCCCTTTAACTTCACTAGAAGAAGGTAAGTGTTTGCAAGATTAATTATTTATGTAGATGTTGATAAGATGTTCTCTTCTACAAATCCCTTAAATTATGTTAAAAGGGTACAACAGATAATCTTTGAGAATTACATGGTTGTTTTTCACTAGTGACTCAAAGCTAGTCATGGATAGAAAACTACTCAAGAAATAAGAGAAAGCAATTGTTTTGGAGGAAAAAGTAAAAATTTGACTTCCTAAACTCTTAAGAGTTCCTTAGTAATCAATAGTGAGGAGGAACCCCCTGGTATATGGATTTAATTATATTATAAGTGTAGAGTCAAAAATTGCATAACCCTTTGCAATTTTCACCTACACTTTTGAAACCACTTTAGTGTCTATTCCTCTAGCTTATGAGCAAGCTCCTTTCAGCCTTTGCATTAGCCTTTTTCCTATCAGGATGCTCAGGACACCTTTCTACTAGCTATGTTTCAGCTTCAATTTTGCATTAGCCGTGTGTTTCTCTTGCCACCTGTCGTTTTGAGCATGTTTTGTCTAGACACTAGCACTTCGTGCAAACGTTTGCCCATTACACAAATATTCAGTGACATCTTAATGTTCAAATGCGGGTTATAAGCATTTTGATGCTTGTCATATGCCTAGGTCTGTGGAAATGACTTGGAATCTTCTGAAACAACTCTAACTCTCTTTTTCCTTCTTATTGTCCCTTTTAAATTTATCTCTTTCATTCATGCAATCTCTCTTGGTTATTTTAGCAATCTCTTTTGTTCTCTTAGCTCTCAAACTTTTCTCTTGCTTTCTTCTGCTTGCTACAACAGTGTGTAATTTGCTGCAACACTCTCAAGCTCTCACAATAATCAGATCTGAAAACACAATTGAAAATTTAAGCAACCCACATTTCAATTTTAGAATAATGAATTAGGGTTTTTGTAAATTTAACCTCTAAATTTATATAATTCAATTGCAAATAAAATCTATGAGTGCAAAAATTAATGGTAAAGTGAATATAAATCAGATCTGAGATAATAAATTAAAAATTAGAATGAAAAAAGAGTTGGGTTCACCAAAATGTATGATGGTAAATTAGGAATTAGGGTTTAAGATAATAAAACCACTAACTAACCTAATTTTAACCATATTACATTGAAAGATGAGTGAACCTAATAGATTTAGCTACAATCCAGATAGGGAAAGGGCTGAAATTTTGATTAGATTCACTAGTTGGGATGACTATCATCTACCTTAGTTAAAATTGGAAAGTAATTGTGATATTTGGGCAAAACAATGAATAATTGAAGTAAATTGTTGCAAATAGTTTGCTACAGATATCCGATGGGCCATAAACTAAGATTTGGGCAAAAGAATTTGTTATAACATATTCCTAGAAGTTTGACTTGCTTTTTGGGGACCATGTAGTACAAATCCATCCCGGTCTTCTAAATTTCACTCCATCAAAAGTTGAACCTATTTGTTATTGTCGATTATGTCAGAATTCCTGCTCGTACAACTCCTGCACTTGTTCATGTGTATAAAGAGAGAAGAAATGATTTTGGGAATAGGGGTTTACCTTAGGTCAAGCCCTGTTAAAGGAATTAACCTTGAAATTGACATAAGAATTGAAATGCAAATTATTGTAAATTGCTTTCCTTTGAGGGAAAGGCTAGATTTGACATAAAAAGGTTGATAATTGAAATATACCTTGATCAATTTTTTTTTGATCCTCATGCAAGGGTTTTAGGGCTTCATTTAGAAATGCCTTCAAAGAGATTTGATCATGGATGCCATCTTGAATGCATAAAGTTGACTTTTATGTTGCTTCAATGCTTTATGATAGATTTCTTACTGATTTCTTGCTCACTTGAATTGAATTAGGATCATAATTTTGCCTCTTCAAAAAGTTCCTGGTTTCAAGTAAGAGGGGTAGACCTCCTTTTGTACTTGACTTCTCGAAAATCAATTGAATTTTTAGAGTAACCTAACACAAGATTAGATTTACCACTCATTTGAGATGACCGTTATAGGGACCCAAAATGGGTATTGATTGGGAGGACCAAGGTGCCAAGCGCCTTAGACCAATGCCCTAGTCCCGAGAATCAAGACTCTAGTAAATGAGGGAGATAGTGAAAGTGATGATAAAGTGAGGTAGATAGGTGGTGTGAGTAGAATTAGTATAGTAATTGGGAATTGCATGTCAAAGCACCAAAGTGAGGCCTAGGTGAGGATGGAATTATATGCGGATACAATTCATGATGCTATGCCAAGATTTTTTAGCACTTGAATTATTATCTTTTGTATAGTTTCATGTACAATATGTAAAAGAACTTTTTATTTTCCTACTTATATCCACATACTATTAAGAGTGAAGTCATAGACAATCATACTTGTATTGAAGAATGGTTGAGTTTTGTAGTAGTAAAAGATTTCAATATGTTGGATTTTTTACCCAAATAAGTTTTTTTAGGTGAAAATAACTAATTTTATCTTTGATTTTTATTTCATATATGCATTTCTCCCGTTATATATGGCTATTAATATTTTATGTGTGTCTACATGTACTTCATTAGCTAGACTAGCCCATCAAAGAGAGCTATAAATCTAGTGTATTTAATAAAAGATACCAAATTAAAACCCCTTCCAAATACATGATGATATTACCCCCACAATAAAGTGATCCTAGTTGGTACCATATCTAGGTTGACACTATTTTACATTTCTTATCCTCTATGAAAATAAATACTATCTAGATTTGACAAACATAAGATTTTTTAGATCTTTTATTTCAAGATTGATACCACAAACTAAATTGATCATATTTGAGCATGATGGAGCGACAACATACACCAAGGTCAAATTTAACTTATCTAAGCCCTTTGTCCATAGGTTCTTACTCCACAATAAATAATAAATTAAAGGTATAAAACTATTTTATTTTTGTCATATCAAAATATTCTAAAAAATTCAAATTTATATAATTAAGAATTAAAGTTTCAATGCATGTTTTTTATTAGGATTAAACAGGTTTTGAAGGGGCCTTGAAACCCTTACAATCAAAGAACTGCCATCAAATAATGAGAAATACTAATTGGCAGCCAAACACGGATTTTAGAAAGGATCTGAAACCTTTTGGACTTATGAGCATCCATAGCCCAAAACCCCCATGGCTGCAACAAAAAATAGCTAACAATCAACGCAACCACAACCAACCAAACATCAACCAATCATCAATAGAAAGTCATAATAGAACAGGCTAGAACAAGGAACTAAATTGTGTCAGCAAACTATAAACCTCAAAAAATAGAGAAGAAGGATTTTTCAGGCACCCTCAGCCAACAAGAAGGGTTTTCCCAGGCTCTCATAGCCTATAGTAGAATCTTCGGGCCACAAAACATCACAAGCCCCAATCCTAACCAAAAATAGACATTGGCCAAACTGGGCCCTTGAAAATTTATCATCCAACAAACCCCTAATAAAAACAAAGATAACAGGGTTATTTCAGGCACCCTTAGTCATGAATGTGGATTTTACAAGGCTCCCACAATAATACAACTTGAAAGAACAATCTGGGAAACAAGGTTTTGAAAAGGCACCTGAAACCTTTTACATAAGAAACCAAGAGGGTTTTTACAAGCTCCCTCAACCCACAAAACAAACTGGGAAGCTGGGATTTGATAGAAAACCCAGACCCTTCTGTGAAGAATCCTAAGAGAGACTTGATAGGCAACCCCAACCAACAACATGGAGAGAAACAACTGAAAATATTCCTCACCCCATCTCTCCACCTCAATAGGAGAAATTGCCACCTAAATAGGACAAGGAAGAAGCAGACCGAAGGTCCAAAGAATCCACACATAGCTAGAAGAAGTCGAACTACTCCCTCACACCTAGTCTCCGCCTAAATAGAAGAAAGGGCTACCTCAATAGGATAAGGAGGAGAGTAGACCATTTGCCCATATAAATCTCTCACAACCCAACACACAAGCAACCTCTCCCCCTCAATAGGAGAGAAATCCATTTCAGATAGAGATCTAATAAAATAGAGTGGAGGAGAAATAGAAACCCTCACCAAGGATGAACATAGGAAAGAATCGAGGATCATCTCACACCCAAAGCCAATGACATCTGCCAAAATAATAAAACTGTCTTGAGCCTAAGCCAAACCTTGTTCCAAGTACCCAAAGACCATAGAAAGCACCCAACACCTGCCAAGGATAGTAGGGGATAAGAAGAGAAGAGAGGAAAAGGGCCGAATGACACAAACACCATCCTCAACATCGCCAACAAATTTGATCTCAGCATCGCCCACCCCTCCATACCCAATCCAAGACACAACCACACCATTTGCCTCGCAAAACAAAGCACCAAACCAAGGATCACAAACAATGCTTGGAACAACACAAAGAGCACAAGCTCCCACATCCTCCCCTTAGCACACCACAAAAGCTATAAGAACCAGTCCAAAGGACAAAACATCAACAACTGTCGTATATTCTAGAGAAGCACTTACTGAAGCCAGTGGCCTAGTGAAAGGAAGGTTATTCCAATCAATCCCCAACAAAACATAGTCACCAAACAATGATTCACCGAGAAAGGCCATCCTTGCAATGATCCATGCCTCACCATCTCCATCATCTTCAGAATCGGTTTCCTCCTCTCTTGAGGAAACCCTAGAACCTACACTCATACCTCTCCCACTTCCATTCATTTCAAATTCCAAATTTCAATACATGATATTAAAAACCAAACAAAAAAAAAATAGCTGAAATAATTTTAAGAATTTTTTTTCTAGTGTAGGTCCAAAATATCATGGTTATTTGGTTTCTTTTAAAGTGTTCAATTTTTTTTTATAATTCATTTTATATCTCATGACAAGTCATTATGTATTTTTTGGTTATATTAAAGTATTTTTATGAGAGAACTAAAATAGATTTTCTTCGTTACAAATAAGTAAATAAAAAATAGAAAAATAAAGAGATTTTCCTAACCATGCCTTCCCCCATAATTGTATAGTAAGTAAAGTTAAATTACATCATATTAGGATAAGTGGTGGACAACTGAGAGGGGGGGCGTGAATTAGTGTCAACAGATTATATCAATCAATCCACTTAACAACCTTTAACTAGAGCATATAAATATTGAATACCGAAAAGAGAACATTCTTTCACTTCTATCTTTTCAAGTAATCAAAAATAAAAAAAATATGAAGGCGTAACACGTGTATGTATCTTTACATAAAAATTGAATAGAAAATGAGTACACATTCTTTTATTCATTTATCATAACATTTAAATAGTGTAATTATTAACTTGCATTCTATTCCTTATGGTTTTGAATTTCCATGTTTATATTGTCTAAGATCTCTATCTTTCCATGTGTTTTGGTTTGTCTACCTCTTTTCTCGAATAACATATTTAGTTTGATACTAATATGTGGTTTTTCATGATTTATGAATTCAACTAACTAATTTTACTAATTTTCCATAACAGCATTTAACATGATGAAAATTCATAATGCGCATACCTATATGGCTTTTCAAATGAGATACCCAATAATCATCTTAACTTCTAATGCAAGGATCAAATTCGAGAGTGTAACTCTTTTCTTCACGAAAACAAAATAAGCTGCAATATTTAATAATTCATTATCCTAGTATTTCATCTTCTTTGTGGTTCAAATTCAAAGTTTATAACGCACAAACTTTC
This sequence comes from Cryptomeria japonica, assembly GCF_030272615.1. Taxonomy (NCBI): domain Eukaryota; kingdom Viridiplantae; phylum Streptophyta; class Pinopsida; order Cupressales; family Cupressaceae; genus Cryptomeria; species Cryptomeria japonica. The sequence continues at coordinate 28,575,487 of NC_081415.1, read as the reverse complement.
TCTATCCTCTTGCTCTGTTTCTAGAGGATTTTTTGATCTAATTTCTATGAGTTACACTATGTTTCTCAATAAACTTTAAGAAAATATTTCATTATTGCATCTTTATTTACATGAATGTATTTTAAAACAATTTAAAATGGTTTCATATCAGGAAATTGAATATCATGATTCTAATTCCTTCATTTGATTATTGTATAAATCTGAATAAAATAGAACATTCTTTTATCTTCTACAACAAAACTTGCTAGAATAGAGCCTACCTCTGAAATACGATCCAAGCCTGTTATGATCACTGATAACTTATCCCAAAACTATCTGCAATACGTCCAGATTCAAATGCTTTTCCCCTCTATGCTATTCTATCTCATGATCTCACTCTTCTCTACTTACTACTCTATATTTCCATTCTCTATTCTTAGTTCCTATATTTTCTATATTCAACAATTTTCTTTCTTTTTCACAATACCGTCTTCTCTCTTGTCTATTCTCTAATAATAAAACAAACTAATGCTTGTTTCAAGAGCCCACCTCTTAAATTTGACGCTAAATTTGAGATGATCATAACCAATCTTTTACGCTTGGTCGTAATACTCCTAAATCTCCAATACTTTTCTCTTCTACATTCCATTCTCTAATCCTTTGTTGTATGTCTATCTTTCTCTTCCAATTCGATGGTCTATATATAGTGTTTTCATCTACCTTCTTTCCTATTTTCGAGCCCATCTCTCTTAGTGGTGACTTATTTATCTTGACACCACTGCTAGTTTAACTACAATATCATAGTCCTAGATGGTTTTGATCACTTATTTGTTCTCCATGCAATGATATTCATTATCCCTTCTGTTGACACCAAATTTCTCAAGCCGTTTAAGGTCTTTATTACTGATGTTATTATGTGGACTAATTACCACGTTACTATTAAATCATGTCACATTAAATGGTTGTTGCAATGCATGCGAAGGTGGAGATTTGGGTGGGTAGTTAGTAGTAACACCGACTCCCTCCCTTCCATACGTGGAATAGTTCTCATGGTACCTTGACCTATAAATATACCACGTCATGCATATATTTAACAGTATAGTTTGAGTTTAACTCAAACACAATATGTTTTGTTTAGTTGCATAGTCGCTACTATTCTTCGACTCCACTATGCGGTAAGCTTAGCTATTAATAACTTGTTATAGAATGCTACATGTAATAGTCAACATCGAATCCCACTTCGCATTCCTTATTCGATGTAATATATAATTTGCAAGTCAAGTTTCAATACAAACACTTAAATGCCTTGTTCCATGGCATGGTCGACATATTATTATTTTTCTTGCAAACATTTTTTCTAAGTTTCCATGTTATGCCAAATTGACTAGTATCGACTCTCTCATAACATTTTGTTTGACTATGACTTGCATTAATAAATCCGCCAACCCTATCGGTTATTATGTTTTCAAATAAGTCGCTTTTCATGTTTATATTTATACATATTTATATTTATATTATTATATATATAAATATAAATAATGACTTTTCATAAAATAAAATAATTTAATTTCAACAATATATTTACATATATAGTAATTACATACATATATATGTATATGTTCGAATTTTTATTCGAACTCGTATATATAATGTGTATAGTTATATATATATTAATATAACTATAGTAATAAATCAATTCAAATTTTAATTATCTTTTCTTTTTCAAGACAAATATAATTCATATACGTATATACACACACACACACACACACACACACACACACACACACACACACACACAGATATATATATATATATACACACACATGTACACACACAGATATATATACACACACACAAAGATATATATATGTGTGTGTGTGTGTGTGTGTGTGTGTGTGTGTGTGTGTGTGTGTGTGTGTGTGTGTGTGTGTGTGTGTGTGTGTGTGTGTTAGTGAACAGATTTGTCCCTTTTTAAAATGATTCAATTTTGAACTCTGTCGCCTTATTTTAAGGACAAGTGTTTCACTAGACAATTTGGTAAGTGTTGTATAAATCACTTCCCTCTGAATTTTTCATAGGTACAACTCCCTATCTCAGTTTCTCAATGAATTCTTTAAACTATTTAATTTGGAATAGTAGCTTTTAACTCAAAAGCATGTAAGGCTGCCTACTTCATTCTTGGATGAGAGGCTGATATTTCACACATGTTACCTAAAAAGAAGAAAGCAATCTTTCCTATCTTTTCAATATATGAGATGACAACAACTGAAACAAAGTTCAGTACACCATTTCCACAGGTTTAATAAAGAATGAACGGATTTAAGAAACTAAATCCATCCTCAAACATGAATCTTCTCTAGAAGTAAACAAACACTCAAAGGAAGGAATATCAGAAGAGTAATAATTTTCTGTAATGGAAAGATCCTTACTGTTATTTGATTAGATAAACATATACAAAGACATGTATCTACATAGATTCAAAACACACAGATTTTCCTTCTCCCAAGAACAGTATGATCATTCTATATATATATTCTTATGCAACAAAGGCAGAAAAATATGCATAAACTATTTCCATTCTAGATTTAGCAGTCTGATTCCTCCTTCTTCAAAACAAAAAATACATAAAACAGAGGGAAAAACCAAAAATTGGTCACCAAATCTAACCCCTATACTATCTATTTTTCCTTAATTTATAGTTTTAGAACAGGGGAGGTCTCCCTGAAAACTCGACCTCCCCCATAAATAGTTATGAAACCAACAAGAAGTATTTTGGGACAGATGTCCCAAAGTCTTTGCATAACCATGAGAAATTACAAGAATAAAGGAAACTAGGCCTAAATCAGTGCATTATGCCTCTTTTCCATCATAATCATCCTCTCCGCTTTCGCGGGCGTCGTGAGCAGTTGTAAGTTCTTGAACAATGGATTGGTTCGGAACTTTCATCGCGTTGAGCTTCGCCTTCGCCACCTCCTTATTCCATCGGTGCTTCACCATCTTTTCAGAATGTTTTGGCAGTTAATCATTTCCAATGAAAGTCATAGACTCAATCCTAGCCACCCAAGTTATATCTTCCAGATTGAAATTACCCTTGGTCTTGATCTTCTCCATGTTCACCTGGAAAGACCTGATTGCATCCTATGTGCTTAGCCCACAAATTCCCAATTGCCAATCATGGTTAGGGTTAACCACCTTGTTATCATTAACTATGCTGCACTAGAGATCCTGGAGTTCATAAACAGAGGCCTTTGTATCAGTGATCATAGATTTGAAGGTAAGCACTCGCCACATTATGGTTTTCTTCAACACAAAAAGCTGACATTCATCCACCACCAGCTTGATTAAGTGTTTTGTCAAAAACCTGGTAACTCCATATTCTTCTATTTTGGCAAACAAAGGCAAGACATTTTGCCATTTGTGCTCCTCCTTCTCCCATGGCACAAGTTGATTTTGAACTTCGGCAATAAGGCCCTGTATTTCATCGCATAGCCTCCAGGAGTTGGTGATGTACTTCTCGCCGTCCTTGATTATTCCCTCAATCCATTTCTCCATAGCTTCAGCAATACTCTTGGCCCATTCAACTTAGTTCATTAGCTTTTTATTTTCCGGCGAAGTCGGGTCGAAGTTCTTTGTAGCATGAGATATTGGGAGTGCCCCAAGGCAACCAATACTATCGATGAACTGGGCCAGAACATTTATGTGTCGCTTGAGTTCTCTCTTTTCTCGCCCGTCCTTCTCCGACCTAGTGAGAATTTTCTTTGCCGATACTTGGAAGTAATGATTGTTTGTGTCTCTACTCATGTTTCCCAATTCCACCTTTGTGATCTCGAAATCATCAGGGCTAGCCTCCTTATTTTCATCCTTGGGTTTATACGAGGCGATTTCAACAACCCATTTTCCAGTTTCCTCATCATTGTCCAGGTGAGTGGCAGTCTTGAACCTTTTCGGCTTTGGATTCTTCTCTGTGTATTTAATGACCATTTCCTGAATCAAAATAGTCACAGGAAGAAAACTCCATTTTTTGTTCACCGAGTTGGTCAACCACTTAGGAGTTGCACTGGAACCAGTGGTTCCTTCGATCATCTTGGAAGGTGGTGTCATAGCCATAGTCACCGTATGAGAGTTTAGGGCACTAGCAACATCGTCGTCCAAGTCTTCAATTTCAAATATCTGGGCATCGAGAATGGTATCTTACACTCCTGCATCCTTTACCTGATCCATCTTTCTTTAAGCGGCACTTCGGGACCAAGTATGCCAAGGAGTACAAAAATCCAAAGTTGAATTGGACCTATGTCTAAGCTGGGGTGACTTGTTATCTTTACCTGCACGAACAAGCATAGAAGCATTGTTAGAAAGATGTTTTGGTGAAGGTAGAGGATCCTTATTAGTTCTTGTAGAATTAGTCTTAACGCCTGATTTCATTGCTTTCTTATTGGCCACCCAAGCCGCGGTCCTTTCCAAAACTCCTTTGGTCCTTAATTGTATATCATCTTGCTCTTCCTCATCCTAGTTAATTGGAGGCATTTCGACTTCTACATGGGCTAAGTACCCTGGTTCAAATAGCTCTAGATGATCCTCTTCAACCCCCTTAGTATCCAGCTTTATCTGCAATGAAACAACTTGTTCTAACACTAATCTCATGAGTCCCCTTTTGAATACTTCAAGTTCATCTGTACAATCTTATCCTCCTCAGTGAGCTATTTTGGTATTCCAACCAACTCCTTAACACAAGCCAAACAATACAGGAGATATGAAGACATAAAGAAGTGTTGTTTGAATTGTTTAGCCAAACTTAGTTGTTCTCTCATTGAATCAGCAATCAATTCAGCCCAATCCAAATATTGCTTCCCTTCTAAAACCAGCGGCACGTAGCAATAAATCCAGTCGTCGAAGCTATAAGCTTCAGCAAATCCTCTGGCTCGGTGCAACAAAAGCATTACGTCATGAATGTGAGGCAACATGTGATTCTTATTAGGATTCTTGGGTAACCTGGAACCACCTCTTTAAGGAACCTTCAACCAGAATTTTGTTACATTGTTACGGTGCTCGGTTCTGTCTGTGTTGAACTCGGTGATTGATTGAGCAGGAGAAAAGTTGGAGAACTGGTAATCAGGTATCTTGAAGACTGAGGAAATTACTTCACGATTTATGGAAAGAAGGGTTTCACCATTGTCTCTCCTAATGGTTTCAGACACTGGGTCGTATCTAGCAATACATTCCCGAATCAATTCTGGGCAAGGAATGGCTGGGGGAAAAGTTGTGGCTTCTACGAGACCGCTACTCAAAATCTCCACACCAAAAGACTTGTCAATTCCCTTGAACACCCTCTCTTTCAACACCTCAAGGTTTTCCCCTTTTAGGTCAGTATCACTAACTATGGGTTCAGTGGATGCCAAGCTAAAAACGTTCCCAAACAAATGTAGTGTGGACTTCATAATTTTAAACAATAAGCCTAAATCGGTTACAGAAAAACTTTCTGTAAGAGAGAAAATGCAAGCAAAAACCACTGGAGAGGACAAGAAAAAGACTCACCTTCACAGTTGAACAACCAGACGATGGCTAGTAGCAAACAAGACTCCTATCCAGGAAAAACAAAGACATAGCAACGAGGATCAAATGCGGAGTAATAGCAATCCTTCATACCTTATTAGTGAAGGCAATGATATGGAAAAATTGAATGCAATAATTCCAATTTTCAGTCCGAGTGTGTTGAATTTGTTGATTAGACATCGCACACATGCATTAAATGCATGGCGGCATTTTTGAAGTAACCACCAGTTCCCAAAATGATTACTTACTTTGAAAAACCAAGGATTGACGTCACTTAAGACATGGTTCTGCCTCCTCATATTTGGCAATGAATGCACCATCAAATCATTAAAACCCACGGGACCTGCCAACTTCGAACACATATGAACATCCTAATCAGACTTCATGGGCATTTAGGTAGTTCAAGATGTACACCGCGCTCAAGGAGAATTTTGCCGAGAAAACAAATAATATCAAGCTGCTGACCACTTATGCTATATTGAACATGTTGAACATGTTTGAACCTCTTGAACTTAGTTCAATGAGTTCAAAACCCGCAGAGAAATAAAGTAACATATCACCGAACAAGAAACTTTTAGAGAGCCGCTAAAAGACACTTAGATAAAATGTTAGTATGAAAAACCTCCCTGAACACCTAGGAACCTATGGAACCTAAATGAACCTATTGAACCCGGTTCAAAATGGTTCAACGTGTTCATAGAGTTCAACCAATTGTCTAAACTTGACTTTTATGATTGAAAAAGGATTTACAAACGTACTAAGGACTTGAACCGAGGTATCACAAGAAAGATTAGGACTCCAACTGAAAATCTTAAAGGATGACTCACTCTTATCATGAGGAATAAATGACGCAGTAACAATATATATCATTATCATAAATCAAGAAGCAGAAATATAAACGCGAGATTTAATCCATTTCACAAGATGCACATACAAACATCAAAATACATGTATAAACATTTAAATCAATCTATCAATTAAAACTACTCATTCCAAATTCATCATTCTAATTTAAACAAACACTCAAGTAAGGTCATTTAAATCATCCATCTTTACACGATGCAAATTATAAATTCTAATGTGGGGTGTGAGATATTCCATCTATTCTAGAGAAATCCAAGAGCTAAGACAACTCTACTTGAACCTTGTTCTCGCCTTCATTCATGTTCATCTATTCCTGCATTCACTTGCACTCAATTTCTTATTAGAAATGACAATCCCCAATAATTAAAACATTACCAATCATTTAATCGTACTTACAAAAAATAATATAAATCATTTCTTTGCATTTGAATTTCTTTCACATTATCATCTAATTCCTCTAAAATTTTCCATTTCCATTTCAATTTCATTTCATTTGCGAAAAGTAAACATTATTTTCCTAATTAAATAATTATGGATAAATAGGGTTCGTGACATTATTTGTCCTTTATTAGGATGACAACATTGTGACCAAATCAAACATGTTAACATATGTGGCAAGAAACACAAATAAATTGAAGATTTCATTGTGTGTTGGTGTCAAGTCTTGGTTTTATCTTTTGGTGACATGTCTTTTAGCTTTTCCAGGATGTCTCTGATTAGAGATTATATCTCCAGGATGTCTTTGACTACAAAGGTGAGGATGAGATATGTTCACCTATTGTTTTGCTTCATGTGGATTGTCTCTTAGTAATGCTACGACGTCCAAGGATATGAGGACACTACGAGTCTAGTGTGAACCGGCACATTCCTTGTTTGTGACTATTTGATCTCCATGCAAATGGGTACAATGACTTTCTGGGTCAAAATTATACCTCGATTGTCATAACTTATTTGCCATAATAAAGCTCAATGATGATAAAGCACAAGAATCTCTTTCACTTCCATATCTTCTATCTTCCATCCCCATTTATTGATTGACCTTCATCCTCTCTTGATTTTGTGTAGCTCACTATCACATGACTGAGTATAATGACACACCAAAAATACATGCATTTCATGTAGCTTTTACCTGCACCATTACATGTTAGCACATAATAGACATGCATATAGATATCATAATTGCATTACATCCTGCACACACCACTGATTAGCATATCATATATACATTTGCATTCTCATCATGTATATAATCATAACATGTTAATAATCACACATCCATTTACATTTAGTACATTCACATTTGCATCATAAACACAACAAAGAACAAAAATATATTGCATATCATCATTTACATATTTGCATCCATAACATAAGATCATAAACATCATAACATCATCATAAAGCATATATAACATCACATAGTATCACATGCATATAGTTGCCACAACGAATGACTCATCTCATATATATATATATATATAAAAGTGTCATGATACAATGATATCAAAATATCTCGTATGGCTACAAAATCACTCGAAGGTGTCTACATCATCATACAAAAAACTAATACAAAACTGGATCTAAGAAAGCTATGATGAAGACCCTCCCTTGGAGCCAGCTCGCCTTGAAGGAATCTGAGCTCTTGAAGTCATTGGTCCAGGTTCACCCCCTCTGTCTCTCCCTCTAGGTGGTGCAAGTGGACCAATAACTCCGCCACTAAGTGCATGTCGTATGTCCCCTCCCCCTGTGGTAGTAGTCTGGGAAGCTCTCTTGAAGCTCCTAGCCCTCAACTTTGGAGGAGGAGTTGCATAATATAGATCTCTCCAATAGGTTATCTCCTCTCCTGCTCATAGGAAATATGCATATCCAGTCCTTGTTTCCTTAGCTTCTCTCTTGCTTGCCCTCAGTGCCTCCTTAGCCTTAGTGTATTGCTAGATGGTCTGATCCCTCTTCCTCTGCATCTCTACTAATTGTTGCCTCAATTGAGTCATGTCTCTCTCGAGATCCTCGATCTCATCAACCTATCCTGCTACAATCTCTCGTAGCGCTAGCAGCTCATCCTCCTCCTCATCCCCACCCTAAGAACTCTCCTCTTGTCTAGCCTATCCCTATACCCTATACCTGTCCTTGGGAATCTCTCACTGGTACCTGCTTGTCCACCAAACTGTAGCACCTATCCTCCTTGACCCCTTGGTGATCTTGATGGTCTCCCTGCCTGTGGATCTTGTCTCTCCTCGTGTCTCTCTCTGGTATCCCTATGTCCACCTTTTCCCCTCACTACCCTACTTGTTGCTCCTCTCCTCCGCCTCCTCCATCTCCCACCACCTCTATCATCATCATCATCCTTTGTTGCCACAAGCTCATCTGGATTTGTCAACCTGGGTACTGGATGTGCTGCAAAATAAGTATCATACTCTACATCTGTACCTCCATCAACAACATCCCTCAGTAGATCCCAAGGCATCAGAACCATCTGCTCAAACTGTGTCACTGCAAAATCATAGAAAAAAATTGGCCCCCAGTGAGCCTGCTCTCACATTGTTTGTGCGAACTCTCCTAATGCTTGAGGCATCCTATGTTGTCATCCGAATTGCCTACATACCCTGTCAATCAGATGTCTGTCAAGAATATAAGGCATTCGCCTAATCAAATACTTACTCCTAAAAATATATGGTACCTATGTGGCATCCTCCTCCCAGTCCTCACAATGCAGATAGGGTCCCATATGACACTATTTATGTCATCAATAGCCATCTCCAATAGTCCACCTTCTCAATCCATGGTTGGGAATTGATCATACTGTACAAGTGTGCACAGGACTGTCCATGCCTTCTCTCTTTGAAGTGAACCAGTGTAGTCACTGCAATATGCTCACACAACCACACTTGTAGTAGATTCACCCCATAACCTAATCCGCAACCACCGAGATACACAAATTGGTGAAGCTCATGATATAAATATGCTAATACACATGGACACCATGCATATCTAGTATTCTCTATCACCAATGTCTCTAGAGTCATCTCCTAGCCAATAGCCATACCCCGTGTCGCCCTGTCTGAACATAGGTAACCCTTGATCACCTCTTTGACTATTGTCGGTAGTCTGCCTCCAGTAGATAGCATAACATCCCAGCTAACATGACCCAATCTCATCTCCAGCTTTAGGTCTCCAAATAATCATCTTAGTGCATCCCTCTCTCCCTCTCTATCATACGACACCATCTTGCCATGGATAGGTATCCTCATAATCTTGTAAACATCCTCTAAAGTGACTAACATCTCGCTAGTTGACAAATGAAATGAAGAGGTCTCATTGTACCATCTCTTTGCTAGAACATCCAGTAATCCTCCATTTGCTCGAATCTCAGGCAGATACATGATATGTCTCAGTCTCGTCCCCTCAATAGCTGCCCGCTCCTCAAAGGTCAACTCTAATTGCAACCTCTGTGTCACAGGGAATCGCTCTTTAGACTCAACCTAGGGTAAGTACTCCTACATCCAACCAAACTAATCATGTCAATCCTCGTGGTACTCATGTCTATCACATAATTCTACTCCTATCCTAGTGCTTATGTCTATCTCATGGCACTACCTCCTAGTGTATATGTTCATCACATTGCACTTGATCCTATTTAGAGGCCCTACTTGAGTGTATCCACTCAGTAGCTTATCCAATTGGCAATGTATGTTCATCATAGAATTGTCAGTTCTAGCCTATCTCTTAGTTTTATTTTCCTAGGGAACCTACTCGAGTGTATCCTCTCAAGAGCTTATCCAATCGACAACATATGTTCATCACAAAACTGCTAAATTGTGTTGTCTTAGACACAAATGTTTTTTTACAACGCGGACATAGTTTTTATCAGCACAAACATGCTTTCTTGTCCTAGACGCACCTACACATCATAAACACGCCATTGTTCTTCATAAATGCATCTCTGTGACACATACGTGTTTTCTTCACATAGATGCATCCTTACTAAACATAGACATGATTACATTCATAAACACGACCATACTTGACCTAAACACAACTATCCATCCTAGATGTGTCTAGCACTGACCTAGATGCATTTTTAGTGCAAATATCGATTTTGTATTTTTGTTTATGTACCCTAAAATGCATCAATGACAACAATAAATACAAAAACGTACAAAGAGGCTTTGAGGTACCCTAAAAGGGTGATTCTAGCACACATAGTGTTAGTAGTTAGTGATTATAATTGATGAATAATTTGAAGAGTGGCTAAATGACGAGTGCTAGATGATTCACAATAACCCAAGTGTGATGTCCTTTTATTGATGATCTAGGCACACAATTTGAATGGTTTGCTATAAGATTCGACATATAGGGAGCCTAGAGAGAATTTTTAAATCTGAAGATGAGGGTCAAATCCATAGTGCATAATTGATTTGAGCCATTTCTATGTCTTTACATTCAACCTAAGAATTGAAGAATTAAAATTTTTGGAGTTATAAAATGTCTAGTTAATAGTGACGTTTAATTTTTTAATGATTAGCAAGCATATAAGATTAATGAAAAGACCAAGTCAATCAAATTAAATGGTAAGACTAATATTCAAAATATGCACATGAGATAACATTAAATTAAAGAAATAAATAATTTTATCTTTATAATGACCATCCTTAATTTTTTTAGATAAACACAAAATAAATTTAATTATAAAATTCTTAATATCAAAATTTACTCATTTATATTTTTTAATATTAAATTAAATTATTTAAAAAATAAAATAAAATACAGACATATCTAATTCATGAAAAATGACTTCTCTTCTATAAAATATAAAATGTAACTTTAAAGTAAACATAAAAAATATTATTTAATAAATTATAAAGTTCCACTCAAATTCAATAAATTTCAACGTTGATGTTGCTCATGCTTTTTCATTTTCTCACTGAAGTCTATTGTTATTAGACTTTCTCCCATCAAATTATTGTCCTCACTGCAAGTTGCGTGGAAAAGCAGGACAGAAAAAGGCCAAAATGTACAGAAAAGTTGGAACGCAGAAATGAACAAAGGTCTAGTTTGCAATAATGTAATTTTATTCTGTTCACATGGCAGTCTACGGAATGTTCACATGGCAGTCTAGTCTGGCCAAAGAATACGAAATGTTTTCACATGGCAGTCAATTCATCTGAAAGCTTTATCCAATCAAATTATTGTCCTTAACGAAATTGCGTGGAATGGCATTTGGAAACTCTAATTCTAAAACTTCGGTACCCAAAAAAATTTGTAGAAATTGGAAAAGTTCAACCTCGAATGGCATCTGAGAACTCTAATTTTAATGTCATGGACCACAATAATTGAAAGTAGTGGGTATTCTTTTCCAAGTGGCCGACATATTATTCTCTTTAATCTTGCTTTTCAAAGTGCGTATCCTTTTCTCGAATTGCAAGTAAACAACAGGAAGCTGATCTTATATATGATATCGTTGTAAGCGGTATTACTCACACTCTGCAGCCAAGCTTTTCAAGTTTCAATTGCATTCACCTATTCTATTTCTTCTGAGTTTTCTCTGCTATTATATTCCATAGGAGGTCGAATTCTCAATCCCAAGAAAAAACTTGAAGATGGCGTCTATTCTTGCAGAGGGTGTTGTTGGTAAAGTTTGTGAGATGGCCATTCAACAAGTGGCTAATGAGGTAAGCATAGTCTACAACTTCTCGGAAGACTTTGAACGGTTGAAGAACAAAATGAGGCAAATAAATTATTTTCTGAATGAAGCTGATGAGAAGAGCAGTACACAAAAGGAGTCTGTGAAAGAATGGCTTCAGAGCGTTCGTGATATTGCCTGGGAGGCAGAGGACCTACTTCAAATATGTGCCGTGGATTCTACTAATTCTCAGTCATGCACTTTGAGTTGTAATCAATTAATTCTTCGCCATCAAATGGGCAGAAGGATTCAAAAGGTCAAAGCCCGAGTGAGCTCCGTTATTGAAGATGGAAACCAACTGAATATAGGTCATACTCTGGTGTCTCACGTAGATGCAGCAGAATCATCAAATACATCCCAGAGGCGAAAGTATACGAGACTGAGTGTCTTACCCAGCGATTCTAAACCAGTGGGGATACAGTCCAAGATTGACAGCATGGTGAATTTGCTAGAAAGCCCCCAATTTCCAATTATTGCAGTGGTTGGAATGGGGGGACTGGGCAAGACCTATCTTCTTCAGCATGTGTACAACGCCCAAAAAGGAAGGTATGAGAAATCTGTATGGCTTTCAGTTTCTCAGTTCTATTCTTTTTCCAAGTTGCTCAATGATTTAGCCTTCCAATTAGATGAAGATTTAAGTAAAAAAATTAAGAAGAGTGGTGTAAGTGAAGAGGTAGCAGCAGAGTCGATTTATAGCTTTATGCAAGGGAAGAAGTGCCTTATTGTTTTAGATGATGTGTGGAGGGCTACTAGAGAAGGTGATTTGCTAACCAAACTTGGTATCCCAACTGGAGCTAATGGTCAATGCCAAGTTTTGGTTAGCACAAGAAGCAGAGAGGTTTCCGCAAATCTCAAGGCTCAGATTTATGAGATGGAAAGTTTGACAGATGGAGAGAGCTGGAAGCTGTTTTGTGTTTATGCATTTCCTGAGTCTGAAGGAAATAGAGCGCCAGAGCCCCTGGAGGAGGTAGCTCGTAAAATCATGAAGGAATGTGGGAATTTGCCACTTGCCATCAAGACCACTGCAGCGTCTCTAGCGAACACTTCACTGCCAGAGTGGCAGTCCAAGTTGAGCAAGCTTAAAAAGGTAAGCATTCCTAGCGATCCTGTCATGGATATTCTCAAGCTGAGTTACGACGCCCTGCCTGCACATCTTAAGGCTTGTTTTGCTTATCTTTCATTCTTTCCCGAGGATGAGCAAATAGAGTGTGAGTATCTCATATATCTATGGATGGGAGAAGGGTTCGTTCCGGCAGGAGACAATCCTTGGGATTGTTTATATCAGCTTGCCAATCTGTGCCTGCTTGAAGTATGGGAAGATAAATGGCTAACAAAATATTGTAAAATTCACGATTTATTGCTTGATTTGACCATACTTATCTCCAGAGAAAATAAATGTTCATTCAGCGTTGACGAGGCCTTCTCCAAATTGCGATCTGTGAATACAGGTGGTGGTCGCTGGTGTCGCCTATTTTTGGCGAAGAAAGATATACATGAGCATGTCATCTCAGAGAGGCGTCCTGTTTCTCCAACACTTGTCCGCACACTGTCGCTGTCCGACAATACAGAAATTGGAGGAAAATTTCCGGCAAAGCTGTTTTACGGTATGAGAGTATTGCGGGTTCTTGATTTGACCAACACAAATATCTCCACATTGCCTGCTTGTATTGGACAGATGAAACTACTCAAAGTCTTGAATTTGAGTTGGACAAAAATTAAGAAGGTACCAGACTGTGTAAGATATCTTAAGAGTCTCTGTTATCTTAATGTCTCTTGTTCCCATCACTTAATGGAGAGTGAGGCACCAGAATGGATAAGTGAGCTGAGGTGTCTTCAGCATTTGAAAGGCCCGTTTGAGCGAATGCCAAAGGGAATATCAAAGCTGGAGGCTTTGCGAACACTGCGAGTACAATCGTTCTTGTCCTTGTCAATGGAAGAAGACGGTGTGTTAAGGTTAGAGGATGTTGGCAAGATGAGTGAGATTGAGGAAATAGGGTTTAAAGTTGAGGATGAATCACAGTTGAAGAAGATGGAAGAAGGGATACTTGCACCCTTGCTCAAGTTGCGTCGACTAGAAGTGGAAAATGGCATCCATGAAATGCAATCAGATCTTCCTCAGTTTCCGGAGAGAATGGGTGCAATGAGAGATCTGGAATGTCTCTTACTAAGGAAGTTCGCAGTGCCCAGTTGGATATGTTGTTTGGCAAATCTCAGGTACCTCTGTTTATGGGAGTGTGATTGCAGTAATTATCCGGAATTACAAACAATGCCCAATCTCGTGAGTTTGTGGTTGCGGAAGAATAAGAGGTGCACAGAATTGCCAAAGGCGTTTGGAAAGTCGGGAGGGTTTCCACATCTCCGCTTCTTTTGGATATATGATTTCCCCGAATTGGAGGAGTTTCCAGAAATGGAGGATGGAGCGATGGCATGTCTTGAGAAGTTGGAGATATTTGGGTGTAGGAAGGTGAAAAAAGTGGGAGAGGGATTGGAGCGGCTGAGAAGACTCAAGGAGTTCAGGTTTGAAGAATCAGGGACGGATGAATTGAGGGAGACATTGAAGGAAGGCGGGTCGTATTGGGAAAAAGTCAAAACCATCAATTCTCATATAACTATTATTTGTACTAGTTATTGATAGGAGTATTCAATACAGCTAGGGAAACATTCACTATGTATATAATTCATAAATCATTTTTATAAATATTATTGATCATTGCATGGAGAGGTTTTATTTCTACTTTATATTTTCACGCATTTATCTTGTATTTGTATTAAAATTTACTAAATATTTTTAGTACAACATAATGTTGAGTATGTATGTACTTTCAAAAAGAAAAAATTAATTATTTAAATATTAATAAAAAATAATTTTATTTTAATATATTATTTTAAATGCAATTAAAAGACATTCACAAATTTTATTTATTTTAAAATTTATTTTCTTTTATGATTATTCAAAAAATATTTTATTTGTATTATTTACATTAATTTTATTTGAATTTTTTATTTATTCAAGAGTTTTGATTTTAATTAAAAATTATTTAAAATATATTTTTTAATATGGTTATGACATGATGTTCTATTGATGCAAAGTACAATAATGGTTGAAAATGTTTTACCCTCAAATAATTTTTTTATGGCTATGTCATTTATTTTTAATCATTCTTCAATACTCAATGCACAAAATTGTGATGGGTTTGCAAGCATTGATGAACAATTGTATCTCTTTGATGGTCTGTTTGAAGATGAAGATGAGATAGTTTGTAAATCTAATCATGATAAAAAAAAAGTTAGGTTGGAATGTGATTCGACAACACAAGTTAACCACAAAAGGACAAAATTTAAGGAAAATATTGAAGGAAATGGAATATCAACAATGTTGTCATAGAACAATTGTTAGAGAAATAAGAAAATAAAAAGTTCTATTCTATCACTTTGGATGATTTTCCTAAGCATGATGAGCATTTACATGATAAAGAGGGATCAAAACATAATTTATTTGAAGTAAACATTCCACTCATTCAAAGTCAATTGAATTAGAATTTGTAAGAATTGCAAGTCCTTGTGATTTTATCAAATTTTACTATGCCAAATTTTTTACCCTATTTTTGAGGTATGGTTAAATTAGATAAGCTACAAAATTGTGGTTACTATTTCATATTGGTATGCATAAACTAGCTACTCAAATCCTTTGTTTTCATTTGAATTTGATACTTTTGTTAATGTATACATTGGTGCAAGAATAAATGACAGTTAGTATGCTTTACTAAGGCATATTCATTTTTTTGATAATGTTATGATAATTCGACATTTACCTTGCAATCTTGAGTCATTTTTTAGGGTCTCCATATTCTGTAAAATAAGTACTAGATGCTTAAAAACATGTTGGACAAATATTTTAGATATTTTTATTTATGACATGAAATTACACTCACAATATGGGCATAGTAAGTGACGATGATAATAAAACAAGAAGACAATATTTTGCCTAGGCGTCCATATTGGTGATGGAACCACTTGTGTTTTAATGTCAATGCATACAATTGTATTTTATTTGCTTATTGTCCACGACGAAGGCACCAAGTAATGCATGTAAATTGTTGGAGCCATAAAAAATAATAGAGTACTTGGAGTTGACCAATTCTAATTGGCTATGGGTTGGGCACCCCTGCAAGCCGTGTTAAAATTTACTACTTTTTACTATGTTTATAAATGGAGCACTAAAGGCGGCATATGGTTCTGGAGGTGATTTCTACCCATTGTTTAGAGATATTATAGGGGCATGCTTCCTCAACTTTCCTATATATTGGCACCTTAAAATAGTAGTATTTAATCGTTGATTGCAAGTAATAAGGTGTTTGTCATATGGAAGACATGAAATGATTGATGACAGTGAGTGTATTAATCTCGTACATTGAAAATAATACATGCTTCATGTTTCTTTTTGGTATTTTTTCCTTGTAAATGTTATTCCACATAAATCTTGTGTTGTAAAATGTTTTTCTTATGTTGCTTTGTGTCATTCTTATCATTCTAACTGATTAAAGAGAGATAGACTCAAACCTTTTACATATCCGCTAAAAAGCAACTACCTAGGGTGCATGAGGGGTGCATGCCCAACCAAAAAACTAAACCCAAAACACACAAAAGATTGGCGAAAACCAGAACATAACCACTACATAGAAAGATAAAAAAAAAACTAGACAACCAACCACCCACCACAGACGCAAAGGAATGGCCTACTAAGTAGGGGCGCTATTGTCTTGTCATTCATTGCATAACACTTTAACTTTATCAACAAAGTACAACCTTTTTGTTTAAATATTTTTGTGAGGATATAGCCACAAAATTCAGAGTAGCCTTAATAGTGGAGGTGAGGGGGTCTGATATCATAGTAGGAGAATGTAGATGTCTCTTCCTATTAACTTTCCTTCTTTCAATCTCCTCTTGAATGACATGCAAAAAGGTAAAAAATTTCATAGCCATTTCCTTTCTCAGAGTGGTGATCTCCTCTAATTTCCTTTTCAAGGCCTCGTGGTTTTTCTTTAGCTCTTTCATCTCTTTCTGCTCATCCCTTGAAGTTAATCTTTTTATCGATCTCTTTAAGTTTTTCCTCCATAGTCTCCTAATTTTTGAGTTTCCCTACAATGTCATTGGTAGCTATCAAAACCCTCTCATATTTTTTCTTCCATAGCCCAACTATCACAACGAGAATTCACCTCCGCCACCAATTCCAACCTATTGATCTTCTTCTTGGCTACATTCACATAGGAGAGGAACCATTGAATGAGCACATCCTATCAATTGATGGCCTCACCCAACCCATTAACTTTATTTGCCAGAGGAGGGGAATCTAGCATAAGGGTAGAAACACCAAGGACTGGGGAAGGGGAAACCTAAAGGGGTTGTGAAGGAGGCTTTCTCTATAGAAGTAGCTAGAGACCAATCCAAACCTGTGGATAGGGAAGAGTCAAAATCCTTAGAGTCCACTGAATCAATTTCCTTAGAAGGTAGTGGAGGGGGATTTTTTAGGCCAAACGGAGGGGGTTGAACTAGGTAGGGACTTGTTTAGACTTTGGTGATCTCATAATACCGAGTTACACTTTTTGGCTAAACTTGATACTCAAATCAACATTTTGCACCAAATCTTCACTTTCTAATACTTATAGCAGCTAAACCATTATGAATTTGAAGATGAAGTAAACTACATATTTTTGAGAATTTTCATGTAGATTATAAATATATTTTAAAAAAAAATAAAAAATGAATTGTCCATATTTTTACATAACTTTAAATAACTTAATATTTACGGTAATCAACATTTTTTGAAAATGACATTTATTGTTATGTACATAACTTTTGCTATAGAAAGAATGAAATTGTAATTTTTAAAATATAGATTTGTCACACCAATATCTAGCAAATCGATATTTTTTCATAATTTTTTGTTACGTATATTCTTTTTAGTTATTTTTTCAGGTTGAAGTAATTGTAATTTGGATAAAGGTGTATTATGTAATGTATAATCATATCTACCTCTCCTATTTTATCTCTCTATTTATCTCTATCTTCACTCTCTTTCTCTCTATATCTCTCTACTTCTATATCCCTATCTCCATATCTCTCTCTATGATCCTCTATCTATTTCTATCTATATCTCTTTACTTATATTTTCCTATCTCCCTATCTCTCTCTCTCTCTATTCCTCTCTATCTATTTTTACCTCCCTCTTTCTATATCACTCCCTCTCTCATTTATCTCCAACTCCATCTATATCTTCCTCTTTATCTCTACCTCCTTACCACTCTCTCTCTTTCCTCCTATCTCTTACAAACAAACACACACACACACACACACACACACACACACACACACACACACACACACACACACACACTCCATGTTTTTCCCTCCATAAGTCTATTTCTATATCTCTCTCGTGCTCTGACATGCACTTCCTATTTCTCCCTTTCTATCTCTAACTATCTTTCTAATCTCCATATTTGTGTTTGTCTCTTTATTAATTATCTTTGTCATCTTTCTCCCTAACTCATGCCCTCTCTCTCTCTCTCTCTCTATATATATATATATATATATATATCTCATTATATCTCTGCCTCTCTCTTATATTCACTCCAATTCTCCTACTTTAGACCACTATCTTCCTATTTCTCTCTCCCTCTATCTTTCTTTCTCTCCTTTTCTCTAGATCCTTCTATCCATACTTCACTAACACTATCTCTCTACTTCTATCCTGGTCCCTTTCATTATCTACCTTGCTCTATCTAGATATCAGTATCTCTTTTTATTATATTTTTTCTTTCGTAGTCTCTCTTATTCACTACATCTATCCTACTTTACATCTATATCTCAAATTACCTCTCTATCTATCTACATATCTCTCCTCTCTCTATCTCTTTCTATCAATATATTTCTCTACCTCTATTTCGTATCTCTCCCTCTCCCTCTATATTTTGAGCTATTTCTCCCTTTCTCCCCCCTCTTCTCTCTATCTCCCCCCTCTTCTGCCTATCTTTCTCCCTTTCCCTCCCTCTATCTCTTACATCTCTTTATCTCCCCCCATATCTCTCTCCCTCACTCCTTCCCTATCCTTTATCCCTCTATCTCTACCTCTCCCTATCTCTTCCCATATATCTTTATCTCTCTTTTTTTCTCATCCATATTTCTCTATCTTTCCCTCTTTCTCCCTCTCTCTTTTTATATCTCCTTATATCTCTATCTCTCTATCCAACCATATATATCTATCTCTATCTGTCCCTCTCCCTCATCCTCTATATATCTTTACATTCTTTTCTTTATCTCCCTCTTTCTATCTCTCCCTCTCCCTCTCTCTATCTCCCTATCTATTTGTCTCCCTCTTCCTCTCTCACTCTATCTTCCTCTCCCCCCTCTATCTCTATACATTTCTCCCTCTATGTCTATATATGTACATCTCAGTCCTTCCCTCTCTCCTTCTCCCTCTTCATATACCTCTATATCTATATCTCTTTGTCTCTCTCTACCTCTCTCTCCATATTTCTTCTTCTATCTCTCCCTCTCTCCCCCTCTCTATTTATTTATTTGCATATATATGCATCCCACTCTCCTCTCTCTCTCATCTCTCCCTCTCCTCTCCATATCCCTCTCCATCTTCATCTTTATCTCCATATTCATCTCTATCTCCATATCTATCTCTGTCTCTATCTCTATCTCTATCTCTATCTCTATCTCTATCCCTATCCCTATCCCTATCCCTTTCTATGTCTCTATCTTTATCTCCTTACCCATTTCTCTCATACTCTTCCCCCCCTCTACCTCTATGTATGTTCATCCACATATTTCCACTCTTCCTATTGCAAACATAATACGAAACTCTTGATAATAGAGCCTTATTATCTTCCTAATTTAGAGGTTTGTTTTAGTCATGTTTGGATCCTTCTAAGTGGATGAGTAGTTGATTTGAAGCTATCACTTATTCATTGAAACGTAATTTACACAAACAATGTCATTTGGTAAATGGTCTACCAATTCACCTGATTCACTACACAAATATATGCAAAGAATAGACTATAATCTTCCCTCTCTCTCACCTTTTCCATCTTCATAGACCTCTATACATACTTCTTCTTCCATCTCTCCATTTATGTCCATCTTGTTATCTCTCTATCTATCTAAACACGTATATCTATCCCTCTCCCTTCATCTCTCTATATATCACTTTCCATCTCAATCATTATCTTCCTATCTCTCCCTCTCTATATCTATATCTTTGTCTCCATCTCCATTTATATCTTCCTCTCTAGCTCTATCTCCTTACTTCTCTTTCTCACTCACTCTTTCCCCCTCTATCTCCCCATCTTTCTATTCTCTCTCTCTCTCCCTCTCTCTCTACCTCTTGCAAACATAACATGAGTTTGTTGGCAATGAAACCTAATTATCTTCCTAATTTAAAGGTTTAATTTAAATCATGTTTGGATCCCTTTAAATGGATACATAGCTGATTTTAAGCTATCACTTCTCCATTGAGACCATTGTTACACAAATAAAATCATTTTCTGAAGGACCTACCAATTGATCTCATGTATTACATCACTAAGAAATTAAAAGTCCTCTCTTATTCTAGAGAATTAAAGGAGCAACCAATAATAACATGTTTAAATTTTGGTGTAATAAAATGAAGTAAAAACCTACACATCTCTCTCTCGCTTGCCCTATTCTGAGACCTCTATATCTATATCTCTTTGTCTTTCTATATCTCTATCTCTCTATATTTCTTCTTACATCTCTCTCTCCCTTTCCCTATTTTGAGACCTCTATATCTATATCTCTTTGTCTTTCTATATGTCTATCTCTCTATATTTCTTCATCCATCTCTCTCTCCCTTGCCCTATTCCGAGACATCTATATCTCTTTGTCTTTCTATATCTCTATCTTTCTATATTTCTTCTTCCATCTCTCTCTCCTTATTGCAAACATAACATGATCCTATTGATAATAGAGTCTGATTATCTTCCCAATTTAGAGGTTTTCATTTAACCATGTTTGGATCACTATAAGTGGATGTATTGTTGATTTTAATCTATCACTTCTCCATTGAGCCATTTTTTGCACAAACAACATCATTTTTCTAAATGATCTATTAATTGATCTCATGTACTACACAAAATATATTAAAAAAAAAAAACCAAAAAATTCTTAATTAACCTTCCATACCTGTTCGGCATACCCATTGCGCACCAAGGTACAATTGCTAGTTTGTATTGTTATTTTGTCCGTACATTGTATATATGTATGTGTTGTTGTCGTATATGGTAGGCAAGTCTACGTAGAATACATATATATATACAGTTGTTATTAAACTTCATAGCCAGACAGCCTTTTGCCCGATAAAGACATGACAAGAATCTTAATTTTTGTTTAATAAAAGCTAACAGCGAACACATTATATTAAAAGTGAACTTAACTGTACAAATATCAATAAAGGTGAATGCAAAGTAAATGTATAGAGATTTAAATATGTAAATCTACAAATTATTTTTTTCAATTTGAGTGAACGCTCACGCTTACACGAGAAGCTTGGAAGGAAATGATTGCAGGTTTAAAAGTACCATACAAACATCGAGACTGACATAATCAGCAAACATAATGGATGGTGTGCGGCAATGAAAAATAATAAGCGATTCTTTAAGAGCACACCAAATGAAGCGCACGTAGAACGCAAATCGAAACAATCGGAACCATCTGACATATGGAAAAATAAAGGAAAATCGTCGAAAAGTATAAAAAACAATGAAATTTTTTGAACGGACAAGATGCATTGAATCGTCTTGCATCCATTTTCGAACAATGTGTACCGTCAATGGAGAAAAAATAGCTCATCCATTTCATAGAAAGAGATGCCTTCGGTGTAATAAATAAGACAACACATAACAAATGCGAATCGATTTGCAATAATATTGAATTCATTGTTTGTCATTGCGTGGTGTTATCTGGCAGTCGATGTAGAAGGTGCAGAGTATGAGTAAATGTCACTTCTGATATAAATAAGAATTTAGTATTGATATTATTTATCTTCACCTTGGTTTCTGTGTAAGGATTGTTTGGCAGGTGCGCATTATATATATATATATATATATATATATATATATATTTGTTGTGTTTTCTGAGAAAAGTACAGCATGGGGAAGTAGGACAGGAAACACCAAAAAGTGGAACACAGAGATGTCCATATCACTTCTGAAAAGGTAATAAATGAACACAAAAATGTCTTTATCACTTCTAGGAGGTAATAAGTAAACACAGAAATGTCCTTTTTATCACTTCTGAACAGGTCATAAGTAGATGACAGTCTAGTCTAGTCTGATTAAGGAATACGGGAAGTTTTCACATGGCAATTTACAATCTTACTCTATGTTCACATGGCGCTACAACAAGGAAATTGCGTGGACTGCAAGCCAGAGAAAAGCCAAAATGTACATTATTATTCAGTCTGCAGCCAAGCTTTTCGCTGTACATCATTATGCACTCTATATATGGACTGTCTGCTTACGGTCTTCCCCAACAATCTCACCCTAAGATGGATTCTTTAGTGTTTTCCTTTAGCTTAGAACTCAGTGGTTGAGGGGATGATATTATTTTTGAGATAGATTTGGATTCTAGAGCTATAGTTGGTTGTTTGACAATAATATAGTAAGAGTATAATTGTCATCTATCTTTAAATTAATGTTTATTCTTTGTTCATTCAACATATAATTATTGATGTCAAAAAAATTTAAAAATGATAATTAAAAATCTATTGATAAATTCTTTTGTACTAATCGTTGTCCATTTTTAGTTCTATTAATTTGACTTTTTGGACCATGATTGACCCATTTGTACATCTTTATTGGTATCCACAAGACACAACTACTGAGGTGGGAGAGAAAATGAACAACTAGGGATGTTGGAGAAGAATAATTCTTGATAACTTTTGCTTAGATTAATAAGAGTAATCAGATGGAGGTTTTTAATTTTTTTGGAACATTGAACCCTAAATAATTGATAGAATGGATAGGTGAATTGGACAAGTACTTTTTTGGTGGGAATTCATGATCTGAATGCAGATATAAAACTAGCATATGAGGCTATTGGTGACACATCGAGTTGCTTTCTTGAGGTGGACCCAAATACTAGCAATTTCTCCCATACATTGTGTGCCCACATCTTGGTTGAGATTGATCTTTCTAAGGTTCTATTGAGAGACATTGTTTTGAAGGTGAGTGAATGGTCTTTTGACTCCAATTGTTGAGTATGAGGATATTTTTTTTCAATGTATATGATATTTTTCCATTAGCCATTTTTCTTCCACTTCATGGATCCCATCTGTAGTTTTCGTCCACCTGGTGGAAGAACACTAACCATCATTATCTCACAATCTTCCTTGATTATTTAGATTATGACTTGAAGAACTTTTCTAATTTAGTGTCTCCTTTTGCTGCTTTGGATAGCTTGATTGCCCTAGTTGTTGCTCCAATTGCCCTTACATCTAGGGACTTGGATTTCTCTCTTCTCCCTTCAATGGTCCCTAGCACTCAACCTCCATTTTTCAAGGTATCCTCCTCTAAACCAGTTCTTGTTAAGGTGGGACTTCTTTTGTATATTTTTCACGTGCTTCCTCCCCTACTTCAAAGGTTACTACTTGTAATGCTGGTGCTTCATGGACAATTGTTCACCAAAAGGAAAAACTCTTATTGTAATTGAATTTCTAGTTTTGTTATTTTTGTTCTATCTCTTTCCAAACGTCTTTTCCTTTCGATTGATTAGCTCTATTTCTTTTTATGTTTGTTGTTACCACTTTTTGTTTTGTTGTCCTATTGATTAGTTGGTTTGATTGGGTTTGGTCACTTTTGCTTTAGTTGATCCCCACTTTGGTAACAAGATTTGGGCCCTATAAAAATCCTAGCTTATCTTGATAAAAAACATGGAAGATGGTAAGTATTCATAGTGATCATTAGAGTGTAAATTTGGTCAAAAATCCTATTTATCATATTTGATCAAAGTAGATTAGTGTATAATATCATTTTATGAGAAGAAAGGTTGAATGTCAATTATGAGTATATTTAATAAAAGCTACCAAATTTTAATCCCTTTGATATTACTCCCACATACAAATTACCCTATTTTGGTACCATATTTAAATTGATATTATTCTATTTCTTATCTATGAAAATCAATACCTCTCTAGATTTTAAGAACATAACCTTTTTTAGATCTTCTAGTTTAAGATCACCACAAATTAAATTGAGTTTATTTGAGCATAATAGAATGATACTATACATTGAGATCAAATTTAACTTATCTAAGTCCTTTGCCCTTGGATGTTAACTCTACACTAAATTATAAATTATAAGAAAAAATGTTTTATTTTTATCATATCACAATATTCTAAATAATTTAAATTTATTAAAAAAGAAATTCAATACATGTTATTAAAATAAATATAATTAAATTGATTAAAATAATTTAAAATGAGTTTCTTTTAATGTAATTCTAAAAGTATAATAGATATTTTGGTATGTTTCCAAGTGTTTAATTTATATTTCTTTTAATTCCTTTCAAACCTCATGACAAGTGATGATGCAAATTATTTTGTTATATTAAACTATTTTTATGAGAGTATTAAAATAGATTCTCTTCTTTACAAATAAGAAAATAAAAATAAAGAGATTTCTAAGAATTTTGTTGATTCTTAAATTCTAAATTAGGAATTTATTAATCAATAAGAGTTACAAATTGACATGTGTAAGATAACTTTAAAAAAAGAGAGAGAATTACCTGTAAGTTGAAAAGATTCTTGGGAATTGAAGAATGAAAACTTGATGATCCCCACATTGCATGTTGATAAGTCTACATCTCTAGCTTGGAGCTTCTTGGTCCATATAGTGATTTTTGGATCAAGAAAATATATTAGAAAATATTATATATAAGGAGATGATTTTCGTGTTGAGTTGAAACATTAATAAAATCTAGGTGTAAAACATTAAAGGTGCACGTGAAAATCTCATCAAAATTGTAATCGTGTTTGTGACAATATATTGAGTGACACTAATTTTGTGGCTATTTTTTCTCAGAAATAATTTTTTTCTATGATAAATTTCAAAGTTGTGTTTGTAAAATAGTTTTATGTTTCATACATTTCTAACCTTCATTGATGTGTTTTCATTTGGATTAAACATTTTTTGTTTTCATTTATTATGAGGTTTATTTCAAGCATAGGTTTTAACATTTGATATATGTTTTTTAATATTGAATTCCTCAAATGAGCAATGATCAAATAGTTTAGATAAAAATAACAAGACAACACATAATACATGCAAATGAAATTGTAATGATGGGGTAATTTGGAACTTGGTACTTGAACACATATGTAAAAAGGTAATGTAATGACTTAGTACAAAACTTGTGTTTGGATCTTGATGGAAAGGAGACAACACCATACAAATATGATAGTGCAAGTGTGGTATTATGGTAGGGGCACATTTTCTTATGTCTAATCTCTCCATAGAGGTTGTGTAATTCTTCTCATTGTCCTTACACTTGGGGGGCAATGATTTATTTCTCTCTCTCATTTCTAAGGATCCACTATTCCTTTATTGAGTGGTGTTTGTTTATGATTTGACGTCATTCCTTGTGTGAAGTTATTGTTTGCTCAAGGGTTCTCTCTTATGCAAGAGGTGTATGTCCTTGCTACAACCGTTTTTTCACTTGGCAATGTATATCTATTATAAACTTACTTCTCACATTGGGTCAAAAGTGTGTCATCCTTCATCAAGAATCACTTTCACTTAGCAATAAGAGGAAGGTATGAATTCTTGTTTTCCTTCCCTTCTATGGTAGAAGATGCTATGTTTGTTCAAAAAGCTTTTCTTGGAGGTAGATGTCTTTTTGAGCAAAGATCTCTTCTCCTCCAAGGATCCTTTTTACACTTGTTGCAAGATATGTTTTTTTCAACTATCTTATCCTTACTTGAAGAGTATTCTCTCTTTAGCTTGGACTTATGCCATTGTTGCCTAATGGATATCTCCTTGGTGTTAAAGTTGGGTATCCTTGTTTCTAGCTTCCTTAAGACATCAACATAGGGCTCTGTTGACATATTAAGGGAGGGGGGGCACCCATATTGCCCTTTTGTATCATATTGTACCATATCCTTGTATGTATTAAACTGGTTGTTCAGACTCAGAACCAGAGAAAACAAACTCTTATACGAGATGCTTCATGCCCGAAACCAGACGTAGAATTTGATATATGTCTTAGACATGGTGCACTGTTGGCATTTTGATGATGTTTTGATTGTCATTGACAAACACACACTTTCTTGATGTATGAGTTATGCTGAACCGGTAATTGTTCCAACCGGTATTTGTGTATTGTTGAATGTATAGTCTTTAGACTATTGGTGTTTTTACAGAAAATGGTTTACCAGTCACAGATTGTATGAATACCTTAAGCGGTATGAGGATCCCAAGCAGTTTGAGGATCTCAAGCGGTACGAAGGAACCAAGCGGTAGTTAACTTTTGATGAGAACACTACCAGTCTTCATTTTTGACAACTAGTAATCGGTATATTGCCTTAACTGATATATATCCATGATGAGTTACCAACCAATATTACTGTAATGTGTGATTAGTTATCATCCATCGACACTTTGGTGGTGTTTTTGTGTTGTGTTACCAAATGTCTCTAGATGCACTGTACCTAGGAACTTGTAGTCTAATCTTATTGGACTGACATGAAATCAAATTCCTTTATAAGGACATTATGTCTAGGGTTTGCATAAGTGAGATATAGAATAGAAAAGGTTATGTGCGATCATTGAAGAGAAGATTAGGTCTGTATGAAGAGACAGAGTGCGAAGATATTGAAGACTGAAGTAATGCTAAAATGCATTAACAAGGAGTTGTCAAGGATCTAATTAAGCATATTGTGCTAGCATCTAGATCATTCACTTGTTGATTACTCACATCTTCGATAAGTCTAGAACTTTTAACTGGGTAGGCTCAACAAAGCCTTTGTAAATTCTCTAAAAAGGTGCTTCGCAACTGTGGGTCTTAAATCCTCTAAACGGGTAGTCTTTAACAAGACTTATCTCCTAATTCTAGATTCCTAACAGGATCTATTCTGGTGAAGAACATTGTATGACCTTAACCGGTCTAGTTACTATTTTGCTGATAGTTACTTGTGAGTTTCTGTTCACCATGGTTTTTCCCATTTGGGTTTCCACGTCAAATATCTTGTGTTATGGTGATTGTGCTCTTGTGGGTGAATTCTTTGTTTGCTATTTGGTTTGCATTTATCTTAACCGGTTTATTAGTGAATCTACTGCACCGATTACATGCTAAACTGTTTAAAAGTTTGTTTACAGTATTTTTTGGCAAAATAATTCACCCCCCCTCTTAGTATTCATCAGTGCACATCACCAAAACCAGAGAAAAAAACTCTTACATGGGATGCCCTCAAAATGAGGCATGTACTTTTATTAAACGAGGTTACACATTCTTGAAACCAGAGAAAACAAACTCTTATACATGATGTTTCTAAAGCCAAACATTCTCCTCTTGGAATTTGAATTTGCATTATATGTCTTAAACATGTTGATGTACACTCGAAACCAGAGGAAACAAGCTCTTATACGGGGTGCTATATACTTGAAACCAAACATCACTTGCACACACACATGAGGATGAGTGGAACTAGCAAAACACAACTAGACTATTCCTACTCTCCTCCCCAACATGGATCACCTAGAAAAACACATCTAGACTGTGTATTCATGTCCCTTCTCAACATTATTCTTGTGGATCACATAAAAAAACACATCTAGTATGTATCCATGCTTTCTCTTTCCTTCTTCTCATGAGCTCGTAGCTTTTCTATTGGTGGTTCATGGATGATGCGTACTTTACTCTTTAATGTGATCACTTGTGTTCTTCATATGGCATTTTTTAAGAATGATATTAGTTTTTGAGACATTTTATTATCGAGGTCTCTTCAACTAGTTGACTTGAGGTCTTGTTTTTGGTATTTACCTTTTGTGTTGTGTGTCATTTTCCTTTTTATTTTTGTCTTGTGTGTCCTTGCATGTGTTTGCATAAGTTAAGATCCTAAGATCGGGGGCTTAGTTCCTTAGAATTAGCGATGTCTTATACTCCTTGTGATTTTTCTCCTCTCCTTCATCTCTCTTTCATCTACTTTATCGTGAGTATTTGCATAAACTCACACTCTGATTAAAGTGGAGGCTAAATGTAGCGTCATAAATTGTCACTGAGCCAATTTACACATCATGTTTGTGCCCCTACTTTAGCACATCTCCCCCTCATCTCCTATCTGGGTTTGTTCAATGCCTTAACTCCAACTTTTATGCCACATACACTTACCAAATGATCCTCCAAAGTTACGTCCTTCTCCTTGGGGCCAATTTAAGGTCCCTGATAATGGGGGAGAATTTTGTTCTTTAGAATTTGATAACTTTTTTGCAGATTATGACATTCGTAGAATTAAAATAGTTCCCTTTACCCCTCAAGAAAATGGAGAAATTGAAATATTGAATATAATGATTCTTGAGAGCTCAGTGTATGCTTGTTAATGTTGGAATGGGTAAAATTTTTTGGGTAGATGCATGTAATATAATAGTTTATTTGATAAATTGAACTCCTTCATCTCGTTTGGATTTTGACATTCTAAAGGAGAGATGGTTGGGAAGATGAATCTCTTACAATCACCTATGGGTGCTTTTTTGTGAAGTGTTCGCTCATGTTCCCAAGGAGTATGACAGTCCCCACAATAGGCTTACCACTGTTATCGAAACCTTAGATGAACAAGGAGGAGGCCGCCGAAGAATTCGGGTCCATCTTGATCTTTGGTAACAAGTCTATACCACAAACATTCAGTGTTGAACTCATGTCAACAAGAGTTTGTCTAATACCAACACCATTCACATGAATAATGATCATTAATGAATATACTAAATTCCTCATTTCAGGAGGCAGGAGTTCATGCGGATAAAAGGTAATATTCAGAAAATTTGTACGAATATGTTCCATCAACGCATTCACATCAATCGGTCTCGCAGAGGAAGGTAGAAAAATATTTTGCAAAGCTTCCTGTAGCATACCTTGATACATCAGGGTAGTTTGCAGAAAATCCCAAAGTGAGATCTTAGCTGGCATAACCTTAAGTTTCTCGATAATATTATAATCACTTGGTCGCTTGTCCACCGACAAAGGTGTCTTAGGAAGGACAGGTTGACAAGGAGGTAGAGAAGTTCGGAGTTGTTCAAAAACTTGTTTGTTATTCCAAGTTTTATATGTGTAAGAAATAGTATTATAGGATGGTTGTTTGGATTGAATAAATCTAGTGTATAAATCAGAAGCTTCTCCTTTTAAAAGTTTTCCATTAATGGACTTAACTCTCTTAGGAGAAGGGCTTTGCCACTGTCACTTGGATGTAAGGTCTCTTATGCCTTTATGGGGCCGCAGAGACAACAATGACATTCATAGACCCTTCATTTTTTGATGAGGATGCCATGGAGCATGACTCACCCTTTACATCTCTTTTAGGAGAGGGTTCTTCAAGGAAGTCATCCAAGGCTTCATCCAACATATCAAAATCATCCTTTGAGAATGCCTTATCAAAGGCATCAAACTCCAAAATGAAAAGATCCGACATTAGGCATTAGGCATTCATGTCAGGTTTACTAAAATTTAGGGGAGGAGATTGCCCACTCCAAGATGATAAGTCTTAGAAGGCAAATCTATTTGTTGCTACCTCTTCAAATAGGTACTAAGATGAGCCAAGGGATAACAAACAACTAAACTAACTACACTAGACAAGAGATAAA
Organism: Cryptomeria japonica; assembly: GCF_030272615.1. Classification (NCBI taxonomy): domain Eukaryota; kingdom Viridiplantae; phylum Streptophyta; class Pinopsida; order Cupressales; family Cupressaceae; genus Cryptomeria; species Cryptomeria japonica. The sequence continues at coordinate 28,545,538 of NC_081415.1, read as the reverse complement.
TAAAATAATTATAGCGTAGAAACAATAAATATACAAAACTAAGTTTACAGAGTAGTGCAATATTAAAAGCAGATTATACCTGCCAACTAGAGAGCTCTCGGGTTCCAAACACCAGTGCGGGGTGTAGTCACCAGCATGGCGCGCTATAGTCCATACAACCCATGAATAGGGAAAAGTCCAGAAAGGAATCTGCAAATAGTCTCCTGCACACGGAACCTATTCGTCCTCTACACACATTGGGATGGGGAATATGGTTGGGGCTCTATAGGGGCCAACCTCAGTCAGACCCCCATTTAGGTGTTTCCACCACCACAGATAACCAAATAGATAGATTGGAAAAATAAATTAGAACTTAGTAAATTGGAAAGTAAATGCAAATAGAAAATAAACTTCGTTTAAAAGAAGCTACCTCCTCTTGCATGCAACAAATATTGGAAAATGTTGGAAAATTGGAATATTGGAAATATATGTTCAACAATGCAAAGGAATCATTGCGTGTGAAAGAGATTGGTAAAAGAGAGAGAATGAGTGTGAAGCCAAACCCCTTGTATTTGGAATCATGAGTGTGACGAAGCCCACTTGATTGCTTTGTTGGTAAGAAGCCACCACAGGGTGGTTGTAACTTGATATTGGTAGAGTGTATGTCCAAGAGCATAAAGAGAGCAACAAGATATTAAGAGCATAATGAAAGGCAAGAGCCAAGAACCCAAGTTGGGAACCCTTCAAAATGAGCAAGGAAGGGTTCTTAAACCTGAAAGGGGCGCGGAGAGTTGTTGTGATGAAACGCGATCCAAAGGACACATGTCAGCCAATGTCTGACTCTCTATGAGATTCGAGATTCAACCAGATTTTCAGGACCCTAGTGTGACTCACGGACATCCCCGCGTCACGCTTCCGTCCATCAAAAAGTAGGCCCAAAGGGGCTTTTGAGGCATTTCAAGGCATTTCATCCTTCAAGCCCATGATGCTAAAATAGCATACTTTTGATCATGGATTCATCATAAATGCACTAAGCATCATTTGTAAGTGTCATAAATGCATCAGGTGCAATTTAGGACATTAATAAAGTTACAATATTCTTTGCAATAAAGTATCAATTTCATGGATTCGGTCAATTTTATATGAGACACAAGCAGTAGTGGGATTTCAACAAATCAAATCTTTCAGCAGACTTTGGCAACAACATAGTTTTTCAACATTATTTGTCCTTTATTAGGATGACAACATTGTGACCAAATCAAACATGTTAACAAATATGGCAAGAAACACAAATAACTTGAAGATTTCATTGTGTGTTGGTGTCAAGTCTTGGTTTTATTTTGATTTTATCTTTTGGTGACATGTCTTTTAGCTTTTCTTGGATGTCTCTGACTGGAGATTATATCTCCAGGACGTCTTTGACTAGAAAGTTGAGGATGGGATATGTTCACCTATTATTTTTCTGCCCATGGATTGCCTCTTAGTAATTCTATGACTTGTCCAAGGATATTAGGACATTGTGAATCTAGTGTGAACTGGTGCATTCCTTGTTTGTGACTTTCTGATCTCCATGCAAATGGGTAGAATGACTTTTTGGGTTGAAACTATACCTCGATTGTCATAACCTATTTGCCATAATAAAGCTCAATGATGATAAAGCACAAGAAGATCTTTCACTTCCATTTATTCTATCTTACATCCCCCTTTCTTGATTGACCTTCATCCTCTCTTGAGTCCGTGTAGCTCGCTATCACATGACTGAGTATAATGACACACCAAAAATATTTGCATTTCATGTAGCTTTCACCTACATCATTACATGTTAGCACATAATACACATGTGCACATAAATATCATAATTGCATTACATCCCACACACACCACTGATTAGCATATCATATATACATTTGCATTCTCATCATGTATATAATCATAACATGGTAATAATCACACATCCATTTACATTTAGTACATTCACATTTGCATATAAACATATAAAAGAATAAAAACATATTGCATATCATCATGTACATATTTACATCCATAACATAAGATCATAAACATCATAGCATCATCATAAAGCATATAGAACATCACATAGGAACACATGCATATAGTTGCCGTAATGAATGCATCATCTCCTATATATATCAAAAAATAATAATAAGTGTCATGATACAATGATGTCAAAATATCTCATATGGCTACAAAATCACCCGAAGGTGTTTACATCATCATACAAAAAATTGATACAAAATTGGATCTAAGAGAGCTATGATGAAGGCCCTCCCTCAGACCCAGTTGCCCTTGAAGGAATCTGAGCTCTTAAAGTCACTATTGCAAGATCACCCCCTCTTTCTCTCCCTTTTGGTGGTGTGGGTGGAGCCATAACTCTACCACTAGGTGCTTGTTGTCTGTCCCCTCCCCCTGTGGTAGTACTCTGGGAAGCTCTCCTGAAGCTCCGAGCCCTCAACTCTAGAGGAATAGATGCATAATACAAATCTCTCCAGTAAGCTATCTCCTCTCCTGCCCATAGGACGTATGCATATCTAGCCCCTGTGTCCTCAACTTCTCTCTTGCCTTCCTTCAGTGCCTCTTTAGCCTCAATGTACCGCTAGATGGCACAATCCCTCTCCCTCTACATCTCTACTAATTGTCACCTCAATTGAGTCATGTCTCTCTCGAGATCCTCAATCTCATCAACCTATCTTGCTATAATCTCTCGCAGCGTTAACAACTCATCCTCCTCCTCATCCCCACCCTAAGAACTGTCCTCTTGTCTAGTATTTCCATGTACCTGTCCTTGAGAATATCTCTCTAGTACTTGTACCTGTACCTCTCCACCAACCTGTAGCACCTATCCACCTTGACCCCTCAGTGGTCTTGGTGGTCTCCCTACGTATAGATCCTGTCCCTCATCAGCCCTCTCTCCAACATCCCTTTATCCAACTCTACCCCTCACTACCCTCCTCATTTATCCTCTCCTCCACCTCCTCCGTCTCCCACCACCTCTGTCATCATCATCCTCATCATCATCATCCTCCGCTACCACAAGATCATCTGAATCTGTCAACCTGGGTACTGGATGTGCTACAAAATAAGTATCATACTCTGCATCTATACCTTCATCAACAACATCCCTCAGTAGATCCCAAGGCATCATAACAATCTGCTCAAACTGTGTCATTGCAACATCATAGGACAAAATCGACCCCCAGTGAGCCTGCTCCTGCACTGTCTGTGTGAACTCTCCTAATCCTTGAGGCATCCTCGGTTGTCATTTGAAGTGCCTTCATACCCTGTCAATCAGATGCCTATCAAGTATATAAGGCATCCACCCAATCAGATACCTACTCCTAAAAATATATGGTAGCTCTGTGGCATCCTCCTCCCAGTCTTCATAGTCCATATAGGGTCTCCATATGACACTATTTATGTCGTTAATAACTCGTCTCCAATAGTCCACCTTTCCAATCCGTGGCTAGGAAGTGATCATACTGTACAAGTGTGCGAAGGACTATCCATGCCCTCTCCCTTTGAAGTGAACTGGTCTAGTCACCAAAATGTGCTTATACGACCACACTTGTAGTAGAGTACCCCGCAACCTAATCCGCAACCACCTAGATACACAAACTGGTGTAGCTCATGATATAAATGTGATAATACACATGTACCCCATGCATATCTAGTGTGATCTATCACCAATGTCTCTAGAGTCCTCCCCCAACTAATAGCCATACCCCGTGTCGCCCTATCTGGACATAGGTAACCAATGATCACCCCTCTGACTATTGCTGGTAGTCTGCGTCCAATAGCTAGCATAACATCCCAACTGACATGAGCCAATCTCATCTTTAACTCTGGGTCTCGAAAGAATTGTCTCAACACATCCCTGTCTCCCTCTTTTTCATACGACACCAACTCGTCATGGATAGGTATCCTCAAAATCTTGTAAACATCCTCTAAAGTGACTGACATCTTGCCAGTCGACAAATGAAACAAATAGGTCTCAAAGTACCATCTCTCTGCTAGAGTAGTCAGTAATCCTCTGTTCACTCGGATCTCAAGCAGATACATGATGTGCCTCAGTTCCATCCCCTTGATAGTTGCTCGCTCCTCAAAGGTCAACTCTGATCGCAACCTTTGTGTCACATGGAATCACTCTCGAGACTCAATCTGGGGTAAGTACTCCTACATCCAACCAAACCAATCATGTCAATCCTAGTGGTACTCATATCTATCACATAGTTCTACTCCTATCCTAGTGCTTATGTCTATCACATGGCACTTTATCCTAGTGTATATGTTCATCACATTGCGCTTGATCCTATTTAGAGGCCCTGCTTGAGTGTATCCTCTTAGCAACTTATCCAATTGGCAACGTATGTTCATCACATAATTGTCAATTCTAGCCTCTCTCTTAGCTTTGTTTTCCTAGGGCACCTGCTTGAGGGTATCCTCTTAGCAACATATCCAATCGACAACATATGTTCATCACATAACTGGTGACTTGTGCCCTCTTAGACACAAACGTGTTTTTACAATGCAGACATGGTTTTTATCAACACAAACACACTTTCTTGCCCTAGATGTGCCTAAACATCACAAATGATCCACTTCCCTTCATAAACACATCTTTGTGACAAAGATGTGTTTTCTTCACATAGACACGATTACATTCATAAACGTGATCATACTTGACCTAAACGCAACTATCCATCCTAGACATGCCTGGCACTGACCTAGACGCGTTTTTAGTGCAAATACTGATTTTGCATTTTTGTTTATCTACCCTAAAATGCATTAATGACAACAATAAATGCAAAAATGTACAAAGAGGCTTCGAGGTCCTTACCAACTCACCCATGTTGACTAGTCTCTAATATCGCCGAACTCGATCGAACCTGTGAACTCTATCCATCGTTGTTGACTAACTCTATCCATCGTTGTTGACTGCCTTGACTTCTCTAAGCTCTCTCTCTGCACTCTGATCTCCTAAGTGTGTCGATCCAAATGAGGATGTTTTACTTGTGGCCCTATCTTATAGGCTAGTTAATCCTAGTCTCCCATGTCAGTCTTTTTCCTATGTGACCTTGTCACCCTATCTTGTCAGTCCTTTCTAGCCTTTCTTTCTTATCAAGAGATTGTCTGCAACCCCCTTCAATCTTTCCATCCAATCTCTCGAGGGGGCATATCATTCCCGTCATGGGGCAACTTTGTATCGGTTTTTCTTCTTTGTAATGTCCCCTTTTTAGCGCAACATGATATGGGGTGTCGTTAGCCTATTCTGACACGGTCCCGAAGGCTAACAAGGACATTGGTGGGATCCTGAGGTGTTTTGGCCTAGGTGTTTTCAGTTTCAGGCCAATCGGTGCTGCTTTGACAGGGTTTCTAGACACTTACTATTTATAGTAAGTTAGTCTCCAAGCAGTGACTTGGAATTTTTAGTGTTTCCCTGGTTGGCATAATTATCAGTAGAAAATATTTGAAGGTGACAATGATTTAAAGGGATTATCAACAAGGTTTTAATATTTAACGATAAAGTGTAAAGTTAAATTAAATATTTAACTTTATCGTTATATTATAAGGTTGGGAATATAAAGTAATGTTTAAAATATTAAAAGTTCCCTTTAATGTGTACATTGTGGGAAATAATATTTTATTCTAAAATGTATTATCCCACATTGAGGAAATGAAGTGTTTGCATCCAGGAAGAAGATATAAATGGAGGTTGAGAGCTCTCTTTTGGGATATGCTGGGATGAGATTAATGTTATGCTGTTGGATTTCGTAGAGATCTGATTATTGGGCTTGGAGGATGGAATCCCTCTTTGCTAGCATTCTCTTCGCTGTTGAAAGACACAGTCAGGAGGATTAATGGTGTTTTCATTCAGGAAACACATTGGGCTTCATCTGGTGCTCTCGCATGAAGTTTTTACAGGGGTTTGAAAATGCAGATTTGAAAATAGTGTTTTTGCTACAGTACCGCGTGAATAGTGTTTTTGCTACAGTACCGCGTGAATAGTGTTTTTGCTATAGTGCCGCGGAATAGTGATTTGCTACAGTATCGCGTGAATAGTGTTTTTGCTACAGTACCGTGTGAATAGTGTTTTGCTACAGTGCCGCGTGAATAGTAAAAATGCTACAGTGCCGTGAATAGTGCAGCTACAGTGCGTGAACAGTGTTTTCAGCAAATTCTATACTTGTGGAGTTCATGTTTGAATTTGTTTATTATCATATGGTCTGTAATATTCTTCAAATCTGATTTGTATGCTTGGAGTTGGAATTAAATAAATACCATCAGCATTAATCTTCTTGTTTTTGGGTATTTGATATGTCTGGTTGTTATTATATTGAGTAAACTTTGAAAGCTTTACAATAAATATCAGTTTATCCAATTTATCCTATTGCAAATCAAGAACCAAAAATCCAGTAGTCAGCTTGCAAGCCAACTGTTTGACAAAATTACACTAAGTAAAAAGGACATAGATTTAGTGCCGAACAGGGGGTGCCCATTACATTCTTTGAGCCAATGTGACAAGCTGCATTGTCTCAAAGAGGGGCAAAATGTAGACACCTAAAATTGTCCTTTCTAATTAAATAAATATTTTTATTTATTTAATTATTTTATCCCAAGTCTTCTATTAATTAAATAAATCTTTAATTAATTAATTAATTAATTAATCCTCTTTTAAACCTTTCCTCATTTAAATAAATACTTTTATTTATTTAAATTGTCCTTTTCCTAAATTAAATAAATAGTTTATTTATTTAATTGATCCCACTTCCTCTATTAATTAAATAAATCTTTATTTATTTAATTAATTCATTAGTCTTTTCTACCCATGACATATGTCACTCATCTCTTAATTTTTCTCTTACCTACCCCCTTTATCATTTAATTATTTCCTCTACCTACCCTTTAATCCTAGCCAACCATTTATCTTTACACCTCTCAATCTTATCCCTCCATTTCTTACAATGTTCTCTATATAAGATGATACTCCCTTCATTATCAATCCTAATAGTCTAATCAACCCTAATGACATAATCAAGCCTTCTTGCGATCAAACTATTAACCAGAGCTCTTGTGCACACATAAAATCTGAGAGCAAATATATCAAACAAGATCAATGGAGATTGAAACCCTACTAGAGAGGTGAATGTTATATTTGGTTTATTTGGTTTGTTTGCATGGTCTTATGTATCTTCATTTGTGTATGGTTGATTGCTTTCATTGTTAGGCTAGGTTTTTGTGGTTGGATCCTTGTTAGTCTTTCATTATTGTTGTTTTCCCTATCCATTTTCACAGTATACAGTCATAAGTTTCAAGCACGATTTATTTTTATTTTAGATTGTTTAATATATTCTTCTCTAAATCAAAATTCATTTACATAAGATAGTAGCAAGTAAAATAAGACTTTTTTTCAGTCTTAACTTCTAAATTAGTAGATGAATTAATAGGAGTTACAAATAGACATGTATAAGAAAACTTTTGACAAAAAAATAGGGAATTACATTTAAGTTGGAAAGATTCTTGGGATCCGAAGAATGAAAGCTTGATTCCCTGTCTTGCATGTCGATAAGCGAACATCTCCATCTTGGAGCTTCTCAGTCTATATAGTGATTGTTGGATCAAGAAAAAATATTAGAGAAGCTTATGTATAAGAAGATGCTTCTTAATGTTGCTTGAACATTTTTAAAATCTAGGTGTAGAACATTGAAGGTGCATGGGAAAATATCATCAAATTTGTAATCTAATGTGTGACAATCTATTGAATTGCACTAACTTTGTGGCTATTTTATTTCTTGGAAGAGTGTTTACTATGAGAAATTTCTAAGTTTCTATAATATTTCTATGTTTTGTATATTGTTAAACTTCATTGATGTGTTGTCATTTGGATTCAATGTTTGTATCCTTCCATTTGTTATGAAGTGTAGTCCAAACATATGTTTCTACTTTTGATATATGGTTTTGAACATTTAGAATTCCTAAAAAATGAGTAATGATCAAATAGTTTAGATAAATATAGCAAGACAACACACAATAGATGCAAATGAATTTGTATTGATGGGGGTAAATTGGAAATTGGTACTTAAACAGAAATGTAAAAAGGTTATGTAACAAATTAGTATGAAACTTATGTTTGGATCTTGATAGCAAAGAGAGAACACCATAAGAATATGATAATGCAATTGTCACAATTTGATAGTGGAAAGGGTGATTCTAAGACACATAGTGTTAGTAGTTAGTGATTCTAAGACACATAGTGTTAGTAGTTAGTGATTCTAATTGATGAATGATTTGAAGAGTGGCTAAATGATGAGTGCTAGATGATTCACACAATAAGCCAAGTGTGATGTCCTTTTATTGATGATCTAGGCACACAATTTGAACGGTTTGGTATAAGATTCAACTTATAGGGAGCCTAGAGAGAATTTTTAAATTTGAAGATGAGGGTCAAATCCATAGTGCATAATTGATTTGAGTCATTTCTATGTCTTTACATTCAACCTAAGAATTTAAGAATTGAAATTTTTGGAGTTATAAAATGTCTAGTTAACAGTGATGTTTAATTTTTTAATGATTAGCAAGCATATAAGATTAATGGAAAGACCAAGTCAATCAAATTAAGTGGTAAGACTAATATTCAAAATATGCACATAAGATGACATTAAATTAAAGAAATAAATAATTTTATCTTTATAATGATCATCCTTAATTTTTTTAGATAAACACAAAATAAATTAAATTATAAAATTCTTGATATCAAAATTTACTCATTTTTTTATTTTTCAATATTAAATTAAATTATTTAAAAAATAAAATAAAATACAAACATATCAAATTCATGAAAAATGACTTTTTCTTTTATAAAATATAAAACATAAATTTAAAGTAAACATAAAGAATATTATTTAATAAATTATAAAGTTCCACTCAAATTCAATAAATTCAAACGTTGATGTTGCTCATGCTTTTTCATTTTCTCAATGGAGTCTATTGTTATGCGACTTTCTCCCATCAAATTATTGTCCTCACTGCAAGTTGCGTGGAAAAGTAGGACAGAAAAGGCCAAAATGTACAGAAAAGTTGGAACGCAGAAATAAACAAAGGTCTAGTTTGCAATAATGTAATTTTATTCTGTTCACATGGCAGTCTACGGAATGTTCACATGGCAGTCTAGTCTGGCCAAAGAATACGAAATGTTTTCACATGGCAGTCAATTCATCTGAAAGCTTTATCCAATCAAATTATTGTCCTTAACGAAATTGCGTGGAATGGCATTTGGAAACTCTAATTCTAAAACTTCGGTACCCAAAAAAATTTGTAGAAATTGGAAAAGTTCAACCTCGAATGGCATCTGAAAACTCTAATTTTAATGTCATGGACCACAATAATTGAAAGTAGTGGGTATTCTTTTCCAAGTGGCCGACATATTATTCTCTTTAATCTTGCTTTTCAAAGTGCGTATCCTTTTCTCGAATTGCAAGTAAACAACAGGAAGCTGATCTTATATATGATATCGTTGTAAGCGGTATTACTCACACTCTGCAGCAAAAGCTTTTCAAGTTTCAATTGCATTCACCTATTCTATTTCTTCTGAGTTTTCTCTGCTATTATATTCCATAGGAGGTCGAATTCTCAATCCCAAGAAAAAACTTGAAGATGGCGTCTATTCTTGCAGAGGGTGTTGTTGGTAAAGTTTGTGAGATGGCCATTCAACAAGTGGCTAATGAGGTAAGCATAGTCTACAACTTCTCGGAAGACTTTGAACGGTTGAAGAACAAAATGAGGCAAATAAATCATTTTCTGAATGAAGCTGATGAGAAGAGCAGTACACAAAAGGAGTCTGTGAAAGAATGGCTTCAGAGCGTTCGTGATATTGCCTGGGAGGCAGAGGACCTACTTCAAATATGTGCCGTGGATTCTACTAATTCTCAGTCATGCACTTTGAGTTGTAATCAATTAATTCTTCGCCATCAAATGGGCAGAAGGATTCAAAAGGTCAAAGCCCGAGTGAGCTCCGTTATTGAAGATGGAAACCAACTGAATATAGGTCATAATCTGGTGTCTCACGTAGATGCAGCAGAATCATCAAATACATCCCAGAGGCGAAAGTATACGAGACTGAGTGTCTTACCCAGCGATTCTAAACCAGTGGGGATACAGTCCAAGATTGACAGCATGGTGAATTTGCTAGAAAGCCCCCAATTTCCAATTATTGCAGTGGTTGGAATGGGGGGACTGGGCAAGACCTATCTTCTTCAGCATGTGTACAACGCCCAAAAAGGAAGGTATGAGAAATCTGTATGGCTTTCAGTTTCTCAGTTCTATTCTTTTTCCAAGTTGCTCAATGATTTAGCCTTCCAATTAGATGAAGATTTAAGTAAAAAAATTAAGAAGAGTGGTGTAAGTGAAGAGGTAGCAGCAGAGTCGATTTATAGCTTTATGCAAGGGAAGAAGTGCCTTATTGTTTTAGATGATGTGTGGAGGGCTACTAGAGAAGGTGATTTGCTAACCAAACTTGGTATCCCAACTGGAGCTAATGGTCAATGCCAAGTTTTGGTTAGCACAAGAAGCAGAGAGGTTTCCGCAAATCTCAAGGCTCAGATTTATGAGATGGGAAGTTTGACAGATGGAGAGAGCTGGAAGCTGTTTTGTGTTTATGCATTTCCTGAGTCTGAAGAAAATAGAGCGCCAGAGCCCCTGGAGGAGGTAGCTCTTAAAATCGTGAAGGAATGTGGGAATTTGCCACTTGCCATCAAGACCACTGCAGCGTCTCTAGCGAACACTTCACTGCCAGAGTGGCAGTCCAAGTTGAGCAAGCTTAAAAAGGTAAGCACTCCTAGCGATCCTGTCATGGATATTCTCAAGCTGAGTTACGACGCCCTGCCTGCACATCTTAAGGCTTGTTTTGCTTATCTTTCATTCTTTCCGGAGGATGAGGAAATAGAATGTGAGTATCCCATATATCTATGGATGGGAGAAGGGTTCGTTCCGGCAGGAGACAATCCTTGGGATTGTTTATATCAGCTTGCCAATCTGTGCCTGCTTGAAGTATGGGAAGATAAATGGCTAACAAAATATTGTAAAATTCACGATTTATTGCTTGATTTGACCATACTTATCTCCAGAGAAAATAAATGTGCATTCAGCGTTGACGAGGCCTTCTCCAAATTGCGATCTGTGAATACAGGTGGTGGTCGCTGGTGTCGCCTATTTTTGGCGAAGAAAGATATACATGAGCATGTCATCTCAGAGAGGCGTCCTGTTTCTCCAACACTTGTCCGCACACTGTCGCTGTCCCACAATACAGAAATTGGAGGAAAATTTCCGGCAAAGCTGTTTTACGGTATGAGAGTATTGCGGGTTCTTGACTTGAGCAACACAAATATCTCCACATTGCCTGCTTGTGTTGGACAGATGAAACTACTCAAAGTCTTGAATTTGAGTAAGACAAAAATTAATAAGGTACCAGACTGTGTAAGATATCTTAAGAGTCTCTGTTATCTTAATGTCTTTTCTTACCATGAATTAAGGGAGAGTGAGGCACCAAAATGGATAAGTGAGCTGAGGTGTCTTCAGCATTTGGAAGGCCCGTTTGAGCGAATGCCAAAGGGAATATCAAAGCTGGAGGCTTTGCGAACACTGCGAGTACAATTGTTCTTGTCCTTGTCAATGGAAGAAGACGATGTGTTAAGGTTAGAGGACGTTGGCAAGATGAGTGAGATTGAGGAAATAGCGTTTAAAGTTGAGGATGAATCACAGTTGAAGAAGATGGAAGAAGGGATCCTTGCACCCTTGCTCAAGTTGCGTCGACTGGTCGTGGAAAATGGCATCAATGGAATGCAATCAGATCTTCCGCAGTTTCCGGAGAGAATGGGTGCAATGAGAGATCTGGAATGTCTCATACTACAGAAGTTCGCAGTGCCCAGTTGGATATGTTGTTTGGCAAATCTCAGGTACCTCTGTTTACGGAAGTGTGATTGCATTAATTATCCGGAATTACAAACAATGCCCAATCTGGTGAGTTTGTCGCTACAGGAGAATAAGAGGTGCAGAGAATTGCCAAAGGCGTTTGGAAAGTCGGGAGGGTTTCCACATCTCCGCTTCTTTTGGATATATGATTTCCCCGAATTGGAGGAGTTTCCAGAAATGGAGGATGGAGCGATGGCATGTCTTGAGAAGTTGGAGATAAATTATTGTAAGAAGGTGAATAAAGTGGGAGAGGGATTGGAGCGGCTGAGAAGAGTCAAGGAGTTCAGGTTTGAACGATCAGGGACGGATGAATTGAGGGAGACATTGAAGGAAGGCGGGTCGTATTGGGAAAAAGGCAAAACCATCAATTCTCATATAACTATTATTTTGTATTAGTTATTGATAGGAGTATTCAATACAGCTAGGGAAACATTCACTATGTATATAATTCATAAATCATTTTTATAAATATTATTGATCATTGCAAGGAGAGGTTTTATTTCTACTTTATATTTTCACGCATTTATCTTGTATTTGTATTAAAATTTACTAAATATTTTTAGTACAACATAATGTTGAGTATGTATGTACTTTCAAAAAGAAAAAATTATTTATTTAAATATTAATAAAAAATAATTTTATTTTAATATATTATTTTTAATGCAATTAAAAGACATTCACAAATTTTATTTATTTTAAAATTTATTTTCTTTTACGATTATTCAAAAAATATTTTATTTGTATTATTTACATTAATTTTATTTGAATTTTTTATTTATTCAAGAGTTTTGATTTTAATTAAAAATTATTTAAAATATATTTTTTAATATGGTTATGACATGATGTTCTATTGATGCAAAGTACAATAATGGTTGAAAATGTTTTACCCTCAAATAATTTTTTTATGGCTATATCATTTATTTTTAATCATTCTTCAATACTCAATGCACAAAATTGTGATGGGTTTGCAAGCATTGATGAACAATTGTATCTCTTTGATGGTCTGTTTGAAGATGAAGATGAGATGGTTTGTAAATCTAATCATGATAAAAAAAAGTTAGGTTGGAATGTGATTTGACAACACAAGTTAACCACAAAAGGACAAAATTTAAGGAAAATATTGAAGGAAATGGAATATCAACAATGTTGTCATAGAACAATTGTTAGAGAAATAAGAAAATGAAAAGTTCTATTCTATCACTTTGGATGATTTTCCTAAGCATGATGAGCATTTACATGATAAAGAGGGATCAAAACATAATTTATTTGAAGTAAACATTCCACTCATTCAAAGTCAATTGAATTAGAATTTGTAAGAATTGCAAGTCCCTGTGATTTTATCAAATTTTACTATGCCAAATTTTTTACCCTATTTTTGAGGTAGGGTTAAATTAGATAAGCTACAAAATTGTGGTTACTATTTCATATTGGTATGCATAAACTAGCTACTCAAATCCTTTGTTTTCATTTGAATTTGATACTTTTGTTAATGTATACATTGGTCCAAGAATAAATGACAGTTAGTATGCTTTACTAAGGCATATTCATTTTTTCGATAATGTTATGATAATTCGACATTTACCTTGCAATCCTGAGTCATTTTTTAGGATCTCCATATTCTGTAAAATAAGTACTAGATGCTTAAAAACATGTTGGACAAATATTTTAGATATTTTTATTTATGACATGAAATTACACTCACAATATGGGCATAGTAAGTGACTATGATAATAAAACAAGAAGACAATATTTTGCCTAGGCGTCCATATTGGTGATGGAACCACTTGTGTTTTAATGTCAATGCATACAATTGTATTTTATTTGCTTATTGTCCACGACGAAGGCACCAAGTAATGCATGTAAATTGTTGGAGCCATAATAAATAATAGAGTACTTGGAGTTGACCAATTCTAATTGGCTATGGGTTGGGCACCCCTGCAAGCCGTGTTAAAATTTACTACTTTTTACTATGTTTATAAATGGAGCACTAAAGGCAGCATATGGTTCTGGAGGTGATTTCTACCCATTGTTTAGAGATATCATAGGGGCATGCTTCCTCAACTTTCCTATATATTGGCACCTTAAAATAATAGTATTTAATCATTGGTTGCAAGTAATAAGGTGTTTGTCATATGGAAGACATGAAATGATTGATGACAGTGAGTGTATTAATCTCGTACATTGAAAATAATACATGCTTCATGTTTCTTTTTGGTATTTTTTCCTTGTAAATGTTATTCCACATAAATCTTGTGTTGTAAAATGTTTTTCTTATGTTGCTTTGTGTCATTCTTATCATTCTAACTAATTAAAGAGAGATAGACTCAAACCTTTTACATATCCGCTAAAAAGCAACTACCTAGGGTGCATGAGGGGTGCATGCCCAACCAAAAAACTAAACCCAAAACACACAAAAGATTGGTGAAAACCAGAACATAACCACTACATAGAAAGATAAAAAAAAAACTAGACAACACACCACCCACCACAGACGCAAAGGAATGGCCTACTAAGTAGGGGCACTATTGTCTTGTCATTCATTGCATAACACTTTAACTTGATCAACAAAGTACAACCTTTTTGTTTGAATATTTTTGTGAGGATATAGCTACAAAATTCAGAGTAGCCTTAATAGTGGAGGTGAGGGGGTCTGATATCGTAGTAGGAGAATGTAGATGTCTCTTCCTATTCACTTTCCTTCTTTCAATCTCCTCTTGAATGACATGCAAAAAGGTAAAAAATTTCATAGCCATTTCCTTTCTCAGAGTGGTGATCTCCTCTAATTTCCTTTTCAAGGCTTCGTGGTTTTTCTTCAGCTCTTTCATCTCTTTCCGCTCATCCCTTGAAGTTAATCTTTTTATCAATCTCTTTAAGTTTTTCCTTCGTAGTCTCCTAATTTTTGAGTTTCCCTACGATGTCATTGGTAGCTATCAAAACCCTCTCATATTTTTTCTTCCATAGCCCAACTATCACAATGAGAATTCGCCTCCGCCACCGATTCCAACCTATTGATCTTCTTCTTGGCTACATTCACATAGGAGAGGAACCATTGAATGAGCACATCCTATCAATTGATGGCCTCACCCAACCCATTAACTTTATTTGCTAGAGGAGGGGAATCTAGCATAAGGGTAGAAACACTAAGGACTGGGGAAGGGGAACCTAAAGGGGTTGTGAAGGAGGCTTTCTCTATACAAGTAGCTAGAGACCAATCCAAACCTGTGGATAGGGAAGAATCAAAATCCTCAGAGTCCACTAAATCAATTTCCTTAGAAGGTAGTGGAGGGGGATTTTTTAGGCCAAACGAAGGGGGTTGAACTAGGTAGGGACTTGTTTAGACTTTGGTGATCTCATAATACTGAGTTACACTTTTTGGTTAAACTTGATACTCAAATCAACATTTTGCACCAAATCTTCACTTTCTAATACTTATAGCAGCTAAACCATTATGAATTTGAAGATGAAGTAAACTACATATTTGTGAGAATTTTCATGTAGATTCTAAATATATTTTTTTTAAAAATAGAAATGAATTGTCCATATTTTTACATAACTTTAAATAACTTAATATTTACGGTAATCAACATTTTTTGAAAATGACATTTATTGTTATGTACATAACTTTTGTTATAGAAAGAGTGAAATTGTAATTTTTAAAATATAGATTTTTCACACCAATATCTAGCAAATCGATATTTTTTCATAATTTTTTGTTATGTATATTCTTTTTAGTTAATTTTTCAGGTTGAAGTAATTGTAATTTGGATAAAGGTGTATTACGTAATGTATAATATTTTTTGTATGCATTTGAATTAATCTATTTTTTGTGTTGAAATAAGGATATCAATACCTAGGGAAAATATATTTTTTACAATTTTCATCTCTATTTTTCAAAATTTCCACGTGTGAAACACGATCCTTAATGTTTGATTAAAAACCTACATCCATAAGAAATAAAATAAATAAATATTTCAATATATGTATAAATGAATCCAAACTAATCCCCCAAAAGATAATGTAAAGGTGGTTTTTTGTCAATATTTTGATAGGTGTGAAGGAGACTCCATTGTATATATGATTTATGAGTAAAGAAGTTCTATCCAAGGGATTTTGATCTAAGAGGATTGAATCTAACGTTTTTTAATTAATTACTTCAAATGGGACCTCTCAAGGCTTAAATTATTACGTTATCCAAAAAATGTGTATTTTTTATTAAAAATCAGGATGTACAATAATGTGTAAGGGTAAAAGTACAAACTTGTGTCACACTTTTATAAAGGAAAAGGTTAACACAACAATAATTGTTCAATTTCGATGCCACAAAAGTGGCATTTGTATTTTGAATTTGAAGATGATGTAAACTAACGAAATGTGTAAAAATTGATGAAGTTTAAGTCTATTATTTTTTTTAAAAAAATTGTCAAGAATTGATATGGTTCTTTTTAACTTTTAAAGTCAAATTTTGTATTGCTGAAAAATGTTAAAAATTAGAGGGTTTAGTTCCCAACAAAATATAAATCAACTTATTTTTTTCTTATCTTGATATCCCTAATAGATGATATACATATACAGTGCATTAAAAAAAATAAAAAAATTCAATGTATATTTTCTTCGTTCTAACATTTTAAAGTTGAATATACCTGAATTTGACAATTTTTTTCTCCCACCACATTTTGTCTATTAAATTTATGATAAAAAAAAAAAATTACCCTTTTGGAGAAGACTCTCTCCTCTAGTGAACCCTATTTTTTTCAAATTTTTTTGAGGTGACTCAATATTTTTGTTTTGTTTTCCAAACCAGCCTCCTATCGAACATTAGAATACCTACTTGTAGTATTTTTGAAATAATATAGATTTAATCTAATCAAAACATCATAAAAATTATGAGTAGATTATTCACTTTGATCTCTACAAAAGGGTATATTTTGTTTTTTTAATAAATTGAATTTACCTATTGAATTTTGTTGCAAAAGTCAAAAGTTTCAGAAATTTGTCAAATTTGGTGATGTGGATACCACTTAGGATGCCACTTAGGATGCTCTGGTCGGAATCCTTCCAGTTGGGTTGTTAGAGGTTGACGCGGCCAGTCGTTTGAGCGACCATGCCTCTTCAACCCCATACAAATAATGATTTTTTTTGTTTTAAAATATGAAAATAAAGGTGTGTGAAATAATATAATTAATTTTTAAATTAAATTAAATTTTTTAACAAATAAAAGCGACATTTTTTATATAAAGCGACAAAGATTTCCTTTTTTTTAAGATCTTGGTAGAAGGCTTCAATTTTTTTCCAGTATGTTATATTAATTTTATTTTTTTGAATTAAACAAATATCTAATATTAGAAGGCATCAAAAAAAATTTAAGTATGCTATATTAAACTAAATATTATTTAGATTTTATTAAACCTTATTTTTAAGATTTTTTTAATTATTTGTAGTTTTTGTACATTTTTTAATAAATAAAATTAAGGGGTCGTTTAGGTCTTAATAAATCCTAGGTTGTATCTACTAGGAACCCATATGACCCCTTAGGACACTCTATGATCCTAGGGGTCGTATTTAATCCCAAGGGGTCACATGGGGTTCTAAGGGGCCACACATGTGTTAGAGAACATGTGTAGCCCCTAAGGACCCCAAATGACCCCCAACAACACCATATGACCCCTTGTGACACTATATGATCCTATGGGGTCAAACGGGGTTAGTAGGGATATTTAGGAGTCATAAGGGGTCTTAAGGGATAATTAGAGGTCATAAGGAGTCATTACAATCCTAAGGGGTCTTATGTTATACATGCTAAGATGCTAAAAGGGGTCAAAAGATGTCCTAGGATGTATTAAGTGGTCATCCATGTCTTAATACATCCTAGGATGTACTAGGGGGTATGTTGTACCGACTATGACTTTAAAAGGGCTCATATGGGATCCCAAGGGGTCACACATGTGTAGCCCCTTAAGACCCCATACATGACCCCTTAGAACACCATATGACCCTATGGTTTCCTAAGGGGTCCTAAGGGGTCACACATGTGTTCGAACACGTGTGGCCCCTTAGGACCCTATGTTGTACCTACAAAGACTTTAAAAGGGGTCATATGGGGTCACGCATATGTTAGAACATAAGTGTGGCCCCATATGACCCCTTAGGACACTCTGGGGTCATATGGTGTCCTTGTTGACATGGTGGCATAATTGATGAAGATGATGATGTACTGATAAAGGATGGTGTTGATTTGAGAAGAATTGATGGACTGTTGGTGATGATATATTGATGGACTGTTGGTGATGATATAATTGTGATATGATGACTATATGATCAGTTATTTGTGTTGTCATTGATAGAAACCATATTTGTTTATGTTTTGTATGTCATCTAAGTTATCTAAGTCTGTCAGTTTACCCTAACCGATAATGGATGGAGTTGGACAGCAAAATTGCTTAGTAGCAGTCAACCAGTAAGCATGAACAGAGAAGGAGATAGTTGTGGTAGAGATCTGTGGTGAGTTAGGTGTTGCAGTTTGGAATGTGTTCTTATGACATTGTAATGAGTCTATGACTGGAACCGCATAATGTTTGGAGAGCCAAAAGTCATGTTTGTAATTGATTGTTGTACATTCAGTGTAGGGTTTGAGAACCGGTAACACTATCTTTGATTGGTGATGTTTTATGGTTTGGCGGTAAATCATTTCATGTTCCTAACTTAGTGGTGACGTGTCAAAATCCATGTGAATGGATAAGATGTTGTTTGTACATGATCAAGGAGCAAATTTCTTGGGAAGCAGTGAAGTTCTTAGTAAAGTGTGTTAAGGGTTTGATAGCTTATTAGGTCTATGTGTGGTGATGTGTTATGATCATTCAATGACTGTAATTCTCTTGAAATTTGTTGTAATGATCTGTATAATGAATTGTAATGATTTATAATAATCTGATATGATCTACGATGTAGATTCATTGTAAGTTAGGGCTATGTAACTGACCTAAAATTGTAAAGTTTATTTAGGTCAAGTTTGAGAAGGTTTATTGTGTCGGTGCTCAGAGAAAGAAGAGTGTGTCGAACAAGATTGAGATGTCTGCATGAGAGAAGTAGATTGGAACTGAAATGGATCTGTACTAGCAAGATGAGAGTGCATTGATCAGATTATCTATCTATTTTTTGCAAAGAGTTGCAGCAGTATTAAAATCCCTTAACTGGGTAGGTCCTAATAGGGTTGAACTTGTAAATCCCTTCACCGGGTGGCTCATTAATTTGGGGGTTTAAATCCTTTATCAAGGTTACTCCTAATAGGGTAAAGCTCTTAACAAGGCTAAGGTTAAAATACCTTCACCGGGTGACTCCTAATAGGGTCTGTTCTTAATCAGGCATTATTGTAAAGCTCCTAACTGGGCTAAGCTCTTAACAGGGCGCATTTCGAAAGAGTGCAAATCTTGTGGGTACTAATTCCCACCATGGTTTTTCCCATTTGGGTTTCCACGTAAAAAATATCAGTGCTCATATGGTGGTTGATTTTCTTATGTGTGGATTTGATATCATTTCATTGCTTACATGTTGATAAACACATGAATGAGTAGTTTGGTAAATCTGCTTTATGTGACTAATTAAGTAGTTACTGGTACTGGTTATGAACTATTTTGTGAAGTATTTTGTAGATTGGTGAAAGATTATAGTTTATTATTATTATTGATTCACCCCCCCCTCCCCTCTTAGTAATAATTGGATCCTCACAATAACAATTGGTATCAGAGCATTAGGTCCTCTTTGTGCAGAAGCTTAACTGCTTGAGGAAAACATCTGAAGATGATGAAGAAGGAGGGTCCCAAATTCACTAAGGACAACTATAGAGTATGGAAAGATATAATGAATATTTACATCAAAGGTATGGGTGCTCAGTTCTGGTAGCATGTTATTACTAAGTATGTACCTCCTACCAGTCCTCTAACTGCAGATCAACTTAAGGAGCAGTAGGAAAAAAATCAAGCACTGGAAGCCATAGTAAGTACACTTTTTGATACTAAATATATTGATGTCCATGATTTAGAAACTACTTTTGAAGTTTGGGAGAAATTAGAATTAATCTATGGTGGTGATAAGAATGTTCAAAAGGCTAAAGAAGAGACTCTTAGAGGAAAGTTTAATGAGATGAGAATGATGGAAGGAGAAAATATTACTCAGTATGGATAGAGGATTAAAGAAGTTGCCGGTGGAATCAAAAGTGCTAGTGGTACTATAGAAGAAGACATTGTTGTGATTAAGATGCTTAGAACCCTATTGTCTGCTTATGCCATTAGAGTGTCTACTATTCAAGAGTTGAGGTCTGTTAGTAATGATAAGATTATTGTTGATTCTTTGATTGGTAAGCTCACTTATTTTGAGTTGAATAGTTTTATAGCAGTGTACCTAAGACATAATCTGCTTTTAAAGCATCTATATCTAGTGTACCAGTGAGAAAAGGGAAAGATTTTTGTCATAGTCATGAATGCAGGTCAAGTCATCATGGCGGTAGCAAAGCTGATGTGGATGATGAAGATAATATGATGGAATTTAAAGCTCTTTTAGCAAAAAGACTTCCTAGAGGCACTGGTAAGTAAAAAGTCAAGTTACCTCTCAAATGTTTCTCTTGTAACAAGATAGGACGTATAGCTATAAATTGTCCTAATAGTGATCAAAAGAAAAAGTTTAGAAAATAAAAGGGAAAAGGAAAGAAGCAATGCTATGTTGCAGTTGATGAAGGAGTCACTGATTCGGAATCTGAGGAAGACAATGAGGAGATTATTTTTTTGTTTTTAAGGAAGATCTTTCTGATAAGAAGGATTTAGTATCTCACATTGACACTAGTGATGAATGGATTATTTACGACTATTGCTCACACCACATGACCGGTGATAAGAACAAGTTTATTTCTCTTGAAGAATTTGATGGTGGTGTTTTAAGATTTGGGAACAATTCACCTTGTGGGTATGTGAAGGATCATGGTGTGCCAAAACAGGCCCTTAAGTGGCAATGAAATTTCAAAAAATCAGAGTTTTGCAACCTGACATGAAAAATTGAATAAGTTATGAAAATTATTTTTAAAATATGTAAGAAGAGAATCTATAGAAAATTGAATGTAGTTTCTAAGCTACTAGTTGTTTTTTGAAAAAAAAATTCTATTTGATGAAAATTTCAAATTTCAATGCAGTGGTACAAAATTTTTAGGAAAAAGATAAGAAGTAGGTGTATGTCTGACCACCCTAATCACAATCAAATCATAATATTTTTTTATAAGATTTATAATATAAGTATTAGACTCATGTCCGGATGTGACATATTTTTTTATAATTTTTTATAAAGTAAATAATTATTTATGAATTTTTTACTACAACTTTTCAGAAATTCAGAAACTCCTATGTCTGAGCACCTTAATTTGGTCAAAACCTTATGAAATTCAATTTTTAAAATTTTTTCCCTATAGTAGATGAAGCATAGGATGTGACGCATGTTTCAGATTCAAAAAATGTTATGCGGTTTGAAAGTTATGAGTATTTTTCAAGCAGTCTATCAATTAGGACTTTTGTTAGAATTCAATTAGAAAATAAATAATAATTATTTAGTAAAGTCGAAATAAGACAAGCCTTATATTGTTGGAAAGCTGAGAACGTCCTTAAAAAACCCTTTTTGTTTTATCAATTTTGGCTATAAAAAAAGTCGTCAGCCACCAGTGTAAAGTCTGGAGAATCTAGGAATACTAAAAAACACGTTTTTTCAGTTGACTTTCCAAGCTTGTCACTTCCAAGCCAAATCCCAAAGCAAACTTGAACCAAAATATGGAGGGAAAAATTTATGTTTTAAAATCGGATATCGAATAAAATCGGATATCGGATTTTATTGGATAAAATCGGATATCTGATTTTTGAAAAAAAAATAAAAAAATATTTTAGTAAATTGGGCATAACTTTTGCATTTTATATTGAAATTTTGATTTTTTACAGGCGTTGGAAAGATAATTAAGAGCTCTATGATATGGAATATGTATATTTTCAATTATTTGTTTTAAAAAATAATTATAATTCATTTAAATTCATCCTTCATTTTTAAAACATAAAAAACTCATGACTTTTTCATATGATTTCCCTATTGCATGAATTTTTGTAACAATCATCTCAAAATAAACTAAATAAGTAATTAATTAATAATAGAAAATTTATGAATTTTATTGAGTTCGATAAATTTTGATAAACCATGTTATCTATTTTTGTTCCTTTCTCCACCTCTCTCTCCTAAACCTATCACACCACCTATTTGTTTCTTCCTCCCTCTCTTTTGTCCATATTTATACATCTCTCTCTAGACCTATATCTCTAACTATCAATGAATACCTCATTAAATATCTCAAGCTCTACAAGGTGCTTATATTTCTACCTCTTCATAATTTCCTCCTCTATGTCACTCTCTCTTCCCTAAGATCTAGACTAGTCTCTCTGCATTTCATTCTCGTCTCTAGCAACAAAATTTAGAGGGGACAAGGAGAGGCATACAGAAGTATCAAAAAAAGGAGAGGGGGAGAGAGGTGAGAAGGAGAGATTAATTGGGGGGAAGTGAGAGTGAGAGAGAGAGAGAGCTATAGGTAATTAGGTGGAAGGCGAAGAGAGAGAGGGAGGGGGTGATTGGGGTGAAGAGAGAATGAGAGGGAGAGTTTGAGATTATTAGGGGGTAGGAGGAGAGGGGGAGAGGGGAAAGTATCAACAAAGAGAGAAGAGAGATGGGGACAGAGGTGAAGAGAGACATAGAGAGTAATTAGGGGGTGGGTAGAGGGGGAGAGGGAAGTATCTATGAACCCATAGGAGGAGAGAGGTGATCAAGGGTAATTGAGGAAAAGAAATAATGTGAGAGAGAATATGGTGTCCTAAAGGGTCATATGGTGTCTCATGAACCTTTAGGACACCATATGATGTTGTTATAAGTCTTATGGTGTCCTAAGGGGTCATATGGTGTTCTATGAGCCTTTAGGACACCATATGGTGTCATTACAAGTCGTATGGTGTGTTAAGGGGTCATGTGGTATCCTATGACCCCTAAGGACACCATATGACCCCTTAGGTATTGTTAGGGGTCATATTATGTCTGAACGGGTCATATGGTGTCGTTGGGGGTTGTATGGTGTGCTAAGGGGTCATATTGTGTCCTAAGGGGTCACAAGACATCGTATGACCCCTTAGACACCATATGATCCATTAGGTTTTGTTAGGGCTCATACTATGTCCTAAGAGGTCATATGGTGTCCCATGACCCTTTAGGACACCATATGACCCCTTAGGACATCATATGGTGTCTTTATGGATCTTATGGTGTCCTAAGGGGTCATATGGTGTCCTAAAACCCCTTAGGACACCATATGACCCCTTAGGACATTATATGACCCCTTAGGATACCATACGATACCTTGGGACACCATATGGTATCGGAAGGAGTTGTATGGTGTCCTAAGGGGTCATATGGTGTCCTATGAACCCTTACGACAATATATGACCCATTAGGTGTCATCAGGGGTCTTATTGTGTCCTAATGGGTCATATGGTGTCGTATGACCCCTTAAGACACCATATGCTTGGAGACAATATGGTGCTATGGGTCATATGGTGTCCTATGACACCTTAGGACACCATATGACCCCTTTGGATACCATTTAGTGTTGTTATGTGTCGCATGGTGTCCTATGACCCCTTAAGTGTCATTAGGGTTATTTTATGTCCTATGGAGTCATATTATGTCCTAAGGGGTCATACGGTGTCCTATGACCCCTTAGGACACTATATGATGTCGTTAGTGGTCATATTATGTCCTAAGGGGTCATATTGTGTCTTATGACCCCTTAGGACACCACATGGTGTCGTTATGGGTTGTATGGTCTTCTAAGGGGTCATATGGTGTTCTATGACCCCTTAGGACACCAATTTTATGTTGTTATGTGTCGTATGGTCTCCTAAGGGGTCATATGGTGTCCTATGACCCCTTAGGACACCATATGGTTTCATTATGCATCGTATGGTTTCCTAAGGGGTCATATGGTGTTCTATGACCCCTTAGAACACCATATGGTGTCCTTAAGGGTGGTATGGTGTGCTAAGGGGTCATATGGTGTCCTATGACCATTTATAACACCATATGACCCCTTAGGTATTGTTAGGTGTCATTTAATGCCATTAGGGGTCATATGATGTCCTATGACCCCTTAGGACACAATATGACCCCTTAGGTGTTGTTAGGGGTCATATTGTGTCCTAATGGTTCATATAGTGTCCTACGACCCCTTAGGACACCATATGGTGTCGTTTGGGATTGTATGGTGTGCTAAGGGGTCATATTGTGTCCTAAAGATTCCTAGGACATCATATAACCTCTCAAGACACCATATGACCCCTTAGATATCATTAGGGGTCATATTGTGTCCTAAGGGTTCATATGGTGTCTCATGACACCATATGACCCCTTAGGACACCATATTGTGTCGTTATGGGTCTTCTTATGTTCTAAGGGGTTATATGGTGTTCTAAGGGGTCATATTGTTTTATATGACCCCTTAGGATACCATATGACACCTTAGGACACCATATGGTGTCGTAAAGGGTTGTATGGTGTTCTAATGGGTTATATGGTGTTCTATGGGGTCATATGGTTTTTTATGACCCCTTAGGACACTATATAACATTGTTAGGGGTCATATTATGTCCTAAGGGGTCATATTGTGTCTTATGACCCCTTAGGACACCACATTGTGTCGTTATATGTCGTATGGTGTTCTAAGGGGTCATATGGTATTCTATGACCCTCTAGGACATCATATTATGTTGTTATGGGTTGTATGGTCTTCTAAGGAGTCATATAGTGTCCTATGACCCCTTAGGACACCATATGACCCCTTAGGACACCATATGGTGTCATTATGTGTCGTATGGTGTCCTAAGGGGTCATATGGTGTTATACGACCCCTCAGGACACCATATGATCCCTTAGGACACCATATGGTGTCGTTAGGGGTCGTATGGAGTGCTAAGAGGTCATATGTTGTCCTATGACCCCTTAGCATACAATATGACCCCTTAGGAAATAATATGATCCCTTAGGTGTTGTTAGGGGTCATATTATGTCCTAATGGGTTATATGGTGTCCTACAACCCCTTAGGACACCATATGGTGTCGTTAGGGGTTGTATGGTGTGCTAAAGGGTCATATTTTGTTCTAAAGGTTCCTAGGACATCATATAACCCCTTAGAACACCATATGACCCCTTAGGTATCGTTAGGGGTCATATTGTGTCCTAAGGAGTCATATGGTGTTTGATGACACCATATGACCCCTTAGGACACCATATCATGTGGTTATAGGTCTTCTTGTGTTCTAAGGGGTCATATGGTGTTATATGACCCATTAGGATACCATATGACCCCTTAGGAAACCATATGATGTCGTAAAGGGTGGTATGGTGTCGCAAGGGGTCGTATGGTGTCCTAAGGGGTCATATGGTGTCCTATGACCCCTTAGGACACTATATGACGTTGTTAGGGGTCATATTATGTCCTGAGGGGTAATATTATGTCTTATGACCTCTTAACACACCACATGGTATCGTTATGGGTCGTATGGTGTTCTAAAAGGTCATATGGTGTTCTATTACCCTCTAAGACACCATATTATGTTGTTATGGGTTGTATAGTCCTCTAAGGGGTCATATGGTGTCCTATGACCCCTTAGGACACCATATAGTGTCATTATGTATCGAATGGTGTCCTAAGGGGTCATATGGTGTTCAATGACCCCTTAGGACACCATATGACTCCTTAGGACACCATATGGTGTCATTAGGGGTCATATGGTGTGCTAAGGGGTCAAATGGTATCCTATGACCCCTTAAGACACCACATGGTGTCGTTATGGGTCGTATGGTGTTCTAAGGGGTCATATGGTGCTCTATGACCCTCTAAGACACCATATTATGTTGTTATGGGTTGTATGGTCCTCTAAGGGGTCATATGGTGTCCTATGACCCCTTAGGACACCATATAGTGTCATTATGCATCGTATGGTGTCCTACGGGGTCATATGGTGTTCTATGACCCCATAGGACACCATATGACTCCTTAGGACACCATATGGTGTCATTAGGGGTCATATGGTGTGCTAAGGGGTCAAATGGTGTCCTATGACCCCTTAAGACACCACATGGCGTCGTTATGGGTTGTATGGTGTTCTAAGGTGTCATATGGTGTTCTATGACCCTCTAAGACACCATATTATGTTATTATGGGTTGTATGGTCCTCTAAGGGGTCATATGGTGTCCTATGACCCCTTAGGACACCATATAGTGTCATTATGCATCGTATGGTGTCCTAAGGGGTCATATGGTGTTCTATGACCCCTTAGGACACCATATGACTCCTTAGGACACCATATGGTGTCATTAGGGGTCATATGGTGTGATAAGGGGTCAAATGGTGTCCTATGACCCCTTAGAACACCATATGACCCCTTAGGTATCATTAGGTGTCATTTTGTGTTGTTAGGGGTCATATGGTGTCGTATGACCCCTTAGGACACAATATGACCCCTTAAGACACCATATAGTATCATTAGGGGTCATATGGTGTCCTATGACCCCTTACGATACAATATGACCCCTTAGGTGTTGTTAGGGGTCATATTGTGTCCTAACAAGTCATATGGTGTCCTACGATCCCTTAGGACACCATATGGTGTTGTTAGGGGTTGTATGGTGTGCTAAGGGGTCATATTGTGTCCTAAAGGTTCCTAGGACATCATATAACCCCTTAGGACACCATATGACCCCTTAGGTATCGTTAGGGGTCATATTGTGTCCTAAGGAGTCATATGGTGTTTGATGACACCATATGACCCCTTAGGACACCATATCGTGTGGTTTTGGGTCTTCTTATGTTCTAAGGGGTCATATGGTGATATATGACCAATTAGGATACCATATGACCCCTTAGAATACCATATAGTGTCGTAAAGGGTGGTATGGTGTCGCAAGGGGTCGTATGGTGTCCTAAGGGGTCATATGGTGTCCTATGACCCATTAGGACACTATATGATGTTGTTAGGGGTCCTATTATGTCCTTAGGGGTAATATTATGTCTTATGACCCCTTAAGACACCACATGGTGTCGTAATGGGTCGTATGGTGTTCTAAAAGGTCATATGGTGTTCTATTACCCTCTAAGACACCATATTATGTCGTTATGGTTTGTATAGTCCTCTAAGGGGTCATATGGTGTCCTATGACCCCTTAGGACACCATATAGTGTCATTATGTATCAAATGGTGTCCTAAGGGGTCATGTGTTATTCGATGACCCCTTAGGACACCATATGACTCCTTAGGACACCATATGGTGTCATTAGGGGTCATATGGTGTGCTAAGGGGTCAAATGGTGTCCTATGACCCCTTAAGACACTACATGGTGTCATTATGGGTCGTATGGTGTTCTAAGGGGTCATATGGTGTTCTATGACCGTCTAAGACACCATATTATGTTGTTATGGGTTGTATGGTCCTCTAAGGGGTCATATGATGTCCTATGACCCCTTAGGACACCATATAGTGTCATTATGCATCGTATGGTGTCCTAAGGGGTCATATGGTGCTCTATGACCCCTTAGGACACCATATGGTATCGTTATGGGTCCTATGGTGTTCTAAGGTGTCATATGGTGTTCTATGACCCTCTAAGAGACCATATTATGTTGTTATGGGTTGTATGGTCCTCTAAGGGGTCATATGGTGTCCTATGACCCCTTAGGACACCATATAGTGTCATTATGCATTGTATGGTGTCCTAAGGGGTCATATGGTGTTCTATGACCCCTTAGGACACCATATGACTCCTTAGGACACCATATGGTGTCATTAGGGGTCATATGGTGTGCTAAGGGGTCAAATGGTGTCCTATGACCCCTTAGAACACCATATGACCCCTTAGGTATCGTTAGGTGTCATTTTGTGTTGTTAGGGGTCATATGGTGTCGTATGACCCCTTAGGACACAATATGACCCCTTAAGACACCATATAGTGTCGTTAGGGGTCATATGGTGTCCTATGACCCCTTACGACACAATATGACCCCTTAGGTGTTGTTAGGGGTCATATTGTGTCCTAACGGGTCATATAGTGTCCTACGACCCCTTAGGACACCATATGGTGTTGTTAGGGGTTGTATGGTGTGCTAAGGGGTCATATTGTGTCCTAAAGGTTCCTAGGACATCATATAACCCCTTAGGACACCATATGACCCCTTTGGTATCATTAGGGGTCATATTGTCTCCTAAGGGGTCATATGGTGTCTCTTGACACCATATGACCCCTAAGGACACCATATCATGTTTTTATGGGTCTTCTTATGTTATAAGGGGTCATATTGTGTTATATGACCCCTTAGGATATGATATGACCCCTTAGGTGTTGTTAGGGGTCATATTGTGTCCTAACGGGTTATATGGTGCCCGACAACCCCTTAAGACACCATATGGTGTCATTAGGTGTTGTATGGTATGCTAAGGGGTCATATTGTGTACTAAAGGTTCCTAGGACATCATATAACCCCTTAGGACACCATATGACTCCTTAGGTATCGTTAGGGATCATATTGTTTCCTAAGGGGTCATATGGTGTCTCATGAGACCATATGACCCCTTAGGACACCATATCATGTCATTATGGGTCTTCTTATGTTCTAAGGCGTCATATGGTGTTATATGACCCCTTAGGATACCATATGGTGTTGTAAAGGGTGGTATGATGTCGTATGGTGTCCTATGACCCATTGGGACACTATATGATGTCTTTAGGGGTCATATTATGTCCTAAGGGGTAATATTGTGTCTTATGACCCCTTCAGACACTAGATGGCATCGTTATGGGTCGTATGGTGTTCTATGACCCTCTAGGACACCATATTATGTTGTTATGGGTCATATGGTCTCCTAAGGGGTCATATGGTGTCCTATGGCCCCTTAGGGCACCATATAGTATCAATATGCATCGTATGGTGTCCTAAGGGGTCATATGGTGTTCTATGACCCCTTAGGACACCATATGGTGTCATTAGGGGTTGTATGGTGTGCTAAGGGGTGATATGGTGTCCTATGACCCCTTAGGTATCGTTAGGTGTCATTTTGTGTCATTACAAGTCATATGGTCTCCTATGAACCCTTAGGACACAATACGACCCCTTAAGACACTATCTAGTGTCATTAGGGGTCATATGGTGTCCTATGACCCCTTAGGACATACTATGACCCCTTAGGTGTTGTTAGGGGTCATATTGTGTCGTAACGGGTCATATGGTGTCCTACGACCCCTTAGGACACCATATGGTGTCATTAGGGGTTGTATGGTGTACTAACGGGTCATATTATGTCCTAAAGGTTCCTAGGACATCATATAACCCCTTAGGACACCATATGACCCCTTAGGTATCGTTAGGGGTCATATTGTGTCCTAAGGGGTCATATGGTGTCTCCTAACACCATATGACTCCTAAGGACACCATATCATGTCGTTATGGGTCTTCTTGTGTTATACGGGGTCATATGGTGTTATATGACCTCTTAGGACACTATATGGTGTCGTAAGGGATCGTATGGTGTTATAAGGGGTCATATGGTGTCCTATGACCCCTTATGACACTATATGACCCCTTAGGTGTTGTCATGGGTCGTATTGTGTCCTAATTGGTCATATGACATTCTTTGACCCCTTAAGACACCATATGACCCCTTGGGACACTATATGGTGCTATGGGTTGTATGGTGTCCTAAGGGGTCATATGGTGTCCTATGACCCCTTAGGACACAATATGACCCTTTAGGATGCCACATTGTGTCATTAGGGGTTGTATGGTGTCCTAGGGGGTCATTTGGTGTCTTATGACCCCTTAGGACACCATATGGTGTCATTAGGGGTCTTATTGTGTCCTAAGGGGTCATATGGTGTTTTATGACCCCTTATGACACCATATGACCCCTTAGGAGACCATATGGTGTCGTTAGGGGTCGTATTGTGTCCTAAGGGGTCATATGATGTTCTATGACCCCTTAGGACATGATATAACCCATTAGGAGACCATATATACTAATTTTCAAATAAGGAGAGATATAAAGGTGAAGAGAGATGAAGAACTAAAGAGAGGGAAAAGAACTAAAGGACAAGGACATAAATAGAGATATAGATATTAAGGAGTATGAAGTGAGAGGGAGAAAAACTAAAGGACAAGGATGGATAGAAAGAGGTAGACATATCTAGATATTTAAAAGGAGAGAGGAAGATAGAGATATAAGATGAAGATAAAGGGAGAGGGAGGTGAATAGATATAGAGAAAGAGAGAGGTAAAGACAAAGATAAATATATGAAGAGATGGAGAAAAATGGAAAGAGAGGGGTAAAGATAGAGATAAAAAAAGGAAGAGATAGAGAGATATAAAGGAAGATAAATATCGATAGATAGAGATATATAGATAGTGCAAGAGAGTGAGAAAGAGAGATAGAGATTATAGATAGGGATAGATAGAGAGGGAGAGAGAAAAAGAGGAAGATATAGAGATATATAAAAGCACTATAGAGAAGGATGTGGGGAGAGAGAAAAAGATATATAAAGATCGAGTAAATAAAGAGATAAAAGTAGAGAAAGGGAAAGATACTTCAAGAAGGCGATAGAGGAAGAGACAGAGAAGTAGATTAATCATGTATAGAGGAATATATATAAAGATAGAGGAACATATAAAAAGAGATATTGATAGGGAAAGAGATGGAGATGTGAAGATGGAGATAGAGATAGATATGGATAGAACATGATAGAGAGAGTAAGATAAATGGAGGGAGAGATGGAGTGAATAAGTGAGATTTAGAGATAATGAAATATAAATATACATGAAGATAGATCTATAGGGATATAGAGAGAGAGGGGACAAGATATGGAGAGAAAGGAGGTGATAGAGACAAGTAGTATATAAGTATAGGTAGGATAAGGTAAAAGAGGGAGATAAATAGAGAGAAGAGAGATTATTAGAGAGAAATATAGAAATAAGGAGTGACAATGATGGAGTGGGAGAGGAAGAGATATGAATAGAAAGATGGAGATATATGCAGAGATGCATGTAACTTGGGAATTTATTTATCTACATGGAATGAGAAAATAAGTGACATAAGTAGAGAAAAAAGAGATATATAAAATATATTATATAAGTATAGATAGACAAGTGATAGATAAAGGAGGTGATAGGAAAAAAAAATGAGACTTTGTATGCAAAATTTGTGAGTATTTAAAGTTTTAAAATTGAAGGACTAACTTTAAATGATTATAATTAATTTTTGTTCTATAAAATCATCAAACTACCTCATCCATTTTATAGGTCTATGAATTACCTTTCCAACGCCTATAAAAAATCAAAATTTCGATAAGAAACACAAAAGTTATGGCCATTTTACTAAACTATATTTTTTATGTTGATAAAATCGGATATCCGATTTGAAAAGTATGATATCACAATAGTGACATCACAATGGTGACATCACAAATTGGATATCCGATTTGGTTTGGTATTACCAAACCAAATTCAAATTTCGCTCGACCCAAACAAAAAGTCAAAGTGGATTTTGGTGTCTTTGGAAAGGTTGAAAGCGCATTTTTTTCTCTATTGCCACTTTTGGGCCCCCCTTGATCTTGCACATACCCTTGTATGGTAAAAGGTACAAGTTCTATCTCTTTGAATGGTAAAAGTAATGTTGATGATGTATATTGGGTTGAAAGTTTAAAATATAACTTGTTGAGTGTTGGCCAGTTGAATGATAAAGCTTATCATCTTGAGTTTAAGAATGGAGTGTGCAAGATCTTAGGATGCAAAGGAGAATTAATTGCTACTAGTAAACAAACTAAAGGTAACTTATTCCATCTGATTGCTAGTGTAAATAATTGTTTGGTTGCTAAGGTTGAAGATAGCTAGTTATGGCATAGAAGGTTTTGTCATGTGAACTTTCATAATGTGATTAAGGTCAACAAATCTAGTATTGTGAGAGGTATGCCACAACTTGTTAAACCAAACAATGTGTTGTTTAAAGAATGTCAGTTGGGTAAGATGACTACATCTTTGAAGAGTAAATATTTTTCTTCTTAGCATATTCTAGATATGGCGCACACTAACTTATGTGGTCCTATGAGGACTAGAAGTTTTTATGGTGACAAGTATTTCATGTTATTTACTGATGATTTTTCTAGAATGATGTGGGTTACTTTTTTGAAGTAAAAGTCAAAATCTTACAGCAAGTTCAAGGCATTCGAGGCCTTAGTGGAAAAGGAAACTAGTAAGAATCTTAAGTGCCTGAGATCTGACCAGGGTGGAGAGTTTACATCTGATGATTTTGTGAGATATTATGTTGAAAATGGAATAAAGAGGTAATTACCTGCTCCAAGGACTCCATAATAGAATGGAATTGCAGAAAGGAAAAACACAACCACTATTGAAGTAACAAGGACTATGGTGATACAAGGAGATGTACCTAAGATGTTTTGGAGAGAAGCAGTCAGCACTGTTGTATACACATTAAACCGAGTACTGGTGAAGAAAGGTAATGACAAGACACCCTATGAGTTATGGTATGGTAAAACTCCTAATATCGGTTATTTCAAAGTTTTTGGCAGCAGATGTTTTATAAAAAGAGATGAATATATTGGTAAATTTGACCCTAAAAGTGATGAAGGAATATTCCTTGGATACTCTACTAAGAGAAAAGCTTTCAAGTGTTTTAACAAAAGGACAAAGAAGATAAAGGAGAGTGTGAATGTAAAATTTGATGAGTTATCTGATAAACCAAATGATACCAGCAAATCTGATCCAATAGGTGATGAACAAAAAATTGTGATTATTGAACTGGAAGTATAGAAAGATGTTGAGAAAAATAGTGCAGTGGAAGATGCTCAACCGATAGAAGATGAAGAACAAGAAGAGTTTATTGCATCGGAATAGGTTATACCTAGGTATGTAAGGTTAAATCATTCTGAAGAAGTGATAATAGGTGACAAGAATGGTGGAGTGCAGACTAGAAGAAAAATCAGAGAAACCTCTTGTCTGATTTCCATAGTTGAACCAAAGACAATGAGAGAAGCTCTTAAGGATGATGACTGGTTAAAGGAAATGAATGAAGAGCTTGATCAGATTGAGAAAAAAAACTCTTGGTCACTTGTTTCTAGACCTAGTGATAAAAATGTGACTGGTACAAAGTGGGTATTTAGAAACAAGATGAATGAAAAAGGAGAAGTTGTTAGAAACAAAGCAAGACTAGTATGCAAAGGGTATGCACAAGAAGAAGGTGAATATTATGGAGAGACCTTTGCACCGATTGCTAGGCTTGAAGGTGTTAGAATGCTATTTGCATTTGCAAATTTTAAATGTTTTAAAGTTGATCAAATGGATGTAAAGTCAGCAATTCTGAATGGTATTCTTGAAGAAGAGGTGTATATTGAACAACCAGATGGGTTTGCATTGTCAGAATATAAGGATATGGTATGCAAAATGCATAAAGCATTATATGGATTAAAGCAAGCACCAAGGGCATGGTTTGAAAGACTTCATGCACATCTGATAAAGATATGATTTCAGAGAACCAATGAAGACAACAATATTTATTTGAAAACTGAAGGAGACAAGATATTGATTGCAGAAGTATTTGTTGATGACATCATATTTGGAGGAAATGATGATATGTGTATGAAAATTATAGATGAGATGAAGGAAGAGTTTGAGATGTCTTTGATAGGTGAAATAAAAAATTCCATTGGTTTGCAGGTCCAACAGCTGGAAGCTAGAATTTTTATCAGTCAATCTAAGTATGTGAAGAAAGTGTTAAAGACCTTTGGAATGGAATAATGTAAACTAGTTGGAACACCTATGGTTACCAGTTCGAGATTGTCAAAATAAGATGATTCACCCTCAGTGAATGAGAAGGAATGCATATCTATGATTGGGAAACTTCATTATGGTGTTCATAGTAGACCAGATATTGTCCATGCAGTTGGTTTAGTAGAAATATTTTAGAAGAGCCCTAAGGAGACACATGATAGCAGTGAAGAGGATATTCTAATATCTTAGAGGGATAGATGATTATGGATTGTGGTATCCATACAAAGGAAATTTTTCTTTGCATGTATTCATTGATGTTGATTGGATAGAAAATGTAGATGACCGAAAAAGAAAAACCAATAGAGCATTCTTTCTAGGTGGTAGACTGTTATCTTGGACCAGTAAGAAACAGAGTTGTATATCTCAGTCTACAGCAGAAGCAGAGTATATGGCTACATCAATGAATTGTACACAAGCTACATGGATGAGGCATGTCTTGGAAGGATTTAAGAAAGATAAGACAAAACTAGTGATCATACATTGTGATAACACTAGTGCTATAAATATTTCAAAGAACCTGGTACTGTATGCTAGAACAAAGTTCACATTGAATTGAAGTATCACTTTCTGAGAGAAAGAGTATAGGAAAAGAAAGTGAGATTGGAGCATGTGTTAAGTAAGGAGCAGTTGTTATATATATTCACCAAACCATTGCCTAAGGTGACCCTTTAATTTCTTAGAGGTAAGTTAGGGGTTATACCCCTACCCAAGGTTAACTAAGAAGATGTGGAAGCATCAATCCAGTGGACTCATTGAATATCTTTCTGTGGATTCATGAGAAGTGGGCTACTCCTTAGGAGGAGTAGCTAGGATGAGGAACATAGAGATGATGGAGATAGTAGGAGCAGAGATGAATTTAGTAGATGCCTTTGTACCTTTGGCATTGTTATCAAAGGGGACAAGAAATGTAACAGTCATGGGGAAAAGAACAATGATAGGGAGAAGTAATGCAAAGGAGTAGAAGATTGGGAGAAGAACATATCACTACAACATGGCATGATGAGTCCTTGATATTTGTCATCAGTTGGTTGTTTTGGTGTTGCATTATTTTAGTGTTTCCATCGATGCCAAAGGGGGATAATGTCGACATGTTGGCATAACTGATGAAGATGATGATATACCGGTAAAGGATGGTGTTGATATGAGAAGAATTGATGGACTATTGGTGATGATATATTGATGGATTGTTGGTGATGATATAATTGTGATATGATGACTATATGAACAGTTATTTGTGTTTTCATTGATGGCAACCATGTTTGTTTATGTTTGGTATCTCATCTAAGTTATCTAAGTCTATCAGTTTACCCTAACCGGTAATGAATTGAGTTGGACAACAAAACTGCTAAGTACCAGTCAACTGGTAAGCAAGAACAGGGAAGGAGATATTTGCAGTAGAGATCTGTGATGAGTTAGGTGTTGTGGTTTGCAATGTGTGCGTATTACATTGTAATGAGTCTCTGATTGGAACTGCATCATGTTTGGAGAACCGGGATAAGGTTAAAATCCCTTCACCAGGTGACTCCTAATAGGATCTGTTCTTAACCGGGCATTATTGTAAAGCTCCTAACTAGGCTAGGCTCTTAACAGGGTGCATTTCAAAAGAGTGTAAATCTTGTGGGTACTGATTCATGTTGGAATTTTGGCACTAAGTTGTCATTGATGTCAACCGGCATGATGGAGATCCACATAAGGAAACCAGTCTGAAGAATGATTGCTTGTTTATGATGAAGAGGTAGAATGTAAAAGTTGTCTCACACCACCGGAGGTGAAGTTGTGCAACCGGTACTGAATGCTCCATCGGTTTATAGAAGAAGAACACTCTACCAGCAAAGGGAGATATCGGTATGAGTTTTTCAGACCGACTGCGTGTTGGTGGGCCATGTTCTGATCGGTGTGATGCCATGTGGAGCAAAGGTGGCAAGTGTGTTGTGGTTGGTGAAGCCTCATTGACAGGGTCGATGAAATAGATAATCACCATTAATGAAGGAGCCACAAATCACGAGATTGCATCTGACTGATTGCGGCTCAAGGAAAAAGGAATGACAGAGGAAGATTTGGGGGCAGTTGGTGCTTGAATCAAGGCAAAGGAAATCCAATTCGGGACGATCTCCTAAAGGAAACTTCTGGAACACTTCGTGTGTCGTTTGACTTCATGATAGAAAATTTGATTCGTGATTGCCACTCCGACAAAAACATGTATTGGATAATGAAAACCGTGTGCAGGTGCAGTGTTCAAGGATAAGTGATTAATCCAAGATAAGGGGGATTGGATCTCATCAAGATTGTGTTGGAAAGAGAAAACCCTAACCACTCATTTTTTGAATTGCATTCTGGTGGGAAAATAGGTATAAGAAATAAGATCTTTGGATAGAATATGTAGTTGATGCGATGAAGATGGTGTAAAGAGGAGAAGTGAGGGAGATAAAGAAAAGAACTTGAGAAATTGTTCCAAGCAAGTTGTAGTGTGAGTGAGCAAGCAAACTAGTGAGAGGATTCTACCGGTAGTATCATACTCTGGAAGTTGAGCCTAACCAGTAAGGTGTGGCAAAGTAGGCAACATCCTAGTGAGACAAAGTGTGTTGAGAGACTGTGTGTGAAAGGGAGAGAAAGATAACAGAGAGCTATTTGATTCAAGAGATGCAGAATTCATTTGCAGCAAGAAGCCTTAATTGTATTCAAATAGTATTTCAATATGCATCACCAAGTTGAAGCTTGGTGCCCAAAATCTTTATAAATCTGTGTTTTATCTATGAGGCTGGATTGAAGCAGTAGACTTCAGTAGCTTTTCTCACTAAGGTTTTTCCTATATTGGGTTTTCCTTGTAAATCTGGTGTTGTGAGTTACCTGTGTGAGTATGGTCTCTTTGGCCTTCTTTCTTGTATTGTCAGTTTGACTGTTTAGGTGATTAAGTAAATAACTGATATTCTCAAGTTAGATCAAAAGAAGAAACTTAGGAACCATTGATTCACCCCCCCTCTCAGTGGTACTTTGTGTTCAACAATTGGTATTAGAGCCTGGTTCCCAATTATCTTTAAACCTTGGGTAGATTATGGACTTTGAGCACAATGGCAAGAAGTGAGTCTGGTTCCTCAAAAGCCCCCATGTTTGATGGATCCAACTATGCCTTCTTGAGTAGAAGAATGGAGACATATATTTCATCTCTCGATTTTGATGTGTGGGTGTCGGTCAAGAATGGGTATGCCATTCCTAATGCTCCTCCCTCTGATCTAGATGCAAAAAAGGAGTATGAGAATAATGCAAAGGCAAAACATGCTATCTTGAGTGGACTATCTGATAATGAATTTGTAAAAGTCATGCACTGTATTTCAGAAAAGGAGACATGGGACAAATTGAAAATATTGTTTGAGGGAGATGAAAAAGTCAAAGAAGCCAAGTTGCAAACACTAAGGGGTCAACTTGAAAGCATCAAAATGAAAGATGATGAAAAGATTGCAAACTATCTTCACAGATTTGATGAAACTGTGAATACCATGAGAGGACTCGGAGAAGAGATTGCATATGAGATTCTTGTCAAAAAGATACTTAAATCTCTCATTCCCAAATATGATACTAAGGTGTCAGCCATTGAAGAAGCCAAGGATCTAAAGACTTTTACAATGGATGAGCTATTTGGCTCCTTGACAACCTATGAGATGAGAACAATCGGTGATACTTCCTCAAGGAAAGAAGGAGCATTCAACATCACCCAAAAAGGCAAAGAAGTTGTAACTCACAAAGAATCCAGTGAAGGTTCTGATGAAGAAGTAGAAAACTTTGTCAGGAAGATCAAAAGAGGATCCGGTCGGTACAAAGGAAAGCTACCACTTAAGTGCTTCAATTGTGGAAAGGTAGGACACTTCACTGTAAACTGTCCTCACAAAGAAACCGGTGGAGATGAGTCAAGAGAGTTCAAAAGATCTGTCGACAAAGATAGGGAAAGGAATTACTACCGGCAGGGAAGAAGAGGCTACCAAAACCAGAACAACTTATATACCTTTGAGGAGGACACAACAGATGATGAAAATGTATCAGAAGATGATGATCATGAGAATAACAAAAAAGTCAATCTCTTCATGGCACTTGATAGACTAGCTGATGAAGATGAGGAAGAAGAGGATGTTGAGGATAAAGTGGATTTGGAGAGAGAACTTATAAGTTCTCTTGAAGAATTGAGTAAAACAAGAAGAGAACTCAAGAGGGTTAAGCTTGTTGTAGTAAATGAACAAGATCTTTTGAAACAATCTTTAGAAGAGTCTGGTCAAGTCATATCTGACTTGAAGCTGCAATTGGAAGAAACTAAGAGGATTAGTGAAGCTACAACCTTTGATATGACAAAGAAAGAAAATGAGGATCAAGAGATGGAAGTTGAAATAATAAGGCTTAGAAAGGAGCTTGAAGAAAGCAAGGAAGAAATAAAAATAAGGAGCAAGTATGAAGGCAGCACTGAGGCCTTAGATAAGATGTTGAGCAAACAAAGCAATCCAAAGACACTGGTGGCTTAGGTTTTGAAGAAGGTCAAAGTTCAACCCACAAAGGTAAATCCGAAAAAGAAATAATGTTCACCTCTTCAATTGAAGGTGAAGAAAAAAATACATTCACTGTAGGCAAGGATACCAACAAAAAGACATATGCAAATGCTGTTGGAAATCGTCACTCAAACTGGTATGCAGAAATGAACCGGAGGCCACACTTCTTGCACCAAAATGCAGATCTAAGGAGAAATGCCAAAATTGATCATGAAGGATTCACCAGATTCAATAACATGAAGGGAAAACCCTCCATGAGGCAGTTCCATTCAAGACCAAGACAACTTAACCGGTATGTTTCAAATTTTCATGGTTACTATTACCGGTGCAATAAATTTGGACATAGAATAGCTAATTGTAGATTAAACAATAAGCCTTCTATGAATTATGAAAGTAGAAATCCATTTAATACACTCTGAGATATGAATGTTGTCTGCTATCAGTGCAATGAATATGGTCATAAGAGCTTTGATTGTAGGAAGAATAAACCTGCACCTTACAATAATGTTAAGGACATTCCCCTTAATAAAAATGTAAAATTCTATAACTGTCAAGAATTTGGACACATAGCAAAGTTATGCAAAAACAAGAAGATCAAGCAAATGGAGGAAAATATAGATCAAGGGCCGGTAACTGCACCTGAGCTCAATATAGCAACAGACAAGAAGAAGGAAATCAAACCATTTTGGGTTGAGAAAGAAAAGGAATAGGCAGAATCAATCCTCTTAGTACAGACAACCTTGCATGCTGAAAGGAAAAATCTATGGGTGGTAGATATATAGTGGTTGTTCAAACCATATGATAGGTGACAAAAAGAAATTCATCAAACCTGAAGACTGGAATTGTGGATCAATAAGGTTTGGAGACAACTCCTCCATCAAAATAAAGGGAAAAGGAACTTTAAGCATTGATGGAAAACTTAAGGCACATGATGTATATTATGTGGAAGGCCTCAAGAATAATCTGTTGAGTGTGAGTCAAATGTGTGACAAAGGTTACAAATTCACCTTTGACTCAATTGGTTGTCAGATAAAGAAAGACAATACCGATAAAGTTGTGGCAGAAGGAAAGAGAACTGATGGAAATGTTTATAATCTGAAGGAATGCTATGAGTCCCAATGTATGTTAGGTCAAGTAGATGAAAGTTGGCTATGATACAGACGATTAGGTCATATCAACTTTGATAACTTAGTTGCAGTAAGAAAAAAGGGGTGTGTGAGGAATATTCCACCCAACATCAAACCGGTAAACACATTTTGTGATGAATGTGTAAAAGGTAAGCAAACAAAAGTGAGTTTCAGGACAAAGGAGCACAACACCTCGAAACCACTTGAAATTGTGCATACATATCTATGTGGTCCAACTCGAACAAGAGCACTTGCCGGTGAAAGATACTTA
This sequence comes from Cryptomeria japonica, assembly GCF_030272615.1. Classification (NCBI taxonomy): domain Eukaryota; kingdom Viridiplantae; phylum Streptophyta; class Pinopsida; order Cupressales; family Cupressaceae; genus Cryptomeria; species Cryptomeria japonica. The sequence goes on along the minus strand of NC_081415.1, from coordinate 28,505,707 downwards.
TTCTCTTCATTGATGACTACTCAAGGATGACATGGGTCACCTTTCTGCAAGATAAATCACAAGCATTTGAAAGATTCAAGGTCTTTCAGAAAATGGTGGGAAAGGAAAGTGGGTGCAGATTAAAATGTCTAAGATCAGACAGGAGTAGAGAGTTTACATCAAACAAATTTGAAGATTATTGTGAAAAACATGGAATTAGAAGGCAATACTCTGCTCCTAGAACACCACAACAAAATGGTGTGGTAGAAAGGAAGAACAGAAGAGTCAAGGAGATGGCCAGAACCATGTTGAATGAGGCCAGTTTGTTGGATACATATTGGAAAGAAGTTGTTCACATTGCTGCATATACTTTCAACCGGGTTCAATTAAGAACAAACAACAAAATGACACTTTATGAGTTATGGTATGACCGAAAGTCGTCAGTCAAATACTTCAAATTATTTGGAAGCAAGTGCTTCATCAAGAAAGATGTGGATGGCTTAGGAAGTTTTGACTCCAGGAGTGATGAAAGAATCTTTCTTGGTTACTCATCTAGCAACAAAGCCTACAAATACTACAATAAAAGGCTAAGAAGGGTCGTTGAGAGTGTGCATGTAAAAGTGGATGAAGATATGTATAGAGGATGTCAACCATGGGTTAACCGGTATGATGACTTTGGTGACGAATATTATGAAGCTCAAACATATACTGAACTAGAGGTACAATCCCAAAAGGTTCCCAATTGGTATGTACAGCTGAATCACCCAGAAGAACAAATTTTGGGAAATAAGAGTGATGGTGTATAGACTAGAAGAAGACTTGCCTGGAATGATGAACAAGTCAACCTATGCCTCATGACTGAAGTTGAACCCAAAACTTTCAATGAGGCTAGCAAGAGACAAGAATGGATGGATGCCATGGAAGAAGAACTGCACCAGATTGAGAAGAACAAGACTTGGGAATTAGTCCCTAGATCAGAAGACAAGAACATCATTGGCACAAAGTGGGTCTACTGGAACAAGATGAATGAAGAAGGTAAGATTGTGAGGCATAAACCTAGACTAGTGTGCAAAGGGTACTCTTAGGTAGAGGGGATTGACTTTGAAGAAACATTTGCATCGATGGCTAGATTAGAAGCAATTAGGATGTTTCTAGCTTACTCTGCCTACAAGGGGTATAAAATATATCAAATGGATGTAAAATCTACTTTTCTAAATGGAAATTTAGAAGAAGAAGTATACATGGAGCAACCGAAAGGATTTCTGCTACATGACGATGAGACATTTGTGTGTTGGTTAAAGAAGGCTCTGTATGGTTTAAAGCAAGCTCCCAGAGCATGGTACTCAAGATTAGATCAGTATCTAAAGGAGAAGGGATTCAAAAAGGGAAGTGTTGACAACAATTTGTACATAAGGAAAGATGGGGATCGCATGATTATTGTGGTTGTGTATGTAGATGACATCATCTTTGGAGGCAACAAGGATACTCTCTCCAAAGAGTTTGCTGATCAGATGCAGATTGAATTTGAGATTTCAATGCTTGGTGAATTGACTTACTTCCTTGGCTTGCAGATATTATAGAAAGATAAAGGAATATTTATCTCACAGGTCAAGTATGCAAAGGAGATGTTGGAGAAATTCCAACTAGAAGATTGCAAACCGGTAAGTACCCCCATGGTGACTGGCAGCAAATTAAGCAAGAATGATGAATCACCGGTGGTGGATCAGACTCTATACAAATCCATGATAGGTAGTCTACTATATCTAACTGCTTCAAGATAGGATATAGTTTAGGTAGTATGCATGGTGTCCAGATTCCTAGCTACACCAAAGCAGTCACACATGAATGTTGTTAGCAGAATTTTTAGGTACCTACAAGGAACGCTCAGCTATCATTTGTGGTATCCTAAATAGGGAGATTTTATCTTGGAAGCATACACTGATGTTGATTGGGAAGGATGCATTGATGATAGAAAGAGCACAAGTGGTGGTGCATTCTTTCTGGGTGACCGGTTGGTCTCTTGGCATAGCAAGAAGCAGGACTCAGTCTCCTTATCTACTACTGAACCTGAATACATTACTATTGTGACATACTGCTCTCAGGTGCTTTGGATGAAGCAGACTCTCAAAGATATACAGGTGGACGTCACTGATCCTATTCTCATCCAGCGTGACAATTCAAGTGCAATCAACATAGCAAAGAATCTAGTCATGCATTCCAAAACAAAACATATTGCTATCAAATATCACTTTCTCCAAGAGAAGGTTGAAGGGCAGGAGATAAGGATGGACTATGTTCCTACTGGTGAACAAGTGGCAGATATTTTCACCAAACCGCTACTGGTAAGCACGTTTGAATACCTCTAACACAAGCTGGGAGTTATGTCATCTGCCTAGGAAGCTTTTATGTAACTCAGGGGGAGGTTGATATGGGTCAAAGGGGGATTGTGCAAGTACCCTTTGTCATTGTGTCAAAGGAGGAGAAATGTACTGATATGGAGTGGATCATGAGAAGTTGACATCAATGCCAAAGGGGGCGATTGTTGGCATTTTGGCACTAAGTTGTCATTGATGTCAACTGGCATGATGGAGATCCACATAAGGAAACCGATCTGAAGAATGATTGCTTGTTTATGATGAAGAGGCAGAATGTTAAAGTTGTCTCACACCACCAGAGGTGAAGTTGTGCAACTGGTACAGAATGCTCCATCGGTTTACAGAAGAAGAAGACTCTACCAGCAAAGGGAGATACCAATATGAGTTTGTCGGACCGATTGCATGTTGGTGGGCCATGTTCTGATCAGTGTAATGCCATGTGGAGCAGAGGTGGCAAGTGTGTTGTGGTTGGTGAAGCCTCATCGACAGGGTCGATGAAATAGATAGTCACCATTAATGAAGGAGCCACAAATCACGGGATTGCATTTGACTGATTGTGGCTTGAGGAAGAAGGAATGACAAAGGAAGATCTGGGATTAGTTGGCACCTGAATCGAGGCAAAGGAAATCCGATTCAAGATGATCTCATAAAGGAAACTTATAGAACACTTTGTATGTCATCTGACTTCATGATAGAAAATCTGATTCGTGATTGCCACTCCGAGAAAAACATGTATTGGATAATGGAAATCGTGTGCAGGTGTAGTGTTCAAGGACAGGTGATTGATCCAAGATAAGGGGGATTGGATCTCATGAAGATTGTGTCAGAAAGAGAAAACCCTAACTGCCCATTTTTTGAATTGCATTCTAGCGGGAAAACATGTATAAGAAATGAGAGCTTTGGACAAAATATGTAGTTGATGCGATGAAGATGGTGTAAAGAGGAGAAGTGAGGGAAAGCAAGAAAAGAACTTGAGAAGGTGTTCCAAGCAAGTTGCAGTATGAGTGAGCAAGCAAACCAGTGAGAGGATTCTATCGGTAGTATCATAGTTTGGCAATTAAGCCTAACCGGTAAGGTGTGGTAGAGCAGGCAACATCTTAGTGAGACATAGTGTGTTGAGAGACTATGTGTGAAAGGGAGAGAAAGACAACAGAGAGTTATTTGACTCAAGAGTTGTAGAATTCATTTGCAACAATAAGCCTTATTTGTATTCAAATAGTATTTCAATATACATCACCAAGTTGAAGCTTGGTGTAGGGGTCGGTGCCCAAAATCTTTGTAAATCTGTGTTTTACCTATGAGGCTAGATTGAAGCAGTAGACTTCAGCAGCTTTTCTCACCAAGGTTTTTCCCATATTTGGTTTTCCTCGTAAATCTGGTGTTTTTAGTTACCTGTGTGAGTATGGTCTGTTTGGCCTTCTTTCTTTTATTGTCGGTTTGACTGTTTAAGTGATTAAGTAAATAATTAATATTCTCAAGTTAGATCAAAAGAGGAAAAACTTAGGAACCACTAATTCACCCCCCCTCTCAGTGGCACTTTGTGTTCAACAATTCCCACTGTGGTTTTTCCCATTTGGGTTTCCACGTGAAAAATCTCAGTGATCATATGGTGGTTGATTTTTTTATGTGTGGATTTGATATCATTTCATTGCTTACATGTTGATGAACACATGAATGAGTAGTTTGGTAAATCTACTTTATGTGACTGATTGAGTAGTTATCGGTACTAGTTATGAATTGTTTTGTGAAGTATTTTGCAAATTGGTGAAAGATTGCAGTTTATTATTATTATTGATTTGCCCCCCCTCTCAGTAATAATTGGATCCTTAGAATAATAATACTAAGGGGTATGTTGTACCTACTAGGACTTTAGAAAGGGTCATATGAGGTCTTAAGGTCTCACACATGTGTTCTAACACATGTGTGACCCCATATGACCCTGTAAGACAGTATATGATCCTATGGGGTCATACGGTATCCTAAGAGGTATCTTGTACCTACTAGTAATTTAAAAGAGGTCATATAGGGTCCTAAGGGGTCACACATGTGCTAGAACACATGTGTTTCCCCTTAGGACTCCATATGACCCCTTAGGACACTATATGACCCTATGGGGTCATATGGTGTCCTAAGAGGTATGTTGTACCTACTAGGATTTTAAAAGTGGTCATATGGGGTGCTAAGGAGCCACACATATGTTCTAACACATGTGTGGTCATTTAGGACCCCATATGACCCCTTAGAACACCATATGACCCTATGGTGTCCTAAGTGGTCATATGGGGTCCTAAGGGGTCACAAGTGTTAAAATACACGTGTAGCCCCTTAGGACCCCATATGACCCCTTAGGACACTATATGACCCTATGGGGTCATATGGTGTCCTAAGACGTATGTTGTACCTACTAGGACTTTAAAAGGGATCATATGGGATCCTAAGGGGTCACACATGTGTTAGAACACATGCGTGGCCCCTTAGGACCTCATATGACCCCTTAGGACACCATATGACCCTATGGTGTTCTAAGGGGTCATATGGGGTCATAAGATGTCAGACGTGTGTGGCCCTTTAGGACCCTATATGACCCCTTAGGATGTTATTTGACCATGTGGGGTCATATGGTGTCCTAAGGGGTATGTTGTACCTACTAGGACTTTAAAAGGGGTCATACAAGGTCCTAAGGGATGACATGTGTTCTAACACATGTGTGATCCCTTAGGACCCCATATGACCCTATACGACACTATATGAACCTATGGGGTCATATGGTGTCCTAAGAAGAGATTACTTTATTGGCGAATATTTTCCAATGGCAAAGTTTTCACATAGGCCATGTCGGAAATGGCAAATATTTTGTATTGACTAGGGGTGGCCATGTCGCTAGAACATTATCAATTTCCGTCAAAGTCATGGTCTGATCACCATATGTTTTATGCAATTAAATGTTTCTATGCGATGATTTCGCCAATACAATATACGGTGGACACATGGTAAATTTAAGGTTTTCGGCTACACTCTCTGAGGTTGCCTTAATAGATGACCATAATTCGCCTATAGGCATGTGAAGATTTGTTAGCCAGGAGGACCCAATTCGCCCGACATTTTTCCATCGTGTGTCTCCATTCACCCCAACTTTTGCCAACTATATTGTATTTGCCAATTATTTGGATGATCTATAATCGCCTCAAAAATTACATGTCATATTTGGATGACCTGTAATTGCCTAAAAAATTACATAAGTCATGTTATAGTTACGCGGGATTCACCAAATATTTGTATACCATATAAAATTCCTGCGGAATTTGCCATATAAGGATTTGTATAAATACATGCAAAGATCAGATCTATCTCAACACAATCTGGTGGGTTCTAGGCTCTGAATTCTAATCAATAGTGAAGTTTCAAACCAAGGAAAATCATTGTTGTTGACTGCATTGGCGACTGCTAGTGACCTAAAGGTGAGCGATCATATTTTTGAAGTGTTATAATATTATTCTAAATTTATCTATATTTGTTTGCATTGTTGAGTTCATTTTTATTCAGTGGCGACCCATTAGTGCCAAGTAGTCAGGACTCAGGTGGGACATTCAGACCTCAGACATCTAGATTGTAGGTCGTAGGGTCAATGAAACATATATTATACGTTATAGTCTATTATTGCTTCTTCAACAAATTGATATTTTTTTGGCAACCTTTATTTCATTGGAGATGTCGAACAAGAAGAGGGGTAGGAAACCTGAATGTGGGGAAGGCCATGAGAGGCCAACAAAAAGTAGAATGTTGTCTTTGTACTTTGGCATTGGAAAAGATTGTGGTGAAAATCAGGAAGGTACATCATCACAAGTACAAGTACAAAATTTGCCACCTACACCGCATGTTGAAGACGACAGCGAACCTGATATCTCAGATCAGGATGATCTTGAAGAAGATTATCTGGTAAATGCCCAAGTTAGCCGGAATGATATAATCGACTTGGGTGATAATGTCATTGATGATAATGCATGGAAGGGGAAAAGAAAAGCCATATCAAAAAAGGGTGAACCACAATCAAAAAAGGATCGGGAGTGGGATATGTCAGTGAGGAATTTTCAAATTAATTGGGCATCAAAGTATCCATTCATTGAACCAGTGGAGAATCCAATTGAAGGCAAGCCTCCAATAGAATGCAGGTGTAAGATTTGCACTTGGAAACATAACAAGGAAACTAGGTTGCAGCTAAAATTTGACACCATAGAAAAGCATATGGGTAAAGTTTATGAAAAACAAATGATAGATGGAGTTGAAAAATTAGTGATATGATGGAAAACAAAGGAGGAATGTAAGCATGTGAGGAATGTTGAAGAGTATTATTTTCATGAGAAAATATAGATGAAGCCTGTTGAAGTTAAAGGTTCTATTGAAGCTAGTTTTGCAAAAGCAATGTAAATAGAACAACTGGGAAAAGTTGTTTAGTTAAGCGTTGTTTTTTATATTTTGAGCAAAGGGCGTACTATGATAGATTTCCCATTGATTAGTGGTTTATTAAACTTTTTGAAAGTTCCTAACTATCCTAATAGACACTGGTCAGTAAACAGTGGATGAGAATGGGCAAGTTGTCTTGTTGAGGTTGAAAAAGATGTAATGGAAAAAAATAAGAGAGTCAAACTTTATTGCATTTTCTTTAGACGAATTTATGATAGTAGATAATACTTCATGGGTATGCATGCATGTTTATACTGTACAGAATCATGCCTGCCAACCTCATCTACTATCTGTTGCTAAAATGAAGGAGAGTACGATAGTGGGAAATTTATTTCAACTAGTAAAGAGAAGTTTAATTGAATATGGAGGTATGGATGACATGACGGTTGCCAAAAATTTGGTGTGTTGGAGCAGATGGAGCTTTAGTAATGCAAGGTCACAGGAATGGTCTTTGTACAAAAATTGAAACTTTATTTGCACCGTACATTACTGCAATTCACTGCATGGCTCACATAATGAATCTATCTTTTGGAATTGTGAGCAAGTATGCTTCGGTAAAAAAAAATTGGAATTTTAATTAGAGAGCTCTACTCACACTTCTATCGAAGTCCCAAGTGATTTATAGAATTTCAACACTTTGCTGATGGAATAACTAATGGGAACAAGCTTCTCAAGGATAATGATACCAGGTGGATCTCTTTGGATGGTCCAACGCATCGAGTTTTTTAAGAGTATACATCCTTGATTGGACTATTTCACAGAACTCGCGACGAATCAGAACAACCAAAATTTCCTAACCTTATTCAGAGGTTAAGTAATCTTGAGACACTATTAACTTTAGCAGCTCTTCTGCCCATGCTAGAGGAAATGAGGAATATTATGAAGGCTGCCCAAAAAAGAGCTCTATATATTGCAGAATATGCTACACTACGTAAGATGAAATGCATGACCCTCGACAATCTCTATCGAAATCAACCAACACTATCTGAAGAAAAAATTGTTAAGTGGCGGACACTCATAGATTTGAATAATCCTAATAACTTTTTACAAATCAGTGCAAATGGGGAGGTATGTGCCAATGTACGGGGAGTTGAGATACCAATGCACTTCTATGCCACGGTCGACCCCGAGGAACTAGGAAAGCACTCCAGGAAGCAACTAGCAAGAGTTACAAGGGAAGATTTCAACAAGATTGTTGAGACTGTAACTACTTCTGTGAAGAAAATTGCCTATGATCTTTCCTCACAAATTAGAAGTAGATTCCCTCCTGAAAACCTACTCGAAGCCATGTCTATTGTGTTTCCTCAATATTGGAGCCTCAACAATGCAGTTGATTTTTGAAGTAAGCTACTCACTTTGATAAAATAATTTTGCATATCTAGAGAATTGAATGGAGTAACTATAAATGGAATATTAGATGAAACTCATCTTCAAGAGAAATCATCTCATTTTGCATACACTATGAGAGAACATTATGGTAAAATGGAGAACCCCTGTGAAGAGGGATCGGTAACAAGGCTTTGGAAATATATAGCTGAGGATGCAGCGTTGCATGATTCAATGCCAAAATATTTGAAGCTTGTTAATTTATGTCTTACCATGATGTTGGGTTTGGTGGAAGATGAGAGAGTTTTCAGTGCTTTGGGGTTCCTAAAATCAAAGCTAAGAAACAAACTAGACAAAAATTTGGAAAATTGCTTGAGGCTCTATACATCTAGGTATGATGTCCACACTTTTCCTTACGATAGGGCACTGCAAATCTGGAGGTCCAAATGTGAAAGAAGAGATTTGGGAAACACTTCAAACCAAAGTTCCAGTGGGACTATTGACTCATGTACTGGACCTACTGGTAGCATTGAGATGCAGTTCAACGAAGGTATGCAGACTCAAAGTGAAGAAACCACAGACAAGAATCAAGAAAGTTTTGAATTTGATGAGGATGAATGGCGACTGTAAGAGATTGGTATTTATTAATCTTATTACTATATCTCATCATTCATATTACAAAAGCATATTACTTTTTGCAATTAGAATTTAATATTGATTTGTAATTGTATTTTTCAACTTTCTATTTCCAGATTTAAAATAGCATAATAAAAGACCCTAATGTGTTTATTGATACAAAGATGTTTATTGTTTATTTAGACATGTTTGAGAACTTATATTTTCATTAATTCTTTCAAAATATAGCCATATGATACAATTCATTCAATAGTAATACACGAATCTGTGTGATTCTCCATGGAAATTGCAAAAGTGAATACAAAGTTTCAAAACCCTTTGCAAATGACCTTGAATTCCCTTTTACAGAAACAAGAGAGCGACAACAACTCCTCTGTGATTCTCCAATGTCCATGCAAAAGTGAATACAAAGTTTCAGAACCCTTTACAAATGACCCTGAATTCCCTTTTATAGAAACAAGGGAGCAACAACAGCTTCAGGTTGAATTGCAAGTTTGCAACATGTGAAGACTCAACATCAAAATCATAAACTCAACACAGATTTATATGGCCATCACAGACCGTATTAGCAATTTATCTGATGTCTATTTTTCAAAAAATAGAGTTCAAAATTAAATATCAATTCATGCCATGACAAATTAAATATAGATAATAGCAGTGCCTAAAACCTAGAAATCAGAAATAGAGAAATGCATAAATGTTAAAGCAAGGGAGAATTTGAAAATACAAATTTACTGGATGAAGTTTTGCACTGTGCATCATAGATTCATAGGCTGGATTAGCAAATTAGCTATAGCGAGTGCCAATTTTTTCCTATTCACAAAACAAAGTTATTTCAAGCGATGCCAAATTCCAAATAGAAAAAACATAAAACCTTGAAATTGAGAGTAAAAGAAGAAAATTGTGCAATACATACTATGATTCTTAAGATTTATGTGCCAGGTTTTGTAGGGTGCTCCACTCTTCATCTGATGGAAGGTCAATATTCTGTAAACTATGGAAAGTCAACTACAACTTCGTCAACATTCCATATTTAGAAGATTGACTTGACATCATTGTTTCATCCAATACCGAATTTAGAGTTGTAAATGGTTGGATGATTTCCAGAAATCTTTGGGGAGTTGTGTCCTTAGGAAGCAAGTCTAAATCAGACTTCATTTTTATCTTCATGCTTTTTTTGTAAGCTTCTTTTCTAATGAATTTATTTGATGGGTCAACGGTCTTAGGCAAACCAAGTTTAATCAAATTATTTTTCTTTTCTTGCAGCTTCAATATCTTGTTTCCACATTTTTCCATAACTTTTGATGTTTCCCTTAGTTTCTGACATTTTTGAATGATAGATGATGTCTTAACTGTGGCATCAATGCGGCTCTTAATTCCCTTGGATGCCAAGTAGTTGTCACTGGTACTGTAGACTACTTTCAGAATCTTTTTTGCCATATCCTCTTTTTAATAAACATGTATGCTCTTCTCAAAGTGCCCTTTGATTTTCATATAAATTACTCTCAGACTTTAATTCAATTCAAACCATTCACACAACTTTTCACTCCTCTGCATTATTTTCCGCCAAATGTTTTCTTTGTTAGGCCCAATATGGAAAGATAATGTACTGAGAGGGGAGGGGTGAATCAGTACTTCAAAACTCTTCTTGAACAATAACTTTACTGTTAAGCATAAACTAAATATTGCTATAACATAATATAATGCTAAAACAAATAAATGACAATCATACATGATTCACTCCATAACACATATATTTTGGTTATGCAGAAACTCTTGGTTAGAGAGAAAAACTACGGTGGGGATGACACCCACAACTTCACTACTGCAATAATAAAGGTTGCTCGGTTAGAGCTACATGTTTAGCTATTTCTGATAGCTTGCCCTGTTAGGAGTATCAAGATCTGTTAGATCTACCTTGCTAAAGGATTTTACCACACTTATTCTAAATGTTGCACCTGGTTAGAGGCTTTACAATTTATAGACTTAGTTAGAGTCTTTTACCCTATTAGAGGTTTCTATTACAACTCAAAATATTACAATCAAATCTTACAAAATATCTACAACTTTACATTTGGAATGTTATAGTAGATTCTATGTGCTCAAAAAGATATTACCTTGCTTATAGCATACCTCGATAATCCATATATTAACTTGGTAAACCCTTCTGTTTACTTTGTTCCTTGACTGTTCTCTAAAAACCTTCTTGGTGACCTCTATGTAACTCTGTCAATTGTAATAGTCATAACACTCTGTGATTTCCCATCATTTTCCTTTTTGTACAAATCTTGCTTCATAGACACATGCACACATATGTCTAATCCTGAATTCATGCTGTATAAATAGATATCTTATGTCGGTGATCTGGTCCATGCTTCGATCTTACAAACATGATTTCTCAAATGAATAACCATGCAAAAAATTTCATTGGTTAGATGACCTCAAAATCTTACACAATCTTTAAGTGCAATTTCTAATGTGATAATGGTTACTTGTTCCTCGATCTTTGTAACATGTTTCCCATATATGTCTAGGTTCAGTGAATCTGGTAACACGTTTCACTCAGTGTGTGTTCACTTGGTATAACATTCTTGCTGCTTGGTAGACATAGAGTGTTACTTGGTAGACTGCTCGGTGTACACTAGGCTCTAAGACTAGTTTCTTCTATAACCGACTGCAGTGTGCTTACTGATTGAATGATTCGGTAGAGTAGCTGACTAGAATAACTTTAAACATAAGACTAATGGCAACTTAGTAAGTAGTAACAATCTCCCCTTTTGACATTAGTTGAGATTTTTGACAAACCTACTTTCAAAGTTATAACTCAAAAATCTGTATACTTCACAAAATTTGACTAAACTGATAGTATATACATTTATCAATGAAATAGTATATTTAGATATACTCCCCTTATCAATATACTGTACATAACTCTGATTTTGCATGCTCGGTGATCAATATTCTGTAATCACTACTGTTCTACTTGGTTCACTGCTCCCCTATCAAATTCAACTATGCATTTGGATACTCTACTCGATATACTCCCCCTATATACTACACTCCCCCTGTGATACTTGTATGTATACTATACTCCCCCTTTTTGACAAACATCAAAACTTAGTTACCATCTGGTGGAGGTAATTGGTCAAAAATGGATTTATACTTAGTCCTTGCTTCGGTGAGTGCGACAGAGAGGGCATCCTTTACACTGTCCATTAAAGAATTTTGTGCTTGAATGTCAACTAATAGGGAAATTAAACCATCTAATGTGCTTCCCTCTTGTGTAGTAGATAAATATGTGGCTCGGTTGATCTGTTCTTGGATGAAGGACAAGTTTGGAATGAATAAGGTTTGAAGAGTCATAATGTCCATCCTTATTTTGTGCTCTTCATTCCTGAGTTCCAATTGTTGAGCCATGAGATTTTGTAACTTTGTATAGAAATTCTGAACAGAATTGGGCTCAGTGGTCAACTTATTCGAGAGTTTGATAATCTCTTTCTCAATTGCTTCTGTTTTATTTTTGATATCTTTAATGATTAAAGAGAATGTATAGAGTTTCTGAAATAAATAAAGAATGTGCTTGAGTTGAGGGGACAACTCAGTAGTAAATTTGATAAGTTTTACTTTGCCAACAACAATGGATTTCTGTACCTCTTCAATCATTTTGGCAGTGAGCTCTTTGTCCTTTAACTTGCTCAAATATTCAGATGCATCAACTCCAGATGTCTCTATCTAATTGAGGAGTTCATCCAGTTGAATATGGATGGCTGCATCTGTTGACACTGTAGCTGCGGGTAGCATATCTGTTAATAGTGTCTTCACCTTTTGTAGTACTTTATTTTTCTTTTGTATGGCCATTTGTTTTTCCTGTTCGGCCTTTGCTTTGCATAGTTCACCAAATTCAATGAGTGCTTGCCCTTTTAATTTGGAGATGTCTACATTTGGCAACACTATTGGCTTTGACAAATCTAATTTGAAACTATGCTTCTTCATTTTCTTTTCTTTAGATTTCACTTGTTGAACTAATACAATAGCTTGGGAGGCTTGCTGACCCTTGGTGGGTTGCTCGGTGGAGGCAACACTTTTGTCAGTTTCTTTAGCTTCTGTTGAGTCCTTCGGTGGTTCAGTGCTCGGGGTCTCAGTTGTAACATTTTCAGTGTTAGAAGGAGCTTGAGACGTTTGTTCCGCGGTAGCCTGAGGAGTAGCTTCTCCTTCTGTAGACTTGGGATCCTCTGTTCCTTGTTCGGTATCTTGAGAGGCCTCGGTTGCAGCAGACTGAGTGACTGGAGGATAGGGCTGAATTTGTTCCAACACTGACTCACTGGATACCAGTTTTGCATATGCATTGCCTTTTATCATTTCCTGTTCTGGTGCCTTGGTGTCCATGATATCTTCATCAATTTGTATAGTGTCAGCAGGATCTTGTTCGGTGATATCAAGATCTTGCTTGGTGACATCTACTATTTCAAATTCAACTTGCTCACCATCATTCTTGAGTCGAAAGATTTCCTGCCATTATTCTTTTGTTTCCTTCTCCACTTCAATTTATAGGCCATTCATCAATTTCAAGGCCTTTTGCTTGACTAAGAATTGTGTCTGGCAGTTTTTGAGATGTTCCTTGATCTCATCTATCGACATGTTAGTAAAGAGACACACCAAACTTCTTTCTCTGATCTATTTTTCTAAGTCCAGGGCATATTGCCATCTATCATCAATATGTGCATATAATTCTTTTGGAAGAGAGTTAGATACTTCCAATGGGACCAATCAGAATTTTAGAAGTGTGCAGATGACAACTTCTTCTATTTGTCTCTTTTCATCATCAGATCTAGATTCATACTTAACATATCTGAATCCACCAAATCCACCATATTGTTTCAAGTTAGTACAAAAATTATCAACACTATGTACATTTTCCTTTGTACTCTTAACAATCTAAAATTTGTTAGCTTCTTCAGACTCTGTGTCACTGGACTCTTTAGTCAAAATGAGTCTCCGAGTAGATTTCTTATAGGTTTTTGTTACCTTAGGAACAACAACAGTCTTTGGTTTCTTACTCGGTGACATTGTAGATGATCTTGTGTTAGGGCATTTTACTGAGGGAGTCAGTGATGCCTTTGATGTGTCCTATTTCTTCCTCTTCAGAACTTTCCCTTTAGGCAACTTGGTGCTTAGTGTAATAGTAGCCTCTTGGGCTTCACATTCCTCCTCGGTGATGGTGAGAGTGCCCTTGACAGGTGTGGAGGAAGAACCTTCTCCAAATTTCTGTGATAATGCCTTGATCATTTTTGTTGCTTTCCTTGTAGCTTTAGGTACTACAATGCTCATCTTTACTTTCTCTTTCACTTCTTCATATGTTCCATATCTCAGCTTGGTAGCATGCCTTGGTAATGTAAGAAAAGAATCTATCTGTTGTTGTGTGATGTCAAAATCAATCTCATAACCCATAGGTGGCAAAGATTGAGTTCTCGATTCCACAACATTCACATAGTAGTTGTCGATGTCTACTTCAAAGCATATGTCATCCTTGTATTTCTCTACTAGCTGGGGTGGAATTCTATGCATGTTATGCATCTTCTCTTGAAACTCACTGAAATAATCTTCCATAATATCATTAAAGTTATCACCTAGATGTTTGATGAAGTCATTGATTTGATGGGTGATTGGTTGGTGTAGCTCCCAAACTACTTTACTGACTGTTGGAAAGAATTTTTCAAAATAGAAAAACATGCATACCAAAAGTGATCCAAACTTTAGTGTGTTCGCCGAGTTGTTCTTCTTCGGCTTCCTTATGGTGTTCAAATTCTCAAACAAGTTTTTCAACAATACTTCACAAAGATCAATTTTCATTCCTTTCTTCACAATTTTATATGCTAAGTCGACTGTTGCATAGGGTACACTGTTTTCCCTTGCTGATTGGAAGAAATAATAACCTATTACTCTAATGGAAAACTTTAGCTCTACATCAGTTACATTGTTCAGTTTCAATCCTCTGCAATCGGATTCCACTCCGGTCAAAGTGATCAATTCCTTTTGTGATATCATTTTTTGAGCTCAAGCATGATCATAAATGGGGTAACCGGTGATCAGATGAATGATTTCCTTGGTGATTTTGAATGGTTTCTCCTCTAACTAAATGAAATCATCGTGAACTCTGCTCAGAACAAACTTGACCCACTGGGGTTTGAAGACACGGGGATAGGTTAGGGCTTCGGTCAATCCCTTGATTTTAATGTGCTCATAATTGCTATCCAATTTCCCATCAGTACACAATTCATCATAAGTGTCTTTGATTTCAACATGACCTAGTTCTTCAAAATGACATTTGGTGAAGAATCTGACATCCTCAACTAGTAAAACCCTATCCAAAATGAGTGAAAATGCAGTTTTATCATCTAGTTCAGATGCTACTTTGGGAGCAAGAGAGTATTTTAGTGAGGGATTTTCAACATTCTTAACAACAACAGGCTCTTGGATCTTAGGTGCCATTGCAGATTTCGGATAAATACTAACAAAAGATCCTTAGGGTTTGGAGACTTTCAAATGGCAGACGCTTTCCTCTTAGCAAATATGAAATAGAAATTCTCAACTGATATGATCGGTAAACCAGCTTAACAGTGTGTTGAGATCAATGTAAATACCTTGAATTTCACTTCAGAGGAGGTTTGATCGCCTTGGAATCGTTTGCTCTGCTTTCTTGAAAACTTGGTAAGTGTAAAATGACCACTTAAATGCTTTAAGTACACAATATACCTTATCGGGCTCCGTCCAGGTTAGGTCAAAAACATTAAATGCACTTAGTTCCACTAAACCAATTTACTTTCCTTTTTGCGCTTTAACTGAGTAGACAGACTTCCTGCATTTACTGACTTGACAGGCTTCCTGTATTTACCGACTTGACAAGCTTCCTGTATAGTGCTCCAAAAGACTGATAGAATTTCAAATTTACTAATACATCTTAGCTATGTAGATTTTGAATTAAGTACATACTAAAATAGGAACTATTTAAGATTGATCCTTGAGAGATTGCAGTCCCTTCATACCTTTACCGATTAATTTGGAATAGATGCACCTAACTCGGTAGGTAAGGTGCTTTCTTCATTTGACACTATTTCCTTCTTTTTCTAAATCATCTAGAGTTTTCCCTTTATTTCTTCAATATCTCCTTTAGGTTGATCTCTGCAATCTCGAGCCAAGTGTCCAACTTTGTGACAATGAAAACATGCCATACCAGGATTTCTCCATGATCTTCGGTTGTTCATTCCAAACCTTATAAAGCAGTTGGCACTTATGTGTCCATATCTTCCACAACATTCACACCATATCCTTGTATTGTAATCCCATGGTACTGCAGCATATTGTCGGTTAAGATCTCTGTGAGTTCGGTATCTTCCAGTATTTGCTCGGTGTGTAGACCACATATAGTTCTTCTACTTAAACCAACACTTCTCGGTACTATGTCCATATCTATTGCAGTTTTTACAAAACCCTTTGAATTTTGCCTTCTTATAATTGTTAACAGACTTTGTCCTACATTGGTTGGATGTGTGACCATATTTATTGCAATTGTAACAGTAACCATTGGACTTAGTGACATTCAGTTGCTTACCTTTTCTGATTTGGCACATGTTAGCAGTATGACCTTGATTTCCATAGTAGTTGCAAATAGGCTTCTTTCCTCTGATGTTATTCTTGTTTCCAGCTTGCTTTGATGATTCTCCTCTCTCGGTAGTGTGGATTCCTTTCTTGATAGAGTCTTTTCCTTTGTAACCGAGTCCTGCAACTTTGTTTGGTCTTCTTGTATTCAGTTGCTCATCCAACATCTTTGATGCTTCATAACTCTTCTCTAGTGTTTCCTTGGATTTCTTCTCTATTTCAAGTTCATTGGTCAAACTTGATACTCCAAGTTTCAATGCTTGATTCTCATCATCTTTTAGATTTGCTTCATGATGTGCATAACCCAATTGATCTGACAGATTTTGTTGAATTCCAGTCAACCTTGTGATTTCATCATTCCTTTCAAATACTAATGCTTCAAGTTGTTGTTTTTCTCTTTCTAGATCTCTTAATTTATCCTTGGTTGTCCTCAATGCATCAAGATTTTCAGTCATCTGTGTACTGAAATGTTCATGTTCTCTTTTCGTTGCTTTTAGTTGTTCACTTAGTGCTTTGTTCTTTTTTTTCCAGTTCTCCAATCATTTCTTTAGTCTCTTCAGTTATACTGTTCTCGGATGATGTCTCAATTTGTTCCACCAGCTCTTGAGAGTCCCGTAAATCATCAGACAATCTTCTTCTAACTTTCAAATATTTTTGCATTTGTCTTTGCATGTCTACAATCACTTGATTAGCATGATCCAATTCTTCTTGCAAATACACAATTCTCCAAGATTGTTTGTAGCCTTCCATTGATAAGATCTTTCTCTTTAGGTAGTTAAACCCTTTTGCAAGATTCAATCTCTGATACCAATTGTTAGGCCCAATATGGAAAGCTAATGTACTGAGAGGGG
Source organism: Cryptomeria japonica (assembly GCF_030272615.1). Taxonomy (NCBI): domain Eukaryota; kingdom Viridiplantae; phylum Streptophyta; class Pinopsida; order Cupressales; family Cupressaceae; genus Cryptomeria; species Cryptomeria japonica. Next base: position 28,488,423 of record NC_081415.1, on the reverse strand, counting down.
AGTGGTGAATCAGTACTTCAAAACTCTTCTTGAACAATAACTTTATTGTTAAGCATAAACTGAATATTGTTGTAACATAATATAATGCTAAAACAAATAAATGACAATCATACATGATTCATTCCATAACACATATATTTTGGTTACGTAGAAACTCTTGGTTAGAGAGAAAAACTGTGGTGGGGATGACACCCACAACTTCACTACTGCAATAATAAAGGTTGCTCGGTTAGAGCTACATGTTTAGCTATTTCTGATAGCTTACCCTGTTAGGAGTATCAAGATCTGTTAGATCTACCTTGCTAAAGGATTTTGCAACACTTATTCTAAATGTTGCACCTGGTTAGAGGCTTTACAATTTATAAACATAGTTAGAGTCTTTTACCCTGTTAGAGGTTTCTATTACAACTCAAAATATTAGAATCAAATCTTACAAAATATCTGCAACTTTACATCTGGAATGTTATAGAAGATTCTATGTGCTCAAAATGATATTACCTTGCTTATAGCATATCTCGGTAATCCATATATTAACTCAGTAAACCCTTTTGTTTACTTTGTTCCTTGACTGTTCTCTGAAAACCTTCTCGGTGACCTCTGTGTAACTCTTTCAATTGTAACATTCATAACACTCTGTGATTTCCCATCATTTTCCTTTTCGTACAAATCTTGCCTCATACACACATGCACACATATGTCTAATCCTGAATTCATGCTATATAAATAGATCTCTTATGTCGGTGATTTGGTCCATGCTTCGATCTTACAAACATGATTTCTCGAATGAATAACCATGCAAAATATTTCATTGGTTAGATGACCTCAAAATCTTACACAATCTTTAAGTGCAATTTCCAATGTGATAACGGTTACTTGTTCCTCGATCTTTGTAACACATTTCCCATATATGTCCAGGTTCAGTGAATCTGGTAACACGTTTCACTCGGTATAACTTTCTTGCTGCTCGGTAGACATAGAGTGTTACTCGGTAGACTGCTCGGTGTACACTAGGCTCTGAGACTAGTTTCTTCTATAACCGACTGCACTGTGCTTACTGACTGAATGATTCGGTAGAGTAACTGACTAGAATAACTTTGAACATAAGACTAATGGCAACTTAGTAAGTAGTAACATTCTTGTATATACTTCATTGTATTTTTCATATTATCTTTCAATCTATCCTCCAAAGTTTTTATTTTATCATTTGCATTGTGCAGCTCTTATTTCATTTGTGCACATTTTTTTCTTTCTTCCTCTACTTCCTCTTGCAAATGTTTTTCTTTTTCCTTCCCACGATCCAATAGGTCTTGTATTTTTCTTATTTTGGCAACAGTAGACTCATAACTTTTGTATAATTTTTGAAAACTGGCTCTTTCCTCATCAATTTTTTTTACTACTTTTAGCTAATTTTTCTGTCAGGTCCTTCAATTCTACATCCATCTTCTACTGCTCCCAAATTTTTTATCCTTTTCTGTAAATCATTGCACTTGTTATCTACTACTTTCCTCCTTGATTTTTCATTTGCCAAGTTTGCTTGTAACTTTTCTATTTGTTTCTCCAGATTATTTTTTTTCTCTCTCCACCTTTAGCAGTGAAGTGTAGACCACTTCGTTAGTCCTTTTTGACACACTAATTTTGTCCACATTATGTACTTTGGAAAAATCCATTTGGAGGGTGCTAACTTGAAATTCAGAGGGATCTATCTGACTGTGTGGTGGATTTTTATCTTTAGTTGGGGTCGGGGCCATAACAACCATGAACTCCATCATATCTTTATGTGGGTCATATGTTGGAAATATCCCGTTCCTTGCAAGTTGTTCGTCTAAAACTTCAGTCAGGGAAACCCTATGAAATGCTTTCTTTTTTTCTTTATTTGCTTTTGTTGTGTGTTCATATTTTTCATAGTAATCACAAAATTGAAAATCTGGGCTTGCTAAAGCAATTGAATGTTTGAAAGGTGACATAGGAATATCAGAGGCTCTAGTTCCACTTATGTCTGTGGTTTTAACTAATGCTTGACTAGGATTACCAACAACAATTCTTGATCTTGTCCCACTCCCACTGACACTTTCATGTGTAGTTTTCATAATCTTAGGAGGTGTGTGATCTGAAGCTGCAAATGATTGTTTTGTAGTGTCAGTGGCACTTGATATAGGATTTTGAATAGTATGAGTATCTTCCACTAGTGGCCTCTTGCAAGAGATATTTTGTTGTATCCCTTGTCCAACACCAAGACAACTAGTATCAGTAGTAGTACCCATGCCAACCCCACCAATCACAGTGGCACTTGACTGAATAATAATGGGAATACAATCCCCACATTCTCCACCTGTGGTATTGGCACTTGATTCACCACCAATGGGAATACCATGATGTGGTGGTGGTTGTGGATTTGAACTTGAAACAAATGTAGGTGGACCCTGAGGGTAATTTGTAGTACCTATACATGATGAATCTAAAGAATCAAGTCCGATGACTAGTTTAACAAGAGCTTTTGATTTTGAATCTGATGGAAGTTGTACCTGAAGTGGATACCAAATGCCCTCTCCTCTGCAACCTAGACCACCACCTTCAAAACCCATTTTTTCCATAATGCTTGCCCCTTTGCTATATTTTTCTTTCATGGACTCATTGACTCCACCTAATATTTTATGGACTACAGTAGTTGTTGAAGTGGGCTCAACCTCATACTCATCATCATCTTCACTCTTGTCATATGATGTTGTGGGATGCTCCATAATCCACAATTTTCTAAACTCTTCATCCTCATCGATGGTCTCAAATTCTGCATTGGTCTTTGGTTCACCGAGATTCTTCCTCATAGTCCAAAAATCATTTATTTTGGTTTGAGTCCAAAAATTTTCTTTACAATCTTGCAGAATTGATTTGGGAATAGATTTGTTAGATGGATTAACAAATTTTTGGTAGAAATTGTAGGACCTCCTATTTTGGATGCACTGGCCCTCCTCTGTTGTCCTCTGTGTGTGCAATGCCATAATTTGTGATGAAATTTCTTCTGTTGAAATGTTATTGTCAGCTGCAATTTTCTCGATCTCTTTTTTTACCTCATCCCAGGAGTCCGTGTTTCTAAGATTTTCTAGCAATGGTTTACTTTCATGTTGACATAATGTTGAAGAGTTCCCATTTTTCTTAAGCCTTGCTTGAACTACACCGATTGGATCATACTGCCAGAGACCCTCATCACCAAATTTAAAAACTGTCAAAAAACCATGTGCCAAATTGAATGCTTTTCTCTCAAATGTGAACCCTCCTCATGAGAAAGGAAAGGAAGGAAATATGCTCTTCTTTTGCTAACCATGGAAGTGCCTATATGTGCTCTCCAATTGTCGTACATATTCCAATGCAAATACCCTCTCTGTCACATGTATTGGAAGTCTGTATGGTTTTAAAACCGATCTGTAAAACCTTAACACAGTGAATTCTTCCATGAAGAACCAGTCAACCAATTCTATTTGACTTCCAAGTTGAATGCAATCTCTACAAGACACAAGCAACCTAGGCATTGGAGTGCTTGTAATTTCATTATACATTGGTGCCAAAAAGAAGTCTACAAAATGGTTGTAGTTCTTTCTATTATCATGCATCCTTATCTTTGGTGTCCATTCATATATTGGACACTCTGTTCTGTTCCGAGTCTTCTCATCAATCTTATAGTTCACAATTTGAAGATTGTTGGTCTCGAATATTGCATGATACTTGGATAGATGGAGATAGCACAAGTAGGATGAGAACCTAAATGTCTTACAGGAACCTTTTTTAATCATTAGTAATAATTTTTGCATGGATTGAACAATGTGCTCAATAAAATTATATCTTAGTGGCTAACCTACACAATGGATATTATAAATCATTTCAAGAAGGCTTGCATCCACTTCCCTATCATTTTCCAATCCCAAGAAAAATGACAGCAAGGAAATAGCATCCCCAACCCATGGAACAAAAATGTTAGAATCATAAGGAGGCTTATGATTATGATCCAATAGAATACCACTCTTTATTAGAGCTTTGATAAATGAATCTCTGCAACTTGGATCGAGACTCTCATAATCCCTTGCCAGCTTTCCTAGGTCAATTTGAACGTTTGAGTTTTGTGCTTCAAATCCTAGGTTCAACAAACAAGCAAATTCTCCCTCATTTATGGATAGAATTTCCTCTTTTGTATTTTTATTGACAATTGCTTTTTTATCTTCATCATAATTTTCAGTGCAAACCATGACAAAATTAGGGCAAGGGAATACTTCAGGTAACACCATGCTTCTCAATCCAGCATCCCACGATGTGATTTTATTTGTTCTTTGTTTTAACACTGGGTTGAAAATAGCAAATTTTGCCCTGGATGCATCTGCCGCCTTACTAGACAATGCATATCTAATATCTATGATGTACTTTTCACCATGGATAGCAGGGTCATAAATATCATGGTATTCATCAATGCAACCTGTTGTTTTAACCAGTTCGGTTAGGTACATTTTTTTTTTCACTTGGCTTCCTGTTGAACTACTGCTTCCCATTTTCCCCATCGTTGTTATTGTTAATAATTCAAAATAATGCTAGATACAAACCTGAAAATGCTAACCCTCAAATTGGACCACGAGATTAAAAAAGAAAAAAAGGCGGGATGTAGGTGTTCTAGATTTTACCCAGAATTTCTATTTCACTAGATTGGTGCAACTAGTCTCTGTTGCAACTTGCATTCCTCAATCTAGTAGTTGTTTTTGAATCTCCCTCGATTTACTAGTTTGTCCATGAAATGAAATATGATTATGATTTATGAGTCTCTTATTTTGAAAACTTTGAAAAGTACAAAAGTAATACCTAAAGGGAAAAATATCTAGAATCATGTTGTAATTTTATTAATTATTATTAATAACTATTTGATGCCAAAGGACAAAACATTCATTACTTCAGTGTAAATTCTGAGGACATTAAATGTAAAACATTCAATTCCAGGCGAGGTTCTCACAAATGTGTTCACCTCCCACATTCGGGCTGAAATCCACCCTAAGCCATTGATCTTTGCTCATGCAACGGACGATGGTACCTATTGTTAGATGTCGTGGGTCCCATGACTTCTACCATTTTTCGGGCACATCACCATACTCATGTCACTTTTCAGGTCTATTTAATCATTTTAAACTTCCGCCCGAAAATGAGCTTTATAGACTTAATTATATTTTAATTTAGTTAAATTTAAAACATTCAATTCCGAGCGAAGTTCTCACAAATGTGTTCACTTCCCACATTCGGGCCAAAATCCACCCTAAGCCATTGATCTTTTCTAATCCAACGGATGATGGTACCTGTTGTCAGATGTCATGGGTCCCATGACTTCTGCCATTTTTTGGGCACGTCACCATACTCGTGTCACTTTTCGGGTTTGTTTTTAAAGTCCGTTTAATCATTTTAAACTTCCGCTCGAAAAATGAGCTTTATGGACTTAATTATATTTTAATTTAATTAAATTTAAAATGTTCAATTTTGGGCGAAGTTCTCACAAATGTGTTCACTTCCCACAGTTGGGCCAAAATCCACCCTAAGTCGTTGATCTTTGCTCATCCAACAGATGATGGTACCTATTGTCAAATGTTGTGGGTCCCATGACTTCTGCCATTTTTTGGGCACATCACCATACTCGTGTCACTTTTTGAGACTATTTTTTAAGTCTGTTTAATCATTTTAAACTTCAGCCCAAAAAAGAGCTTTATAGAATTAATTATATTTAATTAAATTTAAAACGCTCAATTTTGGACGAAGTTCTCACAAATGTGTTTGCTTCCCACAGTTGTGCCGAAATCCACCTTAAGTCGTTGATCTTTGGTCATCCAATAGACGATGGTACCTATTGTTAGATGTCGTCGATCCCATAATAAGAGACATAAAGATGTGCAATAGTTTGAGATAACTATTAAAAATATAATGTTAATATTATTTGTAAAAATATAAAATTAAAAAATAGTATAGAACATGAAAATTAGTTTCTAGAATAAAACAAATAACTAAATATAAATATAAATTTTGATATACAATTTGAAAGGTAAAAGTTTAATATAAAAAAGAAAACATTCACAATATTAAATCTAAAATATTAATTTAAAGTTTAAAAATATTCTTTAAAAATATGTTTACGATATATAATTTAAAAAAATAGTTTAAAAATATATATAAAAGTTCAACATAAATTTAGTGTAATATAAATTTTAATTTAATAAATAAATAAATAAAGACTAAAAATATATATAAAAGTTCAACATAAATTTAGTTTAATATAAATTTTATTTATAAATAATGTGGTGAATCTTATTGAGAAACCTGCACCTCCTAAGGACCTATGCAATATGCATTACCTTTGATCCTAGTGAGACTATTGGAAATTGATATTTGAAACACCTAATGGCCCACTATAAGTCTATATATCACCTACAAAGGTCAAAGACATACTCTCACAAGGGGTTCTCATTGATGATTGATCCAACATGTATGGTGAATGTAATAAGTTAAGAATATCTTTATACTTTACAATTGCATGAAGTAACATATTGATATGATAAATTTGATTTAGTTTTTAAGATCTTAGATGGTTTCTCTTGTCCTACTATAGGTTCTATTACTCTTCCTGTTCCCATTAAGGTTGGTACTAAGTGCTTAGATGTCATTTTTGCTGTCATTCCTAAATCCTACTTCAGATCAATTTTGTGTGAAGTTGGGACATCCTTACCCTTTGTTCTCTTCCATGAAAGCGATCCCATCTACCCTTCATAAATGTCTCAAATTTCTTCATTATGACAAAATCTGACAAAATATTAACTATAAATCATAGCATGTACCCAGTACCAACCCACACATGCACTAGTTCAAAATTTCAACAAGTAAGTTGGAGTTTTAGTTCAAATCTTAACTATATATTTATAAAATTATAATCAACCATAATCAATGTACAAATAATTAATGGAATGAACTGAATTATTATTTTTATATATTAAATATAGAGGAAGAAGCATTACATAAAAAAGATCACAGTATTAAATTGATTTCCATTGTTTAACAAAATATTGAAATAACATAAATCATAGACAAATTTTTTTTGAAAAACTTTCATTAATAAAAATGAAATAGAATTATAGAAAGCATTTTTATATCCATAAGACTCTAAGAAGCAAATTGAAACAAATTGGAATTTGAAAAATTACCATTAATATTTATGCTTTGGAAATTTACAATTTTTATGTCTGAGACTTGAGTCCCTCAAAAACTTAAAAGTCAAAATGAGTGAGCCACTGAGCCTGTGAGGTTTCGAGGACATAGGCAAAAAACAAACTACTAGGGGGTCGGGGCTAGGGCATAGGTAATGGATGATTTACAACTTTGCCCTGAGAATCTGGCCCTCCTTCCATGTAGAATTCTTCAGAGAGCATAAGCTAAGAGAATTATTCAAGCCACATGTAGTTTGGAAAGTCGTCTAGGAGCAACCATTTCCAGAGGAAGTCCCTACCAATCCACACCCATTTCCTGTGATGCGTCAAGTGCTTCGCATTCAGGTTCAGGAGAAATGGTTGCCGGGCCACTGGCACTATTTGGTTAGGGAGGAGAAGCTTGGATAATTCACTCGCCCAAGGGATCCCCACCCCTACTTCTGCAAGGACGATAATAGTAATGTCATCTCCAAGGAAGTCTTCCTTAAAAACCTTCCTTAACAGCATCAGCATATCCACCTTGTCTCCTCCCAAGTCTATAAGAGATGCCAAGAACCGAGATTTTATGTCTGTGTTAACACAGTATCTATTTTCATTTTGCAGAAACTCTCTGCCCAGCACCATCCGCACAGCCTCATTGGTGAATGACCCAACCTCCTTGCAGACTGATTGGAGGGTTGGATCTCTCATGGAGCCCAGAAAGGCCCTCTGGTCCTCTGTAGAAATGCTTCTCAAGCAGATGGGAGTGTTCATCTTGAGAAATCATATTAACAAATTAAACAACCTGTGCCTATAAACCCAAACCAAAGGAAGAATTTAAATACCGTGAGATCCGATGATTTATCTAGCAAATGGCAAAGGCTAATTGAAGATGAAAGAAGCAGAAATCATATATAAATAATTGAAGCTCTTGATTGTAATAATTACTTCTTTAACCATATTAATTGCTTTAAATTTTTTTAAATCTTTCGTATCTCTGCAAATATTTCCCATAAATGCACGAGTGTGAGAAATTGGAAACAACTATAAACCAGTACCAAGTTGGCAAGTACCACATTGGAAGTCGTGGGACATAGTGTATTGTAGTAAGTGAATAGATATATATTAAATGACCAAAATTATTGATTGTGATTCGTGACATTTGATATGTGTCTATTGAATCCAATTCCATTCCGGGCACTTTCCTGGTGAGCTATGTTCTCTTCAAAAAATTGGGCCGAAATAAAACTTCAGCCCATTGATCTACGATCATCGTACGGTTTTAAATCATTGATGGATTTTAGGTATGTGTCACCCTTCATGTGTCAAAGAGGTCACGCTTATTGATACATCGTGCAGAGTTTGGACTCAATGTGATGTACTGATGTGATGTGATGTGCCTTGTCTATTAGTGGCAATGAATTCATGAAATTGCCAATAAATTATATATTTTTCCATAAATAACAAAATATTCACCAAAACAAATTAAATAATTTTCAAGCAGTGGATAAAAATCGCCAATACATTTAAATAATTTTTCCTTGGGAGTAAAATTTTTCACCCATACAATTATATATTTGTTCCTTTTAACAAAAATTATTCGCCTCCTACAATATATATTTTCCCCATAGAACAAGGTATAATTCACCAGAAATTTATGGAATTTTCGTACCCTAGAAAAAAATCGCCAAGACAAAATAATTTTTTGCCCTATTTTTAAAAAAAATTCGCCATCAATATGAAAATTTCCCCCCAAAAATAATGTCTGATTCACTAGGATTTAACACAATTGCCTGGGGGGTGGTTTCTTAAAGTTATCCTTGGTCCTAAGAGGTATGTTCTACCTACTAGGACTTTAAAAGAGGTCATATGGGGTCCTAAGGGGTCAGACACACATGTGTGACCCCTTAGTATCCCATATGACCCCTTAGGACACTATGGGGTCATATGGTGTCCTAAGAGGTATGTTGCACCTACTAGAATGTTAAAACGGGTCATATAGGCTCCTAAGGGGTCACAAGTGTTAAAACACATCTGCAGCCCCTTTGGACCCCTTATGACCCCTTAGAACACTATATGATCTTATGGGGTTATATGGTGTCCTAAGGGGTCATATGGTTTCCTTAGGGGTCATATGGGGTCCTAAGAGGCTACACATGTGTTCTAACACATGTATGGCCCATTAGGACCCCATATGACCCCTAAGGACACCATATGACCCCTTATGACACTATATGATCCTATGAAGTCAGTATTGGTCATTAGGGTTTGTAAGGGGTCTTGAGGGGTCATTAAAGGTCATAAGGGGACTCATGGTGTTGTATGGGGTCATATGTTTTATATGCTAGGATGATAAAGGGGGTTAAAATATATTTTAGGATGTATTAAGGGGTCGTTCATGTCTTAATAGCTCCTAGGATGTACTAGGGGGTATGGTGTACCTACTAGGAATTTAAAAGGGATCATATGGGGTCCTAAAGGGCCACACATGTGTTCTAACACATTAGGACCCCATATGACCCCTTAGGACACCATAGTGCCATATGGTTTCCTAAGGGGTCATATGGGGTCCTAAGGGGTCACACATGTGTTAGAACACGTGTGGCCCCTTAGGACCCCATATGACCCCTTAGGACACTATATGACCCTAAGGGGTCATATGGTTTCCTGAGGGGTATTTTGTACCTACTAGGACTTTAAAAGTGATCATATGGGGTCCTAAGGGATCACACATGTGTTCCTAACATTCTAACACATGTGTGACCCCATATGACCCTATACGACACTATATGACCTCATGGGGTCATATGGTTTCCTAAGAGTTATGGTGTACCTACTAGTACTTTAAAAGGGTTCATATGGGGTTCTAAGGGGTCACACATGTGTGGCCCCTTAGGACCCCATGTGATCCCTTAGGACACTATACGACCCTATGGGGTCCTATGGTGTCCTAAGAGATATGTTGTAGCTACTAGGACTTTAAAAGGGGTCATGTGGGGTCCTAAGGGGTCACACATGTGTGGCCTCGTAGGACCCCATATGACCCCTTAGGACACCATATGACCCTATAGTGTCCTAAGGGGTCATATGGGGTCCTAAGGGGTATGTTCTATCTATTAGGACTTGAAAAGGGGTCATATGGGGTCCTAAGGGGTCACATGTGTTCTAACACATGTGTGACCTCGTATGACCCCCTACGACACTATATGACCCTATGGGGTCATATGGTGTCCTAATAGGTATGTTGTACCTACTAGTACTTTAAAAGGCACCATATGGTGCCCTAAGGGGTCACACATGTGTGGCCCCTTAGGACCCCATATAGCCCCTTAGGACACTATATGACCATATGGGGTCATATGGCATCCTAAGAGTTATGTTGCACCTACTAGGATGTTAAAAGGGGTCATATGGGGTCTTAAGGGATCACACATGTTAAAACACATGTGTGGCCCCTTAGGAACTCATGTGACCCCTTAGGACACTATATGATCCTAAGGGGTCATATGGGGTCCTTAGGGGTCATATGGGGTCCTAAGGAGCCACACGTGTTCTAACATGTGTAGCCCCTTAGGACCCCATATGACCCATAACGACACTATATATGCACCCTTATGACACTAGATGATCCTATGGGGTCATATGGGTTCAGTAGGGGTCATAAGGGGTGTTAATGAGTCATTAAAGATCATAAGGGGTCTTAAGGGGTCTTATGGTGTCATATGGGGTCTTATGTTATACATGTTAAGCTACTAAAATGGGTCAAAAGATGTCGTAGGATGTATTAAGGGGTTGTTCGTGTCTTAATTGCTCCTAGGATGTACTAAGGGGTTCTATTATGTCTTAAAAGGTCCTATGATGTACTAAGTTCACCTAAGTGTCTTAAGAGGTCCTAGTACGTGCTAAGGGGTTGTAGGATAACATTTTAACATCTAATTGTATATGTGTACAACATTTATATATAATTAAGCATTAAAAGATTTTAACCATTAAATAATTTTAAAACTAATATATTATTAAGCATTAAAAAAATTAAAATTAATATATAAATAAGCATTTAAAAACTGAAACATTAATAAACTATACAAAATTATGAAAAAAACCTAAAACATTAATATATTAACACTAATTTATTTGCCCCCTTCTTCTCCTCGACCACTAAACTCTAAGTCGATTACTGCAAGATGAGGGGAAAAACTTTTTTTGCAGCTTATATAGCAAAGGGGTTTCAGTCGAAACCCTTCTGATAGGAATTGTTCTGGCCATAAGGATTTCAGCCAGAACACCTTTTCCATGCGGCCTCCACGTGACTGCCACATTGGTCCGGCCGAAGTGGTTATGGCCAGATCATACGAATTAGCTCTAAGTGTGACACATATCCATACTTTTAGCCATAAACTAGTATTGTGGATCACCCACTTAGATAAGGAGGCCAAATTGGGGTCAACCATAGAAATAGGTGTTCCAAAAAGTTCCACATCACTTGTTAGAATCATAAATAAGACCAAAGGAGATCAAGGGGGTCCCACTAGATGGGGTCAAATCCAGATGAAACTTATAAAGTCTCAAAATTAAATCTTGGTGAATAGGGAGACTATTCTTGGCTTTGGCTAAAACAACCAACTAGGATGAAGAGAAGAAAACCTAGAATGAGAAATTCATTTTAGCATTATACCTGAGATGGTTCAACATGGGGAAGAGTTGGGTTTCAAAGCATTTTAACCTCTCATCTATCATGAAATAGTTCATGAGAATAAGCCCCATATCTTTCCAAACCCTAGGGAGATCCTCTTTGTTGTAGCCACTCTAAAGCCTCAAGACACCTTCACCTAATTTAAAGAACCTCTTAAAATCTTTTTTGTGTCCCCTTAGGCTTTTTAGGGAAAATCAAGCCATACAAGGTGTTGGTAATTTTTATTGCCACCCTTAGTCCTAAGGATAAATAAAATTCTAGGTTATGGGATTAGAGACCTAGAACATTTGATTTGCACTGTCAATAGACTAAGGACAAGAAAATGCAACATAACAAGGATTTCATAGCATTCTTCACTTCAAGATCCATCACACTCAGGAGAGTATTCCTATTTCTGGGCCTACATTTGACAATAACCTCTTGACAACAACAACTTGTAGGCAATATGGAAGATGGATTATTCTCAAATTCACAAGGACATTCTATTCATTTCTTTAGATTCAATCTTAATCCCATTTTCTTTGCCTTTGAGAAAATCTGAGAACAAATAATTTAAAATAACTTATGAAAGAGGAAAGGGTTAAAAGGAAGATTAAATTGATTGGAAATATTCCTGAAACAAATTTTGAACGGCAATAGGCCACTGTCTATTGTAGGGCATTGAGTCAATTCCTAGGTTATGAATACAAACCCCAAACAATAAATTATTTCAAATTAGTGAGCCTTTTAAAAATTAATGCCTTACATTAATGCAGCTCCTTTTGCTGTTACGTAAACCATTCTTGTTAATACATAATATATTTCTTAAATTTATTATAATTTTCACATAGACTTTAATTCCTTCCTTGACGGAAACCCATACACACAATGACACATTAACAGAAAAATGTCAAGACAAATCAAAACATCCTGAATAATTTGATTTATATGAAATCTGAAGATACAAATGGAGACAGTTCCTGCAACAAGTTGATAGTATGTTCGTAAACTAACTGAAACTACTGAGAAATTTGTACATTCATCCCCTAAGGAATTTTTCTCTGGCAATAGACAATACACAACCATGTTCTACTTCCCAGAAAATGAGAAAATTCAGAACCCCTAAAACAAACTTGGTATTCCTTTTATAATGGTAAGGAATGTGACAAGCCTCAGGCTATTTACATGTGTTCAACTTACTCTTCTAATTAGCCTTTTTTTTTTAAGTTACTCAATGGATCTAGACGCCTCTATTTTGTCCTAATGTATAACTAGCTGGATGTCCATGTGTTGTAGCCATCATGTCCATATCAGAGAGCATCAATGGGAACTTACCACCACACCAATCACGTCACCACCGACCATGGGTGGTTATAGATGCATAAGATACTAGCTCGAGTGGCTTGCGCTACTCATCCTGATAGGGGAGAACTTTGAGAGTTTGGTTTAATGACACTACCAACCCAATTCCTCATTGTCCACATAGCCTACTATCTCCCTACACTTCTGCATCCAAAGGGAAAATTTTGGCACCATAGGAAATCTAGTCAAATGCAAATTGTAAAATAGTATTGCATATGTACATTAGTCATCTTGGTCCTCTCTGGTAGTCTAGTGCATTTTCAATACCCTTTGGTTTTATGATATATTTCTCACAGGTTTTCTTTTAGGACCTTGACACCTCTTCTGCAACACGATCCATTTCTCCCAAGGCTTTGGCATAGCTATACATTTCTAAAGCTTAATCTCCAACCGAGTTAGTCATATGAATCAATGACTTATCCATCCTTAAACTGATATGTATTTAAGAACATCCATACCATCCCTACAAGCTCTGTTGTATACCAATCATTGTAGCTCTTGCTTCACACATATGAACACAATCATGAAAATCAACCTTTTATGATTTTATTCCTCGAAATGTGTGTGAACCATTCTACACATTTGAACACAACTCGAGTCTCATAGAAGATATTCTAGATATCTTGCCACATGTCAAGTTGACAACTCACATTTCCTGCAGTCAGCACATGGCCCACTTCCTCTCTTTACTTGAGTCTCGATGAAATTAGCTTGGTCATCTCATCGAGTGCCGAGTTGCCATCTAGATCTTTGTTCAGCATACAGTGCACGTCTTCTCATCTGCTCAGGATTCACTGAAGTAGAAAAGACATTCCCACTGAGTCCCAAGTGATCCCACACATTCATAATTGCAAGAATCAGAGCTTATCGAACTATAAAAGAAGGGCTCACCGAAGGTTGAATATTCAATTCCCTACTACATGACTCAGGACTCAGCCAAACTAGACAACACATTCTGTCGAGTGCTAAGTTTCTTCCCAGGTGATACCTTGGAATAACCAATTACACTGAGTGCTCCCACAATGCTCAGGTCCCACTTCTAATTAAATCCTCAAAAAAGGATTTATTTTACTTTTATAAATTACTGGTTGAATAATATAGATAAGGATCAAGAGCCAATAATGTTTCTCCTCTTCAAATAGTGATTTAAATTATTGTTGATCGAGGCACCAAGTTTAATAGTTTAAAAGAACATTCCCGCCAGTTCACGTTCAAAAAGTTTATAGGACTTCGATGTTCTTCAATGGGATCAAAATCAGGACTATCAAAATTCATGGCTAACACAAGGATTGACCTGTAACAACAATAGTTGTCTCCACATAAATTTTAAAGACCACTCTCCCAATTTTAACTTTGTCTTTCTCCCAAGACCAAGAAAATAGCTCAAAGAGGGCAGGGTCAAAACCCTTCATCTGTTCCATACATTCTACAAGGTTACCCTTCACTGCTTTCAACTATGCTACTTTGCATTGTTCTTGAAATCATCATAGCTATCTAGTTCCATCTAGAGTAGATCTCCACCCATAGATAGATTTTTCATAGAGAAACCAAAGGCAAAAACTAGAGAAGGAATCTGAAAACCAAAAGTAAGAAAGGGACATCATGGGTCAATATTGGGGAAGGTGTAATTAATGTCAAAATTATAGGACTGCCACCAAAACAATAAATGATTGCCAAATAAGTTGGCTATGATAAGAAGTAAAAAGGCAATCTTGGGATTATTTTGCATCATTAGGACTTATGTCAACCAAAGTAGTGGCAGGTGTCATTTGTGTAAATTAGGGTGCCTACAACTGCAACACAAACACTCAATAGACCATTACAAGCATGGTTAGCAAATTGAAATCAAACAAAAGATAAACCATGACAAAGCGACCTATCGCGTCCTAAGAGATGCGAGTGTGGATTTGTTGTCAGATCTAAATAAGCAATCCTAGTGACTTGACTACACCTAGATGGAGGATTTAAAATGATATGATATGCAAGCTAGATGAGATTGATTATGCTAGATTGATCCAAGAGGCTAATTAAGATAATGATATGCATGATTAAGCTATGATGATGATGCAATTAAGCTAGAAAAGAGATTGATTATGTTATATGATTTAAAAATTATGCTAGAATATGATCAAATTAAACTAGATCTAAGATGCAATTGCCTATAATAAAAATGATAAAAATGATATGAGATGGGATCCTTTGTGCTCGAAAATGGGGGATATTTGTAGGATTTCAAAGGTTAGGGGTGAGGTGGAAGGAATCAATGGTCAAGATTGAGTCTGAAGATATCAAGGATGAAATTGGAGGAGGTTGGACAAGAGGTTGGAGGGAGGGACTCTTGTCATCTCTATGGTGACAAGTGTCAAGGAGCCTTGCTCATAAGAGGGCAAGTGTCCAAGGGAGGAGAGATGTGACATAAATGCCATGTGTCTCAAGGGGAGGAAATCCAACCCATAGGAGGTTAGGATAAGGAGGTTAGGATGTGCAAGATAGGATAGGATTATTTAAACCCAGGGTTAGGTGGAATGGGTTAGGTTAGAGGGTGGCTAGGTTAGGTGGTTAGAAGTTAGGAGGCATGTGGGTAATTTGAATTTAAAAATTCAAATGATAGGAAAAGGCTAATCAACTTTCAACAACTCATAAATTGATTTTTTTAAATTAATTAGGGGATTAGAAAAAATGAATTAAATGGGGCAAGGATTAATTAATTCAGATTAATTAATCAAAGGGGATTATTGAAATGAACCTATTAAATAAATCCTTAGATTTATTAATAAGTAGATGAATGGGAGAATTTAATCAAATTTCTAATGAATTCAATTAAAATGGGAAGGGGATTAATTAAATAATTGTTTATTTAATTAATTATCTTCAGACCATTTTTAGGTGTATACATTTTTTCCCTCTTTGAAGCAAGGTGTGATGACGTGTTGATTCAAAGAATAATCTCATTTTTTATGATGGCGATGTGATATTGGTTTGATAGGATGCCCCATACATTGATTGATAAATTGCGATACGATGATGCCCCCTCAAGAGATCAATTGAGATAATTGACCTTTGGAGTCTTTGGATCATTGCAAAATTGATTTGTGATTTCTTCAATCACTGTGATGTGGTTCTTGATGTGAAGATTGATAGAGCTTGATTGAATTCGATAAGATTGATTAGATTGATGAGATCGAGATCTATTCTAGTTTGAGGAATGACACCTATTGTATAAGACAAAGATGATCAAAGTGTCTAATTTCAAAAATAATATATCCTGTATAAGACTTGATAAAAAATGGTTGGTTCTAGGAAAGATACATCATGTAGAAGACATAATAGAATGGATCAGATGTGATGGATTGATAGAATTGATAAGATTGATTTGATAAAGAACTGACATTTTGTTGATATCTTGTTGCAGGAATATTTAGATGCACTGATGGTGGAACATTTGAGGGAGTAGCATAAGATTTGTGCTAGGTTGACAATACCTGGAGAGAGATGATTTATTGTTCTAATTGTGTATACACCTATGAGGATACATTAATGATTCCTGTGATAGATTTGGTCTTGGATAAGATGATCTTTTGTGATCCCATGCAAGCCAAATGCAAATGCAAAATACAAATGAAATGCAATGCTATGATCAGACCAGTCACTAGGTTATTGCATTTTGTCATCATTGAGCTTTTTAAAATGTGGGAAGTGAGTGCAAACATCGATGGTATAATTAAACCATGATGACCTAAGCATGACTTTACTAGAGTTTGATATTGCAAGTTAGCACAAGCATCGAGGTATAATTGAACCAAGATGACCTGAGTGTTTCTTGCATAAAACATGTAATATTAACCATTTCTATATGAAAATCGGAAATATCTTCAATGATACTCCAATGATCATGTCCTGAGACAAATTTACACATATTAATGATTAATTTATAGATAACAGACAAGAAAAATATCATGTTCCTTCCTTGTTCCTCTAGTCAAAAACATTCTGGAGTCACTCAGAAATCATGATAGCGATCAAGATATAAAAGTTGAACCAAAGTGTTAAAAGCATTATCCAAAAGATATCATCCATTGAGAAGTGTGTGATGTTCTTAGATTGACATGCGAGAGTGTGATGGTTAATAATTTAATCACGTGTTCAACATTGGATGTGTCTCAGTTTCACTTGACAAGAGTTGCCTGACTATTGTTCTACCTAATTGATTAAGCTTAAAATGATCAAAAATTTTGCCCCCAACTAGGTGTAGGATTTTTCCCCAAGCCTAGAAACAAATTCATTATGATATACCCAATGATACCAACCATGGTGAGAAATCAACCACGAGGTCGGTGTATGTACAAAGGCTTATTATGGATATGGACAACGCTGATGGAAAATGAATGCAAGCGGAAGGATGCATGAACTAATAGATGGAAGAGCTATCTCACAGATAGCGCTTGTTGCTAGGTTTCACCATCTGTTTTTATTGCATTTTTTCTCATATTTGATTTTTTTTTCGCTGTTTTTGTATTTTTCTACTTTTTTACTGCTTTTGCATTTTTCTACTTTTTTCACTATTTTTGGATTTTTTATCTTTTTCAGACATAAAACTTTTTCAGATGCATGCTATTGATGGGTTCGTTGAGGTAATCCCCATCTTTTATTGATAGTTGATATGCTCCTCACCCAAAGACTATTGTGATCACAAAGGGACCCAACCAGTTTGGTTCAAACTTCCCTTTCTTTTCTTGATCTGACTGGTTGTATGGATTTTCCTTTAGTACTAGTTCTCCAACTTGAAAGGCTCGTGGTTTGACCTTGTGATTATAACTTTGGCACATTTTTTGCTGATATACCTATAAATGATCAAAGGCATTTTGTCTTCATTCATGGATCAATTCTAACTCTTGCAATCTAGATACTCATTGTTCTTCATCTGGGATAAGGTCTTTTAATGATACTCGTAGAGAAGGTATCTCTACTTATATTGGCAATATTGTTTTTGATCCATAGACAAGAGAGAAAGGTGTGGTGCCTGTTGGTGTGTGGATACTAGTATGGTAGGACCATAGAGCAGGGTTCAATTGAATATGCCAATCTCTACCAGCATCATTTACTATCTTTTTGAGGATTTTCAAAATATTTTTGTTTGATGTTTTTGCTTGCCCATTCCCTTGTGGATAGTAGGGTGTGGAGAATCTATGTTGGATCTTGAATTTCTCACATAGCTCTTCTACATCTTGTTTCTTGAATGGTCACCCATTACCAGTGATAATGGCCATGGGTATGCCATATCGACATATGATGTAGTTTAAGATAAATGCAACAATTTTTTTTCCTATGATATTGATGAGAGGTACTTCCTCAATCCATTTTGTGAAATATTTTGTAGCTATAAGGATGAATTTGTAACCGTTGGATGAAGGGGGATGTATCTTTCCTACTAGATCAAGACCCCATTAGCAGAAAGGCCAAGATGTTGCCAAAGCATGAAGCTCTTGTGTTGGTGCATAAATCAAATTTCCATGGATCTGACATTGTTTACATGTTTTAGCTATCTGAAAAGAATCTCGTTCCATTGTTGGCCAATAATAGCCCAAGCGTATGAGTTTTTTCGAAAGGGTAAGACCACTTGAATGAGTGCCACAAATATCATTATGGAATTCATTTAAGGCCTTATCAGATTCTTCTTGCTTGAGACATCTTAAGAGAGTACCATCCAGACCTCATTTAAAAATGGTATCTGCGACAATAATATAATGGGAAGATTGGCGAATAAAGTTTCTCTTTTTGTTCTTTCATAAGTCAAGAGAGAGGATGTTATCTTTAAGGTATGTATAAGTTTGGACATGGCGCATGCCCAACAAGGTGACAAATAATTTGGGAATCAGGACAATTATGACCACGGTAAAACAAGTCTTCCACCAGGAATTCATAACGCTCTTGATTTTCCTATGTTTGAAGTAGAGAAGCAAGTGTTGCCATGGCGTCTGCTACTTTGTTGTCATACCTCAGAATCTGCTGAAAAGTTATTTTGACAAAGTATTTCTTGACATAATCAACCATTTTTCTTATAAGGCATTAGCTTTTCATTCTTTGTTTGATAATCATCATTTATTTGATTGATGATGAGTTGAGAGACTCAAAAGACCTGAAGTTGTGTAATGTTTCATTCTATGGCCATCTTGATACCTATGACCAAAGCTTCATATTTTGTTGTATTATTGGTGCATGGAAAGATTAATTTGTACACTTTTGGAATTGTATGACCTTGTGGCATGATGAATATAATGCTTGCTCCTGATCCATGTTGTGCATATGAACCATAAAAGTATAATTGTCATGTCTTTGTGGTGACCATTAGGATATCAGCATCTAGAAATTAAATGTGTAAAGGACGATCATCTGGAAGCAGTGCCTCTACTAGTTGGTCGGAAATGACTTGCCCCTTGATAGCTTTTCTGTCGACATACTCAATATCAAACTTGCTTAGGATCATGATCCATTTTGCTAATCTTCCTATTAATGTCGCCTTGCTGAGAAAATACTTCAATGGATCGATTTTAGCAATCAACTTGATGGAATGAGATAGTACATAGGGTTAATTTTTGAGAAGCAAAAACTACCGCCAAGCATTCTTTTTCTATTGGTGAATAGTTAAGCTTGTATCCCACTAATTTTCTATTGATGTAGTACATGGATCATTCTTTTCCTTCAGTATCTTGTTGTGTGAGCAAAATTCCTAATGATACTTCTATTGTTGATACATATAGTAACAACGACTTTCCTAGAATTGGTGACATTAGGACAGGTGGTTACATGAGATAGGCCTTGACCTTATTGAATGCGTCCTCACATTGATGGTCCCACTTGAAATTAACATTTTTGTGCAATAGATGAGTAAATGGTTGGCATTTATCTGCTAGCTGAGCAACAAATCTTTTGATTGACTGTAGTCTTCCTTGGAGTGATCTGAGTTGACTGATATTCCGAGGAGATACCATTTCCATGTTTGCTTTGACCTTGGCAAGATCTACTTTGATACCCCTATTTGAAACAATGTATCCCAATAGCTTGCTTGAAGTAACACCAAAGGCACATTTGTCGGGATTGAGTTGTAGCTTATACTATTCTAACTGGTCAAAAATCTTTTCTAGTATTCATATATGGTCTTCTTTGTTGTATGATTTGGCCAATATGTCATCCACATAATCTTCCATGAATGTATGCATCATGTCATGGAATATCCTTGTCATAGCTCTTTGATATGTAGCACCTACGTTCTTTAGTCCAAAAGGAATGACATTCAAGCAAAAAGTACCCCATGGACATGTGAAAGTTGTCTTGTCTTGATCTTCGGGTACTATTTTAATCTGATTCTATTTGGAGAAACCATCCATTAGAGAAAATATGGAGTGTCCGAGAGTTAAATCCACAATGATGTCAATGTTAGGCAAAGTAAAGTCATCCTTTGGACATGCATTATTAAGATCTCTGAAGTCTATGTATACTCTAATACTTTTATCTAGTTTGGAAACAGAAATGATGTTTGATACCTACTGAGGATATGCTACAGGTCTGATGAATCCTACATCTAGTAATTTCTTTAGTTCTTCTTTGACAAGAAGAGCCATATGAGGATGCATCTTCCTTAATTTATGTTTAACTGTTTTGGCTCCTAGGTTGATATTTAAGTGATGCATAATAAGATCTGGATCCAACCCTAGCATGTCTGCATATGACCAAGCAAAATTGATTTGGCGTCGTTTGAAGAAATCCATACATTGTTGCATTTCTAGTTCTGATAGAGAAGTTGTTGGATGTAGAATCTTTGGTTGCTCTATTGTCCCAATGTTAACTGCCTCTGTCGGTTCGATCAAAATTGATGACCTTTCATGATAGTACCCAGGTAACGTGTCAAATCTCCCATCTTCTAGTGCCTCGAGGAGGTTTTCACCATTAGATGCATCCTTTCTTTTTACTTTTTCATGGTTTAATGTTGCCAAAAGATGGTTTTCAACATTAGACCTGATATTGTTTTCTGTATTTTCACTTTTGCAACTAGGAAATTTGGCACCCACTTGACTAGAAGATGCGTTGTTGATATTCATGGTGAAAGTAGTTGTGGGTTGGATTACATTAAGATAGAAAGATATGGCATGGTCATTAGGAAAGGTATCAATGGCAGGATGTCTTTCATTTTCCTAATCAATAAGTTCAGGGTGGATTAGAGGTAAGGGGTCCTCAGGTTTAGATGTTTCGAGGGTATTAAGGGTCATGATCTAGAGATGTCAAAGTTTTTGATATGTACTTCAATGTCTAGAATGATACTCTTGTTAGAATGACCTCTTGCAAGTAGCTCCCGATTGTCCTCGATTAAGCCCAAGTAAATCAAATGTGATTATAATTCAAGTGGGCTAGTTCCTAACATTTTCTCTGTATACATATGAATGACATCAACTCCTACATCTTCTTCAAAGCAAGTTTCTTCAGCTGATTTTTCAAAATGATAGGAATCCCATTCCAATTCATTAGAATATGTCTCACTTGCAGCTTGCAATTTGCAGATTTGTTCATATAGCGTTTGATTTGTTTCTTCTATTTTTCTTGCTGTATCTTTTCTTCTCTCATATCTAGCTCCTTTTGAACTGAGATTGAGTGTTGTCAACCTTGCTATCAAAGCTCCTTGATTTATACTAGCTTCTTGCTTGTTTTGATTAATAGTTAATGCTACTTGGGAAGTGCCTTTAATTTTTTTTTCTTGTTGATTAGAAACTTGCTTCTTTTGTCATTTCATGTTTTCTTGTGCTTGTTGTGTGGCAGATGTTTCTTCCCTTTCAACTGCAAGTTGTTCTTGTTTGTTTTTTATATTTCTCTTGTTGTTGGCTTGAAGATGTGTCCCCTAGTAGAGTAACTTGTCCATACCCTAAGCCTGATTTGTATGTATCATGTTGAGTATGATGTTGGATAGGTTCCGAGATACCTTCTTTTCTTTTTCCTACAGGACCTGTTCCAGTGTATCCCATTTTTTGAAGAATGTCGAATCCTTTTCCATATTTTTTAGTGGGTATGTTAACATTATTGATCTTCTATTGGACCTCTCCATCCTTGTATAGCCATTGTAGCACATCTTTGTCTTATGTTTCCTCTGATAAGGTCCCAACACTAACAAATGCTCTATCAAATATTGGAAGATTTTTTACAGTTGGTTGTTGTTTAGAGTTTGATGGTTTTCCATAGGATTTCAGAGAAAGTGGTAGTTGTGATAGTGAATATTCTCTATTCCCTCGATCCCTTAACTACATTTGTTTTTCCATACTTGAAAAAATTAAGGTAAATGATTTTTCTTTGGATTGTGTGTTTGAAGACGATGGCTCCCTATTATGAGGAACAATGACTTCTTGAGCTGGTTTTAGATTACTACAGTACTAGAATAGATTTGAATCTGCAGAGATCATGATTTCCTACCCATTGTAGGGAAATTTTAGGCACTAATGTTATGTTGATGGAACAACTTGTATGTCATGTATCCAGGGTCTTCCCAAGAGTATGTTGTATGATAAGTCCAAGTCTAAAACTTGGCATGCTGTGTCTTTCTACAGAGGTCTCACTCTGATGGGTAATATCACAATTCCCTTAGAGGAATGTTCTTCTTCATCATATGCTTTGATTGTTATCTTTTTCTAGGGATCCAATGCATCTTCTGAATAACCTAGAGCACAGACAAGACTTAATGAGCAAATGTTTAAGCCAACTCCCACATCTATTAGGACACATTTAACATGCGTCTTATGAATGAGGACTTTGATATGCAAGGGAGCATTATGGGGATGTTGCAAGGACATGGCGTCTTCTTCAGTGAATGATAAGTAGTGAGGGGTTGTGAGATGTCCCACCATGGTTTGAAATTGATCTATATCAAGTTCCTTGGACACAGTTGTATCTACTAATGCTCTTTCAAGAATTTCTTTGTGTGCAGGTGAAAGCTTTAAAAGTTCTAAGATGGATATCTGCGTGGGAGTTTTCTGTAATTGATCCACTAGACTGTATTGTTTTGTAGTGGATAATGTGTTAGTTATAGGACTCGACAAAACAACTTTGTCTTTTCTTCTTGTGATAGCATGAGCAGGTTCTTGATGTTGTTTTTCTTTAACCACAATCACATTTACCACATTATCATATGCATAAGCGTAGTTCACCTTTGCTTTACCCTTACCATTATGTGTTGTTGATGATTCGCCCTTCTCATAGTTAGGAAGTGGAGTTTTGAAAGTTATATGAGATTCATTTGTTTTATGTCCATCCACAGTTATCACTCCATTATCAATGAAATATTGGATGACATGTTTCAACCGCTCAATATTATCTGTGTGGTGTCCCTTGTTTAGATGGAAATCGCAATAACGGTTGTTGTTCCACCAAGAGGGTTTCACTTGAGGTTTGAAGTTTCTTCCTTCTGGCAAAGTAATCAATTTGTTTGTGAGAAGCCTCTTTAATTTTGACCCAAGTGGTTCAAAAAAGTTTGTAAATTTCCTCGAAAAGAAATTGTTGCAAGTCGATTCTTGGTGATTGTTGTTTTGTTGAGATGTTGCTGAGTGAGTGGATAAATTGAAAACTAGTTCTTTTGGTTTTACATTGTTGTTATCCACTATTCCATCGTTGATGAAATTTCGATTTCTATTTCAAAATTTTGGCTTATCATTGTTGTTGTTGTTATTGTTGTTAGGACGATAAACTCCTTCTTTGTATAGCTTCAACTCACCCTTCTTTACCATAGCTTCCTCCATTCTAATTCCATTATCAATCATCTTTCCAAAACTTTGATGGCCTTGTATTTTTAGATGATAACTCATTTGATCATTTAGGTTGTCAATGAATATGTCCATTTTCTCATATTCTAGAACCGTACGAGGATATCATGAGGCTAATTGCTTCCATCTTTGTAGAAATGTCATGAAAGGTTCTCCACTCGTTTGTCACTAGTACATTCGGAGCTGATTTCCGACGGTCGTTTGTCGAATTTGTGACGAATTTTCGTCAAAGTGCTGACAAAATCAACTGTCGAAAACTCAGCATTGGATTAGTCGACGATGCCATGCCCATCGGAAATATGACAATCCAATGGACTCTACCAATGGTCAAAGAAGTTGTCTGAATCAGTAGACATCATCGGTCAAAAGCTTGGTATTCGTCGTAATTCTGACGATGATAATTTTTATATCAAAAAAAATTTATTATTATCGAGGAGACCTAGCGATGTCTCATCGATATAAAAGAGCCATCGAAGGAAGGAAACGCTAATGAATTCCATAAAAGACTCACCAAAGATAATAACTTCATCAACAAAACATATCGAAGAAAGCAGAGAGGGTCTTCATCGATGGGAAAAGTTCTCGAGGAAATAATACTATCGGTGCAACATAAAAAGGACCCACCGAAAGGAGCGTTTTCATCGAAAGAATAATATCGATCCGAATTCAAAAGGTATCGATGAGACCCAGTGATGTCTCATCAATATAAAAGAGCCATCAAAGGAAGGAAATGCTGATGAATTCCAGAAAGGACTCACCAAAGATAATAACTTCATCGACAAAAGATATCGAAGAAAGCAAAGACGGTCTTCATCGACGGGAAAATTTCTCAAGGAAATAATACTATTGGTGCAACATAAAAAGGACCCACCAAAAGGAGCGTTTTCATCAAAAGAATAATATCAATCAGACAAAAGGAAGCTACATCGATAAAAGATATCGATGAGGATATAGGTTCGAGGAGGTTAAAAGGCATGTTCTCGATATGCGTGGTTTTGCCGATGTAACTTTATTGGTGAAGTACGATAAGGGAAAATAAAGGAAAGCTTCAGTGAGATAATAGACTCATTCATCAATGGGGCATAGTGATATCGATGAAAGAAGAATTTCGATGGAAAAATAAAGGAGGACACCGAAGCCCAAGGTTTCTTCAACATAAGACCCGATGGATATCAGATATGTTTCGATGAGGAGACAACCATACTGGCCGAATATAGTATTTTGATGAAGGGAAAAAATACTTGATCAAAGTAATATTCAAAACAAAATTATTGTTGATAGAAACAAAGAGATAGATGGACTAAGAAACAAATGATCGAAAGACATATCCTCATCGAAATGATTATTGATTGCCGCAAAAATCAGAAACAAATCCTAGGGAAGGTCACATCACCATTAAATTCAAATGTGTGCCCGAGTGACCATTGTCCAAACTGTCATTACTAACTGATTAAATACGCCATAAGTAGTGGATCAACATCAAAGGACACAACATTAAGGAATTCACAGGCGACGAACTGAAAGCACGAATTGGGTGAATTCACAGATAAAGCTCAGTAATTCCAAGTAAGTTGTTTGCACACAGACCTCTTTTTTAAAATTCAAATAGAATCATCATCTAAAACTAATAAGACCAGAAAGGGAAAAGAACCTATCACTGCAGAAGAAAAACCTAAAAGATAGAAAAGGGAAGGGCATTCTTTGGCCCAGGACTTGATTGACTAGTGGCCATCATCCAGTTTGAGGTCCAAGAAGATTAGAGCTGATGAGGAAGGCTTGGAGGACTAGTTTGAGGATCTTGGAGACATATGGATAGAATTGAGAGGGTATGAATTATTCATATATGGGTACAGCAGAAGAGTTGCCCCTTAACCTATCAACAATTTATGGCGATTGAACTTAGGAAGGTTAGTTGTGGCTAATGTATTCGTGAATGTGGAGCTCATGAAGGCACTGGCAAACAATTATGACCCTAAAACCAGGACCATATATAACTACATGGGTGATCCAATTCTTGCAATCACAAAGGAGGTTATTGACACCGTGTTTGAGTTGGATTGGGGATTTGAAGAATTGATTGACCTCAAGAAGTTGACAAGTGAATATTTTAACCTAGAGCACATTTACAAAATGTGGAGACTCCCTATACATAGACCCAGGAATGCAGGGTCCTTAGTGCCACTAGGTCAGGATGACAAAGCTCCCTATGATGTCAGCTCTTTCCATCCACATTTCAAGTATACCTATTACTATGTTGCCCAAGTGCTAGGGATAAAAGCCCATCCTTTGATGGATATTGCAGCCATGGTCATTTGTGCTGATTTGCAGTCTAAGGACCCCCACTTCTTTGATTTTTTTGCTTATTTGGTTGAGGTTTTGAATCATGGGTTAGAAAAGTTAAAGGGGGATGTCATCAATGTTCATTTCAAGCATTATTCCTTACTTATGCATATGCTATTGTATGTGGGCCAAGATGAAGGGTTATGGCCAAAAGAGTTATGTGTCAAGACATATGACAATGTTGGGATGAGAAAACCAGTGCAACTATGGGTTTCTTCATGGGACCAAAGGTATGTGAATAATCAATATTGGCATTTTGAGGAGTTCTTTGTTAAGCCATTATATAGACTGTTGGGATGCTCATGCGATCATGCCCTTGCACCAGAAATTCAAAGATTCCTAAGACCAAAAGATTTCGCTAAAGATCCCGCAATTGAACACAATTGGGGAGATTGGTATTGTTTTTTAGATTGCACACAAGTCAGGGTATACGGGTTCAAAGGGAGACCATACTTACTACCACTTACAGTCCCTAACAGAGTGGCTTATCTGGAAATTTTGAGGCAACTATCAATAGTGAGTACAAAACATCTGACAAGCCATGGGAAACAATCAATTGTACCTGGGTTGTTAGTATTTTCAGATTTTATTGTGAAAAGTTCAAAGAGTTATGGCTTGCTACAGACAAAATTGTATTATTATGGCATGGCTATGGGGGATCCAAGGATACATAAGGACAGCCCGGTCATCACAAAAGCTAAAGGCTGGAGAGCATAAATCTTACCTACTGGATGACCTCAGTAAGAACATTGGCAAAGAAGAGGCCAGAGT
The DNA here is from genome assembly GCF_030272615.1 of Cryptomeria japonica. Lineage (NCBI taxonomy): Eukaryota > Viridiplantae > Streptophyta > Pinopsida > Cupressales > Cupressaceae > Cryptomeria > Cryptomeria japonica. The sequence continues at coordinate 28,461,292 of NC_081415.1, read as the reverse complement.
GAAGCGAATAAAATTTGAGAAAGTAATGTAGGCTTATAAATGAAATCTTTTTAGAAGGAAAATGGATGAGAATGTACTACACAAGATTGAACACCCCTTGGAGTTAGCCAAAAAACTTATGGAGCATGAATTGGAAATACTTGAGGGAGTCCCGCCTCATGTCTTTAGTGAGTACATCGATACTATTAGGAATATAGAGCCTTTGGCTCATATGTCTCCTACTTCCACATCTGGCATCATTTCATTCACTCGTCGAGAGGATTACCCCCCTGGTTATGCAGAGGATACATCAATAGACTTGGCAATAGGACAACTGAATGTCTGAGAAGTGGCTGACATCAGATTCCTGGAGCATGAGGATTTCATTGCTGATAGTGACTTCATTGCTTCCAAAGAGTTCACTGCATTCCTCTATCAACATAAAGGATCTTAAATTAGGAATAACATGAGAGATAGTGAAGAAGAGCAACAGCTTCAAAAGCTACAAGAGGAGATGGATCTTGTGATGAGAGAAATGACACCTGAGAAGGGAAGACAGTTGCTTAAGGAAGCTGGTGTGCTATTATGCTCTGGATGGGACATGAAATCTGCCCTGTTGTTTGATGGATTCCTTAAGGAATAGGACCCAAGTAAGCAGATGATGCCAAAAGAGATTGATAAACTCTTTAGAGGATTAGGATATGATCCAGATCATAAGGCTCTTCTGCAGTGGGCTATCTATCCCAAAGATAAAAGACCTATATTGGTTGATACAGAAGAAGCTTTTGGACATTTGATGGTGCAGCAGGTTGGAAAGACTGACCCTAGAATAACTACCAAACTAAATTTGGATGTTGTTAAACTGAACCAGGATCAGATAGAGTTTCTGGTCCAAGAAAATTCTGCATACAAAAGCCTATATGAGAAAGTTGATGAAGAAAAATAGAGGTTGCAAGCAAGATTGCTTCAGATTGACACAAGTACCAGTCAAACAGGGATGACATACGGTGTTGATAGAGATGCCATGGATGCCTTGACAGACGCTATGTATTGGAAGAACAGGGCTGAAAAGACATCTAGACAAGTAGAAAAGATACAACAAAAGATGGATGAGTTAGTTCTTGAGATCATTGAACATAGATTTAGAAGTATGATGCAGGTTGCAAAAATCTATTGGAGGACATACACCAAAATAGTCAGAGCTTTGAAAGAGCATGAAAGGCTTAGGTCTCGGTTGGAAGAAATGATGAATGACAACAATTTGATGAATCAAGGTGAGAAAATTGAAGCCGAGGCTTACTTGAAGTCCCATGATGAATTTGCAAATCAATTAAGGAAAGAGATTTAGAGGCTAGACGATGGGAATACCCCTAGGGTGCCCTCTTTTTATAGTAATGGTGAGTTAGTATCATTGGAATAGTGGAAACAAGAGTTCAATGATGAGAAGAATCGAGCAGTAGCAGAGTTGGATTGGGACAAAGAATTGTCACTTTGTGTTAACCATATTCTATCCAATCATTTCCAGATAGAAAGCGACATGAGGACACTAAACAATGACGTTCTAATGTATAAAGATGATAAGTACATTGAACACATAGGAATGCTGAACTTGTTTATCTTCCAGTTTGTTAACAAAAGTGCTAATTAATAGTTATGTGCTGAAAAGCCACGATGCTTGGTGACAATGTATACCCTCATATAAATGAGGGAACTTTTGTAACAATAAGGATCATTAGAGAAGAAGTAGAATATAGCCTCAGGCTTACTATTGTACCATTTTGTGAACATAAATAATATAATCAGTCGTCTTTCCTTTGTGTATATGTTGTGGATTACTGCATCTTTCTATAGGTAGTTGCTTGTGATATTATCTAAAGGAGATAAGGTTACTTGTGTTCTTCCAGTAAAACTATGTGTTTCATATTGTGGATTTGAATAAAAGATTTACTTGCAAATTGTAATTGTTCCTCGTATTTCTTCCTTGGATGGTCTCTTAAGGTTAGAGTTAAATTCATTCAAGTGATTTATAATAAAGACATTGAAGTAGAGCTCATAAGAAATAGTAACTGACAGACTCATCGAGAGGGGGTGGGTTTAAAAATTGTCTCATAAGTTTACACAATAAGTCCTAAAGAAATATAAAGACTCTGTAGCCCAAATAACAAAGGAAGGCACTGGTCATCCATAAACTACAACTTATCAATTTCACACTTTCATATAAAAATAACTTAGCAATAGTGTATATATATCGAATAGCTTCTACAACAACAATTTGGAACTCATCTGCTATATCTCCATCCTAGGAATTTATGCCATTCTGAGATAAGAGGAAAGTCAGATCAAGACACTAAATCTGCTATAAAAAGCACTAGTTGAAGGAATAATTAGTGAGTAGGTATACCTGCCTAGGTCCTACAGAGCCTAAAGTGAGAGAGCTAGTAACCAAATAGGTTCACTCTATAAGTTGGTCAAATCAATTGGAGGGTTTGAGCATAGGAGTTGGCATTTCCTTAGAACCTATCCAATCTGTTGATTTGAGACCCAACAAGGTGCACCATGGTTGAGATGGTCCAACTCCCTAGTCTCACTCTACGACTAAGCTCATGCCATATCTAAATCAAAGACATCTCAAATACATCATCTGTGGAAAGCTGCAAAATGCCATTTTCATACATAAGCAAGACATACACAATTGGGCACAATCACCAAGAGAATGGTAAAAATTGTGTTTGAGATCATTGTCCTAATTGTGGTGTGGTCACGAAGAGATCACCGTAAATTTGTCAACCTCTTTGTGACCACACCACAATTAGGACAATGATCTCAAACACACTTTGTTCTCTTCATGATTGTCCCCAATTGTGTATGTGTTGCTTATGTATGAAAATGGCATTTTGCAGCTTTCCACCGATGATTTATTTGAGATGTCTTTGATTTAGATATGGCATGAGCTTAGTCATAGAGTGAGACTAGGGAGTTGGACCATCTCAACCAAGGTGCGCCTGCATATGTATATAGTTTTATTTATAGGTGGAAAGCCTAAGGTTCAATGTCAAACTTGGTTGCTTTGATACCATATGTAATAATCCATTAATTCTATACTTAAAGAAAATAAATTGTGATCTATATTAAGATAAAAAATTGAGCATTTCAAAATAAAACATAACTACTTCAGTTGAAGGAGAAAACTAACTAAATGTTCTTCAACATAATAAAAATCTAACTAATTTATCTAAAAGGAAGGTAATATTTTAACGATAAAAAACATTGAACAAATATTATTAAGCTAATCAATATGAGAAAGGAATTCAAATGGCAAGTTTCATTTTTGAGGGAAGAGATAAAGGTTTAGAGGTTACAATTAATTTAACTTTTTGACTGAAACTTTTTCTATCAAGCCTCGACATAGTTTGGAATAGGGAGAGCATCATCAAGGGCTTCTCCATTCAATCGTAGACTTGCTAGTCTCCCATGCCCCTTCCAATTGGAAGAGAGCCAACCCTTCATGAGGGTGCATTCTAAGGATTGGGTCTCTTTTACATCTGGCCATCTGATCTTGGTGTTCAAAACCTACATGCAACTAGTCAGTCACACACTATAGGTAACCCCTAACTACTATGACCATCTGACTAGTAGGTGTATCTAGTTCATGTGATCTAACAATCACTTAGATAAAGCATCACCATCTTGGCCAAGGTTTTAACATTGCAAGCACCAATTTGTTGTTAGTGTTCACCTCCCTTGCTCGACTTGCACATCCCATTCTTGAGCTCAACAAACTCACTAGTTACCAACCATCTAAACAAGCCATTTGCTTAATGTGTACTAACAATAATGGTTATTAACGACCATCATATGATAAATAGCATACACTTGAGCCAACTAACTCACTGGTTTACTAACCAACTATCTAGTGAACTTCTTAATGACTACTAAGAATAATGGTCATAAATGACCATCATAAGATAATTAACATACACTTGAGTAAGTTGATTCATTGGTTACAGAACTTCTAGGTTTAGTTGATCCAATTCGTTACATAACAGTCTCATGTCTATTGACATTAACAGTTTACAAGGACCTTCATGGGATTGTGACATAGCCTAACAAGCCAACTGCTACAAATCCCCTAACTCTAACAAGCTTCAACTGTCATCATGGAATTAAACCTAATACAACATTGGTTCCCTTATTTAGCTAAATTAACACATCATATTATGACTCAACAAAAAATACGGTTCTAATATATTTTTTTGTCTTTGTATATTCCCAAAAGTATGCATCTAATTGATGGTAAGAATCCTTCTTCAGGTCTTGCAACCATGGAGACTAGTTATAATCTGATTATAACCGATGTGCATTGATTCCAAGATGAACCATATTCGATTGAACTATGAGTTAAGAGTGGAAAACAAATAAACATAGAATAGCTACAATACTCAGCTATTATGCCCTTGTGGGCTAGCAATCATATTCTATAGTGAATTCTCTGAGCTTGCTACTCAACCATACTATGCACAAGATATGAATGCAGTATTCAATTTTCTTATGAATAAGGTAAGACAGTGTATTCGATGAAAAGTAATTGAATATCGTCATGATTTATATCTGTGAATAAATTTATCTTCCTTAAGTTCAAGACTTGATAATGAATGAGTAAATCATTTAGGCTCTACAATTTATCTTAACAAGAAAGATCATGAACATGCAATAGCTATACATCGGCTACTCAAGGCGGAATTTACATGCCTATGCAAGATAGAATAATCATAGTTAGGCATGATAGTATGTTCACAGCTATCAGAGCAAGATTCTTTTCAATTCATTTTACTTTTTCTTTTAATGAGTAATATTTCCATAGTCAATTAGTGATACACGATTAACCTCTACATTTCAGTCGGATATGAAATAGATACATACCTTGGGCTTCGGTGACCTCCTTTACTTTTCCACCAAAATACCTCTTCCATCGATATCACTATGCCTTGCCGATGAATGGATCTATTGTCTCACTGAAGCCTTTCTTTATCATCTCTTGTCGTCTTCCACCAATAAAGTTATATCATTGAAACAACGCATATCAGAGACATGCCTTTTAGCCTCCTCGAAACCTATTTCCTCATCTATATATATCTAATGTCCATCGGGTTTCATGTCGAAGAAACCTTGGGCTTTGGTAACTTCCTTTATCCTTCCATCGAAACACTTTTTCTATCAACATCACTACACTCCTTCGATGAATGGGTCTATTGTTTCATTGAGGCCATCTTTCTTTTGATGATTTGCTTCCGATGTCCATCGGGTTTCATGTCGAAGAAACCTTGGGCTTCGGTAACTTCCTTTATCCTTCCATCGAAACACTTTTTCTATCGACATCACTACGCTCCTTTGATGAATGGGTCTATTGTTTCATCGAGGCCATCTTTCTTTTGATGATTTGCTTCCACTATCATCTTTCATCGATGAGCTCATTAGTAATCTTCCTCGATAAAGTTGCATCGGTAAAACCACACATATCGGTAACATGCCTTTTAGCCTCCTCAAAACTCACATCCTTATCGATATCTTTTATCGATGTAGCTTCCTTTTGTTTGATCGATATCATTCTTTTGATAAGAACGCTTCTTTCGGTAAGTTTCCTTCATGTTGCATCGATGGTATTATTTCCTCAGAAGCCTTTTCCCGTCGATGAAAACCGTCTCTGCTTTCTTTGATATCCTCTTTCGGTGGAATCATTACTTTTGATGAGTCCCTTTTAGAGTTCATCAGTGTTACCTTTCCTTCAATACCCTTTTTATATTGATGAGACATCACTGGGTCTCATCGATACTATTTGAATTTTGGATATTTCGATGGAATGCTATTAGACTTGTTTGATAACTTATGGGTTATTACGGTATCAATGAAAATGATGATTTCTTCCAAAGATAGATGGCTTCTATGATTTAATCTCTCAAATCAAGATATTTTGCTTAATTGTCATAGTCATAATAGTAGATATCCACATTTGGAGGTAGGGTTTTTAGAACCCTATTTTAGAATTTTTAGTATCTTATTGTTTAAATCATGTATTGGATATGCCTATAGTAATGATTCAAGCAAAAGTCAGGTTAAAGGAGAAATCTGATTATCTATAAAAAATAATATAGTTTCAGCTTTGTGTTATGACAACATCTATAAGTTTGTTAATGCTTTCTTTCTCACCATAAGGGTTCCACATATTATTTAAAAGGGTTGATTGTCTTGCTAGATTTTCTTTTTCCTTGAAGTGTGCAAATCCCTGGGTCTCTTTTGTTCCCTAGGATAGCTTAGAAAGTACAGTCATGCAAAAGTCATTTAGTGAAATCATCAAGAGTTTTTAATCCCAAAACAAATCTCAATCATAAATAGAAAAGGTGCAATAGTAGGATTGACACAAACCAGATAAAGATCAAGTACGGGAAGCAATGAGCAAGGTCTTTTACATATAGGGTAATAAAAGTAATGAATAGTGGCCCAAAACTATTCAAAAGGTCAAGAAATAGAGAAAGCTCGAGAGTCAAATTCAAAAGACAAAGACATCATATGATCATTGAGCAGTGATCTGAAATGCAAATTATATCAAGGTATTGTGACTATAAGATAGAAACCATCCTAGGAGCCTCCAATATATCAAAAGTTGAGAAAGTGGCAAGCTTCTTGTACAAAGACAATGATCACTATAAAGTTGCAGTCAAGTTCAAAGCATTGATTTGTGGGAACAAAGCGTTTCATATGGGGATAGAGCGGTCTCATGAAATATCATGACAGTCATAATCATAATCTAAAGAGTAGTCAAATCTTCAAGCTAGATTGGTGATAGTGCAGTCATTCATTAATTGTTTTGGACATTTCAAGCTATGTTTTCCTAATAGATGGTCAAGTACAGAACAACAACACTCAGAAAATACAGTCTAGAGAGATTGCAGTCTATAGTAAAGCTAGTAGGCAGTCATACCTAGTACCAAATAAAATGACAGTAATCAAGTTTACTGAGTGAAAAAGAGCAGGGTATAAGTTTCTAAAAGGTCTTTTCAAACCTTAACAACAAATAACACGTTATTGTTGCAGCATTGTCAAAACTTGACAAGAACAACACCTTATAACCTCAAGAGGCATAGCAGTCATAGGGCAACTCATGTCAAATGTGCAACTCAATACAATAAATAATCTTAGTTTGTAGCCCTATAGCATCATAATGCAGTCCTTGACCAAGTATGCATACAAAAAACATCTAGTTCTATTAAGGCACAAGCATCAAAGTCAAAGGTTATGACAACTAGTCAAAAACATCAAGTACAAAAAGGTTAGTCTCAGTCACTAGAACACAATTTGCAACATGGATTAGGAGTTGTCCTCCTTACAAATAGTGCACCATTAAAAAGGTACTATCAAAGCTACAACCACAATTCAAAGAGGAAGCTTACAAAGATAGGACAAAGCTAGGTACAGTCATAAGTCAAGGCAAATACATAGTTGAAACTCAGTCCAAAATAGTGAAGAAGTGCAACAAATGACATGAGAAGTCTAAAGAAGTATTATAGCAATCACGAGTCAAGGATTAATGAAGAGATTTTTTGCATCCATAATACAATCCTTAAAAGCATCCATGATACAATCTCAAACACACTTTTTACCGTTCTCTTGGTGATTGTGCCCAATTGTGTATGTCTTGCTTATGTATGAAGATGGCATTTTACAACTTTCCACCAACGATGTATTTGAGATGTCTTTGATTTAGATATGGAATGAGCTTAGTCGTAGAGTGAGACTAGGGAGTTGGACCATCTCAACCATGGTGCACCTGCATATGTATATAGTTTTGTGTATTCATTAAAGATTTTCATTTAATTTTAATCAACTAATGAGCAATAATCATGACTTACAAGTAATAAAAAAACTTACAAGGATGAGGCATATCCATTACTTACAAGTAATAAAAAAACTTACAAGGATGAGGCATATTCATAACTTTTGCAGTCCTACCTTGGATATCAACACTAGAAGCAACTCATATTGTTCATGTACAGACAAGAAAATATGGGAGTTCATTATACCCAACAACTTGTGGTGGTGTTGTTCATGTTGGCTCTATTGGACCCTGCAATTAAGATTCAATATACATTATTCAATAAGATTAACTATGCAACATAATGAACTATTGAAAAGTGTGTTATCTTGTTGAGCTTCGCTTGGTTTCGAGAATAGTTTAATATTCTCTACTTAACAGGGCCAACCACATGAAGGTGGAAGCTCATTTTCCACCACCCCCCCTAATATCACTCTAAATTCCCCATTAACATCTTATAACATTCATTCATTCATTAATATCACATAACGTTCATTAACACATAACATTGATTAATATTAATTAACATGCAACATTTATCAATATTAATTAACACATATCATCCTTAACCATTAATTAGCACATAATTACATTCACTAACACATAAAAATCAGTCATTATCAAATAAGTTAGATTACAATAATTTCTTTCTTTGTTTTTTCTTTGAAGCTATGAAAAGACTAAGTGGAACATCGGTTTCTTCATCATTTCCCCCCTCTATAGATGTTCCGCCAACTACTCGTGATCTTGATGTATGCCTAGTCCTATACTAAGGACGAGGACACTGAAGCGAAGGGGGGTCCTCTGCAATAACAAAGAAATGGGTTAAATTCAAAAAAAAATAAAAAATTATTGTTACAAGTATTTCATTAATTTAGAGAACATAATTGTTGTGCTATTTACCTGACGGGGCCACATCATTTTGTGTAGCCTCAACCTCAACATGCTGAACACCCTCTAGATCATCTGGAGTTGAAATACTAAAGGTTACATTAATGTTGAACACCAATTGCAATTATATTTGTTTAAAGCAATAATAGTAGTCATCTTTACCTGAGTGGGGAACATCACGTTCTTGATGTTGTGTACCCATATCATGCTCCACTTGCTCACCACCGACTACATGCTCTAAAATATTAACAAAAAAGGTTACATTAATTACTACTCTAATTACAAATTAAGATGTTTAATTGTATTAATAGCTAAATAAATAAATTTGAATAGCAAATGAATACCTCCACTACTGGGATGCACATCTGGACCTTCATGTGTAGGTGGTGTTTCACAATTAGCAGGATGCATTCCAATGACATGCACATTGTTATCATTACTTGATTATTTAAAACAAATATAGTCACTTTATGTTAGAACTCAACATCAATTAGATTATTGGTAAAGTATTCAATTTGAAACAACTTCCATTTAGCATATTTACCTGTATGATGAATGCACTCGAATGTTGTGTATGCCCACTCAATTCTCATAGCCGATCAGCCACGGCTAAATAGCCTTGCTGGTAGGCAATTCTCTTCTCATCTTCTGTGGGCGCTCTATTGAATTCAAAGCCCTGCATTTTTTCTTGGTACTATGAATTTTGCTTGCATTGTTTGATAAAAAAAAAACATTTGCAATTTATTAATATTTTGATGCAATATTTCATTTACATGAGATACTTACAATTCGTGCAACAAGTTTCTTGTAACCACCAGAGCTAAGTTTGTGTTGCCTATGCTTTTCTTGCCTTGCCTTGGTTGCCTTTGACGTGTCACTCAGTCTATAAAAAGTTTGAAATATGTTAGATTATTGTAAAGCGGAAAATCGCAATCGAACCCTAGTTGCTCTCCCCTCTTCCAACTCCGAGGAGAGAGAAGGGAGGTCGCTAGGATTGATGGTTTTCACTTGGGAGACTTTACATTCAAAAGAGGGGTTAGGGATTAGGGGTTTGCCTTTAGGTCAAACCCCGGTTTTGGAATTAACCAAGAAATGAGAAATTGTTGTAAATGTAAATGTCTGTAATGTAAAACAAGTACTAATACCTTGTTGTAAGGATGTTTGTATCCTTATGTGCGAAGGTATAGATGTTGTTGTTTGTAGTATGTTGTATGTTGTAGTAGTAGTATGTGATCTCCTCTTCAATGGTTGAATCCTTGTCTTGAATGCAACACTTAGCCTTGAATGGAGACTTAGAAGGAATGCTTGAATACTTGAATGCTTGAATGTTTGAATGCTTGAGTATAGTTTCCACGCTTTTTCCATCATATCCAAAATGAGAGAGAAAATGCCATTTATATACTTGTCAATTAGGGCTGATAGACTGATTTTCCCGACCTTAGGCCGACCAGGAAATGTTTATTTCCAATTTGCAAACAAAAAGACCCGAAGTCCAAAAGAGACCGGGCCAAAAATAGGACCCAGGGACCAGGGCGCTGGGCGCCATGGTCCTGGGGGACTAGGGCGTTGGGCGCCCTGGTCCTGAAGGACCAGGGCGCTGGGCGCTCTGGTCCCACCTCCCGGGACAGCAGGGTGCAAGAAAATGCAGTTTTTAGTGTCATAATCAGGTTTCGGGGTCTCCATTCAGGTTGCATGTTGTGTCGCCATCGTGAAGACCGAAATGCAGTCGAAATTACAAGTGTCACAATTTTAGGACGCTACATTTAGCCCCCACTTTAGCGGGAGTATGTATGCTCATACTTCCGGTAAAGTACAAGGAAACAACATTGAAAGACTTTCACCACGTCAAGGAGGCAAGACACACCAAGCCCCCAGTGGACTAAGGATCTTACGACTTTGATTGACAAAGTAAAAGGGAAGATCATGAGGGAGAACCATGACGGTCAGTAGTAAGGTTCCCTCACTATGAGTCATGCAAGAGAAATACCAAAAATTTTCAAGGCAAAGCTAAGTTCGCCAAGGAATTTTCAAGTATCCTGAAGGGATAGACGGGGTGTATGCCCCCCTACGTTAAAGCGATCGCACACGCCTCAACGGGGGTGATTGTTTTAACGTAGTGATACACATAAGAAATGAGAAAGGAAAGGAGCACGTTATCACAAAGATTTAGCCCCCAAGTGTGAGATAAACCCAAGGATAATAGACACAAAACACAAAGCACGAGGTGACTTTGCTTTCCTCGGGGTCAGTATGCTGTATGATAATTCATGTATATATCATATGTATGTATGCATAATTGTTCTTCATTCCCCAATCAAGGAAGGTCACCTAGAAGAAGGAAACACCTGCGTCTTTTGAGTCAACATGAGAGAGACCAAAAGAGATCTCAATGTTTTGCATCGTCCTCAAGTAGAAAACACTAAGGACAACAAATAGAAGAATGAGAATAACATATAGAAGAAGTAACAAAAGAGAGGAGGAAAGAATCTGCTATGCTAATGAAACTAGTCTAGCACGTAATCTACCCCCCGATCTTGCTGATCAATGTTTCGGGAAGGCAGGGAACACGCTAGAGGAGGAACATCCAACACAGCAGATGGAGCTATCACAAGATCCAAACAAGGGCTATGTTCATGTCCCGAGCCACGTTGTTCTTGTCTAGGAGCTAGGATAAGTGCTTTAGAAAATTCTTTAGATAGATGGTTATCAATATCATCAAGTTCATATTCACTATCAGAAGCAAAAGGAGTAACATGTTCATCATGAATAACATTTTCATCTATATCATCATCAAGATTTATAAAAATAAGATCTTTAACTCGTATAGGATCAAGACCATCATGCATCTTATGTTTAGGAGATTTAGGCTCAATGTCCGGCTGAGGAGAAAATGGAATAATGCTTGTTGAAGGTGTTTTTGGAGATTGTAAAGTTTGAAAAGCAGCTGCTTGAGCTCTAAGACGACGTTTTCATTGGCGTTCACGTGCAGAACGATTTCGTCTAGTCTTAGTAGGAAGTGTAGAAGATTGAGGAGGAGGAATGTTCTCATCCTTATCACTTGGGTGTTTAGGTTGTGGTCTCTTAGGCTGGATAATAGGAGAAGAAGAAGGTCTCTTCTCTCTATAAAAAGAAGGAGGAGGAACTGCTCCATATAAAGGAGGAATTTTTGGTTTAGGAAGAAGACCAAGTCCATCATGACGAGGAGGTATAGGTCTACTTTTAGAAGGTTTATTAGGCATAGACATAGTCACATCCATAGGGATGGGTTGGGAATCTTCTTGAGGAAAGACATTAGTTTTATCTTTCAAAGGAAGAACTTCCTTCTCAAGAACGATAGGAATATCAAGTTTAGGTGTTCTAGGTTCACTTAAAGATAGGATCATATCTGTTTTCCACTTTTGATAAGATTTGAAAAGATGATCACTTCGCGGAGGAAGAGATTGGAATTGTTTAGGCCAAAAGTAATCAATAGCAACACTAGAAGTTCTTTCAGCTGGTTTAAACAGACTATGATTGACAGTAACAACTTCACCATTATGGGGAAATTTCAAGCACTTATGAATAGGAGAAGCAATAGCTTTCATGGAAGATAGCCAAGGATAGCCAAGCTTCACACGAAATTGTTCAGATGAAGGAATAATAGCAAAGTTCACATCAAGAGATTTGTTATGGACTTCAATAGGCAATGTAATAGAACCAATTGCAGGAGAAGAAAATGCATCAAATAATTTCACAACCACATCTGTTTTGTCATAGATCACTTGATTCAATTGCAAAGTAAAAAGAAATTCTTCAGTAATAACATTAACCATGCACGAAGGATCAATAAGCACTCCACGGCAAGGTGTATTCTTGACTTTTGCAACTATGTATAAAGGACCATCAGGTGCCCTAATGGTTTCACTAGAATCAAATGTGATGGAAGGTTCTTTAGAGTTTTCTTGCTGCTCTACAAAGTTAATCACATTCGGAGTCATAGACACAAGACCATCAGATGAGAGAGAGGAATCATTAGCCTCAATCGCATTAGAGGTATGAGAAGGTAATGGATCAGTAAAAATCTGAAGATTTTGGTTAGGAGGAGCTACAGATGTGTTGCCTTTATCATTCACTCCAGAGACAGAGATAGTATTATTATCAATCAAATCTTGAATTTTACCCTTTAAAGAAAAACATTTTTCAGTATCATGCCCAGGCTGACGATGAAATTGACAAAAAGCTTTGTTATCAAAATAAGGTGAAGTAATCTTTGCAGGATCAATTTGTCATACAGGAGGAAGAGTAAGCACATTTTGTTCCAATAACTTATTCATAATACTATGCAATGATTCATTCAAAGGAGTATACTTTCTTTCTTTCTTGAAAAACTTAGAAATAGGAGGCACACCTGATGCTGCATTCACATTGTTGTTGATGATGTTTTCATTGAATTTGATGGAATCTCTATTCGGTTTAAACTTTCCAAATGGTTGTTGACTGCTATCACCCTTATCACTCGGAGCCATAGGATGTGATTGTTCCATTTGACTCACAGTCAGTTGATAATTGTGAAGAGTTGCACACAACTGTTGGAAAGAAGTAAACTCAGAAAACAGAAGTTTGTCTCGAATATCTTTTTGTAAATTAGAAATAAAGATTCTTTGAATATCATTATCAGGCACTGGAAAAGAAATTTGAGCATACAAATGCTTATATCTACCAATGAAATCAGTCACTTTTTCTTTAACACCTTGTTTACAATGCATTAAATCAATCAAAGTAACTTTAGGACTTATATTGTTTTGAAATTGTTGAATGAAAGCATTTGCAAGTTGTTCGAAAGAAATAATAGAATAAGAAGGCAACGAGCAATACCATTGTAGGGCTTTGTCTCTTAATGTCCTAGTAAACAGTTTTGCAAGCAACCTTTGGTCATAAGCAAAATCGGTACAAATTGTTTGAAAAGTCTTAACATGTGTTAGAGGATCTCCTTTACCATTATAAAGCTCCAAATGCGGGATTTCAACATGTTTAGGAGGGATGGCTCGAACAATGTCAAGAGAAAGTGGGCTCGCAACATCAAATGTGGGCACACTAAACTTAGATTGATTCATAGAGGCAATTTGTTGCTGTAAAGAAGAGACAGTTTGTGCAAGATTGTTAATGGTCGCTTCAGTCGAGGAATTCATATTAGACGTGTTAGATTGAGATGGAGGTGTTATGTTATTGAAAGAAGGTAAAGAGTAAGGTGGTGGGACTCTATGATAGTTAGTCATAGGAGATGATTGGATAGGAGGAACACTACAAGGAGGAATGGAATGGTTGAATGAATTGCCCCCTTGCGTCATGTTCATTTGTGAAGATGTAATAGGAACACCCATTGAAGGAATGAATGAAGAAGTTGGATTAAATGAAGGAAGAGGGTTAATTGAAGAAGAAGGATTTCCCCCATGACTGGTAATCATAGGCGGAATGTCTTGTATAGAAGTAGTCATTATGTTTGATGTAAAGGTAGGTATGCTAGCAATAGAAGTTGTCAAAGGAATAGAATGATTAACTTGTGTAGGAGGTTGTGTATAACCTAAAGTTTCGGCACAACTCTTCATAGGCATCACATTCGAATCCACAATGTGTGCAATACCACGCAAAATATCAATTCCATTCTTATCACTTTGAAGCATACGTTTTAGACCCTCAATTAAAGGAAGAGCTTGACTATCAGGGTATTCATGAGACATCCATTGGTGAAAATCATCAAATTGGTTATCCAATTTCGAAAGTTGTTCTACAGAAACCTCATGGAGAGCTTCTTCATCATTAGGAGGATTAGAGGAATTACCCATGTCCTCGTTAAAAAGGCTACTCAAATTAGGTTCCATCTCCTCGGTAGTTAAACCTCGGAAAGACTTAAATCTACGGCTTCGTCTAACGGGAATAGTGTAAGTAGGGCTTATCGTTGTAAAACTCATGCACTAGAGAGGGATAAAAGATTTTGAATTTAGAGGTAGCAATTTTCAGTAAAATCATCCAATCTTCTAGATTTAAGCTGTTAAATGCAATCACGACAGTCTCCCGAAATTTCGGAAAAAATGTCCAGGACCGTGGTGCTCGGAGTGCACACAGTCCTTGCAACTTTTTTCAAAATTTGCAGGGATGAAAGTTATGATGATTTTAGAGCTAATCTGAAAAAATTGAGTGATTTTACGATCTGTAGATAGGCCAAATTAAAGTTGCAATCTCAAAATTGAACCCTACCCAGATTGTCGAAAAATGCAAAATTTGAATTTTGAAAAAGAGAGGGAAACTGAAATTTTGAATTTTATGATTTTAGAGGGAATGTCAAAAGCAATGCAAGTTTTGAAATTTAAAAATTGACTCAATTTCACGCAAAATTCAATTTTGAAAGCGGAAATCAAAGTTGTTGTAATTAAGCACTTAATTTCAAAAGTCACAAATTGCAAGAATTTGAATAAAGCACTGAAATTTCGAATGAATGCAAACACACTTTTCAGATTTATGACAGCAAGAACACAATTTTGACACAAAATTTCAATTTCAATGATTTTTGAATGATTAGGAGCCTTAAACCAAGCAATCACAAGACCAACTTTGACTGTAATTTTGAAAGTGTTATAATTGATAAAAGCAGCCAAAATTCTGGATTTTAGCAGAAAAATACAGTAAGATCTTGCTCCCAAAATTTCGGAAAAAATGTCGGGGACGATGGCGCTCGGAGTGCACACGGTCCTCGCAACTTTTTTCCAAATTTTCAGGGATGAAAGATATTGTGATTTTATTGCGGAATCCAAAGTTACAGCTGATTTGGAGATGTTTTGATCAGTGAAATTGTCGGACAAAGGTTGAATCAAGAGGGTTTCAAAAATTAGGGTTTTGACACTTAACCACTTAATTTTCAAAATTAAAGCACAAATATGATTTGATAATTTGTAATAGAAGGGCAGATCTGAAATAAGCATTAATAATTAAACATTTCGCAAGCTCAATTACTAAAAAGAAAATTTAGGGTTTTTATGCAATCAACCTCTAAAATTTGCAAAAGATCAAACATGGACATGTAATCAAGGAATCAAATTTTCAGATCTAACCATGAATAATCAAAAAGGATGTTCACGTCGGGTTCACCAAAATGTAAAGCAAAAAATCGCAATCGAACCCTAGTTGCTCTCCCCTCTTCCAACTCCAAGGAGAGAGAAGGGAGGTCGCTAGGATTGATGGTTTTCACTTGGGAGACTTTACATTCAAAAGAGGGGTTAGGGATTAGGGGTTTGCCTTTAGGTCAAACCTCGGTTTTGGAATTAACCAAGAAATGAGAAATTGTTGTAAATGTAAATGTCTGTAATGTAAAACAAGTACTAATACCTTGTTGTAAGGATGTTTGTATCCTTATGTGCGAAGGTATAGATGTTGTTGTTTGTAGTATGTTGTATGTTGTAGTAGTAGTATGTGATCTCCTCTTCAATGGTTGAATCCTTGTCTTGAATGCAACACTTAGCCTTGAATGGAGACTTAGAAGGAATGCTTGAATACTTGAATGCTTGAATGTTTGAATGCTTGAGTATAGTTTCCACACTTTTTCCATCATATCCAAAATGAGAGAGAAAATGTCGTTTATATACTTGTCAATTAGGGCTGATAGACTGATTTTCCCGACCTTAGGCTGACCAGGAAATGTTTATTTCCAATTTGCAAACAAAAAGAACCGAAGTCCAAAAGAGACCAGGCCCAAAATAGGACCCAGGGACCAGGGCGCTGGGCGCTCTGGTCCCACCTCCCGGGACAGCAGGGTGCAAAGGAGGTTCAGACCAGGGTGCAAGAAAATGCAGTTTTTAGTGTCATAATCAGGTTTCAGGGTCTCCATTCAGGTTGCATGTTGCGTCGCCATCGTGAAGACCGAAATGCAGTCGAAATTGCAAGTGTCACAATTTTAGGACGCTACAATTATATAAATATAAAGAGTAATTAATTAGTACATAATTACATTCTTAATAGTATCACGTACCTTCTTCTAGCGTCTAGTGGTGTATTTCCTTTTTTCCTTTCAATTCTCTCCTTGGCATCCAAAATTAGGTCCTTCCACTCCCTCTCTAGAATCATGGGGGGACGCTCATACTTTAGGTTCCTCTCCAAATGGGTCCTATATTGGTCCCTCACATACTTTAGATATGTGCCAGCTTTTTCAAGGAGCTTGGTTTTGTCAAAGGTGTCATTTCCAAACCACTCAACCATTTGGTTTGTTAATTCATCTTTTAACCTTTTTTCTTGGTCATTCCACCTTTTAAAGCAAAAACAAACCTGTTAGATTCAAAAATGAACTGAAGCTACATTTATTACACTTCAAGAAATAGATCAAAGGAAAACTATTCTAGCAATGATATGAAATCAAAAGTGGATTAGGGTTAGTTCACATATGATGTACCACCTTTTACGTATGGTGGGCCCAAATATCTACAATGCAATGTCACTAAGATGTTTATAGAAAATATCATTGCCTGCAAAAAATTCATGGGATCATTAGTTCAAAACGAGTGATCATAAAGTAAATTACAATTAGAGTATATATAATAATAATTTTAAAGTACCTGGAACCTTTTGTATCTTTAAGGGAATCATTTCTTCATCGCTCACCACCAATGTGGCCTACAACGTTCCCATACTAGCAATATGAGAAGATCTAGGAAATGATGGTATGTTATCAGTAGTAGTTGCCTTTGGCACATCCTCGTGTGCATCTCCTCCTACAAAAAATGAATCCACTATGAAATGGCATTAGAATTCAAGAAAGAACACTTGAAGGGAAATAAACACATGACAGAAGATAGAGCAAAAGAGGGATCTACCAATAGTGGATGGGCCAATATGACATGCACTAGAGGATGTCTGCATGCTACGTGTTGCCGACATTGTAGTCGGCAATACAGGTGAGGGTAACCTCTGATGAGGCGGCGACGACATTTGCACAGTAACATTGACAACACCTAAAGAATAATACATTAAATATATGAAAAGTGCAAGAATTATAAACAAGGATGAACCTTTATTTTGAAAATTGACAGTATCAAGTATGATGTGTTTTGGGTACTCAGAGTGATAAGCCAAGCAAGTGATAATACAAGAAAATCGTCATCACCTGAAGATCCTGCAACACCGTGATCGTGGGAATGACTTTGATGAGGGCAAATAAATTATTGTAAAAACAATACGTACATATTTTAGTTAATGACATAAAAGAGAATAAAATATAAACCATTATTGAACTTTTGTTATAATTAAAGCTTTGATTACTGCTTACTTGCAAGTTTTCTATTGTCCAAAGCAATAATTCCACCCTCTCTCGTATCTCATCAGTGGTAGGATGCACGACTGCCAAAGAAACAATCTCTTTTCTAATTTTTATAAGAGGCATTTTAAATAATTTCATAAGGTCTATGGGATCTTCAAGGTCATCATTGCTTAACCCTAATGATTCCACATCCCTAGAAAGGTGCTTAGGTATTGCAACTCCCTTTCCCTTTCCTCGAACATCTGTTTGTGTCAAGAATATCATTAACAATTACAAAATTAGTATAAATCACTAAAAAAAAGAACATAATAATGTAACAGTTTGCTTCTATCTAATTTGTAAAATTACAATGAGGTTTACCTGCTCGGTAGAAGTGTCGCAAGCTACATCTCTGTCTACGATATGTGATGGATCCATGTCGGCCTATGACAAAGAAAAAATATAAAAAATGTTAGCGAAATTAAACCAATAGACTTAGCAAAAAAACTTCACAATCATTGTAAATTTTTTAATTCCTTACCTTTACTTTATGTCTGTAGTCAAATGACCTGTTCCCACCAAGGGTGACAGCATCACACAGGGACTATACCTGAAATCAACACCATCAATTGAGCATCATAAGCATTACTACATTTGTAATTTGATAAACAATAAATACATACGTATCATAAGCATCAGAAGCATCACATGATGTGTCATCATATATGTAATTGAGCATCACAATTAGCATCACATATCATGTGTCATCATAAACATGTAATCCATCACATATGTATCATAAATCACCATCCATCACATAGGTAATAAACAATCCACGTTCTATAAATAAACACAAAGTTCAAAAAATGTCACATGCATCATCATAAACATGTGATCCATCACATATGTATTTTAAATCAACATCCATCACATAGCTAATAAACAATCCAATTTCCATAAATAAACACAGTTTAAAAATTGTCACATAAATAGTCATTCTCCCTATCTCAATCTCCATATTAAAAGGTGCATCATGAATTAATTATGTAATGGCATTACAATTCAAAACATAATGAATTAATTATGTAAAAAAAATTCTATCAAGAAGTCAATATTAAATAGATAATATACTAATCACATACCTCATACATTTCATTCTTCATCATCATGAACATCAAGGTCATCATCGCCAACATCATCAACATCATCATCATCATCATCATCGTCGTCGTCGTCGTCGTCATCATCGTCGTCATCATCATCATCATCAACATCTTCACCATCATCATCACCATCATCATCATCACCATCACCATCACCATCACCATCACCATCACCATCACCATCACCATCACCATCACCATCACCATCACCATCATCTTCTTCTTCTTCTTGTTCTTCTTCATCGTCATTGAGAAACTATCAATCGTGATCATCATCCACTTCATCTTCTACTTCTTCGATATCTTCTTCTTCCATCACATTATACTTTATCGGCCTTCCTCTTGGATCATGTCTAACAACAAATGACCAACCCGGTTTATGTGGAACCTTTGAGTAAAATACTTGCTCACATTGGCTTGGAAGAACATAGGGCTCATCACCAACTAGTTCAAATGACCTTGTATTTAGCATTATAAAACCATTATCATGTTCAATAACAGTTCTATCAGGATGATTTTTATTCAATCGTAGCCTGTACCATTTGATGACGAACAAAACTAATTTGAAGGAATTAAAGTCACACTCAAGTATATCATCCAAAATGCCATAGTATCAATTTTGAGATTGTTGAGGATGAATGTCATTTCTCGATGAAATATTTGTCACCTCAAAGACTGCCGTGATGCCAAAATCACAAGTTTTCTTCGTGTCATCCAACTTTTTTATGCGAAATTTATGACCATTGCAGCACATAGTGTTGTGGTGTTTGACCTGCGATATGTCAAACATGTAAAATTTATTGCATTGTGAGTTGATAAACATATGGGTGATTAATAAATTTATACATACCTGTTTATCTCTTAAACCATATGCTAAATCAATTTCCCTTTGTGTAACATTGGAATCTCCATTACGATGTGCTTCTTTAACCAATGAAGCCACACCTTCCCATGTTAACGTGCATCCAGAATGTTGACAACGTTCAATCCATACCATCATCTAATCAAGATTGTTTGCAATATACAAATGTAGTGCATCCCACTCTCGACCAACTGTACAAAAAATAAATAGACATCTTACAATCGATTTATTTTGAAGATTAAGAATCAATTAACTACAATAACATCTTATAATTACCTCTCACTTTCCTCAATCTACCTTTCCCATTCAAGTACTCCCCTTCAAATTTGTTAATGGTGTTGGGATCCACAATGTGATCCACATGGATCTTTGCTGCAAACTTAGGAAGATATTCAGAACTATACACCATAGTCTAGTATACCATATATCCCTCCACCATAGAACCCTCAGGATGTGCTCTTTGTCAAACCAAAACCTTAAAAAATTTCAAGTGCCTCTCAACCATCCACATTGACCTAGTGTGTACAAGTCCACACAATTCAATCTCCTCAACTTGGTGTATGAGGTAGTGTTCTTGTGCATTGAAAAAAGCTGGAGGTAGACACTTTTGCATTTCACACATTAAATGAGGAATTTTTCTCTTCCAATATTTTATATCATCTTTAT
This sequence comes from Cryptomeria japonica, assembly GCF_030272615.1. Classification (NCBI taxonomy): domain Eukaryota; kingdom Viridiplantae; phylum Streptophyta; class Pinopsida; order Cupressales; family Cupressaceae; genus Cryptomeria; species Cryptomeria japonica. The sequence continues at coordinate 28,440,605 of NC_081415.1, read as the reverse complement.
GGACTTCTTTACATGACAACCACCTACAAGGTATTCAAGACGCAAAAAAATATATTACATAACAAGTAAAACAAATCACAAATATAATATCTATACAATGAACTAAACAAATATCACTACTTACCTCATGTATTTTCCAAGATCATATATGACTTGCTTGACATTATTGTCGAAGTCGTCTGGGAGAGATAGAGGTAGAACGTACTGCAACAATTATAAAATTGTCTTTTCATTTTTTTGTAACATAATGAAAAGTACACGTACGCACAGTACTTAAATACATACTAAAAACACAAGAACATGAATTACCTTAATGAAGGTATGCCAATCATGGGTTTTCATCCCTGGCCCAAATTCACTTTTCTTTGATATGAGATTGTTTATGTTCACAGCAAATCCTGTGGGAAATTGAATTTTTCATATGACTTCTTTAATAGCATTCCTTTGCTGGTCCGTTAATAACCAAGGAATCTCACTTATATTAATCTAGTCTCCATGGCTATTTGATTGAATGACATTTATCATTGCATGATTGGAATCCTGAATGTCACTACATATTTTGATAATTTTTTCTTTGTCATGCGTTCCATCCAATATTTTCCATACTGTCTCTATTATATTCTTTCCAATATGCATACTATCAAACAAATGAACAATTTGTAACTGCTCGTAGTAGGACAACCTACTAAATTGTCGGGGATAACTTTTTAGTCCCTTAGGAAGGTGGTCATTTATGCCTTCATGACCTTCATGATCATCAATCACATCATCAGTAGACAACAAAATAGAAAAGATGTTTTATGACAAACCAATAGATGGAATGGCATTACCTTGATGATTAATTCTATTATATTCCAACTTCCACAGGTGAGGTGTCATTCTTCATGGCTTTGATGTATTCTATTCTTTCCCATTGAAAAGATGTTTTTCAATATTTCGATACTTATGATTTTTGTGGAGAAAGTGCCTATACTCATCAAACACATACTTTCCTAAACTTTTTGAATGATGAGATTTCATCTTTGGACCATAAACAAGACATGCAAATTTTACCTTTGTTTGAAGACCTACAAGAGAATGTATAATTGGATTAAATATGATAATTTTTTGAATTATAATGTTCATGCACAACTTAAACACTATAACATACCACAAAAATGTGTTAGCCCTGGGGCATCGTGTATTGTCCATAGAAGCATCGCATGGAATTGAAATTGTCTTTGTCCTATTGGTCTAGAGATGTCATACATAGTGACACCATTCCATAACTCTAGCAACTCATCGATAAGAGGCTCGATATATACATTCATATCTTTAACTTGGTACTTACCTAATCGAATGAACAAAAACATTACATAATTATTATGACCATTTTAGTGCAATATTTATAATTAAATTTAGACGACTATATTTAAATGATAAAATACCTGGAACAATCATTGCCAACATTATGTGCTCCCTCTTTATTGACATCCATGGAGGAATGTTATTGTTGATAACAAAAACAGGCCACACTGAGTAAACAGATCTCATCTCTCCAAATGGATTGACACCGTTCGCTGCTAATGAAAGCCTGAGATTACGAGGTTCTTCTTTAAAGTGTGGCCACTTTTCCTCTATGTCCATAAATGTTGAACCATCCGCAGGCATTTGAATAATGTCATCTCGACTTCTATTGCGTGCATGGTAATCCATAAATTGTGCCAAGCTAGTGCACTTGAATAATCGTTGCATACATGGAATAATGGGAATATAGCGAAGAACCTTGCGAGGAACCCTTTTTGTTATTTGATCTGTTCGATATCTACTGATATGACATTCAAGGCATTCAGTTCAAAATTCATTTTGTTTGTGATATATAATATGATCATTGGAACAAGCATCTATTGCTTAATACTCCATTTCAATATCTTTCATAACGGCAGATAATTCTCAGTATGAGCGAGGTAGAATATTTGATGGTGGTAACAAAAACTCACCTATATATCTACAGCAAAAAAATATAATTTGTTATAATAAAGAATATTAATGGTACAACATGATTCACAGTTTATTATGACATATATGACATACCTTAACATACGTGACATTGTTATGTTGGATAAACCATTCATAACCTTCAAGTTCACCAACAACAATACAACAGAGAGAAGAGTTGTCTGCGAGCCTTTGTAAAGGGCCTCAGATGCCTTCTCAAGTAGATGGACATCATGAACAACATCAAGGTCATCTTCATCATCATGATCAGCTGCACGAGTACTAAATGAGTCATGGATCAATGTATTTGTACCATCATCTTCAATTGTGTTTTCTGGCTCATGATCGTCATCTTCCATGGGATCATTATCTTCGGCTTCGATATTCACACCTCCATGTTCGTCCACTTTGAAAACCATATTCTCAAGGTTGTGTTGATCCATACCATGTGCTCCAGGGTGCTCGACCTATATAAAATTGATAAACATAAATAAACCGTGATCATGATCTCATCATCACGTGATTTATTATGTATATAAATTGTCAAAACGATATAATGAAAAACTAACCAATGGATGATAATCATGTCCACCTTCAATGTGACCATGCAGCCTATAATGTTTCTTCATTGTTTTGATTAGAAGTCTTCTAGTCTTTAACCCCTTACAAATTTTGCACGGACAATAACATTTTCCATCACCTTTTCTTTTCAAGTTAGACCACAATCTAGCAATTGTCTCCTTATTTTGTTGTTTGTTGATATTGTCTGACATGGTCTTTCTTCACAGGGAAGAAAATAGAAATTATCATCATTGAACAAAGAATCTTATTGAATTTAGATCTATAGTTTGCTTATGGTACATCACACAACATGGAAAACAAGAAATACTCAATAAATAATAGGATTCATTGATCTAGTATTATCACAATCTGCACTTGGCCTTCAATATTTTCTCCTCCTAACACTGTTTATCCATTACCTATTAAGTATAGAACTCTAAAACCCATGGCTATTAAAATACATAAGACAACATTGTAGCATCTTATAATCATCTATTATAAAACCAAAGCACTTGGGAGTGATTCTTTTGTTTGTCACAGTCCAGGAAAATGGTGTCTACTGGAGCCTTGAATAATTGACTAGAAAGATTTTTAATTCCTTTTCTTTTTCCTACTGATTTTTTCACTTTCACTTCCATCCTCTGAGTCAGATGCCCTCACCCTTTTCATTCTTCTTGTTTTTTCATACTCATTGTCATGCTTTGAATTATTTTTCTTTCTTGGTGACTCCTTACTACTCTCACTGTCAGTTTCACTCTCAGAATCTGAGTCTGATGTATCAGAATCTAACAAACCTGATGAACTAGAAGAATCATCATTAGAGGTAAATTCATCTGACTCAGGAATAGACTTTTGCTGCTGCATTACAAGCCTTGGCATATTCTTCAAATACTCACGTAAACTCTCAGTGATACCACCAAGACCAATAGAAGTAAAGAACTTGATAGAAAATCATGAATTTTTGGGATTGTCCTTTGGAGAAATTGAATCAAAAGACTCCTGCATTGTTGGATCGTTCAACCTTTCATTAAGAAAAAATATACCAAGCTGCTCTGCCAGCTCCTGCAAGAGAATCTTTATAAAAATATGGGAAGAGGAAGTAGTATCTTCCTCTGTCAGACGTATATAAGTAAGACAATACCATGGAAGAGCATCTATGCCAAGTAAGTGGGCAAAAAACTTTGCAACATTACGCAGTTTATTTGTTTCCAGTCTGTGTATCATAGAATACTGTTGTACAAAACACTTATCAAAAAATTCCTCATAAATTTTATTGATCATACAAAATCTTTTCCCAAGAAGACCATAATAACGAAGGTATGTTCTCTCTTGACCAGGTTCAAGCTTGATCTTTAGTAGCTTATGACCAACTTCCTCAAAATCAACACTTGACATGATTGTCAAATAAATTGTATGTCTTAAATTGACCAAGTTTGTCTTTGTCTCATCCTGCATTGTCAGTGCTTCCTCACCTTCCTCTTCATCATCATCATCTTCATCATCATCTAAATCATCACCTGAATCATTCTCCCCTTTTGCTTCATCTAAAGAAGCATCTCCAAGGATATCTTTCTTCAGTTTTTCATAGGTTTCCTCATGCTCTAAGAAATCAAGATCTGGCTTGAAAACATCCAAACCAGCTTCTTGATCAAGTTCATCTTCTAGGAAAACTTCATGTGTTAACTGATTTGGACGCACAGCTGGATGACCCTCGAACTTAGCTTTGCGAATTGCAAAAAGACCTTCAATTAAAAACTGTACTCGTTTGTCAATTTCCCCCTCATGGAGAATACCTCTAAATCTTTCAAAAATCCCATAGAGACCTTTGGGTGAAAGGTCTTGCAACAAAGAACCATATTCTTTCACGAACCCAACAACAACCTCTACACTGTCATCTGTGGGGTTCTCTAGTAAAAGGGTGAGAAGTTCCAAGGCAATGATCTCATGTGCAACTTGTTGATTCACTAAATGAGCTATGAATTTGGCTACTGCTATCAACATGTGCTTGTCATTGTGTTTGTATGCCCTCTTAAGCTACAAAATAATTCTTTGCAAAAGCAGATTGCCAACTTTAGGAAATTTTGTATTTACCACAGCAACCAATGCAGCAAAAACATCTATAAATCTAGGGGATGCCATTTGGGATTTCATACAAGACCTACAAAATAGACCCCTCCCACGGATGAGATTCTCTGCAAACAACTCTAGAATGGTGTTCTTGATGTTAGATGCATTTACCTTGTTTAATAACCCATTGATACTCTTCTGAAGGGCATCCCATGTCATGCCCTGGTATTCCACACTACTCTTGTCTTCCACATATTTGATCATTTGAGCTAGCTTAAATGGGGGAATGTAAACACCCCCACTTCTTCCAACACCCTTCTCAGCTCCTCTTACAGCACCTTAGCCATTCCCATTCTGAGATGGAGCAGACACAACACCAGAAGTTTTCACTTCCACTGCCTCTCTATCCCTCTTGTTTCCAGAAGCCCCTTTACCACTTAATTCATGCTTATTTCTATACATAAACCCATCAGGAAGTATGAGTTTTTGCATATAAGCTTGCCCAAATATTTTACAGTTATTTTTCATCATGATTCCCTCAGGAGCTGGCAGATCCTGCTTCCATACTTTAATTCTGTTTTCTCAAAGGACAATCCTAAAAATCCATGCATTGCAAACAACTTTTTACACCTTTATTGGTTGTGGTGGCATCACAGAGAGTTTACATCAATAAATGAAGAACGTGCCAATGCTTTTAATACAGCAGTAGAAGTCTGTCTCTTATTCAATATCTCTAGTGAAACCCCCATGATCTTTTGTTGGAGTAGAATTTGTTATATTCTAGAAAGGGTCTTGTCCTTTGTTGATGGGATATTCATCTACCTCAAAAAATAACTGTTCTTTTCTCCAACAAGAAGTGGAACTAAATGAAGACCTAGCACCATGAAATGAATCCTCAAAAGGATTACTATAGTTAGTTTTGGTAGATAATGATATGGGTAAAATACTAATGTGGCTTTACGAAACATTATGTACTAGCTTAGCATACTCTAACAACTTTGGTGCAACATGCTACATCCAATTAAGTCTCCATCGGTATCTCTATTGTGTTTATGGATTGGGATTCAATGTACTCTTTTTATACACAGATTTTACTTTCAACTGAGGAGGTTTGTATGTACTTGTCTTTCGATTGTATCCCTATTTCGAGAATTTCTTCTATCAACAAATCATTTGTTGTAAGTTGTACAAGTGGAAGCTTGAACATGCCTTCCATGCTAGCTTTGTTGATACGTTCAACACCATCTTGTGCAACAAATCTTTAGAACTCCACTATTTCATTGAAGAGTGAGTAGTAGGGACAATCTAGGACACTTACAGAGGTTTTGCAAGAGAGATAAATAGACCTAAATATTATGGCTTAATAATGATCAATCGGTAAACAGATAAGAAACTCTCAATATCAAAATGACTTTCTCAATTGTCTTTACTAGAAATGGATAGATCTGCTAATAATGGCTTTATGACTATATCTCAACTTTAGACTTGATCCAAGAAGAGCTAGAACTAATATGTGATATCTAGATTTATGATCTCTATAATATAACAATCCCATAATTATGTTTCCATGCATATATACCACAACACAAACATCATGCTAGTGTTCAACCATGGCAATTGATATCCTAATTATAGAATGTGAAATATACACATAACTATGAATAAAGATTAAGAAAAACAAAGAAAGATGCTTATTGCAAACATAAATGACTAATGGACAATAATTGAATTCATTGTAGATAGTTTTGAATATCAAATTCACTTTATTATGTGCTTTTAGTAACTCATGTACTTGTGGCCAACCATTTATCTCTTTCATAAATTAAACACATATTAATAACATTAAATGGCTGAGTAATTATGTTTTAGTTGAAATTGAAAATAAAATATTTTATTTCAGGACAGCTCACACTATTCCCTATCATATTTTAGACTCTCGGTTTTGTTAGTAGTGGTTTGATGTCTTTGGAGCTGATCATTGCATTTATTTAGTTATGTTTGCCAGCATACTCCCAGCCTGTGCCAAATTGGGAGCTTTGGAACAGGGTATGGACATCCATCAAAGCATAAAAGATAGAGGAATTTTGTCAGATGTAGTTGCAACTGCTCTGTTAGCATGTATGCAAAATGTGGAAACATAGACAAGGCACGGGAACTGTTTGACGGATTGCCTCAAAGAAATGTGGTTTCCTAGACTACAATGATTGCCAAATATGCACAAAATAGATTTGTTGAGAAGGCTTTAGAAACTTTCAAGCAAATGCAATCGGCAGGTGTAAAGCCAAATTCCACGACCATTGCTACTATCCTCCCTGCCTGTGCCAAAATGGGAGATTTGGAACAAGGTATGGACATTCATCGAAGCATAAAGGATAGAGGAATTTTGTCAGATGTTGTAGTTGCAACTACCTTGGTAGACATGTATGCAAAATGTGGAAGCATAGACAAGGCACGTGAACTGTTTGATAGAATGCCTAAAAGAAATGTTGTCTCATGGACTGCAACGATTGCTGGATATGCACAAAATGGATTTGTCAAAAAGGCTTTAGACACTTTCAAGCAAATGAAATTGGAAGGCATAAAGCCAAATTCCACAACCTTTGCTAGCATCCTCCCTGCCTGTGCAAAAATGGGAGCTTTGGAACAGGGTATGGACATCCATCAAAGCATAACGGATAGAGGAATTTTGTTAGGTGTTGTACTTGCAAATGCCCTGCTTGACATGAATGCAAAATGTGGAAACATGGACAAGGCTCATGAATTGTTTGATACGATGCCGCAAAGAGATGTGATCTCATGTGAATAATCAACACGCGCATATACGAGAGGAAGGGATTGCTGCTACAAAATTGAACGCTCACTCCTCAATCATAGTTCTATGGTTTTACGAGATTAAACTAGCACAATTAACCACCACATGTATATTTTTTGCAACATGAAATTAAAAACTAGGGCAATTTGAATCTACCTCCTGCGAAGGATTGCAAGCAATGCCACAAATACCTTCGACGCGGGTTTGATGTTCTTGGGGGTTGAAGTCGCCACGAATGCCTACACAGGATTGCAATGCAGAAATGAATTTCCCTCTTCTTCTTTTTTAAGTAATGGTCGTTGTCGTCAGAATTATGACAAACTCGAGCACTTTTTAAAAAAAAGAAAATTCTCATTTCTAATGCCTTCTTCGTTGAAACCAAATGGGAAATTTCCATTGGAATTATGATGAATGTGGGCATTTAAAAAAAAAAATCAAATTTGGCCACAATATACCTTCTCCATCAGAAACCTCAGTCGGAAATCTAGTCCAAATGTATTAGTGTGTTTAGCATTACATAGGTCTAGCATTGTGACCTCATGTTGTATGATTTAAGAGTATTGCGAAACAAACTTATCCACCAATTTTGAGAATGATCTGATTCTAGGTGGAAGTTTGGAGAACCATTCCAAAGCTAGTCCACTTAAGCTCTTTGGAAATAATCTCATCAAGTAGGTATCCTCATGTGCAAACTACATACTCATTGTGCAAAATTCTCCTATATGATCCTCGGGATTAATGCTTCTATCATATTTATCATATCTAGGAGTTTCACAACCTATAGGAAATGGTATCATGTTTAGATTTTTGTCAAATGGTCAGTAAGGACAAATTTATTGAAGTGAGTATCTTCTAACATTTCCTCTTTGCATATCTTGAGTCTATGTTTGCAGTGCTTGTATTTGTTGTGTAAGATCTGTGATAGGATTATCACATGATTTATTCTTGTATAACCATGAGTTTCTGTTCTAGTATGATCTTGATCTCTTCTTATATCATCTCAGCCCTTTCTTGTGTCCTCATTAGATTTAGCTTTGTTGAGAATTTCTACATCATCCCTTTTGGGAATGAAAGTTTTCTCGTTAGTTCTTGTGTTATTAGGTATTGATGTGTCATCCTTTTGTGACCATAAATCTCTTCATGTCATTCATTATCATGGGAAGGGTCACTTCTCTTTTTTCCTAATTTTCTCACATCAAAATCTTGGGGGAGTGTAGCACCAGATTTTGCTAACATTATGAAGTATTTTTATTTTTTCTCCCTCCAATATTTTCTCCATAAATTTATCGAATTTAGGATCTTGTTTGATTTCTCTTATATGTTTTTATGTTATGTCCTCTTCTTCTTGTATTTAATTTTGGTATTCCATGTTCCTATAATCTTCAGTCATTTCAAATGCTTATGTTTCCGTTTCAACAATCTTTCATCTTTGTGCTCTAGTTAAAATGGGCATGCACGTGTGTTGAATATTGTGAAAGTATTCAATTATCTAAAAGGTGTTTTGATAGGTTACCAACTATCAATTTAGATATGGTAGATTTATATGACACGAAAAGATAATTCAAGTGTTTGCAAGTTTGCAAGTTTTGCAATCTCAGTTTTGGAGTGCAATGATGATGATTTTGATAAAACCAAGTCCAATAGGAATGATATATCCTACGATGTGGAACAAGGTTATCCTGACCAAACATTGTAGTTTCGTGATAGAGGATGATAGATGCTGATGAGAAACTATGTTTTGGAGTGATCAATTTATCAAAGAGGGTGATAATGCACTTTGAGATGTTTAGATCTTGAACTTGTTGAAGGTGAATACTTGAAAATTTTGAGGTGTCTAGTTCTAGAATCCAATCTGACAGAAGATAACTTGACCAAGAAAACCAAGAAGACAACCTAAGCACAAAATGATAGATATCAAGTGTTTATACTCACTATAAATTGACTAAGAAAACATGACAGATCTAAAAAAGACATGCAATAGGATAGCTTTGGACTAGCAAAGATAGAAATTTGTACGACAATTTAGACTGACCCATACCAAAAATGCATATTCCCATACGACATTTCCAATAGAACCATACAACTAATAACACAAATATTTCACTAATCTGACTTGTATGACAATTCCCACAGAACCAAATGATAAACTAGCTTTCTTGTACAACAAACTAGAAAGCTCATACAATTGAGGACAGAGTAGAGACAAAAATTTTACTTGGACAGATTTTTGATCAATGAAGTTTGATGTTTGATTCTGTTTTCTAGTTTTAGATGTCTGAGTTTCTATTTCAGGGATGAAAACACAACAAACATGTGATATGATAAGTGACCTCAAGTACATCACGCTAAATCCAAAGGAAGTTGGCTGAGAGAGAAAACCATTGCTTGCAAACTTAGGTACACCCAATAGCTAATCAGAATACGACCATTGAGTCCCACGCAATGGATTCTCAATGTCGTATTATCCGAATCCAAACGCTAATTAAAAAACCCTTAAAATGCAATTTGCTTTGAAAACACAAAAGCAAAAACTTGTATGAGTATTATCTCCTGCTCATACAAGTATTCTCACATACCCATACAAGTGCACAAAGAAACTCATACAGTACTGCAAAGGTACTTATACGAGATTTTGGAACAAGCCCAACCAGAAACTTATGATATTGAAGATTTGATGATGAGAGAGGCCAAGAAATTAGATTTCCTGCCCCACAGTGGGTGCCAAAATGTCGTGTGTGTGAAGTAGGGTACCTATAGATACAACACAAAAACGCAATAGATCATTACAAGCATGGTTAGCAAATTGAAATCAAACAAAATATAAACCATGATAAAGCAACCTATCGCCTCCTAAGAGATGCGAGTGTGGATTTGCTCTCAGATCTAGATAAGCAATCCTAGTGACTTGACTAAACCTAGACAAAGGATTTAAAATGATATGATATGCAAGCTAGATGAGATTGATTATGATACATTGGTCCAATAGGATAATTAAGCTAATGATATGCATGATTAAGCTATGATCATGATGAAATTAAGCTAGAATAGAGATTGATTGTGCTATATGATTTAACAATTATGCTAGAATATGATCAAATTAAACTAGATCTAAGATGCAATTGCATATAATAAAAATGATTAAAATGATATGAGATGGGATCCTTTGTGCTCCAAAATGGGGGATATTTATAGGATTTCCAAGGCTAGGGGTGAGGTGGCAGGAATCAACGATCAAGATTGAGTCTGAAGATATCAAGTGTGAAATTGGAGGAGGTTGGAGGGAGAGACACTTGTCGTCTCTGTGGTGACAAGTGTCAAGGAGCCTTTCTCATAAGAGGGAAAGTGTCCAAGGGGGGAGACATGTGGCATAAATTCCATGTGTCTCAAGGGGAGGATATCCAACCCATAGGTTAGGTTAGGTTAGGTGGTTAGAAGTTAGGAAGCATGTGGGTAATTTGAAATTAAAAATTCAAATAATAGGAAAAGGCTATTTAACTTTCAACAAATCATACATTGATTTATTTTAATTAGTTAGGGGATTAGAAGAAATGAATTAAATGGGGGGAGGATTAATTAATTCAGATTGATTAATCAAAGGGAACTATTGAAGTGAACCTATTAAATGAATCCTTAGATTTATTAATAAGTAGATGAATGGGAGAATTTAATAAAATTGCTAATGAATTCAATTAAAATGGGAAGGGGGATTAATTAAATATTTTTTTATTTAATTAATTATCTTCAGACCATTTTTTAGGTGTATACAGCAGGAATATTATCAAGGACTTTGTGTAGATTATATTAATATGATTGGAAAATGGGCTAAGGTTAGCCAACTTGCCCATTGACTTATTGCGTTCTCTTCGAGTGTGATTAATTCTGACTTGGCCTAGCATAGGGAGAAGATCAAGACATTTGGAAATGAGATGTCTAGATTTCCAATCTAGTCTAGCTTCCTTTTTAATCATCATTATGGTGTTTTTAAATCACCTCCAATGATGATTATTTCGTATCCTCTATTATTCACAATCAAAATTCCATGGTAGACTACAACCACCTTTGAAAATCTTGAGGTTTGAACTCCAAGGTTAGCCATGTAGGCTAGGATTATTTTACCACTTGAGTCCCTTATGACCCCACCCCCTCTCAACCAACCTGGGTTACCTCTTCATGTATGGAAATCCAATTTCAACCAATCAATATTGGGGGGGCATCATTTAATTGCATTTTTGAAACCAATAGGAGGGGAAGTGAAGCTGGAAAGGGAATTATCTAAACGTGAACTTACGGCAATCTATCAATCCAGGGAAGAGGGTGAGTGAGAGTGTTCTTTAATCACAAAGAAAACCATATTTTATTTGACATATTTAATTATGGAGATGGCTAAAGAATCCCAACTTCATTTCCCCTCTTTGATAGCTTCATATGGGTTAGTGAGTTATGAGTTGCTTATGAGTGAGTTGCTTAAATACAAAGAGTTGTGTAGGTGCAAGTGTAGGTGTAAGTGTAGGTGGTGTTAAGGTAGGTAAGGTTGGGTAGGTAAGATAGTATTGGTGGTTGTGCTTCCTTCCCTGCTTGTTTCCATCCCTCGTTCTTTGTTTCCTTCATTCCCTACTTCCCTCCCCTTCAAGCCCCAAATTATTACCGAGAATGAATGGTGAGATTTTGCAATGAGTATAAAATTCAATCTGCAACTCACACGTCTTTAAAAAATGACTAGAAAATTGAACCTGCAAGTCACACGTCTTTCAAATATTGCCAATTATTGACCAGAAAGGGTTATCAATACCTATTGTTCTAGCTCCAGTTGTAGTCTTAGTTTAATCTCCAGCCCTAGCTCCAGCAGCTACTCTACTACAGTTGAAGGTTAAAGTGTATATGCTATATAAGATCCATTTTGAGATCGATCTAGGTGTATTGTGAAGATCTAGTCATTGTCTACCCAGCTCGAGATTTGTTGGAGATACTTTTTTTGAAGATCCAATCGGTTCCCATTTTATTTCAAAATTATGTTGTCCTAGTCGTTTGAAATAATCTTCATATCACCATTTTCTAACAAAAATTATGTTGTCTCGGTTGGCTAAAGTTTCATTCTTGTTGTTATTATCTTATGGTGATATAATTTTTTTCTTTGATGTTTTATGTTCATCAAAACTAATTTTATCATACATGTTAAAGTGGCCAATTTAAGCATGAAAAAAATGTATGTACCTTTATCACTATTTTTGCATTAAGACAACTTAATTTCATATTTGTATATAATCACATATTTTTATAAGGTGTAGTCTAAGCTTTGTATCCCAACCAATCTGTTATTGGGTTAGAGATAGTTACATTTTTCCAATAACACTCTCCTCTTTTATCAACATCAACAACTATATAAGTATCACACATTTTTTTGTAAATTTATTTATTTATTATTAATCAAATAATAATAATTAATTATTAAAATAATATTGTAGATTTAATTAAAATGCTACATCTCAAAATTGTCATGCCTATTTTAAGAAAAATCTATACAAAATACATTGAACACCATCATTCTTGAGGCACTTATTTTTCACAATTTTTGTGATATATGTGGAATAGACACTTCTAGAATGATATCTCAACATCGTTAATGTATTTTTTCTAAACTAAATATACCAATTTAATAACAACCATACTTATAAAATAATATTATAAAGAAGACAACAGAATAAGTACAAATTTCAAATGGAATACTATGGCATCTTTTCTAATGCAATCATCTAATCAAATATTTACCTTTACATAAATACCTCATTTCTCATCCTACTTTAAGATTATATTTAATCAATAATCAATTATAAGCACTTGAAAATAAAAAATAATAATTATTGCATAATCATCATCTTTCATTCTTCGTGATTATTTATTTATTATGAAAAATTGATTTATTATTAAATAAAATTACTATGGATGTCTCACACAATTTTATTTTATTTTAAAAACATTGTATGTTAAGCTAAAAATTCCATTGAAAGTAACTCTTACAATTAAAGATGGAATTTCTATCTAGAAATAAAACAACGCATTCACATTTTTATTTTTTTCAATGAACACATTTTATTTTTTTCAACTATTATTTTTAATGGCTCCGCGTGTGGTTTCTTCCAAGCTTCTAACGGGCTACAACAAGGAGATCCTTTGTCGCCCTTCCTGTTTGTTCTTATGACAGAAGTTCTTGGCAGACAGATCAAAAGAAAGGTCGGGCAAGGCCTTTGGAAAGGATTCTCTATCCATGAAAGATTGAATCCGGTATCCCACTCCCAATTTGCAGATGACGCCATCCTCTTCAGCGCTGCTTCAGAAAGAGAAGCTCAGGTCATCTGCAGTGTTCTTGAAGTATACAAAAAGGAATCGGCGCAGAGTATGAACAAGTAGAAGTCCCAGATTTATTTCCTCAACACCAGCAAAAGAATTCAAGATAAAATAGTAAGTGTGTTGCACTTCGGCCAAGGTAATTTTCTGATTCAATACCTTGGGGTTCCCCTTTATGCAGGAAAAGTGGCCAATGGGCTTTGGGAAGAAGTCGTCAACAAATGCAAAGCCAAAACAACCTTATGGAAGAACAAGTGGCTATCGCAGGCGGGGCAGCTCCAGATGATAAAATTGGTTTTATCTATCATTCCAATATATTACATGTCATGTTATAGGGCTCCAAATAAGGCATTGTTGACAATGGACAGTTTGCTAAAAAGATTCATTTGGGAAGGTTCGAAGGAAGGAAAAAAGATCATGTTGATCAATTGGGATACAGTTTGCATGCTCAAAGCGGAAGGCAGAGCAGGTCTGAGAAAAATGAACTTGTAGAGTTTGGCGCTAGGAGCGAAGTTGGCATGGAAGATGTACAATTGTCCTAGAAAAGGTTCGTGCAAGGTAATGTCTCACAAATACCTAGATTCAAACAAGCCAAAAAGAATTTTCACCATAGCGAATTCGGTAAGAGGGTCTCAGCTTTGGAAGTTCATATGGGAAAGCAAGAGGATCATTACTGAACACTTGTCATGGAGAATAGGTGATGGTCACAATGCTAAATTATGGAGGGACTCATGGAACGGTGACAAAGCGTTAGTAGAGGAAATCGATGATCAAGATTGGATAAATGAGATGGAAGCTACTATGGGCATGATGGTGGCAGATTATGTCCAAGAAGGTTGTCACCCAAACTCTCCAATAAGATGGAAAGGGTTCGAAAATGCCCATAATGCAAATAGTGCGAAGGTGGCCAACATTCTCCAAAGCAGAAATATCTATTTGACAACGGAAAAAGATACCCTAATCTGGACCACTTCTAAATCAGGGAATTATAAGGTTAACTTGGGATATGAGCTACAAAGAAAGAGGCAAAAAGATGGTAACTGGTCGGCTGCATTATGTTGGGACAAATGGGTGTTACCTAAAGCAGGGGATTTTCTTTGGATTGCTCTACACGAAAAAATCCTTACAAGTGACAGATTGAAGTTAATAGGCATACAGGGCCAAGCAGATGTTGTCTCTGCAAAAATGAGGAAGAAACAACAGACCATTTATTGTACAATTGTCCTTTCTCTAGGAAGTGTTGGGTTTGGTTGCAGTCACAACTTCAGAACTATATGGTTTATAATGGTTCTTTCAAAGATTTCATTCTTGCTTGGCCGACAGGGGGCAAATTCTCAAAATGGGGAAGCTTGTGGATTTCAAGCCCTTCATTGGTGGTCTGGCACGTATGGAAGGAGAGAAATAGAAGGATTTTTAGGGAAGAAGAGTTGGAGGTTAACATCTTGATCAATAAAATTCAAGGGGCCATAGAAGAAACAATCAATGGCAAGATCTTTGGAAGTAAATATAAATATTACTCAAAGTGGGATTTGGAAATGGAGCAGGTGTGGAAGCTTAAACAAAGTAGTAGCCACACACAAGGAGTCAAATCATTAGAGCAAAGAAAGGTCACGTGGAAGCCTCCCCCTATCGGATGGAAAAAAATGAATTTCGATGGAGCTAGCAAAGGAAACCCAGGACTATCGGGCTATGGAGCGATTGTCAGAGATGAGGAGGGCAACCTTATGGGGGCAGTATGTGGTCAAGCGGGCTTTGTTTCCAAAAATATTGTAGAAATCACCGCTTTGGAGGAAGGACTTAAATGGGTGACTGCTAATGGAATAATGAAGGTGGTGATTGAAGGAGACTCAAAAGTGATTCTTAATGGAATCACCAATCATTGTTTCTTGAACTGGCGGTTGGACACTTGGATCCCAAGAATTTATGGTTATCTTCAAAAAGTTAAGGATTACCATGTTCAACATATTTTTCGTGAAGGCAACCAAGTTGCGGACCTTCTTGCTAATCACGAGATCACTAAAACTCTGCCAGCTGTCTTGTCGCCTACGAACGTAGTTAATAGAGATCTACAATAGAGCTTACTAGAGGACAATGCTCACATCCCAAAGTCAGGAATACAATGATCGGTAGGCCACTTTTGTTCCAAGGATAAGAGAAGGTACGCTCTTATTAGGCTATTCACACAGGCTGGCAGAAGTATCCTCGGTAACACATCCTACTTTTGATATCCCGTGAGAGAGAGAAGAAGGTGATAGAAAGGACCTAGAGGATTCTAGAAATAGTTGATCCTTTTATACGCTAAGAGAAGCTAGATCAGAGTGGTGCATTCAGAATAAGCAAGATGGTTCACAGGTTCGGTCTGAGTTACCTCTGTCACGAGGAGATGCTGGAAGCCCAATGCGAACATCTTTTCGATATAGACATCGAAGGCCAAAATGCTATATAGGGATTTCTCAATGATGCATTCAGTGAGGAGCGGCATTGTTGTGACGACTTTGTATATGAGATCATCTTGTGCCTTTTGGTGGATGTTTTATCGTCAAAGGAAGCCTGCATGGAGAAACTGATGGGATTCGTAAGGGAGGAAGATATTGAAGTCATGGGGGGAGCGGTGTTGGAGGTGGACGAGGAATGGGCCAGCATACTTGGCCCGTACTTCAATCCCCTAGCCTTTCTTTCTGATGCAAAGTGTTCGGACCCCGAGGATGAAATTCGGCTTGCTACCGAAGCTCAAAGAATGAGGAAGGAGGAATTTATGTCTGAAGCATGGGAGGTTTTCAGAGTGGGAGTCAGGAATACAGATATGGGGCCTTTTAGAAGGATGATGATGAAGGAAGACAGATGGTTGTCGGAAGGGAATATCGACAAGGTGGCGACCATAGGCATGCATGTGGCAACCATTCTTAGGCTTATGTAATTCACAATATGTAATTTGTAATTTTCTTTGAAGTTTATTGTGGTTGATCATAAATTTTGCTATGTAAAACTCTTTTGGATTAATATAAGGCACTATCCCCATCTTGATAGCACTTGCTGATTAAAAAAAAAAAAATACTTACCTTGACATAAATAACTCATTTCTCATCCTACTTTAAGATTATATTAAATCAATAATCAATTATAAGAACTTGAAAATAAAAAATAATTATTATTGCATAATCATCATCTATCATTCTTCGTGATTATTTATTTATTATGAAAAAATTGATTTATTATTAAATAAAATTACTATGGATGTCTCACACAATTTTATTTTATTTTTAAAACATTGTACGCTAAGCTAAAAATTCCATTGAAAGTAACTCTTACAATTAAACATAGAATTTCTATCTAGAAATAAAACAACACATTCACATTTTTAATTTTTTGAATGAACACATTTTATTTTTTTCAACTATTGTTGAAAATATGAAAACTTCTCATCCAATGTCCTTCTTTAAGAGAAGTAAAATAAAACAATAATAAGCCGCAAGGAAAAATTATGCTTGTATATTTTATATAATTTCTTATATCAGTTTGTGAGCTCTCTAAATGTTCTATAGAATACCTGTACAATAACAAGTTAGATGACTCTCTTATAAAGAAATTAAACTATTCATATATTTTATAGAACTATTTCAACATTATGCTCATTTACTAGTGTAATGTATTAGCAATAACAACAATAGAAAAAACCTCATAATAAAATAATGAAAATCATAGCTAATATTTCAATATACATTCCATCTGCACTCAAATTTAATGTTATACTATATTGTTTTAAATATTTTTTAGAAACAATTTTTGTTTAAGAAAGTTATTTTAAAATTATATTTTCTTAAAATTGGCAGGTTTCAAATCCAGAGTTAATGTCTTACACTTGTAGTTACTTGATACTTGAAACCTACAACCAAGTTCTCAAAAAAAAATCATTTGATGGCATAACTCAAAATATGTATTGGGATTATGTAGGAGATGTGATGAGCTAGATGCATGTTTCTTGAGTAATATTATATGTAGAAATCAAAATGAGTTGTTGTGTCCCACGGGTTGTCTTTGGCTAAAAACAAACATGTGTACATCAGACTAGAAAGAAAATGCAATTGTGTACAATAACCTAAATAAGGTAGAAAAATAAAAACAATACAAACATGAGGTTTTAAAATACCCTCTATGCACTATAACATAGCAATAACAACATAGAAGTGATTGTGATATTCTATTTCTAATAACAATGGGATGTTTAATGTGAAGTAGAATTATATACTAGAATCAGCTATTTCACCTTCTTATGTGAATATTTTTTATTAAGATAGAATAGGTTTTTGACAGGGTTCACATTTTTATATAATAGAATAGCTCAAAGCTTACATGATGAGATTCTAGTTGAATCATAAAAAATACAATTGCAATGAAAGTGTTAAACAAGAAATACCACAATTGTAATAAATATAAATGTTAGTTGATACTATTTCTAATATTAATGAATATAAACTATCATGTAATCTTGAGAATGATAAAAAAATCATTGTTATGGTAATCACATCTATTGTACCATCTAAAATAAATTATAGTTAAGACCATCAACAATGAGAAAGACATGTCTAACATAGTATGATAGTATGAAATTTTTTTGTCTTTTGAATGTAATAGTTATTATATTGTCAATTTTTTTATTTTTTTGGTAGGAAGTGGACATGTCTCTAAAATATAAGTTGTTAGTAACAACCACTTATGTTGTCTACAAATACTCAATGTTTGCATCAAAGAAGAATATAACATCATTTGGCTATGAAATTTGTATTTTCCCTAGTGACGACAACTTTTGAAGTTGTATGCATAGTTAGTAGACTCATGAAAAAAATACAACAATTTTTTTGAGTTAATCTAGAGTTTTCTAGTGAGTTATTGATGATTCTTGATGAATTTATGAATTAGTATTAGGGAGTTTTAACCTTCGAATCATGTTGCAAGTGAAAAAGGGGGATTAAACATTCAAAATGTATTTTTTTTAAATTTTATAATCAATTATTTTTCCTCTTAAAAAACTTAGAAAATAGTGTACACGTGAAAATCTGTGTGGTTTTGAAGGTCTTCATTTAGACTTGGTGGTAGGGGCTCCACCCACAAACCTTATTGGGGGCACTAACTCTCTATCCATGCACATGTAAGGAGTGTTTCTCCAAATCCCCCTGATAGAAATATTGTCTTTAGACCTCACCAAACTCATTTAATACATTTTGTAATTGTATTTTACATAGAATTATATTTTTTCAAAAAATCAAAATATTTTTTAAATTAATTAAATTTTTGCCAAATTAATTTTTTCTCTATTGAATCCACATCAAATACAAATTTACAAAGTACAATTATATATTATAATAGACCAAACACGAGCCTTTTGAATGCTTTAAACATGACATAGTCATATAAATTAATTCTAAAATAGTATACAAAAAGGTTTTAAGCCTTGCTTTGATTCCTCCAAAGGAAATTTGAGAAGTTATACAAGTTATTTTGTTTAAAAGACACACAAAAATATAGATCAAATATATAGGTCATCACAACCTCTTATAACTACATTAGAGAAACCAATAAGCTCAATCTCATTTGAAAGAATCATTTAGTTTCTAACTAATATTTTACTTTTTTATATAAGATTAACTTATCTATATACTCAATGTAAACACACTACTAAGTTTCTATTTGTATTTGTGTACGTTTTCTTTATAATAAGATATTATTACGAATTTGTACATGTTTACGTATTAGGCTAGGTTATTTATTTGTTGATGGGGAGTTATTTAGATGGTGACATTTTATTTGTGCCTCTCCTGAATGAGTCTGGATGAACTCACAATGAATCCAAAAAGAACCGTATGAAACAAAACAAACCCATATTATTTTTTTGACTTCAAAAAATAAAATTAAATAACAATCGTTGTTGATATTTGATTTTATTATAATGGATAAAATAAAATCTCTAGTATTCAAACTGACTCAGACTAAAGCATTGAAAGACTCAAATAAACTAATTTTACCTCATTATGAATGTAAAGCACAAAATTCTTTTTGTTGAATTTTATTCTTTCTTGTTATTGCACAAATAGAGTCAAAGGTTGATCATGATGGATCTAAAGTGGTTGGTTTTCTATTCCTACATGTGGAATATCCCATTCATTACCAAGGAGATTGTATAAGAAGATATTTGAGCGAGTTTTTTTTTTTTGTTTTTTTTCTATTTTTTGCTAAATTTTCATTGTTGCTTGCTATAACACAAATAGAATTGAAGATTGGTAAATGAAGGATCTAAAGTGGTTTCTTTTATATTCCTACAAGAGGAATATCCTATTCATTCCCAAGGAAATTGTAGAGAAATATGTTTGCAAAAGAAGTAGTTTTTGTTTTGTTTTGTTCTTTTATGAATTTATAGCATATATATTTAATTTTTTTGAATTATAAGCTATATATCTATAATTTTCATTTTTCTCGAAAGTTTTTCTTATCAAACCCATTGCTATATAGTAATTAAAATAGAAAGTAGTTGTAGTTTTATGGACAAAACAAACTCAAATTCTCCTCTTTTGAAGTATGTTGAAATGGTACAATCAATTCTAGGTGGTGGGGGTTATGTATGGATTTGCAATATATTATGTAACAAGTATTTAAGCTCAAATTCATTCATGTGATATTCCTAGATGGATATCAATGCTTGCTTAAGAAAGAATGACAATCCCATTCTATTAGAGTAAGTCATATCATACATTAATGAGGAAGATAAAGTTGATGAAATATCACATTGTAGATCAAATCATTCATTGGAAAATGAAGGATCTTGAGGAATGAGGTCCCCTCATCACTTATCTAATTCTAAACTAGTGATAACGAGACACCTATTCATGGCCACACCTAAAGAACAACTTGTGGTTGTTGCACATTAGAGATAAAAAATTATTAGAAATAACATTTCACAATGAATCTTTAGAGATTTCTAATCAACACGTTGCATGATATATCTATGCAAATGAATTGGCTTTCAATGTCTCTTACTCACCATATTGGCAAGAAAATGTGATAAGCATTAATGAGGCTCCAAAAGTGTACAAGAGCCTGAGATTTGAGTTTTCTAGCCCCTAATTAGAAAACGAGGTGTAGCTTGTAGAGGATTCATTAAAGTCCATATGGGATTTGTGAGACAAGACAAGGGCATCCATCCTTTCCAATAGATGGAACACATAAAATTGACCATTGATAAATATCATTACAATGCCCCTTATATAGGTAATGTTTCTTAGAGTATTCGATTGTGAAGAGATGAAGGATGGTGCATGTATTTCCAACATCCTTGGACTATCACTAAAGAAGTGAGACTTTGAATTACTTTTCAAGTCATAATTGACAATACCAAAAACTAGAGAACCTCATTTATTGGCAACTGAGGAAACTTTAGTTATGTCCTTTGGACACCTTGTAATGTTCATTCCCTCAATCTTATGCTACAAAGAATTAACAACAAGATTGATTTGATAAAAAACACATATGTCAAGGCTAAAGAGATCTAAATGTCGACCTTCCTTATGCATGTCATTGAAGAAGTGGGGCCTTGAAACATTATTCAAGTCATAACAAACCATGGAAAAACATATGAAAACCAGTTTATTGGTCAAGGAGCATTATTTACAAATCTTTTTTGACACCTTGTGTTGTCCTTCTCTCAACCTAAAGTTACAAAAGATTGATACCAAAATTGATTTGATAAACAAACATAAACCAACTCTAAAGAGATCCAAACATTTACCATCCTCATAAGTGTCATTAATGAAGTTGAGCTTTAAATATTGTTCAAATCATAAAAGGATGACGCCAAAAATTATACAGCTATGGATTTAATGGTCGAGAAGCATTATTTACCAACCTTTTGAACACCTTGTGTTGTCCACTCCATCAACTCTATGTTGTAGGATTATCCCAAACAAACCTAGGAAAATCCATAGCAATCCCAAAAGGATCCATGAGAACTCATAACAAACTCATGTCATTTGAGGTATTTTTAAAGATTTTTTAAATTTATTTTTATGTTTGGCTTAATATGATGGATAAAAGTATAATCTCTAACCCTAAAATTTACTTAAAGTTTAAAACAACACTTAAAGACTAAAGCAAGCTAGTTTTACCTCGCCACATGAATAGAAAACACAAAAACTATTTGTTCTTTCTAAACTTTCATTCTTACTTACCATCACAATCAAGATTGATCAATGAAAGTCCCATAGTGGTTAGCTTTCTACTCCTAAATATGTGCTAGAGCCCTTTTGCTACAATGAAGATTGTTGAGAAATATTTTTGCAAAAGAGGAAGTCTTTTCATTTTTATTTTTTTAAAAATTTAGATTCTTGTGGGTTTGCAATGGCAATTAGTAATTAATAGATTTTATATTTTACATTCTCAATAAGGTAAAACTAGTTTCTTTTAGTCTTTCAAATGCTTTAGAAGCCACTTGTAGGGTTAGGGATTTGTTTTTATCCATTATAGTCAAAAGAAAACATCAAAAATAAATTTAAATATAGAAAGAATTTTTAAAAAGTGCTCAAAATGACATAGGTTCATTTTGGATTCTTGTGGACCCTTTTAGACTCATCCAAGATGGATCCACAATGCAAATGTTTCTCCATAGATGACTTCTAAGCCAAACTAAATTAGAGCCCAAACCAAGAGTGCATGGCAGCTACATGCAAGGCTCTTGTGCAACAAATCGGTAGCTTAGATGTTATATCATGCTTAATTATTTTCTTTGTATAGAATTATATTAAAAAAATAAAAATTGGGGGTTTCAATTAGCTTTTTTTTGAATTGAACCTTCAACTCCCTTTATGTTATAGTTTTCTATAGAAAAATGTAAATGGAACCCCCAACTTTCTTTGGTTTTGTCATGGCTATATCTATTTGACTCCTAATTTTACAATTAACATAGAGGATGTATTACATAAAATTGGCCTTGTATAGCAAAAGGAAAGAAGCAATATATAGGTTGCTAGAAGCCATAAATTCTAAATATGAGTAGAGAAGAATCTACCCAAATAATTTGTGTAAAGGTGCTCCTCATGATGTGGTGTCTAGTTGGGATGCAAACAAAGAGGAGAAGTCACATCATAGAAATGAGCTTAGATTAGTGGCAATTTAAAAAAAAAACTCTCCATGTATTCCAACTACACAAAGTTTAATCTCCTCTCACTGCCCTTTACCATATCTACATGCTTTCCTTCTATAAATATTTCATCAATGCCAAGGTAAGCATGTTACCTACATGAAATCTTTATGGGACAGCATTAAGGAGCTTGTGTTTCAATGTACTCTAGTGATATAAGGCTCTTATGCTTTGTCATCTTATATTGTTAGGAGCCTTGAACCATCACCATTGGAGTTAGATTCTTAAGATAAGACTATGATATAGTATATATGAGATTGTAAAATCAAAAGGATGTAACTTAGGTCAATACAAACTCTCCAAATTTTATTCAAGAAACCTCCAATAATACATTTTAGCAACCTCTAGAAAATAAATTTTTAGCACCTAATACAACTTGGTGTGACCCTTCACATAATAAGTGAAATTTGTAAATAAAGTTAATAAGAATTATAGGTTCTTGTCCTACTAAAGAATAATCTCAATGTATTTAGACCAAAACTAAAAACACAAGTTCTCCAAAAGAAAGTTACATTGACTTTTAGAGGAAATAATAAGCAATTGTCCAAATGCTTGGAAGTGATACTAATGTTTATTTTACTCGATTACATTCTATATTCTCTAGGCCAATCTTGCACATAAAACAAGATTGGGTTATCTATTCAATTTTTTTGACAATATAACTGAAACATTTTGGTTAAGGATTGTAAGAAGTTCAGGGAGAGGAGTCAATACCTTGCTTGAACAAGCATGAAATAACATGAATCCCTTAACCTAGAAAAAAGTTAGTAAATCAGCTTAAAGAAATAGATAGAAGGACCACTTTAACCTAGTTTATGATAATGTTTCCCTTGCTACTTTTCACCAGACAAATCCACATGCAGAGAGTGAAGCTTCTATCATAAAAGGTAACATCCTTTGTTAAAGTGAGAAATAGTGAAGATCCAAAGTCAAATAATCATCATCTTCTTGCATCTACCTTTGGACACCATTCAAAATCCCCAATATCTTACTTACCTTGCCAATTGAAAATACAACTATATCAAACTCTGCCCTCCATAAAGCCTTATTAATTTATTCGTGCTGCAAAAAAAAATTGAGATCACTAGCTAACGACAATCCCTCTAGAAAAGCTTCAAACAAACTGTGATGTTATGTTCTACAACCAACAATTGAATTGAGTTGAATCCTCACATATATGCAGTGAATAGGCGAGGGAGTGGAATTAAAATTAGTTCTACTACTTAGCCTGTCTCTATTACAAACTAGATCTACTCTATCAAGACCCTGCAATTCAGTGGGTAGAAAATCAAGAATAATGCAAGGATCTTCCACCTCCTAGTAGATGCTTTCCATGCACATGATCGTCGCCTTGTATCTCTGTGATGCTTGTGCCCTTGCCTCTTTGCTCACTATTCCATGCCATGAAAATAAATGATTGGAAAGGATAGTTGTGGCATTCAAAGGAAGTCTACGTGTGTAGAAAAGAATTTAGACTGTATGCATGCAAACAAAGAATTTTCTTTTTAAATAAGTAAAAAATTGTGCGAGTGGGAGGCTGACAATTAATGAGGATGTCAAATTTAATAATTCTAGTTTTTATTGATGGAAAATTTTGCATTCATATATATTTATAATACGCGTTTCCACATAATAACTAAAATTTGAATTTAAATTTGAATTTTTTTAAAATTAAATCTTTGATTACAAGATAGCTTTCAGATAATAAAATTATAACATGAAAATAATAAAATTAAAATAAATAATAATATTAAAAAATTTAATCTAATTTTAAAATTACACTATTTAATTAGCCATAGACTATTATATGTGAAAAAGTGTCCACCCAAAGCATGATGTTTCACGCTGAGATTTCACATTAAGATATCATAACATAAAAATAACTAGCAATCGCACTTTGGTGTGCAATGGGTGCACCAAAGAGTTTCAAAAGGTCAATTGGGAGAATAATTGGTCTATTTTTTGCATATATTTGTGTAGAAGTGATCGCTTCAAATAAACTATGAATCCACTTGTAGGGATCCAAACATAAATCAAATACAACCTTTGAATCAAGAAGATAATCATGCTCAATTACCAACAATCTTAGGTCATGTTTGTAGTAGGGAGAGATTAAGATAGACATATGAAGAGAGAGAGAGAGAGAGAGAGAGGGGGGGGGGAGGTATTGGAAGTGGGAGAGGAAGAGAAAGGGAGAGAGATGGATGGATGGGGGATGGAGATGTGTCTAGAGATAAAGGGG
Source organism: Cryptomeria japonica (assembly GCF_030272615.1). NCBI lineage: Eukaryota > Viridiplantae > Streptophyta > Pinopsida > Cupressales > Cupressaceae > Cryptomeria > Cryptomeria japonica. The sequence continues at coordinate 28,415,420 of NC_081415.1, read as the reverse complement.
GAGAGAGGAAGAGGGAAAGAAATATTTAGAGTGATAGAAAGAGCTAGTAGAGCTAAATTTGAATAGAGAGTGTAGTGTCATAAAATTGTGATCCTCGCAATTTTGACCACATTTTAGGTCCTCACCTATGTGATTATATTTCCCTATTCAACCGAGACCCCTTTCTGCACCTTTGTCCTAAGTCTTCTCTCATTTTAGCCCTTATGCTGCCTCAAGACCCTGTCCGGGCCCTAAGATAGGGCAAGATAGGGGCGTAGCGCCCCTATCCCCCCTAGGACAGAGGTGTGGTACCCTTGTCCTCCCTCTTAGGGTGGCCCTAAGATGGGTCCATCTAGCCCCTTAAGCTTAATTTCCTCTTCAGGGATTTAAATTTCTCTTTGTCGGCCTTCAATGGATGAAAATTAATTCTCTTAGGCATGTATAAAAGGAGATGCAATTCCCTCATTCGATATACACAATAGGCGAGATATAACCGAATGAGGGAACTCAAGCGAAAGGTCTTCATAAAGCATTCAAGTTTAAAGCATCCATCAAGTCTTCTTCTTCATTCATCCATTGGAGCAACATTACAACATTCATTTGCACGCATGTGTTTGTGTTAGGGTTTTGTCATGTTACATGCCATCTCATGCAACACTTGTGATTACATTCAAGAAGCAAAGAAATCATCATCAACAAATTGCAGATCTACAAGGTATACATTTCCATCATTTACATTTAAGCATTTGCAATTACTTTCTTTCAAGGTTGATTCCTCAAATGGGGTTTGACTGAGGCAAACCCTAATCCACAACCCTTCTTCCCTTCTTTTCTATGTGTAAGTTGCAGGTGTGTAGTTGTAATTGCAGGTTTGGACTTCATTTGTAGAGACGGAAAAACCCTTTTCGACACGTGGATTTTTTGAAGGACTGTGTGTACTTTCAACACAGTCTTGACGAATTTTCTCCAAATTTGTAGGGTAGATCTGTATCAATCTGAATATCTCAGATCAGAAGTTACATCACGATCTCGAACTGGTAGCTCCTCATTTCATCCATTTTATCTCCCTTTCTTGCATAGTCAACAAGTCAACTCTCCTATTTGCAAAATAGGGCAAATTGCATTCCAATTCTTGCAATCCACTTGGTATTGATATCCTTATTTCCCTAGGATTTGGATCTAGTGGATTCAAGTCCCTCTTTGAATGTAAAGTTTCTCCCAAGTGAAAATCATCCTAGTGGTTTCCTTTCTCTCTCCTAGGTGGGGAACCACTAGGATCCAATTTTTTACTTTACATTTTGGTGAACCCAATGTCTTACACACTGATTTTGATTTCTTATTGTTAGATCTGAACAATTGCAATTTGAATTTCAAATTTTCATTTCTGAGTTTGATCTTTTGACAAAATTTAGAGGTTAATTGCATAAAACCCTAATTTTTCATTTTGACAAATTTGAGCTGGTGAAGTGTAGTATTTTAATTGCTTGTTTCAGATCTGATTTCTATTTCAAAATTGCAATTCAAATCTGTCTTTTCATTCTCAAAATTAAGTGGTTAAAAAGAAAAACCCTAATTTTTTAGAATCTCCTATTTTTACCTTTGACTGCTAATTTGACCGATCTAGACATCTCCAAGTCGGTGTTTTTTTTGGATTTCGCAATAAAATCATAATTTCTATCATCCCTGAAATTTTTTGGAAAAAGTTGGTCATACCAAGTACACTTTGCACATGGTCCCTAACTTTTTTCCCAAAATTTTGGGACTCGGAAGTGACTGTATTTTTCTACTTAAACCCAGAAAATTGGCAGACTTTATCAATTTTTGCACCCCTTAAAGTTGATACAAATTTAAATTTTCACACTTTTAACTTTTAAATTAATTTTCATAAAAAGATCCTAATTTTAGATCTTCTTTTCAAGTAAATTAATATTTTAATTAAGTGACTTTCAATGGCAATCAATGGATTAGATTTATTTGCTATTTCACATATGATTACATTGTTTTAAACATATATTTATGACAATCATGTGTTGGATAATGGCTTCCTCCATTTCATGTTGCTTCTTTTCATTCATAGCACTTGGTCATATTGTGTTGCTAGGATTTCAAAGACGTTTCCTTTCCAATTTTATCTTAAAGCATTCATGTATCATTTTTGTTGCATTATGGTGATGATATTAACTAAATGCATTTCACATATTAATCACCTTAAGGCTTTGGTAGATCCCAACACTAGAGACTCTAATCCTTATACCTCTCCTAGGGTATCTTGTGTGAATAAGATGAGAGCTAATATTCTAACCAATGATCTCTTTAAAAAAGAGCAAGCATTGGAAAGCACTATGGACCCATCTTCTTCTCATACACATACCCTTGAGAAAGAGGGGAAAAATCAAACTATTAATATTCTTACCTCTTTAGACCCTCCTTATTCTCCCAAGACCTATCTTCAACACCAAAATATATGTAGAGAGGATGATGTTATGCATTTTATTCATGATCTTTCCCCTAACATAGAGTTGAGAAAAGATTAACCTTTAGATGATGAATATGTTCATCCCAAATCTCCCAAAAAGTATAAGAATGACAAAGGAAATAAGATGATCGTTTCACATAATGATATTTCTTCTTCATCTACAAATCATTTTATTCCCCCTTACACATCACATTTCAAAGAAATTCATGATCCTATTCCTCCAACTTCCCATTTGCAACATTCTTATTGTCGTGGTTTTAATATAATAACAAAACAAGTTTTTAGAGGACATGGGAAATTTGAACAAGGAATTTGTGTCCCTATAAAACCTCCTATAGAAACTACTACAGAAGGCCTAGGAAATAAGACTCCTCTCTCTAAGGATGAACTCCTTAGGCTTGAAAATTTTAAGAACTATCTTCAAAGGCAACAAATCAAAAGAGCCCACAAGAATGCTTCTTCTTCAAAACGTCCTTTTTGCTCATTTCATCAAACCCATGACCATAATGTTGATGGTTACCCTGATTTTCAAAAATATATTAAAGATGGCATCGATAGTGGAAAAATTAGAATCATGGATTTTAATCCTTCTTCTTCTAAAAATTCTTCTCCTCCATGTCAATAAAATGACTTAAAAAACATTTATCATCCTGAAAGACTAGCTACAAGATATATTGGAGATTGAAATACGATAAGACAAATTCTTTTACTCCTAAAAACCAAAAAAATAATCTTAAGCAAGTGAGGTGAGGAATATTGCATTTTTCATGATTCATATTCACATTCTCTCGAGAAATGTCATGCATTTAAGAAATTTGTTCAAAATCAATATGATCATGCACGAATTTCTCTTATAATAGATCTAGTTGTCTTCCTTGACATGAACATAGTGCCTTAGCACTTCTTTTCTCTTCATGTTTCTCTTCACCCTATGACATAACTGGCCAACTTAACTGGGGTCTCTTTATCATTTGTGGTGGTATTGTTTCAATTTTTCTTCTTCCCATTAATTTATCTTTGTGTATTATTCATTATTGGATCTCCTTTCTTGCATAGAGTTATTCTTATGTGAACATGTAATTATTCTTTGGTTTTTCCTCTTTTCTTGAAGAGGATCATCTTTAATTAGTAATTCACTTCTTCTCTTTCCTTCATTCTATTAGAAAACTTACCTCTCCTATGGTTTCGGTTATTCACAAGTATGATATGCCCCTAGCATGGAAATGACCTCTCTTGAAGTACATGACCCTTCCTTGAGAAGACTCGTTCCATTAGGAAGGCATGTCGCTTGAAAATGATCTCCATTAGAAGATGTGTAATATTTCTCCTTGTTCTTCTCACTTGGGGGGCAAGGATTCCGCTCTTTTCTCTTTCTTTCTATCTCATTTATCATTATTTCCTTTAGGGGTTGCATTTTTCATATGTGATTATCATTTCTTACAATGGTACGTTCTTATGACTAATCCCTCTTGAGGAATATGTGATATTCTTTTCTTTTCTCTCTTAGAAGATTACCACTTCTTGAGATATGTATTTTGCATATACTAATGTCTTTTCTTGCATATTTTCATTGTGCATTTTCTTATGTTTAATCTCTCTCTAGAAGATTGTGTAGCCTCTTCTCATTGTCCCTACACTTGGGGGCAATGATTTCCTTCTCTCTCTTTCTCTAAGGATCCACACTTTCCTATGTTGTGGATGGTGTGAGTTTCATTACTTGATGTCATTCCTTGTGTGAAATCATTGTTGTTTACTCAAGGGTTCTCTCTTATACAAGAGGTGTAAGTCCTTGACTACAACCTCTTTTACACTTGGTAATGTACATCTATAATAAATTCACCCATCCACATTGGGACACAAGTGATTCATCCTTTGTCAAGAATCCCTTTAACCTAACAATAAGAGAAAGGATTGAATTCTTGGTCTCTTATATGCTTCATTCTAGTAGATGTTATATTTGTCTAAGACAACTGCTCTTGAGGGGTAGATGTCTTTTGAACAAATATCTCTTCTTCTCCAAGGATCTCCTTTACACTTACAACAAGATATCTCTTTTCAACTATCTTATCCTTGCTTGACAAGTATTACCTCTCTTGCTTGGATCTATGACATAGTTGCATAATGGATATCTTCTTTGTGATGAAGGTAGGTATCCTTGTTCTAATTTCCTTAAGATATCAACATTAAACTATGTTGACATCTTAAGGGGGGGGCACCCACACTGCTCCTTTTGTATTATATTTATCTTGCACATTGTATCTCTTATATAGTGGGTCATTCTCAAAACAAGATGTCACCACTTTTCCCTTATACAGTGGGTCATTCTCGGAACCAGAGCATAGCCTCTTAGAGAGAGATGTCACTTCTTTTCTCTTATATAGTGGTTCATGCTCAAAACTAGAGCACGACCTCTTAGAGCGAGATGTCGCCGCTTTTGTCTTATATAGTGGGTCATTCTCGGAACCAGAGGACAACCTATTAGAGTGAGATGTCACCGCTTTTCCCTTGTATAGTGGGTCATTCTCGGAACTAGAGGGTGGCCTCTTAAAGAGATATGTCACCACTTTTTCTCTTATACAGGGTGATTATTCTCTAAACCAGAGCACGGTCCCTTAGAGCGAGATGTCATGCCTTTCTTGACATTTGTATTGTACATCTTACATAGGTTGTAGCATACTCAGGCATATGCTCCTATGAGGTGATTTGAACCTTATTTGCACACATGTGCATGAGGTTGAGTGGAAATAATGACATTCTCACCTTACTCCCTTACATGGATCACCTAGACAGACTCTAGGGGCTGGTTTTCCATGTCCTTTTTTTCCATGGATCACCTAATTCTAGGGGCAAGATGTCCATGGTTTTCCTCTTGTTCACCTCTCTTCTCATGGATCAACAAAGTGTGTATTCATGATCTCTCTCTCCTTCCTCTCATGAACCCATAGTTTTACTGTTGATGGTTCATGGATGATGTTAGCTTTTCTCTTCTATGTGATTATTAGTGTTTATGCAATGGAATTGGTCTTTGTGTTTCAATTAGTTGTTGAGACGTTGGAGTATTGAGGTCTCTTCACCTAGTTGATGTATGGTCTTGTGTGTTTTGTCTTTGTCGTGTGTCTTTTGTGCTTTATCTTGTTCTTTTTTTTGTCTTATGTGCTCTTTCATATGTTTAAGTTAAGATCTTGAGATTGGGGGCTTTTGTTCCTCAAAATTAGTGATGTCTTCTACTCCTTGTAGCATTTCTTTGCATCTCTCATCTTCATCTCCCTCTCTTCTACTTTACCGACAATATTGGCAAGAGCCATACTCCCGCTAAAGTGGGGGCTAAATGTAGTGTCATAAAATAATGACCCACGCAATTTCAACCACATTTTAGGTCCTCATCTATGGGACTACATTTCCCTGGTTGACTGAGACCCCTTTCTGCACCTTTGTCCCAAGTCTTCTCTCATTTCAGCCCTTATGTTGCCTCAAGACCCTATCCAGGCCCCAAGAAAGGGCACAAGAAGGGCATGGCAGCCCTGTACCCCCTAGGATAGGGGCATGGTTCCCCTTTACCCTTTGGACAGGGGCGTGTCGCCCCTATCCTCCCTCTTAGGGTGGCGCTAAGATGGGTCAATCCGACCCCTTAAGATTAATTTCCTCTTCAAGGATTTAATTCTCTCTTTGTCAGCCTTCGATGGATGAAAATTAATACTCTTAGGCATGTATAAAAGGAGATTCAATTCCCTCATTTGATATACACGATAGGCGAGATATACTGGAATGAGAGAACTCAAGCGAAAGGTCTTCATCAAGCATTCAAGTCTTAAAGCATCCATCAAGTCTTCTTCTTCATTCATCCATTGGAGCAACATTACAACATTCATTTGCAAGCATGTGTGTGTGTTAGGTTTTTGTCATGTTACATGCCATTTCATGCAACACTTATGATTACATTCAAGAAGCAAAGCAATCATCATCAACAAATTGCAGATCTACAAGGTATACATTTCCATCATTTACATTTAAGAATTTGCAATTACTTTCTTTCAAGGTTGATTCCTCAACTGGGGTTTGACTGAGGAAAACCCCTATCAAGAACCCTTCTTCCCTTCTTTTATGTGTGTAGATTGCAAGTGCATAGTTGTAATTGTGGGTTTGGAGTTCATTTCTAGAGACAGAAAAACCCTTTTTGGCGTGTGCATTTTTCGAAGGACCTTGTGCACTTTCAACACAATCCCAACGACTTTTCTCCAACTTTGCAGGGAAGATCTGTATCAGTCTGAATATCTCTAATCCAAAGTTACAACGCGATCCCAAACAGGTAGCTCCTTGTTTCCTCCATTTTATCTCCCTTTCCTGCATAGTCAGCAAGTCAACTATCCTATTTACAAAAGAGGGCAAATTACATTCCAATTCTTGCAATCCACTTGGTATTCATATCCTTATATCCCCAAGATTTGGATCTAGTGGATTCAAGCCCCTCTTTTGAATGTAAAGTTTCTCAAGCAGGTGAAAATCATCCTAGTGGTTTCCTTTTTCTCTCCTAGGTGGGGAACCACTAGGATCCAATTTTCCACTTTACAGAGAGATATAAAGAGGGAGAGGTAGAGCAAGATATAGATGGTGAGATAGAGTAATAGAAGGAGATATAGATATATAAGGAGGGGATAAAGACAAAAATAAATGAAGAGAGATATACAAGAAAAGATAAGTACAAAGATGGAGAAATAAAGATTGAGAGAGGGAGAGAGAAATAGGGGGATATAGAGAGTATAGAGAAAGCGTAGGAGAGAGAGAGAGAGAGAGAGAGAGAGAGAGAGAGAGAGAGAGAGAGAGAGAGAGAGAGGGTGATATAAAGAAAGAGAGGAAAAATAAATAGATAGAGAGAGATAGGAAGATATAGGTAGAGGTAGAGAAGATATATATAGAGAGGGTGGGGATTGATAGAGAGAAAGATAGAGAGGGTGAGGAAGAGAGAGAGAGAGAGAGAGAGAGAGTGTGTGTTTGTGTGTGTGTGTGTGTGTGTGTGTGTGTGTGTGTGTGTGTGTGTGTGTGTGTGAGAGAGAGAGAGAGAGAGAGAGAGAGAGAGAGAGATCTTTATATCTCTATCTCCCTCTTTATAAAGCTATGTTTCTTGTTATCTCTAATATACTATAATATGTAATGAACATTGGGTAAGTGCACCAAGATGGTGAACAAAAAGGGGGTATAAGTGGCCACTTTTTTTCCTTTTTTTTTTTTCTGAAAATAGGTAAACCTGAACTTCAAAGAGCTATTTGAAGGTCATGCACTCAAAACTAGGAGTTGAGAAAAGAATAAGAATTGTAGTACTCTGAATCTATTTTCTAAACTACTAAAAATTTTTAAAATTGGATAACATTAAGAGGGTCAAACCTTTCACGCACGAAAAACTATTCCTAATTTTTTCAAAAAAATATAACATAGCTATTTTCATGTGCTGCACAAAATATATATTTAGATTTAGTATTTTGAAAAATCCTTTGGTAGGATGATAGATAAGAGTTCAAGATCTATAAGTTGTGTATTTTTTTGTAATTTTTTGTTGAATATTTTTTTTTTAATGATTTTTGGAAGTGACCGCTTCCTGAAAATTTGGTACCTGTTTGTGCGCTGGGCATAACTTGCATCAAAATAATAAAAAATGTAATTTTATTTTTTTTAAGTGTATAGAATATAGTGTAGAACAATAATATGTAATTTATTTTTAATTTGGTCAAGTATATCAAAAGTTATTAAAAAAATGGTAAACATATGTTTGTGAGCACTGTCAAGGCACTGATAAAGAAAATTAAAGTTTACTATGCTAATGTTGTCCAAAAATAGAAAAAATTATATGGTCAAAAAACTAAGAAGATGTGTGAGATTATGGTGGTAATTTTAGAGATACCCACTTGATCATTTGTAAACCTGATGACGATGAAGTCAAGAAATCATGTTGGAGGATGAAAAAACATGTAAAGGGACATAGGGGGAAAATGGGCTTGCAAGCCTTAGGGTCATATTCCAACCCTCTTACCAAGCCAAAACTCGCACAGGTTTTGAAAAACAAAAAGTACTATTCGTAGTTTTAAATAACCCGTACGGGTTTTGTAAAACTAAAACATAATAATTAATGCTTGTAAACTTAGCATTTACTACACGTGTTTTAGACATACCTAGATAATATGTGTTTATGTATGTATATATGCATATCTATAGTTATATATACATATATTTATATAGATATATGTTTGTATACATGCATGTATCTCTTCTTTTCCTCTCTCTCTCTTGTCTTCCTTCCCCCATCATTGTCTTTGTCTATTCTGAGCCCTAATTATCTTCCTTGAGTTCTATCTCATCTCTCTCCCCCTCACACTTCTCTCTTTTTTGATTCTCTCACCCTTTTCTCCTTGTTCTCTCTCTACCTCATGTCTCTCACCCTCTCCTCCTCCTACTCTCTCTTCCTATCCCATTCTCTCTCTCTCTCACACACACACATTATCCTATCCTATTCTCACTCTCTCCCCCTTCTCTCTCTTTCTCTCCACCTCCCTCTCCCTCTCCCCCCTCTCGTTATCTTATCTCTCTTTCTCTCCCTCTCTCTCTCCTATACTCTCTCTCTCCCTCTCCCTCTCTTTATCCTATTCCTCCCTATCTCCACCCTCTCTCTCTCTCTCTCTCTCTCTCTCTCTCTCCTCTCTCTCTCTCTCTCTCTCCCAATCTCCCTCTCCTTTTCCCAATATCCATCTCTCCCTCTCTCCCTCCCCCTCTCCTCTCTCTCTCTCTCTCTCCTCTCTCCCTCCCTCCCTCCCTCTCCTTTTCCCAATATCCCTCTTCATATCCTCTCTCTCTCTCTCTCTCTCTCTCTCTCTCTCTCTCTCTCTCTCTCTCTCTCTCTCTCCTTTTCCCAATATCCCTCTTCATATCCCCTATTCTCTCTCTCTCTCCCTCTTCTTTTCCCAATTTCCCTCCTCTCTCCTCCCCTCTCCCCCTCTCCTTTTCTCGATCTCCCTCTCTCCCCTCTCCCTCTCTCCCACTCCTTTTCCCAATCTCTCTCTCTCTCTCTCTCTCTCTCTCTCTCTCTCTCTCTCTCTCTCTCTCTCTTCTTTTCCCAATCTCCCTCTCTCTCCCTCTCTCCCTCCTTTTTCCCAATCTCCCCTCTCCTCTCCCCTCTCCCCATCTCCTTTTCCCAATCTCCCTCTCTCCCTCTCCTTCTCTCCCACTCCTTTTCCCAATCTCTCTCTCTCTCTCTCTCTCTCTCTCTCTCTCTCTCTCTCTCTCTCTCTCTCTCTCTCTCTCCTCTCTCTCTCTCTCTCTCTCTCTCCTTTTCCTAATCTCCCTCTCTCCTCTCTCTCCCTCTCTCTCCTTTTCCCAATCTCTCTCTCCTCCCTCTCTCTCCTTTTCCCAATCTCTCTCTCTCTCTCTCTCTCTCTCTCTCTCTCTCTCTCTCTCTCTCTCCCTCTCTCTCTCTCTCTCTCTCTCTCTCTCTCTCTCCCTTTTCCCAATCTCCTTCCCTCTCTCCATCCCCCTTCTCTCCTTCTCCCTCTCCCCCTCTCCTTTTCCTAATCTCCCTCTCCTCTCCCTGTCCATCCATCCCCCTCTCCTCATCCTACTCTCTCTCTCTCTCTCTCTCTCCTCTCTCTCTCTCTCTCTCTCTCTCTCTCTCTCTCTCTCTCTCTCTCTCTCTCTCTCTCTCTCTCCTCTCTCTCTCTCTCTCTCTCTCCTTTTACCAATCTCCCTCTCCCCCCTCTCCCTTTCCTAGTTCTACATAACCCGTACGGGTTATGAGAAATTGTGAACGTTGACATAAAAAGTTTCCATAACCCGTATGGGCTATGGAAAATCTTAATATATTTTAGTCCCAATGGCCTAAAAACTAGCATTGCAAGTTGTTTGAAGGCCCCACTGACCTTCTACACATGATTTTCTAGGATAGTAACAGTCAGGTTTTTCATATTCTTTTGTCACTTTTGCTTTGGAATGATTGATTTGTCTCATATATTGGATTGTTTTTGAAGTTAATTTTATCATTGTTACTTTAGATTATAACAAAATCATGATCATTTGTTGTTTTTTTTCTTTGATCATGATTGATTTGTCTTGTATTTTGGTTTTTTTTTAGTTATTTTATTATTGTTACTTTAGATTATAACAAAATGATGATGATTTGTTGTTTTTTTGCTATTTGATTGTGGATTGCCATCATGATGTTATGTGTAGGACAATGCGAAAGAACAAGAGAGGAACAAATGAACAAAGATAGGCAACAAAGGAAAGACAAAGGGAGTGTATGAAGAGATTACGTGAAGGTACATCATCTAATGCACCTAATGAAAGTGGTGAACATTGAACAATTGAAATTGATATGATGAATGCACCAAATCAAAATGAACAACATACACCAATTCAAATACATATGATGAATGCACCTAATGAATGCAATGAACATACACCATTTGAAAATGATTCAGTGAATGCACATGTTAATGAAATTGAAGAAGATATACCATTTGAATTTGATGTGATCAATGCACATAATGCACCTAATGAAAATGAAGAGCATGCACCAATATTAACACCTCTTAGAATAATTTATAGAAAACCAAAGTTCCTAATAGATATTGATGAAAATATTGTGAAGCCAATGCATGATAAAATATTTGAAAGAACTTGTAGAAGAACGGTTAGAAGAATTTGGAATAACCATTTTGTAAACTTAAATCAAAGTGGAAGATGCCAATTAGTTGTTGAAATGTTTAAAAATCTGAAATTTAGAGAGACAATGAAAATTTTGGGGTTAAGAACATCCAAAAATAATAGTGAAAGAACCATTGTGAGAAATATTTTTGATGCATACCAAGCCATTGGTTCAAAATCACACACTTAAGATGCTAATGTTACTCATCGTGTCCTCACATCAACCATAATGGGAAAGGAAATGAAAAAATCTTGTTTAATAAGCAAAACAAGCAAGTCATTAAGGATAAGTAGAACCACATTACACTATGCCTTAGAGAGGCGAGAGAAAATCGAGGATCCTAACAATAATTCTCTTTGGGCATTCTCAGGTAGACCCCCACGCAAGGACAAGGTTGTTGTTGATGCACTAAGAACGTTAATTGAGAAATATTGGCATGACAACACAAGGGTTTCACCCAACCAAGGAGATGTTGTTAAAGGGGAATTGGAATTAGTAATTGCGAGCCACATCCAAAACACTATTTAGATACCACTCAAACACAATTTTATGAAAGGTTTCTTCAAAGCTTTCCTCAGATTAAAATTAGTCAAAGATTTTTTGAGATGACAAAACCATTTTATGTTAAGATTAATTATGCATGTACTACATGTTGTTGTAGGGTCCATGTTGAATTTTCCATGCATTATGATATTTATCGCTATATCTGTTGTACTTTGCACACTAACAATGTTTTGCATGAATGTGGTCTACAAGAACCTCCTAAGTTACCGAGAGAATTTATTTCAAGTGTACTATGTAGATGAGATGACGGGTGCATATACTATAAGAAGATGCGTTTGAGAGGTTTTTGTCCTACATATGGTGGTTTACAACAGTTGCATAAATGCCTACATCTGGATAGCACACATGAAATTGGTAAGGAACTAGTTTCTATTAAAAAATATAAGTCAGTCACATATGGTGTTAAAGATGGAAAAGAATTAAAGAGGTGTGAGTTAGTGAAAAGGATATATGCGTAGCTGATTTTATGAAGATGTTTCAAGATAAACTAGTGTATGAGTACATAGGTTACACACATAGAGCTAGGTGGTTAGATGAGCAATTCAAGTTCTGTAAGGACAATTTCCCCCTCAGCAGTATTATCTTTGTCATTGATTTTGCTGAGAATTATACACTAAAGCCAGAAAAATGAAGTACAATCTATGTATTACCACTCTACACAAGTTATAATTTTTGTACACATAGCATTCATGCATGCACATGATAGCACCAAGGAGGACATAAAGGTTATAATAGAATATCACTTCTATAGCAGTGATGGTCGTACTCATTCCTCAGAGTTTGTGCAAAGATGCTTTACAGTCTTCTTTAATAGTTTAAGAGAAAGAGATATAAGATACAACCCACACTTAATATGGTCAGACAATTGCACTGCACAATTCAAGAATGCAAGGATGTTCTACTGGTTGACTAGGATGCATGTGACAAGTGGTGTGCAACAATTTTGGAATTTCATTAAGGCAGGGCATGGAAAGGGAGAGCATGATGGTGCGGGAGCATGTGTGAAAAGAGCTGGAGGAATTGAATTACGAAGGTGGTGCAATGTTAATAGATGCAAAAACAATTGTGCAATGGTGTAACTCTACGATGGGGCTAGGTAATGCAGGTAAGTCTATGGTTTCTAGATATTTTTGGTTAATAAGTGAATCTAACATTGAAAACTATCTAGATTGTTGTACACTTACTAGATCAAGTGACATGCATTCATTTAGAAGTTCAAATGCAACATCACTAGTTATTTATACTAGACAGATTGCATGCTTTTTCTCTTTGTGTGTGCATTTTTTGTGGGATGAATGTGAATCAAAAGAGTGGGTTGACAGTCTTGTAGACCTTTGCAAACCCTAGATACATATCAACTTCCTAGAGCAATAAAAATGAACCAGATTGAAGCATTAATGGATTTTGACCATGTATTAGACATAGTTGAACCAGGTAAAGGGTTGCAATTTGCTACAATTTTAAGCTTAATTTATTAGTATTAACTATGTTGATTTTGGTATTAACTTATATCCTTCTATTAAATGCAAGTCATATATATGCAGTTATTGTGAATGAGAACAACAAAGAAGGAACAAAAAAAATTTGTCATTGTATTGAGGCCAAAAAGAAATTGACTTCTACAGTGGTTGATGGAGAGTGTATTGAGTACCCAATAGGATCTATTGTTGTGACAGGGACATGGCTTAGAAGGTACTGTTGTTGTGTCGAGTTGTATTGAGACCTCTTAAACTCATTTATTTAGCAGTTGTTGTATTGATTTTGGCATTAACTTATCCTTCTATAAAATGTAGGTACCCTATCAAAAATTCTAATGCCTGGTTGTTTGAGGACTTTGAGACACATAGACATATTCTTCATTACTCAAACCTTCTTGTTGCAACAAATATTCATTTGATTAAATATCACGGAAGACCTCTTAACAAGGATTTGTGGAAAGTTCATGAATCAAACCACGAGGCAATACTTAAGACACTAAGGGTTAGATCTGATCCAGAAGGTTCACTTGATTAATTTTGGGCCATCTAGAAGAATAATTCTACAATATGGTAGAATAATTTTGACAATTTTGTATATATCTTTTGTGAAACATTGTAACTTCACTTTTTTGGATGTTCTCTACATGCATATGAGCTGTAATATGCATATGAGTTGTAATGTGCATATGTAGATGCGGAATTTTGTATATAAAAACATCAATGAGTTGTAATGTGCATATCTAGATGCTAAATTTTGTATAAAAAAACAACAATGAGTTGTAATGTGCATATCTAGATGCTAATTTTTGTATAAAAAAACAATGATTTGTAATTTGCATATTTAGATGCAAAATTTTGTAAATATAAATAGTTATGAGCTTGATCGTTTATATAAGATGCCAAATTTTATATATGAAAGTGTCCATGGGGCTGATTTGCAAATTTTGAGAGGCCAAATTTCTACCATTTGATTATAAATTTGTACTATTTGATTATAAATAGCTGAGTCTGATTCTGACATATGTTCAATAACTTGCAAATGGGTATCTGAATATGCAAATTTTTTTCTAAGTGTTTTGGGAAAGTTTTGAGTTATTGTTGAATTACCCGATTTGAAGGGCTAGTAGGAATAGTCCGAAACCAAGAGCGGCCTTTTTAGGAAGTGACAACATGACCCCATAGTTTCAAATGGATCGTTCATAAGTTCCACGGTCTCTGAGTTACACTACGTCAAAGTTTGACCTTTTTTTCCACTTTGAGCGCTCAAGGGAAAACGTTGCTACGAGGTGGATCGTAACGATTAGACTTCTTGGGGAGCGAGAAAATGGCACACCTAGCATAAAATTGGCCACACAAATGTGTTGGCACTGACAGTTCATTCCCATGACAAGCATAACGAAAAATGCACTATTTTGCCACCTCACTGAAGGTTTTTGATGCAACAGAAAAAATCTCACCACAAGAAAACAGAATCAACTTGCCCAAAACTAAGAGAGGATTTTTTAGGCAGAGACAACATGACCCCATAGGTTCAAGTGGATTGTCCATAAGTGCCATGGTCTCTAAGTTACGCAACATCAAAGTTTGACCAATTTTTCCACTTTGAGCGCTCAAGGGAAAAAGTCACTACGAGGTGGCTCGTAACAATCGAATGTCTTGGGGAGAGAGGAAAGGGAACACCTAGTGTAAACCCAGCCACCCGTACATGCTCGCATTGGTGGTTCATTCTCATGACAAACAGAATGAAAGATGCACAATTTTTCCACCTCTCACTAACGGTTTTTGATGGTTTTTGATGCGACAGAAAAAATCTCACCACAAGAAAATGGAATCGAGTTGCCCGAAACCAAGAGAGTATTTTTTAGGCAGAGACAACATGACCCCATAGGTTCAAATGGATCATCCATAAGTGCCATAGTCTCCAAGTTACGCGACGTCAAAGTTTGACTATTTTTTCCACTTTGAGCGCTCAAGGGAAAACGTCGCTACGAGGTAGCTCGTAACGATCAGACACCTTGGGGAGTGAGACAAGGGCACACCTAGAAGAAACCTGGCCACGCAGATGCACTCGCATTGACGGTTTGTTCCCACGACAAGAAGAATGAAAGATGCACTATTTTGCCACCTCTCACTAATGGTTTTTGACGGTTTTTGATGCGAGAGAAAAAATCTCACCATAATAAAACAGAATTGAGTTGCCCAAAACTGAGAGAGGATTTTTTAGGTAGCGACAACATGACCCCATTGGTTCACATGAATCATCCATAAGTGCTTCAACTCTTATTTAATAGGCAATTTGGATGAATAGGTGTGTCTCTTACCCTAAGGCTGACTTGTTATGGAATAAAATTTAAATGAAAACCTTACCTAAGCCAACTCATCCTTAGATAAATTCACTCCAATCTCTTCATGCACGAAGGACTCAAAGAAAATTCACTCAATCAAAATACAGAATATCAACATTACTAGTATGAGTACTTGGGTATACACAATATGAGCAATAGATAGTTTACAAGTATACGCCATATGAGTTACAAGTAATGAACAAATTGGATCACATTTCAAGACATTTACACAATGAACAAATTTCATCACATTTCAATAGCAAATAACTAAGTTTCAGGAATATCATGTTTCATATATATCAATGAACAAATTGGATCAAATATCAAGTTTCATATATATCATAATGAAAAATAATCATGTACATATAAAAAATGGAATAGATTCCAAATCAATAATAGTTACAAAAATGTGGCATGTGCCATGTCTATCAAAGTCAATATATACATATACAAATATCAAATATATAAAAAAGTTTGTCCTTCAATGACCACAACTATAACTTTATGTCTCTATCGGTATCTATGACTGTGGCGGATCATCAAAATTGAGCCTCCTAGAAGTAGTACATGGCTTTGTAGGTGGTTGCACAAGGACAATTTAGATGTCGCATCAGATATATTTTCTCAATATAACATCAAAATAACTAAATACTGAACTCTAAATTGTTTGAATTTGAAATGGTGATTACCTCATCTCTATCTTCTACAATTGGGTGAGGTTGAGGATCCCTGGGATGTCTTGAAGGAGGCTGTAATTGGTAAAACAACATTAATACATGTTAATAACATATATGTCAAATAACACATAATAACTAAAAATGAATAGACTAAAAAACTAAAGCATACCGGATCCTCAGATGGATGTGTTGTGGTCATAGGAGGCAAAGTCATAGATAAATCAAATACGATCATTTCCTATATCCATGGTAAGTGATCCAAAAGGAGTTAACTAGATGGTTTCAACTTCGTTGTGCACTTAGTGAAAAGGAGTTGATCTAAGACAGACATACCTTTTCCCTTGGTTGTGTTGGATCCCATAATATATGTGTAGGACTTCTACTGAAATGGAATGATAGAATAATAGTAGGAAGTTTGGAAGGGGCCTGTAATAGGTTAAAGACAATCATACAAGTTAATAACCCAAAGTTGTTGACAAACTAGATAAAATAGATATTTTAACATATGCAGAACAAATGCACACTGAAGCCTCATATAGTTCTCATGTAGCCTTAGGAGGTCTAGTCGAATCTGATGCAACTATTACCATTTTTTGTATGAAAAATTATAACATATGATATAGACATAAAAGGATTTAGTTATTTCGAAAAAGCAAGAATGCAATCCAAAGTGAATATGAAGATATCACCTCTTCCCTCTGCCGAACCTCATCAACATCAGGTGCATTCATTAATTCCATAAACCCCATATGTTTCTGTATATAGAACAAATAAATTAAGTGCATTTATCAATATCTAATATACATGTTTAATCATAATACATTTCAACAAAGGAATTTAAATTGTACTGAATTACCTTCTGTCGTTTGGGTGTCTGAGAGGATATGTTTTTCTGACTCGGAGTGCTAGAGGATGGCTATCTCACATGAGATGTCCTCGAGACAGGTAGGGTAAACTAATGGAAAAAAATTAACATAAGGGAAAAGAGAATGTATTTAATATATCACTTAAGGCAAAAATATATAAATCTAAATGGTATCGCATAGCTATCTTGGCCAAAGTCAATGGCCGAAAGCGTGATATCATCAAGTTGGGACATCTCAGCCACTGATAAGCCCTATAAAATAGCAAGTAATGATACATATAATTAACAAAAGATATTTTGAAACCAATGTATTATTATATTTTTAACAAATTTACAAATCTTTACCTTTGGTGGCGAAACTACTCGTGACCATGGAGTTGACTGAAAAGTATGTGGTGTACTCCCACCACCTACTACACCCTGTAATGTATTTTATTTATATGTCACTTTAAATTGTTCTAAAAATAAAAATTTATTTCCTTTCTTTGATGTTCTTCTTATTTCCAGCTTGCTTTGATGATTCTCCTCTCTCAGTAGTATGAATTCCCTTCTTGGTAGAGTCTTTTCCTTTGTAACCAAGTCCTGCACCTTTGTTGGGTCTTCTTGTATTCAGTTGCTCATCCAACATCTTTGATGCTTCATAGCTCTTCTTCAGTGTTTCCTTGGATTTCTTTTCTGTTTCAAGTTCATCGGTCAACCTTGATACTTCAAGTTTTAATGCTTGATTCTCATCATCCTTCAGATTTGCTTCATGATGTGAATAACCTAATTGATCTGACAGATTACTTTGTATTCCAATCATCCTAGTGATTTCATCATTATTTTCAGATACTAATGCTTCAAGCTGTTGTTTTTCTCTTTCTAGATCTCTTACTTTATCTTCAGCTATCCTCAATGCATCAAGATTTTTAGTCATCTGTGTGCTGAAATGTTCATGTCCTCTTTTCATTTCTTTTAGCTAATCAATCAGTGCTTTGTTCTTTTCTTTCAGTTGTCCAATCATCTCTTCAGTCTCTTCAGATATATTGTTCTTAGATGATGTTTCAATTTGTTCCACTAGCTCTTGAGAGTCTTGTAAATCATCAGATAATCTTCTTCTCACTTTCAATGATTTTTGCATTTGTCTTTGCATGTCTACAATCACTTGATTAGCATGATCCAACTCTTCTTGTAGATACACAATTCTCCGAGATTGTTTGTAGCCTTTCATTGATAAGATCTTTCTCTTTAGGTTGTTAAACCCTTTTCCAAGATTCAATCTCTAATACCAATTGTTAGGCCCAATATGGAAAGCTAATGTACTAAGAGGGGAGGGGTGAATCAGTACTTCAAAACCTTTTAACAACAATATCTTTACTGTTATGCATAAACTAAAAATTGCTACAATATAACATAAAGCTAAAACAAATAAATAACAATCATACATGATTCACTCCATAACTCATATATTTTGGTTACGCTGAAACTCTTGGTTAGTGAGAAAAACTATGGTGGGGATGGCACCCACAACTTCACTACTGCAATAATAAAGAGTGCTTGGTTAGAGCTACATGTTTAGCTATTTTTGATAGCTTACGTTGTTAGGAGTATCAAGATCATTAGATCTACCTTGCTAAAGGATTTTACAACACTTATTCTAAATGTTGCACCTGGTTAAAGGCTTTACAATTTATAGACTTTGTTAGAGTCTTTTACCCTGTTAAAGGTTTCTCTTACAACTTCAAAATATTACAATAAATCATTACAAATATCTGCAACTTTACATCTAAAATGTTATAGCAGATTCTATGTGCTCAAAGTGAGATTACCTTGCTTATAGCATACCTCGGTAACCCATAAAGTAACTCGATAAACCCTTCTGTTTACTCTGTTCTTTGACTGTTCTCTGAAATCCTTCTCAATGACCTCTGTGTCTCTGTAACAGTCATAACACTCAGTGCTTTCTTATGTATCATACATGTTTTGCTTCATACACCTCTCTATCCCTCTCTCTGTCACACTTTTATCCTTAATCCATGTTGTATAAATAGATCTCTTATGTCGGTGATTTGATTCATTGCTTCGATCTTACAAACATGATTTATCGAATGAATAACCATAAAAAATATTTCATTGGTTAGATGACCTCAAAATCATACACAATCCTTAAGTGCAATTTCCAATGTGATAACGGTTCTATGTTCCTCAATCTTGTAACACGTTTCCACATGTGTGTCTAGGTTCAATGAACCTGGTAACACGTTTCACTCGGTGTATATCAACTCGGTGTATCATTGTTGCTGCTCGGTAGACATGGAATGTTACTCGGAGACAGCTCGGTGAATACTGGGCTCTGTGAATGCTTTCTTCTTTAACCGACTGAATGTTTCGGTAGAGGTAACCGACTAGAGTATATAGAATGACTTTGGATATAAAACTAATGGCAACTTAATAAGTAGTAACAAAGTGACCTCAATCACATCATGTTAAATCCTAAGGAAGTTGGCTGAGAGAGAAAACCTTTTCTTGCAAACTTAGATACACACCCAATAGCTAATTAGAATACGACCGCCGAGTCTCATGCAATGGATTCTCAACGTCATATTATCCGACTCCAAACGCTAATGGGGGCACGATATGAAAAGTGTCTTGGGAGAGTTACTATCTCCCTTGCAAAAAGATTATCCCCCTTTCAGAGGTGAATAGGGTAGCTTCTATCTTAGAGTTCATAGAAAGGATTTTTGTTTGGAATTACCCCTTGCAATCGTGCACGCGCGATTGAGGCCTATAGCCCAACAAGGTACCGAAACAAGTAGTCATGCAAACGTGATTGAGACCGTGAGGCCCTACTAAATGTATGCTATGAGAGATCTCAAAAGAGAAAACTCAAATAATCCCATCCTCCGAGACTTTAATCCCAAGAGGCCTATTTTTTAGAGTGAGTCGGAAAGCTTAGGTCTAGTTGCACTCACTTGGGTTGTTCTCACAGGATGATTACTTTTTCCCAATGTGACAAGCCCACTAAAGGTATTCAAATCTCAAACATAGAAGCACTTCAAGGGTCAGGATTCCTGAATGTCCAAATGGACAAGAGCATACTCTCCTATCTTTTAGACAACTTCTCAAGCATAGAAAACAAGATATTCATTAACCATTAGCAAAATAAGTGTGCCTAGAAAACTTAAGAATACACAAAGTCTTATTGATTTTCCTTTAGGAAACCTGAAAAATAAATACATTAGTAATCATGTTGTTTTGAAGAAATGAAGCTTTGGCAAGAGTAATCTTTGACAATCGTCCTACAAAAACCAGTTAGGTTGTTAGAAAACTCACAAACAGACCAGGGTTAACATTTGTAATATCAAATTTCAGCATGAAAACCCCTTAAAATGCAATCTATTTTGAAAACATAGA
The DNA here is from genome assembly GCF_030272615.1 of Cryptomeria japonica. NCBI lineage: Eukaryota > Viridiplantae > Streptophyta > Pinopsida > Cupressales > Cupressaceae > Cryptomeria > Cryptomeria japonica. The sequence continues at coordinate 28,394,957 of NC_081415.1, read as the reverse complement.
AGGAGAAACTCGTACGAGTATTCTCACCTACTCGTACGATTATTCTCACATACCCATACGAGTGCACAAAGAAAATCGTATGGTACTGCAAAGCTACTTGTACGAGATTCTGGAATTGCTCGGCTAGAAAGCAGTGAGATTGAAGATTTGATGATGAGAGAGGCCAAGAAATTAGATTTCCTGCCCCACGGTGGGCACCAAAATGTCATGTATGTGAAGTAGGGTACCTGCAGCTACAACACAAACACTCAATAGATCATTACAAGCATGGCTAGAAAATTGAAATCAAACGAAAGATAAACCATGACAAAGTGACTTATCACCTCCTAAGAGATGAGAGTGTGGATTTTCTCTCAAATCTAGATAAGCAATCCTACTGACTTGACTATGTTGGTATTTTGATGATGTTTGTACTTAGTTGAGGAGATTGTTGGCATGTTTAGATGTGACTATCATTGATGGACACAAACTTATTTTATGTATGAGTTATTCTCAACTGGTAGTATGTGATGTATTGTTCAAACCCGTATTATATGCCATTGTATGTATAGTCTTTGTTGGTAGAAAATTATCAGTGTTTTGCATAAGAAGCTTATCGGTCAAAGCATGACCGAGGATCTTAAGTGGTATGAAGATCTCAAGCGGTATGAAGATCTCAAGCGGTATGAAGACCTCAAGCGGTACAAGGACCCCTAGCAGCAGTTAATCTTTTTAATCGGAACACTATGTTCCAATTTACCAGTCTTTGTTTATTAACTCGTAATTGGTATACTGTATTAAACCGACAAACTTGTAAAGTGTGATGAGTTATCATCCACCGACACCGATGCGGTAATTCAACCGGTAAAATTGTAAAGTATGATGAGTTATCATCCACCGACACTGAGGTGGTGATTCTGTGTCATGTCACTAGATGTGTCTAGATGCATTGAACCTAGGAAATTGTAATCCGATCTCATTGGACTGACATGAAATCAGCTTCCTATTTGAGGACATCATGTCTAGGGTTTTGAAGAGTTGAAATGTGAGTTGTATGTAGAAGATTAAGTCTATGCAAAAAGCATCATGCAATAGAAATTGAATATGCAAAGGATACAAGATTGAAGTAATGTTGCAATGCATGAACAAAGAGAAATCAAGGATCTAACTAAGCATTGTGTGCTACTTTCTAGATCATTCACTTGTTGATTACTAATCTCTTTGACAAGTTAGAAACCCTTAACCGAGTAGGCTCAGTCAAGCCTATTGTAAATCCTCTAACAAGGTGGTTCATAGTTGTGGATCTGAAATCCTTTGACAGGGTAGTTTTTAACAGGACTTATCTCCTAACAAAGATCTGGATTCATAACAGGATTTGTTCTGGTGAAGAACATTGTAAGGCCTTAACCGGTCTGGATGCTATTCTGCAGATAGTTGACTTGTGAGATTTTCTCACCCTGGTTTTTCCCATTTGGGTTTCCACGTCAAAATATCTTGTGTTATGGTGATTGTGCTATTGTGGGTGAATGTTTTATTTTCTATTTGGCTTGTTTATGTATTAACCGGATTATTGTTTAAGGTGCTATACCGGTCGCAGTAAAATCGATTAAGTGTTTGGTAAAGTTTTTGGGTATACTAATTCACCCCCCCTCTTAGTATTCATCAATTGGTATCAGAGCCTACCTTTCTTTAAGTCTAACCACTTGAAAGGAGATATGGGGGAATACAGCATGAGGGAACTCACTCACCATCTGGTTGAATTTGAGAGAGCCTATGATGAACTTAAAGTCAAGTATAAAGCCTCTTTAGCCAAAAGAAGAGAGCTTGCTGAGCAAATGATGGAAATTACTGAGAACAACTCTTATGATGAAGCAGACATGGATGCCCTAGTCCAAGAAGTGGAGAAATTGAATGTGTCCAAAACTAACTTAAGAAGAGAGCTGGAAGGATTGACCATTAGGATGAGTCAGGAACTGGAAAATAGAAGAAAAGCTGAAGATCTATTAAAGCACAAAGAACATGAGATATTTAAGTTGAATCAAGAAATTGGTACCATTACTGCTTATCTGCAAGAGGGTAAGGAAGAGAAAGAAGAAATGCAAGTAGAACTCAATGCAGCCATTTCTCATAATGAAACCCTAATGAAGACCAATGAAGCTCTTTCCAAAGAACTTGTTGAGACAAAGGAGATTCTTGCAAAGTTCAACCGGAGCTCTGAGAAGTTGGACCAATAGCTGGAATCAATGAAGCCATCAGAGGATACCACTGGACTTGGTTTCTCTGCATATAAGGTAGGTGAATCCTCTGGAACCAAGACCGATGCACCAAAGGAGAAATCAGTACCTAAGAACAATAGAAGCAAAGGTAAGCCAAAGTTCAAACTTGTATGCTTTAATTGGTATACGGAAGGACATACTCCCAATGTATGTAGGAGAAAGACTCATAATAACTTCCCTTACATGCAAAACAATGTGTATAAACATAAGGCTAGAACTGGTAGATGTAATGGTCATTGTTATGCATGCAACAAGTTTGGGCATAGATGTTTTGAGTGCAGATTGGTTATGAACAGCCCTAGAAGTTATGCACCAAGATCAAAAGGAGTTGTCCAAGAACCTCCTATGAACCGGAACCCAAGTCAATACAGAACCTATGACCACTGGTCAAATGGTTATGGAGCGGAAAATAGATGGAGAACAACTTGTTTGATCTGACGTGGTAGCAGTCACACAATTACAACATGTAGGAGAAAGAATGGAAATGTGAACACCGGCCATGAAGAGAACCTGGTATGGTATGCTATCATTGTCACAAACCAGGACATATTGCCAAAACATGTAGACTGAGAAAGAATCCACTGGAAGACAGACCGGTCAACCTAGAAGGTAAAAGTAAGGTCGATGTTGAAACCACTTGGGCAAATATGAACAAAACTTGGAAAAAGAAATATGAAGAGAAGCCACAAGATGTACCAGTTTCCACACCTAGTGTGGAGACCCCTGAACCGAAAAATTGAGCTTCAAAAAGCTTGAGGGGGAACAGATCGGTAACAATGTTTCGGATCCCTGGTGTATATCAGTAAAGTCTTTTTATCGGTATCAGTTACCTATCAACTGACAGAAGAAATGGAGTGGTAAAGTTAGGGTTTTTACCCTATCGATGATTCATTTATTATGGTAGGTAGGAGCATGTATAAAGGTGACTCTTGTCATCATTTTCACTTACCTATTTTTGAAGAAAAATTTTTCTAGCTTGAGCAGTGCAACAAAAGCGGTTCATCTTGCATTCGAAAGAATCCAAAAAGAAATCTTGTGCAAGATCTAGCAGTCATCTCAAGCTATCCAGTGTAGAAGTCAGAGTGGTAAAACAAGCTTTTGGAAAAGTGTGGTGTGCTTGACATCGACGAACCCTAGTTCTGAGTGAAAAGGTATTTTTTGATGAAATACTCTTCTCATTTGGAATTATTTAGACATGGCTTCCACATCCAAAGTCTCTTCTAGTTCTTTTGCACCTAAGGAGTCATCCACATCTCTTAGGAATAAGATGAATTATAATACCCTATCACAAATTCCCACTGGAGTCATTGTCGAAGGGGATGTTTCTAGTTACATTGATTGCAAATTGGAAGACCTAGGGTCTCTAGTGATCCACTCCTAGTTAAGTTTGTTCTGTGGAAAAGATAAGAAGATTAAACTAGAATACAGCGTGATCGAGAAGAAGAAATTTCACAATGCAGTATATTTTCTTGAGGAATTCATAGAAGATCACATAAGAATTATTCTCAGTAGGGTTCATGGTGACAAGATGTATCTTGAACGAACACATGGCATCACACTAGAGGCAATCCATGTCATGACCAATTTCTGCAATGTTGGAGAAGTCCTTGTTCTTCGTAAGGTCACAAAAACCATAGTGGAAGAGTTCACCAGTTCTGTGAGCGACAAAAGGGCAATGATTGTCAACACCATAAGAGATGACTTAGTGATGTATATGTGCATGGTGATCGGGTATAGAGTATTCTATGGTAGCAGAATGAACTCTGTTCCTACAGCTGTGGTGCATGCCGCTTATCAAATTATCAAGGAAGATGCAGAGTACGACTTGTGTACATGTATGAAAAAAAAACTCATGGAGAATTTGAAATCCATCAAAGAAGATAAGACACTAAGGTTCAAATTCGGTCAACTACTTGTCGGGTTGTTTTTCTATTTTTGAGGGTATTTCTCAGGAGTTGGTGATGTACAATGGTCAAGTGACCTACCGATCACAAGACAAATCAAGGAGAGTCTACAAGTAGTGGGAACTACTTATAAAGAGACTCTGAACATGTATTTTGATGAGTTCAGACTAAAAATGAACCAGAGAAATAGGATATCGGGTGACCTAGTTAAGAAATAGGAAGATCATATTTGTTTCATGATCAAAGTGGATCAATGCATAATGGAAGTGGTTGAGCCAAGGAAAGAGGAAGTTGAGCCTATGAGCTATGAAGTGGTGAATGATATACTCATCGGGTATGCCTCTACCCTACTTGCTTTACCACTCGATCCAAAGAAGAAGAGGACCAGTACTTACTCTGAGAGGATTAATCTGAATGAAGAACCAAAGTAGAAGAAGAGGAAAGTTGTGCCATCAACATCAGCACTAGTTACATCTGCTACTAGTCCTAAAGTGACCAAGAGGTCACCAGCCAAAAAGAAACTGGAGGCTATTCCGCAAAAGGTATTTGAGAGGAAGAGAAAAACCAAGAATGACACACTGGATTCAGAAGACACTGAACTAGAAGTGGAAATGAAGAAGACAACGCAATATAGTAAGAAGAACAAGTCAATCAGTAATGTACCTGCAACCTCTGCACTGGTAAATATACATGTTCCTTCTTATAAGCCTATGTCACATTACCAAAGGACTATAAAGAATGTTAGAAGATTCTTGATGATCTAAAGGATTATTTTGATGATCTTAATGACACTAAAAAGGAAGAGGTATAGAAAGAGGTCATTAAATACTTATGTGATAATGATCAGTCTCCAACCGATATTAAACCTTTAGTTTCTAATTCTTTGTATGATTGTTTGGATAATAAATGGTGCATTGTCATTGAAAAAGAACAAGCAATTAGGGAAGAAATTTTTGCTCAATATTTTCCAGATGCTTCTGAATTGTTTGAGATTCTTAATCGGTACAAAGGTACCTTTTGATGAATACTAAGAGGGGGGTTGAATTAGTATACCAAAAATTATTGAACTCAAACACTTAAATAGTTTAGCAGTTAACCGATATAACAGATTTACTAACAAACCGGTTAAGAAAAATGCAAACCAAATAGAAAATAAAGCATTCACCCACAAGAGCACAATCACCATAACACAAGAGATTTTGATGTGGAAATCCAAATGGGAAAAACCACGGTGAGATGAAACTCACAAGTAACTATCTACAGAATAGTAACCAGACCGGTTAAGGTCATACAATGTTCTTCACCAGAATAGATCCTGTTAGAAATCTCAATCTCTATTAGGAGATAAGTCCGATTAAAGACTACCTTGTGAGAGGATTTCAGATCCATAGTTGTGAACCACCTTTTTAGAGGATTTACAAGGGCTTTGCCAGGCCTACCCGGTTAAGGGTTTCAGACTTGTCGAAGATGTGAGTAATCAACAAGTGAGTGATCTAAATACTAGCACAGTATACTTGGTTAGATCCTTGATAGCTCATTGTTAATGCACATTTAGCATTACTTCAGTCTTCAATATCTCCACACTTTGTTTCTTCACACAGACTTAATCTTCTTTTGTAATCACACATACAAAAACCTCATCAACCACCTAAAACCCTAGACATGATGTCCTTATAAAGGAATCTGATTTCATGTCGGTCCAATATTATTACATTGCAAGTTCCTAGGTTCAGTGCATCTAGACACATTTGGTAACACGACACAAAATCATCGCCAAAGTGTCGGTGGATGATAACTCATCACAAAAATACCAGTTGGTAACTCATCACAGAGTAATACCATTAGGGCATAAACCCTAATTTTTCCTTTTACCATTTTCGGTCTTCTGTCGATTGACAGGTTAACACATACTAGTTAAGGTCTTTTACCGGTGTAAACCGGGGGTTCGAAACATTTCACCAATTTTTTCTCCCTAAGCTTTTCTGAAGCTTAGTTTGCCAGTTCAACGACTTCCACACTAGGTGCAGAAACCGGTTCTTCTTGTGATACTTCTTCTGGTTTCTTTTTCTAGGTTTTCTTCATGTTCGTTTGAATAGTTTCAACATCAATATTTCCTTTCGGAGTGACCGGTATGTCATCCGATATGTTATTTGTCATCCTGCAAATTCTAGTTGTGTGACCCGGTTTGTTGCAATGATAGCAAACCATTTCAAGTACTCTCCATGGTCCATTATTCATGTTTCCATTCTTCCTTCTGCATGTTGAAGCAGTGTGACCGCTACCATGGCAAATCAAATAGGTTGCTCTCCAACCGATTGCCACTTGATAGCCACCATCACTGGATTGATGGTCATAGGCATTATACCGGTTTGGATTCTGGTTCACAGAAGATTCAGGAAAAATTCCTTGACTCCTTTGAGGATATCTTCCAGTGTTGTGCACAACAGACCTGCATTCAAATTCTCTATGCCCAAACTTGTTGCATGCATAACAGTTACCATTGAATCTATTGGATCTAGGCTTATTGTTTAGAAAATAAGGAAAATTATTGTAAGCCTTATTTCTACATACATTGGCAGTGTGTCCTTCCTTGAGACAATTAAATCAAACAAGTTTAAACTTTTGCTTACCTTTATTATTTGGTTCTGGATGCTTCTTTGATGCTACATCTTTTGCTCTAGAGGTCTCACCTACCTCATAACCAGAGAAACCAAGTCCATTAATATTATTTACCGGTTTGGCTGATTCAAACTTTTTCTCTAACTTAGCAACACTCTGATTGAATTTGGCAAGTATCTCCTTTGTTTCAGTGAGTTCCTTGGTAATAGAAGCATTGGACTCCTTCAAGGTTGCATTCTCAGAAATAGCCATGTTTAATTTACCTTTCATTTCTTCTTTTTCCATTTTACTCTCTTGGAGATGAGCGGTAAGTGCACTGATTTCTTGCTTTAGTTTGGAGATCTCATGATCTTTGTCTTTTACCAAATCTTCAGCTTTCCTCCGGTTCTCAAGCTCTTGACACATTTTGATAGTCAGTCCTTCTAGTTCCCTTCTCAGATTGGCATTAGACTCATTCAGTTTTTCAACTTCTTCAACTAGGGCTTCCATGTCTGCTTCATCAGAAGAACTATTTTTAGTAAGCTCCATCAGTTTCTCAACATGCTCTCTTCTTTTTGCTAGAGAGGCTTTATATTTGACCTTGAGTTCATCAAAGGCTTTCTCAGTCTGAGTGAGATGGTGAGTAAGCTCCCTCATAGTGTATTCCCCCATATCTCCTTCCAAGTGGTTAGACTTATAGAAAGGTTGGCTCTGATACCGATTGATGAATACTAAGAGGGGGGGTGAATTAGCATACCAAAAATTACTGAGCTCAAACACTTAAACAATTTAGCAGTTAACCGGTATAAAAAATTTACTAACAAACCAGTTAAGACAAATGAAAACCAAATAGCAAATAAAGCATTCACCCACAAGAGCACAATCACAATAACACAAGAGATTTTGACGAGGAAACCCAAATGGGAAAAACCACGGTGAGATGAAACTCACAAGTAACTATCTACAGAATAGTAACCAGACCGGTTAAGGTCATACAATATTCTTCACCAGAACAAATCCTGTTAGGAATCTCAATCTCTATTAGGAGATAATTCCGATTAAAGACTACCTTGTGAGAGGATTTCAGATCCATAGTTGTGAACCACCTTGTTAGAGGATTTACAAAGGCTTTGCCAGGCCTACCCGGTTAAGGGTTTTAGACTTGTCGAAGATGTGAGTAATCAACAAGTGAGTGATCTAAATACTAGCACAGTGTGCTTGGTTAGATCCTTGATAGCTCATTCTTAATGCGCATTTAGCATTACTTCAGTCTTCAATATCTCCACACTCTTTTTCTTCACACAGACCTAATCTTCTTCTGTAATCGCACATACAAAAACCTCATCAACCACCTAAAACCCTAGACATGATGTCCTTATAAAGGAATCTGATTTCATGTCGGTCCAATAGGATTACATTGCAAGTTCCAAGGTTCAGTGCATCTAGACACATTTGGTAACATGGCACAGAATCACTGCCAAAGTGTCGATGGATGATAACTCATCACAAAAATACTGGTTGGTAACTCATCACAAAGTAATACCGGTTCATACATTTACCGATTACCAGTTCACATATTTTACCAATTACCGGTTTGTCAAAATGAAGATTGGGAAAAATGATAACAACCACTTTGTTCCTTCGTACCGCTTGGGTCTTCATATTGCTTGAGATCGGTAAACACTTTCTGCAAAACACAGATAGTCTAAAGACTATAATACATAATACCGGTTGAGCATAACTCATACATACAAAAAGTGATCTCAGAGAAAGTGTGTGTCCATCAATGAATATCACAACATCATTATAAAAAATGCCAACACCTTTTTCATGAGAATGAGAAGACTTCAGTTACTTAGAGGCAAAACCTCTGAAGTAGAAAATGAAACTCATCTGCGAGCTATAGATGCTCTCAACACGGAAAAGGTAGCCGAAGCAAATCGGTAGGCTAAGCAAGCAATTGTCCTTGAAAAATCTAAACTGGATGAAGTTTTCAATAATCAAGGTGAAATAGTAGTTTAACAAAATGATCCCATTGATGTTGATGCATTATATGTTGAAGGCACTATTGCAGAGAAGGAGAAAGCAGAAAAGGAAAAAGCTGAGAAAGCATAGAAAGAAAAAGCTGACAAGGAGAAAGCACAGACAGAGAAAGAGGAGAAAAACAAAGTGGAAAAAGAGAAATCGAAGAAGGAGAAGGAAGAAAAGGAAAAGATAGAGAAGGAGAAATTGGAGAAGGAAAAAGTGGAGAGGGAGAAGGCAGAGAAAATGGAGAAGGAAAAAGCAGAAAAGGAAAAGGCAGAGAAGGAGAAACTGGAGAAGGAGAAAGAAGAAAAAGAGAAGGTCGACAAGGAGGCCAAGGAGAAAGAGGAGCACAAGAAGAAGAGACGAGTGGAAATCAAAGCAAAGGAAGGAGGATAGACTCCCAAGGCAACCAAAGATCAAGCTCGGACTAAACAGGTTGATCCCACCGGTCGCAGTGAACTGACTCTTGCCTGTCTCACAGGGTCTGAAGATGAAAATGAGATAATGAGAAGTATAGAACTTGCTCAAGAAAGATTGGAGGAACTAAGGAAGAAGAAAGAAAAATATGTTATTCAATTTGTTGTTGATACTCTTTCAAGCTTAGTCCTTGATACCAATCTTCCCATTACCGATCCCTCAATGGCCCAGTTAAAGCTCCTATGCACTATAGTGGGTGATCAAGTGAAATAATTAGAAGATGTTGCCCAGGTTTATGCAAAGAAGAAGCATGAAAAGGCTCTAAAAGTTGCATTAGTGAATAAAATGGATGAAGACAGAGCAAATTTGATCCAATAGAAAGATGATATCTGTAGTCACATAAATCTGTCCATTTTTATTAAAATGAATATTTTGTATTTATTTGGTTAAAAATCCACTAGCCATCAGTTAATTAAATTAATATTTAATTAATTCATCCCCAAACATTCTTCTATTAATTAAATAAATTATTCAATTTATTTTAATTAATTCATTAAACCAAATACAAATCAATTAAATAAATAAAATCTATTTATTTAATTAAAATCCCCCTATTCCTCTTTTAAATAAATTAAATAAAACATTTATTTAAATCATTATCCCCACCCCACTTGCATTTTCCTACAAATGCAACTTGCACACATTTATTGAAATAAATGAATTTTTATTTTAATAAAATCCTATTTTCCCTCACCCACCAAATCCACTTGCAAAATCTAATCCCCTTCTAGATTCTTCTAACCCCTTCCTAATTAGCCTAATCCATCCCCTAAATATTGTCACATTCCTAAGCAAAATGGAGTCACTTCTCAAAAGACCCCAAAGTCTTTGATAACCATTAAAGGTTTTCAACATTCAACCACTTAAATCCTCAAAGTCTTTGATAGCCATTAAAGGCTTCCAACTTTCAACCACTTAATCCACAAAGTCTCCAATAACCATTAATGGTTAACCCAAACCCTCCTACATGGTTAAAACATTTGTTTTGACTCAACCTCTACCCAACCCAAGGGTCTCATCAAGCCTTTAATGCTTTGACCATGATTATCTCTTAATCATTTGCACAAAGGTTTATCCTTGGATTAACTCTTAATCCAGTGGGTAATCCTAATTTAGACTTGACCCTTACCTTCTAGATAACCATGAAGTCTTCTCAGGCATTCAATGCCTCCAACCCCTTCTCTCAACCCAACCCTATGTTGACACTTGTCACCATTTTATTGGTACAAATTGTGCACATGGATCTCCAACTTTCAAACTCAACCCTTGATTAAACCTTTCAATCCTGGCCATCCATTGCTCCATTTTTCCTATAAATAGAGCCCATTCCTTTATAATCTAGATCCTGAAAACTTGTATGCATTTAAGCTATAGGCATTTTAAGAGAGCATTTTAGCATAAGCAATCTAATATCTTGTCATTTTGGTTAAAATATATATCATTTTAGCATCAATAGCATAGTAGTAGCTTTTCATTTCACATTTAGAGCTATACTACAATCTCAATCCTCCATAAGCATCCATAGTGCAAAAAGCTGCTGAGAGCTACACTATTTTGGAACTTGGAGAGGAGAGGAACAAGGGAGAAAGAAACTAAGAGCATGTTAGGAGGTATTTGGAGATGCCTCACCATATTTGCTTTGTTAGTTAAGTATGCTTGCATGTTTTTAGTGTCTCTCTTGGTATGCCTTTTTAGATTAGTTTTTGATTGACTAACACTAACGGTTTCATGTCTTTTGTGTTGTTTATCATTTGCTAACCTTGTGCCATTTAGGAGGGCATCATTTGGTGAACCCGACGTGAATTGAACACCAAAAACATATCATTTTTTTTTTTAACTAACATGTCTGATTGTTGAATTTGTCACACAGGTCGCGCTTCGGCGCTATTGAACCCATTTTAGCGCTACCGACACTTTTTCTTTTGGCGCTATTGTTCTTACAATAACGCTATTGTAAAAGTTTCAGCGCTTTTGACCATATTTTAGCGCTTTGGTTCTTATTCTGGCGCTATTGCATATATTTTAGCACTTTTGACGCTCTGGTTTTACCCTTCTTTTAGCGCTTCTGTGTAAACTAGCACTTCTGTTTAAACACAGACTAGCACTATTGCAACAGAATGTTGTAAAAATCGCTTTGTAACCACAAAAATGGAAATTCTTAGGCTTGTGGAAGACCTCCTTGAACATCGATTTTACTAACATGTTTTTGTTTGTGCAGGTTAACACCTCACCATAAAAATCACAAACTTGTCTTTTGGTGCTTAAAAACTTGACAACCACAAAATTATATTGCTTTCTAGCTAGGGTCATTTGTCTTTTTGGTGCTTAAAATCAACAAACAAAGTTTCTTTCCTTGCATCAAACTTAAAAATCACAAGCCACACTTCAATTTTGGGCAAGTAAAAAGAACAATTCACTTGTTTTTGATTTTTGCAAACAAATTTTACTTCAAGCAAAACGTGTTTTTCATTAAGTTGACCAGGTTTTTTTGAAATTCTAGATTACAAAACACATTGCTTTTGAAGTTAAAAAGAACACCATGGCTGTTGGAGCAACATCTCCAAATAGTTAGATCACATTTGCGATGATGGATTAAAAAGAACAAGTGAATTTTGTGTTTGGTACACTTGTGCAAAAAGGTCAGTCGAGTGGTCCTACCTCTAACACACACTATCCTCTCCCTTGGCTCTCGTGGTCCTAGGTGCAAGAGAAAAGTGTTAGTAACACTCAAATTTTATCTTTTTAAGAGAGGCCTGCCAAGGGATCGATACTCTTGGGAACGACCTCGAGTGGTAAATCCTTCGAGCCGCTATAGAAATCAGGTGAGAGTGAAAGCTGTAGCCTTGGGTATAGCTGTTCCTACAGTGTAACTGGTCGAAAGGACAAATGGGCCCCACCACCAGTTACAAGGCTCTTAAGTGAGTCACTGCAGAATGAACTTATGTCCAAAAACATTGAACATGACTAAACACCTTTTAAGTAGTAGCCCACCCGTTCTATTGATTGAGGATATTTGAGATATAATTTAGTGCAAGAGCATAGATGGTTTTGCTCCCAAGATACTCACCATACATATTTCCTTGAGTAGAAACATAGCTTTTTGAAAAGTCACTTGTGGCTTGATAAAAGTGGTGACTCCCCCATCATAGGGATCATCTATTTGTTATGCTCGTGCAAGACTTACTATATCACATCCTTACCTGCCACAGCGGGATTCATAAGGTATGTAGTACCAAAGTCGAAGAAATATCAAGATGTGGGCTAAATTTATCACAACTGGCCATTTGACCTTAGGGATAAAAAGTGTTTGAAGTGTGTTCGTTTTACAGACCTAGTGCAAATTGAGCCAACTTCAGGCTTTGGAAATACACCTTAAAATACATCTAAAGGAAGGGTCATATACAAGTCCAAGGATTGGGTCAATCTAGACCCATACTCATTTGTGCCTTTGGGGGCAACATTCTTGTGTTTGTGTGCTTGCTTTGTTTTCTTGTCAAAGAAAAATCAGAAAATCAATCCCAAAAACAAAGTATTCATCCAACATTTCTCAAAAATAACCAAAAATACCAAAAACAAAGTGCAAACAACAAAGAGTCAAATTTTATGACCATTCTTCACATCTTGCGAAAGAAGAAGCCTCATCAGAATATCAACTTGAAAAGAAGATCATTAAGTTCAAAGGCTTTGATCAAAAAGAGGAAATTCTTCTATATCAATAGACAAATCTTTGTCTCACATAGAGTCTTTCTGCATCGCATGCGTCTTTACCTTCAAGGCAAAACAAACGAGTTTGATTCAGAATCATTGAATCACAGAGCTTTTATGCAATATAGAGCTCTGAGTTATCACAAAAATCAAGGAGGAAAGATTAATCCCAACTTCTTCCCAAACGTCTATATCACATACAACACAACTCGAGAAATACCACCAACGCCTGAAAGGGAAGAGGTAGAATTTGTTCCATTTTTAACACAAAGTTTTTATTGAAAGTTGAAAACAAAACATCCATCATCTTACTCATACATCATCACTTCATCATCAATCCGTTCCAACTCTCAACACATTAAGAGGTTCTTGTCCCAAGATCCCTTTTTAGATATTGCTTGAATCAAACGCATCACATCACTTTTTAGATTGTTTCTACATCTAGGATAAACTCATCCTAAGAGACACATCTACGCAGGTTAAAACTAGTTCATGAGTGAATCCTCTCATTGCTAGGTAGTCAAAATCTGTAACACATCTTAGATTTCTCTACACCTTATCACATCCAAACTTATCAAAAAAGCAAGCAATTCAAAGAAGGAATTTTCGGTTACATCTACTTTAGAGTGCTAGAGATCTACATACCACACAATCCACTAATCATCAATCTTTCATCAACAACTCATCATCATCTTCAATCAACTTCAACACAAATTTGCAAACAAAAATGGCTCAAACCCGATCCCAATCAAGGCAACGTGAAATAGAAAGAGAAGCAGAAGAAGAGGACAATCTCAATCCTCCATAAGCATCCATAGTGCAAAAAGCTGCTGAGAGCTACATTATTTTGGAACTTGGAGAGGAGAGGAACAAGGGAGAAAGAAACTAAGAGCATGTTAGGAGGTATTTGGAGATGCCTCACCATATTTGCTTTGTTAGTTAAGTATGCTTGCATGTTTTTAGTGTCTCTCTTGGTATGCCTTTTTAGATTAGTTTTTGATTGACTAACACTAATGGTTTCATGTCTTTTGTGTTGTTTATCATTTTCTAACCTTGTGCCATTTAGGAGGGCATCAATATCAGTCTAGCTATGGCTAAAGGAAACATACTCTTGAGCAAAATCTGCTAGCCTGATCTATTTTGTGATGATGCTCTGAAGAAGAAAGGTCGACTCCAATTGGAACTGAAGTAGTATTTGGAGACCTTCAAAGTTCCTTATGATTCCTTCACAGTGTATGGGAAGACTGTAAAGACTTACAGAAAACAGATTGCCAAGATTGACTCACAAATCTGCAAGAGGAATCAAGATCTGGAGGAGTTTCAGATGCTCGTGTTACCTAAGTTGTAGATTCTTCAAAAGTGCTTTCTGAACATGGAAGCTATTACTGTCTATTAGGAGATGAGCACTATGGATGCCATGGAGGAGTTAGCATTCCAGATGAACACTCAGAGTGAAATTGCTGCCTCACTCCTAGATACCTAGTCAATAGACATGAAAGAATTTCTGAAAGACTTTAAATTCATTTTTGAGAAGTTTTATTCATTATTGTCATAAACACATACTTTGTTTTCATGTTATGCAATATGTTTTTGGTATATCTTTGAGGCATGTTTGCATTACTTTGTCATTGTTGGCAAAGGGGGAGTAGTATTGAATGGTAAAATTTAGGCAATGGTTTTGAATAAAATTTTATGCACATACTTGTAATTTTGGCAAAGGGAGTAGTGTATATGCTTAGGGGGACTAATTTTGATTATGGCATCAATTTTTGTTTTTGGATGTCAAATTTTCTTAAGTGTTGTCATCAATGCCAAAGGGGGAGATTGTTGGCATTTTGATGATGTTTGTACTTAGTTGAGGAGATTGTTGGCATGTTTAGTTGTGATTGTCATTGATGGACACACACTTATTTTATGTATGAGTTATTCTCAACCGGTAGTATGTGATGTATTGTTCAAACTGGTATTATATGTCATTGTATGTATAGTCTTTGTTTGTAGAAAACTATCGATGTTTTTCAGAAGGAGCTTATTTATTGTAAAGTTATTTATTTATTATTAATCAAACAAAAATAATTAATTGTTAAAATAATATTGGAGATCTAATTAAAATGCTACATCTCACAATTGTCATGCCTATTTTAAGAAGAATCTATGCAAAATACATTGAACACCATCATTCTTGAGGCACTTATTTTCCACAATTTTTGTGATATATGTGGAATAGACACTTATAGAATGATATCTCAACATCATTAATGTATTTTTTCTAAAACTAAATATACTAATTTAATAA
Organism: Cryptomeria japonica; assembly: GCF_030272615.1. Lineage (NCBI taxonomy): Eukaryota > Viridiplantae > Streptophyta > Pinopsida > Cupressales > Cupressaceae > Cryptomeria > Cryptomeria japonica. The sequence goes on along the minus strand of NC_081415.1, from coordinate 28,379,697 downwards.
CAACCATACTTATAAAATAATATTATAAAGAAGACAACACAATAAGTACAAATTTCAAATGGAATACTATGGCATCTTTTCTAATGCAATCAATTTATGATTCTACTCAAATACTTACCTTTACTAAATAACTCATTTCTCATCCTACTTTAAGATTATATTTAATCAATAATCAATTATAAGAACTTGAAAATAAAAAATAATAATTATTACATAATCATCATCTATCATTCTTCATAATTATTTATTTATTATGAAAAAATTGATTTATTATTAAATAAAATTACTATGGATGTCTCACACAATTTTATTTTATTTTAAAAACATTGTACATTAAGCTAAAAATTCCATTGAAAGTAACTCTTACAATTAAAGATGGAATATCTATCTAGAAATAAAACAATGCATTCACATTTTTTTTTTCAACTATGATTGAACACATTTAAGAGAAGTAAAATAAAACAATAATAAGCTGCAAGGAAAAATTATGCTTGTATATTTTATATAATTTCTTATATCAGTTTGTGAGCTCTCTAAATGTCCTACAGAATACCTATGAAATACAATAACAAGTTAGATGACTCTCTTATAAAGAAAATAAATTGTTCATATATTTTATAGAACTATTTCAACATTATGCCTGTTTACTAGTGTAATGTATTAGCAATAACAACAATAGAAAAAATCTCATAATGGAATAATGAAAACCATAGCTAATATTTCAATATACATTCCATCTGCTCAAACTTTAATGTTACACTATATTGTTTTAAATATTTTTTAGAGATAATTTTTGTTTAAGAAAGTTATTTTAAAATTATATTTTCGTAAAGTTGGTAGGTTTCAAATCCAGAGTTACTCCCTTACACTCGTAGTTACTTGATACTAGAAACCTACAACCAAGTTCTCTAAACAAAACTCATTTGGTGGCATAACTCAAAATATGTATTGGGATTATGTAGGAGATGTGATGAGCTAGATGCATGTTTCCTGAGTAATATTATATGTAGAAATCAAAATGAGTTGTTGTGCCCCACAGGTGGTTGTCTCTGGCTGAAAACAAACATGGGTGCATCAAACTAGAAAGAAAATGCAATTGTGTACAATAACCTAAATAAGGTAGAAAAATAAAAACAATACAAACGTGAGGTTTTAAAATACCCTCTATGCATTATAACATAGCAATAACAACATAGGAGTGATTGTGATATTCTATTTCTAACAATGCGATATTTCATGTGAAGTAGAATTATATGCTAGAATCAACTAGTTTCATATTAGCTATTTCACCTTCTTATGTGAATATTTTTTATTAAGATAGAATAGGTTTTTGATAGGGTTCACATTTTTATATAATAGGATAGCTCAAAGCTTACACGATGAGATTCTAGTTGGATCATAAACAATACAATTACAATTAAATTGTTAAACAAGAAATACCACAATTGTAATAAATATAAATGTTAGTTGATACCATTTCTAATATTAATGAATATAACTTATCATGTATTCTTGAGAATGATAAAAAATTCATTGTTATGGTAAGCACATCTATTGTACCATCTAAAATAAATTGTAGTTAAGACCATCAACAATGAGAAAGACATGTCTAACATAGTATGATAGTATGAGATTTTTGTATTTTTTCAATTTTTTTATTTTTTTGGTAGGAAGTGGACATGTTTCTAAAATATAAGTTGTTAGTAACAAATGTTGTCTACAAATATACAATGTTTGCATCAAAGAAGAATATAACAACATTTGGCTTTGAAAGTTGTATTTTCCCTAGTGATGACAACTTTTAAAGTTGTATGCATAGTTAGTAGATTCATGAAAAAAATACAACAATTTTTTGGAGTTAATCTAGAGTTTCTTGTGAATTATTGATGATTCTTGATTAATTTATGAGTTAGTATTAGGGAGTTTGAACCTTCAAATCATGTTGCGAGTGAAAAGGGGGGATTAAACATTCAAAATGTATTTTTTTTTTTAAATTATAATCAATTTTTTTCCTCTTAAAAAACTAAGAAAATAGTGTACACATGAAAATTTCTGTGGTTTTGAAGGTCTTCATTTAGACTTGGTGGTAGGGGCTCCACCCACAAACCTTATTGGGGGCACTATCTCTCTATCCATGCACATGTAAGGAGTGTTTCCCCAAATCCCCTGATAGAAATATTGTCTTTAGACCTTGCCAAACTCATTTAATATATTTTATAATTGTATTTTACATAAAATTACATTTTTTCAAAAAATCAAAATATTTTTAAATTAATTAAATTTTGCCAAATTAAGTTTTTCTCTAATGAATCCACATCAAATCCAAATTTACAAAGTACAATTGTATATTATAATAGACCAAACACGGGCCTTTTGAATGCTTTAAACATGACGTAGTCATGTAAATTAATTCTAAAATAGTATACAAAAAGGTTTTAAGCCTTGCTTTGATTCCTCCAAATGAAATTAGAGAAGTTATACAAGTTATTTTGTTTAAAAGACATACACAAAAATATAGATCAAATATATGGGTCATCACAACCTCTTATAACTACATTAGAGAAACCAATAAGCTCAATCTCATTTGAAAGAATCATTTAGTTTCTAACTAATATTTTAAGATTTATATAAGATTAACTTATCTATATACTCAATGTAAACACACTACTAAGTTTCTATTTGTATTTGTGTATGTTTTCTTTATAATAAGATATTATTATTTATTTGTTGATGGGGAGTTATTTAGGGGGTGACATTTTTTTGTGCCTCTCCTGAATGGATGAACTCACAATGAATCCAAAAAGAACTATATGAAACAAAACAAACCCACATTATTTTTTTGACTTCAAAAAATAAAATAAAATAACAATCGTTGTTGATATTTGATTTTATTACAATGGCTAAAAGAAAATCTCTGATCTTCAAACGACTCAGACTAAATCATTGAAAGACTTAAATAAACTAATTTTACCTTATTATGAATGTAGAGCACAAAATTATTTTTGTTGAATTTTATTCTTTCTGTTATTGCACAAATAGAGTCAAAGGTTGATCATGATGGATCTAAAGTGGTTGGTTTTCTATTCCTATATGTAGAATATCCCATTCATTACCAAGGAGATTGTATAAGAAGACATTTGAGAGAGTTTGTTTTTTTGTTTGTTTTTTTCTATTTTTTGCTAAATTTTCATTGTTGCTTGCTACAACACAAATAGAATTGAAGATTGGTAAATGAAGGATCTAAAGTGGTTTCTTTAATATTACTACAAGAGGAATATCCCATTCATTCTTAAGGAGATTGTAGAGAAATATGTTTGCAAAAGAAGTAGTTTTTGTTTTGTTTTGTTCTTTTATGAATTTATAGCATATATATTTAATTTTTTTGAATTATAAGTTATATATCTATACTTTTCATTTGTCTCAAAAGTTTTTCTTATCAAACCCATTGCTATATAGTAATTAAAATGGCAAGTAGTTGTAGTTTTGTGGACAAAACAAACTCAAATTCTCCTCTTTGAAGTATGTTGAAATGGTACAATCAATTCTAGGTGGTGGGGGTTATGTGTGGATTTGCAATATGTTTTGTAACAAGTATTTAAGCTCAAATTCATTCATGTGATATTCATAGATGGACATCAATGCTTGCTTAAGAAAGAATGGCAATCTCATTCTATTAGAGTAAGTCATATCATACATTAATGAGGAAGAGAAAGTTGATGAAATATTACATTGTAGATCAAATCATTCATTCGAAAATGAAGGATCTTGAGGAATGAGGTCCCCTCATCACTTATCTAATTCTAAACTAGTGATAACAAGACACCTATTCATGGCCACACCTAAAGAACAACTTATGGTTGCAACACATTAGAGATGAAAAAACTATTAGAAATGGCATTTCACAATTAAGCTTTAGAGATTTCTAATCAACACATTGCATGATATATCTATGCAAATGAATTGGCTTTCAATGTCGCTTACTCACCATATTGGCAAGAAAATGTGATAAGCATTAATGAGGCTCCAAAAGTGTACAAGAGCCTAAGATTTGAGTTTTATATCCCCTAATTTGAAAACGAGGAGTAGCTTGTAGAGGATTCATTAAAGTCCATATGGGATTTGTGAGCCAAGACAAGGGCATCCATCATTTCCAATAGATGGAACACATAAATTGACCATTGATAAATATCATTACAATGCCCCTTATATATGTAATGTTTCTTAGAGTATTGGATTGTGAAGAGATATAGGATGGTGCATGTATTTCCAACATCCTTGGACTATCACTAAAGAAATGAGACTTTGAATTACTTTTCAAGTCATAATTGACAATACCAAAAACTAGAGAACCTCATTTATTGGTTGAGGAAACTTTAGTTATGTCCTTTGGACACCTTGTAATGTGCATTCCCTCAATCTTATGCTACAAAGCATTAACAACAAAATTGATTTGATGAAAAACACATATGTCAAGGCTAAAGAGATCTAAATGTCCACCTTCCTTATGCATGTCATTGAAGAAGTGGAGCCTTGAAATATTGTTCAAGTCATTAAAAACCATTAAAAAACATATGAAAACTAATTTATTGGTCAAGGAGAATTATTTACAAATCTTTTTTAACACCTTGTGTTGTCCTTCTCTCAACCTAAAGTTACAAAAGATTGATACCAAAATTGATTTGATAAACAAACATAAACCAACTCTAAAGAGATCTAAACAATTACCATCCTCATAAGTGTCATTAATGAAGTTGAGCTTTAAATATTGTTCAAATCATAAAAGGACGATGCCAAAAATTATACAGCTATGGATTTATTGGTCGAGAAGCATTATTTACCAACCTTTTGAACACCTTGTGTTGTCCACTCCATCAACTCTATGTTGTAGGATTAACCCAAACAAAACTAGGAAAATCCATAGCAATCCCAAAAGGATCCTTGAGAACTTATAACAAACTCGTGTCATTTTCAGTATTTTTTAATATTTTTTAAATCAATTTTTTTGTTTGGCTTAATATGATAAATAAAAGTATAATCTCTAACCCTAAAATTTACTTAAAGGTCAAAACAACACTTAAAGACTAAAGCAAGCTAGTTTTACCTCGCTATGAATAGAAAACGCAAAAACTAATTGTTCTTTCTAAACTTTCCTTCTTACTTACCATCACAAGCAAGATTGATCAATGAAAGTCCCATAGTGGTTAGCTTTCTACTCCTTAATATGTGCTAGAGCCCATTTGCTACCATGAAGATTGTTGAGAAATATTTTTGCAAAAGAGTAAGTCTTTTCATTTAAAAAAATAATAATTTTATATTCTTGTGGGTTTGCAATGGCAATTAGTAATTAATAGATTTTATATTGTACATTCACAATAAGGTAAAACTAGTTTATTTTAGTCTTTCAAATGCTTTAGAAGCCACTTGTAGGGTTAGGGATTTGTTTTTATCCATTATAGTCAAAATAAAACATCAAAAATAAATTTAAATATAGAAAGAATTTTTAAAAACTGCTCAAAATGACATAGGTTCATTTTGGATTCTTGTGGACCCTTTTAGACTCATTCAAGATGGATCCACAATGCAAATGTTTCTCCATAGATGAATTCTAAGCCAAACTAAATTAGAGCCCAAACCAAGAGTGCATGGAAGATAGAGATGGTGAGATAGAGTAATTGAAGGAGATATAGATATATAAGGAGGGGATAAAGACAAAAATAAATAAAGAGAGATATACAAGAAAAGAGAAGTATAGAGATGGAGAAATAAAGATTGAGAGAGGGAGAGAGAAATAGGGGGATATAGAGAGTATATAGAAAGGATAGGAGAGAGAGAGAGAGAGAGAGAGAGAGAGAGAGAGAGAGAGAGAGAGAGAGAGAGAGAGAGAGAGAGAGAGAGAGAGAGAGAGAGAGAGAGAGGTAAATAGGGAAGGAGATAAATAGAGGGATATAGAGAGTATAGAAAAGGGTAGGAGAGATAGAGAGACAGGGGGGAGGAGAGGGAGGGATATATATAGAGGGTGATATAAAGGGATAGACAGGAAAAAGAAATAGATAGAGAGATATAGTAAGATAGAGGTAGAGTTAGAGTTAGAGAAGATATATATAGAGAGGGGGGGAAGATTGATAGAAAGAAATATAGAGAGGGTGAGGAAGAGAGAGAGAGGGAGAGAGAATGAGAGAGAGACAAAGAGAGAGCTTTATATCTCTATCTCCCTCTTTATCAAGCTATGTTTCTTATTACCTCTAATATACTATATTATTTAATGAGCATTATAATATATATTTTTAATATAAACACTGAATATATATTCTTTATTATAAATAATTGGAGGGAGAAAAGGGAATGGAGAGAGGGAAAATCATAAATGAGAGAGATATATAGAGAGAAGGAAGGATAGAGTGATAGAGGAAGAGAGAAGAATAGAAAGGGAAATTGATAGACATAGGGGAAGATAGAGAGAGATAGAGAGGTTGAGAATTGGTGGAGAAATAGAGAGAAACAAACAAAATATGAAGACAAAGAGAAAAAGATAGAAAGAAGAGAAAAAATAGAGAGGAAGAGAGAAAAAGAAAGAAGATGGGGAGGGAGGGAGAGGGATAAAGGTAGACAACAATAGAAAGAGGAAAAACATAAAGAGGAAGAGAGATAGATGGGGGGGGGGAGAGAATTCAAAATATTGAGGGAGAGAAAGAAGTGGAGAGAGACATTGTTGTGGAGAGAGACATAGAAAGAAAGAGAGAGAAATGGAATGATTATTTTCTAAATCAATTATTGATAATTGAGAAGAAGAATGCAAAATGGTAAAAATGTCATTATTCAACACATAATTTAGGTTTTCTATGTTAGTTTTTATTTTAGAAACCTACGAAACATTGTAATGAGGAGGGAAAGAGAGTTGAAGAGAGAGAGAGGCATATAGAAAGACAGAGACAGAGAGATATAGAGAGAGAGAGACACACACACACACACACAGAGTGGAAGGAGAGAGATACAAAGAGAAAAGGAGGGAGATATATAAATTGAAATATAGTGAGAAAAAAATAGAGTGCAGTAAGGGTAGAGAGAAAGGTAAAAAGAGAGGGAGAAAGAGAGAGAAATAGGGAGAGTTAGATTGATAGAGAAGAATAGAGAATGAGCGAGAGATAATATATTGTATATTATATTATATATTATAATTGATTTTTATTATATAATATAATAATAATAACAATGTGGCTTTTTCAATTTCTTGATGGTTGTATGGGGTTTCTTGTTGTGCTTATCTCTTTATGATTTTACTTTGATCTGGGGGCTGTGCTTATAGTTTTAATGATTCATTTATCCTCATCTCTTGCGGTGGCAGTTTATTGAGTTATTTCATTTTGTGTGAGGGATTTCGTTCGTGTTGCCATCTTGTCTTTGGTTTTGGAATGCTTATATTGATTTATGGTTATGAGTTTCGTTCAGAGGTGGTCATTATTTTGTAGGAAGGTGGTGGTCTTTGGTTGTTGTTGGCATTCGACATTTGGCATTATAACAGACAATGGGAGATTGTTGGCATTTCAATAAGGATATTGAGAAGGTTATTATGGATATAACTGATTAAGGATGTTTATTATCTTGATATTATTATTTTGTCATTGATGTCAAGAAATTGATTTTCTAATTCAGTATGATGTTGTCATATCTTTAGAAGTACGATTTGATGAGTATAAAGATGTCGGTAAAAGACACAGAAAGAATATGATGAATAAGGGGATGAATAAGGTATTCAATGGGCAACTATTACCGAGTCAGACAATGATGAGATCATGATGTTTAGATTGTTTTAACATCATACATATGTTGTAAATTGTAAGGTTAATACTATACTATGTTACCGAGCAAGGAACCTAGTCGGTAAACCCTAAAGTTATTGCTATCGATTAATGAAGGCGGAATGTCTACCGAGTGAAGTTTAGTATTTACCGAGTTGTTACCGAGTTGTTACTAAGTTGTAACCGAGCTATAACAGAATACATTAAATGGTTACATGCGTTATTTAATGAAGGAAGTTGATGAGCTGGAACTGATTAAATGATTGGTATGTCGTGCATGAAGTTTGTTAATGAATCTATGGCAAAGGAAAATCGGCATGAAGATCTACAGCGTAGATTGAACCGCATTACCCTAGCACAAGTTCCAAGAAATGTATGCAAGTTCCTAGGTGGGGTAAAACATTTTTCAGATCGAAGGATAAATTGAACCTGGACAAGATTGAAGATCTGATGGCTATGATTGATCATGGGAAATGTGATCAAAGAGATTAAGCGGTTAGCTAATTGTTTATAAATCGGAAGTTGTTGATAAACAATGTATGCGGGCAAATGTATGCACAGGGATGCTACATAGTGATTACCGAGCACAGAAGCTTGAAGACATGTTTGAATAACAGAGTATAGAAGCCCAGCAGATGGACAAGATTAGTTCTATGTCTAGATTGTATTAAGCAAATAAGAATCTGCTTTAGCATTTTAGATGTGAAGTTGCAGATAGATTTTTATTACTGTTATTTTGTGAAAGTGACAGAAAATCTCTTAACCGAGTCGACTTAACAGTCTTATTTGTAAAACCCTCTAGCAAGGTGACATTCTGATTGAGTGTTTGAAATCCTTTAACAAGGTCACTTCTAACAAGGTGAAGATCCTAACAGATATGAGGGAAATCCCTTAACCGGGTCACATCTAGCAATGTGTTTGTAATCTTTAACAGGATTTTCTTTTAACAGAGCATACTCTAGAAGAGTATTTTTCTTAGTGGGTCCGAAATCCCATAGTGGTTTTTCCCTATTTGAGTTTCCACGTTAAATCTGGTGTTATGAGTGATATGATGTTTATATGCTTTTGAGTTTGCATGTTTAGCAGTTTTGGTTATATTACTGAAGTATATGTTACCGAGGTTGAATCTGATGTTTTTATGGAAGATTAAGTTTGTATGATTCAACCCACCCCCCCTCTCATCTTGTTGGCTATTGGATCTGTACTTACATTAAGTATCAGAACTATCAACTGGTATCAGAGCTTTGGACTCTGGAAGAAAAAGTTTAAAGGTACTTGAGGCAAAGATCCAAAGATGTATAAGAGGGATGCATCGAAGCTGAACAAGTCAAGTTTCTCTACATGGCAGAAAGGATGAAGTTGCACCTATCAAGAGTTGGAGAATATGTTGTATATTATCTGGAGAATGATTTCATCACACCGAGTACCTATCCATTGACTATGGAAGAAATAAAGGCAAAGCAAGAACATATCCAAGCAATGATTGAAATAACATCTGCATTGACTGACTCGGAGTTTAATGACCTAGAAGGCTGCAATGATGCAAAGGCAATGTGGAACAAGCTCATATTTGTATATGGCAGTGATGAACATGTTCAAAGAGAAAAAGTAGACAGTCTAAGAGGACAACTTGAATCTATAAGGATGAATGAAGGTGAGAACATAACTTAGTACAGTACAAGACTAAAGGAGATTGTCAATCAAATCAAAGGAGCAGGTGGAACTATTGAAGAAAAGGATATAACAAGTAAGTTATTAAGAACCCTTCTACCGGCTTATGCAATCCGAGTCTGCAATCAATGAATTGAGGTATGTACCTAATATGCCAGTTTCTTTAGATGCTACTATTGGTAAGCTACATGCATTTGAGTTAAGTAACTTTGATAACAGTGGATCTTCGGTAAATAAAGTTGAATCTGCATTTAGTTCTTTTCATCTTGATGAATCTAATGATTACAATGAAAGAAAGTATAAGTACTCTGAAGGAAATCACAGTGGAGCAAGTGAAAGATTTCATAAGAACATGGAAGAAGTACACAAACTGTATGAGGAAATCAGAAAGCAGGAAGAGTTTGAAGCACTATTAGCCAGAAGGTTACCAAGAGGCAAAGGTAAGTATAAAGGAAAACTACCTTTGAAATGTTTCAATTGTGATAAAATAGGACATATGGCTTCTAACTGTCCTGACAAAGATTCTACTAAAAAGAGATATTACTGAGATGACAGACAAAAAGATAATCATTACAGAGGACACCGAGACTTCAGAAGAAGAGATAGAAAGACATGCTTAATAGCCAATGAGGAATCCAACGATGATAAATCAGATGAAACTGATACAGAGGAAGTAGTTTATGTGGCTATCAAAGATGGATCAGATGAAGAAAGGTATGAATAAAAAGCCCTAATATCTCACAAAAATACTAATGATTCTTGGATCATAGATAGTGGATGCTCACATCATATGACAGGTGATAAACACAAGTTTGTTATGTTAGAAGATTATGATGGAGGCTATGTAAGATTTGGTAATGATGCACCATGTCCAGTAAGAGGTAAAGGATCTATAACACTTCTTGACAATGCAAGATGCAATGATGTTTATTGGGTTGAAGGTTTGAAATACAATTTGTTGAGTGTAGCATAGCTAAACAATACAGGTTACCGAATAGAATTTCAGAAAGGAATTGTCAAAGTTCATCACAAGCAGGGAAAGTTAGCTGCTACCAGGACACAAACAAAAGGTAATACATTTCACCTTGACTCAACTCGGAACAAGTGTCTGTATGCAAAGATAGATGATACCTAGTTATGGCATAAAAGGTTTTGTCATGTAAATTTTGATAATCTGATCAAAATAAGTAAGAAGCACTGAGTAAGAGGTCTACTGAGTCTTGAAAAACCTGAGAATACTATGTGCCGAGGATGCCAGATCGGTAAAATGACAAGATCAAGCTTTACAAGTAAGTCTTACACCTCTAAGGGAATTTTAGATCTTGTGCATACTGATCTTTGTGGTCCTATGAAAGTTCGAAGTTATTATGGCGACAAATATTTCATATTATTTGTGGATGATTACTCAAGGATGATGTCAGTAATGTTTTTAAAAGAAAAATCAGAAGCTTTTCAAATGTTTAAATGGTACAAGGCAAGAGTTGAAAATGAAATAGGAAGACAACTGAAATGTCTTAGATCAGATAGAGGAGGAGAGTTTACATCTGATGAGTTCAACTTATTCTGCAATGATCATGGTATTAAAAGACAAGTCTCTACACCGAGAACTCCACAACAAAATGGAATTGTTGAGAGAAGAAACAAATCTATTGTGGATTGTGCCAGAACCCTGATGATTGAAAAGAAAGTGCCACAAAATTTTTGGAGGGAAGCAATAAGCACAACAGTTCACACCTTGAACCAAGTACAACTGAAGAAAGGTACTTTGAAGACACCATATAAAATTTGGTATGACAAGAAACCTAATGTAAGTTATTTTAAAATCTTTGGAAGTAGATGTTATGTACACAAAGATGGTAGAAATGACAAGTTTGATCAGAAAAGTGAAGAAAGAACATTTCTAGGTTATTCTTCTAGAAGCAAAGCATTTAAATGTCTAATCAAATCATCTAAAAAAATAGTAGAAAGTGCAAATGTGAAAATTGATGAATTTGCAGAAAGAAATGATGAAGGAAATTCCAAAGAACCAGAAGATTATGATGAATTTGTCTATGTTCAACCGACAAGTCCTACCGAGAAAATTGTTGAAGAAAATGAAGAGAATATCCAGTTACCGAGTGATGATGAAGATCATATAGAGCCTACTGAGCCTGTATTAGCCAAGTATGTTAGAAGACATCATGCACCAAGTTAGATTATAGGAGATAAGGATGATCCAGTGATGACAAGGAACAAACTAAGACAGAACACATGTCTGATATCTGAATTTGAACCGAGAATAGTGAAAGAGGCATTTAACAGTGAAGATTGGATAAATGCTATGACAAAAGAGATTGATCAAATCAAGAAGAATGACACATGGACACTAATCCCAAGACCGAAGGACAAAAATGTAATCGGTACAAAGTGGATTTTCAGAAACAAGCTAAATGAAAAAGGTGAGGTCATTCAAAATAAAGCAAGACTAGTATGCAAAGGTTATGCTCAAGAAGAAGGAATTGATTATGGTTAAACTTTTGCACATGTGGTTAGACTTGAAGGAGTAAGAACATTGTTGGCATATGCTACTTTCAAAAACTTCAAGGTATATCAAATAGATGTCAAATCTGCATTTCTGAATGGAATACTAGAAGAAGAAGTTTACATTGAACAACCTGAAGGATTTGTTGAAGACAAGAATAAAGATCAGGTATGTAAACTGAACAAAGCTTTATATGGTCTGGAACAAGCACCTAGAGCATGGTATGAGAGACTGCACTCTTATTTGATTAAGATTGGTTTTATAAGGACAAGTGAGAACATCAATATGTACATGAAGAATGATGAAAATGGAATACTGATCTCAGCCATATTTGTTGATGATATTATATTTTGTGGAAATGACTCTTTATGCAAGAACTTTGGAAATGAAATGACCAAAGAATTTGAGATGTCATTAATTGGTGAGATAAAGTATTTTATAGGTTTACAGATACTACAAATGAAAAATGAGATTTTAATTACTCAATCCAAGTACATAAAGGAAATCTTGAAGAAATTTGGAATGGAGGATTCAAAACCAGTAAGTACTCCTATGACTACCAACTGTAAACTATCAAAGAATGATGAATCTGCATCTGTTGATGAGACACTTTACTGATCCATGATTGGAAAGTTGCAATATGTTGTTCACAATAGACCAGACATAGCACATGCAGTAGGTATAGTTGCAAGATTCTCTGCAAATCCTAAGGAAACACAGATGACACCAATCAAAAGAATTTTTAGATACTTGAAAGGCACCGAGGATTATGGCTTAGTATATTAGAAAGGAAATGGTTTGATTTAAAAGTGTATACTGATGCTGATTGGGCAGGCAACATTGATGATAGGAAAAGCACAAGTGGAGGAGCTTTCTTATTAGGAGAAAGATTAGTGAGTTGGCTTAGCAAGAAACAAGGATGTGTTTCACAGTCAACAGCAGAAGCTGAATAAGTTGTTGCAGCATTGAATTGTACCAACATAGCATGGATCAAACAACTAATGGAAGGTATAAATGAGAAAGTTACCGAGCCAGTAACTATATTCTGTGACAATACTAGTGCCATTAACATTTCAAAGAATCATGTTATGCACTCTAAGACAAAGCACATCTCTATCAAATATCATTATCTTATAGAAGAAGCTCAAGAGAAGAAAGTGGTGTTGGAGTATGTTAGCACAAAGGAACAAATAGCAGATATCTTCATCAAGCCACTACCAAGGGACACTTTTGAGTATCTCAGAAGTAAGTTAAGGGTCCTACCCCTATCTTCTACTCACTAACCGAGTTCGGTGAAAGCATCAATTCGATGACTCTATCGAATATCTTTTAAGAGTTGATGCTGATTTACACACTTTAGGATGTTTTCTAAAGGTGTGCAGGAAACAGTGCAGGATACAATACAGGAAACAGGAATTGAAGACAAAATGCTCTGACCGAGACTAAGTTGACACATTACAGTAGGAATTCACTTCATACAGGAATAAATTATGTTTTAATTCTTTTTTGGCATTGTTGTCAAAGGGGGAGAAGACTAAAGAAGATTGAAGAAAAAGGAAAAGAAAGACTAAGAAAAGAGGAGAAGTCTAATATATGGGGGAGAATTATGATGATAGGAAGAGAGCATTTCATAATCTCACAAATAACTCATAGCAATCCAAATCAATTAGGTCAAATCAATTGGTTTTGCCATCAATGCCAAAGGGGGAGATTGTTGGCATTTGGCATTATAATAGACAATGGGAGATTGTTGTCATTTCAATAAGGATATTGAGAAGGTTATTATGGATATAACTGATTAAGGATGTTTACTGTCTTAATATTATTATTTTGTCATTGATGTCAAGAAATTAATTTTCTAATTCAATATGATGTTGCCATATCTTGAGAAGTATGATTTGATGAGTATAAAGATGTCGGTAAAAGACACAGAAAGAATATGATGAATAAGGGGATGAATAAGGTATTCAATGGGCAACTATTACCGAGTCAAACAATGATGAGATCATGATGTTTAGATTGTTTTAACATCATACATATGTTGTAAATTGTAAGGTTAATACTATACTATATTACCGAGCAAGGAACCTAGTCGGTAAACCCTAAGGAGCCTAGTCGGTAAACTCTAAGGTTATCGCAATCGGTTAATGAAGGCGAAATGTCTACCGAGTGAAGTTTAGTATTTACCGAGTTGTAACCAAGCTGTAATAGAATACATTAAATGGTTACATGCGTTATTTAATGAAGGAAGCTGATGAGCTGGAACTGATTAAATGATTGGTATGCCGTGCATGAAGTTTGTTAATGAATCTATGGCAAAGGAAAATCGACATGAAGATCTACAACACAGATTGAACCGCATTACCCTAGCACAAGTTCCAAGAAATGTATGCAAGTTCCTAGGCAGGGTAAAACATTTTTCAGATCGAAGGATACATTGAACCTCGACAAGATTGAAGATCTGATGGCTATGATTGATCATGGGAAATGTGATCAAAGAGATTAAGTGGTTAGCTAATTGTTTATAAATAGGGAGTTGTTGATAAACAATGTATGCGGGCAAATGTATGCACAGGGATGCTACATAGTGATTACCGAGCACAGAAGCTTGAAGACCTGTTTGAATAACAGAATATAGAAGCCCAGCAGATGGACAAGATTAGTTCTATGTCTAGATTGTATTGAGAAAATAAGAATCTGCTTTAGCCTTTTAGATGTGAAGTTGCAGATAGATTTTTGTTACTGTTATTTTGTGAAAGTGACAGAAAATCTCTTAACCGAGTCGACTTAACAGTCTTATTTGTAAAACCCTCTAGCAAGGTGACATTATGATTGAGTGTTTGAAATCCTATAACAAGGTCACTTCTAACAAGGTGAAGATCCTAACAGATCTGAGGGAAATCCCTTAACCAGGTCACATCTAGTAATGTGTTTGTAATCTTTAATAGGATTTGCCTTTAACAGAGCATACTCTAGAAGAGTATATTTCTTAGTGGGTCCGAAATCCCACAGTGGTTTTTCCCTATTTGGGTTTCCACGTTAAATTTGGTGTTATGAGTGATATGATGTTTATATGCTTTTGAGTTTGCATGTTTAGCAGTTTTGGTTATATTACTGAAGTATATGTTACCGAGGTTGAATCTGATGTTTTTATGGAAGATTAAGTTTGTATGATTCACCCGCCCCCTCTCATCTTGTTGGCTATTGGATCTGTACTTACATTAAGTATTAGAACTATCAGTTGTTTTTTTGCTCAAATGTTGTGGATTTGTTTGAGATGATATTTATTGTTGTGTCCTTTGGTGGCCGAGCTTTCTCTCTCATAATGGCTTTTAATCTCCTTATTTTCATGTGTTTTCTATTGGTTTTGCACTATCCTTTTATGGAGTCTGTGGGCTATCACATTTTGATGCCTCGCATGCAGTATGATTTCCAAGATTCTCATGTTTTTTATGAGGAAAAGATTGGGTGTCTGTTTCAAGTGTATTCTCTGGATTTCTCTCTATCTTTTCGCAAGGTTTTGGGAAAGCAATGGCTGGTGGAGAATATAGGTTGTTATCTTGCTGTAATTGCATCTCGTTTTCTCACTATTTGTATGGTTGTGCTTATGGTCAGGGCACTTTTTGATGCATACTTCCTCTCCAATTACTACATTGCTAATGATTTGGATAGTGCATTATCTTTTATCGTTTTGACTTTGGTAATTTTGAGTATGCTGGTTTCCTACCTCATTCTCAGTTATTATCTTCTAGCTAGTATGGGGAGCTTCTTTCAATTATGAGAAATGGTTTGATCTCTAACCTATATGATGATACTTTGTTTGCTATGGTAGCTCTATTAGATCATATATCACCAGATTGTTTGGCAGCAACTGTAAACTTATTTTCAGGTATCCACTTCCTCCTAGACTCAATGCACGATGTTCTATCTTCGCCAACATCAGTTCTACCTATTCAGATGATGCCTTCTACAGTTCTCATTGATGTGGATACTCCCCCTTCTTCTCCTCTGTTGGAAAGCACTAGTTCGTGGTTTATGACATTGTAACTTTCTTAAACACAAATTTTTTTGTATCTCAGACAGAGAAATTTTTCGTACTCATTACAAGGGGTTGGGTTTTTTGTTGGCCAACATGGTGACTTAGTAATCTCAGGCAGGCTTCTATCTGTTTTCATGTATGAGCTAGACCGGAGGTCTTCTTTGCCTGGTTCTTTCCTACCGGTGCTCTTTGAACTAGGTTGTAAAAATTTATAATATTAATAAAATTTAGTGGTTTACCACTTTTACAAAAAAACAAAAACAAATGTGACTAATATTATTTTTAATATAAATTTAATAATTTAGTTTGTATAAATATAATTAATTTTTTTATTATAAAATCTATTATATAATAATAAATATAAGTTTTGAAATATGATAAATTAATTATATAATGTTTGTATGTAATGATAATACATAATTTATAAATATAAATTATATATAAACAAAAAAAAAAAAAAGTATATGTATATAAACAATGAGGGCTACGAAATAGGTCTTAACAATGGACCAAACTATGTTTCACATATTAAAACATTTCTTGGAATGAACAAAAAATTAAAGATAAAACGGGAGAGTATGCAAATCTCACCATTACAAATACATTTACGTTCAACAATTATTGTTACCCTCCATTTTATTTCTCACATTTCATTTTTATTGGGTTGAAAGAATTCCCCTATAAGAGCAAGTGAGCTGCTTGTTGGGTATATGAAGCCCAATGGTCACATGAACATTCGCCTTCTTCATACTCTTCAATTTATATCTGGATATGAATGTATAAATATATGTGTGCAGTCTATGTACTATGTGTAATTGGATATCGGCTTGCTTCAGAGTGGATGTAGCCATATATTGGTGAACCACTATAATTCGTTGTGTACTGTGTTATGTGTCTTCTTTCGCTATTTTTTATTATTCTTATGATTTTCTCTTCTTGATTGATTTAACAATTGGTATCAGAGCCACAATTTTCTTGAGCAGAGATGGAGGAAGAAGAAGGAGAAGGTAAAATTCAAAATCTGTATGGTAGTTTTACGTTCCATGTTTTTATGTGCTTCAAACATCATGCACATTGGTGGGATGGCTGGATGAAAGAGGGGAATTCAACTAAAGAAGAGAATTCAGCTAAAGAGAAGGATGTTGGGATTCTTATTTGCTCTTCTCTTGAGCCAGCTTTGGCACATATTGGGAAAATTGTTAATGGTTGGGAAGTTGTTGGCATTCATGTGGTGAAGGTTGAACCCCTTGATGCCTCGGTTGGAATTTCTTGGCAGAAATATGTTGGAAGAGAAGTTGTTGTTGAAGAAGAGGAGCTCAAAATATTTCAGGAGAAAGAGTATAGGGTAAGTGCACAAAGATGGTGGTCAAAAAGGGAGGTATAAGTGGACACTTTTTTTTCTGAAATCGAGTGAACCTGAACTTGGAGGCAAAATTTGAAAGTCATCCACTCAAGATATGAAGATAATAAAAGAATAAATATCGTAGTACTCTAAATCTAGTTTCAAAACTACTATAATTTTTCAAAATTGGATAAGATTAAGTGGGTCAAATCCTTCGTGCACAAAAAATAGACCCTGATTTTTTTTAAAAACATAACATAGTGTCTGACATGCGCATCAAAAAAGTCATAGTTAGATTTAGTATTTTGACAAATCCTTTGGTATAAAGATAGTTAAGAGTGAGCACTAAAATATGTGTATTTATTTGTAATTTTTTGGTGAGTATTTTTTTTTAATGATTTTTCCAATTGAGCACATCTTGAAAAATTAGGCACCTGTTCGTGCGCGAAGCATTAGTTGCACTAAAAAAATAAAAAATAATTTTTTTTTTTAAATTGTAAAGAATCAAGTGAGCTACAATAATATATAAAGTTTTTTAAATCTGGATAAGTATATCAAAAGTTATTAAAAAAATGGTGCACGTATGTCTATGAGAACTATGGAGACACTGGTAAAAGAAATTCAATAATAATATGTTATTGTTGTTCAATTTTTTTTTTAAATATATGGTTAGAAAGCTCAGAAGATGGGTGAAAATATGGTGGCAATTTTAGAAATACCCACTTGATGAAGTGTAAACTTGATGATAACAAAGTCAAGAAAACAAGTTGACAAAATAAAACACGTCAAAAAGGAGGGAAATGGAGGGAAATCAAACTTCCAAACCGTAGCTTTGTCATCCAGGCCTATTTCCAAACCTAAACAGTCAAAAGCTCATACGAGGTATCTATGGTATAAAAAGTGCATATGAGGTACTTATGGTGTAAGAAGCGTGTACGCTCTATCTTAACTATAAATAGCACGTACGCACTACTTTTATTTATATTTTGGGAGTGTGTATAATATGATATTATATATATAATATGTGTATATATATTATATGTATATAATAATATATAATATATTCTATATTATATTAAGTATATATATACATGCATATGTGTGTATGTATGTGTATTGTCTGTTACTACTTATCAAGTTGCCATTAGTTTTATATCCAAAGTCATTCTATATACTCTAGTCGCTTACTACTACTGAAATATTCAATCGGCATGCACAGTCCAGTCGGTTATAGAAGAAAGTAGTCACAGAGCCCAGTATGCACCGAGCTGTCTACTGAGTATCATTCCATGTCTACCGAGTAGCAAAGATGATACATCGAGTGAAACATGTTACCAGATTCATTAAACCTGGACATACATATGGAAACATGTTACAAGATCAAGGAACATAGAACCGTTATCACATTGGAAATTGCACTTAAAGATTGTGTATGATTTCGAGGTCATCTAACCAATGAAATATTTTGTATAGTTATTTATTCGATAAAACATGTTTGTAAGATTGAAGCAATGAATGGATCACCGACATAAGAGAACTATTTATACAACATGGATTAAGATCAGATATACATGTAGTATGACAGAAAGGAAGATATAGAAATATATGAAGCCAGACATGTGAAAGCACTAAGTGTTATGATTGTTACAGAGACACAGAGGTCACCGAGAAGGATTTCAGAGAACAGTCAAAGAACAAAGTAAATAAAAGGGTTTACCGAGTTACTATATGGGTTACCGAGGTATGCTATAGGCAAGGTAATCTTATCTGAGCACATAGAATCTACTATAACATTTCAGATGTAAAGTTGTAGATATTTGTAATGATTTTATTGTAATATTTTGAAGTTGTAAGAGAAACCTTTAACAGGGTAAAAGACTCTAATCAAGTCTATAAATTGTAAAGCCTCTAACCAGGTGCAACATTTAGATTAAGTGTTGTAAAATCTTTTAGCAAGGTAGATCTAACAGATCTTGATACTCCTAATAGGGTAAGCTATTAGAAATAGCTAAACATGTAGCTCTAACTGAGCACCCTTTATTATTGCAGTAGTGACATTGTGGGTGAAATCCCCACTGCAGTTTTTCTCTCTAACCAAGAGTTTCTGCGTAACCAAAATATATGTGTTATGGAGTGAATCATGTATGATTGTTATTTATTTGTTTTAACTTTATGTTATGTTACAACAATTTTTGGTTTATGCATAACAGTAAAGATATTGTTAATAAAAGGATTTGAAGTATTGATTCACCCCTCCCCTCTCAGTACATTAGCTTTCCATATTGGGCCTAACAATTGGTATCAGAGTTTCAATCTTGGAAAAGGGTTTAACTGCCTAAAGAGAAAGATCTTATCAATGGAAGGCTATAAACAATCTTGGAGGATTGTGTATTTGTAAGAAGAGCTGGATCATGCTAATCAAGTTATTGCAGACATGCAAAGGCAAATGCAAAAATCTCTGAAAGTGAGAAGAAGATTATCTGATGATTTGTAGGACTCTCAAGAGTTAGTGGAACAAATTGAGACATCATTTGAGAACAGTATATCTGAAGAGACTGAAGAAATGATTGGAGTATTGAAAGAAAAGAACAAAGCATTGGCTGATCAACTAAAAGCAATGAAAAGAGAACATGAACATTTCAGCACACAGATGACTGAAAATCTTGATGCATTGAGGATAGCCGAGGATAAAGTAAGAGATCTAGAAAGAGAGAAACAACAACTTGAAGCCTTAGTATCTGATAAGAATGATGAAATCACAAGGTTGACTGGAATTCAACAAAACCTGTCAGATCAACTAGGTTATGCACATCATGAAGCAAATCTGAAAGATAATGAGAATCAAGCATTGAAACTTGAAGTATCAAGGTTGATCAATGAACTTGAAACAGAGAAGAAATCCAAAGAAACACTGAAGAAGAGTTATGAAGCATCACAGATGTTGGATGAGCAACTAAATACAAGACGACCCAAGAAAGATGCAGGACTCAGTTACAAAGGAAAAGACTCTACCGAGAAGGGAATCCATACTACCGAGAGAGGAGAATCATCAAAGCAAGTTGGAATCAAGAAGAACATCAAAAGAAAGAAGCCTATTTGCAACTACTGTAGAAATCAAGGTCATACTGCATGTGCCAAATCAGAAAAGGTAAGCAATCGAATGTCATTAAGTCCAATGGTTATTGTTACAATTGCAATAAATATGGTCACACATCTAATCAATGTAGGACAAAGTCTGTTAACAATTATCAGAAGGCAAAATTCAAAGGGTTTTGTAAAACTTGCAATAGATATGGACATAGTACCGAGAAGTGTTGGTATAAGCAAAAGAACTATATGTGGTATGCACACTGAGCAAATAGTGGAAGCTACCGAACCCACAAAGATCTTAACTGACAATATGTTGCAGTACCATGAGATTACAATACAAGGATATGGTGTGAATGTTGTGGAAGATATGGACATATAAGTGCCAATTGCTTTATAAGGTTTGGAATGAACAACTGAAGATCATGGAGAAATCCTGGTATGGCATGTTTTCATTGTCACAAAGTTGGACACTTAGCTGGAGATTGCAGAGATCAACCTAGAAAAGAAATTGAGGAAATAAAAGGCAAATTACAGATGATTTGGAAAAAGAAGGAAATTGTGTCAAATGAAGAAAGCACCTTACCTACCGAGTTAGGTGTTCCTATTCCAGATTAATCGGTAAAGGTATGAAGGGACTACATTCTCTCAAGGTTAAATCTTAACAATTCCTACTTTATTATGTACTTAATTCAAAATCTACATAGTTAAGATGTAGTAGTAAGTTTGAAATTCTTTCAAAGTCTTTTGGAGTACTATACAAGAAACCTGTCAAGTTGGTAAATGAAGGAAGTTTGGTTACTCGGTTAAAGTGCAAAAAAAAGGAAAGAAAGTTTAGGGGAACCGAGTGCATTTAATGTTTTTGACCTAACTTGCATGGAGCCCGATAAGGTATATTGTGTACTTAAAGCATTTACGCGGTCATTTTTCACTTACCAAGTTTTTGAGAGAGTAGAGCAAAGTAAATCAAAGGCAATCAAACCTCCTACAAAGCAAAATTCAAGGTATTTACATTAATCTCAATGCATTGTTAAGCTGGTTTACTGATCTTATCAATTTGTTATTATCTGCTAAGTGTGAAGCATTTGTCGTTTGAAAATCCTCAAACCCTAAGGATCTTTTCTTAGTTTTTATCTAAAATATACAAATGGCACCTAAGATCCAAGATCCCATTGTTGTTAAGAATGTTGAAAAGCCCTCACTAAAATACTCTTTAACTCCCAAAGTTGCATCTGAACCAGATGACAAAACCACATTTTCACTCATCCCAGATAGAGTGTTATTAGTTGAGGATGTGAGATTCTTCACCAAATGTCATGTTGAAGAACTTGGTCATGTTGAAATCAAAGACACATATGATGAATTGTGCACTGATGGTAAAATGGATAGCAAGTATGAGCACATTAAGATCAAGGGATTAACTGAAGCCCTAACCTATCCCCGTGTGTTCAAACCCCAGTGGGTCAAGTTTGTTATGAGCAGAGTTCATGATGACTTCATGTGGCTAGAAGAGCAACCGTTTAAGATTACCAAGGAAATCATTCATTTGATTACCGGTTACCCTATTTATTATCATGCCCGAGCTTAGAAAATGATATCATAGAAGGAATTGATTAGTTTAACCAGAGTAGAATCAGATTGCAGAGGACTGAAATTGAACAATGTCACTGATGCAAAACTAAAATTTGCCATTAGAGTAATAGGTTACTGTTTCTTCCAATCGGCAAGGGAAAACAATGTACCCTGTGCAGCAGTAGACTTAGCATATAAAATTGTGAAGAAAGGCATGAAAATTGATCTATGTGAGGTGTTGCTGAAAAACCTGTTTGAGAATTTGAACACCATCAGGAAGCTGAAGAAGAACAACTCGGCTAATACACTAAAGTTTGGATCACTACTTGTATGCATGTTTTTCTATTTTGAAAAATTATTTCCATCAGTCGGTAAAGTTGTTTGGGAACTACACCGACCAATCACCCATCAGATCAATGACTTCATCAAGAAGCTAGGTGATAATTTTAATAATATTATGGATGATTACTTTAGTAAGTTTCAAGAGAAAATGCATAATAGGTATCGGATTCCACCCAAGCTAGTGGAGAAATACAAAGATGACATATGTTTTGAAGTAGACACTGATTACTGTTATGTGAATGTCGTGGAACCAAGAACTCAATCTTTGCCACCTATGGGTTACGAGATTCATTTTGACATCACACAACAGCAAATTGATGCATTTCTCACATTACCAAGGCATGCTACTGAGCTGAGGTATGGAACCTATGAAGAAGTGAAAGAAAAAGTAAAAATGAGCATTGTAGTACCCAAAGCTACAAGAAAGGCAACAAAGATGATAAAGGCATTATCGGAGAAATTCGGAGAAGATTATTCCTTCCCACCTATCAAAGGCACTATAGCCATTACCGAAGAGGAATCTGAAGCCCAAGAGGCAGCTATAACACTGAGCACCGAATTGCCTAAGGGAAAAGTGTTGAAAAGAAAGAAACAGGATACATCAAAGGCCTCACCGACTCCTCCAGCAAAGCGACCTAACACAAGAGCATCTGTAGCTTCACCGAGTAAGAAAACAAAGAGTGTTACTATTCCCAAGGTAACAAAAACTTACAAGAAATCTACTCGAAGACTCATTTTGGCAAAAGAGTCTAGTGACACCGAATCTGAGGATGCAAGCAAATTTCAGATTGTCAAGAGCAAGAAGGTAAATGTACATAGTGTTGAAATTTTTTATACTAATCTGAAGGAATATGGTGGATTTGGAGGACTCAGATATGTTAAGTATGAATCCAGAAATGATGATGAAAATAGACAAATAGAAGAAGCTATCATCTGCACACTTCTGAAATTCTGATTGGTCCCATTAGAAGTCTCTAATTCTCTTCCAAAAGAATTATATGCACATATTGATAATAGGTGGCAATATGCCCTGGACTTGGAGAAACAGATCAGAGAAAGAAGTCTAGTACATCTCTTTCCTGACATGTCGGTAGTTGAAATAAAAGAACATTTGACAACCTACCACACAAAGTTCCTCGTCAAACAAAAAGCCTTGAAATTGATGAATGGTCTGTATATTGAAGTGGAAAATGAGACAAAAGAAAAGTGGCAGGAAATCTTTAAGATCAACGATGTCGGTGAGCAAGCTGAAGTTGAAATAGTTGATGTCACCGAGCAAGATCCTGATGTTACCTAGCAAGACCCTGCTGAAACCATTCAAATAGACGAAGATATCATGGATATAGAGGCACCGGAATAGGAAATGATAAAAGGGAATGCATATGCAAAACTTGTATCCAATGAATCAGTTTTGGAAAAAGTTCAGCCTTATCCACCGGTCAATCAACCTGTCTCAACCGAAGCCCCTCATGATACGGATCAAGGCACCAAAGGTCACAAGTCTACAACAGGAGAAGGTACTACTCAAGAATAGACCTCTCAAGCACCTTTTAGCATTGAAAATGTTGCAACTGAGACACCAAGTACCGAGACACCAAAGGACACTACAGAGGCTAAAGAAACCGACCAAAGTGTTGCCTCTACTAAGCAACCTACCGAGGGTCATCAAGCCTCACAAAACATTGTCTTAGTTCAATCAGTGAAAGGAAAAGAAAAGAAGATGAAAAAGCATAGTTTCAAAGTAGATTTGTCAAAACCAATAGTGTTGCCCAATGTTGATATATCCCAATTAAAGGGACAAGCACTCATTGATTTCGGTGAACTATGCAAAGCAAAGGCCGAACAAGAGAAGCAAATGGCTATTCAAAAGAAAAATAAAGTACTTCAGAAGGTGAAAGCACTCTTAACAGATATGCTACCTGAAGCTACAATAACCAAAGATGCAGCCATCCACATTCAACTAGATGAACTCCTAACCAAGATAGAGACATCTGGAGTAGATGCATCTGAATATTTGAGCAAGCTAAAAGACAAAGAGATCACTGCAAAAATGATAGAAGAGGTTGAAAAAGCTATAGCTATTGGAAAAGTTAAACTTGTCAAATTTATTGTTGAGTTGTCCCCTCAACTCAAGCACATTCTTTATTTATTTCAGAAACTCTGTACATTTTCTTTATTCATTAAAGACATCAAAAATAAAATAGAAGCAATTGAGAAAGAGATCACCGATCTCTCAAATAAGTTGACCATAGAGTCCAATTCAATTCAGAATTTCTATACAAAGTTACAACAGCTCATGGCTCAAAAATTGGACCTAAGAAATGAAGAACACAAGATCAAGATGGACATAATGACACTTCAGACATTATTCCTTCCTCATCTTTCATCCATCCAAGAACAGATCAATCGAGCCACATACTTATCTACTACACAAGAGGGAAGCACTTTAGATGGCTTAATATCATTATTGGCTAATATTCAAGCGCATAATTCTTTAATGGATAGTGTAAAGGATGCCCTCTCTGTTGCTCTAACCGAAGCACAGACAAAGTACAAATCCATTTTTGACCAGTTGCCACCACCGAATGGTAACTAAATTTTGATGTTTGTCAAAAAGGGGGAGTGATATAGTATTCAAAGCATCAAAGTATAGTATCAAACAAAAGGAGTGTAGTATACAGGGGGAGTATACCGAGCAGAGTGAGCAGAGTATCCAAGAGCAGTGAACAGAATAGTAAGCAAAGAACAAGAGCAGCACACTGATCATTGATCACCGAGCATACAAAATCAAAGTTTTGTACAGTATATTGATAAGGGGAGTATATCTGGATATACTATTTCATTGACTAATGTATATACTGTCAGTTTAGTCAAATTTTGCAAGTATATAGATTTTTGAGTTATAACTTTGAAAGTAGTTTTGTCAAACATCTCAACTAATGTCAAAAGGGGAGATTGTTACTACTTATCAAGTTGCCATTATTTTTATATCCAAAGTCATTCTATATACTCTAGTCGCTTACTACTACCGAAATATTCAGTCGATATGCACAATCCAGTCGGTTATGGAAGAAAGTAGTCATAGAGCCCAGTATGCACCGAGCTGTCTATCGAGTATCATTCCATGTTTACCAAGCAGCAAAGATGATACACTGAGTGAAACATGTTACCAAATTCATTGAACTTGGACATACATATGGAAACGTGTTACAAGATCAAGGAACATAGAACCGTTATCACATTGAAAATTGCACTTAAAGATTGTGTATGATTTCGAGGTCATCTAACCAATGAAATATTTTGTATAGTTATTCATTCGATAAAACATGTTTGTAAGATCGAAGCAATGAATGGATCACCGACATAACAGATCTATTTATACAACATGGATTAAGATCAGATATACATGTAGTATGACAGAAATGAAGATATAGAAATATATGAAGCCAGACATGTGAAAGCACTAAGTGTTATGACTGTTACAGAGACATAGAGGTCACCAAGAAGGATTTCAGAGAACAATCAAAGAACAGAGTAAACAGAAGGGTTTACCGAGTTACTATATGGGTTACCGAAGTATGCTATAGGCAAGGTAATCTTATCTGAGCACATAGAATCTACTATAACATTTCAGATGTAAAGTTGCAGATATTTGTAATGATTTTATTGTAATATTTTGAAGTTGTAAGAGAAACCTTTAACAGGGTAAAAGACTCTAATCAAGTCTATAAATTGTAAAGCCTCTAACTAGGTGCAACATTTAGATTAAGTGTTGTAAAATCCTTTAGCAAGGTAGATCTAACAGATCTTGATACTCCTAACAGGGTAAGCTATTAGAAATAGCTAAACATGTAGCTCTAACTGAGCACCCTTTATTATTGCAGTAGTGAAGTTGTGGGTGCCATCCCCACCACAGTTTTTCTCTCTAACCAAGAGTTTATGCATAACCAAAATATATGTGTTATGGAGTGAATCATGTATGATTGTTATTTATTTGTTTTAACTTTATGTAATGTTACAGCAGTTTTTGTTTTATGCATAACAGTAAAGATATTGTTAATAAAAGGATTTGAAGTACTGATTCACCCCTCCCCTCTCAGTACATTAGCTTTCCATATTGGGCCTAACAGTCTCACCTCTCTCTCTCTCTCTCTCTCTCTCTCTCTCTCTCTCTCTCTCTCTCTCTCTCTCTCTCTCTCCCTCTCTCCCTTCAATTTTTTTTTACTACAAATATCACATACGAGGTATTGAGCCTATTAATTCGCTGCCATGCCATAACATTTTTAAGGCGTAAGAGAGTGTACGCACTAATTATGAGTTCTAAGTGCATACAGGGTGATAAAAATACCGTTAGGCTTGCCAACATTTTAGGGACTAACAACGTGCACGCGGTTATTAATATAGTGCGTACAAGGTACTTAAACGTAGTTTTATTTTCCCAAGAGCCTCAAAGGCCTCAAAATTAAGTTTTTGAGGTCGTTGAAGGCCCCACTGCAACTGTGTTTGCACTTCTATCACTGTTTTATGCATAGAAGTAAGTGAATTTTTTGCTTTTGCATGATTTCAAATGATTGAATTGTTGTTCTTATTAGTTTTGTCAATATTATTGTGATTGTTTAATAGTTGTGATTCAAAAAAATAATGATAAGATTCATATTTATGATTGTTTATTTGTTTATGAACTTTTGTTTACATATATATGTATTATGATTCTATTTAGGACAATTGATATCCACCATGGGAAAGAACAAGCGAGGAACGATGGAACAACAAGAGGCTGAAAAGGAAAGACAAAGGCAACATATAAAGAAATCACATGACATAAGAACAATGGAAGAATAAGGTATGTCATCCTCAACATATCGCTTCGATTTACCAAATGAACATAATGCACCTAATGCAATTGAAGAAGAGATATTTGATTTACCATATGAACCTAATGCAATTGAAGAAGATAGCACATTGAATAATCAATTAAATGATGAGAATGCACCTTCTTTATTTGATGAATTGAATGTACACAATGCACCGATGTTAACACCTCCTAGAATCATTCGTAGGAAACCAAAGTATCTAATTGACATTTATGGGAATATATTGAAGCCAATGCCTGATAAAATGAATGAACGAACTTGTAGGAGAATGGTTAAAAGAATATGGCAAAACTATTTTGAAAACTTAAATCAAACCACAAGATGTTAATTAATTATTCAAATGATTAAAAATTTGAATTTTAGAGAGACAATGAGAATTCTAGGCCTAAGATCATCTGAAAGTAACAATGAAAGAACTATTGTGAGAAATCTATTTGATGCATATCAATCTATTGGTTCAAAATCATGTACTAAAGCTTCTAACGCTACTCAACGTGTCATTACATCAACCATAATGAGCAAGAAAATTTAAAAAATTGTTTGATAAGCAAAACAAGTCATTAAATGTTAGTATAAGTAAAGCACTATAGAGATGAGAAAAAATAGAGGAACCTAACAATAATTTTCTTTGGGAATTCTTGGTAGACTACCACGCAAATACAAGGTTGTTGTTGATGCACTAAGAACATTAATTGAAAATTTTTGGCATGACAACACAAGAGTTTCACCCAACCAAAGAGATGTTGTTAGAAGGCAAATCGGGTCTACAAATCGTGAGCCACATGCCAAACACTATTTGGATATGACTCAAACAAAATTTTATGAAAGATTCCTTCAAAAGTTTCCTAAAATAAGAATTTCCCAAAGATTTTTTAAATGGCAAAACCTTTTTATATTAAGATGAATCATGTACACATCACGTGTTGTTGTAGGATGCATATTGAATTTTCCATGCACTATGATATTTTTCATCATATTTGTTCTACTTTGCACACTAATGATGTTTTGCAGGAATGCAATATACAAGCACCTCCTAAGTCGATAAGAGAATTTATTTCAAGTGTGCTATGTACTAGACATGATGGTTGCATTTATTATAGGATGCCTTGTTTGGAAGGTTCTTGTTCGATATGTTGTGGTTTGCAACATTTACCAAGATGTGTACATTTGGAGAGCACACATGAAATTGGTAGAAAACTAGTTTCTTTTGGAAAATACAAGACAGTCACATATGGAGTTAAAGATGGAAAACATTTGAAGAGATGTGAGCTAGTGAAAAATGATATATGTGTAGCTGAATTTATGAAATTTTTTCAAGAGAAACTAGTTTATAAGTATATAATTCATACACATTGAGCTCAATGGTTCGATGAGCAATTCAAGTTATGTAAGGACACATTTCCTCTTGGCGCCATTGTCTCTATTGTTGATTTTGCTGAAAATTATACACTACAACCTCAAAATGAAGTGCAATCCATGTATTATCACTCTACACAAGTTTCTATTTTTGTACACAGAACATTCATGCATGCAGATGATAGCATGCAGGAGGACAGAAAAGGTTTTAAGAGAGTATCACTTCTATATAAGTGATGATCATACTCATTCATCGGAGTTTGTACAAGTATGCTTTAAAGTTTTCTATGATAATTTAAAGGAAAGAAACATACGATACAACCGACACTTAATATGGTCAGATAATTGTACCACACAATTCAAGAATGCAAGGATGTTTTATTGTTTGACAAGGATGCATGTGACAAGCGGTGTACAATTTTTTTGGAATTTCACTGAGGCTAGACATGGTAAGGGAGACCACGATGGTGCAGGAGCATGTGCAAAAAGAGCCCTAGCTAGAGAATAATTGAAGTATGAAGGTGATGTTGAGTTGATAGATGCAGAAACAATTGTGTGATGGTGTAATTCTATGATGGGTCCAGGTAATCCAGGTACGTCAATGGTTCATAAATATTTTTGGTTGATCACCGAATATAAAATTGAAAACTATCTAGATTGTTGTACAATTACATTATCGAGCGACATGCACTCATTTATGAGTTCAAATGCAAGTTCACTAGTAATTTATACGAGACAGATGGTATGCTTTTGCTCTTCATGCACGTATTGTTTGTGGGAAGAATTTGAATCACAAGAGTGGGTTGACAAATGGTC
This sequence comes from Cryptomeria japonica, assembly GCF_030272615.1. Lineage (NCBI taxonomy): Eukaryota > Viridiplantae > Streptophyta > Pinopsida > Cupressales > Cupressaceae > Cryptomeria > Cryptomeria japonica. The sequence goes on along the minus strand of NC_081415.1, from coordinate 28,350,281 downwards.
TTGTAGACAGTTGGTTCCCATTGATACATATCAAATTCCCAAAGCACTACAATTGATCCAGATGGAGACATCACTAGATTTTGACCATGTATCCGACTTAGTGGATTCCGGTGATTTCTTGAGTTAATTTTTTTGCAAGTATTCTTTTTGCTTCATTTTGTTGTACATCACACTTTAGTTTTAGTATTAATTATCACTTTATATAATGCAGGTCATGTGTATGTAGTTGTTGCAGAAGAGAAAAATGAAGAAGGAGCATATTACTATTTGTGTTATTGTGTTGAGCCTAAAAGAAAATTGACAACCACAATCATTGACGGAGATGGCATTGAGTACCCAATAGGGTTTGTTGTCGTGACAAGAACATGGCTTAGGAGATACCCTATCAAGAATTATGACGTGTGGTTGTTCGAGGACTTTGCAACACATAGACATATTCTTCATTTCTCTAACCTTGTTGTTGCAACAAATATTCATTTGATGAAGTATCATGGTAGACCTCATAACAAGATTTTACAGAAATTTTGTGAATCTGACCACGAGGCAATACTTGACACAATACAGGTTAGAGCCAATCCTGAAGGCTCACTTGATTGATTCTATGGTTCAGAGTAGAATGATTTTGAGAATTTTGTATATATCGTCGACAAATTGTTTTATATTCATTTTTTGTATATATAAATGCCCATGAGCTGATTTTTACATGTTTAGGGGTATAATGTTGTATATTTAAATGACAATGAGATGATTCGTACATATTTAGATGCCAAATTTTATATATTAAAATGGTGATGAGCTGAATCGCACATATTGTAATGCCAAATTTTGTATAAAATCCCATGAGATGATTTGCAAGACATTTTTTTGTATATTCAAATAGCCAAGAGTTGATTTGACCATATTTAGAGGCAAATTTTTGAATAATATGTGACAATGTTTTGTGACTATTTTTTGTATCTATGTTTTATGAATATGTTTTGAGTTTATGTGATGTGATAAGGTCAATCATGAGAATTCTTGATTCTTGTATAATCATGGAGAATTATTTGAGTCATTATCGAGTCATAGGAGTCATAGATTGAGTCTAGATACAATTTGAGCAAAAATTGTCATTATTGTCAAAAAAGTTGTCAAGCAACTTGTACATCGCATCGGTAGGGTATGACTCTCGACGTTATGGCACTTTGGGATGCACGAGAGGATCATGCCTAGCGTAAACCTACCCACCCGGATGTGTTCGTGGTGTTGGTTTGTGTACATGACGAACTGAATCAATTCTAGCCTATATTATAACTTTGCATTGCATGCAACTAACGATTTTTGGAGAAAGCAAAAAAATGCTACCAATTGAAAATGACTCCAAGTCATAAAAAACTGAGATAGGCCATTGTAGAGGATCCTCACATGACCCCACAAGTTCAAACGGATCAATCATATGTGTCATGGATTGGAAGAAATAGTTTGTCAAAGTTTGACATTTTTTTGGACTCAAGGCACTTGAGAGATCGCGTCGGTAGGGTATGACTCTCGATGTTCTGATGGTTTGGGATGCATGAGAGGAGAATTCCTAGAAAAAAACTGCCCACCTGGATGTGCTCATGAAGTCAGTTTGTGCACACAACAAACCGAATCAATTCTAGCCTATCTTGCAACTTTGCATTGCATGCAACTGACGATTTTTGCAGCAAGCAAAAAAATGCTACCAATTGAAAATGACTCTGAGTCGTAACAAACTAAGATAGGCCACTGTAGAGGAGCCTCATGCGACCCCACAGGTTCAAACGGATTAGTAATATGTGTTCTAGATTGGAAGAAACAATCTGTCAAAGTTTGACAATGTTTTCGACTCAAGGCACTTGAGAGATCATGTTGGTAGGGTATGACTCTTGACGTTCCGATGCTTTGGGATGCACAAGAGGATCATGCCTAGCATAAACCTTCCCACCCCGAAACACTTGTGACGTCGGTTTGTGCACACAATGAACCGAATTAATTCTATCCTATCTTGCAACTTTGCATTGCATGCAACTGACGATTTTTGCAGCAGGCAAAAAAATGCTACCAATTGCAAATGGCTCCCAATCATCAAAAAACCAAGATAGGCCATTATTGAGGAGCCTCATGCGACCCCGCAAGTTCAAAAATATCAATTATATGTGTCCTGGATTGGAAGAAACAGTCGATCAAAGTTTGACAATTTTTTGGACTCAGGGCACTTGAGAGATCACGTCGGTAGGGTATGACTCTCGACGTTCCAGCGCTTTGGGATGCATGAGAGGAGCATGTCTGGCATAAACCTGCCCACCCATATGCGCTCATGACATCGGTTTGTTCATACAAGAACCAAAATTTGACCATTGCGAGCATGAGGGTGCTCTCGCACCACACACATTGTGTTGTTTATATTTATATTATCGATTTTTGTTGTTTATATTCATATTGTTGATTACATAGGCAAACATTCATTTAAATTTATAAAAGGGAAGACACCAAATACAATGAATACACAATAATGAATTGAATACAACGAATGTTGTAGGGTTAATTTGATATTTTAGAAATTTTATCAAATCATATTCCACGATTACAATTTTTTATATCATAGATTTTTGTTGTTTATATTCATATTGTTGATTACATAGGCAAATAATCAATTAACTTTATAAAAGAACAACCATGAAATACAATGAATACACAATACTGAACTCAGTACACATTTATTGGTTCAAATATCAACATTTATATATATATCAAAAAAAGGCATGTCTACCAAGTCAATACAAGTATTACAAAAATGTGGCATATGCCATGTCCAAATCGATATGCAATAAAAATGTAGAATATATCTACATGTATTGGTCATTCTATGACCAAAACTAACACTATATGATCATAAAATTGTGGTGGATCATCAAAATCGAGCCTCTTCGATGCAGTACGCGGCTCTGTAGATGGCTACAAAACCACAATTCAAAAGTCAAGTTAGAATTCTTTTGTAGAAAATAGTTCACAATTAACAACATAACTATGCATCTAACTATAATTCCTTTGCAATTGAAATGTAGATTACCTCATCGACTGATCTTTTAGCTAATGTCTTCGCTCTCCTCTCCTTGTCACTCTTAGGAGTTTTCTTGAAGACAAACTTAAAAGGATCCACATTATGGCCGAACCGCGAAGGGGTCTATGGTAGATTAAATGTATAGTTCATACAATGTACTAAAATAACTACATCAAAAACACTTAAAAGCTATAATATAGAGAACAATGATGTATCGGTGTCTGGGATGCTTCTCCAATGGACTAAGGATGGCTCACCATCGATGGAGAAACTATTGCTATCACCTATACAAAAAATGATTAAAGAGTAAATAGAGTTATTATAATGATAAGTATTGTAGGTTAAAAACAATTAATGTAATATATCAAACAAAAGTGTACCGAATCCTGAGATACTTCTCTAGTGCACAGAGGAGGGCTCGCCATTGATGAAGCAACTATGAATATTTCTTGGATAAAAAAATTATAAGATTATAATTTATCACAATTTCACATGTACACATTCATATAATCATGAAATCAAGAAAATAAAGTAGAGATACATACCTCCGCCCTCTCTTGATCCACAGGCGAATAACTATTCAACAAATCCACATAGCTCAATGGTTGATGTACATGTAAAATAAACAAAAAACTCTAATCAATCTACAAACCCCAACTAATACTTGACTTCAACATTTTCAAACAATTGTACAACTAAAAATGTGTTCAATTACCTTCTTCACACGTTTTGGCATCTTCAAGGTATTCTTTTTCTTAGGATGAGACCTAGACGCGAAGGGGGTACCCTAAAAAAACAAAATTAACATGAGATATTAGTACAGATAATATATTAAATATAATTTTAAAAATCTAAAATGAAATGACTTTCATATACCATCAAAACAATACATAAAAAAGGTTGTACAAAATATGATACCATATAGCCTTGTACGCCAAAATCAATCGCTGAGAGCGTGATGTCTTCAATATGAGACATTTGGTCCCCTATCAACACCTACAAACCAAAAACTGGACCAAGCATTAAAGATAGTTAGTATATCTTGTAATTTTTTTTAATTTAAAGTGTACTATTCTATTTTAACATGTTACAAAATTTATACTTCAGGCATCGAAATTGCAACTGTAGTAACTGCGGGAGGAGTATGGGATACCGCTACTGCATCCTGAAATGCATATTATTTGTCTCAATTTAAATCGATGTATAAATGAAATTCATTTATGTAATTAAAAATTTAAAGTGACTAATAAATAAAATGCTATGAATTCAAATCAACATATTTGTGTCTCTCGCTGGTGGGCAAACACCATGTTCATCAACTCCTCTACCAGTGCCAAATCCTCAGTCGTGCGAGCATGACATCTACTCCCGCAAATCATACATGAATGAGATGTGGATCCATCTGTAGCAACTGTGTCATCTCTCCCTGAGAATATCCCCAAGCAACTGACACACATATGTTGAATGGGCTCTTTGTCACCACCTGGAGTAACTAATGGCTCAACATCCAGTACAATAGGGTGTGCTAATGACGTCCCATGCTAGATGATGGCACCTATCAATGTTGTGGCTGCCTGAAGAGTCTGTAGCTCTATTGACTCTTTCAGCTCTACTGGGACAACCTGATGCACCTTGGGTTTGGGTGCTAAGGGGCGATGACTCTCTGGAGCTAGTCACCTACAGGCTCCAGGTCTATCTTGGGCAGAGCCGCCACCTTTACCATGGAACTCTCTCATGTCAAAATAGTTTGGCCACACATTGAGGACAAACTCACAGTATACTTTTTCTCAAAAATTACAATGACACCTCATAATTATTACAAGGTGGATCATCAAAGACCATCCACCACCTTTGCCAAAAAAGATTCTTCATCTGCACATTGGTACACCAATGTATGGGAAACCTTTTTGCATTAAGAGGTAACGAATCACCAGTTTTAGGATCAACAAAAAAGGGCACATATTTGTTGTTTACTAATATTTTTGTTTTTCACTCCCTCGTATGATAACCCATTAACACAGTATTGATGACACTTATCCCTAAAGTTTCCCCATTTTGTAATTTGTGTGGAAACGCCCGTGGCACCACTAGCTAATGTTTCTAGGCTAGTGGTGAGGGATTTATGATGCTCAAGCTCAGATGTTTTTAATTTATTAATCAGTCTATTTATTTTAGACGTGTTTTGCCCTAACTAATTCATCAATTGCTCATTTGTTTCAGGTGTGCGGTCAAAAGGAGGAACTAGGGATGCATCTTATGGGTTTTCTTTGGGGTTTTCAGGAGGTGCATTTTGTTGTTCTTGTTGTGGGTTATCAGAATATGGTTTTTGAAACAAAAAATAAAAAACCTAATCAAAATTAATGAAATTAAATTCAAAACGTAAAACAAATTGAATAATCAGGAAAGAAAGACAAAAATTAAGAAAAACTAACCTTGATCCATAGTGTCTGGAGGATAAATGAGGTAGCCCATTCACGGTTTCGTGGATGAAATGTAGGAAAAATGTCGTGCTCACAGGAAAATAAGAACTAGTTTTTTTTTAAAAAAAACTTTTTTTTACAGGTACCGCGTACGCGGTTCTTTAGAGCTTATGAGTGCATACGCGCTAACTTTCCTAAAATCAGCACATACGCACTACCTTTTTAGGCGCGGGAACAACGAACTTAAGCGCATACAGGGTGATTTCAAATTTTATAACCACGCATGCACTACTTGTTTTTTCATGTTTTTTTTGGGTGGTGTCCACTTTTCTGACCACCATCTTTGTGCACATACCCTATATGCCATCAGAGAACCAAGTTGAATTTGCTATTGATTTTTCCACACAGGGTGAGGAGGAGGATGCAGATTGGAATGAGGTAGCAGAGTAGAGCTTTGCAGATAGCATGGCCTTGATGAAGAGGCATTCCCATGAAGATGAGGATGATAGATGACACAAAGAAGAGAAAAAATCCTCATCGTCCCAAGTGAACAGATTCTCATCTCACAATAACAGTGCAGAAATGGCCAAATGCTCTTATAAGGGTAGAGATGGCAAAGAAAGAGACTACATCAACTACCCTCACAAACGGCAAGAAAGATAAAGGGAAGATGGGAATGTCAGGAGACACAAGCATTGTAGAGTGGCAATGACAGAAGATGATGGTCCTTTGGATAGTTTTGTGGAATAGGGGAGAGGCATCCTTGCGGAAACGACACAGTAGATAGAGAGGACAAGGCATGAGAATGGATTCTAGGACACAAACGTTATGGATGATGATGCACTAGGGGCTTCTCCTATCAGCAGGGTTATTAAGGACGAAAAGAATTCAGATTGCATAGAAGCTCTACTCAGAGGTCCCTCCATGCCAGAAGATCTACTCACAGGGATGGTGAGCCAGTGTACTTTAGTTGATTCAGGTGATCACAATCCCACAATAGAGGATGCTTGACAAAATCTTCGATGCTCACTCATTTATTTTCACGACTGCCCTGTTAGTTGCATTGTTGCACTCGATTCCAACGAAGAAGCTCTCAATTATAACCAAGTTTTTGAGAGATTTTGTGTCGGCCTCTTTGGCTTTTATGATGAACGACGAGCATGAAATAGTGAAGAAATTTCTATTGAAAATGTTTTATCTTCAAGGGTGGGAGAAACAAATAGATTGTTTTACTCTGGGAAAGGACGTAATGCCATCTTCTTTCAAGGTTCTTCACGATCCATTTTTTGAGGTAGATGCCCCCAGTTTTGATGGCGCCACTGCTTTATTTTGTGCTACCTCTGGATGACATGTGGTTATTGTTGAAGGTTTATTAGATTCCTCTGTAGACAAAGAGAATAGGGATGTTAAATTGGATTACCCATCTTTTGGGAAGCGGTTTGTAGCTAAAGAGATTTTTGTATAGAGAACAGTTACCAAGGATGTTAGATGAATAGCTTGTTTGGAAGTAGTGGTGAGATAGGAGGAAGTGGAAGGGTCAAAAAATGCTCTGAGATTTTTTAACGGAAGAGGAATTTTGTTTTCCATGTCCAGTTCCAATGATGATATTTCCCATGTGTCTAACAACCAGTCTACGGTTGAGAGAAAGTTGGAGCATGTAAAAATGTTACTTAATGCTTGTAATGATTCGATGAAGTTGGTGCCTATAGGGAATTATTTTGTAGTTACTATTTTCAAACATGATAGGGTTTATGATGTTCTATCAAGGGGGAGCACAGATGACCATATCTTGTATGTGCTTAAGGATTCATTTCTGGATGGAGGATTCATTTTAGAACTAGTTAATGATCTCTTAGATACTTTATTCGATGTGAAGGGGAGCATAAGAGAAGATGTTTTTGATTTGGATTTATTTTGGAGATAACTTATTCACAATGTTCGTGCACAATCTTTGGCAAAGTTAAAATCTTCCATGGGTCTAGTTTTATAAGTTTCAAAATGGAAGCAGGGGATGCCACAGTGCATGGCTATGTTGGTTGGACTTCATGAGGGAGATTGTTGGGTATATGAAGCCCAATGGTCACATGAACATTTGCCTTCTCCAGACTCTTCAATTTATACCTGGATATGAATGTATAAATATTTGTGTGCAGTTTATGTACTGTGTGTAATTGAATATTGATTAATAGAAGTTATTTCATGCTTGAGAGTGGATGTAGCCATCTATTGGTGAGCCACTATAATTCATTGTGTAGTGTGTTATGTGTCTGCTTTCGCTATTTTGTATTATTCTTATGGTTTTCTCTGCTTGATTGATTTAACACTACTTTGGGAGATCAACAAATGAAAGTTAAAGAGAATGATTGAAGATGATCAGGGCCCTTACACGTGAGTGTGTGCAGTGATAAATGAGTGACAAAGTGAAAGATGAGGGGGCATTTAGCTAGTGGATAATGTTTTCCTTGCAAATGAATTGGACAATATGGATGGTGCATATAATATATTAATTTGGCGTAGTAAGGAAGATTGGAGTGACTGTAATAAAGTTTGTAGTCTATTCTCACACACGTGTTTCAATATGTGGATGTTCTTCATATTATTATTATTATTATTATTAATGACGTCTTTCTATTTATCGAGAACGCATCCTCTATAAAGGCACTTTAGTCAATTGTTGTTTTTCTAGTTTGATTTTTTGGCTTAGCTTATTATAAATTCACACATTCTGAGAGATTACAGAGAAAATCAAATGATTGTCCTTAGAAAACCAAACAAACAACATTACAAACCAAGATAATCCTTTGTATCTATATGACTATAAAAGACCCAAATCGTTATGTTTCAAACAGGGAGCTGATATAGAGATAGAGTTCCTGCGATGGAAGTTACAGTGCACAAACTCATTCACTTGAACCAAGAACTGCAAATAATATCTCCAGAAAAGTCGTTCAATACAAAATCCGTGACTATCAGAGCTCTGAGACTGGTACCGTTTCAAGCAAGATGGTCACTGGAGAGTCATAGGAATTCAAGGTAGCCGACATAGAGCTTGCAACTCGTCTTTGTTGCCATGCTGGAAGGAAGACTCGCAACCTTATTCAGGACTAAGTTCTTCAAGTTCTAAATGCGGAAGCACTAACCCCACTCCTCATTCTTGGTTTGTTTTTGCTATTGATTTCCTTCAATATTCTCCTTTTTTTCACTTCCCCTCTTATTCCATGCACTCAACTTTCCCTTCCAAGCAATTATTTAAGACTGGAAACACGGACGACCACTAGGCATACCTATCGGCTAAAGTGAATGAATATTTAAAAGTGAGGATGATTACAATCATCTTGCATCTCCTCTCAAACATTTTATGTCATCAATCTCCAAAATGAATTGGATAACTTCATATACGATATGCCTTCCGCGTAATAAATTTAAAACTAGCAGTTGCACATTTTTTATGCGTGCAATGGAAAGCCGATAGGCAGATATTGCACAAGTCATGTAGATTAAATATATATGAGATTGCAAGGTAAGAGAAAAGCAATAAACTTGTAATTTTCATAACAACACCATGTAACAGGCATATCGAGCTTATAAAAGCGAGGACATGTATATTGTGAGGTGATATGTAACATTCAAAATGCAGACAAGTTTCACAAAGAACAAATGAATGTGGTGTTGTTTTTCTGCAACGTGAATTGTACAATCATACATGGTAAAATTGAAAAAGAGTTCAATAAAAATAAAATCAATGTAAGAGATATATGTACAATCATACATGGCAAAATTGTAAAAGAGTGTATTTTGTCCATAATAAGAAAGAGGAAATTTTTTGGCCAAATAATGTATCATCAATGTAAGAGAAGGGAAGATGAAAATTGATGTATGGGTCCTTTGGCAACCTGAAATAAGATAGGCAATATGTAATTAGTGTAGTGTGCACGACATCTATTCCTGTAGGTCAGAGTATGTAAAATTAAAAGTATCTAAAAACATGGAGCTGTAACAAATGATAAATGTAGAGATTAGTTGATGGAAAAATATAAAAAACAGTAAAGAGAAACCTTAGAAAATCTGTAGGACGAATTCAATGTAGGTGTTTATGGTGAAAATGGATAATGGAAAAACAATATTGAAAGACTAAATGAATTCAACCACTAAATGAATACTCTAACACCCCCCCTTAAGCTAGACTTAGGGAGAAGCTAAAACCTAGAACAACTACTGAAAGCATGAAAGATGGGTCCCGACAACAAGGCCTGATCAGGTACCCAAATACAATCAAATCTCTATGAAACAGAGAAAAGGAGAAAACCTAGTGGGAAAAAACTCCTCTCCAAAAAGAGATAAAAAGAACACCACTGAAGCATGGAATAGATGCAAACACTATCTCTGAGAAATTGTTGATTTGAAGAACCTCCACTGAAATAGCACATGACAAGGTAGAGAAGACTGTAATCTGCATGAGTTCCCTCAAATGACACTACTTGAATCAGATGGCAAACAAGGCAAACACTAAACTGAACTCAAAGATACAGATGGCATGAGAAACCAAAGCCTAAAGAGCTGATAAATCGAACCACGAAAGCATTAGAACCAACAGTACAAACCTCCCCATAATGCTGACGAGGGAGAGGGACAGGAACACTAAAAAGAACAGCCAAGAAGAACTGCATGACGAAGAACTAAGAACATCAAAGGTGCTGAGAAAAGTATATGGTGTCGTGGAAGGAACACTCACTTGACACACATCATGAGGTGAATGTCGTGGAAGGAACACTCACTGGACAAAGGCAGATGGCAAACAAGGCAAACATAAACCCCCTCATGGCACTTTATAAGTAGTGCATGTACAATAAGGCACAAGATGTGAAAGATCCCAAGTAAACAATGCATGATGGCACTTTATCTCAGTGCGTTTGCATATATACAATGCGACAATGATAACAAGACTTGAAATAGAAATGAGAACCAAAATAGAGACATCCTACTCAGATAAGATATCCTAGGACCTGAAACAACCAAGATATCCACCAGAGTATTGAAAAGCAAAACACTAAATAAAATATGCATGGAGAAGAATCTAGAAATAAAACTCATATGGTTGGAAAGTACACAGCACACACTTTCCAAAAATATAATTTTTTCAAAAAATAGAGTTCGGATGCTCATTCTACATCTCCTGGAGTGCAAAAAAGAGACCTCACTTTGACTAAAAAAAAACACAGTCAAACAGAAAAATTGGAAAAAATTACTAACACCATGAGGTCCAGCTTGGAACCATCTTTTCGACGCCTATTCATTTTCGAAAAAATGACTCTGTATGCCCAAGATAGGGCCAAAAAACCAAACCCCCCCCTGAAAGAGGCAAAAAAGGTAGTCTGGCTCCGGTGGCCAGTGGGTGGCGCTCTGATGGCGGCCGGGTGGTTCTCCGATGGCGGGCTGTTGTTTCTAGTGGCCAGGGTGGCTAGGCGGTGGCCGGGCGGAGCAGAGCGGGCCGTGGCAGCAGAGCGGGCCGTGGCGGTAGAGCTGGCCGGCAGTGCAGAGGGCGGTCGGGCTGAGCTGGGCAAGGTGGCAGAGCTAACCGAGCTAGGCTGAGCGGGGCAGGGCGGCGAAGCTGGCCAAGCCAGGCTGAGCGGGTCGTGGTGGCGGTGCTGCAGGTGGCGGCCGACGGCAAAGGAGGCCGAGTCGGGCGGCGGAGCAGGCGTGGCCAGGTTGGGCGGAGCGGGCTGCACAGGCGGGCGGGGGTTGGAGTTCCAGCGATAGCGCAAAGCGGGCTGCACAGGCGGGGAGGGGCCGGAGTTCTAGCGGCAGCCGGGGAGAGCAGCAGCGTCGGGGGCCGGGAAGAGGCGGCGATCGACGGGAACGGAAGCCGGGGCCGACAGGGGTCAGAACCAAGGAAGGCGCGGGGCCCGAGGTCCGCTTGCAGGGCCTACGTGTTGGAAGAGGGCCCCACAGTACGCTGCGTACTATGGGGATCCCCCCCCAAAACTTTGCCAAAACAAAAAAAAAAAAAAAAAAAAATTAAACCCTATTCGCCCTTTTTTTAATTTTGTTGAAGATTTTTTGTGATTTTTTTAAAAAATCAAAAATCCGGCCTGCATGCCATAAAAAGGCAAAAAATATTCTTTTTGAAATTTTTTTCTCGAATTGCGTGTCAGGGTCGTACGACCTGAATCTAGAGAAAAAATACTCCCAGAGGCTCAAGAACCAAAATAGGTCAAATTTTATATGACCATAGGGGTTTTCAGGCCTTCTGAGCAAGATGGTGAGGTCCGTTTAGGCCCAAAGTGCTCAAAAAAAAGTCCAATCCCTAAGTACATAAATTTTTTTTCTAAAACCCCAGATCTGCTTCCAATACAAAATATTATCAAAACAAGAACAGGTAACTGCAGATCTGATGCTCTGATACCATGTTGGAGTTGAGAAACACAACACCACAAGAGCCTAAAGATATTCTGCAAGCTAAACAATCTGTCACAAGGAGAAGCAATGGATGCAATAACAATCTGCAGAACAAAACACAGGAAAATATGCTCAAAAAAGGAGAGCTCTATATTCACCAAAATGTGTAATGACATAACGAATCAAATAAAAGAAAATTGACCTTTAATAGGTCAAGAAACCCTAAACGGGAAAACCCTAGGCTTGCACATAATAATTAATAAAAGAATTAATTATTATGCACCTAATGTTAGCTTAAGTGTAAAAGATAATAGGGAACTTAAAGAATTAAACAAATATTATTTAATTAATCAAGTAAATACCCAATTACTCTAATAGAATGTACATGTCTAGAGATCGGAACAAACAGGAGCACACAATGCAAACCTTGTAACCTTGTTCTAGTTGTAGCATAACCTTCTCGCAACAACAATTGTGCTGAAAAACACCTTTGCTTGCAGAAAAAAATCGTCAAATGTTACCCTATTCACATTTAACTTTTTTATTATGGCAAAGACGAGAAACACCATACACAAATTTTAATGTTATTAAGAGAACTAACATATTCTATTAATGTTATTACTGTTTTATACCAACACATCATAAGTTGCTCGCCAAAGAATGTATTGCAATCACTGCAGACTGTGTAGATAGGAACACTTATGTGTAGTTTTGAATGTAGCATGGAGGATGTCTTAGAATGAATGTGAACTAAAATAAACAGTGAGGTCAAATGAATTAGTACCAGGGATGATAAAAATGTAGATGTTTTGAAGAGATAAGACCATATAAAACTGCAATTACCTTGTTGAAAGTAGAGGAAGGTAACTAAGGTTGTTTTGGAGTAGAAGATTTTAAATTGAATAGATATTTGTTTGGCTAGAGAGTAGCTGTAAACGAGTTTCTTCTCTCTTTCTAATGGTTGTATAAGCATTGTTTTGCAGTTTGGAATACCTTTTAAAAGAGAATGATGGTTCGATTTGTATCCCATCAATTGACTTCACTCTTGAAATAGTTGTGAATGTGAGTCCTTGCTTTTAAGTATTACCTATGTCTATTATAGCTCTATCTAATGTAAGTCCTCAAGATTTGTGAATAGTGATGGCCCAGGACACTGTCAAAGAGACTTGCATACACTTGCCTCGTGTTATTGGCAAAATGGGCATGTCTTTTAGATGCGCTATATCCCATGGAGGTCCATTATAATATTTGAATTGTACAACTACATATTTTGGCAAGTCTGGTGGTTTTGTATTGTTTTCATAAACAATTGTTTTTATGAGACCAATAGTGCCATTGACAAGACCAACTTCAATCCACAAGTTAGCTATTAACATCACTTGTTGATTTATAGAAATCAATAATTCTAATGGTAGTTGTTCATCATTGTCATATTCAGTATTTGTTTTCTTACTAGCTTGAGCCAAACTTAGAGCAACATGCAAATTGAATTCTTTGAGCATTTTCCTGTTATGAAATCGTGCAGATTCATTTGTTGCAAATAAATGGATTGATGAGTTGAAATCCTTTTTCTATTGAATAGTTAATGTTGCATTTGTCAGGCCCATAAGAAACTGCCAATCATGTTGCAGTTCTTGAGAATCTCTTAAGTTCTGAAGCAGTGTTTTGAACTGTTATTGTTTTACAGATGCACCTTGTTGGCAGAAAATAGCGTTCAATGTTATAACTGTAGTAAAATAATGTCATAAATTGAGGGTTGTAGAGTGCGATGCATATATAGGTTTATCCATTATAGGGGGAAGCTGAGAAAGATCACCTTAAAGAATTATGGACACCCCGCCAAAGGTTTCATGTTGATTGTTAGGGAATGCTTGGTGCAAACGACTATCTATCTTTAGTAGTAATTTCGGGCCTAAAAATCTCATTTCATCTGTTAGAATATATTTATTATGTTTCAATTGTTCTTGGAATGTCATCAATGATTGCCCTATCAAAGGATGCATTTCTTTTATAGGTATGCGCAATCCTGTGTGGATTGTTGTTGCTTGTATATTAAATGCAGCAACACCTGTTGATGCCAAAATGTATCTGGTTTGTGTTGACAGTTGTAGATATGTTTAATTTTTTCCTAATGCAATCTATTAAAAATGATTTACTAGCCCCTACGGTGCCTTGAACAATCATTCGTAGAGGTTTTGTTGCAGATTGTTTATTATGATTGTGTAGAAAAATATCAAGTGCAACTTTTTGTTTAAATGATAGCTGAATTTTCTATGTGTCCCGAGCTAATATTTCCATGCTAGCTTGTTGGAATTGTATCTTACTTGCAACTATGAATTGAAAGCAATATAGTCTAATTGATCATCCACAACAGTTCTGCCCCACTAGTAGTTAATATCGTAACCATGTCGGCCTAGCATTTGTAAATCATTCTTGGCAAAGTTATTTGTAGCTCCTATTTGGGATAGTAATTCCCACTCATACAGATTTGTATCATCTTAATTTTGAGAAGCATTATTGTCACTGCCATCTTCATTTGGAGGAGTGCAATTATCTATAATATGTTGACTGTGCAAACGACTGTAATTAGTCTTTTAAAAGTCTTTACAATTTTCTAGTATTTGTTCCTTTGAAGTTCCTATTTCTATTGGAATGTCATGAAATGGATTGTATAGCAGTAGTTCAGACCAATAAAAAATATTGAACTCATTGTTATCTTCATCTAGAGACTCTCTAAACTGAGGATATACAGTCACAATTGCTTTTTTCCCCCTCATTTGCCATTTTGATTTCTTGCGTTGAGAATTATATGAGAACTCTTGTGTTGATTGTAACAAACTTGTCGCATTTAATTTGGTAGGGCATTGCATATAAGCATGGATATAAATTGTTGAGAGGTCAGTTTCATTATTTGATTTTATGACACGATGCAGTATTTTTTTGCCAATATTTAGAGAAACAAATTGTTGGCTACAACTTATGAGAGACAATTTCTGTAGCATATGACAAGTTTCTTGTGCGCTGATATCATGGTCTGCTACTATGCCCATCATAAATTTTTGGTATGTTTATAAGATGCTATCTTTAGATTTAGTTGTATTCACTATGCTTTTTACCATTTCAATATAGGATTGTGATTTGTTTTCTAATTTGGAAGCATACTTTGAAATGTATTGGAGGACAACTTTTTTCAAAGTGATTGGTTGACAATCAATATTAGCTCTACATATTGAAAGCATCCAAGGATTATGAATATTCAAATGATCATCATTCCTTGGAGGTTTATAGCATGGGTTGTTGTTGTTGTCAACTGTCAAGGTAGACATCTCTTGTTGAACTCATGGAGCTTTGTAATGACATGTGAATGTGGGTCCTTTTTTCCTAAGGCATGTATGTTATGTGCATTTTATTTGTCTCTGTAAAGTATTAAGTAATACCTCATAATCCAATGCAAGGTCCATGGATAAGATTTTTTTGTATCGGCCAGACATGGATTATCCAATCTAGTGTAGTGTATTGTATTCATTCGGTCAGCTGTGTTGCGAGGATTCTAAGCGGATACATATTTGTCAAAGGAATTTTTTGCCATTTGGACCTCATTATGATCTGTCCAATTAATGATTTCTATATTTGGTGCTCCAGGGAGCCATAAAAAGCCATGAATATGTCCTGAGCCATGATGTTTCCATTCATACCTATACCTATGATCCTTTGCTTGGAACAACTTTTGAATAACTTCTTCATGAAATATTATAAATCTATTGTGGAGGTACAATTTTGTTATATGTGGATTGCAGATCGCATGGTCTATAAGTTGTTTTCTTGTAAATTGTATGTTTTGGCTAGCATTTTCAAAGAAAATCCTATGCAAATCAAGTCATTTAGTATCAATTGAACTCAATGTAAAGAACAGTATGGGGGTCCCCAATTAGACGATCATTGCAGTAATCTCTTTTCAACATTTACTCCAATATGCACAAGTACCTCAGAACGTTGCACCAAATCACAACAATTGATTTGGAAATTGATCATCAGGAGTGTTTTGCAATCATTTATGAAGCACTTGCATTCTAGTTGGGAGAGGCTCTCCCAAATTAGTTCTAAAAAAGATAGCTACAGATTGTTGCGAATGATGTCTCATAATTAGATTGTAAATGTAATAGCAGAATCTAATATGTTGTCCAAATCTATGATCACTATATCTCATTAAGTGGAGAGCATATTCATGTAAATGAACATGTTTGATACGTGGTTGTAGGGGAAGTGCAACTCCAGATGGGAAAAGGGTTGGGAATGCCATGCTTAACAATCCTATGGTACTATATTCATTTATTGGGGACACGTTTATTTCACGCCAAGGTACACTATTATCAGTATCAACATCTAACTACAAGGTTCTCTTAATTGTATCTAGTTTGCGAGTTGGAGCGTACAGTTTTAGAATAAAAGATGATGAGATTTCTGCATAATATTCATTGCAATTGTCAAGAATTTATTCTATTGCTGGAATAGTTGCTACATCAATATCTTCTTCTAAACAATGTAGCATATTTGATACATCTATTGTAGTATCAGGAAGCAAGTTGACAGCATCAAAGTCTATGACAACATCATTATAGTACTAGTCATGTTGAATTTTATAGCTCAATGCATCCATAACATGAAATTTATCTACATAACAATCATATTTTTTGCCCTGTATATTACTTCGGTGGACAATAAGGACTTCAAGGTCTTTTAGTTTTCGTGGTAAAAGCTTTGCAATTTTTGAAATATATTGGGGAAAACTTATAGTGTGACCAGTGTATTTGTATTGGCCACCTCTTGCATGTGTGACTTGCAAAATAGGAGCAACCCTAGCTATAAGCATCTCCTCTACTTGGGTAAGTTTTTTTAACACAAGGATTTGCTCACCCAAGTCTAAGTTATTTGCCAAAGAGAAATGATGAACACCATTTTCATAAAAAGCATTCTAAATAGATAATATGTTGTTGGTTCCTGCGTATTACCATTCCAATATATCTTTCCTTACAAACACTACATGTTTGAAGCATAGATAATGAATCAATATGGTGGTGGAAGGATTCCAATGCTTGAATATACTCTATAGAAGAGAAACAATTTGTTGCACATTGATGTGTTGTTGTATTCTGCATTATTGTCTGTTGGTATAGAGGTTGCATGTTCTGTGCTGCATGTTTGTTTTGTATTTTGCTATTATTTAAGGAATGTTGTTGTATTTGACGTGATACAATGTTGGTTGCTGCACGTGATAAAGCAGGGTTTTGATCCAGAATAAGTGAAACCGAATCCATCATCTTTGGGGTTTCACATGGTGCAGGCATATGCAAGAGCATTTTGCGATTCATTCGTTCCAGTTGACATTTTTTTGAGATTTCTTCTCTATGTTCTGCATAATAGCGACAATTTTATTCTCTCTTTTATGCTTTCCTAAGATTGCATTATTGCATTGTGGTCTGCATTAATATTTTAGACAATTTAAATGGATAGAGCATATTAGATTCTGACTATGCAAGAAACAACTGTTAAAAACAGTGTGTATGTCCTAATCTATGTACTTGTATTTGAAACTTTTGTTTGATATAATCTTTGAATTGTATATGTTAAATAGTTTTGCACAAAATTTGAGCTACAAGTCTTTGCCAAAATGAGAAGATTGAATGGTGACTACAGTTGTGCTATGTTGTTGGCATTTGCATGAAGATTGCATTAATGACATGTTATGTTGTTATTGATGTCAATTAACTGGTAGTGATATTGTTGATGTTGTTGATATTGTCTTGTAACCGGTAGGATGAGCTAAGTGAAGGAAACTGTAAACCAATATGTAAGTTTATGAGTTGAACCGGTAACCGATAAAAAGGTTAATCCATATCTATTGATGTAACCAGCAAACCCTACCTGTTGTTTTTGTTAAACCCTAACCAATTAAGGTTGTTGAATTGGTTATGTTGGTTTATGATCTGATGATGAGCGGTAATGATGCTAACACGTGTGATTATTGTATGGAGACAATTTCAAGTGCTTTTGGTGAATTGTTGTAACGGTTTTTTGTCTATGAAATGAGCAAAGTGAATTGTATGTAATGCAAAGTGCGTGATGAGTTACTGAGATCGAAGAGTTGATCAAGGAGCGATTGAGGCGTTCTTGATTAATGTACAGAGATTGCGATGTAATCTAACAGTCATACTTAAACCAACTTGTTTGTAATCTCTATGAGAATTTGACTTATGTTGTGTTACCGACCCTTTTGATTTGTTTATAAGGTCGATGAGGTTGTTTAGTTTAGAGTGTTGGCAAAGATCAGTTGAGTGTGTGGTTGCCAAACCGGATGATGTATCTGCAGTTTGAGTAAAGGTAGATAGGAGCATAAAAAGGATCTGATCAAGCAAGTATAGTGATATTCACAAAGATCAAGCAAACTTCTCTTGTTTTCTAATAATTACAACAAACCTGAAATCCCCTAACCGGGTAAGCTCTAACAAGCTTGGTGACTTCTCAAATCCTCTAACAAGGTGATCCATTAGCTTGGATTTTCAAATCCTCTGCCGAGGTTACTCCTAACAGGGTATTGCTTCTAACAAGGCATTTGTAGTCAATCCCTTAACCGGGTGGTTCTTAACAAGACTTTTGTAAAGCTTTAACAGGCTTGGCTCCTAACAGGGAGAACTTCAGAAGAGTTTAGATAGTTATCTTGTGAGTCTCATCTCACCGTGGTTTTTCCCATTTGGGTTTCCATGTCAAAATATTTGTGTCAAGTGGTGAATATTTTTGTGGTTATGATCTTATGGTTGATTTGACTAACTACTTAACTATTTTGATAAGTCATGATAATTGGAAGCATTGAGAAATGAAGTCTGTTGACATAAGACAAAGCATTTGGATGTTTATAAGTTTGATGTTCTTTACTATTAATTTGTTGTAACATTCAACCGATTTATCTTATGATTTTTTTATCTTGACAGTGGTATTTCATTGATAAGTTTACTTTGAGAGATTGAAATTGAGTTTGGGAAAGTTTGTATCAGTTTTTCAATTTACTGATTCACCCCCCCCCCCTCTCAGTAATCTACCGGATACTTATTATTTTTTCATACCATCATATGTCATCCCTACCAATACATACATACATATGTGTGTGTGTGTGTGTATGTATATGTATATTTGTACAAAAGCACAAAGCCATACATATAATCATACATGCATTGGTATACAAACACACATAGAATAATATAGACACATACATATTCACTTACATATGCAGGGGCACAACTTCCAAGATATATAAGGTTGTGCATGTGTATATATGTCTCGTGTGAATACTTTCCTTTGCATGTGCATGTATACAAGTGCATATGCATTGCATGCAATGGAGTTTATAGCTATGTAAAACTATATGTATGCATGTATGTGTATGAAAATATATAAATATATATACCAATTTCTATGATATACACATACATGTGTACGCATATCTATACAAAATCAAAACCCATACATATAGCCATACATGCATTGATACACGCACATGCATACAAGAATATGGATACATACAAATTTACTTACATATGCAGGCACACAACTTTCAAGATATATAAGGTTGTGCATGTGCATATATATCTACTGTGAATACCTTCCTTTGCATGTACATGTATACAGGTGCATATGTGGTTTTATGCATGGGAGTTTGCAACTGTGCATGACTATATGTATGCATGTATGTGTATGCAAATATATGTAAATACATATAGCAATTTATATGTATCTTTGTATATCGTTGTACATAAATGGTGATGTATATGTTTATGCATATTGGTGAACACAATAGACAACATATAATGCAACATACATTTGCATAAATTGAATTCATATAAAGAATGAATATGAAAGCTATTCTTTTTAAAACAGGAAAAAGGGCCATGAACCTAAATTCTAACTATATGCGAATTGGCAAGGATGCTCAAAATTGTAATTTCAATTTATAGTTATACAATAATGAAAGTACAAGTGTGTATGGACCAAGCATTAGAACACATCTAAAAGGATTGAAAAGATTACAATAAAAAAAATGAGATAGGTCAACTAAATGCTTTGAATATTTAATAACAGTCAACATAAACAACATCATATATGTTCATGACATTGAATATTATAATTTCAATTGGACATATATAGTCTAGTGCAATAGCATAAATTAGAAATCATGATTTGGAGGGTAGGAAAATTGTTAAAAGAACATAGATTGAAGTCATTGGTTCTTGTTTTAATTTTTGCCCCATTGTGCAATCTGTATGGTTTCTTTCTTATTATTTTTTACAACATAGTATAAATATGGATATACAAATTAACAATTTTTGAAAAACATAGAAGTTCAATAAGAACACAATGACACAAAAAGGTACAAAAGGATATAAAACAACAAGACGCAAGCAAGCAAAACTACATTTGATGTATTTTAGATGCATGGAAGCATGGTAGAACAAAACAACCATTAGTTTGACTACATAAAATGAACAATTATAGCAGATATGAACAAGCTGAAGTACAAGCAACTATTCAATAATTTTAGAAAAAAAGAAATGAGGAAAACCAAAAGTTCTCGACAGCCAAGAAAACTTGAGTTTACATAGTGTTGATATACGCCACCATCGATAATTTAGTTTTATTTGTCGATTAAAAAGAAAAAAAAGTAACAAGTTATCTATACTATGAAGATTAAAAGGGCCATGAAAAGCATCACTATCTAATTGGCCTGGAATTTTGTAGTTGCACTCATCTGAGCAATGTCTGCAAGCAAAAGAGAACATTCAACCTAGAAATCAATATTCGTAACTTTGGTAATTGTTGCTTTGAGCTTGGGTTGTGAATCGTACATGTTTGTTGTAACAGAGAGTGTGAAAACAAAGCAAGATAAGAGGAGACCCTTGATAATAGACTGAGGTGTTCTCTTTGCAGTCAAATCGTACTGCAGCATGTAAAGGTCCTTGGTAGATATCTGCAGTAGATTTGTGCCAACCTCATCAAAGGCAATAGCTCAAAGAGTACCCGTATGGTCTTGGAGCATCATCTGCAATAAGTATTTGTAATTACATTATGGCATATGAGTTTGACATCTTGAACAAAACCATACATAATCATTTTGTTGGACACATTTTTTTTTACACTCTTTGTCATTAATTTTCAAAGGGAAGGCTAGATAGCAAAAATAATTAGTTTTAATGATTCTCACAACAACCCTAATAGTAGTTTTAACTGTTTTAGAGAGAACACTAGTACGTTCTAAAATAGTTGTGATTGTCATCCTACTGTATTATGAGTTAAGTTGTCCAGCAACACAAGACAATGGTAAAAGGCCATCTGGAATCTTTCCTCTTGACATAAGTGTCTCTGTTTTAGGGATAGAAGGTTTTATATTTAGAGTTGTTGTGGTTGTGTTGATCACCTTTCCATTGAAATAACCAACACGAGCATTTGTGACCGCAAGGACTACAACTGTTTGGGTTGCATGCATATTCTTCAAAATCTTCACCTTACCCTTCCCATGTTGCTCCCCATAAGTTAACATTGATAGTAAAAGTTGAGATATCATTTATTTTCACAATTCGTTTTGTTACTTAGCTTCCATCTTTTCTACG